>NW_028270175.1:82192013-83539513 GCF_037043375.1 Chiloscyllium plagiosum
TTCTCTGTCAAAAATGTATACTAATTCTCTCCAATGTTGCTATTAATTTCTACATGTCCAATATTGCATCCTGTCTCCTAGAATCCAAACGTTTCTCTACAGATATCAAGTTAATTGGTCTGCATTTCTTCACGCTATCACTTTTTTTCCCTTTCCAGATGCTTGGATCCATTCCATTCATCTGCCTACCATGCTTGGATCACGTTTATTACCTTACATTTATCTACAACGGCTTTCCCCCCTCTGTGGAATATACAGGAAAATAAAACACAGCCATTGGCAGTGCAATTAATACTTCAATGCTGATTTATTTCTGGCATTTTGAAATGAATTACATTTTTTTCGTTAGACATGGCAATGCTTAATCCAACTACATGTTCTAGTACTACCTTGTTACTAATATGAATTGACTTTGTGTATTTAGTTCCTCAAGCCCTATATGATCATTTGGTATTTCTAGATGATTTTCTGGGTCTTTCTTCATGATGACAAATGCAGAGTAACGGTTATTTTCTCGTTCATTTCCCTGTTCTCCACAATAAACTCTCCTCTCCCGATTACAAATTTCCACATTTAACCTTACTTTTGTTTTGTTTTTTTACCTTGGAATACAGATTGTAGATTTGTGCAGTCCCTGTATTCCTGTGTGTGATCATGCATGTTCGCTTTTTGATTTCCTTATCATTTTCATCGCCCTCCTTGTCTGGATTGTAAATTTCTCACATTTCTCAGGTTTCCACAATGTCTGGAATTCTTCTGAAGTCACTTCTTATAATTAAAATAATCTTCAATTTGTTATGTTAACCATCATTAAGTCACTTTATCACTCTTTGGTGTTTTTACATTAAAGAAATAGACTTTTGTTTCAAACTTTGCCGTATTTCTATAAAACAGATATATCGAAGAACATTGCAAGAAGACAGAGAAGAGATTGAGGGGGCCTGGCTGATATTTCTACATCATCGCTGGCCACGGGTGATATCACGGATGACAGGAGGACAGAGAATGCTGTGCCCTTATTCTGGAAGGGCTACAAAGAATAACTTGGGAATTATAGACCAGTAAATTGGACATCTGTAGTAGGTAAGGTACTTGAGAAGATTCTGAGAGATAAGATATACATACATTTGGAAAGGCATGCTGTGATTAGGAGCAGTCAGCACGGCTTTGTGTATGGGACAGCGTGGTTCACAAATCTTTTAGAGTTCTTTGATGAAGTGACCAGCAACATTGACGAGAGCAAGGTGGTATACGTGGTCCAATTGATTTCAGTAAGGCCTTCAATAAGGGTTCACACGGTACGCTGCTCTGGAATGTTAGATTTCATGTAATGGAGTGGGAACATGGCAAATTAGATACAAAATTGTCTTGATGGTAGGAAGCAGAGAGTAATAGTGGAAGGATGCTTGTTGGACTGGAGTCCTGTCACTAGTGGAGTGCCTCAGTGTTCGGTGCTGGGACTATTACTGTTTATTTTATGTTTAATGATTTAGTTTATAATGTAAAAAGCATGATTAGTAAGATTGAAGATGACACTAAATGATGTGGTCTCGTGGATAGTGAGGGCGATTATCAGACATTGCAGCAGGACCTTGAACATTTGGGGGCGTGGGCCAAGAAATGGCAAATGGAGTTGAAAGCGGATAAATGTGAGTTCTTGCATTTTGCAAAGTCAATTCAAGGTCGGAGTTTCATGGTGAATGGTTGTGTCTTAAGGAGTGTAGTGGAACAGATGGACCCTGGAATTCAGGTGCATGGTTCTCCGAAAGTTGATTCAGAGATAGACAGGGCAGTGAAAAAGGCTTTTGTCACACTGGACATCATCAGTCTGGGCATTGAATATCGAAGTTGGGGAGTTATGTTGCAGTTATACAGGATGTTGGTGAAGCCATACTTGTCGCGTTGTATTCAGTTTTGTTCACTTTGCTAAGGGAAGGATCTTATTAAACTGGAAAGAGTGCACAAGAAATTACATGTAAGTTGCCAAGGACTCTATGGTTGGATTTTAAGGAGAGGTTGGACAAGCTAGGAATTTTTAACTTTAGAGTGTATGAGACTGATGGGGATCTGATAGAAGTGAATAAGATCATGGGAGGCATGAACAGAGTGAATGCACTCAGCTGCCAGTGGAAGTAGTTGAGGTGGGTACATTAACAACATTTAACAGGTATTTGGACAAATACTTGGATAGGAAAGGATTAGAAGGATACCGGGCAAAAGCAGGGAAATGGGATAAGTGTGAATGGACATTTTGTTCGGAATGGACCACCTTGGACCGAAGGGAATATTTTTGCACTGTAGGACTCTATGACTCAAGCAACCATTGCTTGTCTCTCACAGAACGTTATATTGCACTTTTACAATTCACTGGAACGAACCTGACGCTCTCCCATCCAGGCTTCCTCGATGTTTGACTATAATGATCAAAATCTCGATTTTGCGTCACAATTCCTCAAAGCTGCTTCAGCACATGGTGAGTAGTTAGTCCTCCTGACCACACAATACCAAATCAGAAATAACCTGCTCTCTAGTTTGGTTCACAACCTCCTCTCCAACTACCTGATATACACTTATGGAATTTATTTTTCACAACATGAGCAGTCACTTAGTTAACGCAGTTTCGATGCAACTTGACACCATCCAGTATTACTTCAGCACCCACGATTACTTGTTACTCATTTACAGGATGAAGGTGTCCCATTTATAACCAGCATTCATTGCCCATTGCAGAGGGCAGTTAAGAGTCAACAGCGTTGCCTTGGGTCTGGAGTCACATGCAGGCCAGACCAGAGAAGGACAGCAGTTTCCTTCCCTAAATTACATTAGTGAACCAGATGAGTTTTTCCAATAATCGACAATGGATTCCTGGTCATCATAAACCCTTGATTCCAAATACTTATTGAATTCAAATTCCACCATCTGCCATGCCAGTGTTCGAATTAGGGTACTCAGAACATTACCTGGGTCCCTGAACTAAGATACCAGCGGTAATATCACTATGTCATTGCTTCCCCTTGCATATCCAATTTCCAGAGCATATGACGCAAAGTATTTGCGCGACAGGTTGGTCTCGATATACAACACATTAATGTTTACTTCTACTTGCAATTTGTAAGATCCAGCCAAACTGATTCTGTGGAATCTGAGGGACAGGGTCTGTGAAGTTATTAGTGATAGACTTGGACAAAATGTTTGGGGAGGCTCACCTCGACGCTTCGACGATCTGAAGAATTGGTCAGCAATACAGGACACGCATCAATATCCTCCCCGCTCTGCCAGGATAACAGTCATCGTATTCTCTCTGCTCCCTCACACTCACAGTATATCTGTTTTAACACTTACCTCCGAACAAGGCTCACACTCTATCTCTAAATAAGGCTCAAGCACGACCACTCTCACTGTTGAATTCAGCACCTTCCCTCCCCCACTTTTTCTGTCACTGATGCAAGAGCCCCGCACACTAATAACACTGCATGGATTCAACACTGTGGTCAGACTCCCTCCGGACACCACACCCTTACCCCCTCCAGCGCTAACAGCAGGGACACCCACTCCCACCCTCATTCCTTCCCTCCCCTTCCCACATTCCAAGAGAAACAGCCTGGAATTGGACAGCAAGTGCCAAGCCTGGTGGTGGAATGCCCGATATCCGTTCCCTCATCCCCCTATCCTGACATGTGGGGAGGATCCTGGAAAGAGCTGGAGAGGACCAGGAGGCCTTGTGTAGAGATTCCGAAACATCCACGTCCCACCATCTGAGTAAGGAGCAATATTCAGTAAAGTGCAATTCTCAATTTAAACCCACTGTCAGTTCCAACCTTATCTCTCTCACTCACAAAAGAACAGATATCCCATTGCACAGAGATGCAAACATTGAAATACACAGAAGTATTGGTAATACCCCAATAAACTAACATGCACAATGCATACAAGGAGATAGGCATATTTACACATAGAAACATACACAGTTACACACACACAGACAGAAACACAGATCGAAACACACAGTCCAATACACAGACAGACAGGTGTAGTCACAAAAATATACAGATAACAAGCACATGGACACACATTCACACTGTCATTCAAACACAAATAAACACGTTTTTGATTTATGAGGAGATCAAGGATTCGAGGGAGAAGGTAGGAGAATGATTTTGAGGAACTTATAAGAAATGATTGAATGGCATATCAGACTTGATGGGCTAAATGGCCTAATTCAGTTCCTTTCTTTAAGGCTTGTGTGGTGTCATGCTATCAGGTATTCTCTTCCTGAGACATCAGCAGAGGCTGGATTTGATACATATTTGATTGGAAAGAGTGAGTGGTAATGTGGGACAGAGTTAGAGGGCAGAATGGTTTGTCTATTCCTAGTTATATCCGAAAAGGGCCAGTCATTTGATGTGAGGTTAACACAGTTTTAAAATAATTGGTCCCATAATGAAATAAGGATGTCCCTTTCCCTTTAGTGTTGTGCTACCTGTGGTGTTCTCATGCTCAGGGAGAAGTGAAGACTCAGTTATTGAAGATATTCAAGGCTGAGCTCGACTGATCTTTGCTGGACATGAGAGTCTATCTTTATTGGGAACAGACAGGAGTCGGATGGTCATACACAATCGGATCAGCTGTAAGCATTCTGAATGGTGCAGCCGAACGGTCAACGGACCCCCCCCCCCCCCCCCCCATCCAATGTGTTGTTCCTTCAATCCAGCCCTCGATGCTGTTACAGAGATATACTGTTGCCCCTACTCTAAGTGCTGCTTCCTCAATCCACCCCTCGAGTCTGTTACAGGGTAGGGTACCACCTCATTCAGCCACACAGGATTGTTACAATGAGATGGGAGGAGACCATTCTGCCCCTCAAAGGAGTTACACAGGAATATAGAAAGAAGTACTTCAGCTCGTTGAGTACATTACACAGCCCAGGAAGAGGCCATTCAACCCTCCTGAACTGCTGCAGAGGAACAAGGTTGCTGTCGCTAACAGAAAATAGATAGTAGAGATAAATGCATATTTTTTTAAAACTTTAACTAGTTTTGCCTCGGAGATCGCTGTTGGTCATCAGTGATCAATAATCTATGTCAAATATCTGGATGAAGGGACTGAATGGATCAAAGCTGAATTACCTTATACACCAAGTTGATCATTCAATATATCTTCAAATGGAGGTAGTGAATCTGCATTGTGATCTTGACAGGGAAGGTTAGTGAGCAAGCCTTCAGCAGAAATAATATAACGTGAGTTGTCTATTGTGGTAGGGAGGATAGAACAGTAGGAAGCAATTTAAATGGAGGAAGATGCAGAACTCTGTGATGCAGATGTTTTTCATCTTCCTGGTACACGAATCATATGAAGTCTGCAGATGGAGCAAGTAATTTGGAAGTTAAGTGGAATGATGCTGTTTGTGGCAACGGGTATTGGGTTTAATAAGGAATGTTTTACTGCATCTGTACAGGGCATTGCTGAGACCACATCAGATACACTGGTTGCAGTTTTGATCCTCTAAACTAAAAAACGGATATAATTCCTTTCGAAGATGTTCAAAGATGCTGCCCTTTACTCCTTGCTGAAATGAAGGCCTTTTGTTATCGGGGATTATCTACGAAGGACTTAGATGAGAAATCTTATTGAAGCACGATTTTCAGAAAAGCGTTTCAGCTGGATACATATTTTCTCTTGTTACGGAGATTAAAGTTAGAAATTTTTGTTATAAATGTGATGTGTTGATAGAAACTCAAATATTATGAAGATATCAACCCATTTATGCAAATTACGCAGACACATATAAAGATGTCGTCAAATTATAAAGCGGACATTTTTTTTGGCTAATGAAAGGCACTGTGCACAACAACAGCATTGATGCTACATACAGCATACAGTCTATTATCATCCATTCCAGAGAATGTTCATGGAGAGTGCACATGGTCCAGTTTGGTGTTCAGTTGACATTACAGTATTTTTCCACACGGAGAGGGAGAAAAATATTACCTGCCTCTAAAGCAGCAGCAAATTGGTCTTACTACCTTACTTTGATATGCCTGAAAACAAGGTGTAAGAACAGAAAATCCCTGAGTCATCTTTACCATTCGTGGAGGATTCCTGATGAGGATTCATTGGAATCTCTCCACTGCCCGAAGCAAAGGGAATCCAGCCAAATCCAACTGTTCCGGGAAAAATCTATTTTCCCAGACATTTGTGTGAGCAGAATAACTTCAAAGGCAAAAAATATTTGGGACACACGATCATTTTACCATTCGTTTAGAGTTCAAATTTCTTTGTTCCACATTTTTGTAGAAAATTACCCAGTCTGATACCTATTTCATTGGCCACAGCACTCAACTTGTTACATTTAAAATTTGCTTTCACCAGTAGAGGAGTGGGAAAATGCATCAGTGATCATCGAACATTGGTCAGTGCAGGATCAAGAGATTCTCAAAGGGCTGTTAAAGTTTGTGATGACTGGATATTTCAATTTATTCAAAATTGTGTATGTTAAACACTTGACAGATAAATGAGAGTTAGAAAATGGTACACAGACAGAAAAGTGCTGCTGAGACCATAATCAGATCATAGTGCGTGGTGGAGCAGTGACACCGTGTCTGATGACCCACTCTTGCTGCACAGTCCCATGTTACCATGTTGTATTCAGTCCCTCACAGCTCCTGCAAAGGAGCAGATGGAGGCCACTTCCTCCAAATATTTGGTCCACAGTAACACAGGATCTCATTCAAACCCTCCAGACCGTCACACACGGTTTGGTGAGTGTTGTAAAATGTTATTTGGAAATCTAGTCTGGGTTCGAAAGACGCCTCTGGTCTCTTCACAAAGTGCCTCCTCTCTGCAACTTGTGCTTCATTTGTTGGTAATTGTCTAGACCAAGATTCATTGTGAATAAAGCCCCCAACCTCACCCAGAGATGATTCAAAAATGCTTTGCTCTCGCTGATTGCAACATTCAATAACAGAACGTCTCTGAACATTACAACCATTAACTTTGTAATTACAGAAAATAGGACCATAAGGAACAGGATCAGGTAATTCGGACGGTCAAGCCATTGCATACGATCATGACTGATCTACTGTTAGCATTAACTCGTCTTTAATACTCAATTCATCACACCCGCCAGCTCATCTGAGGAAAATACATCTACCTCCTCTTTAAATACTTTCAGTAATTAAGCTCCCTTAACTCTCAAGCTCAGATATTTTCAGACATTGATACCCCTCTGCGAGAGTAAAAGACTCCCCACACATACACCGTCACCTATTGATATCAACAAGAGGTGAACACAGGGGCTCAGGAAAGAGTGAATGGCCTTGATACCAAGGCAGAATTTGACTGAGGATGTCATCGGGACCACCTACTTATTTGAACTTAATGGGAATCAGGTGTACTTTCCTCATTGGTTGAGATCTTTCAGAGCACAAAGGAAGATGTTTGTGGGCGGTGGCTGCCAATCTTCTCAGCCCCAGGACATTTATTCAGGAGATCCTCAGGTTAACTTCTTCAGCACAAACATCGTCAGCTCCTTTGTCAACGTCGACGCACCCCCGGCGCCCGCCATCCATCATGAAATCAGAAGCGGGGTGACCACTGAATATCACAAAATATTCAGAACATTTTGTCACCCCTCAGCTCCTGACCCAGTCTCTCTGTCTATCTACAGAAAGACCTAGACAGCATTGAGGCTTATGCTGTTCAAGTGTCGTTAACATTCATGTAACGGGCTCATTCAGGACTTCAAGCTGGCTGCACACGGATATGTGGAAGTCATTCAGCCCATCAAAATAACTTAACAAGAATAGTGACAGCCCATTCAATCCTCATGCCTGTTCCGCAGGAAGAGGAGGGGTCTGGTCGGTACATGAGCTGTTAAACAGGAACAGGCAGAGCCCAATCAGACCCTTGAACGTGTTCCATGGGACCAGGATGAGGCCATTCAGCCCCCCGAGAGACTTACATAGGAACAGGAGGGTGTCATTGATGCTCCAACCTGAAAAACCAATGGAGCAGAGAATGCACTCACAATGTTCCTCGTGGCTCCATTGCCTGTGAGACACATGCTACTGTAACCTGTTTTGCCGGCAGTGAGTAAGGAAGCCAAATGTTTTGTACCAACTCTAAAAGGGGCATCTTGCATCTCCGAGGAGACAGACCCATGTTTTCCATGAAGATCAGAAGCTGGGGGGAATAGTTAACTGTTTTAGTATGAAGGAATTGTGGCTGATGTCGGGATTATGCATAACGTGAAGTTCTATGCAGGATCACACACCAAATGTAGTGTGTTAATGTTGGGAGAGTTTAGTCAAAGACTGGCCCTCTCTCTCTCTCTCTCTCTCTCTCTCTCGCTCGAAATGGGGAGTGGCGTGGGGTGAGAGGAATGTTCTCAGAGGCTTTTAACCTATCGAGAATCATGTAAACCAAGTAACAAACAAGCCATGGAACTTATCACCGTATTAGTGTCTGTTTGGAATAGAATGAGTGACTGTCCATCCCCTTAAGGTTCAATGCAGTCACCGCCTATTCCCTCAAAGCGCTATAGATGGTACAATCATCCCAACAATTAGTCTGGTGAAACTCCTTTAGACTCTTTCTGCCAAGAGGATTATTCCTTATGAAGGAGAGAAGATCTGTCCACAATACACCAAATACTATCTCAGCAACACTCTCAGGGTTGATCACAATAATTCTGTTCACTCATTTAGCTATCTCAGCTTCTTTCCTGTGCTGTAAGAAGCCATTCCTTCTCTCTACACTGCGAATGATGTGGAATTTAGAAGATCCTTACATCTGTACATCAGCATCAATAACGTCATCACCAGAGGTGACGATGGAGATGAATATCACTCTTGGAGGGAGACTCAATTAGAAAGAATTCAATCGAAACAGGGAATGGTCACCTACCTGAATGGAAATGACTTGCCGGAACATGGAAATCAGGCAGAGGAAGAGAACGATCTTTTATTTTGTTCTGCTCTCACGAGATGTGTGCAGCCCTGGTCAGACCAGTATGTTATGCTGGTCCTGAACTTAGTAGCTAGTTCAGCTGTTCCACAGGACAGTACAGAGTAAAACACACTGACCAGGGAAGGATGACCTATCGACTTCTCTACAGGACATGAGGCAAACAGATATGCTTCTGTTTAAAACAAGTGGTGATGATTTCATTTGCATTCCATCAACTTCCTTCATGAGGCACCAAAAGATTATTATTCCGTGCCTCTTGGTGATGAGTCAATGACTTGACCACCATGCACTGTCTGTCCATCTGACAGAATCTGTGGAGAGAACAAATTACCCATCTCACATTTAGAAGGCTTTTGAAACGGTTATATCTGGATTTACCAAAGGCACAAACGATGGATTATTCGGCAGTTGCACTGAGGCTGGGAAGGTGACTGAAATATCCTGATAGTGGTCCTGGGCAGGATTGGTAAGTGAGGAGAATATGTAAAAATGTAAATATGAATGGAGAAAAATGATCATGGAGTTTAAGAACAGTCTGGTTTCTCCTTGCGTATTGTTGAGTAAGTTGTGAAAAGTAATTTGCTAGTTATAATCAGAAAGGAATAAAATTTTTGACTGGATCTGAAAAGGATGACTTCCAAATTCTAAAATTTGAATATGAACAGCAATTCAGTTCAACTCAGTTTAATGGTCAGATGGAATGGCTTACCAGGAACACCAACTATAGCGAGGATGGGATAGTAACCACCTTGAATAATCCAAAGGACATCCTCGATCCGTGATGCTAATGATATCCAAGGCTGAGAAAGGTATTAAAGAGCTGGAAATGTGTTGCTGGAAAAGCGCAGCAGGTCAGGCAGCATCCAGGGAACAGGAGAATCGACGTTTCGGGCATAAGCCCTTCTTCAGGAATGGGGAAAGTTTGTCCAGCAGGCTAAGATAAAAGGTAGGGAGGAGGGACTTGGGGGAGGGGCGTCGGAAATGTGATAGGTGGGAAGAGGTCAAGGTGAGGGTGATAGGTCAGACTGGGGTGGGGGCGGAGAGGTCGGGAAGAAGTTCTCAGGTTAGGAAGGCGGTGCTGAATTTGATGGATTTGACTGAGACAGGGTGGGGGGAGGGGAAATGAGGAAACTGGTGAAATCCGAGTTCATCCCTTGTGGTTGGAGGGTTCCTAGCCGGAAGATGAGGCGTTCTTCCTCCAACCGTCGTTTTGTTGTGGTCTGACGATGGAGGAGTCCAAAGACCTGCATATTCTTGGTGGAGTGGGAGGGGGAATTGAAATGTTGAGCTACAGGGTGGTTGGGTTGGTTGGTCCGGGTGTCCCAGAGGTGTTCTCTGAAACTCTCCGCAAGTAGCCGGCCTGTCTCCCCAATATAGAGGAGGCCACATCGGGTGCAGAGGATGCAATAGATGATATGTGTGGAGGTGCAGGGTGAATCTGTGGCGGATATGGAAGTTTCCTTTGGGGCCTTGGAGGGAGGTGAGGGGGGAGGTGTGGGCGCAAGCCTTGCACCTCCTGCGGTTGCAGGGGAAGGTGCCGGGAGTGGAGGTTGGGTTGGTGGGGGGTGTGGATCTGACGAGGGAGTCACGGAGGGAGTGGTCTTTACGGAATGCTGATAGGGGAGGGGAGGGAAATATATCCTTGGTGGTGGGGTCCGTTTGGAGGTGGCAAAAATGACGGCGGATGATGTGCTGTACATGGAGATTGGTGGGGTGGTAGGTGAGGACCAGTGGGGGTCTACTACAAACCGACCGACTCCCACAGCTACCTTCACTACACCTCCTCCCATCCTGCCCCCTGTAAAAACGCCATCCCATTCTCCCAATTCCTTCGACTCCGCCGCATCTGCTCCCAGGAGGACCAGTTCCAAAAACGCACAACCCAGATGGCCTCCTTCTTCAAGGACCGCAATTTCCCCCCCGACGTGGTCGACGATGCCCTCCACCGCATCTCTTCCACTTCCAGCTCCTCCGCCCTTGAACCCCGCCCCTCCAACCGCCACCAGGACAGAACCCCACTGGTCCTCACCTACCACCCCACCAATCGCCATGTACAGCGCATCATCCGCCGTCATTTCCGCTACCTCCAAACGGACCCCACCACCAAGGATATATTTCCCTCCCCTCCCCTATCAGCATTCCGTAAAGACCACTCCCTCCGTGACTCCCTCGTCAGATCCACACCCCCCACCAACCCAACCTCCATTCCCAGCACCTTCCCCTGCAACCGCAGGAGGTGCAAGGCTTGCGCCCACACCTCCCCCCTCACCTCCCTCCAAGGCCCCAAAGGAAACTTCCATATCCGCCACAGATTCACCCTGCACCTCCACACATATCATCTATTGCATCCTCTGCACCCGATGTGGCCTCCTCTATATTGGGGAGACAGGCCGGCTACTTGCGGAGAGTTTCAGAGAACACCTCTGGGACACCCGGACCAACCAACCCAACCACCCTGTAGCTCAACATTTCAATTCCCCCTCCCACTCCACCAAGGATATGCAGGTCTTTGGACTCCTCCATCGTCAGACCACAACAAAACGACGGTTGGAGGAAGAACGCCTCATCTTCCGGCTAGGAACCCTCCAACCACAAGGGATGAACTCGGATTTCACCAGTTTCCTCATTTCCCCTCCCCCCACCCTGTCTCAGTCAAATCCATCAAATTCAGCACCGCCTTCCTAACATGAGATCTTCTTACCGACCTCTCCGCCCCCACCCCAGTCTGACCTATCACCCTCACCTTGACCTCTTCCCACCTATCACATTTCCGACGCCCCTCCCCCAAGTCCCTCCTCCCTACCTTTTATCTTAGCCTGCTGGACAAACTTTCCCCATTCCTGAAGAAGGGCTTATGCCCGAAACGTCGATTCTCCTGTTCCCTGGATGCTGCCTGACCTGCTGCGCTTTTCCAGCAACACATTTCCAGCTCTGATCTCCAGCATCTGCAGACCTCACTTTCTCCTCAAAGGTATTAAAGACCCAAGGATAAATTCCTGACAGTTATTGTAATATTCCAGTCTCATGTTCTCAGATTCTGATCCATTATTGTAACATTCCAGTATAATGTTCTCAGATTCTGATCTCTCCTCCCCCTGTCTCTCGAGCTGCTGATCCCTGTTAGTCCAGCCGATGATGCTCCCGCCCATACTGCGTTAACACATTGAACCAAGTCCTTAATTAATTGAAGAGGCAAATCCTCCAGTGACACATTTACAATCCACGGAGACTGACATCAATCACAATTACTGAACAAATAGCTCCAGCCAACCCCTGTCAATTCAATATTGTTTAATTAAAATTCAAAACAATGATTCAAACTGTCACATTCTGGATGGGATGTGTGAGGGTGACTGATGGAACAAATCTTGAGGCCCGGGAGATTAATTGAGTGTAACTATTCAGTCTGCCTTGGATGCAGGAGTTATGCCGTAACTTGATCGGACAGTAAACATGAGTCTCTGTTTATAAATGGAAACATACATCCTGGAACTAGTGATCAAACATTATAATTTCAATAAAACATTGAGACAATTTTTAGAGATCATGATCTGAGGGGAATGTGTGTCTCAGAAACATGGGGTTATAACAGACAAATGGCATGGATATGTTAACAGAGAATTGAACATGACAAGTGCAATTCATATTGTTATTCCAGGTTCAGCGAGACGCAGATGAGGCCTGTGCTATTGATGTAATCGATGTTAGTGAACTGTGATGAAGTGTCATTTACTGGACATCAATTACAGTGTGATTATGGTATTGTGGAGGAGACAGGAAACACAGAGAATTGGGGGACATGGCAGTTCAGACTGGAGGGAGGGGAAATAATATTCCCCAGTCATCAGTATTGGAATGTTACTCTTTATAACTCATATGAAAAACAGATTCCAGGATACATTTAAAGTGAGGAATGAGGAGTAAAATCTGTTTATTGAATACCAAATACAGGACAAAATGATTTTCTGTCCATACTAAACTATGGAAAGTACAAAGAGATAAGATACACTCATGATATTGAGCTACATAAATTGAGATGTGTATTACAAAACCACGGAAGTGGTGTGCAATCTTTCTCAGTCATTATTTGGCCAACAGCTGAGATGCTGATTTTCCCCCTGTCAGTGATTCACCACATTGAGATTCTCTAGCGCAGTATCGCAGTATCGAGCAGGATTGTCAGTTCCTGCTGCTGTTCACCCAGTCTATTTAACTTAAACCACCTTCTCACTGTAAAAAAATCACTTGGCCTTTTGGACTCTGTTTAACTGTCAGCAACTCAGCACTGTGATATTATTGAAGATAAATGCTCTGGGACCACAGCCAGTATCCGCACAGTGCTCACAGGGTATGACACTAGATAAAGGTCTTGCAGCCTGTGAAAATTTCTAAATAAAACTTCCATTTTCTGTCTGTTCTTATCTATCTTCCCTCAAGCTGTCTTCTGATCTATCCAACACCTCGTTTAACATCCCTCCAATCAATCCCTGTTTCCAAATTGTGCAGTTGTACAGCTTGATGTTGTGGCCATTTTGGAGAAATTGATAGAGCAGGGACATGATCGTTGCAGGGTCCGGGGTTTACATGCTTCATTAAGAACAAGGAAGGTACTAAAAGTGTGTGTGGGGGAGGTGGTGACATTACTAATCAAAGACAGTATTAAGTTGGCAGAAAGAATGTTTGATAAGGTCTCTTCTACTGAGGTAGTGTGGGAAGAGGTTAGAAACAGGAAAGGAGAGGTCACCCTGTTAGCAGTTCTCTATAACCCTCTGAAAATTTCCAGAGATGTAGAGGAAAGGATTACAAATATGATACTGGATAGGAGTAAAAATAACAGAATAGATGTTATGGAGGACTTTAACTTTCCAAATATTGACTGGAAACGCTACAGTTCAATTACTTTATATGGGGAAGTTTTTGTCCAATGTGTGCAGAATGGCTTCCTGACACAATATGTACATTGTCCAACAGGGGACAAGACCAAATTGGATTTGGTACTGGGTAATGAACCAGACCAGGTATTAGATTTGGAGGTAGGTGAACACTTGGCTGATAGTGACCACAGGTCAGACAGCATCCAAGGAGCAGGAGAATCGACGTTTCGGGCATAAACCCTTCTTCAGGAATGGCTAACATTCCGTCGATTCTCCTGCTCCTTGGATGCTGCCTGACCTGCTGAGCTGTGTATACCACAGGGCAAGAGTTATAGCTGGAAGAAAGGCAATTATGATGCGATTAGGAAAGGTTTTAGGATACATAGCATGAGGAAGGAAACTGCAGTGTATGGGCGCAATTCAAATGTGGAGCTTTTTCAAACAACAGCAACTGTGTGTCCTTGATAAGGTTATACATGCCAGGAAAGGAGGAAGTGGTCTGGTGAGGCCGTTGTGGTTTACTGAAGAAGTTGAATCTCTTGTCAAGGGGAAGAAGGAGGCCTATGTAGAGATGAAACGTGAAGGCTCAGTTCGGATGCTTGAGAGTTACAAGTTATCCTGGAATGACTTAAAGAAAGAGCTAAGAATAACCAAGAGAAAGCAAGAGAAGTCTTTGACAAGTAGGATCCAGGAAAAACCTCAAGCTTTCTATTAGAATGTCACGAATAAAAGAATGACCAAATTAAGATTTGGGCCAATCAAGGACAGTATTGTGAAGTTGTGTGTGTAATCCGAGGAGATAGGACAGGCGCTAAATAAATACTTAAATCAGTATTCACAATGGAAATACAATGCTGTCGAGGCCTATATTGAGTACAGGCTATTAGACTAGATTGGATTGAGGTTCGTAAGGTGTAGATGTTAGCAATTCTGGAGAGTGTGAAAATAGAGAAGTCCCGTTGGCCAGATAGGATTTATCCTAGGATTCTCTGAGAAGTTAGGGAGGAGGTTACATAACCATTGTTTCCAAATTTTACATCGCCATTGTCTACAGGAACAGTGCCAGAACACTGGGCGATAGCAAATGTTCCCCCTTTGTTCAGAAATGGAGAAGAGACAACCCTGGTAATTATACACCAGGCTTACTTTGATTATGGGTAAAGTGTTGGAAAGGATGATAA
Organism: Chiloscyllium plagiosum; assembly: GCF_037043375.1. Classification (NCBI taxonomy): domain Eukaryota; kingdom Metazoa; phylum Chordata; class Chondrichthyes; order Orectolobiformes; family Hemiscylliidae; genus Chiloscyllium; species Chiloscyllium plagiosum. The sequence continues at coordinate 82,207,036 of NW_028270175.1, forward strand.
GAGATAGGATTTATAATCATCTATAAAAAGAATCATTTGATTGGGGATAGTCAACAAGGTTTTGTGAAGGGAATGTCGTGCCTCATAAAGCTTACTGAGTTCATTGAGAAGGTGACCAAACAGGTGGATGAGTTTAAAGTGGGGTATATGGATTTCAGTACAACGTTTGATCAGTCCCCCATGTTAGGCTATTGCAGAAAATATGGAGGATGTCGTGTTGGAAAAGCAGAACAGATGAGGCAGCTTCCAAGGAGTAGGAGAGTTGATGATTCGCTTGTAAGCCCTTCATCATGAATCAGTGTTCTGGTCGACAGCATCTGCATTCTTCACTTTCTTCTAGCTCCTTGGATGCTCCTGACCTGCCGTGCCTTTCCAGCACCACACTTTCGACTCTGATCTCAAACATCTGCAGTCCTTACTTTCTCCCAGAAAATACGGCGACTTGGAATTGACGGTGATTTAGCGGTTTAGATCCGCAATTGGCGAGCTGAAAGAAGACAGAGGGTGGTAGTTGATGGGGAATGTTCATCCTCGAGTTCAGTCGCTAGTGGTATACTGTAAAAATCTGTTTTGAGGCGACTGTTATTTGTCTTTTTGAAAATGACCTTAATGAGGGAATGAAAGGATGAGTTAGTAAATTTAGGTTCGCAGTAAGGTCGGTGGAGCTATGGGCAGTGCTGAAGGAAGTTGCAGGTACTGAGCTGTAATGTTCTATATTCATGGACCTACAATGGGCTGAATAGCTTCCTTCTGTGATGTAACAATTCTGAGGTAGTCTGACCCACAATAAAAGTTTTAGGTGACTGGAGAGACATGCTGGTCCAGTAAAGGATAGACACTGCACAAACATCCATCATCTCTTCCTGTTCTCTGATATGCAGTGGCCTCAAATATCTGCCCAAACAAAATAGATTGATTCAAATTCAAGCAGTCAGGAGGACGTTCACCTGAGGTGATTGCCATCAGAGGATTTAGTGAATAATAATAATGACACAAATAATAAAATAATATCACAGCAGCATAATAATTGGCAGCAGAGTAAAACTTACAGTTGCACATTGTTCCAAGTTCAACATTGTGTTCCGTTTTGGTCGTCTTGCCATGGGAAGGATGGCATTATTTGGAACTTTACAAGGATGTTGCCAGGACTCAAGGGTTTGAGTCATAGGGAAAGGTTGGATAAGCTGAGACATTTCTCTTTATAGCGCAGGAGACCGAGGGGGGCATGAAGTGCTTCGAGAGGCTAGTCATGGCCCACATCAGTTCCAGTCTCCAGCCTGCTTCGATCCCATACAATTTTCCTACCAGTGGAATGAGTCCATAGCGGGTGTCATATCCCTGGAACATCTGGACAACAAGGACAGCCACGTCAGATTCCTGCTCATTGAGTATAGGTTCACCTTCAACACCATTTTTCCCTTCAGACTGATCATAAAACACCCTGAACTTAGTCTTGGCTCCGCCTTCTGAAATTCGATCCTCAGCTTTCTGACATATGATGCACAATCAGTAAAAATAGGTAAGTGCGTCTCTTCCATGATAACATTCAACACTGAAATCCCAAAGGATGTGTCCTCAGCCCCCTACTATACTCCATGTACACGCACGACTGTATTGCCAAATTTTGAACGAATGCCATCTACATGTTCACTGATGACACCATCATAGTAGGACAGGTATGTAATGAGGCAAGTCAAAATACAGAACGGAAATAGAGGACTTGGTGATGTGCTGCACTGAGGCCAACCTCTCTTTCAACATCTAGGACAGTAAGAAAAATGACAGAAGGCTGTGTGCACAGCCCATGCCATCACAGAAACCAATGTCCCATCCATTGTTTCCATTTACACAGCTCACTGCTGTGGAAAGTCTGGCAACATTATCATAGACCCATCGAAACCTGGATCTCCTACAATCTCTTCCATCATGCAGACAATACAGAAGCTTGAACACACAAATCTGCGGCTCATGAACAGCATCTTCCCAGCCAGTATTAAACTGAGGAATGGACTCTCTAAGTTCAAATAATGCTGATCTTGCTCACATTGATGTTGCCTATTGCATGCCCTTTCTGGTGTAACCTGTACGACTCAGTCTAAGTTTTTCCATTACCCTATGATCTGTATGTCCTTGCTTATTGTAGGAGCGAGATTCCCCAGCTCGGGACAAAGACTCTGGAGGCAGACAGGGCACTGGCACGGAATGGACTTTAATTCAAGCAAAACCTCGTTAATGCTGGGAGAATACCAAAGGATCTTCCTCAAATTTGGCTTTGACATGAGAAAATAATCGTTTCCTTAATCTTTAGCTCAGATCAGAAGGCAAATCAACGACACACTTCGATTTTACGGTAAAAAAGACAATATTTTTATAGTTCTGTGTTGCAATGATCGTACACAAGCTTGTCAGTGTCCCCTGCACTCCCCTTCTGCAGAACCAATCTTGTAAAATAACTGATCAATGATGGCCACTCGCATGGACAGCCCGACCTTCTTATTTGTTTCGGATGTTTAACGATTGTTGTTATCTCTAGTCCGTGGGATCTTTCTATCATGCATTCCAAAATTCGGGGCTGTGCTCTTTTTAGTCATAACCCTCATTGTTTATCTTGTAGGATTGCATAAATTCTATTCTCCAATGGGCAGGCTATCTCTTATCAAATTCCGTGATCACATTTTACATTAAAAAGTTGATTCTGTTACAAAATTCGTAATATTATTATTATTATTATTTCTACTGTTAACCTTTTTCTGAGTGAATTAGACAAGACATGCCAGACATCTCTTTAAGGTTTTATAATTACGTGGAAATCTGTGTCCATGATCATTTACCAAATATTTAACTCGAACTTATTACTATTGGATATAGTTCTCCTTCATATCTTGTCCATGCGATGCGAACATGCAGAGTTGTTCACAGAACATCTCTGGCCGCATGCAGCAACCAACCTTACCACCTTGTGCCAACCACTGGAACTCCCCCGTCCATTCCCCCAAGGAAATGCAGATGCTGAGTGTCTTGCACTGCCGTGTCATATCCACCCTACACCGAGAGGATGAACTAGAGGAAAGATGTAGCGAAACGTGAAAGGGTTCAGAAAAGATTTACAAGGATGTTGCCAGGGATGGAGGATTTGAGCAATAGGGAGAGGCTGAACAGGCTGGTGCTCTTTTCCCTGGAGTGTCAGAGGCGGGGGGGAGGTGGTCTTATAGAGCTTTGCAAAATCATGACGGGTAAATAGGCAAAGTCTTTTCCCTTGAGTCGAGGAGTCCAGAACTAAGGTGGGACTAGATTGGGTTGGGATATCTGGTCGGCATGGAAGATTTGGACCGAAGGGTATGTTTCCATGCTGTATATCTCTATGACTCTGTGGCTCGACAGCCTTATCTACCACCTCGGAACGCTTCTACGACATGTAATCAAATTTGAATTCACCAACTGCATCATGTCCCCTCCCACTATCTGATCCCAGATCTAACACTCTAAATTGACACAGTTCTCTTTTTCTGTCCTACCTATCCATCTTCCTTCCCATTTGACCACTCCAACCTCCCCACCGACCTACCGCATCTGTCCTTCCCTGCATCCACCGATCGACTTCCGATCTATCTTATCCACAAGCCCCACCCCACTTCCCTATTTATCTCTCAGATCATTTGCCCGACTGCATTCTTTTTCACGGGCTTACACTCGAAACTTCGATTCGCCTGCTCCTCACATGTTGACTGACATGCTGTGCTTTTCAAATGCCACAGTCTTTAAATCTGACTCTCCAGCATCTGCACTCATACCTTTTCTTAATGAATGAGTTAGTGCTATAAAGGTAGTAATTAACTCAGTACGGCCGTGAAATTATAAAAGGATATAAATATCTTATTCACATGGGGCAAACAGAGTTGAATGTTGTTCAATGTAGGGAGGCGTGGAGTAACTTAGGTTGTCGTATTTATGACTTCAACACTTAAGAAAAAAAACATTGTATAGGTTTGGAACTGCTTTCAGTAAAATGAATATATCCCAAGACAATTTTAATTTTTACAGCAAACTTACACAAATATGTTACCTTTTTCACTTTATCCTACACCAACCCCTGTTAAAAGCTGGGGACATTTGTTTTTCTGACTGTTGGCTGAGCGAATACGATAAAGTCCTGTGCATTGTCCCCTTTCCATTTTGCTTCTGACCTATCACTGCTGAGTCGAAGTTTAAATCGAAACATCTTCTGATCTGATGATTGTCTGATGATGCTGTGAAAATCCTTCTGTCCCTCTACGGCTGAATGCTTGAGGGCGTTCATCCTCCACCAGCCCCTGCAAAGTGCTGTGGGGAGGCCGTCAAAGAGAGGAATGGAATCACTGTTAAGACAAAGGAGCTGTGTTGTGTAAATTGCACTCTTGCCTCAAATAATACTGATATTACTAGCGTTGGTGTCACCGAGTGCATGCTCTTTTCAGTTTAACCTGAATGTCTCGGTTTAAGTCTTTTGATCTCCACATCGTAACTTACTATAAGCTGCCTGAACTATTCGTTAAAAGAAACTTTTCTGTGTACTTCATTACACATCACAATATATCAATCAATTTTGACTTTTCAATGCACGACAGGAAGTTCGTGTTTTGGACTGCATTGAAGTAGCAGCCATTGGAATTAGGCAGGTAATGTTAAAAGGAGTGCCACCATTTATAATATTTAGTCGTATTATTCAAAAAGCAAAGAATTCCTGTGACCAGGTATTTTGCTGTGTAACTAATCTTTTGCTCTGAACTGAGTCAACGGTGCTATGTAAATAAATGTGTTTGTGCAACAACAGTCGCGATAATGACCATCAGGTGGGTAGCTGCCATAACCAGCAGGTCGCGAGTAGTGCAAGGTGACACACCGCACTTTCCCCGGGCATGGATGCAATTGCTATCAAATGGGAACAGAAGCAATGAATTACTGATCACAATTCCCCCCGCCTATTCTACAGAACAACAGTAATATTTTATTGCTTTAACGTAGAATTCACCAGCTTCTAAATCTCCCATCAACCTACCTCATCCCAGGCACAGCCCTCCTTCTTCATCTCACTGCCTTGATCTGACTCAACCTGTCCATCTTCCTTGCCACCTATACTTTCCAGGCTTCCCACTGATCAATCACAGACAACTCCTGCTTGCTTCCACCTGTTGCTATCCCACATATATTTCCAAAAGCCATACCCTGCGCATTTATTTCTGAGTCCCTTCCCCCTCTCGAGGCCTGATGAAATATTTCAAACTAAAACGTCGACTCCCACCTCCTCTGATGCTGCCTGACCTGCTGTACGTTTCTTCTGGCTCAACTCTTTGCCCACTCTCAAACGTGAATTGGAATGAGTGTAGTCGATTCTGACAGTTTTCAGCTCCAACTATGTCACGTGCAGAGTCTGAGAGAAATCTCGCTGCCAACTCAGTCATCGGACTTGTGATTGAACTATCAATAGAACAAACTCTCTCTCAAGCCATCCTCTGCTCTTATTATTGGATGAAATCCTGATCAGAGCCTCCATAGGATTAGGAAACAGGTCATCAAAATGTATACAGGATCTTTAACAGGACTGTTCCATGTGTTACACGAGGGGAGCATTACAGATAATGCAGGACTCCCTTCGTAACAACGTGAGAGTGTTTGGACTGCTATGATCTTTGCGTTGTAAATCTACACATTTGCACATGACATACATCTCGATGTAAATGTCACAGGAGGACACTCTGCCAAGATTTCAATCCACTGATCAGAGATTCTGGGGAGGAGAGCACTTCCAGAAGGATGGTGGTTAGATGAAGTAATAGAAATGAAAAAGGGCGTTTTCCTCTATTCCTATTGTTGAACAAAAAATGTACTATCGACTTTAAAATTCATAACTGATCCAGCATCTAATGTAGGAAATAGAGTTCCAAACCTGTCCGTCCTTTCTGTTCAGAAGTTCCTCTTTACACCTCTGAACTTCATTCTAACACTAAGCTCCCACATTCTAGAATCCGAAACCAATGGAAATAGTTCATGCTTTCCTGTCTTCTCCTTTTAATATTTGTAGTACATCGTCAGAACACGAGTCTTGAGAAAACAGGCCTAATTTGAAAATCAAATTAAAAATATCCCGGCAGCATCCGTGGGAGACAAAGCAGAGACAATGCTTCGCTTCAAGTGACCCTTCTTCAGAGCTAACTTGCGTGATCTGTCCTCGTACTTTCAATCCGTATGAAAACAGAATCGATGACAGAACACTAAGATTAGAAAATGCTGCAGCCGGATGTCCCTGTAAGTGGTGAATTGTACCTAGAATGCTGTTGAATGAATTGCTGTCACTCTTCTCGTGCTTGGATAGGCTAACCACCCAGGGAGCTGGAGACATTGTTGTTGAAAAGCGAAAAACAGAGAGCATATCATCAGCAGATTAAAACAACTTCAATGTCACAATGCCATAACAGGAACGCCAATAAAAGCAAACGTGGTGTAGAATACCTTCTCCGCTTTTGAATTCGTAGATGCATTTTCCCGTGTGCGGCGATCTGTCCCTGCAGGCAGCTGGCAAGTTCTTCGTTTGAAACACTGGGCTGATATATTCCCAGAGACGTTGTCTTATACTGTGTGGAAGCTCCTTGTGGAGATCGAGGTCACAACATTTCTCAGCTTTGTGGCTTTTTTTTCAAATTTCTGTTAGTCAACAAATTTATTACAATAACTCGTTTAATCCCAGTTATGGAGGAACATAATTTGGAATCTGGAGTAGTGGTGCTGGAAGAGCACAGCAGTTCAGCCAGCATCCGAGGAGCGAGGAGACTGGACGCCTCCGAGCAGAGCGCTTCAGGGAACTCTCCGGGACACCCGCACCAACCAACCACGCCACCCTGTGGCCGAACATTTCAAATATCCCTCCGACTCTGCCGAGAACATGGAAGTCCTGGGCCTCCTTTACTGCCGCTCCTTTACCACCAGACGCCTCGAGGAAGAACGCCTCATCTTCCACCTCGGAACACTTCAACCCCAGGGCATCAATGCGGACTTCAACAGTTTCCTCATTTCCCCTTCCCCCACCTCATTGCAGTTCCAGAATTCCAGCCAGCACCGCCCTCTTGACCTGTCCTACCTGCCTATCTTCTTTTCCACGAATCCATTCTACCCTCGCCCCGACCTATCACCTTCATCCCCTCCCCCACTCACCTATTTTACTCTATGCTACTTTCCCCCCCACCCTCCTCTCACTTATCTCTCCACCCTTCAGGCTCTCTGCCTGTATTCCTGATGAAGGGCTTTTGTCCGAAACGTCGATTTTACTGCTCCTCGGATGCTGCCTGAACTGCTGTCCTCTTCCAGCACCACTACTCCAGAATCTGGTTTCCAGCATCTGCAGTCATTGTTTTTACATAATTTGGAATCTGCCAGCAATAACACAGGCCGTTCAAACAACATAAGCCTCATCCCAACATCACAAATTATTTTAACCAATGTTGCATCAAGACAGTTTATTCGAAGTATGAAAGCATATCTCAGACCTGTCCAGCTGTGCTCTCAGGTAGGAGCTGCATTCATCAAATTAGAGCATTTCACTCACTGCTTAAAATGTGATTCTTATCATCCAAAGAATATGTGCATTGCTGCCGAGGTCAGCATTTATTCTCCATCCCCATTTTCCCAGGATGTGGAATCAGATGAAGGAACACGTGAAGCAAACACACTGCCCTTTCTGATGGAAGAGGACCCAGTGCACATCTTGCGTTACCAACAATGGAGAAATGGATGAGAATTTTAAATCCAAGTAAGGTAGCAATTTGAATTTAAGCGTCTGCAGTCGTGTATTTAAATCCTCACCCACAGAACACCAATCTCTAGCTTACAAGAAAAAGCAAACTAGTGATAATATGGCCATGCCACTCTCTGTACAGCTTGCAATGATATGTTTTAACAGCAAACTAATTCAGCACCGCTCACAACTTCAAAAACGTAAACAGATTCATTTTCTGCATTTAATCGAAGTCAAATTCAGGCCACCACTGAAACTAAATAGCAACAATTCGCATCATGTAAATTCTGAAACAAATGAAACTCATCCGACTAACACATCCATTCCAGAATCAGATTTTTGCACTCGTCCCAAGAAGAAAAGTCTGTACCAAGCCTTCACATCAGATTGACAGACCTCCATATAGTACAGAACTTCTGGGAAATGCAGATGCTAAAACTGTGACTGTCAATCTGGATGCATCAGGGACCTCCCATTTATTGTCACGATCTAGCAGTTCCTTTAGTGTTGATACACCGACAGTGCACTGACCACTCAGAACTAACCATCTGCCAGTACGGCGATCCCGTAGTACTGCCACTCTGACAGTTCAGTGGTCCTTTGCGCAGGCACTCCAAAAGTGCAATACTCCCTCAATACTGGCCCTGTGTCAATGCAGCACAGCAGCAAGTCTTCACTTTCTTCGTACTGATTCTCTAATATGTCGCGTCACATTATTATTGACCCTCCAGCAGTGCATCATTCCTTCTGTACTGACGTTCCAACATTGACACACTCACGTAGTATGTGCTTCTTTGTACAAGGGACCGGGCTTCGATTCCAGCATCAGGTGACAGTCTGTGTGGAGTTTTCACTTTCTCCCCGTGTCTGCGTGTGCTTCCGTTGGGTGCTCCGGCTTCCAACCACAAGATGAAATTGAGGAATGCAGAATCGAGAGATCAGAGTCGAGATTATGATGCTGGAAACTCAGAGCAGGTCTGCCAGCATCCGAAGAGTAGGAGTATCGATGTTTCGGGCAAAGGTTTGTGGCTGGGAGGCTGAGAGATATACAGAAGTCGGGTGGGGCTGGAGAGAAGGTGGTTTAGTAAGCAATATACGGATGAAGTTGAGGGAGAAGGTGAACGGTCGGACAGGAGGGTGCAGGGTGGATGGACAAGACAAGAAGACTGTGCCGAGTTGGGGGCATGGCTCTGAGATAAGTTGGGGCGAGGGGAAATGAGTAAACTGTCAAATCCACATTAATCCCCTGTGTTTCCAATTTCGCAAGGCAGAATTTGAGGCGTGGAGGAGGCCTTCCTACATCGCCAAAATGAATCACCCGATGTCTGGATGAAAACGGTTCATTTACCGCATTGGGAACCTGCAACCACACGGGATTAAAGCGGATTTCTCCAATTTCATCACTTCCATTCACCCCACCTTATCCCAGTCCTCAACCTCCAACTCGGCACCGCCCTCTTGACTTATCTTTCATCATTCCTCTCTATCCACTCCACTCTCCTCTCCAATCTACCAAATTCTCCCCGCCTTCATTTACCTAATGTATTCTCAGCTCCCTTCCCCCAGCCCCACCTTCTCCCATGTATATCTCAGTCCCGCCCACCGGCCCACAAGCCTCATTCGAAATGAAGGGCTTAAGCCAGAAAAGTTGATTCTTCTGCTCCTTGGATGCTATCTGAACTGCTGTGCATTGCCAGCACCACACTCTTCCTCCCACAATCCAAAGATGTGCAAGGTAGCTCGATAGTCCTTGCTAATTTCCATTTCCGAGGTAGTTTGAGTTAGTTGTGCTAGCTGTGGGAGAATGCACAATGTGCGGATGGGGAGAAGGTTTTGACCGGATACTCTTTATTGGATGACAGGGCGGGTGATGATTTTGGTTTGGATGCTTTTTGGAGGGTCACTGCGGACTTGTTGAGCTAAATGGTCTATTTAGACATTGTAAGGATTCTATGGCATTCTACAATACTCACCACTGATGGGAAAAATTATGACAGCTATAAAGCGGTAAAATGTTTTGATTGATTATGGAATCTAGAATCATGCATTAACATTTTGGAATGATGGACAAACATTCTTCTTACTCAGTGTGTCTGACAGAATGTTTAAAGTTTAATGTCAGGCTGTGAGTGTCTCCATGATCAAGATTGATCGATTATTAATGATGGGTAATATGCAGGGTTAAGGAATTAATTAGAACAACTGTTCAACTTACCATAATTGTATTGCTTGGAAGGATAGTCATGATGATCTGAATTTTCTCTGCTGTAAACTTTTTCTGCATCTTCATTCCTCGTTCCGACCCTGTTCCCACAATGGTGTGGCATTCTTTACTATATACTTTACAATGATATAAACCATACTTGTCTTTCATGTCATTTGGGTTCCAGCTTCATCTTCTCGTACCCGCTCCAACAGCGGTGGTAGATGGAAAGGAATCAGATGCAGTGATGCAGCAGAAGGTTTTCATTCAAATTCCGCCTATCATCAACATCAACTCCATGGAGTAAACCATTATGTGTACCAAAAGGTGTCAGAAATCACTGGTCCTCAACTTTTCCAGCACAACCACTAAGGTTGAGAGTGTTCTGAGCAAGGTCCTTGGGTGCAGAAAGAGAGTTAGTCTACTGACAGAAGACCCTGTTAGAGCATCGAGCAGGGAGCTCCAAGCTAGTTCCTGTGTGTCTCTCCCAAAGCTGTCCTGCACTACTATGCTGAATGCATGTAATGCTGCACGGCGATCCCTGAGTTGGATCAGGATCCTGCTAGATATCAGAGCTCAGTGATTCGCATAGGACCAGGCAGATAGTCAGTACTGTTATCACAGCCTAAGCAAAGCTTCCCTATATGTCAATGACTTCTGAATTATGTCTCTGATGGTCAGTCTTTCCTATACGATGTCTCTCTCGTGGTCGATGCGTTCTGAGTGATGTCTCTGTCTTGTTCGGAATATTCTACATGAGATCTCTTTCTTGGTTAGCATCTTCTGAATGGTGCCGCTATACTAATCTCTGCAGAGTTCGTTCTGTTCTGAATGTTTTGTCCCCGGCCCATGATGCAGTCAATGGTGTCAATATATCATGCTGCATGGAAACGAATCCCTGCACCGTCCAATAGATGCCTCCTGCAGGCTCGAGTTGATATGACCTCATATCCAGAACCTGAAGGTGCCTCCCACCTTCCTCAGGAGAAAACCTAAACAGACAACAACATGGACTTACCTGTAAAACATTGCTTCGTGATGCACCCCAACTCAATCCCAAACTTCTCCATGGCCATGTCCCTTTGTTATCGCCTTCCTCTGTTTTTCTCTTTCAATTGGCCTGTGTATCTTTCGTCTGTGTCTTCCACTGTCATTCTCTCTATATAAATCAGTCTCACGTTCTCACTGTCTGCGTGTACATCTTTCCATTTTCTCCATTCCTCTCGTTTCTTTTTGTAATTTTGTCCTTGCCTTATTCTTCAAGTCTCCGAATATTTTACTATCTCTTCCTAAATCTTATGTATATCGTATCCATTTTGCTTTCCCTGTTGGTGCAATTTCAATCTCTCTCTGTCTGACGATCTGACAATGGCTGTGAGCCCCTGTTTTCCGAGACCCTCTTCACGTTCTGGCAACATCATGTTAAATTGAAACTGGATGCGTGTGCTGAATTCATCGTCTTCTCAGATCACTCAGTGCAACTGCAGGAGCAGAAGCTGTAGCCGATAGAGATGAATAACTGCGAAGAACAGAGGTGATTGTCAAGCAATTGGAAATGTGTCTTGCGGTTGCAATCAGCACAACTCCGTTTTGGAGTAGCATGTGTTGCGAATCTCACCCTCATTAATAATCCAGGACATGCCCCATTGGTTCCAAGATAGCACGACTCTGGGGACAGTTGTTGAACAGAGGGACTTTGGGGTGCAGATGCACAGTTCAGTTCGTCTGACCTCAGTGGTGGGAAAGATGCTAGAGTCAATTATAAAGGATGAAATAACGACACATCTCGATAGCAAAAACTAGATAGTTCAGAGTCAGCATGCATTTATGAAGGGGAAGTCATGCCTGACTTATCTTCTGGGATTTTTTGAGGATGTAACTCTGAAGATGGACAAGGAAGATCCAGTGGATGTAGTGTACCTGAACTTTCAGAAAGCCATTGATAAAGTCCCACTTAGGAGGTTAGTGAGCAAAGTTAGGGCGCATGTTATTGGGGGCAAAGTACTGACTTGGATTGAAAATTGGTTGGTTGACAGGAAATAGAGTAGTGATAAGCGGCTCCCTTTTGGAATGGCAGGCAATGTAGAGTGGGGTGCCACAGGGATCAGTGCTGGGACCGCAGCTTTTTTCAATATTTATTAATGATATAGAAGATGGTAATAATAGTAACATGAGCAAATTTGCTGATGATAAAACGCTGGGTGGTAGGATGAAATGTGAGGAGGATGTTAGGAGATTACAGGGTGATCTGGGCAGGTAAGGTGAGTGGACAGATGCATGAAAGAGGCAGTTTAATGTGGATAAATGTATGGTTATCCACTTTGGTGGCAAGAACAGGAAGGCAGATTACTACCAAAAGTGAGTCAAGTTAGATAAAGGGGCAGTACAAAGAGATCTGGGTGTTCTTGAACACCATTCAATGAAGGCAAGCACGCAGGTCCATCACGTCGTGAAGAAAGCCAATAGCATGCTGGCCTTCATAACAAGAGGGATTGAGTATAGAAGCAAAGAAGTTCTTCTGCCGCTATACAGGGCCCTGGTGAGACCGCACCTGGAATATTGTATGCAGTTCTGGTCTCCAAATTTGAGGAAAGACATTCTGGCTATTGAGGGAGAGCTGTGTAGGTTCACCAGGTCAATTCATGGAATGGCGGGACTATCTTATTTTGAAAGATTGGAACGACTGGGCTTGGATAGCCTTACGTTTAGAAGACTGAGAGGGGATCTGATTGAGATGTATAAGATTATTAAAGGATTGGACACTCTGGAGGCAGGAAACATGTTTCTGCTGATGAGTGCGTGCCGCACCAGAGGACGCAGCTTAAAAATACGGGGTATACCATTTAGGACAGAGATGAGGAGAAACCTCTTCACCCAGAGAGTGGTGGCTGTGGTCAATGCTCTGCCCCAGAAGGCAGTGGAGGCCCAGTCTCTGCATTCATTTAAAAAAGAGTTGGCTAGAGCTCTCAAGGATAGTGGAATCAAGGATTACGGAGATAAGGCAGGAACAGGATACTGATTAAGGATGATCCACCATGATCATAATGAATGGTGGTGCAGGCTCGAAGGGCAGAATGGCCTACTCCTGCACATATTGTCTCTTGCCTATTGTCAAAGTGGAGTCAGAGGGCGATATGTTTGCGAAGAAGGCATTTTGCATTATTGACTTCATTTGTCAGAGTATTGACTATAGGCTTTGGGACATCACCTTGACGTGATGTTGGACATTGGGGAGGCCACCTTTAGAATACTGCTTCACAGATCTGTTCCTTTGGCTTCCGAAGAATGTTGCTTTCTGAGAAAGATTGTAGATTAAATTCACAACGATATTCTTGGTACTGGTGGGATTGAGTTATACGGTGACGTTGGATAAGTTGAGACTTTTCTTGCAGAGAATACCAGAGGAGTGGCGACGTTATAGAATTTACAAAGTCATGAAAGACAGGGATAAAGTGAATTGTCAAGATCTTCTACCCAGTACAGAGAGTCCATAACTACAACACATTGGTTGAAGATTAAAGAGAAAGGATTCAAATCACCCTGAGAGGGAATTTCCTTTCACAAAGGATGGTGCATGGATGGAACGAGCTGCCAGAGGAAGTGGTAGCGGTGGTCACAATTATAAATTTAAACACATTTGGACAGGGACATAGACAGGAAAATTTGAAGTGATATGTGCCAGGCGTCGGCAGGTGGCACTATTTAACTGAAAAATACTCGTATGAACGAGTTGGAGAAAAACGTCTGTTTCCGTGTAGTATGACTCTGACTCTGTGACTCTGAGGGTGTACCTGGTCCAGAAACAATCAGTTGCTGACCAAAAGGAGTAGACATTAAAACAAGAGCTGGTGTCCTTCTACACCTCTCACTGAAAGTAAACAAGAAGGTGCAGCAGGTGAGCAAATGGTGTTTTGGTCTTCTTAGCGAGGGACTTCGAGTCACAGGGCAAGGGATGGATTGCTTAAATTGCACTGCGTCTTGTTGAGACCAAATCTGGAAGAGTGTGCGGCGCTGTCGTCTCCTTATCTGTGGAAGGATATTCTGACAATGGACGGAGCGCAGAAAAGGTTTCACGCCCTAATCCTGGAAAGGCAGGACAGATGTATGAAAAGAGACTAGATCAGTTGGGAATGTATACACTGGGTTTAAATGAATGACGAGGTATTTCATAGAAAACTATAAAATTCTAACAAGGGTAGACAGGCTGAACGCAGGAAGGTTGCTTTAGGTAACTATGGAGTATACACCAGGGGGTCATAACCTGAAAATACATGATGGGCTATTGCCAACTGAGGTGAGCAGAAACTGTTAACCCAGAGAATGGAGAGCCTGTGGAAGTTTCTGCCGCGGAAGTTCGTTGACGCCCGAATATTGAACGTTTTCATGAACGCATTAGATATTGTTCTTGGGATTACAGGAGTCAGCGTGTATGGGGGCAAGTGGGAAAAGGGGACGGAGTTTCATGATCAGTCGCCAAAATGTTTAATGGTGCCCGCAGACTTGAAGCGCTGAATGACTTACTCGTGGCCTATTGTCTACGTATTTAAATTTCATACGGTCAACGGACAATCAGCAAAACATAACAAGAGGAAAGAGTTTGTTGGGATGATCAAGTGATTAGATAAGCTTGAGTATCCGTCGCAAGATTAGAAGTCCAGCTAACACCGTATTAGATTCTCCAGGATTGTGAAGAATGGCGTATTAGACTGAGAATACATGGATTTGGCTGAGGACATAACCTTAAACACCAACAGCATTTCATAATCATCGGTGATGCAATAACTTACGGCAGAAGCCTTGCTATACTTTGGTATTTCACAAGGCATGGCCATGCAAAACAGAGATGAGAACTGTCTTCACTCAGAGGATGGTGATCCTGTGGATATCCCCTCTAAAAGAGACTACAGAGGTTAAACCACTGCAACAAAAATAGATGAATTTCTGGACGCTTATTGTGCCCTGGATTTTGTGGATTGGGTAGGATTCTGGTACTGATTTGCATGATTAACTCTTCCGTTCTCTCTCTTTGCCACTCTCCCCCGATATGTCTTTTTTTCCGTTTCTCTGTCCTGCACTCCCTCATGGTGTCGCTCACTCTGCTTTTTTCAGTAACTTCATCGTCTTTGAATTGTTCGTTTTTCTCCATTTACATACCGTTTTATTTATCGTTCTCTCTCTCTCTCTTCTACATTGACTCCTCCTCCCTTATTCTTTGTGCCCTCTTGTTTGTGTGTCTTGCTGCCTTTCTGTTTTGTTGTCTTTGTTGCTTCTCTATTTCAGCGCTGTCTTCCCTCGTCTCCACTCATGCTTCAGTTCTTGCCATCTCTCTCAAAATCATCATGCTCTCTCTTATGTTTTCCCCATTTGAAGTCTGTTTCCTCTTTTCTGCTTCTGGGCCTGCCTTTCTTGTTCTGACTGTCTCCAGGTCTGTCTCTGCCCCTCTCCCTATCTGATTGTCCCACTGTCACTGTGTGTGCGTCACTCTCTTTCTCCATCCCTCTTGACTATGCCTCTGTCTTTATCGGTGTGCATCTCTCTCTCTCCCATCCCCTTTCTGAAAGCCCTCTGTTCTGTCTGTTAATATACCTCTGTCTCTGCGAGTATGGTTGTCTCTGACTCTCGTTGTCTCTCTCCCCCCCAGATCCCCTCTGCCTTTCTCCCTGTCTCTGCTTCTCTGCACCTCTGTTGAATGCCTCTGTCTATCTCTCTGTCTCTCTCTCTCTCACACACATACACACACACACAGAGTCATAGAATCGTATATACACACGCACACACTCACAAACATACACCCATGCACACACACTCAGACAAACAAGCCCTCTCACAAATATTCACACAACATTCTGGTACATACATATAGATACACAGATACACTAACTCGCGTTGTCACAGATACACGCTTGATTTGAACATGCCGCGTGTTGGACTGTCGTGTGCAAAGTTAAAAGTCAAACAACACCAGGTTATAGTCCAATAAGTTTTACTGGAAGCACTAGCTTGCGGAGCGCTGCTCCCACAACCACCCGATGAAGGACAGCACTCTGAATGCTAGTGCTTCCAATTAAAACTGTTGGACTATAACCGGATACATTCACACTCTCAGAAACACACATGTGCGTGCGCATGAACTTATACATGAACGCAAACACACTCACACACACACTTGCATGCATTCGCACACGTACGCAAAATAAATATACGTCTACTTATATGCACACTCTCAGACTTACAGACACCCATGCATTTAGAAATACACACATACACATACTTTCTCACCCATTTACGCACAGAATATGAAACTCTCAGATCCTTTCCTGGGCCATGAACAGATCCAGTTGATTAAATCTGATCATGCATCATGTGACATGGCCCCACGGCAGCTGCAGGAGCAAAGATGCAGACTCACCTAGACGGTGAGCTCGGCAATTGCTCTTTTTATGCAAATTGTCCGAGTAACCTGGCGGTATAAGCATGAATTGTAAGTAGGTTGTTGCTGTGCTGTGATGGTGTGGAAAGGTTTGCATATGTCAGATGTTGGATGCCACTATCCATAGACAGGGGGTGAATGTGGCTGTTGCTCATTGAGCACAGCCTCAGATGGTGATTCCGGGTGTCCAACGTAGATGTTCAGAGAAGCAAGTTGCGAGTTGGTACCGCAAGAATCCATTAACATCAGTGTTGGAATTTCTCGACATTTAGATTCTGGTCAGCAGATTATATTTTGGGATCCTGTGCGTTATTGAGGCAAGATTAAGTAATAATGCGCATCATACTGAGCATTAATCCCCAATAATATATGTTTTGCCAGTTACGAATAATAATCTCATCAGCGTCACCAGGTTTTGCTTGGAAAATGCGACTTTTTGTTCTCAATAGCAAGAAAGGGCTCATTTGACATCTCATACAGTTCTTCCAAATGACACACGATTGTTGATTTTTTGGAGTGCTCGTGATCACAGTAACCTAAGACAGGCAGTCGATAATTCCTCAGTAAAATTATTCATGGCTTATTGAGTTTGGAAAGCAGCATCAGTTTAAGCATGATACATTAGTTAATTATGGAGTCACAAAAATGTATACCACGGAAATAGATCCTTTGATACAACTCGTCTATGCCATCCAGATATCATAAATTCATCTAGTCCCATTTGCCAACATTGGCCCATATTCCTCTTAAACCTTCTTATTTATATACTCAGCCATATGCCTTTTAAATGCATGGCTTTCTGAGGGGCAGGTCATGCCTCACAAACCTTATTGAGTTCTTTGAGGAGGTGTCAGGATAGGTCGACGACGGTCGAGCAGTGGATGTGGTGTATATGGATTTGAGCAAGGCATTTGATAGGGTTCCCCATGGTAGGCTTATTCATAAATTCAGGACGTATGGAATACAGGAAGATTTGGTTATCTGGATTTAGAATTGGCTGGCTGTCAGAGGGCAGAGATTGGTTGTTGGTGGAAAGTATTCTGCCTGGAGGACAGTTTTGAGTAGGGTCCCGCAGGGCTCTGTTCTTGGCCCTCTGTTTTTTTGTAGTTTTTATAAATGAATTGGACGAGGAGGTTGAAGGGTGAGTTAGTAAGTTTGCAGATGACATAAAGATTGGAGGTGTCGTCGATAGTATGGATGGCTACTGCAGGCTGCAGTGCGACATAGACAGGATGCAGAGGTGGGCTGAGAAATGGCAGATGCAATTCAACCTGGATAAATGCGAAGTGATGCATTTTGGAAGGTCGAGCTCGAATGTTGAATATAGGATTAAAGACAGGATTCTTGGCAGTGTGAAGGATCAAAGAGATATTGATGTACAAGTACATAGTTCCCTTAAAGTTGCAACCCAAGTGGATAGGGTAGTTAAGAAAGCATATGGTGTGTTGGCTTTCATTAACAGGGGATCACGTTTAAGAGCCGCGAGGTTTTGCTGCAGCTCCATTATTGCCTGTTGAGCCCACACTTGGAATATTGCGTCCAGATCTGGTCGCCTTACTGTAGAGAAGATACAAAGGCTTTGCAGAGATTTAAAAGAAGGTTTACCGGGATGCTGCCTGTACTGGAGGGGTTGGCTTATGACGAAAGTTTGAATAAGCTCAGAATTTTCTCTCGAGAGAGAATGAGGAAGGGAGGAGACCTGATCGAGGTATACGAAATTATGAGAAAAATAGATAGAATCAATAGTCGGAGACTTTTCTCCAGGGCAGGATTGACTGGTCCGAGAATTCATAGTTTGAAGCTATTAGGAGGAAGGTATACAGATGACATCAGAGGTAGGTTCTTTACGCAGACAGCTGTTAATGCATGGAATGCGTTGCTCGCTGAGGCGGTGGAAGCGAAGTCATTGGGGGCATTTAAGCAACTGCTGGACATGCACATTGATAGCAGTGAGTTGAGTGATGCGTAGGTTAAGTTACCATATTTTACATTAGAATTACGTCTCGGCACAACATCCTGGGCCTCAGGGAATGTTCTGTGCTGCATTTTCCAATTTTCTCTGTTCTATGTTCTACAAGCTGTAATTGTACCAAACTCCACCACTTCCACTGATAGCTCATTCCGTACATACACTATCCTCTTTATGAAAAGGTTGCATTGTCGGTCCCTATTAAATCTTGCCCCTATTCCCCTAATCCTATGTTTTCTGGTCCTGGACTCCTCCGCCTCAGAGAAAAAGACTTAGTCTGTTTATCCTATCGATGTCCCCCATGATTATTTAAAACTTTGCATTTACACTCGAGGGAGAACATCCCGTAACAATTCAGCCTCTCCCTATACGTCAAACCGTTCAAACCTGACAACATGCATGTAAATCTTTTCTGAACCTTTTAAATTTCGCAGCGTCCGTTCTACAAGAGGGACATAACGAAAATGTACAACCGTGAAAATTGGAATCAGTAATGATACCAGAGAACAAACAGACTGTCGGCACGAAATGTGAACATTTCATTCAAGCATGGGGGGTGCAGGAGTCTCTTCGCTCACCGACGTGGTAGCGAACATTTTCTCCCTCTTCCTCTTCTTCTCTGGTCCACCTTTCACCTGCCTGATGAGTACTGCTCAATGAAGATTGTCCTGTGGTTCCAAATGATGACATGTGCGAGAGTGTGGTGCTGGACAAGCACAGCAGCACAGGCAACATCCGAGGATCAGGAGAATCGAAGTTTTGCGAAAAAAAACACTTCATCAGGAATGTTGTGTTTGTTAAGCACCACACTCTCGACTCTAACCTCCAGCATCTGCGATCCTCATTTTCTCCCAGTTGATGAGTTGTGATGCACAGAATGTGTGCTTTAAGAGAGCTTCCATCTGCCGCAGTCCTTATTACATGTTGCCACGGCCAGGTAACGTATACTGGGTTCTTTTGACCAGTGGCCATGGGACAACTGAATGTGAAATAGCCGAAACTTCAGCTTATGGTCTTTGGATGCGGATGCTTATGGGATGAAAAGAGAGGACCAAAAGAGATACTATCAGTGTTGTGGGACGGAAGAGAATGTGGTGGTGAGGGCACCAGTATAGGAAATGTTTGGGATATGGCTACCGGGCCTGTCAATCCCAGCAGGACCTCTGAAAGATACAGTTTTTATCTTCAAACTGGATTCCACTGGTCTTAAATGCCATCCCACCAATATTTTTGATTTATTATTATTGCATGTATCCATGTACAGTAAAAAAAAGCTTTGTTCTGTGTGCAGTACACGCAAATCTTAACATATCATACAAAGCACATGAAGGTAATAGAACAGAGTGAAGGATACAATATTTTGGCTGCAGAGAGAAGGTGGATAATTACTAAAATGAAAACTAAATTTAAAAATTGAGAGCTTCGTTTAGAAGTCTAATAGTTTATGGGATAAAGCTGTTCTTAAATCTACACGCGTGTATCGAACATTTTTTGTCCTCTGTCTCATGCAAAACGATTTTATAGATTATAATGGAGCTGCGAGGGCTCTTTGATTATGCCAATTGTTTTCCTGAGACAGCGAAACTATAAGTAGATGGCTCGTTTGCGTGATGGACTGTGCGGTGTTCATAACTCTTTGCCGTTTCTTCTGGTCTTGGGAACAACAGTTGCCACAGCACGCCATGACAAGGCCGATACGATGCTTTCTATCTGCATCCAAAGGATTATGAGCAGCAAGTTCCACCACCTACATTGTGGGGCCTCCACCAAACATTTATGTTTCACTTCCCTGCTTTGTCAGCATCCTAAAGGGACTGTGCCCTCAGGGACACCCGGGTCCTTCTCTGATTCCAACCCACTCCCATGGCACCCATGCAATCACAGATTGCCCGTTTACCTCATCCGTCCTCACTGTCTAAGATGCCAGACTCCTTCCAGGTGAAGCAGCGTTTTACCTGCACTTCACTCAATCGAGTTTATTGTATTAACTGCTCACAACGTTTCTCCTTCACATCAGGGAGACGAGTCACAGATTGGGAGGCCCTCTTTGCGGGACGCCTACGCTTCGTAAGAATGATCCCGACCTTCCCTGTTTCCTGCCACTTCCACACATCACCGTTTTCCCAGGTCCAGCATCTCTCACTGGAGGCCTGCTGCAGAGATCCAGGAAGCTGAGCTCAAAGGAAAAAACATACTCATTTTCTGATTGTAAGCCTGCAGCCTTCGGGGCTAAAATCAAATTCAACAATTTTAATTCGTCAACACCTTCTTCCGTGTCCTTTGCACGCAGTCCAGACCCTTGCAATGACATGGGCTACTTCAAACACAGCCAACCACATGATCAACTTTTCTTTCTTCCTGCCTCACAATGAATCATCCCTTTCTGTGACTAACTGCTCTTCTCTTTGTTTCAGGATTCATTAGCCATTTATTGCAGCAGTGAGAGTGAGAACGACGACCTCCCCATCATTTTCAGCATATCTACCACATATCTGCATTGGAAACGTTGCATCTGTTATAACTCCTCAGAATCTGCCAAAACATCCGAGTTTCTCCAGTGATTTCGCTTTTCTTCCACATTCACCTCCAGACGAGATTCCCTGCATGGTACCTCACTTCCTATTGGGCAGAACCACAGGATTGACAGACTTTCTGACCAAACTGTGCTAGATGGGGAGCTCAGACCCGTCCTGAGGGCTGACGCAGAGTCTTGAGGCCTGTGCAATTTTATCAAAAGTGCACGAGCTCGAGGTTGAAGGGCGGTTCAGGGACTCACGCTGTCGAGAAATGAAAGATTATTTTAAACCTTTCCAGTGAGGGTGAAAAAACAGTTTCAATATTAATCAGCAAACTGTTAATGTGCAGGTACACAGTACTGAAAGGGACACATTTTCTCTCAATGTCGCTATCCCAATGGTGGACGCTCTCGGAGCTAACAGTACAACAGGGCAGGATGAGATACATCTAAGACTTTTAGGTGAAGTGTGAGCTACGTTATGGTGCGACTGGCCCGAACATTACAGTTTCCCCTAGTCTCGGGTGATGTGCCAGGAGATTGAAGGAGATAACTTACAGGTTTGTTCTGAAGAATATTTAAAGTCAATCCTGACAGTCACAGCATTGCCAGTTTAATTCTGGTGATGGGAGAGCTTTTGGCAGCAATTATTTCGGACAGATCTCACAGTCACGTGGAAAAAGGGTGGGTTGATTTGATAAAGTCAAGAAGAAATTTTGCATAGGCAACTTGCTGAATGGTTTTAAATTATTGCGATGGGTAGATGATGCCAAGGTTACTCATGTGATTCACATGAATTACCAGAAATCTTGTGAGCAAGGTTACAAGTCATGGTGCAAGCGGTAGTGATGACATGGATACAAATTTGACTAGCATTATAGGTAAAAGAGAGTAATGACCACTGGATACTTTTCTAGCGAGAGGAAATTTTGGAGTGACGTTCCCAAGGGATCAGTATTGAGACCAGCATGTTGCAGACAGGAGGAACAATAAGGAAGGCAAGGTAAGGGGCAGTTGGATAACACGGAATTTTAGGATGGTAAAATTAAAGAAGACCTGTGAGGAATATTAACAAAAATGCAAAACCTCAGGTAGGGATTCAGGACAGCAGGAAGGCGCCCTGTAATGTTCTTGGCAAGTAGGGATAAAGAGAATCGAAGCGCATTCTATACAACATTAAATAGAAGAGAATCGCTCCAGAGAAGGTATGGCCACTCAAGGATTTTGGGAGGAAAACTGTGCTTGGAATAAGAGGATGTGGGTATTCTTAAAGGAGTATTTTGAATCAGTATTCGCCAATGAGAAGGATGTGGAGAATAATGAGATTTGTGTGGAACAGCCTGATATGCGCAGCATTTTGAGATCAAGAGAGAAGTGGTGCTGTGTCTCCTGAAGAACATAAAAGTGAGTAAAGCTATATATTCTGATAACATCTGTCCAGGTTATTGAGTGAGGCGAGAGATTGCTGGGGTCTTGACCATGGTCATTAACCACTGGAAATATCCCGAGGACTGGCGAGCCAATAATGTTTTTCCTCTGTTCAAGTTTGGGTTCAATTTTGGTTACCACATTAGAGAATTATGAAGACGTCGGAGAGGGTACAGAGTAGGGTATCAGGATGCTGCCTGGATTAGAGGACATGAACAAGAAGGAGAAAGCGTAAAAACTCATCTTATTTTCTGTTGTGCAGCGGAAGCAGAGGGGAGACTTATGCAATTGATATCGAGTTGATCGTGAAAATGCTTTTCATCATAGTTGATATGTCCAATACTAAGGTGCATGCATTTAACGTGAAAGTTGTTAAGTTCAAAGTACGTATCAGGGACAAATTTATTTTAGTTGTAGGTGTCAGGAACTCGCTGTTAGGTGTAGTGATGGAGGCAGGTTCGAAACTTGCGCTTAAGATTTATAAGGCTGATTAGCGTCTGACTGCTGAGCAGGAAGAATTAAACCGCTGATTCACAAGGTTCTAGTCCCTTACGGTTAAAATCAACGGATTGGAAAACACCTACTGCAGCTGTCTGAACATTCCTCTGTGCTTTCAAACAAACTTCAGAGACATGTTATGTAAACATGTCTAATAAAATTAACTGTCTTGTCAGCTTTAGGATATTTTCCCCTTCATTAACCCTGTACTGGAGATGGAAAGCATAGAGGAGGTGGAGAAGCGGAGTCAAGAGAGCACACGACATTAGATTAGTGGGTCACCTTATGAAGTGTTTTTTTTTTGGTAAGGTCAGACTGATTAAAAGAAAGAGATTTTGTGGCAGAATTATTGTGCCCTTATGTCTGAGCCAGAAGCCACAGGTTCAAGTTCCACGAATTACATGTTTGCAGCGTAACATCTCCGATAAGGTTACTCAAAATGTTTTAAATCGTAAATGGATAATTATGGGAAAGAGTGGGAACAAGGTTTGGACTGTCATATGGTGACTGAGGACATAGATGAGATATTAAATGAAAACACTGCAACATTTCACTTGAGAAGATAATGATTCTGATGGCTAAGTCGAGGAAGAGTCCGTGTCGGGTAGAATTAAACCAGAGAGGACGGGTGCATAAAAAGGCAGCTATTTTCAAAACTGAAAGGCCAGCTGTTGGGAAGCGGTGTCTTCTCTACTATTTGAAAAAAAATCGCTTTCCACATCAGAGAGCTGACAGATGACATCTATATTACTGATGTCCCATTCCTGTTCCAGAATAGAATGACAAACAGTTCGTGATTAGATATTGCTCATCGTAACATTTCTGGCCAGAAATATTTACATGAAATGGGCTACATTTTGCCATATGTCTAAGAATATAGCAAATGGAGATGGACAATAAATATTCGCCGGGCTAATGATGCCCACGGCACAGGAGTGAGTTTAAAAGGGATTGGTCCCCCGTCACCTCCTGACAATGCTATGTTTTCGCCTCACAGTTCTGCATGTTTCAACCATGTTCCCACTCAGCCTTTGCTGTTTCAAGGAAAACAAGCCCAATGTTTGAAATATCTTCTTGGATCTATAATTCTCCAGCCCGGCAACATTTTGATATATTATACTTTGCACTCTCTCCAGAGCAATTATATCCTTTCACAAACCCACATTTCCACCCACACTCACACACACCAACCATTCTCCGACTTCCATTGCAGCTACACCATTTTGCCCTCTTACACCCCTCAACACCACCACGTTCCATCCACACCCATCGCTTAACACCCCCATTCCCCATCAAATGACACCTGCACCAGAAACACTCACATAGCAAATCTCCAGCCTACGCACTCCTCACTGCATACTCTCTTTTACAATAATTCCGACATCTCCCAGTCCCATAATTCTCCACACAACTAGCCACATATTTCCACTTACGTCCACTCAATTTCTCAAAATAAACGAAGCCCCATAACTTCGTTACCACTGCAGCCCCATAACTCCTCAAATCACAACAACATCCCTAGCTATACAAAATTCCAATCCATTCGTTCAACTTCCATACCACGCCATGGACAACCTGATTCAAACACATTCGTACCCATATTCGTCTTACAACGTCATATGCTCCAGCCCCATAGCCAGCAGCCATATAGACAGCACACACCGAACCATGTATTCTCGAAAAGTCGCCATAAACTTGCAGACCCATTGATTCCCATACCCTGCAGCTCCCTCAACTGTGTCGAGTCCAGCCAAATAAACCTGCCCCATAACCATCAACCCTTATCTTGCCAAAGACCATTTCCTAGCTCCACATCCACAAAACACATTTTCAACAACCCCAAACATCTGTAGGTGTATAACACATTTCTGCATAATCCTCAGTTCTGCAGACCCACAGAACAATCTAGACCCATAAACACAGCCTGATCTGCCTCATACTATTCAGCACTATACCCTCCTATAACCTCCAGCTTAATATCCCCACCCGTATTCACTGCCTCATAATTACCGCCCTAATGTCCTCACACATCCACTCAGTTTCCATACCTATACGAACTCTATACCGCCAGTCAATCCCAAGGCCTCGTTCACCCCTGTAAGTTCCTGCGCTGCATTCCTCACAATCCACATTCCCCCACCTCCCCCCCCCCCCACCCCAACAAATGTCCATTACATACCTGGGAGCCTAATACTGTTCATGCTTCTGAGTCCCATACAAACACTTACTCCACGGCTCCATTCATTCCAATGTCCACATATAACCCCGAATCAGCTTCATCCATTTAGTTGCACGTAAACCCAGGCACCATTCAAAGAATAATAGAATCAGAGTCATAGAATCACTACAGTGTGGAAACAGGCAATTTGGTACAAGGAGTCCACATTGACTCTCCAAACAGTATCCCAACTAGTCCCATTCCCCTACCCTATACAGTACATATTTGCCATGTCTAATGAAACTCACCTGCACATCTTTGCATTGCGGGAGGAATCTGGAGAAACCAGAGGAAAACCACGCCGACATGGGGAGAATGTGAAAACTTGTTATGGACCAGGCCAGGCCAGTCATAACATTTCAAGAAGATAGCTAAGTCCATAACTTTGCTATTTGATTTTAAGTACAGTGGATATTCCAGCAGAGAATCGGATGGTCAGAACAACTTGTTTTAAACAAAACAGAACTTATTTACAAGATTACTGAATGAAACATAGAAAAGAGAAAACAAAATACTGTATAACGTATTCTATCCAAAAACACAACAGACTATCCTGACACACTGATGCTGTATCAAATGACTTGCAATAATCCTTATTAACACACCTTCGCGCAAAAAAAGTGAAATGAAACAAGTTCTCACAGGAGAGAACACAGAGAGACAGAATAAGGGTCCAGTAAGTCTTTCTTCTCTCTCTCTCTCTCTCTCACACACACACACACATATGGACACACACGCACGCACGCACACACCCACAGCTACATTAAAAGCTAACTGAATAGCTGAGCTTATGGAACTGGGCAGGTACCTCTAATTATTCGTTTTTTTGGCAGAAAAGATAAAACTTTCTGCTTCAGACAATATCTGTTTCTTCAAACAAATAGGTCGTAAAGTCCATCCGAACTTCAGTCTTTTCGGAAACTGTGTCATTTACAATCTCTCTGAAAAAATAACAAGAGAAACATAAAACGGTTAACAGAATACGTTAATCACACCTACCCCGTAAAATATGAATATCCAATGATGGCTTCACATGAAACCCCCTCTAAAATTAGGTAGTGCTCTAAAACAGACATATATATTACTTTTACTATAAACATGCTACTACTACATTCTGCCTCAGACTGTTGTACTTGGACCAGAGAATACCTGCATTCCTCATTCGAGTCTCGACAATTTCAAGTTCCTGGAAAAATACCCAATACGTATTTCGATCTTTTAATCGACATCTTGCAAGAGCACAGCACCGACGCAAACATCATTTGCATCAGTTGCCACCTTGCGTAATTAGATGTGCCTTTAACCGGGGCAGTGGTTAACACAACCTTCAGACTCTCAAATGTATTCTGAAATTTCGTTTCCCATGGAAACATCTTGCCTTTCTTCAACAATTAATTGAGTGGAGAAGCCAGACTTCGAAAATTTGGTTCAAATTTTCCATAAAATCCGCTCCATTCCAAGAAACGTAGTGCAGCTCTTTTTGTCTATGGGAATAGAACCTCACAATTAATTGTTTTTTTCCTCCAGGGGCGCCATTTGTTCATGTCCAATAACGTGGCTGAGGAACCTTACTTGAGCTTTGGCAAATTCACTTTTAGTCAGGTTTGTCACCAAGTCTGCCTTTCGAAGTCGATCAAACAAGTTTGATAAATGTTGTAAACGTACCTTGTATGTGTGGGTAAATATAATCTAGATACGACAGAGTTGGCTATACCGACAGAGAACTTATTGGATAATCTCTAAAATATGGCTGGTATTTTTCATACCCAATGGCAAGACTTCAAATTGATACAGTACATCCGACGTTATGAAAGCCGAATTGCCTTTGCTCTTTCTGACAAAGGTACCTGTCAGTATCTTCTGAGCAAGCCTAATTTTGAAATATACGTTTCTTGCCCCAACTTCTCAAAACAGTTTTCCAACTGCAGAATCAGATTTGCATCAGTCTTTGTAATTGCATTGACGTTGCAATAGTCCACACATAACCGTTGGGTTCCAGCTTGTTTCAGCACCATGACCATGGGTAAGCTCCTGTCACTGTAACTCATTTCGACTTTATCATCTTGGAGCATGCGTTCCGTGTCCTTTCGAACCTGCGTCAGCTTTAGGGGATTCAGGCTCTAAACATGTTGCTTCTGTTTAGAGGCTTAATCTACATCATGCATAATTAGATTAGTACTTCCCAGTTTATTTCCACTTATATCCTTATGTGACAACATGAACAAATATAGGTCCTTTGGATTTGCCTCTACAAAACAACTCAGTAATTTACCCCAATTTTTGACAACTTGCTTATTGTCCAATTTAATTTGAGGAATGTCCAATTCAGAATCTTCTGAGAGTGTTACTTCCTTATGTGTCACTGGAAGTAACACTCATATCTTATCCCCGATAGCAAAGTAGCATTTTTTTTTATCTGCCTCTGTTTCATGGTATGCTGCGATACCTTTAAGTGCTGTCGAGCCAACTCCCCATCTCTAGTTAATCCTTTCCTAAAATTTGTTCAGCTGTGTGGTCTCTGGATTCTGACTTACTCATTTCTTCTCAATCAATTTTAATAGTCCTCTCACATCATACCCAAAACCTCGTTCAAATGGACTGAATTTGGTCGATTTATTTGGTGCACCACTGATGGCAAAAATGCACAAATGGAATTTGTTTACCCGAATCTTCTGGATAGTCTTCATTGTCAGCCCTCAGCATGATCTTTAAAGACTGATGCCACCTTTCTAGCCCTTCCTGCATTTCTGTTTGCCATGCAGGAAATTAGAATTGTTTTATTCTTAAACTGTCCATAACTTCTTTGAATAATTTTGATGTTAATTTTGAAAATAAATCTGACTGTAGCTCAATTGGAGTAAAAAAAAATAGATCAATTACTCTACAATCCTTTTAGCTGTGATATTTCATAATGGAATGACATCTGGAAATCTAGTCGTTACATCATTTATTGTTAGCAAATACTGATTTCCACTTTTTACCAGAGATATGGGAGAAATGCATTTCAGACATCTGTAAAATATTCCTCAAATGCATGAATATGTATTAAAAGTGCAGGTTTTATTACCATCTGTGGTTTTCCAGTTGCCTGGCATACATTACACATCTGGCAAAATTCGAATACCTCTGTGCATATTCTAGGCCAGTAAAACGATTCTGTATTTCAGTCTGTGTTTTCCTCACTTCTAAATGGCACCCAAGTCGTAGCTCATGCGTCACTTGTCACAAGTCCTTTCTATACTCTACTGACGACATGCTGTGAAGAATATCGGCCCATTTCTCATCTGCCTGTATATGTTACGGTCTCCAATTCCGTATTATGAGAACATTTTTTAAGTTCGTAATATTTAGGCACGTATTCGGATTCCTTTTCTGTGTATGCATTTTGTTTTAACTGATTTAAAGTTTCATCTCTCTGTTCTAACTCAATTTATTTATTTGAGCTAACGATGTGTGCATTGTCATCTATTTGCGCCTGTTTTGTTCCAACCTTCTGATCAAACAGTATTTCGACGAATTCCACTTCAAATTTCTTATCCGTACTTTTTTTTATCTCTATTTATTCAATTACTGACTTTATGACCTCGTTACCACACAGTCGGGAAAAGTTCCACAACTTATTCCTGCAAATTTTCGGTTGCCTGAGTTTCCATTCGCTTTTCAACCACTGTCGGCATCACTCTTACTGGTGAATCAGCTATTTCATTAGCAGGACAAATTGTACTATTGGAGCTGAGAGATTGTCCCGTACTCCGATTATAAATTCTCCGCCCTTCTCTGGAAATTGCAAGATCACTTTACACAATTGAGCATATTTTGTCTCACCGGGAATTCACAGTGCCCATACCTTTTCTCGCAGCAGACCTGCAGGAGACATATCTCCTCATCCTTCAGCCTCAGAGACCGAGAGTTTCCTTTGTCCCTTGTGTGAAAATCACACAACACCAGGTTATAGTCCAACAGTTTTATTTGTAAGCATTGCCTTTCGGAGCGCTGCTCCTTGATCACGTAGTTGTGGAGAATCCAGTTTGTAACACGAAGAATTTATAACAAAAGTTTATAGTGTGATGTAACTGAAATTACATATTAAAAAGACCTGGATTATTTGTGAACTCTCTCATTTATTAGATTGACCCATGTTGGTTTCACTTCATCCATATGTAAATTGCAGACTTCTTTTTTAAAGTTACATTCCCAAATGAATTTTGGTGTCATTTCGACCAGATACTATGTTGAAGGTGTGAATTTTCCTATGGGGCTGTATGAGCCACAGCCTGACGATATCCCACTCTGCTTCCCGTGACGTCTCCAAGAACATTTGCATGATTACCCGGTTTTCCTACATCTGACTTCCCCTTGCTTCTCCTAACCCACAAAAACAGTGATTTCATATGGCCTACTTGATTGCAGTGAAAACACCGGAACTTCTTAACATCTATGTCGCCTTCAAGGGTTTCCAATGTACCCTGTGGCGAATTATTCTTCTGCTCTTCACCGAAGCTACCTTTGCCTTTCCACATGATGATTTCTCTTTTCCCCAATTTCTATCCGTCACAGGTTAAATTTGATTCTGAAAGCCAACCATTGCCTTATCGAGCAACTTATAATCATCAGCCATTTCAGCTTCTAATCTTACCGTTTTAACGCTCTGCTCTTCCACATGAGTCTCACCACTGTAGGAGGTGAATTTTGGAACCCTTTCCAAAATAATTGTCTCTCTAAGAGCGTCGGAGGTTTGGTCTATTCCTAAGGTCCTTATCCACCTATCAAAATTACTTTGTTTGATCCTTTCAAACTCAATGTAAGTTTGACCAGTGTCCCTCCTTAGATTCCTTAAATGCTGTCTGTGGGCTTCTGGCATACGCTTATATGCAGTTAAGATGGTTTTCTTCACCTCCTCATACGCTCCATCTACCACTGCTGATCGTGATGCGAATTCCTTGGATTGGATCAACGAAATCCACATTGTCACAGGCCACCGTATTTCTTGGGCACTTTTTCAAATGAGTTGAAATAGGTTTCCACATCTTCCGACTCAAATTTTGTCAGTGCTTGATTATATTAAAACAGATCCCCATCAGTCCTCTGCCTATCATAGGTTTGTTAATCCACACTCTCTTCCTCACGAGGATTACATTCAGCCTTTAACTCCATCCATTTAAGGTGAATTTCCGATGTGCCAATTTCTGAAGTCCAAATTTTCTCTCCTTTTCCGTCTCTCTGATTTTAATCATAATTCAAACTGTTTCGTTTCAGTTGCCCTTTTCTTGTCTTTTGCCTCTGAGAGAAACTGTTTCATTTTCAAGTGAACGTCAGCGTTCTCTAAAGATTCTGTTAGTATTTCCAATAAATGTAAATGCTGAGCTTCTTCTGTAGTTATCTCTTCTTTCCTCATGGAAGGAAGCAGCTCCACATTCGGCTTGTCTGTTAATTCACGCAGATTGACCACAAAGTTTTTGGACCAGGCCAGACCCCTCAGAACATTTCAAGATGATATCCCAGGCCTTAATTTTACTATTTGATTTTAAGAAAGTGCACAATCGATATTCCAGGAGAGAATCAGAATATCAAGATACTTAGTCCTAAACTGATATGGACGTGGGGTGTCAAAAGTTAAAAACGGCACGACACCAGCTTATAGTCCAACAGGCCTCCTTGGAAGAATTTTTTTCCGAGCGCTGGGCCTTCGTCAGGAAGTCATCAACCACCTGATGAAGGAGCAAAGCTTCGAAAGTAGTACTTACAAATAAACATTTCTAAAATAACTGAATCTATTTCCAATGTTACTGAATTAATCGCAAAGAATTGAAAACAGAATACTGAACAAATAATCTTATTCAGAAACCCACCTGACAACAACACCAATTTAATGATGCTGTTCCAAAACACTGTTTAAAAATCCCATAAAAAACCTTTGGCACAATATTAAAAAGAAACTAGTCCTCACAGGAGAAAACTCACAGAGAGAGAGAGAGAAGAGAGAGAGGGGAGGTGGTTCAGCAGTTTTTCTTCTGCCTCTCTCTCTCTTTCTCTCTCGAAATCACACACAAACACACACACACACACACACACACACACACACACACACACACACACACACACACACACACACACACACACACACACACACACACACACACACACACACACACAAACACACACACGTGCACGCGCGAATAACTGAGCTTCGAGAACAGGAACTCCCCTTTCATTTGAAGAGAGAGAGCACTGCAGATGGTGGAGTTCAGTGTCGACAATGTGTTGCTGGGAAAGCAGAGCAGGGCAGGCAAAGTACAATGAGCAGGAGAATGAAGTGCTTGTGCCTGAAACGTCGATTCTCCTGCTCCTTGGACTCTCAACTCCCCTTTCATTAGTCAAGTGTTTTTGTTTTAACTTGGCAGACTTCTGCAAGAGTCAGTGTGCGTTATCTGTATACAAATGGGCCTAAAACCCAGCTAACCACAGATTTTTTCGGAACCTATCATTTCAAAACTCTCCGTATAAAATGTCAAGGACAAACAAAACTTGTTAATGGAACAGATTCGTCATGAACGACACACACAGGCAACCGTGCCTCGAACAAGCTCAGGTCCCTGACGCTGTGAGGCAGCAGTGCTAATCACTGAGCCACTATGCCACCTTGTAAATTCATCAAATGCTTTTAATAACACCGTCTCCCAAGCCTCATACGGTATCCCCATTCAAAAGCTCCGAAACCCCATAATTATTTTTCTATACCCCCTTAACCTCGGCTCCATATGCAAATCCCAAATGTCCTCCACACATCCATGCCTGTACAGCTGCAGCTATACATCCCCAGTGACGCACAATCCTATTCCATATTCCTCAGTTTCATCAAGCCCAAATCGTCTAGTTGCATTGCCCTTTTCGATATCCCATGTAACCCTATTTTCCATAGCTCCACGTATGCTCTTTTTCACAACCCCAATACCCTCCATTACCTTATCCTCGGGCGCATATTCCACAGCTCTCCACGCCCTACAACCTCAATGTGCATCCCCTTAAACCCCAAACCCCTTTTGCCCCTACCAGTGTATCTCTATTTTCCTAATATCCCCCAAGCCACATACCATCTCATCCATGTCCCTAAATTCCCCACACCCTCATCTTGCACACAAAATCGGAAGCTATGCAAAAGCCCCAGTCCATTCCGTGGCATATTCAAAGACGCCACTCCCATGCCCTCCTCTAGCTCTATACCCCAGTACCCCATAGCCGTCAGGTCAAAACCTCACGTGTCACGCCCCCACCTCGAGTTATCCCTGCCCAATTTTCCCACAGCCACATACCATCCTCGTCCATGGCCTCTCACTTCCATAACACTTTGTTTCTCATCAGCTCCACACCAACACACATCCAAACTCAATAATGTCCCCAGATCTCAATGACCCATAACATTCACCTTATATCCTCCATTGATGTTCCAGCTCCACACGCCCAAGAAAATATCCAGTGATAAACAATATGCTCAGCCCTGTGATCTAACCTTCACTTCAGTCCATAATCCACAATAACACCACGGACCAGAATGCACGACAAATCATAACATGAGAGCAGAAGAACAAATGAACTGGGACCAGGAGTATGCCGTCCGGCAATTCAAGCCTGCTCTGCCATTCAGTAAGCTCATGACGAAACTTTTCGTGTGCTCAACTCCACTTACCAGCGTTCTCACCATATGGTTTAATTCTTTCATTTCAAAAAAACCCATAGAATAACAACCATCTGGATGAAGAAGTTCCTTCTCAATTCGGTCATAAATTTGCTCCCTCTCAGCTTGAGGCTGTGCCCTCTTGCCCTAGCTTCACCGACGACTGGAAACGTTCTTTCTACTTCTATTTTATCGGTTCCCTTCATATTTTGATATGTTTCTGTAAAATCACCCGAAATCCCAATGCATATAATCCCAATCTACTCAGTCTCTCTTCATAAGCCTCACCCCTCAACTCCAGAATCAAACTAGGGTTCCTCCTCTGCAACCCCTCCAATGCCAGTACACAATTGAGAACATAGAACATAGCACAATACAGCGTAGGACAGGCCCTTCGGCCCTCGATGTTTTTCCGACGTGTGAACTATTCGCAGCTCGTCCCCCTATACCATCGCAAAATCATCCATGTCCTGATCTACGAATTGTTTAAATCTCTCTAATGTGGCTGAGTTGACTATATTAGCACATAGGCAATTCTGCACCCTTACCACTCTCTGCATGAAGAACCTGCCTCTGATATCTGTCTTAAATCTATCACCCCTCAATTTGTAGTTATGCCCTCTCGTACAAGCTGACGTTATCACATTAGGAAAACGTATCTCACTGTCTCCCCATCTAATCCTCTGATCGTCTTGTATGTATCTATCAAATACCCCCCCCCCCCCCACTCCCAGCCTTCTTCTTTCCAATGAGAACAGATCAAAGTCTCCCAACCTTCTCTCTTAAGACCTTCCCTCCAGACCAGGCAACATCCTGGTGAATCTTCTCTGCACCTTTCCAATGCTTCTATTTGGAATGTACACAGCATTCCAAGTGTGGCTGCACCATCGTTTTGTATAGTTGCAGCATGATATTGCGGTTCAGGAACTCCATCCCTCTACCAATGAAACCTAACACAACGTATGCCTTCTTAACAGCACTATCCACCCGGGTGGCAACTCTCAGAGATCTATGCACATGGACACTAAGATACCTCTGCACATCCACACTACCAAGAATCTTTCCATTGATCCAGTACTCTGCCTTCCTGTTATTCTTCCCAAAGTGCATCACCTCACACTTAGCTG
Source organism: Chiloscyllium plagiosum (assembly GCF_037043375.1). Lineage (NCBI taxonomy): Eukaryota > Metazoa > Chordata > Chondrichthyes > Orectolobiformes > Hemiscylliidae > Chiloscyllium > Chiloscyllium plagiosum. The sequence continues at coordinate 82,240,861 of NW_028270175.1, forward strand.
CATTGAACTCAAATTGCCACCTCTCAGACCAATTCTGCAATTAATCCAAGTCCACCTGCAATCTGTAATATTCTTCAGAAAAGTTCACTATTCCACCGACTTAAGTTCATCTGCAAATGTTCTAATCCATCCAACTGTGCCTGCATCGAAGTCATTTATAAAAATGACAAACAGCAGTGGTGCCAAAACAGATCCTTTTGGCACACCACTAGCAACTGGACTCCAGACTGAATATTTTCCATCAACCACCATCTGCTGCCTTCTTTCAGAAAGACAGTTTCTAATCCGAACTGCTAAATCACTCTCAATTCCATGCCTCTGCATTGTCTCCATCAGCCTACCATGTGGAACCTTGTCAAAGGCTTTACTGAAGTCGGTTTATACAACATCAACTGTCCTACTCTCATCATTTGCTGTCCTTTCTCAAGTTTGAAGACCACATCTGCACACAGTTTTCCAAGCGTGGCCTTATAATCAACTAGTACAGATGTAACACACCTCGCTGCTTTTAAAATCAACTTATTCAACAGTGAAGGGAAAACTTGCATTTACTTTCCAATTGTTTGTTGTACCTGCAGACCAACCTTCTGTGATTCATGAAAAATCATTCATGTAACGATATAATTTTTGTGCTACTCTCATCAAAATGCATGACTTCACATTTGTCAACATTGTATGCGGTTTGCCAGACTTTTGCCAACTCAGTCAACGTATCTATGTTCCTCTGCAAAGTTTCACAGTCATCTTCCCACTTTGCTGTGCCACTCATTTTAGTGTCATCTGCAAACGTTGACATCGTACACGTGGTCCACAAATTTAAATCATCTGTTTAAAGTATAAATAATTGCTGATTCACCAGTGATCCCTTTGGCACACCACTGTTTGCCAGCCAGATTAGTACTAATTTATCCCCACTCTTTGCGACCTGTTCGTCAACCAATCCTCGATCTATGCTGATAGTTTACTACGAACCATGCATCCATATCTTATGCAGCAGATGCTTGAGCAGAAACTCGTAGGTACACCACATCCATTGGGTCCCCGTTGTCGATCTTGCTCGAAATGTCTTCATAGAATTCGAAAGATTTGTCAAACATGACCTTCATGAAACCACGCTGCGTGTTTCCAACAGGAGAAGTTCCTTCGAGATACCCTGTTGTTTCCTCATTGATAATAGACTCAAACATCTTGACCACTGCAGAGGTTAAGTTACCTGGTCCTTAATTCTGCTTATTTTGTCGACCTCCATTTTTAAACAGTGTCATTACATTTACTGTATTCTAATATCTGCGACTGCCCCAGAGTCCGGTGAACTTTGTCAAATTACCGCCAATGCATCTGCTATTTCTCCCTCCATCTCTGTTAGTAACCTGGAATGTGTTCCATCAGGGACAGGAGACTTATCCGTCTTCAGCTCCATTAGATTGCCCAAAACTAGCGCTTCTGACAAAAGAAAAGATCGTTTCCAGGTCCTCACCTGTCTTCGTCTCTTTATCAATTACTTCCATGTTATTAGTGTCCTCCACTTCACAGATTGTTCTCCACAGCAACGACTACCCTCCCATGCAAAGATTGATACAAAATACCTGTTGAATGTATCCGCCATTTCAAAGTGGCTTTGGACTTTATCTTCACACTCGACATCCGTACTCTACATTCATAATACTGTGATCACTCCTTCCAAGAGGATCACCAATATGAGGTCATTAATTATTCCTGCCTCATTACACAGGACCAGACCTCCGACAGTTTACTCCCTCATCGTTTCCCTGACATACTTTTCAAGAAAACTATTGCAAATACATTCAACGAAATCTTCGTCAAGGCTACCCTGACCTAACTGATTCGACAATCTAAATGTAGATTCGAATCATGTATGAAAATAACCGTGCCATTTTTGCAAGTATTAGCTATTTCGTTGTTTATTGCCCGCCTCAATGTGACGTTATTCAGAGGTTGCCTATAGACTACGCTTATGAGGAACATTTTCTTCTTAGAATACCTAATTTCCATCCAAATTGATTCATGTTCCTTCTCCATGGAACGTAAATCATCTCTCAGCACCGCCCTGATGTCATCCTTGAATTTCAGAGCAGTACCACAGCCCTGACATTCCTATCTACATTTCTGAATAATCTGGTACCCCGAGATATTTAACTCCAAGTGGTGACCATTCTGTAACCATATCTCCGTAATGGCTACCAAAGCATGTACATTCATCACGATTTGTGCAATTAACTCATCGACGTTTCTTTGAATGCTGTGACCATTCCAGTAAAGTCCCTTTATGCTAGTTTTCTTACCATCATGATTCCCAACATCTCTCTTATCTTCTGAGTTATTCTTCGTTTTTACTTCTTTCAGAGTCTCCCTAAAACTTTAAAACTCCTTACGTTTTCATTTATCATCATACTTCTTGTTGATTTCCCTTTCCCTTACTCCAACTCCCAAATTTAAAGTCCTCGTGACTGCCCAATTTATCCTTTTCGCGAGAACACTGGTTCAGGTGTGGAGGGTCTCTCCAGTACGGAAACCCCCGGTTCTAAAACGCATATCAATTCAGCATGAAATGGAGCCCCTCTTTCTGACAGCATTCCCTGAGTCACGTGCTTACTTCCCGACTTTTGTTATCACTGATCCAAATTGCACGTGGCTTGGGCAGCAATCCAGAGATTATAATCCTCGAGGACCTGTCCCTTAATTTCCTTCCTCGTGCTTGATAGGCCTCAAGCAGTTCTTTTATTTCTGCATTGCCTATACTGTTAGTCTCAACGTGGCCCACAACAATTGGATTGACCCCCTCCAGCTCCGGTATCATTTCAAGCCCTTCAGAGATGTCCTACACCCTGGCACAGAAGAGGAAAAACACCCTGCGTGACTTTAGATTTGGCTTGCAAATTATTTTATCTGTTCGCCTAATTATAGAAACGCTTTTAACGATAAATCTCAATCGATTCTCAACCCCAAACCGTACGCCCCATAACATCCTATGTGTCGATACACCCCCAACCAAATGCGACCCACTCTATTATTTCCAGCTCGTTAGATTCCCCTCGCACCAGACCCACTTCCAGTCATTTCCCCGAATCCTCCAGATAAATACCATCCATACATTCCAGCCCCATACCCATCAATCCCAGGGCTCCAAACCCTTCACACGTCAAACCCGCAGTCCCAATTTCTCCCTCGCGCCATTCTCCTCCTTACCTCCACTTAACATCGGGACATACACACCATGTAAACCAAGAAACCTCATGCTATGCATCGCCACCAACCCACATCACCAGCTCAAATGAAAAGAAAGATATATTTGTTCGATTCCACCCAACTCTCGATCCTCATCCCGCAATACAAGGCAATTCACCCGTCTCTGCGAGGGTCCCGACTCCATTCAAGACCCCCACCCATGTTCACTCTGTCCCTATTTATATCCCTTCTTCTGCACCTTCTCCCACCTTTTCATCATCCCCTTACCATGCCCCTTTAACCAATCATTCATTCTCCCAACTATCTAAAGCACTTCTCTCCGCATTCATCCAAATTTCCTGATATCATCTTCCGGATAATCCCCACAATTTAAACCGCTCCGTTCCCAGCTCTATTCCCCGCCCAGTCCCCTCCCATTTCCACATTCTTTCCCACACCATGTTCAGTTTCTTTACAAGCCGCTTCGTGAAGCATTTTCCCCTTTCTCCGTCTCTTATCCCGCCCCTTTTCTGTTCCTTCGACTCTTTCCCACGGCTTGTTCTGTGTCCCTTTTCCCTCCCATTTCCATGCCCCTTTTCTGCCCCTTAACCACCAACTTCCTCATCAATTTTACGTCCCTTTTCCCAAACTTTTCCTCGCCCTATTTGCCTGCCTATTTGTCGAGGCAGAATTTGGCACTGCAGATGCTGGAGATTGGAGTCAAGATTAGAGTGGTGGAAAAGCCCTGATGAGGGGCTTCTACCTAAAACGTCGACTTTCCTGCTCGTCGGATGTTGCCTGACCTGATTTGCTTTCCAGCACGACTGCAATCCTGTCTCTGCAATATTTCTGTGCCCATTTTGCCGTCGATTCTCCCTCCCCCTTAACCCTCAGTTCATCTTCCTAGATTGCTACAAGTGCTCGTCTATAGAATGGCGTCATCTGGGAGGTGAGAGTATGAAATAATAAATACAGGTGTGAAGTTCGTCACTCGTAGAGGTGTGCTTACGGGTATTTGTTCACTTGGTGAGGTGTGGTTATGCATGGCTTACTCACTTGCGCAGAATTGTGTTTCCAAAAGAAGATTGTTGAGAAGGGGTATCGCCCTTAAATGGACTCTTTCTTGTAGAATTGATGTTCCTTTGCTCGGCTGGGTTTGTCATGTGAAGTATGTTTGATGTTGAAGCATGCAATATTATTTTTGAAATATTTATCATTATTAACATTACATATGCAGCAGCAATCTTGCAGTCGTTGTGTGTGGTGGTTGCGGAAAATATCCAGAGGATCTAAAAAAAAAGCCTCGACGAAACCAAGGCTGTTCTGAGCGGTTATCGCCGCTTTCATTGGCGGTGGGAGGGGTGGGTTGGGTTTGGCGTGGAGTTGAGCGACTACACATAGTGGAAGAGGCTTCAGTCATAGTAGAGAACTGCATTTCTTTAAAGCTGGAAAATTGGTTCCATTCATCCATTTTAAATCTCAAAGCTAATCTTTTGGTTGTGAGTTATTGTAAATTTTCAAGCATAAACCTTTCTTTTTCTCGAATGCCACCTCTTGGTATTTTACATGATGCAGCGTCATTTGGTATTCCAAGTGGACATCCGATATTGGAGATAAATCAGTTAACAGAAGCACTTTGGTCTTTGGAGCCTGCTCTGGTATTAAATGTGATATGGCTGATCCGCTATCTCAGTGGCATATTCCCAATTGCACTTCCCCACACGGTGTCTTTATTATCTGAAGAATTAATCATCTCTTCCATGAACAGCTTCAGTGACCTGGCGCTTTCAGCATTATGTGGTTGTGAATTGCATAGTTTCACAAGCCTTCGAATGAATAACGTTTTCCTCCTTCCAGTCCAAAATGTCATTGAGAATATCCTGAAACATATTGTGAATTCCAAAACCAAGGGAAACATCAACCCTGCATGAATCCTTTTCCAGCATGATAGAACCTTTTGCATTTTCATCTGATCCCCTCTCACCCTGTTCGAATGTGGAGAGTCGAGTCAATCAAGTCTTGCCTCTTAGGATATTTCTGCTATCCTTGCTATCAACCGAATGAATCTCTGCTGTGCTTTGGACAATACAAATATATTTATAGATAGGGTAAGCATATCAGCATGTAACACTCCCGGTGTGGCCCTATGTAACTGTAATACGACATTCCTAAATATGAACTCTGATCTTTGCCCTTCTACTTGCTCGGTGCATCTGTCTGCTTATTTTCATTGGTTAACAACGTCACCCTTATCATATTTATTTTTCGCATTTGCACATGTGGCATCATTCCAAAAAAGAACTCGACCTTCTATGTTCTATGTTCTCCAGCCTACATCCTGGAGGACAAAATTTTGTGTTGTCTAATTTCAAGTAAAGTTCCAACCCATCCTTTGGCTCCCTTTCCAGCCTCGCGTCCTCCCAATCATTCCACCTCCCGTCCCTTTTTTCCAGCTACCAACCGGATTCATCCTTTCCATTGACCAACCAGATCATACCCACGAGCGATGTCCACCTATCACTACCTCGCCAGCTTGCTACTCTCCTCACCCAACACGCCCTTCCGATTCGCTCGTTACATGTAGCTCCCCTATTCCGACGTATATCCCTGAAAAAGGGTGGATACCTGAAACTTTGTGGTGTCCACCTCCGAATGTTGCCCGGCTTGCTGTGTTCCCCAGCCCCCCTGTTGGTCTACTTTGCATCGCAGCCTCATGCAGCTATTTTTCTTTGTTTACAACTTTCTGTTTTTCAAACTAAGATTGCAATCTCAAATTTCGCCCCTTCTCAGAGTATGTTTAATGCATTTGCCATTCCTCACCTGATCTAAATCACCTTGAATTCTCTTTGTATGCTCCTACAGAGTTTTGTGTCAAAAGCAAACTTGGAAATGTTGCATTTGGTTCCATCATCTCCAGTGGACAAAGGAACGCCAGCATAAACAGCTTCTGGAAACTGTTCTTGGTGAGTTTAGCTAAGTTTAAAGAAATTGATATCAGAGGAGATAACACCCGCAGATTCAATTCAGTATACACTTATTTGACAGTGTAAGAGCATGAGACATGGCAGGAGAGCTCAAAATTATAGTCTGCTCCACTTGCTCGATGTGTGTGACTTGGTACATTTCTATTGCCTGACACCTGCACGCTTGCTATCCGTGTCTCCAGCTGCAGTTACTGGAAGCCAGGGTTTTGGAGTTGATGCATTTTCTGCGATGCTTTCGTGCATTCACAAGGTAGAGTGTATTGTGGATAGCACGTACAGCGGGATATTCATATCGCAGACTCAGACTCCAGAGATAGTAAGGGAATAGTTGACCAACTTGCAGAAAGGGAGGGATAAGCATTCAGTGCAGGTGTCTCCTGTGGTTATTCCACTGCAAAGCAGATATATGGCTTTGGATACTGTTGAGGAGAATGGCACTATTGTTGACTCTGCGACAGAAGGACGGTGAGATATGCACAGAAATTCCCCCATGAGGGGTTCCAATTGTAAGGGGGATATATGGGCGTTTCTGTTGCTGCAAATGAGAGTCTACGATGGTGTGTTGCCTCGCTGGGGCTCGGGCTCTGGATGCCTCCGAGCAGTTGCACGACATCCTTGGGAAAGGGCAAAGCTAGTAGCAGTGTAATACGTTGGTAATCATGACATAGGTTTTAACAAAATACGAGGGGATGGTCTACAAAAAGCAGAATTTTGAGAACTCGGAAGAAATTTAAGAAGTAGTACCTCAACGTCAGTTATCTCAATTTTGCTACAAATACCACAAGCTAGTCAGTAGAGACAGAAGGTAATATAGGATGAAAATGTTAGTGAAAAGATGGTGTGAGGGGAAGGGCTTCTGAATCATGGGGCATTGGCACAGGTTCTGGGGAAGGTCGAACCTGCACGCATTCCTGGGCAGGACCGTGAATAATATTCTTTTTCTTGGCATACGTGAATGTTTTGGAGGGCGATTTCAACTCGTGCGGCAGTGGGATTGCAACCAGAGAGTTGGGAAAGTAGATGCAGGAGTTGAGGGAGAGTTTGAAGCAAATGTAAACATGACCAGAAACAAGAACATATTGTGAAACATGCTGCATAGAGCAGGGAAAGCTGTCTGAAATGTATGTGTTTCAATGCGAGAAGTATAATAGGTAAGGAAATTAAGTTAGATTTTTGGATGATATTTGGATACGGAGACTTACTAAAAGAATGACAGGGTTGGTAGCTGAATATCTCAGGATTTGTATATTTAGGGTATGACAGAAGGGGACATAAAACGGTGATAGAGTTGCATTACTGGTAAAAGAGTATCTCACAGATGTACTTGGGGATGATACATCAGATGCCTTGTGCTGTGAGGCAATATGGGTGGAACTCGGGAATAGGAAAATTTAAATCACAGTGCTGGGGTTATACTACAGACAACCCAACAGACATAAGGAGATAAAGGATAGAATAAGTAGACCAATTTTAGTAATATGTAAACATGATAGTGAATTTGTGACGGGTAATGTCAACTTCCAATGTATTGGCTGAGACGCACTGCATGGCATTATCTTGGATGGGGTAGAGCTTGGACCTGCCACTCAGGAGGGTCTACTGAAGCAGTATTTAAACAGCCCAAGCAAGGATGGAGTCATACTGGACCTGGATTGGGGAAATGAGCCCTGCCTGGTATGTGAATCATTGGGTGAGCATTTGGGAGTAGTGACAATAATACCGTCAGATTTATGATACTCATGGATAGGGTTAACATAGTTCTCGGGTCAAGGTATTAAATTGAAGCAGGGCGTACTACAGAAATGTTAGGAAGGAACTGGGGAATTTTTAATCAGAGCAGCTATTTGAGGGGAAACCCACATCGGATATGTGAGAGGATTTCAACCAGCAGTTGATAATAGTTTCAGAAATGGCACATTCCTGAGAGAATGAAGGATACATATGGTAAGTGGCATTAATGTTTGATGACCAGATTTGTTATGAGCTTGGTCAAAATAGAAAGAAACCACATTTAAGGTCAAGGAGGATCGAAACTGATGGAGCCTTTGAAGTCTATAAGGAAAGCAGGAAAGGACTTTAGTAAAAATTAGGACAGCTGAAAAGATCGTGAAAAGTTGCCAGCAAAGACAATTGCATACAATCACAAGGCTTTTTATCAAAGTATAAATTACAAAAGGGTGACCAGGAAAAGGACAAAGGATGGACTCGGTTTGACGGCAGAAGAGGTATTCGGGATCCAAAATGAGTACTTTGGGTCGGTATTTACCAAAGAGAAGGAATTGATGGAGGACAAACTCAGGTATGTGTGTGTTGAATTTCTAAGTCAAATTGTTATTAAAAAGGAAGGGGCGTTGAGCATCTTAAAAAACATTAATGTAGATAATATCCTGGGTCCCTCTGGGATATATCGCAGATTCTGTGGGAAATAAGTGAAGAAATAGCTGGAGCGTTAACAAACATCTTTGAGACCACTTTGACGCAGGTGATGTCCCAGAAATGGGAGAATACCAAATATTATCCCATTGTTTAACAAGTGTTTAAGGGTAGTCTCGTGAGCCTCATGCTGGCGATAGGGAAGGTATTGGAAAACATTCTCACAGACAAGGTAAATACTCATTTCGAAACAAATGGACGTATTAGTGACAGAGAGCATAGTTTTGTGCAGCAGATATTATTCCTCACTGTCTTGATTATTTTTTATTAACGTGGAGACAAAAGTGATGAAGAGTGGTTGGTGTTGTCCGCATGGACTTTCGTAAAGCCTTTGACAAGATCATTCATTGCTGATGAGTCCAAAACGTGAAAACACATGGTATCCGGATTGAAGTGACAAGATCCAGATTAGTCATCGGAGAAAGCTGGTTTCATTTAAAAAGGATGGATTTTGGAATGGAGGAATATGACTCGTTTCAACCAGGGATTGATGCTGGGGTTCTGCTGCTCGTGGTCTACATAAATGATTTGAAGGACGAGATAGCTGGTCAAATGAGTAACTATGAGGAGGATCCAACGATTGGTGGAGTTGTGGAGAGTGAGGATTGTCAGCGGGTACAGCAGATTGTAGATCATTTGGAAGGACATGCAGAAAAAAAAAATGACAGATTATGTTTAATTAAGACAAATGCGAAATGGTGCGTTTTGGAAGGTCAAATAGTGTTCGAAACGATACAATGATTGGCAGACTCCTGAGGAGTGTTGGTATGCAGAGAGACCAGGTGATGGCGCTCTGCCTTTCTCTGAAGGTGGCAGTGCGGAATGGTAAGGTTGTGAAAAGGCTTATGGACGACTTGCCTTTATTTGGAGGGCATTGAGTATAAGGATAGGCAGGTTATAGTTCAGACTTATAGAACTTTAAGTAAAACTTAGAATATTGCATATTTTTCTGGTAACAACGCTGCCAGAAGGATGTGAATGCTTTGGAGCGTGTACTGAAAAGATTTTCCAGGATGCTGCCTATTAAGAAAACTTTGATAAACTGAGTTCGTTTTCACTGTATCACAGCAGGTGATGGCGGTCTGGTAGATATTAATAAGATTCTCAATGGCATAGATAGAGTGGAACGTGTGAGGCTTTATTCCACAGTCGTGCAGCCAATTATGAGGTACACAAGTTCATGATAGGGATCATGCAAAAGAGATGTGCGCTGGTTTATACAAAACAGCTGGTGAGTGTCTGGAACATGCTGCTACAAGAGATGGTAGAAGCAGACACAATGACAGCTTTCAAGAAACAACTGGATGAATACGTGAACTGGAAGGAAATAGATTGGTAAGGATTCTTTACGTGAAGACAGTTTTAGTATGGAGGGAAAAATGTGTCAGTGCAGGCTTGGAACGCCGAAGATCCTGATCCACTACATCAGAGATGTAGGAGAATCGAAATTTCAGGCAAAAATATCCTAGATGGCTTCCTTCTTAAAAGACCGCAATTTCCCCTCTGAAGTGCTCGATAATGTCGTCCAACGAACCTCTTCCACTTCCCACAACTCCGCCCTTGAACGGCAACCGTCCAGTCGCAACAAGGACAGAACTCCACCCCAACAACGTCTTCACCTTACATCCCAATAACCTTCGGATACATTGTATCATCCTCCACCATTTATGCTACCTGGTAACAGACACCATCACCAGAGATATTCCCCCACCCTATCAGAGTTTTGGAGAGACATTCCCTCTGCGACTTCCAAGGCCCCAATGGATACTTCCACCTCCAATAGAAATTTACCTCTACTTCCACAGGTGTCACCTACTGTATCCATTGCACACGATGTTGACTCCTCATCATTTGGGAGACAGGATGCCTACTTGTGGAGTGTATATGAGAACATCTCTGGGACACACGCACTAAGCAACATAATTACCCTGCGGCTGAACAGTTTAACTCCCTCTCCCACTCTGCCAAGGACTTGCAGGTCGTGGGCCTCTTCTGTTGACAAACTCTCATCACCCGAGGCCTGGACGAAGAACACCTTATCTTCCGCCAACCACACGGGATCAATTTTGATTTCACCCGATTCCCCATATTCGCACTCGCACCTTATCCCAGTCCCAAACCTCCACTCTGTACCACCCTCCTGAACTGTCCTACTTGTCTATCTTCCTTCGGACCAGTCTGCTCCACCCTCCTCTCCACCCTATCACTTTCATGCCTACCTTCATCTAACTGTCACTTTCCCAACTACCTTCTCCCCAACTCCACTTCCCTTGCATTTATCTCTCAGACCCCTTGGCCCACAAACCTCAGTCCTGATGAAGGGCTTCTGCCGAAATGTCGGTTCGCCTGCTCCTCGGGGCTATCTGACCACACGTGCTTTTCTAGCGCCACACTCTTCGCCCAATATCAATTAAGGACCTGCCACAGTGACGCAGATCGCAAATTGTAATAATAGCATCTCAGCTTTCGCCTGGTATGCCTACAGCCCGTTGGACTCAACACTGAGTTCTCCAAGCTCAAATAAACTAACTACCTATCTCCAACTCTCTTTCCCGCCCCCTCCTCCCTTCCATTCCACCTATCGACCAACTGACCGTAACCCACTACCTATGTTCATCTTACCACCCTGCCCCTCTCCCCTAAAATATCTCCACCTCACACCCCGCTACCCTATCAGCAGCTGTCTTATCCGCACTATCAAAACATTGACTTGTACAACTCCAGATGCTGCATGGCTTGCTGTCTCATTGCAGTCTCCGGGTTGCCTACATTGATTAGTAAGTGGCAGATAGCTTGAAATCTGGTGGTGTCGTGAATAGCAAACGAGGTCTATCTCAGTTTTAAATGGGACCTTGATCAGATGGGTCAATTATGAGCTAACGCAGGGATGCATTTTAGCAGCTAATTTGCAACTGGAATCAAAATCCTTGGTGATCGTCCATACATCTTTGAACGATCTCAGGCTCCATTGCGATGCCTCAAGCAAACAGAGTTAATCTACAGTCAGTTCCCACTGAGGGCGATGGAATCACTGAGAGGCACAAGCCCTTTCCATAGAAGCAATGAGGCTGTCGGCTCATCTGCTACGTCCGACTGCATTCCCAAGTGTGGGACCTTTCTGTCACTTCAGCCTCTGACTGGACTTTGAATTCTCTCACTAACACAGCGGCTGATTCCTGGAAAGGAACATATTAAGAAAGGGACTGAAATCACATCTGGACAGGGTGAAGTGAATGGAAGCAAGGAAAGTAAATCATTGCAATCAAAAGACACATTATAAAAAATGTATTTTACTGTTCATAATAAAAAAAACCTACTGTTTGTTTTAACTTTTATCCAGATTATTCGATCAGCAAATTCAGTGAGGAAGAGTGGAAAGGAGCTGGCTATTGCTGTTCAAACTCTGACCTGCTCTGAACAATGATACAATCCTCCAGACAATTTAACTTGTATCTGGTTCATTCACTGAGAACTGATTGCTGGGGATGTTTTTTGTGTGCATGTCTGATTAATCTTTGGTTAATGCTGTTGTTGTTCAGCTTTGTACATTTTGGTCATTCCTGAAAACGCTTTACACAGTTTTGCTCCTCAAATGGAATCGTTCTTTGCCCATTCGGAAAGACATGCTATCATGTTGCGACTCCTTCCCCTTTAAGTCCATTTTCATGTGGACTCCGCATTCCATTATCTGCTGCATCTAGTATTAGCTCTCAGTTATTTGGTTTTATTCATCGGTTGTTTTTTTCATAGCTGGATATTCACAGCATACTTTAACTGTTCTCTAAAGCTCTTCTGTGTCACCACATGAATCAGTACATTGGTGCAGCAGCTGCGCTTCCGCAGCATATACGTGGCTTGGACAAAGAGATCAAAAGCAGCGGAATCCAATGAATAACTGACAGGAAAAAGATAAATTATACAGCAACCAGAGAAGTATGAAATTTACAGATATGACAAGGAATAATACCACAGATTTCTTTCTGCTCGAAAACTCTGGTTCATTCTCTATGTTTCACTGACCCCTGATTCACTTACGACCGTTAATAACTTCAAAAATGTGTCTGACAGCCAGAACATTAGAAAGGAATGTACAAGCTAGTAGGAGCATTGATGTTAAAATAAATGCTCAAAGTATTTAAGACTTGTCCCACGGCCGTCATAATATAATCTGGATCAGGTATAATAGTACCATGGAGCATTATTAATTATCTTTCCATGCTGATATCGGTAGTAGTTTGGAATATTTTTAAAGCAAAAGAAAATGCAGATTGTTGATAGAACCTTAATTGAAGTATTCTCTGTCCTGTACTCCGTTTTCATCGGATGAAAACAAACAGTGACAAATCGATTAAAGGAGAAAGTGAACCCGACAAGTCAATCAGTGGTCAAGCAGCAGATCACATACATCATACGACGAACAGATCGGATGGCCTGGAAACATGGTGGATAATAATTAGGTGGAAATCGATGAAGTTCCACTTGCAAAACAATGAACAGTAAATCATACGTTGCCATAGCCACCAGATCACGAGTGGTGCTTGTAAAAAAACACACTTGCCCTGAGCTAAGATTAGAATCACCAGTAGACGAACTGTAAGAGAGAGTGAGAGAGAAAGAAGAAAAAGAGAATTGTCGTTACTGATCAAATATTTCTGTGCCTGAGCTCATATAATAAGCACTAGATTTATCACAAACATATTTGTTGTTCCATGCAATACGACGTTCAAAGAATCTGAATCACTTACACTTTTAAAAGATATAGGGAATAACACAAATAACGGGTTAGTCTCAGAATCAGTCACGTATTCAACATTTGATTGGCTTTCACAGAGGTTAATTTGTTCTTATTTTATACGTTGCTCAGACTGGCTGGAGATGTCAATGAGACGACAGCATTCACACAAACACTCTCGGCATCAAGGAACAAACAAAGAATGGAAGACACCGAACACAGACATGATGACAAAATTCCTGATTTCAGTTTTGGAACCTACACAGTTGGGTTTGCCATGATAACTGTGCACCCACACAATATGAAATACAGTAGATGGCATTGGATCATTCGTGCATGTCCAGGAATGGATGACATTCCAAATATGAACATAGAAATGATAGGGCATTGACTCCCTCGCTCGGAATATCCTGGTAAGTTGAATTAAGACGATATTCACCAGTGCATCCAAACACCATGTTCCAGCTTGGAAACCCAGTGCAATCAAAAGAACTTTAATATTTGGCACAGACTCGCCACATCATCTGTCGAACACTGTACACCACAGTCTGAAACCAAATGAAACCTGAATCCATGCAGCATTGTTCTTTGCAACTTCCCACTTCAGAAATATCACGATTTATCTGTGATTAAGCACAGTTTCCTACCTGATGTCCCGCCTCATGCACCCAAACTCCTCCCCCTGTGTACAAAGATCCCGCTCCCACACACGGGGCTAGGAATTCCCATCATTCATTCAGCACGCTCCATGGGCATCACCAGAGTTGGATCACAACTTGTTTAAAGAAAACCCCAAAACTGCAGTATTGATTGGCATTGGAAACTGCCTGTCGGGATTCAGGCTAATGTGAATGACTAAGAAAGCCGTGGGCCTAAATACCTTATCATTAGATTATTAATACGGAGACCGGTGTAGTAGACTTTGCGTTTGATGTCTGCCATGGCAGGTCCTTGAATTTTAATTCAAAAGAAATCTGGACTTCTAATTTCAGATGTTGACAATGAACGGTTGTCAATTGGTGGCAAAAGAAACCAACTCACAACGAATAACATTTAAGGAGTGTAATCTGTCATCCTTCCCGCGTCCTTTTGTAGATGTGACTGCAGATCCACAATAGTCTGAGTTATTCTGGTCAATTAAGGAAGGGTTGTAAAATTTGGTGTAGCCAGTGACACACATATTCTTTCAAATAATAAAAGCAAATAGAGCTCCCTATCAACAGCCATATTCCTGCTTCGGACAAATGCTCCATTTTCAGACCCCACCTGGGATTTGCATATCGGCATACTGTGCCCACTTCCTCAACTATGAAATTCCCAAAAAATGATCGACTTTAGAAGAAAATGGATCCTAAAATTCACTCAGTGTAGTTATCTGGAATAGGAAGCACCAACACATTGGCAAGTACTCAGCATAAATAAACGAGGCAACTTCATCTGTCTCTTTGTTTTGAGACCATTCAGAGTCGGGAAACTCGTTAAACTTGGCTCATTAAGCTATGACACGGATTATCCACGGGCATAGGCAATCCCTGATTTTAGTGTACCTATAGCACCAAGAATCACATTGGACATCTGTCCGACTCTCTGCCATGCAGGCCATTACCTTGGAGACAAACCAGCCCTCAGTTTCAGAAGAATGCTCCTTGCAGATGTGGAAATGGTGATAATGTTCAATTGTACTCATGGAATGTAAGCTTTAACGGCCTGCCCAGTGTTCATAGCCCAGCTCTAATTACCATTTGTTGTGGTGTTCGAGATCTACCTTGGTGAACATCTGCATTGCTGCGGGGTGAACCACAGAATTTTCATGCAGCAACAGTGAAGGGCTGACAATATGTTTCTAAGTCAGAATGAAATCTTGCTTGAAAGAAGATTTGCACGTGACGGTATTTTGTTTATCTGCGACCCTTATACTTCCAGCTGCTGGAGATCACGGGCTTGAGAGGTTTTTTTAAAAACGGACTTGCAGTGTTCCTGGTTTGCTTCTTGTACGTGATTTTCATTGGTGATCTTCAGTGCTGGCTATTGTGTCATTGGTGAAGAGAGTGTGTGCTGAATGATTAATGTGGCAATGAAGACAAACAGCTGTTTGTCCTCGACAACGTAAAACTTTGTGAATGTTGCATTCAGTTTCACACGTGAGCCACAGTCAGCCAAATTCTTGGACGGTTTAAATCCAACCCCAGAGCTATGCTTTCTGAATGATGGGGATGGAGTGGAGAGGCGGGCAAGGAGCTTATTAAAATAGCAATCAGAGTGTCTGTTGTTCTCTGTAGCCACAGCACTTGTATGGCTGGAGCAGGTCTTTTTTTATCTCTCATCAATGGTTCGCCCAGTTTATTGATAATAATGCACGCAGTGATGGCAATGTCATAAAACGCCAATAGGAGATTGGTCGATTCACACATTTTTCCTCGTGCTTCTGAGATCCAGCCCAAGCTGGATGTTTTCTCAATCTATATGGACAAAGAGCCCTCTGCAATTTCAAGAATAGTAAATGGTGCTGAACATTGTATAAGGACGAGCAAACCACACTAATTTTTAAATTATAAATGAGACACTGGCATTGATGATGCGCCCACAGATTTTACGAAAAAGGAATAGCTGTGAAGAATTCCTGCAGAGATGAACGAAGGATGACATCATAGACCTTCAACAGCTATAATTATCTTCACCTATAGTCGGGATGAAACAAAGAGTTGTGTTCAGGAGCTCACTATTGTGAATATGTGTTCATAATTTACGTGCTTAAGATTTGAACATTTCTTTTCACAACTCAGATAAAACAGGTGCAGCTGTTTGAGGAACAGATATCAATCCTTCTGTAAATGTAAGAGGAGAAAGTGAGGTCAGCAGATGCAGGAGATCAGAGCTGAAAATGTGTTGCTGGAAAAGCGCAGCAGGTCAGGCAACATCCAGGGAACAGGAGAATCGACGTTTCGGGCATATGCCCTTCTTCAGGAATGAGGAAAGTTTGTCCTGCAGGCTAAGATAAAAGGTAGGGAGGAGGGACTTAGGGGAGGGGCGTCGGAAATGTGATAGGTGGAAAGAGGTCAAGGTGAGGGTGATAGGTCAGACTGGGGTGGGGGCGGAGAGGTCAGGAAGAAGATTGCATGTTAGGAAGGCGGTGCTGAATTCGATGGATTTTATTGAGACAAGGTGGGGGGAGGGGAAATGAGGAAACTGGTGAAATCCGAGTTCATCCCTTGTGGTTGGAGGGTTCCTAGGCGGAAGATGAGGCGCTCTTCCTCCAACCGTCGTTTTGTTGTGGTCTGGCGATGAAGGAGTCCAAAGACCTGCATATCCTTGGTGGAGTGTGAGGGGGAGTTGAAATGTTGAGCCACAGGGAGGTTGGGTTGGTTGGTCCGGGTGTCCCAGAGGTGTTCTCTGAAACGCTCCGCAAGTAGCCGGAATGTCTCCCCAATATAGAGGAGGCCACATCGGGTGCAGAGGATGCAATAGATAATGTGTGTGGAGGTGCAGGAGAATCTGTGGCAGATATGGAAGTTTCCTTGGGCCCTTGGAGGGAGGTGAGGGGGGAGGTGAGGGCGCAAGTCTTGCACCTCCTGCGGTTGCAGGGGAAGGTGCCGGGAGTGGAGGTTGGGTTGGTGGGGGGTGTGGATCTGACGAGGGAGTCACGGAGGGTGTGGTCTTTACGGAATGCTGATAGGGGAGGGGAGGGAATATATCCTTGGTGGTGCGGTCCATTTGGAGGTGGCGGAAATGACGGCGGATGATGCGCTGTACATGGGGTCGTCAGAGGGTGGGGGAGAGACTTGGGTTTTGGGGCGGGGTTAGGTCTGGGGGCGGGGACGGGGATCGGCTTGGGGGCGGGGTTGGGCGTGGTGATGGCGATAGGCGAAGGGGCGGGGTTAGACGTGGTGACGGAAATAGGCGTGGGGGCGGGGTTAGGCATGCAGACGGAGATCGGCGAAGGGGCGGCACTGGCCCCACCCCCCACCTTTTCCTCCGCTACATCGATGACTGTATCGGCGCCGCCTCGAGCTCCCACAAGGAGGTTGAACAGTTCATCTGCTTCCAGGAGGACCAGTTCCAAAAACGCACAACCCAGATGGCCTCCTTCTTAAAGGACCGCAATTTACACCCCCCCCCCCCCCCCGACGTGGTCGACGATGCCCTCCACCGCATCTCTTCCACTTCCCGCTCCTCCGCCCTTGAGTCCCGCCCCTCCAACCGCCACCAGGACAGAACCCCATTGGTCCTCACCTACCACCCCACCAATCTCCATGTACTGCGCATCATCCGCCGTCATTTCCGCCACCTCCAAACGGAACCCACCACCAAGGATATATTTCCCTCCCCTCCTCTATCAGCATTCCGTAAAGACCACTCCCTCCATGACTCCCTCGTCAGATCCACACCCCCCATCAAACCAACCTCCTCTCCCAGCACCTTCCCCTGCAACCGCAGGAGGTGCAAGACTTGCGCCCACATCTCCCCCCTCACCTCCCTCCAAGGCCCCAAAGGAAACTTCCATATCTTCCACAGATTCACCTGCACCTCCACACACATTATCTATTGCATCCTCTGCACCCGATGTGGCCTCCTCTATATTGGGGAGACATTCCGGCTACTTGCGGAGCGTTTCAGAGAACACCTCTGGGACACCCGGACCAACCAACCCAACCACCCTGTGGCTCAACATTTCAACTCCCCCTCCCACTCCACCAAGGATATGCAGGTCTTTGGAATCCTCCATCGCTAGACCACAACAAAACGACGGTTGGAGGAAGAGTGCCTCATCTTCCGCCTAGGAACCCTCCAACCACAAGGGATGAACTCGGATTTCACCAGTTTCCTCATTTCCCCTCCCCCCACCTTGTCTCAGTAAAATCCATCGAATTCAGCACCGCCTTCCTAACATGCAATCTTCTTCCTGACCTCTCCGCCCCCACCCCAGTCTGACCTATCACCCTCACCTTGACCTCTTTCCACCTATCACATTTCCGACGCCCCTCCCCCAAGTCCCTCCTCCCTACCTTTTATCTTAGCCTGCAGGACAAACTTTCCTCATTCCTGAAGAAGGGCTTATGCCCGAAACGTCGATTCTCCTGTTCCCTGGATGCTGCCTGACCTGCTGCGCTTTTCCAGCAACACATTTTCAGTTCTGTAAATGTAAGTCAACTAGTCCTGAGTTACGTGCCATGTAGAATTAACATGTTGTTGTGTTGGAAGGTCGGAGACGATGGTTGCAAAAACAAACAAGCCACGAATGACAGAGTTTGGGCTCCCGGCAGAATCAGAATGTCTGTTCTTATTACATGAAACAAAGGGACATGCATATGAAGCTGGACGTTGGATTTGTGATCTTAGATACTGTTATATAGTATGCAGACATATAAACAGTGCAAAGGACTTTGTGATAAAATATGGAAATTATATTTCCACTAATCAGAGAGACAATGACTGGAGTTCATGAATATGAATCACTCAAGCCAGTTTAGAAACTTTGTATGGGAGATGCTTAAATAATATATTAAAGCATTATGTTAAATGTTTCTTACTACGGACAGTGAATTTTCTGCCATGCTACTTTATTCGATTATTAAACATAGTAATAACATTGCAGGTGCTGTATTCAGTTATTTGGTGAAGCTTGCATCTTAATTCCTTTTATTGAGTTTTTTCAAAATCATGTATTGCCTTAAAATGATTGATGCACAGTTCCCATCAAAAAGTTTTTCCTCCAAAGGGACACACACATCACAAAACGAAATGCAGCGATGGCTGGAAAATTAACTGTGGAAAAATTATGAATTCAAAAATTGTTAATTCAAATCTTACCCGGTACAGCTATGGCATCTAGTTAGCATTTGCAGTTCTGTGTTAGAAGTGGCATAGTGCTTAGTAATTCTACCTGTCAGCATTAGGAGGCTGGATTCAATCCCACCACTGTATTTGTGGAGTTTGCACATTCTTCCTCTGTGCACGTGCGCGCGCGCTGCGGGCTTTTCAGTGTGTGCTCCACTTTACATTCACAGTTCAAAGATGTGCACGCTTCTAAATTAGCTGAAGGAAGCAGACGGTTACAAGGATCGATCGTGATGTGCTTTGGAGTGTTGGTGTTAACTCAGTGAGCCAAATGACCTGCTTCTATCCAATAAGGATTCCATTTCATGACATCATTCATCACTAATATGCATTCATCTAGCAGTGTCCCACATCTTATCCTACTCTTGCTGCAAGATAAATCAGTACCAAAAGTATTACTTAAATCCACGTAATATGTCTTTCGTGTGTTTTATTGAATTAACATTGTTGCTCTGCCATTTCCCCTTTCAGAAAACCATCACATTTGTTTATCTGCAACGGAATTTAGATTAAAGTTATTTACATGTCATAACAATGTGCTTAAGGACAGAGAGAAAATAATGAAGGCGTCGTTTCATTAGGTTGATTTTTTTTCTTATGTAGACGTGTTATCACGGTTTGCAGGCATACGGACATTTAGAGACTTGAAAAGCCAGCATGGAGTGACAAAGCACAGAGCGTCCTGAAGAAGATAGCAATTAAAACACGATGTAAAAAAAAGGCCGTAGCCGGTTTGCCATGAAATAAAACCAAACTGAAACTCGGCCATGCGTTTCAATTATGCCCGAAGATACCAAACTCCAATCAAATATGAATTTAGTATTTTACTAATATTAATATCCATGAAAAGATCCCACGTTTCAGGGTATAAAACTGGACATTCTAAACAGTTAGATGACGAACCGCCGAAGCCCAACAAATGTAAATTGCTCACTAAAGAGCTCTCTTCAAGGAACCTGCCTGTGCAGTGTTGTTGCAGCAGACAATCAAGACCAACCAAGGGAGAATCTGCGGTGGGAAATCTACGAAGGGGAATCGTTAAAGATGACTGGTTTGGAAACGAGATGTTTTGAAACTTTAATCGGGATTTTCATCTGACTAATATTGTACTGTGAGAGGTAAAAGTAAGCTTTAAGAGAAAGTAGTTGAAAATAGTTGTTGGATTTAATATCCTCTGAGGAATTAAACAATAAAGTTGTCAATCTTTATTTAAAATAGTGACTTCGAGCATAGTTCTTTGCCCCTCTAATTTCAAACACATTGCAGCACGGATTGAACCTTTTCTGTGTGGCTGGTTTGAAGTAGCTGAGGGTTTACATGATTTAATATAATTTACATTGTTCCAAAGATTACCAAGAACACCAACAAGGCAAGGATGGTGTTGTATACTTTTCTGACAATTTGCCTTGGAAGGTGCATTTTGTGACTTGTGGAACAACCTCTTTTTTGCCACTGCTGGCGTATATACCCGATCATTACTCTAAAGAAAGCAACCTGAGTGTATCCAGTCTCTCTCTTCACAAGCAAAATGCAACAGCCCAAGCAATAACCTGGTCAATGGCCTTTGCACTCCTTCCATTTCAATCATATCCTTCCTGTGGTGCAGTAATCAGAACTGTACACAATCCTTGGACTGTGGCCTGAACAACGTCCTGTCAACCTCCAACAGGACGTCCCTGTTATTCTAATCGATTTCTCGATTGCCAAGGATATTTGTAATGCATGCCTTCCTTACCGTATTAACCTGTCTTACTGCGTACAGGAGTGTGTTAGCAATCACCTCAAGAACTTTCTGTTATTCTGAGTATCCGAGTGTCCTGTCATTAATTGGGTGTTGTCTTGTCCTATGACTTCTGACAAAGTGCTTTACCTCACACTTATCAGTGTTAAATTCGATCTGGGATTGATTTGCCCGTGGACCTTTCTGTCTCCATCGAAAACCGTTGATTATGTCTCTAACTGCGAATTGCCCAATCAATATTTGCATAATCTGAAATCGTGCATACCAGGGCCAACCGCCCCTTGTCCCTATCCCACACCAACATGCCTATGCCGCGCGCCCTACTTAACAAGCCCTCCCCTCCCGCCGCGTCAACACCCATAAACCTATACACTGTTATCAATGTCATTTATGAATATTACAAAATATGGGTCATCCAGCATTGGGGTCTGTAGAACACCCATGGATACCAGCTTCAATTCCCCAAACACGTTCCATTAACGCTCTCTGTATTTACTTACTGAAGCAATTTTAGAGCCAAGGTTCCAAACTACTCAGCAATGCACGTGCTTCTACCTTCATTATCTCCTTCGTGAGACCTTGTCAAATTATTTTCTGAAATTCATATAACCTCCACCAATTGGTTGACTCTCTTCTCACCTGCTCACCTCCTCAAAATTGTCCACCAGATTTGTTTGGCATGACCCTTCTCTGAAAAAGCCATGCTGACTATCCATGTCTCTTCAAATGGAGATTAATTGCCTTTTTCGATATCTTCTCGAATATCTTCTCGAACACTGATTATGACGCTCATTTGTATGTTAATACTGATCTATCTTCAACATCCGTAATGAAATTTTTGATTTGATTTGATTTGAATTATTCATTGTCGTGTCTATCACCATGCAGTGGAAATCTTTGTTTACGACAGTACAGGCAGATCATGGTAAACTAACTTGAACAGAGTGAACTGATCAGACAGAAGCATACAGGTTACAGTGCACTGCACATGTGGTAGTCAAGAGCAATTGAGCAAGGTCAGCATTATTTAAGGCTAAAGCTCCAATTCATCAGTCTAATACAGCAGGGAAGAATCTTTTCCTGACCCTGCTTGTGCATGTGTTCAGGCTTCTGCGCTTTGTGCCTGACGGAACATGTTGTCAGAGATACTTACCAGGATGCAAGGGATGTTTGATGATGTTGGTAGCCTCTCCACAGCAGTGGGCCTTGTCGATGGACACCTGGATGGGAGGGTGGTTTCCGTGATGGTTTGGGTTGGGCAAACCACATTGTCTAGTTTCTTATGGTCCTGGGCAGAGCAGCTGCCATGTCAAGCCGTTTTGTCGGATGTTGACTTTGTTGGTCTCTTCACTGATGCTGCCTAACCGACTGAATTTCTCCAGCAATTCCTTTTTTCTTGTCTAGGGTGGGGGCAGTGGGGTTGAGGCGGCATCAGCATTTGCATTTTTGTTTTGTTTTGTTTCCTTGTGTTGGACGTTGCTGGATCGAAATAAGACGGGTTACTTCATTTCTGATGCAGAAAAAGCTTGGAAAAACTAAGAGGTGATATGAATGATCATTTGGAAGCGGAACAATTAAGAGAGGAGAGTGGTCACGGATTTCTTCAGCAAGATCACATCTGACTGAGCTGACTGGTTTTCTTCAGGGGAACAAAAATGACCAAGGGAAGAAATGCTTGTGGTTTAGAACATACACACTGTTAAAAACTGGTTTATTGTGGTTAACCTAAACAGATCAGTTCGTGAGGAAGCTAGGCTGGAGACCAAAATGCCTCTGATTGAACGTTGGGCATCGCCACAAACTTTGGGCCAGCCCATTTACCCGGACCTCCAGCACTCTGTGGACAAATCCGTGCCTGCCATGTTCACGCGATCTTTGCCGGGCAGCTCTGGACACTGAATATTCAACCGAATGAGTGTCGTCTTTCCAACGATGGTGACAGTTCCAAGTATCATGGAATATCTGGGGGAGTTCAGGCGACGGCTAGTAAATCAAATTATGACGAATAGACCATTTGGGGTGACATTAAGTGAGATGGAATCCATGGGGCAGAGTAGTTTATGCGGGTTGATAAGCTCGCGCCAGAAACAATACCGCCCTCGGGAGAGATAGCTTCCATCGAACTCAGTTAATATTACACTTAGCCAAATTATTGCAGAATTCAGCACAATATTCGAACATTTTACTGACGCAACTATCAGATTCAACATTGCAGAACAAATGTTAAGTTAAAGGACTCCTTTATTCGAACTCAGAAAAGAATCCCGTTCTCAGAATATTCTGGGAAACACTGGCCCATTTTGGAAACTGCTCATAAGATGCCTTCATTTCCATTCGGCACCCTGTGCACTCATCTTTCCTGGCAAGATCAGTACATTTCTCACTTCCTCTCTCATATTCTCTGCATGACCATCTCCAAACTCTTCCATTTGTTGATATGTTAATTGATCCACAACCCACCTCTCTCATAGTGATTTTCGCAGCTGCAACACACTTTGGGAAGCCAGGGAGGAGAACGCTGAAACTTTGACTTTGGTCTTTCTGCCATCATTGTCATCCGGAATAGTACCTGAAGTCTTCAGGATAGCAAATGTTGTTCTCTTGTTCAAGTAGGCGAGTAGAGATAATCCTGGTTATTATGGACCAGTGAGCCGGACTTTGCTTGCGGCTAAAATGTTGGAATAGTTTACAAGAGATGAGATTTATAACTTTTTCAATAGGAATAAGTTGATTAGGGATAGTCAGCACGGTTTTGCGAAGGGTATGTCGTACCTCACAACCCCTGTTGAGTTCTTTGAGAAGGTGACCAAATAGGTGAATGACGATAAAACCGTTGATCTGGTGTGTATGAATCTCAATAAGGCGTTTGATAAGGTAACCCATGGTCGGCTATTGCACAAAGTTGAGAGGCATCAGATTGAGGGCGATTTAGCGGTTTGGATCAGAAATTGGCTCGATGAAAGAAGAAAGAGAGTGTGGTTTGATGGGAAATGTTCATCCGAGAGTTCCGTTACTAGAGGGGTAACACTAAGATCTGTTCCGGCTCCACTGCTGTTTGTCATTTTTATAAGCGACAGCACAGAGATCAATACAGTAGAAGATAATACCCACGGATATTGTAGCTTACAGCGGGAAACAGTTATGTTGCAGATATGAGCTGCGAGATGGTAAATGGTGTTTAATGCAGCAACGTGTGCGATGATGCACTTTGGAAGTAGTAACAGGAATGCAGAGTACTCAGACGGGGAATAGGGAGAGAGAGGGGTTGAACAAGTGGCTACAGGGATGGTGCAAGAGGAAGGGTTTTGGATTCTTAGATAGATGGTGCTCTTTCTGTAACCACAAGCAGTATGGTTTTCATCTGAACCAGAGGGGGAGCAATATCCCTGGGAGGGTGAGAAATTCGCTAAGGCTATTGGGGTGGGTTTAAACTAATCCAGCAGAAGGAGGGGAACCAAATTTTTAGTTCGAGTATAGAAAAGGTCAACTGTAGGGAGGTCCGAAATCAAGGCGCAGGGACGCACGATGGCACCAGCAAGCAAGACGTTGGTTTGAAGTGTGTCTACATTAACCCCCAAAGCATCTGGAATAAGGTGGGCGAACTTACAGCATGGGTTGGTACCTGGGACTTCGATGTTGTCTCAGTTTCGGAGACATGGACAGAGCAGAGACAGGAATGGTTGTTGCAGGTTCCAGGATTTAGATGTTTCAGTAAGAACAGAGAAGATGGTAAAGAGGGGGAGATGTGCCATTATTGGTCAAGGCCGGCATTGCAGTGGCAGAAAGGATGTTTGGGGACTCGTCAACTGAGGTAGATGGACTGAGGTTAGAAACAGGAAAGGAGAGGTCACCCTGTTGATAGTTTTCTATAGGCTTCCGAATAGTTCCAGAGATGTAGAGGGAAGGATAGCAAAGATGATTCCAGATAGCAGTGAGAGAGAGAGGGTAGTTGTCATGGGGGACTTCAACTTTCCAAATATTGACTGGGAACACTATAGTACGAATACGATAGATGGGTGAGTTTTTGTCCAGTGTGTGCAGGAGAGCTTCCTGACACAGTATGTAGAGAGACCAACAAGGGGCGAAGCCTTATTAGATTTGGTACTGGGTAATGAGCCCGGCCAAATGTTCGTCTTAGAAGTAGGTGAGCACTTTGGTGATAGCGATTACAATTCTGTTATGTTTACTTTAGTGATAGAAATGGATAGGTGTATACCACTGGGCAAGAATTACAGCTGTGGAAAGGCAATTACGATGCGATTAGGAAAGATTTAGTTCGCACAGAATAGGGTAGGAAACTGCAGGAGATGGACATCTTATAAATGTGGAGCTTATTCAAGGAAAATCTCCAATGTGTCCTAAAGATATATGTACTTCTCAGACTGGAAGGAAGCTGTAGAGCACGGGAGCCGTGGTTTTCGAAGGAAGTGGAATCTCGGGTCAAGATGAAGAAGAAGGCTTATATTAGGATGAGATGTGAAAGCGAGGTTAAGGCGCTTGAGGGTTACAAGGTAGCCGCGAAATACCTAAAGGGAGAGCTCAGAAGAGCCAGGACGAGACATGAGAAGTTGTTGGCGGATAGGATCAGGGAAAAACCTAAGGCTTTCTATAGGTATTTAAGGAATAAAAGAATGATGAGAGTAAGATTAGGGCCGATCAAGTATAGTAGTGGGAAGTTGTGTGTGGAGTCAGAGGAGATGGGGAAGCACAAAATGAATATTTATCAAATGTACTCACTCGAGAAAACGACAATGTTGTCGAGGAGAATACTGAGATACAGGCTACTAGACTAGGTGGGATGGAGGTTCACAGGGAAGAAGTATTAGAAATGCTGCAGTGTGTGGAAATAGATATTTCCCATGGGATGGATGGGAATTATCCTAGGATCTTCTGGCAAGCCAGTAAGGAGATTACCGAACCTTTGGCATTAATCTGTAATTCTTCATTGTCTACAGGAATAGTGTCAGAAGACAGGAGGACAGCAAATGTAGTTTCCCTGTTCAAGAATGCAAGTAGAGACAACACTGGTAATTATAGACCAGTGAGCCTTTCTTCACTTGTTGGTAAAGTATTGAAAAAGGTTATAAGAGATATGATTTATAATCATCTAGAAGAGCATAATTTGATTAGGGATAGTCAGCACGGTTTTGTGAAGGGTAGGTCGTGCCTCACAAAACTTATTGAGTTCTTTGAGAAGGTGACCAAAACGGTAGAAGAGAGTAAACCAGTTGATGTGGTGTATATGGATTTCAGCAAGGCGTTCGGTTTGGTTCCAAACAGTAGGCTATGGTACAAAATGCGGAGTAATGGGATTGTGGGATATATAGCAGTTTCGATCAGTAATTGACTTGCCGAAAGAAGACAGAAGGTGGTGGTTCATGGGAAATTTTCATCCTGGAGTCCAGTTACCAGTGGTGTACCGCAAGGGTCTGTGTTGGGTCCAGTGCTGTTTTATCAACGACCTGGATGCGTTTGTAGAAGGGTGGATTAGTAAACTTGCAAACGACGCTAAGGTTGGTGGAGTTGTGGATAGTGACAAATGATTTTGTAGGTTACAGAGAGACAGAGATAAACTGCAGAGCTGGGCTGAGAGGTGGACAAATGGAGTTTAATGCGGACAAGTGTGAGGTGATTCACTTTGGTCAGAGTAACCGGAATGCAAAGTACTGGGCCAATGGTAAGATTCTTGGTAGTGTAGATGAGCAGAGAGATCTCAGTGTCAAGGGACACAAATCCTTGAAAGTTGACACCCAGGTTGACAGGGATATTAAGAGGGAATACTGTGTTTTAGCTTATATTAATAGAGGGATCGAGTTCCGGAACCATGAGGTTATGCTGCAACTGTACAAAACTCTGCAGTTCTGGTGTACAGTTCTGGTCACCACATTATAAGAAGGATGTGGAAGCTTGGTCAAGGGTGCAGACGAGATTTACTAGGATGTTGCCTGGTATGGAGGGAAGATTTTACGAGGAAAGGCTGAGGGATTTGAGGCTGTTTTCGGTACAGAGATGAAGGTTGAGAGGTGTCTTCGCAGAGACAAAGATAATCAGAAGGTTAAATAGGGTGGACAGGGGAAGACTTTTTACAAGTATGGTGACTGCAAGCACGTGGGGGCATAGTTTTAAACTGAGGGGGTGATAGATATCGGTCAGATGTCAGAGGAAGTTTATTTACTCAGAGAGTTGTAAGGGTATGGAATGCTTTGCCTGTAATGGTAGTAGAATCGCAAACTTTAAGTACATTTAAGGCGTCAATGGACAAGCATATCGGCGTACATGGAATTGTGTAGGTTAGACGGGATTCATATTGGTCTGACATGTCGGCGCAATATCGAGAGCTGAAGGGCCTGTACTCCGTTGTAATATTCTATGTTCTATGTTCTATGATCTATGTTCATATTTTATGATTTAAGCTGGTGGGAAAATGGGAAGAGAATGAAATTAGTAAATGCATAGGTTTGGACAAATTATTGGGACTGAAAGTAATGCACTGAGTCAAGATCAACATGTATTTATGAAATGGGGGTTATATTTGATAAACTGACAGGCCGATACATTATGGAGAAGCAATCTGTGCAAAGTGTTGGGATTTTCAGAAAGATTTTTCATGAATCCCCAAACCGAGTCTGCAAAATCAGATTTTGTCGGTTTGGGGCTCACTTATTGATATAGTCTTAACATACGAGAGCTGGCGGGAAACAGTGAGTCAAAGCTTTTGATTTTGATTTTCTTATCATGTGTATTTTGCAGGAAAAATAGAGTGAAAAGATTTCACAAAACCCCGCTGTTTTGCCTAATTTAAGAAAATGGAATAAACAACAGATATAGCTTTAGCAGAGTCCGTGGGCCCTGAGGCAGCTCCTCCATATCGACGACTCCAGCACTGCCATCCCTCCATAACAGCTTCATCGCCATCTACACCTGACCCTCCCAATATCGTATTTATTGATTCACTGGTGCCATATTTGCCACTGAACCATTACTCCTCCATCAACGCTTCATCTCCCCCTTTGCCTGACCCTCCAATGTCAGAGGCATGTCGCTTACACTGGGCCCATCTCATCGACGTTTCCATGATTACCTTCCACCATCTGCTTCATCACAGCCAGCACAGGATGCAAGCAAAAACGACGTCTCCGATCCTCAGGCATCATCATCTTCTCCTGGACCCTATCTCGTTCGTGTCCCCTCTGCCGAAGTAGCTGATGATGATTCCAGGTGATGTGCTTGCTTCGAAAATGTAAGGAGGGACTTTATGCATTGGGCCCAAATCGATGCCCGTTTCCTGGTCCCGTGTTCAGACCGCTTGATGTCCATGACCTGAGTCCGCTCAATATCCGTGTGTTGGGCTCTTGCCACTGTAGATGCTTTCCAAGCTACAAGGTCAGTAAGTTTCAGAGAGAAAGGAGAGGGGTAGAAAGTCAGCAAAAAGAAATGATGTCAGAGCGGACAAAGTACACCTTGGACCTGTACCACCAAAATAAATGATCCTGTTATGTGAGAAGACGGCTCGTCGACTATGAGTGGAATTGGGCCTTGGGACCCAGCTGTTCCCAATGCCCATGAAATATTTGGTTGAGAGGATCAAGTGCCATATCTGAAGTATTCTGACAGCACTAAACGATGCCAGATTGTGAGTGGTTGAGGATGTGAAATCGCTCCAAGGTGATTGAGACAAATGGAATGAAAGGGCAAATACGTGGCAGATGAAGAGTGATGTTGACAGATGTTACGTTGTCCACTTTGGGGACAATATAGAACGGCAGACTACCATTTGAAAACTGATTGACAGGAACCACTAGTCTATGAAAAGTCTTATGCTCCCTGCAGCTGTACAGGGCCTTGGTGACATCTTATCTCGATCACTGCGCACTACTGTATGCAGTTTTGGTCTCCTTACCTAATAAAGAAAAAAAAGGTAATAATGGAATCACACATTTTCGATAGAATCCTTATATCTCAAAATCTCCAGTCTTAATTACGTCATTTGAAATATTTATGATATCATTCATTCCGATAGCAGGGCAACACGAATTGTACTCAGTACTGCAAATGTGGCCTGATCATTCTTGGACAGCCGCAACATGATGTCCTAACTCCTGTATTCAATGCCTTGTCCGATGAATGTAAGTGTGTCTAATGCCTTCTAAACAACTCTGTTTACCTGCGATTGTCTACCTAACTGTATTCCTGGATGTATGGGTTTGACAACACTCCCCAGAGTCCTATCGTTAACTGTAAATCCTGCCCTGCTTTGCCTTACAAAATGCAATACTTCACACTTGTCTGCTTCAAACTCTATCTATTGTTCCTCGGCCTACTGGCCCCATTTGATCAAGATCTCATTGACGTCTTAAATGACCATCTCCACTGTCAACGATAACACCAATTTTAATGTCGCCAATAAACGGCCTACTCATTTTTACTGTTTTCTCATCCAAATCATTTTTAAAACTAATGAACAACAGTGGTCCCAGCAAAACTTCTTCTGGTACACTGCTGATCACAGGCCTCCGGGCAGAAAAGTAATTCTCTCCGAGCACCCTCTGCCTCCTACTGTCAAGCCAAATTTATATCTATTTGGCTAGCTCTCCCTGATCCTCTGTGATCGAAACATATTAACTAGTATACCACCTGGAACCTTGTTGGACCTCAAGAAGGTCCATGTCGACAACTTCTGCTGCTTTACTGTCATCTATCTCCTTGGTCATCTCTTGAAAAAATTCAATCAAGTGCGTGAGATCAGTTTGACCAAAAAAAAACAAGCATGTGCTGACTATCCAAAAGCAATCCTTGCCTTTCCGATTGCGTGATGATCCTGTCCCTCAGAATCTCCTGCAATCACTTACCCGCCCCCCGACATCAGACTCACATGATTGTAATTATCCCGCTTTTCCTTGCAGACTTTTCCAAGATAATGTCAAAACATTACCTGTATTGCAGTCCTCCAGTTCCTCGCCCGTGGCTGTCAAACAGAAAAATAAAAATAAAAGAACTGAGGATGCTATCAACCAGAAACAAAATTACATGTTGCTGGAAAGCTCAGGAGGCTAGCAGGAGCTGTGCAGAGAAATCAGAGTTAACGTTCATATCCAGTGAGACTTCCTCAGAAGTCTGAGAAATCAGGGAAATTTGTCCACTCGTAGTCCTGCAACTTCTTCCCGAGCATGCCACAATGACCTTGGATACTCTTGAGCGGGTCCTGGGAATTTATCTGTGGTTATGAATTTTTAAAAACTTCAGCACTTCCTCCGCTGGCCTCTTTTCAAAACATCAGGACATGGATTTATTTTTCCGACTTCCATAGCTTCCATGTCTTTCTTCACAATAAGTACTGACATAACATATTCATGTAGGATCTCAGCCATAAATCAGGAACGGACTGTCAGGCAGCGGTATGGGGTGGGTAGATTCCTTGTGACGAGTGTGAACCCAACATGGCCAGACACTTATAAACTGTGTTGTTGTACAGTTAAATGTGCTTCTTTGTGTTTATTTTTTCCCGTTTTTGTAGGAATGTCTCTAATGTTTTCTTTAATTTTCTGCTTCGCACGAGGATTCTGTCCCTGGGGTGGGGTGAGAGGGGTACTTCTTACCATAAGATTGCATCATATCTGATGACTTGTAGAATCTTCGCTCTCCTCATGTGAATACATGTGATAGTACAACTAATAAGCCTAATTCATTTCCATGTAGGTCCAAACATAGATTGCTCTACGTTTTTTTAAGGGGCCCCATTCCCTTCTTAATTGCTCTTTTGCCCTTAACATCCTTGAAGAATACCTTCCGATTTTCTTTAACCCTGTTTATCAAATCTATCTCATGTTCCCTGCTTCCTTCCAGATTTGCCTCAGAAATACACTGCTGTAATCCATATGCTCCTCAAAGGCCACACTTCATCCCAGAAACCCAAACCTGAGGTATACCTCGTTCTATTTTCTTGACCAGAGCCTCAAAATCTCTTTTCATGGTCTGTTCCCTACTCGAGCGAGCATTGCCTTTCAAACTAACAAGAACATGCTGTCCCTGAACTCTCATTGACTGGCTATTAAAAGACTTCCACTTACCTGACGTTCATCTAAATGTTTATAGTTTACCACAATATTTTTAAAGATCACGCCGAATACCTCAGAGTTAACCTTGCTTCAATTTATAATGTTAACTTGTGGACCAGACCGATCCTTCTCCACAACTATTTTGAAATTAAAAGAAGTATAGTCACTGGTCCCAAAATGCTTCACTCTAACAGGTCAGTCCCTTGCTTTATTTCCCAAGAGGAAGTAAAGGTGAGGCCTACATCAGATCTGCCATGATGACATTGAATGGCAAGGCAGGAATGATGGACCGAATGTCTGCGTTTCCCTGAATCTTCGTAGTGTGTGTTTGTGTGCGTTTGTCTTTGTGTTTGAATGTGTCCTTTAGCGTATTAATGTATGTATGTCTGCATCTGCTTCTCTGTGCATTTGTGTTTCTGCTGTTTTGGGAGTGAATCCATTGAAATGAGTATGAGAATGTTCCTCCCCAATGTCTCACTCTCTCTCCAACTCCCTCTCGTTCTGGTATTTATTTGATGCGAGCCGGCCCGCACCTTTGCAGGAGCAGCAGCTTTGTTGTCAAAAGGTACCAAAGACATTGAATCTCTCACATTGGAATTGAATTAGCTTCATTGTCACGTGCACTGCAATGAATGGAGTGACAGATTGGCAGTGTCTTCACATCTGGCGCCAACCTAGGTACAAGATAGCTAGATACAGTATTTTAAGTATTTGGTACAAAATGGAAAGAATAATAAATGAAAGTCCAGCTGAAGAATAAAAATGCAAATCAAAGAACAGACACGATTGAAAGTCCTTTCACGACAGTCTGCGGCAGAATCAAGTCTCCTGACTGCACGGGACCCAGTGTCCAAAGTGTGCCAGGCTCAGTCTCCAGAATGCACTGTGCCCAGATTCCAGACGGCACCAGGCCCAGTCTCTTGACTGCACTGGGTCAAGTCTCTACACAGTAGCAGACCCAGAGTCCAGACCACACCGTGCAGAATCGCTGCACCGCGCCTGGTCAATTCTACAGAACACATTCGGTCATTTCTCCACTCCACGCTGGGTCCAATGTGCAAACCACGCTGGTCCAAGGCACCAGACTGCACCGTTCCCACTCTGCAGACAGCACCGGGCCTTGTCTGCAGACAAAACCAGCCTCAGTCTCCAGACCGCACCAGTCCCAATCTCTTCGTGCTAAACAGATATCCACTCCAGGTTAACAGTAAATTCACTGCCATGGTCAGTATAGCAACCAGTGTGAACAGATATCTGTTCCGATTTTACAAATCAATGTAATGCCTTGGTCTGAACCGTATTCCTCACTCGGCAGATTGCTGGGTTGGAACGAGCAGAGCCTGATTTTCACAGTTTTGAAAAGTTAGTTCCTCTGGGTTATGGTGTCTGGGCTGTTTCAGTAATGTGAAATGAGAATGTGATATAACTAATGTGATCTGACAATGCCTTCATGTTCTTGTGCTTGGGTCCTCTGTCTCTCACTCCATGCATGATGCTCTCTGACCATGCACAGTGCATCATGCTGGTGAATATTTACTGTCCTGGCAGCAGCCATAGCCTCTTCATTCAGAAGCAGTTATCATTCCCTTCATCTTCAGGTCTCCACATGGAAAGAAAGAATGGCCTCTCAGTTCAAGCTTGTCCCTTTTTACACGGATCAAAACACCCTTCCCCTTGCTGCTCCCCATCGTCAACCAACCACATCAAAACATATCGTATGTCCTGAAAGCAATGGGGGGAACTGGGATCATCGGGGAGCAGGCCATCAGGGTGCTGTAGTAACACGTCCCATGTCTCAACGGTTAGAGAGAACACTTCAGTACACATTGCATATCGGAAAGTCCTGTATTCTGAATCCATTTATCTAATCTACAGACTCTTCTTCCCGAAACATTCACATGTTCACCATTATCCGGTTTTCATTCCATTTGCCAAATTGTGATCCATTGCTGGTGCATTTACTGATTGTCCACATCCTTGATAACTTCGTTTCCTATCTATTTCGTGTTATCCAGAAATTTAGTTGTTTTGTTCCATTTATGAAAAAAAAAAATCACACGCAGATACTGCAAATGGTCTGGGGCCTTACACTGATCATTGTGTCACTGCAGTCCTTAATTTCTGTTAACCTGTTAAAGAATGTAATGTCTCTCATTCATCCCTGCTTCCAGCTCAGTTGCCAGTCCTCCCCGTATGCCTATGCAGCTGCTTCGAATAGCTGATTATTCCTGTAATCTTCATTTGTAACAGGCATGAGAGATGAAAAAAATCTGCTTCAATTTCTGAAAACAGCCTCGAATGCATGAAAGGCCTCATTCTGTTCCTGTTTAATTCTCTTCATGCGCTGAATAACCTGCTTCAGCATACATGTAGTTGTGAATTGTGCTCAAAGTATTGGAACCATCAGTGAACAGTCCACTTCTGACTTTCTAATGAGTGGAAGGTCATTGATGCCACAGCTGCTGATGGCTCACAGAGCCTTATGGATGCCCAGCTTCCATTTGCTCAGTCCTTTTTAATTATGTCCAACTTTCCAGGAGGAATTGCCACATAAGACCTTCAATATGACGCTGAGACTTTCCCTCCACCAGGATTGTCTGTGTACTGCTCCAACACAAACTGTGAGGGTCAGATCCATCTGTGACAAATAGCTTGGTGAGAATGATTCACTCCTGTTGGTTCACCCATCACTTCTCACAATCTGACTACTGAGTATTTGAAGCCTCGCCCTACTCGATTAGTGTGGGGCCTGTGGAGACGCTGACAGTGCTGCCTCCGATTTGTTTTCAACATTGAGTGGAACTGAATTATCACTGAATGCTGGCGTGGACGTCAACGCATGCCCATCATCAGGCGATTTCCTTGACCATCTCTGACGTGATACCATGAGACTTCCCGTGTTCTGCAATCAATGTTGAGAAATTTCACGGAAACTCGTTTCCTGACTGCATCCCACGGTGAACCCAGCATTGATGGATCTGCCCTGAGAGTGGGGCAGGTTATACCCAGGCTTCATGAAACATTACTCATCAGCCCTGATTCTGTGATTATGACGGTGTCAGACAGTTTCATGGCTGGGTCAATATGAGAAATAAAGGCGAACATGGAGCAGGAAATAACGGGTTAAAAACCTGAATGAAAGACACACTATCTGTTGTGTTTTCTATTCTCAAAACAGACTGAGGAATTCCCTGCATACATCGACTGAAATGGATTGGATACAATGATTTTAGACGGACGTGCCTGGCGAATGACCGAGATTGGAAACTCAATATCCAGAGCTGTTTAGATTGGAGAGTGCTATTGTTATGAAGACGCGGGTGCACTTTCAGAGGGTTGAAAGCAGAAGAGGTATCGGACAGAGCACCAAGTGTCACCAGAGAGGCAACAATGCAACACTGGGCTGAAAAACTCAAATAGTTTTTGCCAAAAGACAAAAACACATTCGAATTCTGCCAATCTGTTTAAATTTTACACGAAACATTCCAAAATCCAATCAAGTTTGAATCGAGGAAATCGACAATTTTGAGGGCTAATGAACATTCCGAAGCTCTCGAGTATAAGACCAGGGAAAATTGAATAAGTGGGAGGTGAGCTGCCACGACGTAACATGTAAGCAGACTGCCTGAAAAATAGCTCCTTTAAAAAGGCACCTTTTCGATGTGTAAATCAGAAATTCCGAACCAGAAGAAAAAAAGAAACATGAAGATTTTCAGAACCGGAACCTCTATGGTTTTAAGACAGGAAGTGTTGTTGTTTTCTTAATTACGATCCTATTTGGGCGTTTTGTCAGCCTAGTATTAAAGAAAGAAAGGTAAAGATAGCTTAGAGATCGCAATTGCAAATAGTGGTTAATGAATTATGATCTGTCATACTTTCGGAAATAAAGTTGTTAATTTTTACTTAAAATAGTCCTTGGCCACTCGAATATTTACAGATTACTGCATGGAATAAATCTTTTCTCAGTTTCAGCTTTTAAATTTAACAGAAGCGTGTATCCCGTGTCGTAGCAAATATTCATAAATGAGAAGAAAGTGAGAGCTTTCTCGGAATAATGAATGGCATGTGTCCAATCATAAAAGAGGATGGGAAAAACCAGGATTGATGTATGGTCTTAATAATGTAGGTTTTGCTGCAAAGGGCCAGTCGAATTAAGCTGGGCAGAGATTCCCACCATGAGGCTGAGTGGGTCTCACCAAACTCAATGGGAAGACGTGCCTTTGTGATGTGAGTCTTTATGGCTCTGCCATATTTCGTACCCGACATTCACCGAAGCATTCTGCATTCGACATTCCCGGATCATTTTATAAACGACATTCCCCAGGATATAGTATAACTGACCTTAACCAGGCCATTCCACATCTGACATTCTCCAAACCATTCTGTACGCACATTCTACATCAGTCATTCTCCGGAGCGTTCTTTAAATCATTCTTTAATTATCATTCTCCAAAACAATCTGTAACTGACATTCTCCGGAAAATACTACATCTAATTTTATCTGGAACATTCTTTAACTGACATTGCCCAGAACATTCTGTAACTAACATTGTCTGGAACAATCTACACACACCTTTCTATAACTGCCATTCTCTGGAACATTCTGCAACTAAGATTCTCCAGAACATACGAAACCCAACATTCCCTGGAACATTCGAGAACATACATTGCCGGGAACATTCTATAACCGACATTACCCGGAACGTTCTTCACCTGGTTTTCCATAACTGCTACTCCTCGGAACATTGTATCCCTCACATTCCCTGGGTTATACCCTAACTGACATTCCTGAAACATTCTACACTGACATTCCAAAACTGAAATTCCCCGACACATTCTATAACTTACATTCCCCAAAAAACTGTACCTGACATTCCTCAGAACATTGTAAAACCGAGATGCTCTGAGACATGATATGACTGAAATTCTCTGTAACATTCTAAACACAAATTTCCTGTAATATTCTGTAACTGATATTCCTCGGAACATCGTACAACCGACATTCTCCGGGAAGATCTATACACGACATTCCCCGGGACAATCTATAACCGACATTCTCCAGAACATTCTGTCACCATCATCCTTTGGAACATTCTACACCCGACATTCCCTGAAGCACACAATCCCGGATTTTTGTTTTGTGACTGGCCGAATGTAAGTTAACAGAGCAACAAGTAAGACTGCAAGGGAAGAGATGCTGTTCCAGGGAGAAGGGGACACTGTTCTGAAGTATTCTCAGGCAGTTAAAGTGGTGTGTCAGGTTTCCCTGCGTTTGCATTTCTTCCCGACACAGGATCGAACATAATTTAGACTAATAGACAGAAATTTCCACCTCCATTTGTCTTCAAGGAACTGAGGTAGAATCCATCAGGATGGCGACGTTTTCACCCTTCGTATTAGGAACTGGAAAGAAGTGATTGTGTTTGATCTCGAGTGATCAATTGTGCAGGAATGTTCGAGAAAGCACCTCTTATTATGTGTGTTTGGGGGTGGCGGGAGGCGTTCTTGCATTGTATGACCATTATTGCAATTAATTTAGACCGTCCCATTTGTTATTTCAGCTCCAATTATTTTAATAAATCTCTGATGACGGTGACATGTAAGAAAATCTCTCTCTGTGGTCAATCAAACTGGTCAATTTGCCTATCGGCTGAAGTATAATGTCTTTGTTTTACTTCCTCATAGCTAACACAGCGACGATCTACGTCCTGCTTTGTAAAGATTGTGGATTATCTCCATGTGTCAGACGTTACTTGGGGGCGATGGCTGTGGCGGATCTACTGGTCATTATCCTTGACTTGATATTGAGACAAATTCCCATCGTATTTCAGAAACAGTTTTATTTCCTGTTCTCCATCCGCGTGTATAATATCCACGCTGTCCTGCTTTATGCAGCAACTGACTGTTCTGTCTGGTTCACCGTCACTTTCACATTTGATCGGTTTGTGGCCATTTGTTGCCAGAAGCTGTAAAGTAAATATTGCAGTGAGAAAACAGCGGCTGTGGTTCTGGGAGTAGTGACTGTGCTGAGCTGTTTAAAGAATATTTTGTGGTATTTTATGTTCGACACTCTGTATCAGTTGTTTAACATACCCTGGTTTTGTACTGTGTCAATGCTTCCGGATTCCATCATTGTCTGGACCACAATCGAGTTCCTCCACTACATTCTAACCCCGGGTCTCCCTTTCTTCCTGATTCTGCTGCTCAATGTTTTCACCGTCAGACACATTTTAGTGACCAGCAGAGCGCGGAGGAGACTCCGGGCTCACACCAATGAAGACACGCAGTCTGACACAGAAATGAGAAATCGAAAAAAATCCATCATTTTATTGTGTGTGATCTCGATCAATTTCATCCTGTTTTGGTCAACCTTAATGTTGTATTCTATTTGGAACCAGATGTGATTGTTTGTGTATAGCACTTTGCAACTAGATTTCTTTGTGCTGGATTTGGGCATTATGCTGCAGCTCCTCAGCTGCTGCACAAACACCGTGATTTATGCCGTGACCCAGACTAAGTTCAGACAGTAGCTGAAGCAAGTGCTGAAATTTCCCTTTACACAAATTCATCAATCAATCAAATTCACTCATTAATTAATCTATCCGTGGTTTTCTCATTTAAGTTCAATGTTTCAACAATGAAGCAGCTTGATGCTATAATAACAGACTGAAGTTAGTGTTAGTTTGTTCAATCTTGTCCCACAGCAGATCACAGGGACCTATTTCAAGGTTTCTTTCAGCTCAATGATCAGTAAGATAAGGCACCATCCCATTGGCTGTACCAAATACTTCAATTTGTCAGCAATAAAAATATTCATTGTGAAGTGCCATGTAGCAGAACCAGCGATATTGGTGTTTGTCATTGTGTTGAAAAAGCTGAGCTGAGATGGACAGACTCAGCCCCAAGCCCTGCTCCTCAGGGAAGTGGAGGCGAACGGGACTGAGCTCAAGAGTTGTGTTTAAATCATCCTGTGCATGTTTTCAGCTCAGGGCCACCCATTTCAACCAGGCCATGAGCATAATTCATCTTTCTACCCGGTTCATCCAATTTCCACTCAATCGCAACCGTCTATCTCTCTCTATCCTTCCGTTGCTCTTGCCCCTTTGACCCGTCTCTTGCACTATTTCCCCAGATGCTCTCCCCCCTCTCATCATTTGTGTCCCTCTGACTCTCTGCCACTCTCTCTTTCTCTCCCCTTCTGCCTTTCACTCTCACTCATACTACACCACTGCCACCCTCCCTCTCTCACCATCCCGATTTCTTCGCCGTCATTCTTCTTTCTCACCCTCCCTTTCTCTCTCACTCTCCTGCTGTCTCTGTCTCCCTCATTTTATCCCTCCCTAATTTTCTCCCTCCTCCCAACACCTCACAGCTGTCTAACCTTCCACGCTTCCGTCAAACTCTCCACATCTTTCCCGTCACTGGGTCAGAGGGAAAGAGAAGGACCAGTGAGTGTGAGTGTCCGATAAAGATGAAAGGAGAGGGAGAGCGAGAGAATCATTAAGACTGAAAAGTAAGGGAGAGAGAGTAGGAGTGTGAGCTAGAGAAAGAGTCTATAGAGCATCGCGCAGGAGACTGACAGGAAGGTGAGCAAAAAGTTTTGAAACTCATCCTTCGCATCGGTTCCTGCCATTGCTTATCGAGCAGTCGGGTGTTCGCGAAGGTCAAGCAAGTGGGTATCGGGAAGGTAAGCAAAATATTCGTAACCACTCCTCTGAGCGCCGGTCTCAGCCATTGTTTTTCCAGCAGGAAGTGTGGGAGCTTCGAGTAGGAGGCTGTCGGAGAGGTCACGAGTTTCCAGATTTGGGCAGTTGCTTTGGCTTAAACACTCCTCGCGTAGTGCCTTCCAGCAATCCTCCTCTCAACAAAAAACACATCAGTGCATCCGTTAGTGAGGTGAAAGGTTTTTTCGGGTTTCACTTTTTCAGCGGTGTATTGGGAAAATTGGAGCAGTGGGAGTGTCGGTTCACGCAGTTGAATGTTCCTCCTGCAGTTTGTGGGAGGACACGGTCACCCCTAATGTACCTGCTGACTATATTTGTGGGAAGTGCACGCAGCTGCATGTCTTCGAGGACCGTGTCATTGAACTGGAACTGGAGCTGGATGAATTTAAGATCATTCAGGAGGCGAAGGGCGTTATTAAGAAGGTTTTCCGGGAATTAGTTATTCGACAGCTCCGTGAAGATGGTAGTTGGGTGACCATCAGGTGACCGAAAGGGAGCCGGCAGGCAGTGCAGGTTTCTCCTGTGGGCTTTTCCCTCAAAACAAGTAAACCATGTTGGATGCTGTTGCAGGGACCACCACTTACCAATGATACGCTTTGGAGCAGAGGCACCTCTCGAAGACTCTGTCCCTGTCACTCAGAGCGTAGTGGGGAAAACGAGCAGAGCTTCAATCATTGCAGATTTCATAGTCCGGGGACAGATATGAGACTTTGTGGGAACGAAGTAGAGACTGGCGATGAGTGTGTTCCCTCCTGTGTGCGAGCGTTCGAGATGTCTCTGGTCGTGTTTTCCAGATCCTTGTTTGGGAACAAGAGCAGTTCCGAGTTGTGGTCCACATAGGCATAGCGAGGAAGAAAAATAGGGATTGGAGGCAGCAATTCAGGGAGCTAGGCTGGAACCTGAGAGCAGGAACGAACTGAGTTGTTATCTTTGGTTCGTTGTTCGTGCCACGTGCTAGTGAAGTAAGGAACAGGGAAAGCGCGGCGCTGACCACGTTACTGCAAGACTGTTCAGCAGGGAAGGTTTTGGATTGTTGGATAATTCGAGCTCTTTCTGAGGAATGTGGGACTTCTAAAAGCAACATGGTCTTCACGTGAAGCAGAGGGATACCAGTATCCTGGAAGAAATTTGGCAACTCCCTTCGGGGGAGATTGTTTATACTAACGCAACAGGGGTTTGGGTACCTGAGTTGGCGTTCCAGTGTTGAGGGTAGTGATGTCAGGGATAGGTTTGAAGTGTTGCGAGAGGGCACTGGCAATCAAGATGTTGGTTTCAAATGTGTGTGCTTCAATGCCAGGAGACTTAGAAACAAGGAGAGGGTGCAAGTGCAGAATTGGTTGGTATCTGGGGTTTTAATGTGGTCGCTGTAGAGACATGGCTAGAAGAGGGAAAGGAATGGTTGTTACCGATTCCAGGATAGAGATGCTTCTGCAAGAACAGAGTGGATGTTAAAAGAGCCAAGCGTGTGTCGTATTTTTAAAAGAGGGTAGTAATACCGCAGATGAGATAACTCATATTCAGTTTGAGGACTCATCCACTGAGGTACTTTTGATGAGGTTAGAA
Organism: Chiloscyllium plagiosum; assembly: GCF_037043375.1. Taxonomy (NCBI): domain Eukaryota; kingdom Metazoa; phylum Chordata; class Chondrichthyes; order Orectolobiformes; family Hemiscylliidae; genus Chiloscyllium; species Chiloscyllium plagiosum. Next base: position 82,281,114 of record NW_028270175.1, read on the forward strand.
GCAGAAAAGGAGATTTCGCTCTACTGGGAGTGTTCTGTATGTCTCCGAATTGTTCTAGGGATGTTGCGGAAGGGATGGCTAAGATGGTACTCGATTGGAGCGAGAGTAACAGGGTGGTTCTGGTGGGGAACATTGACGTCCCCAACATAAACTGGGAATACTGTAGTTGCAAGCAGTTTAGGTGGGTCAGTATTTGTTCAATGTGGGCAGAATGGTTTTTGACCCAATATGTTGAATGGCCTAAAAGGGCAGATGCCATACAGGAATTGGTATTGGGTAATGAACGTGTTAGATTTGTTGGTAGGTGAGCTCTTTGGCAATAGGGAACATAATTCGGTTATGTTTACAAGAGCAGCGATAGGAATATACTGCAGGGGGAGAGGTATGAGCGCGGGGGGGGGGGGGGGGGAACAATTATGATGCGATTATTTAAAGATTTAGGATGCATAGGATGGGGAAGGAAACTGCAGGGGATTGGCACACTTGACCTGTGGAGCTTACACAAGGAACTGCGACTGCAGGTTCCTGATAAGAATATACCTATTAGTGGTGAAAGCAGTTGTCAAGAGAGGGAGCCATGATTTATCAAAAAAGTTGAAGCTCTTGTGAAGAGGAAGAATGCTTATGCGAGTGTGAGGCAAAACGTCTAGGTTAGCGGGCGCAAGACTTATAAGTTCGATACAAAATATCAACAGAGAGGGCTCAGAAGAGCCAGTAGGGTGCACAAGACGTTGTTTTTGAAATAATCAAGGAAAATCCCAAGACGTTCTACAGGTAAATCAGAAATAAAAGAATGACCGGATTACGTTTAGGGCCAATCAAAGACAGTAGTGGCAATTTGTATGTGGAATCTGAGCACATGGAGAAAGCACTTCATGAATACTTTTCTTCAATTTTCACATTGAAAAACTGCAATTTTTTTGAGATAGTGGAGATACAGGCTACAAGTTTAACTGAGATTGGGGTTGATAAAGAGGAGATTTTAGTAACTTGAGAAGATCCGAATTTAGGTAAGATCCCTGGGCCGGATGAGATTTATCCTCAGATTCTCGAGGAAGCCAGGGAGGAGATTGCAGATACTTTGGCCTCAGTCTTTATGTCGTCAGCACGAGTCGTGCCAGAAGACTGGAGGATAGGAAACGTTGTTCCTTTGTGTCAGAAGGGGAATCAGGACAACGCTTCTAATTATAAGCCATTTAGATATCCTTCGATTGTGGGTAAGTTGGGAGTCGAGATTTGAAGAGACAGGATTTATAATCAGCTGGAAAGGAATAAATTAATTAGGGGTAGCAAGCACAGTTTTGTGAAGGGTAGGTCGTGCCTCACTTGATTATTGCGTTCTTCGAGAAGGTGACAACAAACAGGTGGACGAAGGTAAAGCAGTGTATGTGGACTTCCGTAAGGCGTTTGATTAGTTACCACACGATAGGCTATTGCGTATAATACAGTGTTTTTGCATTGAATGTCATTTAGCGGTTTGGATCAGAAATTGGCTCGCTGAAAGAGGACACATTGTCGTGGTGATGGGAAATGTTCATCCTGGAGCTCTGTTCCCAGTGGAGTTCCGCAAGGATCTGTTTGGGAGCCAGTGCTGTTTGCCATTTTTATAAATGATCTGGATATGGGAGGAGAAGGATGGATTACTGACTTTGTGAATGACACGAAGCTGGGCAGAGTTGTGGATAGCGCTGAAGGATGTCGTGGATTACAGAGGAACACAGATAAGATATACAGCTTGTTTGCGAAGTGGCAAATAAAGTTTAAAACAGAAAGTGTGAGGTAGTTCACTTTGGAAGGAGTAACAGGAATGCACAGTACTGGGCTTGTGGTAAAATCCTTTGTAGAACGGAGAGATCACAGTGTCCAGGCATATAAATACCGAAACGTTTCTACACGTGTTGATAGGTTTGTAAAGAAGGCATAGGTGTGTTGACGTTTGTTGGTAGGGCGATTGACTTTCGGAGCGAGGAGGTTATGCTTCAGTTGTACAAGACACTGGTAAGGCTGCGTTTGCAGTATTGAATGCGGTGACCAGAACTGAATGCAGTTCTGGTCACCGCATTAGAGGAAGGATGCAGAGTCTTTGGAAATGGTGCAAAGGCTGTCTGGTATGGCAGAAGGTTTTCTGAGGAACGTCTGAGGCTTTTTTCGTTGGAGAAAACAAGGTTGAAAGAGGATTTAATCGAGACACATAAGGTAATCAGGGCGTTAGACTGGCTGGACAATGACAGCCATTTTCATCCAATGGTGAAGGCTAACACGAGGAGACACAGCTTTATATTGAGGGCTGATAGATTTAGGACAGATATTAGGGGTCGATTCTTTACTCAGTGTGCAGCAGGGGCGTGGAACGGCCTTCCTGCAGTAATTGCAGACTCACCGACATTAAGTGAATTTTAAATGGACATTGGGCATGCATATGGAAAGTTATAGGATTGTGTAGGTTAGATGGGCATCAGATAATTTTGATAGGTCTGCGCAACATCGAGGGCTGAAGTGCCTGTGCTACGCAGTAACGTTCTATATTCGCTGAGTGCGAGGGTTACAGAGAGAGAGGGAAGAGGGTAGCCTGAGAGGGAGTCAGGGCAGAGTAGAGAGAGAGAGAGAGAAAGAAAGGGACGGGAATACAGAAAGACTGTGAGGAAGATGTATAGTGAGAGTGGGAGGGATGCACAGACAGATTGTTGGAAGAGATGAGAGAGAATGAGGTAGAGTTATGGGGTGTCGAGAGAGATCGAGAGGCAGAGGATAGAGGGAGAGTTGGATTTTGGCAAGAATAAGATACAGAGACGGAGGGGTGTCGAGAAAAGAAGGGTTACAAAGAGAGTGGGAGAAAGAGCGATGCTGGTAGGAAGGGGAGAGTGGGAGTGGAGAATAGAGAGAAAGATTGGGGGAGATTTTGGAGAGAAAGAAAGAGAGTGGGAGGCAGGTAGAGAGAGTGGGGCGAACTGAAGAGAGACAGAGATAGTGGGGGCGGTCGAGAGAGAGTTGGAAGGGGAGGGAGAGACACAGAGGTAGGGGTGTCGAGACAGAGAAAGTGAAATTGGGAGGTTGACGAGGAACAGCGAGAGTGGGGGTGGAGAGAGAGGAAGCTTGGGGGAGTGGGTTGAATGAGGTTTCGTGAGTGGGATAGAGGGAGAGAGGCAGCGGGAGCGAAATGTCGAGAGAGTGTGAGAGATTGACAGAGCGGGAAGTGGGTATACAGAGAGACAGCGAGAGGTGTGCGGTGAGAATGCGAGGAGATTACGGAGACTGAGCGAGTGGAACAAGAGCAGAGAGAGAAGGAGAGTCTTAGAGAGAGTGAGAGATTGACAGTTGGTTAGAAAGAGGGAAACAGAATCAGAGGGTGGGGGGAATAGTGTGAATGTGTGGCATGGGTGATGAGAGAGACAGTGTGAGGAGGGCATAGAGATATAGGAAGAGGAAGAATAGCTGAGGGGTCCAGAGCGAGAGTAGGGGATGAAGCGAGAGTGTGCTTGGGGTTTGGAGAGATGGAGAGGGAGCGAGGGCGCTAAAGAAAGACAGCGTGTGTGAGGGGGCAGGGAGACAGTCACAGGGATAGGGAGAGTGACGAACGAGAGAGATAGGCAGGCAGGTAGTGTGAGGGAGGAGTTGGAGAGAGGTTAGGGCGAGGATTCGCGAGAGAGGATGAAAAAGTGGGCCAGGCGAATAGAGTGAGTTGGAGTGGGATAGGGCGGAAGATTGGGAGGGGGGATAGAGAGTGGTTGAGCACGCCCGGGGGTGGGGTGGTAGCGACAGAGAGAGAGAGAGAGAGAGAGATAGAGAGAGAGAGAGAGGAACTAGGGAGAGAGACTGAGAGCGTGCTCGAGAGGCTGGGAGGAGTATGGAGAGACAGTGTATGAGAGGGTGGTGAGAGAGACAGAGATGGAGTCGGTGTTTCGAGACAGAGAGGGGGGAGAGAGACAGGGAGGGGGTACGGAGAGAGAGTGGAAGAGGGAAGACAGAGAGATGGGAGGGTCGAGAAAAAGAGCATGGGATGGTTACAGAGAGTGAGAAGGATGTTGGAGGGATAAAGAGATTGTGGGGTGTGCGGAATCGAGAGAGTGGGAGGGGTGTAGAGACAGACAGAGTGGGAGGGGTGCAGAGACAGACATAGTTGGAGGAAAGAAGAAAAGTGAAATAGAGACGGAGCTGGAGACGGAGAATGGGGTTGAGAGAGTGAGAGAGATGTTTACAGAGAGACCAAGAGAGTGGGTGAAGCGAGAGAGGGCGAGAATGGAGGGACTCGAGAGGGAGAGAGTGGGAGAGGTGTTGACGAGGCAGAGATACACAGTGGAAGGCAGGCAGAGAGACAGAGTGGGGGAGAGCTGGAGAGAGAGAGAGGCAGAGGGTCAGGGAGAGGGAATTGGAATGGAGAGGGACGGACTTGGAGAGGAGGCATGTCGAGAGAACGTGTGATTTGGAAGTCGTTTAGGGAGGGAGAAATAGTGGGAGGGGAGACACAGATACAGGGAGGTAGGGGTTAGAGAGAGAGGGAGAGGGTAGGGGCGCCGAGGGAGGGTGTGCCAGGCATATAGAGATAAACAGTGGATGGGAGGTAGAGCGAGAGAGAGAGAGAGAATGAGAGGGATGGAGAGGGAGGGAAGGAGAATACAGAGAGAGAGAGTGACAGGGAAAAGAGAGAGTGTAAGGAGGATACAGAGAGAGATGTAGAGGGACGTGGATAGAGAGAGAGAAAGATGGGTGTTGAGAGAGATAGCATTGGTGGGTTACAAATTGAGAGAGAGGTTGATGAGGGGAGGGTAAGAGAGACATAGCGCGAAAGTGGCGAGGGGAAGAGTTGGAGGGAGGTAGAGAGAGTGATCAGCAGATACAGAGAGAGTGGGAGGGATGTAGAGAGAGGGGTGCGAGTATCGTAGATAGAAAGAAAGAGAGTGGGGGACTAGAGAGGGACAGATTTGGAGCGGTTTGGTGAGATAAACTTGGATATATGTAGAAAGGGAGAAGGTGGGGTGCAGAGAGAAAGGGAGTGAACTTCAAAGGCATCGAGTGCGAGGCAGTTGGAGAGAGTGGGAAGGAGGCAGAGGGATATTGTGGGACAGATGTAGAAAGAGTGGGAAAGTAATAGAGTGAGAGAGAAAGAGATTGTTACAGTAGAGAGAGAATGACAGGTATGTATCGAAACAGAGAGTGGGAAAAAGAGCGAGCATCAGAGAAAGGGAGTGAGGGGGACACAGAGTCAGACATAGGGTGAGGGAGGCAGAGAGAGAGATCAAACAAAACAGAGAGGGAGGGAGAGAGAATCAAGTTGGGAGAGGAAGAGAGAGAGGGGGTCTGTGAGGGAGAAGGAGAGAGATACCTGGATTTTTGGGAGAGACAGACAGACGGAGATGAGGAGACAGCATCAGACAGAGGGAGAGGGAGGCAGAGAGAGACCGATTAAGACAGAGGGGGAGGGAGAGAGAGAAAGTCAGGAAGATTAGAGAGGGTAAAGAAAGAGAGAGAGTGAGAGAGAGACACACACAGAGAGAGAACGCCATACCGGGGCAAGATGGAGGTATAGACGGACAGAGAGAAAGAGAGGGGGTGAGAGCAAGGATGTGTGTGAGAGAAGAAGAGACGGTCAGACAGAGCGGGGAGAGCAAGACTCAGGCAGACAGAGAGAGTATCAAGCAGACAGAAGAGGAGGCGAGAGAGAGAGACAGTGTGTCAGACAGAGGGAGTGAGAGACATGGGGAGGCCGAGTCAGACACAGGTAGAGGAAGAGTTGGAGAGAGAGTCAGAGCAAGGGAGAGGGAGCGACGGGTGAGTGTAAGGCAAGGGAAATGGGGAAGGGGAAGAGGGATAGAGGAGGAGAGTTAGAAAGAGGGTGAGTGAGACGGAGTCACAAAGAGGGAGAGTGAGAGAGAGGGTGTCAGACGGGAGCGAGACAGGCAAAGAGTCAGACAGTAGTTTCAGGGTGAGAGAGAGAGAGATTCGAGATGAGGGAAAGGCAGAAAGAGGCAGAATGACAGTCTCACAGAGGGAAAGGGAGAAGGAGATATTTAGGCAGAGAGAACGGGAGAGAGAGAAAGAGAGATTCAGACTGAGGGAGAGGAGGAGAGGGAGAGATTGAATGGGAGAGAGGTAGGTTGAGAAAGACAGCCAGACAGAGGGAGAGGAAGGGAGACAGAGAAAGTCAGATTGAGGGAAAACGAAGAGAGAGGCCGAGAGATAGACAGAGAGAGGAGAGAGAGGGTGTGAGAGAGGGAGAAGGGGAGAGAGGCAGACAGAGGGAGAGTGGTGCGAGAGACAGAGAGGGAGGGAGAGAGTGTCAGAGAGACGGAATGAGAGACATGGTCGGATAGAGTCGGTCAAAGGGAGAGGGAGAGTTGGAGAGATTCAGGCAGAGAGGTATGCAGAAGGAGACGGAGCGGAGGAGAGTTAGACAGAGAGAATGGGAGAAGGAGAGAGAGTGAAGGACAGTTAGATAGAGGGTGATAAAAGAGGGAGAGAGAGTCAGTCAGAGTATGAGGGAGACGGAGTCACACATATAGAGACGTAGAGTGACAGAGTCAGACAGAGGGAGAGGGAAATAGGGAGTCAGAAGAGAGGCACAGAGAGAGATTCAGACGGAGGGAGAGGGTGAGAGAGAGAAATTCGGCGAAGGGATTGTGAGAAAGATTCTGGCAGTGAGGCAGGCAGGTGGAGAGGGAGAGGGAGAGAGGTAGGCAGAGAGAATGGGAGAAATAGAGAGTGAAGGACAGTGAGACAGAGTGAAATGTAAAGAGGGGAGAGAGTCAGACAGAGGGTAAGGGTGAGAGAGAGAAATGCGGGGAAGGGATTGTGAGAAGGATTCTGACAGTGAGACAGGCAGTTGGAGAGGGAGAGTGAGAGAGTTAGACCCAGAGAAGGGGAAGGGAGAGTAAGAGAGTCAGACACAGGAAGAGAGAAAGAAGGAAGAGACAGAGTGAGGTTCAGGAAGAGGGAAATGGGAAAGTCAGACATTGGCAGAGGGGGAGGGAGAGAGAGTCAGCTAGCGAAAGAGGAAGAGAGAGCGTCACACACAAGGAGAGGGAGAGGAAGATTCAGGCACAGCGAGGGGGAGAGAGAGAGAGAGTGATGGAAAGGGAGAGAGAGCGTCATAGACAGAGAGTGGAGAGAAAGAGAGTCGGACAGAGGGAGCAGGGAGAGACAGTTTAAGATACAGTGAGAGAAAGCGAAGGAGAGACTGAGAGAAATAGAGTCCAACAGAGAGATAGAGAGACGGACAGAGCGTCAGAAGGAGTGTGAGACAGAGAGAGCCGGGCAGAGTTAGAGGGAGACAGAGAGTCAGAAAAATGCAGAGTGAAAAGGATAGAGAGAGTCAGACAGAAGGAAAGGCAGACAGAGAGTCAGATGTACGGACTGAGAGAGTTAGACAAATAGAGAGGGAGAGTGACTAATTTAGAGAGCTGAAAAGGGAGAGAGTCAGAGAGAAAGAGGGAGAGGGAGTGTCAGACAGACACAGGGAGAGGGCCGAGGCAGAGAGTGTCAGGCAGATTGCATGAGAGACATGGTAAGGCAGAGTCAGGCAAAGGAAAATGGAGAGTTGAAGAGAGAGAGTTCGATAAGCAGGCAGAGGGAAAGGGAATGGGAGAGAATCCGTCAGAGAGAATGGGGAGAGATGAACAGAGAGAGAAAGAGGGTGATACAGAGGGAGAGGGAAACGGATTCAATCAGAGGGAGGGGGAGAGAGAGAGATTGTGTCAGACGGGAGTGATACAGAGAAAGAGTCAGACAGTCGTGTCAGGGTGAGAGAGAGATTCGGAGCGAGAGATAGAATGAGAGAGAGTTGGAAGGAGAGCCAGACGCAGGTAAAGGGAGAGGGAAAGACTTAGGCAGAGAGAAGGGGAGAGAGAGAAGAGACAGATTCAGAGGCAAAGAGAGAGCAAGACAGTCAGACAGAGGGAGAGGAAGAGTCAGACAGAGGGAGGGAAGACAGAATCAGATTGATTGATAGGTTAACAAGAGATTCGGACAGCGGGAGAAGACGTGAGAGCGTCAGCCAGAGGGAGAGAGTGAGAGCAATTCAGACAGAGGGAAAGGGAGAGACGGATAGAATGTCAGACAGATTGACAGGGAGAGGTAGAGAGAGAGTCAGGCAGAGGGAAAGGGAGAATGAGAGAGAGTCAAACAAACGGAGACAGACGGTCGAAAGAGGGAGGTGAGAGAGAGACAGACAGACAGAGGGAGAGGGATGCAACGACACACAGGGAGAAGGACAGGGTTGAAGTCAGACAGAGGGAATGTGAGAGTGAGTCAGGCGGAAGAAGAATGAGAGGGAGAGTGGGACAGAGGGACGGGGAAGAGAAAGAGCCAGACAGAGGATGGGGAGAAAGAGGGAGACAGACAGAGGAATTGGACATTGAGAGTCAGACGGAGGGAAAGGGAGACGGATAGAAAGAGAGTCAGAATAAGGGAGAGTGAGAGAGCCAGGAGGAAGGAATGGGAAAGAGAGATTCTGACGGATGGAGAGGGAGAGGTATATCGGACACCGGGAGATGGGGGGCGGGAGAGAGATTCAGATGGAGCGGGGAAGAGAGAGAGAATCCGACAGCGGGTAGGAAGAGAACAGAGTCAGCTGAAACGAGAGGGCGAGACAGTCACAGAGAGATAGAGAGAGTTTGAGACCGAAGGAGAGAGAGTCACAAAGAGGGAGAGTAGGTGTGGCAGAGTCAGAGGGGGAGGGGAAGGCAGAGAGCATCAGACAGATGGAGACGGATGGAGAGACAGAGAGAGAAAGACAACGAGAGGGACAGACGGAAAGTCAGACTGAGAGAGGGGGAACCGAGAGACGGAGAGTCAGGCAGAAGATGAGGGAGAGAGAGTTGGACAGAGGGTATTGGAGAGAGAGAGAATTAGGGAGAGGGAGGAAGAGATATTCTGACAGAAGGAGAGGAAGAGACAACAGAGAGTCAGAAGAGGGAGAGGCAGAGGGAAAGAGAGTGTCAGACGGGGTGTGGAAAGAGAGAAAGATAGAGAGTCAGACGGGCGGGCGCGTTGGAAAAAGAGAAAGAGACTGAGAGAGAGAGGGCGAGAGAGATAGAGAGTGTCAGATAAAGGGAGAGTGGGAGACAGCGAATCAGATAGAGGGGGTGAGTGAAGAGTAAGAGAAAAACGGAGAGGGAGGGAGTGAGAGAGAGAGTTGAGCAATAGGAGGGATAAGAAAGAGAGAGCAGGACAGAGTGAGAGGGAGAGAGAGGCAGATAGATGGAGGGGCGAGACAAAGAGTCAGAGAAGGCAAGACAATTTCAGATAGAGTGAGACGGCGAGAGAGATTCAGACTGAGGGAGAGGGACAGAGTCATACAGATGGAGTGTTACAGGCTGAGTGACTCAGAGAGAGAGAGAGGGGGAGAGTCTGGCAGAGGAGAGGGAGAGAGAATGACAGTGTGTGATAGAGAGAGGGAGAGTCAGACGGGGTAGAGGGAGAGAGTGAGAGTCAGTCACAACATAGAGAGTTAGACTGAGAGAGAGGAAGAAGAAGAGAGAGTAGGCAGTGGGTAAGGGGCAGACAATCTGACATACAGTAAATGGTAGAGGAAAGTGAGACTCAGACTGTGTGAGAGGGAGAGGGAAAGAGAGAGAGTCAAAAAGAGAGGGAGAGCAGGAGAAAGAGTCAGACAAAGGGGAGAGTACAGAAAGTTACAGAACGAGTGTGAGATAGATTCCGATCGATGCAGTTAGAGAGTTACCGAGAGAAGGAGAGGGAAGAAGGAAATCCGAGAGAAAGAGAAACAGAGAGACGGAGAAAGAGACTTCAGAGAGAGGGATTAGGAGAGATAGAGTGAGATAGCGATGGAGATTGCTAGAGAGAGAGAGAGAGATCCAGAAATTGTGAGAGGAAGTGAGGGAGTGTCAGGCAGTGGGATGGGTGAGACACAGAATCGGACAGTGAGAGAAATATAGACAGTGTCAGAAACAGGGTGGGGGAGAGCGAGAGAGAAATTCTGACAGACGGAGAGGAGAGAAAGTCAGAGAGGGATAAAGTGAAAGACAGAGTTTCAAACAGAAGGAGATTCAGAGAGAGTTGGACAGAGGAAGAGGACAAAGCGAGTCGGACAGATGGAGTGTGAGGGCGGGGAGATAGAGTCAGGCAGAGGGAAAACGAGAGACAGAGTCATACCTAAGGAGAGGGAGAGAATCTACCAGAAGGAAAGGAAGGGAGAGAGTCAGAGAGAGGGTGAGGGCGGGGAGAAAGAGAGACAGATTTCAGGCAAAAAGAGGCAGAGGAAAGTGAGAGACAGACAGTGGGAGAGGGAGAGAGAGAGACAGCGGGAGAGAGAGCGAGGGTGTCTGGGAGAGGGAGATGGAGAGAGAGTGAGTCAGACAGAGGGTGGGATGAGAGAGTGATAAACAGACATAAGGAGAGGAAAGTGAGAGTCATACAGTGGAAGAAGGAAAGGGATCGGGAGAGAGTGAGGCAGAGGGCGAGAGAGAGTGTGTCAGACACAGGGAGAGGGGAGCAACAGATAGAGTCAGATAAAGGGAGATAGAGAGAGACATGCACACAAACTGCAAAGGGGAAGAGTGTGAGAGCGAGCTGGAGAGGGAGACAGCTAAAAACAGAGGGAGAGGAGAGACGTCAGGCTGACAGAGAGGGAATGAGCATCAGACTGAGGGAGAGGGATGGAGAGAGTGTCAGAGAGAGGGGGATAGCCAGAGAAAGAGAGAATTGGAAATAATGGGAGGAAGACAGAGTCATAGAGATGTACAGAATGGAAACAGACCCTTCAGTCTAACCCGATCAGATATCCCAACAGTATAGTCCCACTTGCCAGCATCTGGCCCGTATCCCTCCAAACCCGTCCTCTTCATATATCCATCGATCAGAGGGAGGGGCAGTAAGGGGGAGAAAGGGGGGACAGATAGGGAAAGGGAGAGACAGGCAGAATCTGAGAGTGAAACAGATTCAGACAGAGGCAGAGATAGACAGAAAGAGTCAGACAGAGTCAGAGAGAGGCAGACGAAGACACTGCAAGAGCATCAGACAGAGGATAAATGGGAAGAGAAAGTCGGAGAGAGGGAGAGGGAGAAAGCGTATGAAAGAAGGTTAAGGAGAGGGATAGTGTGTCAGAAGGAAACAGAGGGAGTATGATAGACTCATGCAGAGGGATATTGAAGGAGTAAGAATCAGAGAGAGGGAAGGGTGGGAGGGTGTGTCAGGCAGAGTGAGAGGGACAATGACCAACTAAGACAGGGGTGGAGAGAGAGTGGGGGAGAGGGAGAGGAGAAATAGAGTGAGTGAGACAGAGGGTGAGGGAGATGAGAGAGTGAGAATCAGACAAACATAAGGAGAAGAAAGTGAGAGCCAGACAGCGAGAGATAGGGAGGGATGAGAGAGTTTCAGACCCCTGAAGAGGCGGGGGAGAGAGGGAGCGAGCGAGGGAGCGAAAGAGAGAGAGATAGTCAAACAGAGGGAGGGACAGAGAGAGAGAGACAGGGAGAGGGCAGAGGGAGTCAGACAGAACGGGAGGGTGTTTGTGTGTGAGAGAGGTAGAGACAGACAGTTTCAAACAGCAGGAGAGGGAGGGAGAGCGAGAGGGAGAGAGGGGGGAGAGAGAGAGAGAGGAACAGGGTGACAGAGAGACAGAGCCTGAGATTCGGAGAACGAGAGTGAGAGAATGTGTCAAGCAGAGGGAGAGGGAGAGAGATATAGTCAGGCAGAGAAAGAGGGAGAGTGCAAACCAAATGGAGAGGAGAGGGAGACATCGAGAGGGAGATGGAAACAGAGACAGTGACATACAGAGGGAGAGCGAGAAACAGTGAGTGTCAACAAGAGGGATAGGTGGGGAGAGAGAGTGAGATGGAAGAAGAGATAATCCGACTGATGGAGACAGAGACAGAGACAGAGAGTCCTCCATAGGGAGAGACAGAGATAAGTAGGATTAGTCAGAGGGCGAGGAGGGGGAAGAGAGTGAGACCGAGGGACAGGGAGAATCAGACAGATGGAAAGGGAGAGAGGCAGTCAGAAAGAGGGACAGGGTAAGAGAATGGGAGACTCAGACAGAGGGAGAGAATTGGAAACTGGGAGGACCATCCATTTACTACATTGGATGGGAGACCAACCGTTCCAGCGCAACACAACAGTGCCGTCCTCCATGCACTTCCATTGGCTGGAGGACCAGCTATCCCTCTGATCATCCAGACACATCCTCGACAGCTCGAACAGCAATGATGCTGATGCACTCGAACATGCGCCGATCACCCAGAAAGCCTGGTTCCGCAGACAGAACAGTTTCCTACTCCCCAGGAACTCTGGATATGTGAGCATCATAAGACAGAATTAGGAACCTGGTCATGAGAATTAATCAGATGAAGGTTTAATTCGAAGAAATATGACTCTACACTTACAGAGCTGCAGGTGTATATTCAGTAAAGGAGCAAAAAGTTGTCTGTAATAGAAAAACACACGTCGGAGAAACTGAGGAGGTGAAGCTGCAGGTTTCCAATTCACCTACTGTCTGTCAGGAATGGCAATATTTCTGTTTATTATCATGGTAGATTCTGCTCTTGTTTATGTTTTGATCGGAAATGGACAAAGCTGTTTGCATATTTGACACGGGGTCCCACTGGTTATTATTGTGGCCTCGCAGTGCCAGGGCTCTGGATTCCATTCCATCCTATGGCAACTGTCTTTGAGGAGTTTGCACATTCTCCCCGCGCCTCCGTGGGTTTACTCACACAATCCAGAGATGGGCAGATTAGAAGAATTAGCCATGCTAAATTGCCCATTGTGTTCAGGGATGACTAGGTTTGGGGCGTTTGTTCGATGTAAAAATAGGTAAACAGGGTATGAGAATGGGATTTGGTGGCTTACTTTTCGGTGAGTCACTGTCGAGTTGTTGGGCCAACGGGCCTGGAAACACAGAATTCGCCACATAGCAAAATCCGTTTTGTATTGAAAGAAGTGGCCTTGGAAAAACACAGCGGGTCAGTCAGCATGCGAGGAGTGTTTACGTCTCGGGCATAAGCCCTCCGTCAGGAATGTCAAATGCTGTGCCAATTCTATCGTCATACTTTTCAATTCTAACTTTCCAGTATCTGCAGTCCTCTCGTTTTCCTGGGATACAGTCTATCTCCACAAGCAGAGTACGAACCCGCCCTGATTTTTAACCATTTTGAGTGATATTTTCTGATTGCATCTCTCCCTCTCTTTCCTTTCCACTTTGTCACTTTACAAACTCAACTTCTCAACATTGTAATCTGAAAAACAAACAAGGCCAGGATTATACAATTAATGGGAAGCGTTTTTGTCGTGTTTCAGAACAGAGGGATACTGGATACTAGTGAAAATGTGCTGAAGTTTGCCCCACAGGGTATTAAGAAGAGGCGTCCAATATGTTCGCCTCGTGGTTCAGTCCTTTGAGTGTCGGAGTTGGGAAGTTACGTTGGGATTGCCTGGACGTTGGTGAGGCTCTGCAGGTACCCTGCCTCTATTCTGGATGAAAGGCTTTTGCCTGAAACGTCGATTTTCCTGTTCCTCGGATGCTGCCTGACCTGTTCTGCTTTTCCATCACCATTCTCATCTGGTCTTTGGTGAGACCTATTCTGGAAGAAAAAGTGTTCAGTTGCCATCGTCCCGTTTTAGGAAGGAAATTATAGCAATGAGAGAGTTCAGAAGGCATCTATTCACTGGAGTATAGGAGGTTGAGAGGCGATCTTCAATAACTTTACAAAATTAATTAGGCACAAAAAAAGTGTTCATGGTACAGTCCTTTACCGAGAATGAGGGATTTGAAGATTAGGTTCACACAATTTAAAGATGAGAAGAGACAGACTTTAAAAAGGCACGAGAGGCACTTTTCACACAGATCACTTCACGTGTGGAATGAATTTCCCGAGGAAGTGGAGGTTGTGTGTGCAATTACTACCTTTAAAGACATTGGAATAATTGCCTGAAAGGGAAAGGTTTGGAGAGACATGGTCCCGTAGGAGACAGATGGGAGTAGTTTAGATTGGGGCTTTGTTTTGCACAGACTGGTTGGACAGTATGATCTAGTTCTCTGCTGTGTGACTACGATTCTATAAATTGAGAAAGTGACTGAATGATGTCTGGTCTCCATCTTCCTTCCACCTTATATGCAGCATCCGTTGATGTTTGGTGAGGAACTCATATTGTTGGCAGACACCGTGCTCCAATTGGGCAACTGGCTAGATTGCAATAACGTTTATGTTCTATGCCAACGGTGAAAGAGTTCGAAATTTAATCACACTTTCAGGAGAAACTAAACCACACATGGAACATGGATTGAATTATTGATAATGTTTAGGTAGTATGCCGGGATTATAGAATGGCAACAGCATTGTTAATAGTTCAAATCTGCAAGATTGATTGTGAAGAAGAGAGACACGTAGCAAGGAAAAACCAAGTCAGACACACTGATCCACACACACACACACACACACACACACACACACACACACACACACACACACACACACACACACACACACACACACACACACACACACACACACACACACACACACACACCACCATACCAACAGCGGAATGGGGAGTAAATTTGCTTGTTATAATGGGATGGCAGCATTCGGCAAGAATTGCAGGGAAGCCATTGAGCGGGAGTTGGGCTGTGACTGACGGGTCTCTGAGCATTTCAGGACGTAAACAGCTTCTGTTCCACCTTTTCGTCCTGAATGTTTCACGAGCGTTGGGCTGCTGAGTGTTTCTGAAGTCTCTGTCACTATCATGGCAATATAGATGAATTGAAACGCCCAGTGGATTTAAATTATGTTGCTCCTTCTATCGCTTCCCCTTTTGTCGGCTCCCTGTTTCAGGAGGCAGGTTCTGGCCGCTCAGGTGGATTCGCAACTGTGACCAACCTCTGTGCTGCTTTGCATGTAAAAAGCGCAGTTTGGTTTAGGGTGAAATTGGCAGATACTTCACCCAGAATATGTGAGAAGGCAGGATCTAATCTTTCTCCATCAGCAGTGAACCACACCGCCACCGTAAGACTTGGGTAGTTTCTTTGGAGCAGTGTAGATTGCGGAAACCCTGACTGAGATGTATATAATTATTAGGGACACTGACAAGGAAGACAGTAATTAATCTTTCAGCTTGGTGCTGGAATCAATATGGGGCACAGGGGTATAGATCGATTGAAACGTGTAGGACTTTCTAAAGTGATGTAAGTGCTGATTTTCTTTCACTAATGTAATTGGAATCTGAAATTCATTGTCTGGACGTGGGTATTTGAGGCAGAAAGCCTCATGGCACTTTATAATAAGTTTCATGCATATTCGTGATACTATGACAGACACAGCCGTGGACGAATTGGTGGAAATAGCAGAAACTAGGTGAATGGTTCAAGTCGCCGATTCAGGGCATTGAGAGGGGGAAGGGCAGTTTACAAAGGGAACGAGGGTTGGAAGGAGGGAGAGATTCACTCCTAAAATGTTTCGTATTGCGAAACTGGGGGAATGCCAATTCGGAAACGAAGAGACAAAAGAAGTGCTTGGATGTGGAGTGAATGGGACATCAGTAATCCTGAATACAGAGAAAGGACAGTCAGGAAGACACATAGAATCAGAGGAGCAGATGGAAAGCATTTTACCGGAGATGAAGAGATTTTGTTTTCACTCAGAGAGTTGGAAGCCTATGGAATATTTTGCAACAGGAAACAGCTGAACTCAACGTGATAGTTGCATGTTTTCTACAAGGATCGAGTAATAGTTCCGACATCTGAATGGATGAGATCGTGTCGAAAGAAAACCGCAAGAGAGTATGGTATAGTGCAGCAGTCACGTACATACCAATGATTTCCACGTTTCTATAGTAACCGAGGCAATGCGGAGGAACAAGGGACTTCAGCAGTGTGTGGGAATCATTGCGAATGGAGTAGGGAAAGATTCAGAGAATGGGTACAGTAGAGAGAGCTGCCATTCTGCATTGTATCTGACCAGAGAGCAGTCACGCCCATCAAGGTCAATCAGCTATCACAAATCAGTTTTAAGAGTGTAATGGATAGCAGATCGCGCATTGCCCACCACAATCCCCCTTCTCCCAGGCGCTGGATCCGGACAAACATGTCTTGGAATGTGCACTCCTGGCCATGGCATGGTGCAAGGTTCAGAAAGCTGCCAGCTCCGTGTATGTAGCTCAGTGAGCTAGGCGGGTTTGTGTTTCTTACTTGTGGCTTTTACAGTGGAGTCATGTTGGTATGTGTTTAACATAAACCTGTCTCCCAACCCCTGGAATGAGTCTTGCTATTCGCTGTAAGCGTGAGGTAATCTTGCTTCCTCTGATCCTTCCTGATTTTCCTAATCCCAGTACCAGGCTGCAGGCTCCAGGGTCAGTGATGGGGGTGAGGTCTGCTTGAAAGTTTGTTTCTCTGTGGAGCAGTTTAAGCGTGAGTTTAGATGGTGAAGAAACTGCTGTGATTAGGACGATGGCTCTGCGAAATGTAAATGTGCTCATTAGAAGCGTGTGGGAATCTTTCAGCTTCACCTCCAGTGATGACGCTGGGTCATTGATTCTGATGTTCTCGGCGACATTGATAATAGCGATTCTCGTTCCTGCAGAATTCAAACGTCCTTTCAACTTCCGAAAAATGAGTAAGATTTGTTTGTAAGTACAACAAAAGCCTTCATTGCACTCGAACAGACAATGCCATAATCAGGCACGTTATTCATTGCACTACTGGCCGTTTGCAAGGGAAGCCTTGCATGCTACAGAGATGTGATGATAACACAGACATGAGCAATAGCAGTCATGTTCACATGTCGAACAATCAGTAAAGACAATCACTGTTAACTGCTTCATTCCAGTGACCCTCCTCTTTGCGAATTGGCGAGTTTTGTAAAGCAAACACATTTGTCCTCACGATGTTTCCATTCACTCTTTGTCTGCTCAGCTATTCAATGGGATCACCGCTGATCTGAGATATATAAACACCACTTGCATATTTTTCCTCCATTACTCGACATAAATTCAAACCAAATCACAACATCATACATTCCCGATAAGTTTCTGAGGTTCCAATTACTTTAATGTGTGTTTTCAGGAAATCGAATGACATGAAACGAGCTGAAAATCCCATCCTGCATTTTAACCGAGCGCAGAGTCAGGCAGATGAGGAACGTCACAGAGCGAAAACATTCCCTCTGTTTCTCGACGCAGATGCTCGTCCATGAGTGGAATCTTTGCAGGATTTTTCACATAATTGCGACATTTTCCTTGGACAGATACTCTCTTAATCTACAAGCATGTGTCATGCTAAAAAAAATTCACTTCTGACTAAAATAGCTGAGTATCTTTTCCACGGAGCCTGTGTCCCAATGCTCCCTACTCCTTGTCAATAGAAGCTTCTCCAAGTGTGGTTGGAGCTCCTAGCCTGATGTTCCAATGCTCCCTGCTCCATGTCAATAGAAGCTGCACCTGTTGAGTTTAAAGCTCCCAGACTGATGTCCCAATGGTGCCTGCTGAATGTCAGTAGAAGCTGCTCCAGGTGATTTAGGAGCTAACAGCCTGTTCGCCCAATGCTCCCTGCTCAATATAACGAGGAGCTGCTCCAGGTGAGGTTGAAGCTCTTAGGCTCGGTCTTTCACGCACCTGCAAACTGTCAGAGAAGGATTTCGCATTCCCCGATTGCATCTGTCGAGATACACATCTGTGCAATCATCTCCATCGCCATTGCTTGTAGTATTCTCGGTCTGCCCTTCGCAGTTTCTCTGACTCCGGGTCTGGCAATTTGAATATATGATCATCCGTAGCAGTGCGTTTTCCGTTGAGTGATGAAATTGGTGAAGTAATCGATATTAAATTGCATTATTTATGAGAAATAGGTTTCCTCAGTAATGTGCCCTGCACCCTCCTCCTTTGACGTTTTGTAGAAATCTAACAATCAAAAAATTCAATGTGGGCTGAATCGTTAAATTCAATGTCGCCAGAGGCTGTGAAGATTCTGAGATCACACATCACTGTCACTGGTTAGCAAGTATTCCTATTGTGCATGTGGTGTTGTTCCTGACATATCCGCTGACACTCTCCACATTGTTTATTACATTTTGGTTTCCCATGTAGTATCGGGTATGTTGCTTTGCGTTGTGGCTGCCGCAAAATCAGTTCGAATCTGGATGATGGAATATTCTGCTTTTACGCCAAGTAATTTGTGCTGAGCAAACGCTGGAAGGAATATTTTTTAATATGAAAACGTTTTTCGAGGTGATGGTTTTGCTCTTTTTAGGCCTCCCTCTCAAATCTCTGTGCTTCAAACTGACCCATTCTCAGAGATCTCCCTTCCTCAACAATAATTAATCTCCTTTACATCACTCCTCCGATTTCACTGATGCAATGCACAATCTAACGCTCACATTGACACCGTTCAGTGTGTACTGCGGCGGTCACTGTTCCTGGGTGAACGTGCCACAGTCCCCCATCTGGACTTTGAAACAAGTCCAACCATTTCCATGCCGCAGTTCTGAGATCAATCCACAAGGACCAGCTTTTACTGACATGTATCAGAGATTATTAGACCATCAGTCTCAGGGAAATGACGCAATGCAGTATTGAGCAACAGATGCTCTTTTGGAAAAAGAAGCAATATCTTTGGTTTTCTGCATCTTTAATTTCAGTTGTTCATTCGCCAATGGCTTGCATATTTTGTGGAGTTTGAAACTTCACGTTATAGCATGTAGGTGACAGCAATGAGAATGGTGCAGAAGAGATTGACACGGGTCCTGTCTATTTGAAGTGTTGCGGTTATGAAGAGAGAATGGACAGACCGGGCTGTTTTTCTTGGAGCTGGGGAGATTGTCAGGAGTGACAGAGTCATAGAGTCAGAGAGATGTACAGCATCGAATCAGACCCTTCGATCCAACCTGTCCACGCACGCCAAGCAGATACCCTATCACAATCTATTCCCACCTGCGAACACCGGGCTCTTATCCCTCCAAACCCTTTCTATTCATATACCCATCCATAGTGCCTCTTAAATGTTGCAATTGTACCAGCCTCCACAACATCTTCTAGCAGCTCATTCCATTCACGTACCATCCTCGGCGTGAAAACGTTGCCCCTTCTGTCTATTTTAGATATTTTCCCTCTCACCCTAAACCTATGCACTCTAGTTCTGGACACCACTTTGTCTATTTATCCTATCCATGCTCCTCGTAATTTTATAAACCACTATAAGGTCACCTCTCAGCCTCTCACGCTCCAGGGATAACAGTCACAGCATGTTCAGCCTCTCACTATAGCTCAGATCCTCCAAACCCAGCAACATCCATATAAAACTTTATGTGAACTCTTTCAAGTTTCACAACATCTTTCCGATCGGAAGGAGACCAGAATTGCACGCAATATTCCAACAGTGGCCGAACCAATTTCCTGCACAGTCGCAACATGACCTCCCAACTCCTGTACTCAACACTCTAACAAATAAAGGAAAGAATACCAAACTCCTCCTTCACTATCCTATCTATCTGCGACTCCACTTTCAAAGAAGCTACAAAACTGCACTCCAAGGTCTCTTTGTTCAGCAACACTCCCTAGGATCTTACCATTAATTGTATAAGTCCTGCTAAGATTTACTTTCACAAAGAGCAGCACCTCACATTTATCTGAATTAAACTCCACCTGCCACTTCTCAGCCCATTGGCCCATCTGGTCCAGATCCTGTTGTAATCTGAGTTAACCCTCTTCACTGTCCACTACACATTCAATTTTGGTGCCATCTGCAAACTTACGAACTGTACCTCTTGTGCACGAATCCTAATCATTTATGCAAATGACAAAAAGTAGAGGGCACAGAACCGATCCTTGTGGCACTTCACTGGTCACAGTTCTCCAGTCTGAAAAACAACCCTTCACCACCACCCTCTGTCTTCTACCTTTGAGCCAGCTCTGTATCCAAATGGCTAGTTCTCCCTGTATTCCATGAGATCTAACCTTGCAAATCAGTTTCCCATGGGAAACCTTGTCGAACGCCTTACTAAAGTCAATAGACATCACATCTACTGATCTGCCCTCTTCAATCTTCTTTGGTACTTCTTCAAAAACCTCAATCAAGTTTGTGAGTATGATTTCCCACGCACAAAGCCATGTGGACAATCCCTAACCAGTTCTTGCCTTTCCAAATACTTATACATCCTGTCCCACAGGATTCACTCCAACAAATTGCCAAACACTGAGTTCAGGCTCACCGGGCTATAGTTCCCTGGCTTGTCTTTCTCGCCCTTCTTAAATGCTAGCACCACGTTTACCAACCTCCAGCCTTCCGGCACCTCACCTGTGACTATCGATGTTACACATATCTCAGCAAGAGACCCAGCAATGACTTCTCTAGCTTCCCATAGTGTTCCCGGGTACACCTGATCAGGTTCTGGGGATGTATCCACTTTTAACCATTGGAAGACATCCAGCACTTCCTCCTCTGTAATCTGGACATTTTGCAAGATGTCACCGTCTATTTCCCTTCAATATTCTTTTCCACATTAAATACTGATGCAAAATATTCATTTAGTATCCCACCCCATTTTCTGTGGCTCCACAGAAAGGCCACCTTGCTGATCTTGGTGGAGACCTATTCTCACCCTCGTTACCCTTTTGTCCTTAATATATATGTAAAAAACCTTTGTTTTCTCCTTAATTCTATTTGCCCAAGCTATCTCATGTCACCTTTGCCTTCATGATTTTCATCTTAAGTACACTCATACTTCCTTTATACTCTTCTAAGGAGTCACTCGATGTATCCTGTCAATACCTGACATATGCTTCCTTCTTTTTCTTAACCAAACCCTCAATTTCTTTAGTCATCCAGCATTCCCTATACCTACCACCCTTCCATTTCACCCTGACAGGAATATACTTTCTCTGGATTCTTGTTATCTCATTTCTGAATGATTCCCATTTTCCAGCCGTCCCTTTACCTTCAAATATCTGCGTCCAATCAGCTTTCGAAAGTTCTTGAATAATGCCGTCAAAATTGGCCTTTCTCCAATTTAGAACTTCAACTTTTCGATCTGATCTATCCTTTTATAATCACATTTTAAACGAATAGAATTATGGTCGCTGGCCCCAAAGTGCTCCCCCATTGACACCTCAGTCACCTGCACGACATTGTTTCCCAAAAGTAGGTAATTTTTGCACCGTCTCTAGTAGGTGCATCCACATACTGAATCAGAAAATTGTCTTGTACGCACTTCAGAAATTTCTCTCCGTCTAAACCTTTAAGACTAAGGCAGTCCCAGTCGATGTTTGGAAAGTTAAAATCTCCAACCATAACTACCCTATTATTGTTACAGATAGCTGGGATCTCCTTAAAAGTTTGTTCCTCAATTTCCCTCTGACTATTGGGGGGTCTATAATTCAATCCCAATAATGTGATCATCCCTTATTTCTCAATACCAACCAAATAACTTCCCTGGAAGTATTTCCAGTAATATCCTCCCTCAGCACAGCTGTAATGCTATCCCTTATCAAAAATGCCACTCCCTCTCCTCTCTTGCCTCCCCTTCTACTTTTACTGTCGCATTTGTATCCTGGATAAAGACAGTCACTTGAGCGTGCAATTGAAACCGAGTCCCTGGCACTGTGGGGCAGCAGTGCTAAACCTTGAGCCACCTTGGCATCCCCAAAACGATATTGTAATGCTTTGGCTGGGAACCGAACGAGTTCCTCCCGCGTGTCGGGCGAGAAATCTACCACTAAACAATCACATGATTATGATGTGTACGGTGATGAGGGCCATGGATAGGTTCGACTGAAAGATACCTTTCATCTTGATCGATTCCCAGGCGGCACTGATTTAAGATAAGAGGCAGAAAGATTAGAGTAGATATGCAATAAAAGCTTATCATCCGGAGGGTGATTGAATCTGAAGCTTACCGTCTGAAAGTGTCACAAATGGAAAAGTCCACATAAAAATCAGAGGTGATCAGATGTGAATTTGTGATGCTCAGGTATACAAGGTTACATGATGAAACATGGGTAAAGGATAATCAAGTCTTCGTTTCTGGCAGCATCACGTACAAGTAGTTTGATGGCTTTTACTCCATTCGTGCATCACTCTTCTCCAGTCATCCCTGATGGTCCAGTGGTTTATATTCGAAGCTTAGACTGAAGAGGTCCTCGCCCGATTCACGATCATGGAAAGAGGGATTTTTGTTTCTGACAACGATAACAGCAAAAAGAGAGCATCAGTGACAGGAGTCCTTTCAATGCCGCGGATGGATTAATGGCACCGTGAACACCAGTGTCAATGTGCCAGCCTCTCAAAGAAGGAAAAGCTTTCTCGACAGTCCCGACACTTTTGACAGTTTACCCTTTATTCTCTTTGGATTCGCTTTCCAAAGCGTTTCTGAAGATTCACAAAGCTGAGACAGGGCTACTAATTCTGTTTCCTTGTCCTTCCTCGGAGTGGCCGTGATTGTGTAACAGGGATTGGGAAATGGAAACATGCCCACAAGCAACGTGTGCGACTATTTCAGATTTACCACCTATGATGTTGCTAGGATCTTGACTCTGATGTTCTCAACATTTACAGAAAGGATTCTCATTCCTGTCGATCAGGACTTCAAATATCATTTCAGATTCAGAATAGTAAAAACAAAATCCACGTGTAGGAATAACAAATGTGCACATTGCCCTCGAGTCAGGTAGGATTCGACCCCAAAATCCCCTGATCGAGGGTCATTCGCGTTGTCCATTGTGCCACTCGCTCTGCCCGCAGGCCAAGCGCGTATGCTCTAGGATCGTGATGTTAACACGGACATGAGCAACGGCAGTCATGTTTTCAAGAAGAACATAGATGGAAATGTGTTGCTAGAAAAGGGCAGCAGGTCAGGCAGCATCTATGGAACAGGAGAATCGACGTTTCGGGCATTAGCCCTTCTTCAGGAATGAGGAAAGTTGGTCCAGCAGGCTAAGATAAAAGATAGGGAGGAGGGACTTGGGGGAGGGGCGTCGGAAATGTGATAGGTGGAAAGAGGTCAAGGTGAGGGTGATAGGTCAGACTGGGGTGGGGGCGGAGAGGTCGGGAAGAAGATTGCAGGTTAGGAAGGCGGTGCTGAATTTGATGGATTTGACTGAGACAGGCTGGGGGGAGGGGAAATGAGGAAACTGGTGAAATCCGAGTTCATCCCTTGTGGTCGGAGGGTTCCTAGCCGGAAGATGAGGCGTTCTTCCTCCAACCGTCGTATCGCTGTGGTCTGACGATGGAGGAGTCCAAGGACCTGCATATCCTTGGTGGAGTGGGAGGGGGAATTGAAATGTTAAGCTACAGGGTGGTTGGGTTGGTTGGTCCGGGTGTCCCAGAGGTGTTCTCTGAAACGCTCCGCAAGTCGGCGGCCTGTCTCCCCAATATAGAGGAGGCCACATCGGGTGCAAAGGATGCAATAGATGATATGTGTGGAGGTACAGGTGAATCTGTGGCGGATATGGAAGTTTCCTTTGGGGCCTTGGAGGGAGGTGAGGGGGGAGGTGTGGGCACAAGTCTTGCACCTCCTGCGGTTGCAGGGGAAGGTGCCGGGAGTGGAGGTTGGGTTGGTGGGGGGTGTGGATCTGACGAGGGAGTCACGGTGGGAGTGGTCTTTACGGAATGCTGATAGGGGAGGGGAGGGAAATATATCCTTGGTGGTGGGGTCCGTTTGGAGGTGGCGGAAATGACGGCGGATGATGCGCTGTACATGGAGGTTAGTGGGGTGGTAGGTGAGGACCAGTGGGGTTCTGTCCTGGTGGCGGTTGGAGGGGCGGGGTTCAAGGGCGGAGGATCGGGAAGTGGAAGAGATGCGGTGGAGGGCATCGTCGACCACGTCGGGGGGGACATTGCGGTCCTTGAAGAAGGAGGCCATCTGGGATGTGCGTTTTTGGAACTAGTCCTCCTGGGAGCAGATGCGGCGGAGTCGAAGGAATTGGGAGAATGGGATGGCGTTTTTACAGGGGGCAGGATGGGAGGAGGTGTAGTCCAGGTAGCTGTGGGAGTCGGTCGGTTTGTAGTAGATGTCCGTGTTGATTCGGTCGCCTGAGATAGAAATAGAAAGGTCGAGGAAGGGGAGGGAGGAATCTGAGACTGTCCAGGTGAATTTGAGGTCGGGGTGGAAGGTGTTGGTGAAGTGGATGAACTGTTCAACCTCCTCGTGGGAGCACGAGGCGGCGCCGATACAGTCATCGATGTAGCGGAGGAAAAGGTGGGGGGGTGGTGCCAGTGTAGTTGCGGAAGATGGATTGTTCCACATATCCTACGAAGAGGCAGGCATAGCTGGGGCCAATGCAGGTGCCCATGGCTACTCCTTTCGTTTGGAGAAAGTGGGAGGATTGGAAAGAGAAGTTGTTCAGGGTGAGGACCAGTTCAGTCAGTCGAAGGAGGGTGTCAGTGGAAGGGTACTGGTCGGTACGGCGGTATGCCTTTCAAGAAGAACAACCAGGAATTACACTCATTGTGACTGCTTCATTCCAACGACCCCTACTTTGTGAATCGGCGACTTTCCCAATTTAAACGACATTTGTACCGATGAAGCTTCTATTTACCCTATGTCTGCTCAGGCATTCAAAGCTGCCACCATTGTTCTCAAAAAATTAAAATCCACATTCCTTATTTTCCTGGAAAACTTGAGGTAAACTCGAGCCGAATCGCATCGTCTATTCCATTTTAGTTTTTGGTGTTTAGATCCGTTTAGTTACCTGTACTAGATTGCAGGAAATTGAATAACACGAAACGTGCCAAAATCACTTCCGACATTTTAACGCAGTACAGAGACAGACATTTGGCTAAGGTCACATAGCGAAGACGGCATAGGTTTAGGGTAAGAGGGGAAAGATAAAAACAGAGTGCTGAGGGGCACCTTTTTCACGCATAGGATGGTACGTGCATAGAATAAGCTACCAGAAGAAGTGGCGGAAGCTGGTACAATTATGTATCTGGATGGGTATTCAATAGGAAGGGTTTAGAGTGATATGGGCTGCGTGCTGGCAGGTGAGACTTGATTGGGTTTTGGCTATCTGGTCGGCATGGACGGTTTGGACTGAAAGGTCTGTTTCCATGCTGTACATCCCTATGACTGAAACATTATTTCTTTTGTTCTCTGCGTAGATGCTTCTCCACGAGTACAAACTTTGCAGGATTTCTCTTTATAATTGAGACCTTTCCCTGGTATAGAAGCTCCCTCAATCCACAAATTCCTCTCCTGCTAAAATCTTTTCATTTCAGACCAAAGTAACTGAGTTTCCTTATCCGAAAGCCTGATGTCCCGATGCTCCCTTGTTCATTTCAATAGAAGCTGCTCTAAGTGAGGTGAGAGCTCCCAGCCTCGGTATTTCATACGCCTCAAACAATCAGGTAAATCTCTCCTTCTCACCGATTGCTTTGCTGGAACCACACCTGTCAGATCATCCACATCCCAGTTCCAGTTCGATTTTTGGGGCTGTGCCACTCAGTATCTATGATTCCTGCTCTGGGAACAGGGATTTTTTGATATTGCGCAGAAGAGGTTACTTGCTTTCTGAGGATTTTGTTGATATATAGAAATACATTTCCAAAAAATACCATGCACTGTCCACTGTTCCTTGGACGTTTTGCAGAATTCTGTCAAACACAGTCTTCGACAAACCTCTGCGGACATCAAAGTTAAAAATTAACCCCACTCTTAGTACGCACAACTCATTCACTGTTTGCAATTATTCCTGTTTTGCACGTGGTGAGCAGATGACAAAGAGCATAGAACATAGCTGTGCAGTACAGGCGCTTCAACCATCGATGTTGTACCGCCTTGTGGAACCACTCTGATGCCTATCTAACACACAATGTTCCATTCTCGTGCATATGGCTGTGCAATTACCTTTTAAATGCCCTTAAATTTAGCAAGTCCACGGCTTTTGCAGGCAGTGCATTCCACGCCACTCCTACTCACTGTGTAAGGAAACTACCTCTGAAATTTGACCGATATCTATCCCCCTTTTAAAAATCTATATCCCCTCGAGCTATCCATCCACACCCAAAGTAAAAGTCTTGGATTGCCCAACATATCTAAATCTCTATTTATCTTATATGTCTCAATTAAGTGGCCTCTCAACCTTTCTCTCTCGAACGAAAACAGCCTCAGGTCCCGGAGTCTTTCCTGTTAGGAACTTCCCTCTATACCAGGAAACATTCTTGTAAATCTCCTCCGAACACTTTCAAAAGCTTCAGCATCCTTCATACACAGCGTTCACCATAACAATACTCGAAATGTGGCAGCATGGAAGTTTGTAAAGCTGCAGCATAACTGCACAGCTCCCAACGTCATTCCCTCTACCAATGAGATCTAACACACTGTGTAACTTCATAACAAACTTGGGTGGCAACATTCAATGATCTATGGATCTGGACACCGAGATGTCTCTGCTCATCTACACTACGAATAATCTTACCAATAGCTCTGTACTCTGCATTCCTTTTTCTCCTTCCAAAGTGAAGTATCTCACCCCTTCCTGCATTAAACGCCATTTGCCACCTTTCAGCCCAGCTCTGCAGATTACCTATGTCTCTCTGCAACATTCATTCTTCGTCACTGTCCACAACTCTACCGATCTTTGTGTTATCCGCAAATTTACTATCGCATTATTTTTAACCCCACAGCGAGCTCCTTTATATAAAGAACAAACAACAGTCGACTCAAAACAGACCTTTGCCATATCCCACTAGTACAGAAACCCCAAACATGCACATTTCCCATGAACAACAACCTAACGACCTAAAGAGAGACCTCAGAAGAGCCAGGAAGTGACATGAGAAGTTGTTGTCGGATAGAATCAGGGTAAACCCTAAAGCTTTCTATAGCTATTTAAGGAATAAAAGAATGACAAGATTAAGTTTAGGGTCAATCAAAGATAGTAGTGGAACATTCTGTGTGGAGTCAGAGGAGATGGGGAAGCACTAAATGAATATTATTAAATAGTATTCACTACAGAAAACGACAAGGCTACGAGACTAGGTGTGATTGAGGTTCACAAGGAAGAGGTATTAGATATCCTGCAGAGTGGGTCGGATGGGTCTTATCCTAGAATACTCTGGGTAGCCAGGGAGGAGATTGCCGAGCGTTTGGCATTGATCTTTAAATCGTCATTGTCTACAGGAATAGTGCCAGAAGACTGGAGGATAGCAAATATGGTTCCGCTGTTCAAGAATGGGAGTAAAGACAATCCTGGTAATTATAGACGAGTGAGCCTCACTTCAGTTGTTGGTAAAGTGTTGGAAAAGGTTATAAGAGATAGAATTTATAATCATCGAGAAAAGAATAATTTGATGAGGGATAGTCAGCATGGCTTTGTGAAGGGTAGGTCGTGCCTCACAAATCTCATTGAGTTACTTGAGAAGGTGACCAAACATGTCGATGAGAGTTAACCGGTTGATTTGGTGTATATGGATTTCAGCAAAGCGGTCGATAAGGTTCCCCACAGTAGGATATTGCACAAAATGCGAAGGAATGGGATTTTGGGAGATATAGCAGGTTGGCTCAGTAATTGGCTTGCTGAAAGAGACAGAGGGTGGTGATTGATGGGAAATGATCATCCTGAAGTCCAGTTGCTAGTGGTGTACCGTAAGGGTCGGTGTTGTGTCCACTGCTGTTCGACACTTTTATAAACGACCTGGATGAGGGCGTATCAGGGTGGGTTCGTAATTTTGCAGATGTCACGAAAGTCGGTGGAATTGTGGATAGTGACGAAGGATGTTGTCGGTTACAGAGACAGATAAGCTGCAGAGCTGGGCTGAGAGGTGGCAAATGGAGTTTAATGCGGACAAGTGTGAGGTGATTTACTTTAATCGGAGTAACCGGAATGCAAAGTACTGGGCTAATGGTAAGATTCTTGGTAGTGTTGATTAGCAGAGAGATTCGGTGTCCAGGTACACAGATCCTTGAAAGTCTACACCCAGGTTGACTGTGTTGTCAAGAAGGCATACAGTGTTTTAGTTTTTATTAACAGAGGGATCGAATTCCGGAACCATGGGGTTATGCTGCAGCTGTACAAAACTCTGGTGCGGTCGCACATGGAGTATTGTGTATAGTTCTGGTCATAGCAGTATAAGAAGGATGTGGAAGCTTTGGAAGGGTGCAGTGAAGATTTACTCGGATGTTGCCTGGTATGAAGGGAAGGTCTTATGGGGAAAGACTGAGGGACTTGAGGCTGTTTTGTTCAGAGAGAAGAAAGTTGAGAGATGACTTACTAGAGACAGAAAAGATATTCATCGGGTTAGATAAGTGGACAGAGAGAGCCGAAGTTAAACTACACTGTTTTTGAGAAATACATTTCAAAAATATCCTGCACTGTGCGCTGACACTTTTTGCAGAAATCTATCAATCTCAATCTTCAACAATCTCAATGATGGATTATCCCCAACCTTAGCGGATATTGAAATTAAAGATTCAGCCCCTTCTGAGTCCCCACATCTCAGTCACCGTTTGCAAGTATTCCTGTTGTGCATATGGTGTTCATCTTGACATCTCCTTTCCCACTGTCCTTATTGCCTTTCACATCGCGCTTTTGCATTAGTCACTGGTATCTTGCAGTGGTTATTGCTTTGAGTTGTCACAGCAGCACGATCATCTCGAATCTGAGTTTCGGTAACGGGCAATTATTTCCTGTTTCGCTCCATGTAATACCTGCTTTATAAACACGGGAAGGAATCAATCACTTTTTGCATGAAGGTAGTCTGCACGTTGATGATTTTGTTCCTTCAATCACCCACGCTCTCACACCTCTGCCTTTCATTCATCAGGATTCAAACACATCCATTCCCGGAGATTTCCCTCCCTGCCACAATCATTAACCCTCCTTTACTTCCTTCCTCCCATTTCACGGAGGCACTGCACAATCTGACACTCACATTGGAACTGTTTAATCTGTACTGCTCCAGTCACTGTTGTTCGGTGAACGTGCCCTACTACCAACACCGGTACTTTCAAACCAGTCTATCCGTTTGGATGCCAGGATGTGAGATCAGTCTTCATCTTACATGTTTAACTGACTGACACAATACATTATTGGAGCACCAGTCTTAGGAAAAGGACATAGAACAGAATTGACAAAAGAAACTGCATTGCAAAAGACTAGTTGCTATGGCTTTTTGGGGCATGCATTTTATTTGATCATTCGGTTGTAGCCCGAGTATTTGTGTACAGTTCCGCAACTGACATTTTGGCAGTGATGTGAAAGCACTGGAAACACTGCAGAGTAAATTTGCGAGGATATTATCTTGTCGAAGTGATTCTTTTATAAGGAGAGATTGGACATACTGAGGTAGTTTTTCTTAGAGCAGACGAGATTGTGAGGAGATAAGATTGAGACATACAAAATAATGAGTGAAATCGGTAGGACAGACTGAAGGAAACGTATCGTCTTGTCAATCACCAGGGAGCCAAAATTTAATTTAAGTGATAGGAAGGTTTGAGTAGAGATGCAGAAAAACTTTTAACAGTCAGCTGGTGCATTAATCTGGAATGCACTGTTTGGAAGGGTTTGCAAGGCTGATACTCAAATATCCTTCAGAAGTATTCAAATGTCTTTGTGATGGAAAATGGGTTGAGGATGGTCAAGCCGTTGTTTCTGAAAAGGGAATTGACTGAAGGGATCCACGTTGCTGGCGACTTGGAACTCAATACTCATTTTGGCTTATGAATAATAAGTACAATTAGTTTGTAACTGTAATAAAAGTCAATGCTGCTCTCCAGCCAGGTAGGAGACGAACCTATAATCTCCCAAGTCGTAGCCATGTATGTGGTCCATTGCACCACTGACATCGTAGTGGAGTTTAGCTGATACACTGAAGGTGATGTTAACACGTAAATGAGCAAAAACGATCATGATTTCAAGAAGAACAATCAGTAAAGCTAATCATCACGACTGCTTCATTCATGCCCCCATTTTGTGAAGAGTTGAGTTTTGCAAAGGAAACACATCTGACCTGCTGAAGCTTACATTCACCCTATGTCTGCTCGGCCATTCAATGGTGTCAACGTTGACTTTAAAAAAAAATCACATCCTGTGTTCAGCAGGGGAGGAGAGAAAAGGAGAGTCTCGTGGGGAGAGAGAGAATGCGTGTGGCAGGGCAGTAGAGAGAGTGAGAGTGTGGCAGTGGTTGAGAGACAGGGAGCAGAGAGAGAGTAATGCAAGGTAGAACAGAGAGAGAGTACGGCAGGGGAGAAGAGGGGGATTGTGAGAGAGATTGACGGTGAGGAAAGAGCGAGAGTGAGAGTGAGAATGTGGGGGAGAAGAGAGACAGTGAGAGAATGGGGCAGTTGAGGAGAGAGATCGAAGCAATGTTGCATAAGAGGAGGAGAGAGAATATGTGTGGCAGGAGAAGAGAGAAAGCGTTAGAAAGAGGCACAGTGGCAGGGCAAGAGAGAGACTGGCAGGTGAGGAGAGAGACAATGAGAGAATTTGGCAGGACAGGAGAGAGAGGGTGTGGGGAAGGGCCGGGGAGATAGAGAGGTTGCGTGTCAGGTCTGTGACGGCGAAACAGAGGCTGGCAGGGGAGTAGAGAGAGACGGGGGAATTGTGTGATAGGGAGTAAGAGAGAGGCCGGGGTGACGGGAGAGGGAGAAAATGTGTGAGGCAGGGGAGTAGAGAGGGGAAAGAGAGCGCTTGTGGCCAGGAAGGAGGGACAGAGGTGCGGAGGAAAGGAAAGGAGTGTGTATCGGTGGACGAGGGATTGAGAGCGCGTTGCAGGTGAGGAAAGATTGCGAGAGCGGCAGGGGAGGAGAGAGTATGGGGAGAGCGACAGTGGCAGTGGAGCAGCGAGAAAGTGGCAGTTGTGGTGAAACAATGAAAGTTGCGGGGAGGAGAGAGAGAGTGTATGGCAGGGAATGAGAGTCAGAGGGAGTTCGCGGCAGGGGAGGAGAGAAACAGATAGTGTGGCAAGGGAGGAGACAGATTGTAGGTGGCGGGGAAGGAGAAAGAGCGTCTGGCTGGAAGAAAACAGAGAGTTCGTGAGGCAGGGGAGGAGAGAGGGTGAGAGTGTGTGGCAAAGGAAGAGAGACTGAGATAGAATGTTCAGCAGGGAAGCAGAGAGAGTAATGCAGGGGAGAACAGAAAGACAGTGTATGACAGGGAAGAAGAGGGAGATAGTGTGAGAGAGTGACGGGGAGGAAATAGTAAGAATGAGAATGTGGGTAAGGGACAGTGAGAGAGTGGGGCAGAATTTATATTACAGAAAATAAGGAGAGAGAATGTGTGTAGCAGGAGAAGAGAGAAAGGGCGAGAAAGACAGAGCGGCGGGGTGGACAGGGACTGACAGGTGAGGAGAGAGATAGTTCGAGAATTTGGCTGGGGAGGAGAGAGATGTTTGTGGCATTTGATGAGACAGAGAGGGCTGTGTGGAAGTACCTGGGAGAGGTAGAGGGTGTGTGGCAGGGCAGTGGAGAAGAGAGAGAGGATCGCAAGGGAGGAGAGAGAGTGAAAGTGTATGCCAGGGGATGAGAGAGAGACCGGGGTGAAGGGAGACAGAGAAAGCGTATGTGGCAGGGGAGGAGAGAGAGAGAGAGAGAGAGAGACGGCCATAGATGTGGCGGAGGGGAGACAGACAGAATGCGAGTGCGTGTGGCAGGGGACGACAGAGTGGGAAAGATGGCACCTGTGGCTGGGGAGGAGGGAGAGAGCAGGCAGGAGAGGAAGGGTGTGTGTGGCGGTAGGGGAGAGAGAGTATGTGACAGGTGAGGAAGATGAAGAGAGCAACAGAGAATGGGAGAGAGATTGGACAGGAGGGGGAAAGCTTGGCAATGGAGGAGAGGGTGCGGCAGGAGAGGAGATAAGTAGAGTGTGTGGCCAGTGAGGAGAGATGGCGGTGAAGACTGAATGTGGCAGGGAAGGAGAGAAAAAGATTGGCGGGGCTGAGAGACAGGTGGAGTTTCAGGGTGGGAGAGGGAGAGTGTACGGCAGTGGAGGAGAGAGAGAGTGTTTGGCACGGAAGGAGAACGCTCGTGTAGTGTGGAGGAGAGACGGAGGGTGTGGCAAGGAGGAGAGAGGGAGTTAGGGCCTGTGTGAAAGAATGTGTGGCAGGGAAGCAGAGAAAAACAGAATGTGAGTCAGTGTGACATTGGATGAGAGAGTGAGAAAATGTGTAGCAGGTGAGGAGAGAGAGAGAAAGTGTGAGGCAGGGTTGGAGAGAGATAATGTGTGGCAAAGCAAAAGAGTGGTAGCATGGAAGTGGAGGCCCAAGAAAGAATGTATGGCGGGGAGGAGAGAGAGAGAGACAGAGAAAGCAAGTGATTGTGAGAGTGACTTTTTTTTCCTCTTGACTAAAGATTCAACGTCCTTAGTAAAGTGTGCACCTGCCTCCAAATCCTAGAACTGGCGGGTTCATTCCCCAGTACCAAATTTAATGTGGCCTCGCCCCTTGTTGGCTTGTCTGTTTACAGTGTCTGGAAACACTCCTGCACTCTTTGGACAAAAAATGATCCATGTAAAGTACTTGAACGATAGTATTCCCCAATATTTGGAAAATTAAAGACCCCATAACAACTGGGCTGTCACTCTCGCTCCTACTGAGGATCGTCTTTGCTGTCTCAACCTCTACATCTCTTGAACTATTTAGAGGTCGACAGAAAAATCCCAACACGGTAACCTCTCCGTTCCTGTTTCTACTCTCAGACCATACTATCTCAATAAACGAGTCCTCAAACGTCCTTTCTTCTACTGTCATACATTTCATGACGAACAGTGCTTCACCACCCCCTGTTGTACCAGTTTATCTGTCCTTACTGAAACAGCTACATCTTAGAACAGACAACAACCATTCCTCGCGCTGCTCTACCCATGTCTCTGAAATGGCCATAACATCGAAATCGCACATAGCAAATTATGCTGCAACTCCACACACCTTATTGCGATGCTCCTGGCATTGAAGTAGACACAGTCCAAACCAACTGTTTGCTTGCCGGTGACTTCTTGCCACCTTAAAATCATAGTTCTGACATCAATACTCTCAACCTTCTGTGTTCTTCAAGTAGAATTTCGGTTCCCATCCGCTTGCTGAATTAGGTTAAACCCACCCGAAGGGCATGAGTAAATCTCCCCAGTCCCACCCCATTTTATTAATACTCCTCTGGTTCCAGTGAAGACCATCCTGTTTGTACAGGTCCCACCTAATCTAAGAAGGAGCCGCAATTATCCAGGAAACCAAAAACCTGCCTCCTGCACCATCCCTATTACCACGTGTTCAAGTCCTCTCTCTCCCATTTCCTCGCCTCTTGCGCACATGGCAGGGCTACACGCCAGAGAAAACAACTGCTTGCTCCAGCTTTAAACGTCCACCCCAGCTGCCTGACTTGCTGCCTTGGATCACATTTCTCTTCCGACCCATGTTGTTGGTGCCTATGTTGACGCCGACATGGGCCAACTCCACCTGCCCATCAAGGATCCCGAAAACTGTTTTTTGATAATTATCTCTCACTGTGGTTTTTTTGGTGTTATCACATGCACTGTCTCATGTGTCCCTGGGTCTGGCAGGCCTTACTATGAGCTGGGAGGATCATAAGTCGTTCTGACAGCTGTCACCCTGATACTTAGAGGATGGGTAGGCCATACTGTGAACCTGTAGGTTGGTCGGCTGTTGTGAAATCTGAAGGGTGGTAGGCCACCCTGATGCTAGCCACCCCGAGACCCAGAAAATGTGTAGGCTGTTTTCATTATCGTTCCGCGAAGGTGTGATGGGTGGGGGGGGGGGGGGGCGCACTGTTCTAATGGTGTTCGGAAGGTGTGTCAGGGCAGCCAAGAGCCAGAAGAACTGTAGGGGCTGTTTGAGATCCTGAAGACTTGTGGGCTGCCCTGCACGCTGTCGTCCCAGGGATAGGGGACGGGCTGTCCCAGAAGAGCCCAGATGGTGTTTCATCTATTCCACGAGCCAGATTGCTCATCGGGGTAGACAATAGACAATAGGTGCAGGAGTAGCCAATTCTGCCCTTCGAGCCAGCACCACCATTCATTATGATCAAGGCTGATCATCTTCAATCAGTATCGTGTCCCTGCCTTATCTCCATACCCTTCGGTTACACTATCCTTAAGAGCTCTGTCCGACTGTTTCTTGAAATTATCCAGTGACTTGACCTCCACAGCCTTCTAGGGCACAGCATTCCGTTCACTAAGCACTCTCTGAGTGAAGACGTTTCTCCTCAACTCTGTTCTAAGTGGCCTACACCTTGTTTGTAAACTGTGTCCTCTGGTTCGGGACTCACCTATCAGCGGAAACATGCTTCCTGCCCTCCATATTGTCCAATCCTTTAATAATCTTATACGCCTCAATCAGTTCCCCTCTCAGTCTTTTAAACTAAAACGTATACAAGCCCAGTGCCTCCGATCTTTCAGCGTAAGATAGTACTGCCATTCCGGGAATTGACTTCGTGATCCTACGCTGCACTCACTCAATAGCCAGAATGTTGGTCCTCAAACGTGGAGACCAAAACTGCGCACAATATTCCAGGTGCGGTCTCAACAGGACCCTGTACAGCTGCAGAAGGACCTCTTTGCTTCTATACTCAGTTGCTCTTGTTATGAATACCAGCATACTATGAGCCTTCTTCACTGCTTGCTGTACCTGCATGCTTGCTTTCATTGACTGATGTAAAAGAACACCGAGATCTCGTTTTATTGCCTCTTTACATAACTTGACTCTATTTAGCTAGTAAGCTGCCTTCCTGTTCTTTTTACCAAAGTGGATAACCACCCATTTACCGACATTAAACTCCATCTGCCATGCATCCGATCAGCCTGTCCAGGTCACCCATTATTCTCCTAACATCCTCCTCATATTTCATACTGCCTTCAAGCTTTGTGTCATCATCAAATTTACTAATATTGCATTTAATACCTGCATCTACATAATTAATGGGCGCCTGCCATTCCGAAAGGGAGATGTTTATCATGCACTTTGTTTCCTGTCAGCCAAACAATTTTCAATCCATGTCAGTATTTTGCCCTTAATAACGTGTGCCATAATTTTGCTCACTCACCTCATTTGTGAGTCTTTATCAAAGACTTTCTGAAAGACCAGTTATACTACATCCACCGGATTTCCCTTGTCCATCTTCAGAGTTACATCCTTTAAAAATTCCAGAAGATTAGTCAAGCACGACTTCCCCTTCAGAAATCCATGCTGACTCTGACCTATCCTGTTACTGCTATCCAGGTGTGTCGTAATTTAATCCTTTGTAGTTGACTCCAGCATTTGTCCGACCACTGAGGTCAGAATAACTGGTCTATAATTATCTGTTTTCTCTCTTCCTCCTTTCTTAAAAAAGTGGGGCAATATTAGCCACCCTCCAATCTGCAGGAACTGATCGTGAATATATAGAACATTGGTAAATGATCATCAATACGTCCACGATTTCTAGAGCCACCTACTTTAATACCCTGGCCATCAGATCCCGAGAACTTATCAGACTTCAGACTTAACAGTATCTCCAACACCATTTCCTGCCTAATATAAATTCCCTTCAGTTCTGGTCCTTCAGCCACTATTACATCTGGGAGATTGCTCCTGTCTTACCCAGTGAAGACAGATTTAATGTACCAATTCAACTCTTCTGCCATTTCTTTGTTGCCCACAATAAATTCACCCGTTTCTGTCTTCAAGGGCCCAATTTTAGTCTTAACCATTTATTTTTCTTTGTACATACCTTATAAAAAGCCTTTACTATGCTCCTTTATACCTTTGGCCAGTTTACTATCGTACCTTTTTCGTTATTCTCTGTTGTTCGTCAAAATCTTTCCAGTACTCCGATTTCCCACTCATCTTTGCTATGTTATACTTTTTCCCTTTTCTCTTTATATGGTCCTTAGCTTCCCTCGTCAGTCATAGCCACCTCGCCTCCCCTTAGGATCTTTATTCCTTTTTGGAATGAACTTACCCTGCATCTTCTGCATTATACCCAGAAATGTCTGGCATTGTTGTCCAACTGCCGCCCCTGCGACGGTATTGCACCACTGAACTTTGACCAGCATCTCCCTCATAGCTCCATAGTTCTCCTTATTCAACTGAAATATTGTCACTTGCGAATCTACCCTGTCCCTTTCAAACTGCTGATTAAAGCTTATTGTATTGTGGTCAATACCTCCTACTGGCTCTTTTACTTCGAGGTCCATGATCAAATCCGTTTCGTTGCACAACACCAGATCCAGAATTATTTTCTCCCTGGTAGGCTTCAGCACAAGCTGTTCTAAGAATACATCTCGGAGGCACTCCACAAACTCCCTTTCTTGGGGTCCAGTACCATCCTGATTCTCCTAGTTCACCTGCATGTCGAAATGCCCCATAACAACTGCAGTAATATCTTTGCGACAGGCCAATTCCAGTTCCTAATCCAACATACACACAACATCCAGACTACTGTTTGCGGGCCTGTAGATACTTCCCATAAGTGTTTTTCTACACTTAGAATTTCTCAGCTCTATCCATACTGACTCTACATCCTCTGATTCTAGGTCCCCCCGCGTAACAGGGACGCCCCACCAACTCTGCCAGTCAGTCTATCCTTATGATAACACGTATAGCCTTGAATATGCATTTCCCAGCCGCTGTCCAAATGAAGGCACGTCTCAGTTATTCGCTCAACGTCGGAACTCCAATTTCCAAATGAGCCTCACGCTCATCCACCTTATTTCAAATGCTTCGAGCATTCAAATATACTATTTTTAATTTAATACTCCCCTCAACCTTCCTATCAATCCCTATTTCACTTGATCTGATGGCATGATCCTTTCTTGAGTTTTCTGTTTCATTGATTCCATTGTCTTTCTCAACTTCTCTTGCTCTAACTTTCCCTTGAATTTCCTTCATAAACTTCCAGTTTGTTCCCTCCCCACAGCTCCCCCCCCCCCCACCCCCGCCCACCCAACACCGCTGATTAGTATAAAGCAGCTGTTTAGCAGTGGGAAACTTACCTGTCAGAATGCTGGTCCCCGACCTATTAAGGTACAACCCGTCCCTCTTGTATAATTTATTCTTACCGCTCTACACATACCCCAGTGATCCAAGAAATTTAATTCTTACTTCCTCCCCAGTTCCCCAGCCACATACTGAAGTCCAATATCTCCCTGATCTTGTTCTCTCCAGCCCGAGGAACTGGAAGCAAGCTAGAGATAACCACCCGGGATGCCCTACTTTTCAGCATTATTCCGAGTTCTCCGAAGTCCCGCTGTAGAATGCCCCTCCTCATCTTCCCGAAGTCATTTGTACCGATATGCACTACCACGTTCGGGTCTTTCACCTTCGCCATTGAGGATTTCCTGCACCCTGTCTGCGACGTCCTTAATCCTGGCACCTAGAAGGCAACACACCATCCTCAAATCCCACCTGTTGCCGCTAACACCCCTTTCTGACCCTCTCACAAAGGAGTCTCCCATTACCACGGCTTTATGTAATGTCTGACTCCTCGGGTCTGCCTCCACGCCAATTTTTGATTGGCAGATCTGACCGCCTCTCGGGCTGGCAGTGCTGTCTGTCTCTACAATTTCCAGGAGGTCCAACCTGTTCCTGACAGGCATTTCCCCCGGAGTGTCTTGCACTTGTCTTATCTCTGCCTTCCTCATCGCCTTCTCCCTTCTGATATGCTCGGTGTAATAACCTTGCTGAAGGTCCTGTCCAGAAAGATCTCGTTCTCTCGGATGAGCCTGAAGTTATCTCGTTCTTTCCTCAGTGCTGCATTATGCTCTGTTAATAGTTGAACGTGTACACATTTTCCCCTGTTATACGAAAACGCTGCACCAGAGTCGCTGACCTCCGACATCATGCACGCAGTACAATGAATTAGCTTGGCAGTCATGTCTTCACCCTCTTCAACTGTGGCGTAAACACTTCTCTCAACGTTTTTGTCAAAGACTCCTGAGCCAAAGCCTCGCTCTTTTCTCAACAGAAATTTCCCTCCACCCCCCGTGTTGTGTTGCGAGTCTGTGTACTTTTAATTTAGGTTAGAGGAGAAGGGTGGGAGGGAGGTCCTACTGTGTCGGACCTGGGGCCGAGAATAAACCTACTTTAATAACACTCACCCAACTTCCCAACAACCTCTGCGCTCCGACTTCACTTCCGCCCAGCTTCCTCCGCTCTCTGCTGCAAAAAGACCACTGGTTTCTCGGTAAGTACTTAGATAGGTGAGATCCCAACCGTACATCGTTGCTGAAATTGTTCGGTCGGCGGGTAGGCCGTCCTCAGCTCTGTTACCCCACGCGGGTACCGGGGTGGATGTCCTAGAGGTGGTCGTAAGGTGCTGAGGGCGATTAGGCACGCCGGAAGGCGGGTAGACCGTGCTGAGCGCTGTCACCTCGGGCAAGTACTGGCATGGGCTGGTAGTTGAAAGTTACGACAGGGCGGACCAAAGACTGGAAGGTGCATGGGGTGGATTGAGACCGGGAAGATGCGTAGGGGCGAGCTGCCTTAGAGGGAAGGTGGGAGGGATGTTTGGCGGCCTTTCTGGGGTTTTTGGGTGTCTGTATTTATGCACTTTTCCTCACGTGATTGGACTGTCTTATATATACAAATGTCATTGTTACTGTTTGTAATGATTGAAACTGGGATTTGAGGTTTGTCCTCATTTCCCTGAAAACCGGTTGAATATCATGTTTTTGGGCTTCGCTTTGGCGTTCCACTCCTTTGTAAAATTGTTGTTTCTCTGTATACAACTGTAAGTGATACTTGCTCTGTAAATTGTAAATTGTTCAATAAAATTTAAAAAAAACATAAACAGGAGATTCAGAGTCTCCTCAGTTTAGGGGATTGACGCTGTGCTGGCTGGACCACAGTCAGTGTGTTACTGTTGGGGTTGGTTTATGCTTTTTGGGGGGTGGTGGGGTGGAATCCTAATACTTGAACTGGTTGAATTATTTCGCCAGCTTTATTAACTGGTATTCCTTTATTGAGGACTGATTTCTAAACTTTTGATGCACACCGTGTGTTTCAGGCGCAACTCAGACCTCATTGGGGATTGTTATCTAACTCTTTGATTACAGTGTGTGTGTTACTCTTTTCTCTGGACTGTCTTTTATTTGCAAATGTCATTGTTACTGTTTTGTAATGATTGAAACTGGGATTTGAGGTTCCTCATTTCCCAGAAAACTGGTTGTACTGTAGGATTTGGGGCCTTACTTTGCTGCTCCTCTCCCTTGAAAAATTGTTGTTTCTCTGTATACAGTTGTTCATGTTAACTGTTTTGTAAACTCTGAATTGTTTAACAAAGTTTTTTCAAAAAACACCATATTCAATGGGTTCTGCTCATTCCACCAAACCAGCTTCTTCCAGCTGGGTCAATGTCATGTACGATGTGAGCATAAATGTGGTGTGAATTGATAACAGGTTATTCTCCTTTGTGGAAGGCGATAATATTTAATTCAGTATAACAGGGGGAGTATTTAATATAGGGGACTAGAGTGAGAATTATGCTGAGGGGGCAGAGAATGTAATTAATAGAGTAATAGAGAAACATCAAAATAGAGTATCATGAGGAATGTGTTGAATACCGTAGAACTGGGCGACGTTAACTGCAGGGGAACGGCGTGGGTCAAATAGAGCGTGGATGGGATTAAATGGAGAAAAGTAGGGAGAGGCCTAATTCGAGAGCAATAGGGTGAATGTTGAATGGAGATATTGTTTAAGATTGTCATGTGTGCGGTATATATCGAGTGGGTTCTTTGACAACAGTTATGAGAAGAATAAATAGGAAGTAATAGGAACAGGGTTTCATCATGATTAACAGGGAGAGATTTGAATACAGTGGAAGACAGAGATAATTAAATACGGGAGTTCCGATTATACAGATAATTGTCGGATGAAGTACAGAGTAATGGTGGACGACTAACTACGAATCAATGGAGACTAGATAGAGTAAACAGCAGTGGATAAGACGTGTGAAGAAAAAAATGCAGCTTAAATACGTGGATTGAGGGAGAGAGTGAAATGCAGAGTAATAGGGCGTGAATAAAACATTGGAGAAAACAGTGGATGACTGGGTGGGATATAGAGATGATTAAATGCTGCGAAATAGGGAAGAGATGACAATTACTGAAATGAGGATCCAGTTTCAGTATGTGTCGTGCTAGGGGATTGGGGATGAGCGACCAATAAATGATGTCATTCATTCAAATTTTCAAACCACAGATTTGAGCTTGAACTCTCATTCCGTCCATCACAATAGCTAGTTGCATCCATTTTGCGCTACATCCCAGGATCACCTCTCTCCACCTCACTGACTGCTCACTTAGTCCCTATCCAGTTGTCGTCTAAGTTCGCACTCGCCCACGCTCTTCACATCTTCATTTTCCCTCCTGTATCCGCTGTTTCACGTAGAGAAGTGTGGACTGATGTTGTGCCATTCCGCTGTGCTTGTTCTCAAATTGCAATGGATGAATAGCCTTCAAGTGTTCCTCTTTCCCATCTCAAGATTGTCTCCTCAACTGCTTCTGTACCAGGCTGAAAAGGGGGCTTTCTTTTATTCATTCATGGGATGAAAGTGTTGCTGGCCAGCGCAAGCATTTACTGCCCACCTAATTAACTCTCTCATTCACATTGTTGTAAGTGTGGAGTCGCAAGTCGTCCTGACCAGAGAAGGACAACAGTTTCCCTTTCAAAAGGGGACAGAACTAACAGTCGGCATTGGATTTGTGATTATCATTGACACTTTATTTCCAGACTTGTACTGAGGCCAAATTCCACAGTGATATTTGTACCCCGGAACGTTAGCTGGATCTCTTCATTAACAGTCCAGCGGTAATTTCACAAGGTCATTGCCTCTCCCTGTTGAATTGCTTTCTTCTATGTAACAGGCTGGAGAAGGGACTAAATAAAAACAAAAGTAACTGCTGGAAATCAGAAACAAAAATCAGATAATGCTGTGAAAATCCAACACGTCTGGCAGCAACTTCGGAGAGAAATCTAAGCTGAATGGTTCCTTTAACAGTGATCAGGTTGGAGAAGGAACTGAATAGCGTCCACCTATCCCAGTGTTGTTGGGTGTCTCTTTGCGAACAATACACTCATTAAATCATTGAATACTAATCAATGCATTGACAATTGAATTAAAAAGAAAATCCCTCAGTGAAATTGTCAACTCTCTGTAATAATGTTGAGTAGTATTTCAGTGGTTCCTTTGAAATAAGCGCTGCTTGCAGTATTCAAAAAAATCAGCTATTCGCTATCAATTAGTAGGATATATCTGGGTGCCTTTTACACTGGTAACCAGTGAAACTGACAGACTATTGGCAGATATCGTAGGGAGTGACAAAGTTCTAATATGGTTGGTATGGCGAGATAATATAGGTAAACTGCCCCAATCCTGAATAGGACATTATAACATCAAGACTTGCAAATGTACGGTTTTTGGAAAGTGACTGGGTAGATTGGGCAGGCGTGTAAAAAGCCATATGATAGTCAGAGTGCAAAGGGAAGGGAAATGTTGCTTCGCGTACAGAATTCACTGTTACAACCACAGTAGAGGGTAGGAAATCTGATTTGAACTCTTAAAGAGCAAATGACTTGTAACTCGATAAAACTGAGCTCTGGCCACTTCTGAACACCACATTGTAGGATGTCCATACCGTGGATATTCTATGAGAGGAGATTAAGAGCTGTCGGGGCATGATAAAAGGCTATTCAGCCCCTCAAACCTGTTCTGCCACGCGGTGGCTTATTTGTAATCTAATTTCAAACTCCTACACTTCGACCTATTCCCTTAATACCTGTGCTGAACAAAAATACATCTATCTCAGATTTCAAACGAACAACTGATCCAGCAATCATGC
The DNA here is from genome assembly GCF_037043375.1 of Chiloscyllium plagiosum. NCBI lineage: Eukaryota > Metazoa > Chordata > Chondrichthyes > Orectolobiformes > Hemiscylliidae > Chiloscyllium > Chiloscyllium plagiosum. The sequence goes on from NW_028270175.1 coordinate 82,322,811, forward strand.
CATTTGTGCCAGAGAGTGACAAACATCCACCAGCTTTTCTATGTGGGAGTGCTTCCTAACACGTCTCCTGAACATATTGGCCTGAATTCTCCTACAAAGTCCCTTTGCTCCAGAATCCCCAAACAGTGAAATTAGGTTATCTTTATGCACGTTGTCTCTTAATTTCAAGCGAAAGAGAAAGGAAGCCTGATTTTTACAGTCTCTCCTCATAACTAAATCACGAAAGTCCAAGTTCTTGCCAATCCGCACTGTACTCCCACCAAGGTTAATACATTCTTTCTGAGATGTGCTGCCTGACTCTGCTCGCAATAATTCAAGCGATATCTAAAATGTGATTTCTATAACTGCAGCATGATGTCTGTGGTCATATATGGGAATAGACGTTCACTGTAAAGGACAACATTTATTGCCCATTCCAGAGAGCACCTAAGAATCAACCATGTTGCTGTGTGTCTGGAGTCACATATAGGTCAGATCGGCGAAGGATGGCAGCTTCCTTTCCGACAGCACATTATTCTTCTGGAAATTACCGAGACAAAATAATGAATCAGTGGGTTGACCACTTCCCTATGAACATTGACACTATCCCCTGTAATCTTACTTTTCATTTGATCTGAATCACTTGCTTAATTAGTGGGCCTCATTGAACAAGAATAGTGAGACGAGGTTTATCTTTAAAAAATCAAGATAAATAGATATACAACTTTCCAAAATCCGTCTTTTCCCGAATGACCTTACAGTTCTGAAATGTATATGCTCATTCACTATTTATAATCCTCGACTACAGCTCATCAAACTAGAATTGAGTCTGTTCTTCCTACTTCCAAGGTTTCTGCTTCTTTGCCCTGATGTTTTCTGAAGTGCATCTGGAACGTCTCTGACTTGAGTCGCTTTTTTTTAACCTTTGAGGTGGAGATGCTAGTATTGGACTTGTGTGGAGAATGTCAGAAGATGCATGAAACCAGCCAGTAGTACTTTTGCCTGAAACGTCGATTTTCCTGTTCCTCCGCTGCCGTGTGACCTGCTGTACTTTTCCAGCAGCACTGTAATCTTGATCAGATTATCGCTGTTTGGCTTTATTTGAAACCATAAGCTTTAAAGTGAATTCCGACGTTCTTTTCGCAAGTTATCCAGAACATGTCTGACTTCTTTGGCGTATCAGTAGTTTGGTGCAACGATGTATTCAGCTTAACTTAAATTCTGTTTCTATCTCAGGACAGGTGTTACATAAGACAGTACTGAATACTTTAATTTCTCCTCTTCAATTGTCCATATTAAAACAAATTTCTTCCTGGATCAATATCTTAGCTGCACTGTTTCATGAACCGCAGTTCAATACAATCAATCAAGATAAGGGGTTTGCGTACGTGGGCCGGCCCCACCGACACGACCACCGATCCGATGAGTCCTGTTCCATTTCCACTAGCTGCTTCCGGAGACGTCACTGATGCAATCTTCCTCCACCGTCACCCCACAACGAATGAAGACAAAGATGAAAGTGAGACAAAAGAGAAGAAAAACGATGCGACTGGACCGGTGATCAAAATCTGATATGCTCAGAAGGCTCGACGCTGTCTATACTGCAAATGCCTGCCACATTAAAACAAAGGAAGGTGACGTGGGGGGTTGACCAGTACTAGAGTGTTTCTGCTGTGAAGTGAGACGAGAGACTCTGGGATTCGTTTCAGTCAAATCCACCTCCAGTAAGTCGGTGTTACTCCCTCCTGCTGGCCATCAAGGGAACGTGTAATCTGCACGTTAAACCGTTGCTCCCAGCAAACATGGATCATCTTGAAAGGAAATACGCAGTTTGGACAAAGTTGCAGCCTCGCGTTGCGTCTCCATGAAACTTGTGGGAAACTTTCAATGTGAGCGACAAAAGTTTAACTATCCTTAAAGACTTTCTCAAGGTGATAGAGAAACGTGGAGAACTGCCAACACTCCAGAAAAGCGTGCACCATCTACGCCTGCTGCAGACAATCTGATTTGGTGTCATAGAGGACTTTAAGGCGGTTAAGAGCCAGCAAGACCTCAGAAGCTCCACACCGTGGAGGAGGATAAACCGTGCTCCCTCTTGCTTTTCCAGAAGGTGTATATGGAGAGCTCTGTGTTCAGAGACTGAAGGCAGAAGACCGCTCTGTAACGTTATCTCAGTCGGACATGCTGAGGATTAGCAAATTATATTATACCGAACTATTTACAAATTATTTTATGACATGAAGCCCACAGACTGCACAGCCTCCTAGTCATTCCTCCCAACCATGTCGGTCTAAGATGACAGCACCCAGGAGAGGCTGCACTATCAGTTTACTCGAGTTGAGCTGACAAAGGCCCTCGATTCGTCAGAAAAGAATAGGACTACTTGAAGTGACGGATTACCAGCCAATTTATATTCTGATTCTGTGAGACTTGATTGGCCAACATCTGATGGAAATGGACAGCAATACGCTTCTGAAAGGTAGTCTTTGTAAATTCATGAGGACCGGTATCATTCCGCTTCATCTACAATCAGAAAAAGGAGAGGGATGACTGACGACCAATTTCCTTGCTGAATGTAAATTGAAACGTCCGGACTAAATTCATCACCAACCGGGTCAGTTCTGCATTGAGCCCAGTGTTTCACTCTGAACAAAGGTGATCTGTACTAGCAGCACGATTCATGAAAGCCTCTCACTTCTCAGGAATGTAGTCGCTTACGTGCAGGGGACTGAGAAGCCTATCTCACCAGTCCCGACCAGGTAAAGGTTATTGACAGGGTCTCACACACATAAATGTTGGATGTTCTTTTCAACCTGCGCTCTTAGAAGGGAATTCACAAATGAATGCGACTGCTCTAAACAATATTATTAGTGCAGCGTTAATCAGTGGTTGGGAATCAGAAAGCTTCCTGATGAGATCTATAATCCGACAGGGATTTCACTCTCACTTTTCCTCTCTGATTGTTGACCTGGATGCATCTGAATACTTGTTGAAAATCATTCAAGTGTTTCTTCCTCTTTGGCGACAGTCTATCCACTGAGAACTTAATTAGTTAGGTTCCTCAGTCGATCGTTGTTCAACTGTAATTTCTTTCGTTACTTAGGTTCAGGGCCCAGATTCTTACTGAAATTCTTCATTTTGCATTTTAATGAACATTTGAAGCACTTTATGATCACTCTTCCCCAATGCAATAATATTGAGCTGTGTCCGTATTTCGTGAAGAAAGTATATGAACTTTCTGCATGCTTACATCTGTGCTCTTATATTAATTCAAACCTGTGAGATGTAATAATCTCGTCCTTTTTCTGTGTTAGTTCAGTCCAAGTGCCTCTATCATCAATTAATAAAAAAAGACAAGTGAGATTTGGACAATAACTGTGTCACATAATGTGTACACTATTGAGTATATTCCGAAAATTAAAAAGGAGTGTTCCATGAAGAACTCTGTCTCTGAAACCGTGAGGCATGTGTGCGACTTTTTTTTTTCATTCCAAGCATTAGGATTATGAAGCAGAAGTTTGTTATGGATCCAGATCGCGTTCTTGTTGCTTTTCTCCTGTCACTTTCAGATTGTCTCCTTCCACCCAAACTCATTACCCTTCATTTACTTCCAAACTGAGATTGATGCTATTTCCCAATCCTCAGACTGTTTTGAGTAAAACTTTCACAATGGCTGTAGTATGCTCCCAGAAGACTAGCAATCCCCATCAGAATATAGCAAAACCCACGCTTCCAATGTGTTCAGTTCGCACAAGATCCAGAATCCGCACCAATAATACACACCAATAATTTCCTGAATTTTACTTATGGGAGTTCATCGCTGTTTATATCTATTATTGTCATGAGTTCAGCCAACTGGAACTCATAAAATATGAGTTCTCTGATTGTGGCTGTAGATCTGATCCAATTAGGGAGCAACGGCTTAAAAAAAGAAGCATGAACATCAGGGATATTAAGATGCTGAACGTCAGACTCAATACGAGACCACTGGAAGAAGCTATGCATTTGTAACTAAAAGATGACGAATGACAGGGTGCCGGCCTTTAAAGAGTGAGTTCGTTATCAGATATTGTTTGTCTTTGTGCACCAGGATTTCGGGTTCTTCACTTTCCAACTTTCTCGCTCCCATACCTATCACACCTTTGCCAATTCCATACCTCAATGTGTGTTGACGTGCTGTAGAGTCATTCCCGACTCCAGGCACAGTTGAGACAATATACCATCCTACACTCTGTCAAGTCAAGACTGATGATTCTGACTGAGTGAGTCAGTCTTTTTAGATTTGTCCACTGCTGCTATTAGACGTTAACAGATTACCAAATTGACTTTACAAATAGGGAAAGACAAAAATCACTGAGGAGATTGAAGACCACAAACATTTGAGTACAGCATCGATTGACGAAATGATAGCTGGAGAACACGGATACAATGGTGAGGAAATGTAATAATTCCAACCCAAGGGTGAATTCCTCAAATGTATTAAGGTCTGAAATGAGTACAATTTTCATGATAATAAAGAAAATTATTGGCATTGAATGGGTAGAAAGGCATCTTGTTGCCCTCTTGACTGGACTAGGATAAGCATCTGAAAAATTATCGATGGGCGGAAACGTTTCCAGACTGAAACGAATGAACTGTGGCTCACTTTTGTCGACATTATGTTGCAAAGACAATGTTGTTTTCTTTCACCCCCTGAAACTGTCCTATTCCTTCTCAGTGTTCCTGTCTTCCTTGGATTTTACTGTCACACCTAACATTGTATTGTCAACAAACGCAATACATAATGTCATCTTCTCTCCATTTGTTGAGATTATAAATGGCTGTGTCTCGAGAAATGGCCATGACGTATACCAGAATGGCAACATTGACACATTTATTCCTGTTCTGTTTTCTATCATTTCCCAGTTCTCACTCAAAGTCCCAATTCCCCACCACTGCAGGCCTCATTGATAATTTGGACTCCGGCTCAAACATTTCCAAAATTTGACAGTTATACCTCCTTATGTGCGCAAATCCTTCTCTGGCCTCACATCCCCATCTTGCTTGAAACTGTTGCATCCGAACATCAGTCAGATGTTTTAGGTTTCTTATCTGTACATGTGCTCTACACTACAGGAAGCAGAGAATAAATCATGGCCGTGAGCTCCTGTACAGATTGTGTGTGTCTCAAAGTCAGCTCTGAAACATGCTCTAGGGACACTTGCCCGAGTCGGAGGGTCTGTATTCATTGGAGCTTATGTAACCGTTAAGAGTGGTTTTGGTTCAGAATTAGAATGCGAATTCCTACTGTCGTGATTCAGGCCTTCGGCTCAACATGTTAGTACTGACCCACCGAACAGGATCCCACCCAAACTCATTACCCTACATTTATCCCTGATAAATTTACTACACCCATCATATTGGCAATTTAGCATAGCCAATTAAGCTAATGTGTACATCTTTGGATTGTGGGAAGAAAACCGCACATCACGAGGAGAGTGGACAAATTCCACGAAGCAATCGCCCGAGGCTGAAATCGAACTGAGGCACAAGGCGCTGTGAAGCATCGGTGCTAACCACTATGCCACGATAATATCAAGCTACTCATGGCAAGTTTTTATCAGTGAGTTATTTTACTTGCTTAAGTTCATTGCGGAAGATTTATTTGATTCAGAATCTGTATTTGCAAGGGTGAGGAAATCTATTGCGATGTTGTGTTTATTAACCAACTATCACCCTTCACATAACAGCTATTGACAACTACATGAAGCCACACTGCACGGGATCCCACTGCACTGTACACTGTCTTTCTCACATATACTCTGACATACTCGCATACCCATGAAGAACCTCTCTCTTACACAAACACTCTCATATGCACACACATACACGCCCGGCATTCACTCCCACGCATACTCACTCTAACAGGTGTACACACTACCACACGCTGAACCAAGACTAGACACACTCTCTATCATATGCACTCGCACCCACACATGCACACACTCGCGCTGCCTCTTTTGCATACGCAGACATAGGAGTTTATGGATTCAATTTGTGTTTGTACGATTACATTTTAGTTTGCTCAAAAACTACATGAATCCATGTAAAACCCCGTAAATTCCACTTTATAAACAGAACCAGCTTAACTCAGCATTGGGACACAGACAGGCCTCCCAAATTAACGTATTATCTGAGCTGAGATGACACCTATTTTTCGAAAAGAAAACGTTGCTTGACAACGTAATTTAGTAGTCATTCTGCTTTACATATCAAAGAACAGAAAACAAACCATCCCATCCTAAATGTTGAATGACTTCGTATAAGATTGTTTAATATATCATCACATCTTCATGCCACTGTGCTTATTTGGAGATAAATTCTGTGTCTTATGGTCTTATTTACCACAACTACATGAGGAAGAAGAGGAGCTCCGAAACTTAGTGTTTCCAAGTAAACCTTTTGTACTATAACCTGACGTTGTGTGAATTTTTACTTTGTCTATTCCACTCCAGCACTCGCACGCCCAAATCATAGCTCCACAAAGAAACAACATTCATCCAAACAATTGACAATATTTCAAACTAATACTCGTTTCTCCCATTGGCCAGAGTTATAGAAAGTTCCGGAATACGTCCACCAAAGTCGAAAAACAAAGTTCGCATGCACACAGATTTCTTGAATCTTCTGAAGGCATTCCAAGGAGCCGAGTAAGAGACCAGCCGAACACCTACAACGCTAGTTGCCGGCACGTCACTCCAGTAGAGCAAGGAGACCAAATCGACGGCAATGAATGCACCAGATGAGGTGGGTGGATGTGTTGGGAAATCTCCACTGAATGTGAAATTAACCTTTTTGGCCTTGGAGAGAGGTGAGGAGGGAGGTGTGGGTGCAAGTCTTACACCTCTTGCAGTAGCAGTGGAAGGTGCCAGGAGTGGATGCTGGGCTGTTGGGGGCTGCAGACCTCATGAGAAGGTCACGGAGGGAATGGCATACGCAGAACGCAGACAAGAGTTGGGAGCAAAAAATATCTCCGGGGGTGGAGTCTGTTTGTAAGTGGTCTAAATGGCCGAGGATGCTGCATTGTGGGCAGAGATTAATATAGTGGAAGGTGAGGACGCGGGGTTCTATCCTTGTTACGGTAGAAGGGGTGGGGTTGTGGAGAAGTTGCGTTTCAGAGCATTGTTGATCATGACAGACGCGAATTTGTGATCGTTGAAATCGCATGTTACCCCAGATGTCCTCCTGTTTCAGGGACCACAATTTCCCCGCCCACGTTATAAACAATGCCCTCCAACACATGTCCTCTACCTCCCGCAACCCCACACCTGAACCACACCCCTCCAACTGCAACCAAGACAGAACTCCCCTGTTACTCACCTTCCAGCCCACCATACAACCGTCATCCTCCGCCGTTTCCACAAACCGCAGTCATACTCCACCACCAAAGATGTGTTTCCCTCCCCAGCCTTTTAGAATTCCGCTGAGACGTTTCCCTTCTCCACTCCCTTGTCAGGTGTGCACCCCCTACCACCCCATTCTCCTTACCTGGCGCCTCCCTTTGCTCCATAAGATGTATAAAACCTATGCTGACACATACCCCTCACCTGCGTCCAAGTCGTCAAAGGATCTTTCCACATCCCGCAGAGATTTTCTTGCAAACCCACTCGATGGATTCTCCATTATATCTGGGATACTGCATGTCAACTCGGCAGAGTGATTCGGGGAACATGTTTGGGTCACACGCACCAGACAAAACTGCAGGCTACCACTTCAACACAAACTCGCATTCCTCAAAGACATGCGAGGACTTCTTCCACCAGTAAGACAATCGCACTGCCAACTGGAGGAAGTAAGACTCAACTTTCCCTCGGTAGATTCCATGCACATGGCATTGAAATCGATTTTGCTAATTTACAATTCTCCCCTCCCCACACCTCATCCTCTATACAAGTTTCAAACTCGGCATCGTTCTCGTGCATTGTCATACTTGTCCATCTTCCTTCCAACCTCTCCTCTCCACCTTACCCACCGACATATCAAATTACGTCCCACCTGCATTTACCTGTTGCACTTCCAGGTACCTCATTCGCACCCTCACAAATTGAGTTATCTGTCAGAACACTTTCCCTTCTGTATTCCTGATGAAGGGCTGAAGCCTCTCGTTGGATGCTGCCTGACCTGCTGAACTCTTCCAGCGCACCAATTATGGACTCAGACCCTCCAGCATCTTCAGGCTTCATTTCTCCCCAGGGAGCAGTGCAGTCTAGCATAGGGAAAGCATTGAAGTCTGACCGTCACAATTCTTTGATAGACAGAGGAGTTAATGCTTATTTCAAACAGACATGAATAGGGTGCTCAGCGACAATCAGATCAACTGCAATATGGTTGCACGGTCGGTCAGTCGTCAGCACTGCTGCTTCACAGTAAGCAGTATCCTGGATTCCACTCTCGCCTCGCCTGCCTACCCCTATAGAGTTTGCACATTCTCCACCTTGTACTCCAAATTCCATCCACAATCCAAAGATAAGCCAGTTACCTGAATTGGTCATGCCAAAATGCCCATAGTGTTTTTGGATGTGAAGCTCTGGTGCATTAGCCAGGGGGAAAAGAAGGCAAATTTGTCTGCGTGTGTAACTCTGCAGAGAAGTCCGTGTTACATATTGGGTCGAACAGCCTGTTGCCATAACGTAAGGATTCTAAGGAACAGTACAGCGGAGTCCACGGTCTTAATAGCTGACTGCTGCTCTTAACTCGTGCGTTTATCTCTTATTCAATCTTTGAAGCTGATACTGTGGCCGAGGAATAGATAACCCATCAACCTCCGATTGTTACCATTTGGAAAAAAAAACATTGATTTCCTCTGAAAAAATGAGCAGAAACAGTATTATATAATTCAATCTTTGAGCATATCAGAGGGCGGAGAATGAGCTCTTTAACATCGCCAAAAGAACAGTATTGGGTCTGTGTTTCAGCCAGAAGGCAGTCAAATGTACGGACAGATGTGTTGAAAAGCTGTACCGAGTGGAGTACCACAGAGATCAGTTCAGGATCTTCACTTAGTTTCCATTTTTCTCAATGATTTGGATGAGTGTACTGAATTCATTGCAGCTCAAATAACTCACACACCTGGAAGGTCATTCAAACTTTGGCAAGTGGAGTCCCAGAGTCTCTACTGGGATTTAGGCAGGGGAAGTGAGTTAAAAAAAAAAATTCGTCCGAAACAGTAACATGACATCGATTTACTAGAATGGCAGGAAGAATAAAACAACAGTAAACTAATGAAATGGGGATCTACTTCAGAATAGGGCGATATTGTACAAGATATGTTAATTACAAGAACACATTTAATTCCTATTAGGGAGGAGCGTTGCTGCTCAGTTCATCGTGATGAAATAACAAAAAACAGCATCTGGAATCTGCCAGCAATAACAGTTTCCACTCAAGTACGATCAGTCCAATCACCAGATCACATATCATTTCAACCGATGCTCCATCGAGTCAGTTCGTTCCATGTGTGAAAATATGTCTCTGAGCCTTTATTCTGTACTCTGGTTCAGGAGCTGCCCTCTTTAAACAAGAACATTTCACTCACTGATTGAAACGCGAATCTTCTCATGCATTGAATATGTGCTTTCCTATCGAGTTCAGCAAATATTCCTCACACTATTATTCCAGGATTCTAAGTTACACGAAGGAGAACATGGGGAGGACATACCGCCTTTCCTGAGAGAAGGGGACTCAGTGAGCAGGATGGGCTTCCTACAATGTAGGCATCACTAACCTCAATCTTTTTTCCCTCTCCATAGAGATCCATCTCTGACCTCACTCTAGCTTCACCGCTACAGCAGCAAAAAAGGAAGACAAATTGAATTTCGCAGTTCCGACTAAAATAATAGAGCATAACAGTGGTGGTATGATTGAGATTGAGGGTTATTATTGCATTTGTGGCAGTTCAGAAGAACTGTACGGGGTAATTCCAGCAATGAAGCTGTTGTCTAGTTCCCACTTAAATCAATTTCGACAACTTATTAAATGTTTGAATGGATTTGCCCAGTTGTCACACGGTACTGAAACAATCAGTTCAATGAGAACACAAGGCGATAACAATATAATCAGTTTCTTCTTTATTGTGAAACATGTTACAATACCTTCCAAATATAGACATTCAAACCAGCCTTCAGGGGAAGCCTTCATTTGAACTTTTGTATATGGTTTTCTGGAATTTTCGACAATTCTGACCAATCAGGAGAATTAATTCATACTTTGAAACGTTGTCGATCATTTGGCTTTCTTGCTACAGTATGTTTCTTATTGCAGCAGGACCCGGTGCCTTCCTGTCTGATCCCTTGTTTGTTTGGTAGTTATGTTTGTGTGGGTATGTATTTCCAAGAGAAATGTTAACTCTTACATGATGCTTACAACATGAACACCTGGCTGCTGTATTTGCACTGCGTCTGGCGAGTGGCTTTTGTATCTTGAGAGTTTTCGTTCGCCAATGTAGTCTGAATTTGTTGATTTTTGGCGAAGTTGGCCATCGGAGCAGGCGGCTGCTGCACTTATTCCTTTTTGAACAGAAAGAAGCTTGTGTAAATGAATTACAAGCCCATATGTAAAAGTTGGTTATGCTTGTTGTTAGAGTAGTCAGCTATTTGTCAATCCTGTCATCGAACAGCTGATAAATGATGTAAGTCATTCGCAGACATGTATCGCAGAATCCCTACAGCTTGGAAGCCGACCATTCCGCCCACGAGTCTTCAATGAGATTCTGACGGGAATTCCACCCAGACTCACCCCATATAATTTATCCAGCTGTAACCCTACATTTACGACAGCTAATCCGCCCAATCAGCACATCCATGGACACTTTGGGAAAGTTATCATGGACAATCCATGAATCCTGCACATCTTTGGTCTGTGGGAGGAAACCATAGCATGCGGTGAAACCCAGCAGACATGGGGAGAATGCGCAACATCGACACAGACAGTCACCCAATGAATCAAACCGAGTTCCCCAGCACAGTGCATGAGCAAGGGTATGAGAGATTGAGTGCAGTGTTGAGAAATAGGAGGTCATCCATGTTGCAAAGAATAGCAGCAAAATTGCACTACTATTTAACTGGACAAAAATGCAGCATGCCGATGTGCAGAGGAACCTGGGTGCCGTTGTGTACGTGTGTGTGTTCATGTGTGTGTGTGAGAAAAATACAGTTTACATCTCTAAGTGAATGTGTGTATGTATGCGTGTGTATGAGAGACAGTGCACATCTGAGCGTGTGTCGGTACGTGCCTGCTCATTTGAAGGTGTGTATCTATGTTTGGGCGGAGAGAGAGAGACAGAGTGACAGTGTACATCTGTGTGTTCATTTGCGTGCACACACATGTAATTGTGTGTGTGAAAGATAGTGCACACCTCTGTGTGTGTTGGTGTGTATGTTTGTGTGTGTATGTGTGTGCTTTGAAGATGTGGGTGAAAAATATACCTTTTTAGAAAGTTAAAAGCGAACAGTGACAGCACGAAGTCTTCTCATTATAACATATGCTTCAGCTGTTGGATTAGCTGGCTCCCTGGATTCGACAAAAAAGATGTGAATTAGGCCACCCAGTTAAACATGACGCTGAAAAATACCAAATTCTAATCCAGTTTGAATTGAGTACATGCACTATGTTAAAATACAATCACACAATCCGATGCTGTGGGGTATATGACCGCGTTAAAAATCTGAACAGTTGGGAGGAGAACTTCCCATCTACCATCATGTAAAAGACTGCAACGAAAAGAGCTCCCTTAAAAATACCTCCATCGACCAGTAACCTATGAAGCAGAATCGCGAAGAAGAAAAGAAAGTGCAAGAAATTTCAAATAGAAAACTTGAAAGCTAACTGGTTTTGAGATAGAAGTTTTGTTTTGTAAAATTTAATTGGAGTTTTCTCAAACTGCTAGTATCGAAGGGAAGGTAAGAGACAGGTTAGAGTAAGGACTTAGGAATAATTGTTAGTTAATGATTCTCTGTTATACTTTAAGAAATAAAGTTGTTATTTTTAAAAAATAGTTCTGAGCCGATCGATTTTTCATCAATTACTGCATGGAAAATCTCTATTTTTCCATTGCTGGTTTTAAATTACGCACAAAGGTTACTCCACGTTGTAAGAGCTTTGGGAGTTCACGTCCGTGATTTGAAGTGGTAACGACATGCTTGAATAGATTTGTCAGTACAAAAAACCCGAGCAGACGTAAACACTTGCATATTAGTGTTCTTGATCTTGAAATAAAATGTAGGGGAGAAAGTTTGTTCAATTTCGGTGATTTGTGGTTGATTAAATGAAAAATGAGAGAAATTACTTTTAAAATTGTTAAAATTATGTTGTGGGATTTTAAGATGGTTATCATTTCTGCCATGAAACTTCAGAGGAAAGAAAGTGGCTATTTTTTTAGAATCAGCAAGTAAGTTAGATTTGGGTGTAACCAAGGACAGAAGTAAAATTGAAATTATAAAGGTGTAACTCAAAGACTTAGGAGTGACAAAGAAATAGACGAGTGCAGCTGAGGTAGAAAAAAAACTTAAATTTCTGTTGACGAATGTCGTGTTAGAGCATAAACAAAGAGAGGGGGTGGGGAGACAGAGGGTGGGTGGAGAAAGGGATAGAGAAAGAGTGAGAGAAGAGAGGTAGAGTGAGCAGAAAGGACAGACAGAGAAGGTTCTTGCCTGAGCAGCAGGGAGAGAGGAAAGGTTGAGAGAAAGAGAGAGAAGAAAGAGAGAGAGAAAGAGAGCGAGAGGGAAAAAGAAAGAGAGATAAAGTTGGTAGCTGAGCAATACCCGAGATATTTTGAGCTGGCGAATTTACGATTTCGTCATCAAAGTAAAGTTAACCGGTTGGAGATTTAAAAAGAAAGCACTGATATAAATAAATATGTCAAAACTCTGTCACATTTTGATGAGAAAGATGTTGAAACCTTCATTGTTTCATTTGAAAATTTGTCAAGTAAGATGGTGTGGTCCGATGTTGTTTTGGCGACGCTAGTTCAGACTAAACTGGTAGCATAGCAAGTGAGGCATTTGGCATATTATCAGACGCGGTTGCAAGAGAGTATGAAGAGGGTAAACAGACTATTTTAAGTGCTGATGAATTGGTACCAGAAACATATAGATGGCGGTTCAGAAGCACAAAGAAGGTCCAAGCTCAGGAATATACTTAGTTCACAAGAATTAAGCATATTCAATTTGATGGATGGGTTCGTGCTTTGAAAACAGATAAGTCTTTTGAGGCTGTCAGGGAGATTATTCTGCTGGACGAATTTAAAAATCTCACTTTCAACAGAAAGTTCAGCAAGTGAGAAGTGTAGCAGGATTAGCAGGCGATTACATGTTGGCACATATGTCACGTTTCCGGACAGAATTTTCTCCTGTGAGGCATAGATGTTGGGAGAATTGTAGTTTCTACACTATGAACCCGAGAGTCGAGAGCACTGATAAGATTTCACCACAAAAGGAAAAAAAGCCAACAGTTCAGGCAGGCAGTGAAAGGACTCAGGTGTTTTCACATAAAATTACATTGCCAGTGATTTCAGAAGATCGTGAAAGAAAGTAGCTGTGGGAAAAGATATACAAACGGAAGCTAAGGCAGTGTCATTAGTGAAGTCAGTAAAAGAGACCCCAACAAGTCTTCGAGGAGATGCAGGAGAGTGCACAGTCTCAGAAGGGGCTATGCAGTTAGTCCCTGATCTAGAACAGTGGGAGAAGGGCAGGAAGTTACAATTTTGACAGATACAAGATCGTACCAGTCGCTGATAATAAGGATGAGCGAATATGCTTTCTTTCTGAACTGTTTCCTGAAAGTCTGGAAATTTGTGGGATAGATTGAAAGAAATTTAGCGTTCCGTTATGTAAGATCAGATTGTTGAGCCAGCTCAAGACTGAGGAAGTTACAGTGGGTATGGTTGATGAGAGTGTCAGCTCCAGGAATTTAGATTGTCCTTGGTTATGATTTGTCAGGATGCAAGGTGGGAGTGAATCCCCTTATTGTAGAGAATCAAAATGAAGACGAAAAAAAACTGCAGATAAAAATGAGAATGTGTGGTGAATAGATCGCACTATCATAAGTCACAGAACAAGGCGAAAATTATAAAGAAAGACGAAGGAGTTGAGGTTTAGTTAGTGCAGCATATGTTTGACGCAATGGTGCGGGAAAAAGGTGAACAGGGCAGTCGGGCGGACAGAAGTGTTTAGTCCTGAAATGCGAAGGGACTTGCAACAACAAGACTCGATGAGAAAAGATATTAAATGTGAATGTTAACTCTGAAGAGGAGGCAGAATATAGTCTGGAGGGTTATTATCGGAAAGGTAGAATACCAAGTCCGAACGTAATACCACGTCAGATTAGTGCAGAGGAGAAATGGACCTAAGTGCACCAGATTGTGTTTCTGGTAGTATACAGACAGAAGGTGTTGCGGGTCGCAGATGAACTACATGTAGGAGATCACCTAAGGGTAAGAAATACACAGGCTAAGGTTCAAAAAGCATTTTATTGGCCTGGACTGCACATGTTAGTGGTTGACTTTCGCTGTAAGTTTGATATGTGCCCAGTGGCAAGTAAGTCACAGGCGGTAATAAACCCAACATATTTGTAGCCAGTTTTGCACATTTGAAGAAACTTTCACGCGGATTATAATGAATTGTGTCGGTTTTCTCCCGAGAACTGAAAATGGGAACCAATACTTGTTAACTGGAATGGGTGTGTCTACCAGATTTCTGGAATGAATTCCATGACGGAGTATCAAAGTAAAAAACGCTGGTTGTGGAATTCGTAGCATTCTTCACGAGGGCATGGGCTCCCCAGAAAGATTCAGTTGGAACAATGATCAAAGTTTTCTGCTCGGCTGTTTAAAGAGATCATGGATAGCTTAGGTATACAACGCTTTAAATTCAGTACGTGTCATCCTGAACCCTATTTAGAAATGTGGCAACAGACCTTGAATACCTTGTTGAGAGCATACTGTCAGAACTACCCGAATCATTGGGATGCATGTATCCCATTTTTTATTGTTTGCAATTGAAGATGCCCCAAACGGATCTATTCAGTTTACTCCATTTGAAAGAATATTCGTTCATGAAGTGAGAGGCACTTTTAAATTAATAACACAGACAGTGTATTCCTGTGAGTGTGCATTTGCGTGAGAGACCGAGTAAATCTGTGAGCGTGTGTGTGTGCGTCAAAGAGCTGTATGTGTGAGTGGCTAATAGTGTAGATCTGTGAGTGGTTGATTGTGTGTGTGTGGGTGTGTGTGGGTGTGCGTGTGTGTGTGAAAGAGAGAGATGATGTACATCAGTGAGTTTGTGTGTGCGTATGTGTCTGTGATAGTGTAGTGACGGTGGACATCTGTGAATGTGCGTGTGTGAGTGTGTGTGAGAGAGAGACAATGTACATCAGTGAGTTTGTATGTGCTTGCATGTGTGTGCATGTTTCAGTGACAGCGCAGTTCACAGTGTACATCTGTGAATGTACGAACGCGCGTGTGAATGCGTGTGTGCATGAGTGTGTTTGTGTGTATGTGTTTGTGTTTGTGTTTGAGAGAGAGACAGTTCTGAGAGATACTACACTGTTAGACACTCAATGCCGAGGTAATGTTGCGCATCAAAAGGTCATTCCTGAGGTAGTGCTGCACTGTCCGATACTAGGTACAGAGGGATTTTCAAAAAAATGTTATTCATTTTCTGGGTTCTGGTCTGGGCCAGCATTTATTGCCCATCTCCTGATGCCCTTTAGAGCGTGGTGGTGAGCTGCCTTCTTTAACAGCTGGAGTCCACCTGCTATGGGTTGACCTAGCATGCCATTAGGGAGGGAGTTTCAGCATTTTGTGCAAAGACAGTGAGGACTTAAAGTGATTTTTACTCTCTGCAATTTCCCTAGAACCTTAATTTGCTCCTGTAATCACTGCATTTATGTGGTGAGTTTAGTTGTGTTTCTAATCAATGGTACTTCCCTCGATATTGAGAGCAGTGATGGTAACACCGTTGAAAGGCAAGTCATAATGGTCATATGGTCTCTAATTAGTAATGGTCATATTGGGGTCTGTGATGCTGCGGCTAACATAAGGAGACCGAAATGATCATCTTTTCAGGCTTTCTGACTGATTGTCACAAATGCATCAGCTTTACTTTTTTTTCCCTGATGTGCTGTAGTTCCCATAATGGAGGCTTCATTTTCGGAGCGCAGCAACCTCCTCTAATTGTCTCTTAAATTGTCCAATGCTTTCTCTGGCTACACGTGACAATACGACAGAGATAGATCTGAACCATTCATTGTGGGATCACTGAGTTCTATCCTCACTTACTGCTTATGCTATTTACTGTGTGGACCATTCTGTTTTGTCGCTGAAGGCATTAAGAGATTTTTCAGGTGGTCCCCTCATTTCTCGGCCTGGCTGGTACTTCCCACAACATGACTTTCTGCACTCCTCATTGAACCAGCATGGATCCCTGACTTGATGGATACTGTAAAGTGGAAGATATGTCCAGTCGATGGTTGGAAACTGCATGAATTGTACATAGCATGATTCCACTGCTGCTGATGGCCCACTGCGCCTCATGGACAACTCATCATGCGTTGCTCTGCCAGTTTAACATTTGTTGCATTCAGCACACGAGTGCTACATAACATGATTGAGAGTCTACAAAATGTGAAAAAGGCCCTTCCTCCCCACGAGAACTGTGCAGTGACCTCTCTAACCGATCTATTAAATGGAGAGGTTTATCTGCAGCAGATGGATTGGCGACAATGAGCTCAAATGTATGTTTCTCTTTTCTTGATTCCCATATAATCTGCTACAGAGAAGACCAGCAACCAGAGGATCTAACATCTATCCTGAGCACTGTATTGACTATTTACCAAGGAGCTGCCACCTCTTCCTGGTTCTGTCTTGTTAATCGGACAGACCCTGCCAGAAAAGATCATGATGTTGCCTGGGACATAGTCCTGTTCACAGAATCTTTCTTTGTAGAACATATCTGACTCTTGCTTGATTGGTCTGTCGGAAATGTACAGCAGGTTACATTTGCATATTGCACAATGAAGAGTTATTTTCACTTTACTTCTTAAGTATTCAAAATAAATTATAAATCATTGTCTTTCAGTTGAAAACAATTGAAATAACAACGATTAAATTACCTGAGCACAAACCTAACTATTACACAATTCAGCGCTCGTAGCATAGAGCTGATCCATGTTCAGATCAGGAAACACACCACCTTGCAGTCAACAAATCTGTTCAAAATGGCTTTTAAAAAGGCTGAATTCAGACAGTTCTACAGAACATCACCACTACCTCCAAAACTCTGATCATCTCCTAAACATGTACAGAGAGCTTTCAAACTGTACCTGAGCAGTAATTCACACAATCCCTCATAAGAGACCAGTTATAAAAAGCTCCGAAAGACAAGTTAATGCATGGGGAAGACAGGTCAATGCAGATCACAGGGCTCAGCGCTGATCCAAATGCAATTGGAAATTTGCACAAATCATCCGCCAACAATCATGTGTCACAAGTTTATCTCTTCTGAAGACTTATGGTGTGCCATCTCAGCTTTGTAATTCTGCACCTTGGACCTGATCCTGAAGGTATCTGTTAGGAAAGTGATGGACTCGTGCAGCACAAGCGTCTTAAATTCAATCTTTCATAAGCTATATCCATTCTGTACCAGCTTTACAACGTCAATATTCAAACAGAATTATCCAACTGCATTTATGGCCATCCTCATCCATGTCGAGATGGATATTTCTTTGTTAATGTTCTCAGAGTTGGTCGAACTATTAACAGTCAAGTATCATAACTGAATGTCCATCATCCTTTGATAATACCCACTTTTCGATTGTCCAATAAGTGCAATCAAGTTCCACCTGTTCCAGATGTGTGCAAGAGCATCTCTGAACAGATTGAAAAACATTGACCCAGAGGAGCTGCTCTCAGGCTTGATTCATTCAATCATTTGGACGGATGTTTTTAATACAAAGTAACGCCAACAGTGTGGGTTCAATTCCTCCAATGACTGTGGTCAATGCAAAAATTGTCCTTCTCAAGCTCTTCCTTTGCGTGAATCTGCAATGAAACTACCAGCACTCGACTCTGTCTCACCAGAGAACAATCTCATCATCATCTAGGTCAATGGTGCCTTAGCATTTCATTTCTGATCTGCAGGTTTTCTTAGAAACACCTTCCCTGAGGAATTGCTGCACGGCAGGCCTGGAGTTGGGCTGGGCTGCGCTTTTCCAGCAACACATCTCCGGCTCTGGTTGTTCTCATCCAATCACCGCCATTTTTGTTTGAACAAGGTATGATTTAAGCCAGTTCAGACATTTCCCTGATTGTTATTTGCTCCAGTCTTACTATTGCTCCTTGATGCCACACTTGGTAAAATGCAGTCATAACGACAACTGCAATTGTTCTCACCACATCTCTGGAATCTACTTTTGTTCCTTGTTTGTTCTCCATCTCTAAACTAAGGCTACAATAAGGTCAGAGATGAATAGCGTCGGTAGCGTCCAAACTGAGCTTTAGTGGTCATGTTGTTGCTGAGAAAGTGTTGTATCATAATACTGTAGAATAAATCTTTCATCACTTTACTAATGAGCTAGATTAGACTGATAGAGCAGTCATTAGTTATCAGACTGTGTATGTGTTCGTGTGTGTGTCTGTGTGTGTGTGTGTGTGTGTGGTTACACGCATATATTTAAGGACAGGACAAATCCAGATCGTTTTCCACATTGTCACTCAGGTACCAGTGTTGTAGCCCAGCAGGAATACCTTGAATGCAATGTTGTCAACGCCCAGAGCCTTCGCATTCTCCAATCCCTTCTGGCATTCGTAGATATGACATGAAATTAATCGAATGAGCTGAAGACTGCCGTCTGTGGTGCTGGAGATCTTTGGAGGGGACTGAATTAGATTATCCTTGCGAAACTTCGGTCTCAAAGTTGTTGTGAATGTTTCAGCCTTATCTTTTCTATTGTTTTCCTGGGCTCTTCCAAATTTGAGGAGAAAGTGAGGTCTGCAGATGCTGGAGATCAGAGATGGAAATGTGTTGCTGAAGAAGGGCTAATGCCCGAAACGTCGATTCTCCTGTTCCCTAGATGCTGCCTGACCTGCTGCGCTTTTCCAGCAACACATTTCCATCTCTTCCAAATTTGAGGAAAGCGATTTTTGCAGATCCACCTCCAGTGAGTTGATTGATTGCCCAGCAACATTCATGACGGTATGTGACAGAATTGCATCAAATAAGTTGGATTCGTTCGTTGTGGGTTAGCTTTGATCGGTCTTTCAATTGTTTCTTAATTTCAGGTGCATCAAAAATACAATTCGTTTACTTCAGCACATTTTCATGTATACAAGCCATAGCTCTTGCTGCAACATTCTGACCCCACCTCCTCAAAACTATACACTTCAGCCCCAGCCCAGAAGCTACGTCCTTTAGAACCCAAATAACTCGATCAGTTGTGTTGTTGTCAAGTCACACTTTTCGGTCGATCTTGTAATGTCCCGCTGTGTTCCATTCTTTGAGGGAGGAGAACACAGGATGGCAGTGATTCAAGCTAACCGCTTACGTCTCAAGGACAGCTAGTGACAGGCAGTAGACGCTAGCAGGCCACGCCAATATTCGATGAATGGATTAAAAATACCCTCCAGCACCTTCATCCCTCCGGATCTCAGTAACCTTCACGTGTCCCGACATCCATCCCTCCAGCTGTAATCTCTGCTGGCAATTATAGCCGTCCGTATATCTGTATCCTGCTCCAGCAACAATACGTTTCTCTATGTCTGGGCTCTCTTCCAGCCACATCCTATTTCTTTACCTTCCTCCAACATCTGCATTGCTCACTATTTATTCTATTGCTTCAAAGCCATATCCACTTGCCATGTCAGTAAACTCTTCCACTCTGCACCCTCACGCTAACTTTGTCACCTCCGCCGGCCCATACATCTTTCCCAGCTCTTACGGTATTCTAGAACGTTGTTACATCTTGCAGGCCGGTGCACCTACTATGACTGCGAAGTCCAGCAGGTATTACAGTCCTCGCTACCTCTACAACATCCACAAGCATGTACAGCAACCCTATTTCTGTAACTTTCTCCAGCCCATTCACCACTCCAAGTCTTCTTCGGATATTCCAGCCTGAACAGCACTTACAACCCCTGAAACATCTTTCAGACCGTTTAATCTCATCTGAATTTGTAATGCTCTCCAGCCCAGACATACCTCACTATCTCGGTAAGTTCAAAACATTTTTGCCTTCCTCCATATTTCCAGGCACTTTCTAGCCCCCACACAACTCCGTCTTTCAGTAACCTCCTCCTGCACATGTACAGCCCTGCTTATCTCTATGACATCCTTCACCATCTGCTCCCGACTTACCTCTGTAGCTTCCCCTAACAGCTATATCCCCTATTATATCTCTAATCTCCCGTATGTACAGTCTGTATCGGTGTAATCGTCTGAAGTATTGACCCACGTCCATGTTCCTGGAACTTACTCTAACCCCGAAAAGTCTCCCAGTCTCTGTAGTCTCTTCCAGCAACGACAGCCACTTTTTCTCCAACATCCTCCAGCACTATCACCTACACTTACCTCAGTACCATTAACCAGTAGTTACATCCTGACGTACCACTATAACTCTTGCACAATCTACTTCATTCCCTATCACTGCAGACTCCTCCAGCAACTACATCGTCCTCATCACTTTGACATCCTCACACCATACATCTCCTTCACATCTTTCTAACTTCTTCTCGCATATACTGTCCTCCATATAACACTAACACACAAACGCTATTCCAGCCCTCCTGAGGCCTCTACTACTCTCCAATCCCTATCCCTGTTACCTCATCCACTCGCAAAAAACCTCCCTATCTCTGCAAATTCTTCCAGGAATAACAACCTTCCCTAACATTTTCTTTATATCTTGCTGCTCAGACTCACCTAGTTTTGTGAACTCGACCAGTTATTCCAGACCTCTCTCTGAATGCAACATTCTCAAACACTTGCTGTCTCTGTAACGTCCGGCAGCCCCAATAGCAGTACTTGATCCTATATCCCTGTCCGACGCCGACACTTCCTCCTATATTTGATGCCTCCTCCAGCCAGTACATTCTTTCATATCTCTGCCATCATCTCTCGCCAGTACACCGTTCTTATCTCTGTCATTTTCGCCTGAATGCAAGCCTTTCTCAATCTCTCTAACATCCTGCAATCCTTCAACACTCTCCCTATCAGTGTCACCTTCGCAAACATAAGGTGCTGGACGAAGCCCTCACCCTCACAAAAGCCTAAAACCGAAAAACCCAGAGTGGAAACATCACCTTGTAATCTGTTGAAACAGTTTTCGAACTGGCAGAACGGGGTTGGTAATTATAATAAGCCCCTGACACTCAGTTTGTAATTGACAAACAACAAAACAATTAACAAACCGAATAAATCCCTTCAAAGTACAAAAGTTTCCCAAATACAAATATTCTAAATATATACTGTTTCAATAAACAGAAGTCTCGCTCATAAAAACAAAATTTTAAAAATGCGAATTTAATCTCTCTAACTTGCAGCCAAGCTACGTCTTGCAGCATGTTCTGTGCCTTATCTGACGAATCTTCCTGACAGGAACAACATCTTTATCGATTTGTTTTGTCAGAAACTTTAAACGGCTAATTGGTAGGTACCTTTGGCTTTAATTATTTTTTTCTCGAACTGTTGCGAGCTGTTCGCTTAGCAGATGGTAAAGGCGTTCCTGTTTTGTCCAACTGTCTTCTTCTTTTATACCTTTGATAACATACAATGGGATTGGTGAAACATTGCGAAAACTATGAGATCCGAATTAAACATGTTTTTAGCCTCAACATCCCTGGTTTCAATTGGTTGGTTTTAATCAACACTTGCTGTCTTCCAAACAAAACAAAACTGTCGTTTGCTCTCTTAACTATACAGCCTTTTGCTCTCTGCACTTGCAAACATACATTCCTTCTGAGTCTCTAAGCATCAAAAAAACACATCATCTTTTAAAAGCGCAACACACTACTTCCATCCAGCAATTTATAATCATCAATATTTTACAGACACCAAATTCTAACGTCCTGCCTCCCAGTCCACAAGTCCTCGACGCAACTTAGAAACACCTCCCTCCTTAAACAAATTATCATTATTGCGAAAACATGACTATATTGTATTTTATTTTCTCAACATTAATGCTATTCTGACGCGATTCGAAGTTCATTCATCAAGATTTACACATTTCATGTTTGTACTCTGTAAGTCTAACTCTACCACTTCTTTCTCATGTAAACCTCTTTTTCTTTTCTTTTAAAACAGTGATACAGTGTCCGCAATACAATTTTCTGTAACATATATAATTTGTAAATTATATGCTTGCAACGAAGACTCCAACGGAATAATCTGATGTTCTTGTTCTTCCATCGATCAAGAAATGTCAACAGTTTATGATCAGTATACACAACCATCGCTGATGCATTATTTGCAATGTAAATATTAAAATGGTGAAAGGCTATTGCAAAACTCAAAAACTTTGTTCAGTAGTTGCTTTACATTTTCTGTTGGATATTGAAGTGTTTTCAAAATTAAAGTATTGGCCTTGCAAATCCACTTTTATCCATTTGTAACAACAATGCACCAACCCAAACACCACTTGCGTCGCTGGTGAATTTAAAGTATTTTAAAAGATTGGGACGATTAAAAGTGATGCAGTGGCTAACACTGCTTTCACGTTTTCAAATGCCTCCTGGAATTGTTTTATCAAAAGTAACTGTGTTTTCTTTTATCAAGTCCGTCATTGTTGCCACCATGCTACTATAGTTTGGTACAAACCTCTGGTAAAATCCGCTACATCACAAACATTCGAGCAATTCCTTCTTCAGTGATGGTCTTGGAAATTCTTATACGGTCTTCGTCTTCACGATCCTCAGTGTCATCTGTCCGTGTCTGACGTTGTGAACCGAGAATACCGATTCCACCTTTTCTAATTTCGTTTTAGCCAAGTTTACGAACAACATTGCCTTCTGTAGTCTCTCAAAGAGATCTGCGAAATGCCCTATGGAGCCACAAATGAGTAAAGAACATTCAGTCATCCTTGTCGACGGCACCGCAAGTCAATCCTGCCACAACAGTGTTCATAAGGCTTTCAAAAGTAGCTGGTGCGTTTGTCACTTCAAAGAATATTATTTTATATTGATACAAGAGAAAGTGATGACGAGACATGCTTGAGAGTATGAGTGGAATAGTGTCGTGGTGTAAGAGCAAAGCAGGCAATGCAGCATCTAAGAAGAAGGAAATCGATATTTCGGACATAAACACGAAACTTTGCTGCTGAAGGTCTTTTTCCCGAAACATCGACTCTCCTGTTCCTTAGACTTTGCCTGACCTGCTCAAAACGGATGCCCTTCATTTGGGCTTACAAACGCAGAAGCTACTTTTGTTCACTCTCACAAAAATACTTACCAGAATCCGGAAAGTAATTCCAACGTTGCGATTGAAGTAGCTTATCCAATTTTTTTTGCACACAATCCTGCAGCTTTGTTATTGTGTATAAGACTCGTTTGTTCACTGCATTTCCCTTCCCATAATCTAAACAGAATCATTGAGTATCATTAACGTTGGGAACAAGCACGATCGGCGAACTCCAATCACTTTCACTCGACTTGATGATATCTTGGAGCGTCGCGTCCACTTCCTACTGAACTGAATCAGCTTTGAGCGACTTAAGCCTGTTAGACCATAAGACAAAGGAACATGAATATGGTCATTTAGCCTGTTGAGTCTGTTGTGCCATCCAAACAAGTTGGAAGAATTTCTCAAAACCGTTCTCCCGTTTGCTCCCCATAAGTCCTGACAATAAGGGAACCAACTCTCTCAAATTTAAACATATTCAATGGACTGGCTTCCACAGCCTTCTGTGGTGATGAATTTCTTAGATTCAAAACTTTCTGGCATCAGACATTTATCATAATATCTGTTCAACATTGTCTTTTATTTTCTTCAACGCTATACCCACGAATTCCAGTCACTCCTGCCAATGGAAACGTCTTCTTAAAATCTACTCTGTCCAGGTCATTCATTGCTCTATGTGTCTTGATTAGGTTACTACTTAACCTTCCAAATTCCGTCGAGTATAAACCCGCAGTCCTCAAATGTTCCTCTTTTGTTCAGCTGTTTATTCCCAAAACCAATCTTGTGAACATGTTCTGAATTCGCTACATGTCCAGTACATCCTTCCTGAAATATGCGGGCCAAAATCACGTACAATACTCCAAACGTGGTCTGACGATGGCCTTACAGAACTTCAGAAGGAGCTCACTGCCATTATATTCAAAATTAAAACCATCATTGCATTTCCATTCATAACTATTAAGTTAGACAAGAGGTGGGTTGGAACAACACAGCAAGTCAGGCAGCATCCGGTGCAGAAGTCAACATTTCTGGTGCAACCCTTGTTCAGGACTGGGATTGGGTGGAGGTGTTGCTCCATTGAAGGGGGTGCTGGGTCAGGGTGGTGAAATTGTGATAGAATAAAATAGGTAGAGGTCAGGGCTGGGTTGTTCAATGGGTGGACTGAATCTGGTTGGTGGCTGCGTGGAGTGAAGGGATGGGAATAAGTTAGACAGGGAATTGGAGACTGTGAAGGGAGGTTACGCTTAATTGGAGAACTCGTGTTGAGTCCACCGGGCAAGAGGTTGGCCAAGCAGAAGGTGAGGTTTTGATCCTGTAGTTTGCAGTTTTGTTTATTGTGACAATTGTTATGACACGGGGTAAACACCTCTGATAATTTAAACCTGCTAATTAGAAGCACAGAATACTTTTATTCCGTGCTTTAATCTATTTAAATTTGAGATGCAAAGATCTATCGCAAAACTCACTATTTGAAGGAATTATTCACAACTTTATTTCTTTTTCTGTCAAACAGAGAAAAATTAACTCACGGCTATTTACAACCCATTCCTCCTAACCTATAGTTCACCTTCCACTCTGCAATACTGGTCCGATAAAAAAAGTCGCGATTATTACTTATGAAAATTATAATCACGTTTCAAAACCAGTCAGCTGGTCGTGTGTCCTCTGTGGATTTTCCTCTACGTTATGTCTTCTTCTTAGCGATTATGTTTCACAGTTCGCTGACAGATAAATATACCTTTAAGGAACAGATATTTCATCGTGCAATCTCTCGCTGGTGTTTGGTGTTTGTCATCTCTCTTTTCCGCTCTGGGTAACTGTTCAAATGTGTGATATTAACACCCAAACAACAGATTGTTTCATTGGTTTTAATATTGTCAAATTGCTAAATTCAAACAGAATTGGTTTTTTTTATCTTGGGGCATAATTTGAAATGATTAGAAAAATATGAACGTCTTTTTGTCTCATAGGAACACAGGTACTGCTAACTGTTTGACAAGAAGTTACAATATAAAATTTCCAGTACATTGTTTTCTTCTCTCAGTCATTGCTCGCTTTGAAACTCTTTAAAAGCACAGTTTCCCTGACCTTTGGAAAACATATCACCACTTAAGAAAACATGAACCACCAGAATGAAAAGGTGGCTTCATTTTCTCTGTTCTTCAAACACATTACCATATCATGCAGATAACTTTAATATACGCCCACCTTAATCTGTCCCTCTCTGTGTGTGTGTGTTTGTTTTATATGCTTTATATGTTCTAATAACATTGGAAAAATACAAGTCTCATCGAAACTTCACCAGTTAAATCCGCGATAACACATTTGCAATTACATTCTAATGACACGCAGCATAATGATTTTTACATGCAAAGTCTGTAACATAAGACTGCAACGAAATGGTTTCCTACCCTTGTTATCGAAGCGTTCTAAGGATGTAAGAGGATTGTGATCTGTCAGCGGAACTGTCTGCGGCACATTGTCCATGATATTGACATTGAAATGTTGTCAGGTCAGTACCAAAAACAATTCATCTTTTTTGATCGTGGAGTATGTCTTCTGGTGGATGTTAAGCTCCTTCGAAAAGTAACCAAATTTCAATCATATCATATCCTCATGTTTCTGTATCAGTCAAGTTCCAACTTTGATATCACGAGCATCGATGGCAACATTAAAAGTTGTTGAAATGTTTGGTGTAGCTAAACCTACTGAGGTGGTTAGTATCGTCTTTAAATGCTCAAAGGCCGACTGGCACGGGTCTGTCCACTTAATGGGCAGACTTCGTGTTCTTGTTGTCCAGTTTTTTAACGTTGTCGCTGTGCTGCCGAAATTTAGAGCACAGGTCCAATCGAATCCAAAGAGTCTGACGAATTGAAGTATCTTTTCATCGAGGTTGGTCGTGGAAATTCCTCGATGGGCTTCGTCTTTGCGTTCTGTGGGGCCAGCCTTCATTTACCAATGTTATAGCCCAAGAATGTCATCTTTGCTTCCATGAAAACAGTTTTGTTTACGTTTTTTATAAGTTTTGCTTCTCACAGTTGTTCAACGATTTCTGCCAACTGTACTATGTGATCTTTCCAGGACTTACCAAAGATCACATCATCCCAATAGACTGCACAGTTTTAAACCCTGCCATAACTCAGTTCATGAAACTTTGGAATGTGCCGGGTGGATTCGTCATTCCTTAGGGCATCAATTTCAACAGATTTTGCAAATTCAGGGTTAAAAATCCAGAAATTTCTTTAGCTGCCTCTGCTCAAGATACCGCCAGTACTAAGGCATTACTTCCAACTTGGTGATGTAACTGGCTAGTGCGACTTTGTTGGTACAGTCCTCCAATCTCGGAATTAGATAGGAGTCCGCTTTTGTAACTGTATTGATCCACGCGTTGGCATTGAATCAGCGTTGATTCCAATCATCCACGTAGAAACATTGAGTACTGTCTATTTTGAGAACTAAGACGAGCAGCGACCTCAAATCGCTCCAACTTGTTTCCATGATCCCCTCGTCGACCATGGCCTCCAACTCCTACTGAACCCGTCTGGCTTTGGAAGGATTAAGTTGATAAAACTTTACTTTTATCATCGCAGTATTCTACAAGTCTGGATCATGCACAATAGCATTAGTCCTCCACATCTGATATTTACATATGTTCTTATACTGCACTAACGAACGTTTGAACTTTATTCTAAGTTCATGAAACACCTAGCTGACTAAACAGATCCCATTCCACAAGGGCTTCTTCATCTTTTATATCTATTTTTGGATACAGAAAAATCAACATCATCTAGATTTGATTCCACACTCTGCGGGGCAGCAACTGAAAAAGATTCTTTAGGTCTTTCTCTCTTGTATAATACAGTGTCAACATGTTCTCATGACATACCCAATCCCTTATTTTTCTACAAGATAGTTCATCTGACTGAACGTTTTCTCAGTTTGATGGGGACCACGAAACCTGGCTTTGGAGGGATCTTCCGTCACTTGTAATAGTGCTTCACGTCATCCCTTTGGGAAAACTTCAAAGTCTCCGAGATTTTATCTGCCACCTGCTTCATTCTATGCTGTGTCCTTTTAGGTTGCTGTTTAGCTAACTCACATAACTCGATTTCACGTCTTCCACAAACTAAGTGTGAAATTACTTCTTCAGTCCTATCAAATTGCATTTAATTAACTCGAAATGACTTCTCGCTTCATGCCCGCATATTAACACCACCGGAGTGAACTGAATAGATTCATTTGCGGCATCTCGAATGGGAAACAATACGAATGGTGTACCTTTATTCCAATCATTCAGGTAATCCTGATATTATGCTTTCGACGTCGTCTTCAAGGTCTGATGCCACATTTCTAAAGCTCTCTGGGATTCAGGATGATACGCACTGGATATCAACTTCTCGAAATGTAATTCAACACATCCTTATCCAGACGAGCAGTAAAAATAGACCCTTGATCCGAGGAATCCCTCTGGGCAGCCCATTCTGTATGAAGAGAGCTACTAACTTCTCCAATACCCTTCCTGCCTTGGCACTCCGGAAAGTAATTGCCTCCAGATGTCTGGTATACGCATCCGTTATGTTAAAATGTTCTTGTTGCATCTTTTAGTTCTCTGGAGGGGACCTACATAAGTACTTATAACCCAAATGAGCGGTTCTTCAGGTTTGGGAACTGGCAACTGGCCGACATACTATTTGGCATGTATGACACGTATGGCAAAAAGTAACCACAACCTTGTGTATTCCACGACAAGAAAATGCCTTTGTACCCTAAGCCTCAGTCATTATTACCCTCAGGTGACCTCCTACAGGCAGTTCATGTGCTACCCGTAACAACTCATATCTGCATGCCAATGGAAACTCAACTTAGTGCACATCGGCCCATTTCTCCTCTGCAATGTCATGGTCTCCATTTCCGTCTTCGGATTACATCTTTTATAAAATGAACGGCAGGTATATTCTTTGCCTCATTTTCTTAGTACGGATACACATAAATCTTTTCATCGACTTGTCTTCGTGTTGTAAGTCTCTTTGCCTTTCAGAACGAAATCCTTCTCTCTAACCCTCTGTTGCCCACGTTTCTCCTGCACCATTATGTCAGCAGGACGTCCGGTAACCTGGATTTCTTCATGGTTCTCTTTAGCTTTCTCTTCGTGCTGTGACTTAGGATCGTGGTTTTGGTTACTACACAGTCTGGGAAAATACAAAGATACTTCCGTTTTAACTCCTCCAGTTTTTTTGTCATTCTCGGGCTTCTCCACAACGAGGGCTGTCACTCTTATCTTGGACACTGCCAAATCATTCCCAAGTACAAACTAAATTTCTGGAACTGAAATTCTGTCAATCATTCAAACTGTAACTGACACAGTCTTGAGATGGCACACCAAACTGATCTTCAACAAAGGAACGCTAAATGTCTGTCCATCTATCCAAATATTTACCACACGTTCGTGTGTCGGATCAGAAAGAATACATATTCGCTAGATCCTGTATCTGTTAAAATTGTATCTTCTAATCCTTCTCCCATAATTCTGTCTCATTAAAATTTATCCACATATCAGAATTCTTTGTAGTGATCAGATGCCATTTTCATACTTATCCTCTGCCTCCACCGTGCACTCTCCTGCAGTTGCACGGCTTTTCTTGTGGTTTCCTTTACTATCTGCACAAATGCCACTGGTTTTGCTTCTTCAGCTTTACCTTTGTCCTGAGTTAAAAGCAATTCTAACTTCTTTGCTCATTCGAGAAGTATTTTTTTCCTTCAAAACTTTCTTGGGAAATTTGAGAATCATCTATAAATCCCAGAAATTCTTCAGGAAGTTTAAGGACAATTACAATCATTTTTAAGTTAATCAATCACAAGTCACCGAACATAAACACATTGTTTCAACTAAGTTTTATTTAAAGATCTAGGACACTAAACTGCCGGTTTTCAACTCTACTGGGTTTTTAAAATCTCTGACTGGATCTGTCTAATTCTCGTCAAATCACGAATCCGAGACTCAATCTGTCCAAATCCCGGACGACTTATGACACGGGTAAACCCCTTTGCTCATATAAACCAGCAACACAGAATAGACCCACTTCCGTGCTGTTATCTGCGAATGTTCGAGAGGCAGCAAACTACCGCCAGCGTTAAGGTTTAAAGTAAAAACTCACAACTTTTTCAACCCTATCATCTCTACAATACTGTTCCTCTAACAAATATCCCAATTCCGATTAACAAAAAATTATAAGCATATTTCAAAGCAGTCAGCTTGACAAGTGCGAAGGAAAAAAAGCTCCAAACAGATAAATCGAGTGAGTCAGCAATCAGATATTAAATGACAGTGCACCCCGATGTGTAGGGCAAGAACGATTTTGTAAAATAATAAATGAAGTTATGGTACACCATAAATTTGATAATAATGAACAGTAGATCCGCGATTGTCATTTCCACCAAAGAAACAGAGATACAATTGGAAGGGCCACAGTTTCCTTTTGTCAAAATCAGGATTGTCGTCAAGTTCTCTGTAAGAGAGTTGGAGTAGACAACTGATATTCCAGTGACTGAAGGAAGGTTACTATTGACAATGCAGGAGTCCACTCAGTGTAACTTCCAAAATGAGCGAATGATCCACATATTGAATAAAATGAATAAGATGCAGGAGACCCTACATGATTGACAAAATGGTCGCCACATTCTGTTAATCGTTCGTCCAGGTGCTTTAAAATTTTAAAATATCATCATGTTCAAAGAGTGATGTGGATATTACAGAAACAGAATTGATGTGTATATTACATTAATAATTCACTAACATCCAATATGAAGAGTGAACAAGAAAACTTTTAATATCGGTTAAAAACTGACTTTTAAAAAATATCTCACCAGGAAGGGCACCCGATGCAAGAACTGGGTAATAATTCACTTTGGCCTGAATAGAAACTTTGTACATTTTTTGTCAGATTTAGATTTTGTCTTTCAGAGCTGAAGGATTCTGATTGTTGCATGCCTTAAGTAAAAGAAGGATCTCCGTATTTGTACCAGTGTCAAAGCTACCGGGAATCAAGCAAATTGATGCATTCTTGACATTGTTAATGTCATTTCACAAATGTACACGTGGCAATTATGTCCACCAAAGAAGATAACACTGAATTTGATCTAACATTGTTGAATAAAATATTACATGCAACTGAAACAAGCAGGCTCGCGGTGTTGTTTGGAGTCTACTTCTTATGATTGTGACATGGGAGGTTCTTACATTAATTTACCTCTGTTAACTCTCCCATCTTTCTCACAACAAAATACAAACTGCCACCTCCAACTCTCTCCACTTCACAAACTTCTGGAACTTCTACACAATTCATTTCCTGCTTTTTCAGTCATCATGTTAGTAATAGTTTGTTCATTGGTAAATATACGACTGCCTGAGTGTTAATCATTAATTCCGTCTGCACTCGGCTACGTTTTAATTTGGAGGAGGAGATGGTTCGAGTGGAGGCAAGGAACAATCTCTCAAATTGGATAAAAAAAAGAGAGAATAAGGAAATCTAGAGTTCCTTTGACGAGAAAGAGATGCTATCAGTCCAACAGTTGCAGTGTTTCGCTATTGACAAGAAGTCACCATTAATAGTTTTCTTGACAATCGTCTCGTCCTCTCTTTTAAGACATCTTTTCAAGCGCTTCAGTCCCTACTTTACTTGACCACAGATGAACTGATCGCAATGCAGTATATCGAAGTCCATTAAAGCTGCTCC
Organism: Chiloscyllium plagiosum; assembly: GCF_037043375.1. Lineage (NCBI taxonomy): Eukaryota > Metazoa > Chordata > Chondrichthyes > Orectolobiformes > Hemiscylliidae > Chiloscyllium > Chiloscyllium plagiosum. Next base: position 82,353,943 of record NW_028270175.1, read on the forward strand.
ACATGTGCAGACACATGTTGTAAAATGATATTCTGCCAGCTTTGCAAATCCAATGTGATGAAAGATTACAACCATCCACTGCTGTTACTATCTGTCATTTGCACGTGCAGTGACCATTCACCGTCTTCAATCCTGGAGTGCGATATGGTCACCATATGGAGTGTTAAACATGTCAAATATCCCTTTGGGCGACCTCGTCCTTGTAGACAAGATATGCTACATTTCACTGGAGCAACCCACATTTTACTGTCTCAAAGTCTCTCAACTTTTCTTCTTCATGTACTCATCCAGATGACGTTTAAAATGAATAATTAAGCCAGCCACCATTACGTCTTCCTGCAGGTCATTCCATAGATGGACAAAACTCTGCATGTAAGTGTTGTCCCTTTAAAGATTTCCCAGCTCATCTTAAAACCAGGCCTTCTGATTTTGGAATCCCCTTCTCTTGGGAAAGAAATCTCGCCTGTTCATGATATACCAGTCCTGAAGCGAGAGCTAAACCAGGCAGCAGTGCTACTCACTGCACCACCACACATTTCCATTTTACCGTTCTTCTTTCATTAATGTGCGCAGATTAAATCTGCATGTTTTTGACTCAAACGAAATTGATATCAAGGGAAAACAGCCCCAGGCTCTTCAACCTGTCCATGTAATTCAGATCCTCCAACCCTGGCAACATCCTTGTAAATCTTTTCTGAACTCCTGATGTGGTGGAGGCTGGTATATTGCAACATTTAAGAGGCATGTGGATGGGTATATGAATAGGACGTTTTGGAGGGATATGGGCCGGGTGTTGGCAGGTGGGACGAGATTGGGTTGGGATATCTGGTCGGCATGGACGGGTTGGACCGAAGGGTCTGTTTCCATGCTGTACATCTCTATGATTCTCTGTCTCTATGAATTGAAACGAGGACGAAAAATATCTCTTCTCGTCTTATTTCAGCATTGTCTGTTTCAGATCGCATCAAGACAACTTTTAATCTCGTGAAATTGTCAGTTAGCACCCTTCAGTGATTTTCTTCATTCATTCACCAGATGAGGCTGTGGCTTTTCAGATTGTAATTTATGGCTGATCCCTAACTACCAAGAGAGCCGTTAAGATTCAACTACATTGTTTGGGTCTGGCTTCACGTGAAGGCCAGAGCGGGTAAGGATTGCAGTATCCTTCACTAAACGCTATTTATCAACCAGACCTGTTTTTCCTTCTGAGAATCAAAAATTAATTCATGAGCATAATTAGAGTCTGAATTTCAGATTGTTGAAGTCCGATTTCATTTTAAGGCGGGATTCTAATTCTCGGTGCTCAGCACATTAACTTCATCTCTGGATGAACGGTCCAGCTATAATATCACGAAACCATCACTGCTCCCTTTTCGAGTGGTGACTGTTTTCTCCTCTTCTCGGAAGCCTTGTTCTATTTGGTTGAAGTGCATCTATGATTTCAGGATTCATTTACCGACAACTTCACTGATTCTTTCAAATCTACTGGCACTGCTTCACAATTTCATCAATGATTTCTGTCTACTTTGATATTTACAATATAAATGACATGTTCTTACTTCAATATTTATTATTGTCCAGCAAATTTGATCGACAATTAATTCTGCTCCATTTCAAAATAGTCAATACATTGCAGTCAACATTCGCTGTCATTTGCACAATTTCGATTATTTTTAAATTTAGCGTTGCAATCCCATATATTGATAGAATCTCACTCGCAGAGTGTACACACTGATGGAAAAAAATAATAATTCATTATTGAGCCATTCTGTCATACTGACTGTTTTCAAAAGTGTCAGCAAGTGTTCCTAAATCGAGGTAACTTACAAGATTACAACTTGCTTACATTAATGAGGTCACATCTTTTCTTTCGTCCCTTTGATGGAGAGAAACGGATTCTGGTAAATATGTCCCGTTTAATGTCAATATTGTTTTCTTTATCACTAAATGGTTTGCATGAATGTGCATGAGGCACTGACCCTGCAACACTGTACGCAATTTTGGAAGTCCTGACATTTCATCTTGGGAAATTGGAGAGATCGGCGGGAAAGAGGTGATAAAAGTTTTCAATGCAAAATAAGGCTAAGTAGAATAAAGGAAGATAGTGCAAATGCAGGAGGGGTAAAAAGAGTAAATAGGGAGACATTAACCTCCTTAAGGATCAACAAGGCTTTTTACGTGCTGAACGACGGGAATAGGTTAAGACACAAAATGAATATTTCAGTTCCTTCTTTAGATGTGCAGAACGGCATAGAAGTTAGAGAACTTTGTGAAATTAATATTGATGTCTTGAGAAGAATCCACATTAGAGGAAGTAGTGTTAGACGATTTGCAGCACATAAAATTGTATACGTCTTCCAGTCTTAAATAATTGTATTGCAGACACTTGTGGGAAACCAAGGAAGGCATTGCTTGAACCAGTGCTAAAATATTTGTATTATCGACAGTCACGGGTGAGGTGTTGGAAGACTGGAGGACAGGTAATGCTGAGCCATTATTTCAGAAAGGTTGCAAGGAAATGCTGGGGAACGAGAGCCATGTCAGCCTGAGGTGAGTGACAGATAGATTGTTGAAGGGGATTTTGAGGGGAAAGCTTTTCATGAGGTTTGAACAGCAAGGATTGGAGTCAACATGGCTTTCTGCGTCGGAAATCACACCTTACTTACAGTTAAAGAGTCATAGAGATGTACAGTATGGAAACAGAACCTTTGGCAGAACCCATCCAGGCCGACCAGATTACCCAACCCCCAATCTAGGCCCACCTGCCAGCACCCGGCCTATATCCTTCCAAACTCTGCCTATTCATGTATCCATCCAAATATCCTTGAAATCTTGCAAATTTACCAGCCTCCACCACTTCCTCTGGCAGCTCATTCCATACAAGTACACTCTCTGCTTAAAAACGAAGCCCCTTAGGTCACTTTTATATCTTTCTCCTCTCAAGCTAAATCTCTAGTTTTGGATGCTCTCACACCAGGTAAAATGCTTAGTCTATTTGTCCTATCCATGCCCTGCAAAATTTTGTAATTCTCTATTAGGTCACACCTCAGCCTCCGATGATGGAGGGAAAGCAGCCCCTGCCTGTTCAGCCTCTCAAATCCTCCAACCCTGTCAAACTTCTTGTAAATACTTTCTGAACGCTTTCAAGTTTCACAACATCTTTCTGACAGGAAGGAATCCAGAATTACAGACAATATTTCAACAGTGGTCTAAACAATATCCTGTACAGCCGCAATACGACCTCCCAACTCCGGTATCAATACTCAGACCGATAAAGGAAAGCATACAAAACGCCGTCTTCACCATCCTATCCACCTGCTACTCCATTGTCAAGGAGTTATGTAAATATATTCCAAGGTCTCTTTATTCAGCAACACTCCTGAGGACCTTACCATTAAGTGCATAAGTCCTGCTATGATTTGCTTTCCCAAAAATGCAGCACCTCGCATTTTTCAGAATTAAACCCCTTCTGCGACTTCTCAGCACATTGTCCCATCTGATCAAGATTCTGTTGTAATCTGAGGTAACCTTCTTCGCTGTCCAATTTTGTGGTCATCTGCAAACTTACTAACTATCCCACTGGTACTCACATCCAAACCATTTATATAAATGACGAAAGGTAGTGGATCCAGCACTGATCCTTGTTGCACTCCACTGGTCACAGGCCTCCAGTTCATAAAAACAACCCTCCAGTTCTCTATCCAAATGGCTAGTTCTCCCTGTATTCTGTGAGACCTTATTATGCCAACCAGTGTCTCATGGTGAATCTTGTCGAACGCCTTACTGAAGTCACTCTTGATCACATCAGACGCTCTGCCCTCATCAGTATTTTTTGTTCCTTCTACAAAAATCTAGTTTGTGAGACATGATTTCTCATGGAAAAAAACCATGTTGACGACCCTTAATTAAGCCTTGCCTTTCCAAATACATGTATATCCTGTCCTTCGTGATTCCCTCCACCAACCTGACCATCACCGCCGTCAGACACACTGGTTTACAGTTCCCTGGCTTGTCCTTACCACACCGTTTAAACAGTGTCACCACGTTAGGAAATCTCCAGTCTTCCGGCACCTCACCTGTGACTATCGATTATACAAATATCTCAGCACGAGGCCTAGCAATCACTTCCCTAGTTTCCCGCGAATTGCTCTACGTGACCAGGTCTTGGAGATTTATCCACCTTCATGCGTTTCAAGACAGACAGCCCTTCCTCCTCTGTAATATGGACATTTTCTCAAGATGTCACCAGTTATTTTCCTAAATTCTGTATCTCCCATGTCCTCTTCCACAGTAAACACTGATGCAAAATGGTCATTTAGTATCTCTCCCATTTTGTGCGTCTCCATGCAAAGGCCTGCCTTGCTGATTTTTCAGAGGCCCAATTCTCTCCCTACTTCCTTTGTGCACTTCATGTATTTCGAATAAACCTTTGGATTCTCCGTAATTCTACTGGCGAAAGTTTCTCATGTCCCCTTTTTGTCCTTCTGATTGCCCTCTTAAGTATACTCCTCCTGCCTTTGTGCTCTCCTATAGATTAACTCGATCTATCCTGTCAGTACCTGACATATGCTTGCTTCTTTTTCTTAACCAAACCCTCAATTTCTTTAGTCATCCAGCATTCTCTATTGATAACAGTCTTTCCTTTCACCCTAACTGGAACATATATTATCTGGATTCTCGTTATCTCATTTCTGAATGCTTCCTGTTTTCCAGCTGTCCTTTTACCTGTGGGATCAGTTTTCGAAAGTCTTTGCATAATGCCATCGAAATTGGCCTTTCCACAATTTAGAATTTGACTTTTAGATCTGGTTTTACCTTCTCCATCAGTATTTTGACTCTAATAGAATTATGGTCACTGGTCCCAAAGTGCTTCCCCCACTGACATCTGTCACCCAAGAGTAGGTCACATTTTGCACACTTTCTAGTTTGTCCATCCACATACTGAATCCATGCATTTTCTTGCACACAGTTAATGAATTCTTCTCCATCTAAACCCTTAACACCTTGGTAGTCCCAGTCTATATTTAGAAAGATAAAATCCCCTATCTTAACTACCCTCTAATTCTTACAGATAGCTGAGATCTCCTTACAAATTTGTTTCTCAATTTCCCTCCGACTAGTAGGGAGTCTATAATGCACTCCCAATATGGCCATCATCTCTTTCTTATTGCTCAGTTCCACCCAAATAACTTCCCTGGATGTATTTCCCGGAATATCCTCCCTCAGTTGTCATGCTATCCTTTTTTACAAAAACGCCACTACCCCTCCTCTCTTGCCTCCCTTTCTATTCTTCCTGTCGCATTTTTATCCTGGAAAATTAAGCTTCCATTCCTGTCCATCCTTAAGCCATGTTTCTGTAATCGCTATGGTATCCAAGTCCCATGTTCTCAACCATGCCCTGAGTTCTTCTGCCTTTCCTGTTAGGCCCCTTGATTTGAAATAAATGCAGTTGAATTTATTAATCTTTCCATGTGCCTGCCTGCTGACTGTTTGACTCGCTTCTGTTCTCAAGTGTACCAGACTCAGATTAAACTCTTTCTTCACTATCTCCCTGGGTTCCTGTGATTTTTAACTTTATGGCAAAGAATATTGGTAAAAGCAGAGTAGTAAATTTGGCTTTTTTGACTTCAGTGAAGCGTTTTCCAAGATTCCACATGCCAGGGTTAAATCAGGGTTAAATCACATACGAAAAAAAGGAAGGTAACCAATTGGATGCAAAACTGGTTTGAAGATAGAAGCAAAGAGTAGTCATAGAAGGTTCTTGTTTTGCACTGCAGGCCCTGTCGACAGTCGTGTTCCAGAAGGGTTAGTGCTTGGCTCACCACTTCTTGTCATCTATATAAACAGTTTAGACGTGAATTCCGAACGCATTCCTAGATTTGTGGATTCACAAATTATTACTCTGTCGACATCATCAAATGTACACCAACGTAACTAACAGTAAAAGTCCGCTTATCCCAATTCTCTGTACCTGCCCCATATCGTTGTTGGGGAAAAATATATACCTTGTATCGAAACTTTTAAAATAAATTATACAGTAGAGGAGACTTGAACAATTAGCTACCATTTATTGCAACGCCATGTGGAATTATATCTTCGTTCAGAACAAGGTCGGACACAATTCCAATGAAATACAGTATTTTTCAAGTTATGTAGCAAAATGCAATTCCACTGCCAAATAATTAAGCAACCTCGGGACAATCGTAAGCGTTTCATAATTTGCCAGACCTACATTGTTAGTGTCTGCGAAACTAAATGTTGTCTCATACTGCTGTTTCAGCTTGGCAAGTTTTACCAATAAGTGAACGAGTAACAATATATCATTCAATGAAGCAGCATTAATGGCCTGAGAAGCGGAGAAAGCCTGCAGCTGCAATGGTAGGCTATCAAAACGAATTGATCAGCCGGGGATCAGGCGGCAATGCATATAGCAGGCTGCAAAAATAAATGCTTTGTGAAGAAATACACCTTCCACACAGTTTTGTATCAATTTTGTTCAAACCTTCTGCAATCGTAGAATCCCGACAATGTAGGCACAGGCCGTTCGGCCCAGCAGGTCCACAGCGAGACTCTGACGACTCATTCCATACCGTATCACTGTAAGGTTACATTTGTCATGGATAACCGAAGTGAACAGCACATCCCAGTACCATTTAGGCAATTTAACGTGGCCAATCAATCTATCTTGCAAACCTTTGGACTGTGGTCGCAAATTGGAATACCTGAAGGACACCCACTCAGATGCAAGGAGACTGTGGAACTCCACACCATGAATCACCCGGGGCCAGAATTAAACCAGACATTCTGGCGCTGAGAGGCAGCAGTGGTAAGCATAGAACAAGCATGCCGTCCAGTCTGAATTAGAATGCCTCCATATACTTGACGGTTATGATATTTGAAGTTGAAGTTGTAAAATATTTTTGTAAGGTTTCCAGCCTCCACTCCCTCCCCAGTCAGTTTTCCACGACATGCTGATTGAAAAAATTCTTTTCTCGAATACCCGCTGAATTTCCTGTCTCATGCACATGAGTCTTGTGACTGATTCTTCATGATTCGGAGATGTCAGCGATGGACTGGGGTGTAAAAAGTTAAAAATAACACAACACCATTTATAATCCAACAAGGTTAATTGGAAACTTTAGCTTTCGGAGAGCTACTCCTTCATCAGTTGTTTGTGGGATACTCCACCACCACCTGATGAAAGATCAGCTCTCTGAAAGCCAGTGTTTTCAATTAAACCTGTTGGACTATAACTTGGTGTTGTGTGATGTTTAACTTTAATCCCTCATATAAGAGGAACATCTGCCTTTCACTTACTCTCCCCAAAGTCCTCATAATCTCATACACCTCAATCATGTGCCAATTCAGTATTCTCTGCGGAAAGGAAATAATCCAAGTCTATCTACTCTCCACTTATAACACAGTTTCGTCATTCCAGTCAACATCCTGACGAATCGTGTGAGTGCGCCGTCTAGTGTTTTCGCATGCTTACAGATAGGAAGTGAACAGAGCTGCACATAGCACACAGTCCAACATTACCTTCTTGCTGTTATACTCTGACACGGCAAAATCAAGTAAGCTCTATAAATGTTAAACAATTATAATCACCTGCTCTACAGACTTCAGATAACTGAGAATAATTAGCTGAGGCTTCGTGTATTCCTCTTATCATACCAACGTCCGGCCATTCATTCAGTGCAACTGCATCTTCTTTTCTTCTTCCAAGCTTGACAGGTGAAATGCCATCTGCGATTGGACTGCCATTCTGAGCATTCCATCGAAGGTATGGTTAGTAATTTTGCAGATGACATCAAAACAAATGATGTGGTGGACTGTGAAGAAGTTTATGTCTGAAAGCAACGGAACGTTGGACCAGATGTTCAATTGGAGGGAGGGAGTGGAATAAATGAGTTAAACACAGATAAATGTGTGTTGCTGCATTTCGAAAAGGCTAATCAGGGCAGCACTTATACAATTAATGTTAAGTTCCGGAGTTCTGTTGCTGTGAACAGAGACGTTGGAGTGCAGGTTCATCATTGCTTGAAATTTCAGTCGCAAGTGGACAGGATATTGGAGAACGTGTTTTGCAAACTTGCCTTTATTGGGCAGTGCATTGAGTATTGGAGTTCGGATGTCATGCTACAGTTGTACAGGACGTTTATAAAGATAATATAAAATACTGCATTTACATCTGATCTGCCTGCTATCGAAAGGAAACTTTTAAATTTGAAAGTGTTCAGCGAAAGATTTACTGGAATGCTGGATTTAGAGATGGTGTGCTCTCAGGCGAGGCTGAAAAGGCAAAGGCTTTTCTCTCTGCAGCGCAAGAGGATAATGGGAGACATTTTGGTTCCATGCATAGGGTGAGGAGTTAAGGTTATTTTGAAGATTGCACAACAAGTTGCCATAGCCTTCAGGTGAAAAGGGAAAGATTTAACAGCGGGCTGAGTGGTAATGTTTGCACGCAAATGGTGGTGCACATATAAAATGAGCTGCCAGAGAAGTAATGGAAGTGGGTACAATTCAAACATTTAATAGGCATATGGGCGGGAACATGAATAAGAAGTGTTTACAGGGATATGGGTCAATTGCTCGCTAATTGGAGTAGATCAGGTCTTGCCAGAATTAACGTGTTCGACAGAAGATCTGTTTTTATGGACGATGACTCTATGTTTTCATAATGGTTTGATTCTCACACTCTATCTTCCTGAAAACGGGTGCGGATTTAATCATCGGAACCCACAACACTGCTGACCAAGTTGAACATAAGAGACTACCCCACTTGATAAATTATAATTTTTATTATTGTTCTCTGTTTTATGTGCAGGTGTCCCCTTGAACATATTAACAAAATAGTAAATTATTTGTTGTGGAACCGGAAGAATTACTTGCCCTTCTGTGTCAGTGGACATTTGCTGGAGTGATTGTATTGTAAGCATCAGAAAGGAAAACTTTAGCTATTTATCCAATAGACAGCACTGAAAAGAAGGGAACAGCGACCATTTACAGCTGAGCAACAGGTTCTTCGGCCCTCCAAGCCTTGGCCGATCTAAATACATTGCCTAAACCTAATGACAAATTCCTAATCATCTGTAATCCTCTGCTCGCTATCTACTCATACATTTGTCCAGACGCAGCTGAAATGAATCAAACGTTCCTGCATCTGCTCCATCTGCTGACAACGCGTTCGAGGCACCTACCACCCTTTGTTAACGTACTTTCTGTGAGTATCCCCTTACTCTTTTCAACTCTCAACTTGAATGTGTGAACTCCCGTTATTGAATACCTCACCGCGGGAACAAGCATACCACAATCCATTCTGTCTATACCCTTCCTGATTTTGTAGACCACAATCATGTCCCTCCTTAATCTCCTTTTTTCCACAAAAAATAATCCTAACCTATTCAACCTCTCTTCATAACATCTCGTCCCATACCAGGCAACATCCTCGTAAACCTTTCCTGCGCCCTCTCCAAGTGTCCACATTATTTTGGCAATGTGGCTATCAGAACTGTATCTAGAATTCTAAATGCGGCCAACCAAAGTCTTGTAATGCATTAACATGACCTGCCAGCGCTTATATTCAATGCACCGTACGATGAATGCAAGCATACCATTTGACTTCTTGATCACTCTATCTACCTCTGCACCTAACTTCAACATAAAATGGACCTGAACTCCCAGATCTCTCTGCTCATCAACTCCTCCGAAGGTTGTTCCGTTTACAGCATAGGTTGCTCGAGAGTTAGACTTTCCAACATGCATCACCTCACATTTGCCTCGATTAATATCCACCTGCCACTTCTCTGCTCAAGTCTCCAGTCTATCTATAATCTCCTGTATGCTTTGACAATATGCTATGTTTTCTGCTACTCCACCAATCTTCGTGTCATCTGTAAATTACTGATCCGACGACCAAAGCCCTCTTCCAGATCATTTATGTATTTCATAAATAACAGTGACCCAGCACTGATCCCTGTGGTATACCTCTGGTCTCCTTTCTCCATTTCGTGAAACTCCCTTCAACCACAACCCGGTGTCAGCTGCTGCTCAACTAGTTCTTTATCAACCTAGCTAGAGAACCTTGCAATCCATGTGACTTCACTATGTCCATTAGTTTGCCATGGGGAACCTTATCAAACACCATCCTAAAGTCCATGTATATGATATCTACAGCCTTTCCTTCATCTATCAACTTGGTCACTTTCTCAAGAATGTAATAAAGTGGTAAGGCACGATCTACCCCGCACAAAACCATTTTGCCTGTCACAGATAAGTCATTATTTTCCAATTGTAAATAGATTTTGTTCCTGAGTACTTTGTGCAGCAACTTTCCCACAACTGACATTAGGCTCACTGGTCTGTCGTTACCTGAAATATCCCTAATACGCTTCTTGTACAGAGGGACGGCGTGGGCAATCCTCCCGTCCTCCGGCACTTCACCTGTGTTAAAGGATGCTGCAAACATATCCGTCAGGTCCCCTGTTCATTCCTCTCTCGCCTCCCTCAGATCCCATCCGATCCTGGATATTTGTCTACCTTTACATCCGTTAGCCGACACAACACGTCTGCAGAGACACATAATCAGCAAAGCTTTCCCTCTATGAGCATGTTGAACATTATTTGCAACTGGCATGCCTGCAATCCATCTACTTTAGGAAATTATTTTCTTATCATTCGTTGTAATCTTATTCTGTAAATGTCTCTTCACGATTCTTAAAACATATTCACAGTAAGTGCCATCTCATTTAACATGGGGATAATAAGCATTTTTTCGACAAGTGTATCTTCCACTCTGGAAACACCATTTGAGGGCTTCAACTCAGTGGATTCGAACCTAGGCACTGCTGCACTGTGATGAAGCCATCATGTTCAACTGTCATATTGTCTATGACATGTATCCTTCAAACATGTGGATCTTAAAATTCAAGGTACAGAAAGAGTTATGAAAACAGGTGTCTGCTTCGAATTATGATATATTCTCATTGCTTCTTTTATATGCTTTTTCCAACACAGTTTCAAAATGACACCGACACGTGAAGGAAAGCAAACATGTAATTCGAAAAACTGGAAATTCAGCTCCATGTTCCTCCATTGTTAAGCCTATTCCTCAAGCATCAGAAGGTTATATATTGAAATTGCATAAGAGAAGTGAAAACCCGTTGGATTTGAAATTCTGTGGATACCCATCCACATGCTGCGCCTTGTTGTTTTGGGCTTGAAACCCGATATCAGTGTCAAGGGTGGAACTGGCCTTCAAACATATGAACAATATAAAAATATGATGGCTATGTGTCCACTGCGTGGCTAGAAACCCGTACAGAAAAACAAATTAAATTAAAATGCAAGAACACCTGCCAGATACATTTTGGATTCCTACCAATTTGTGAAAGGGATGGTGAAGATCAAATAGAAGTGCTGGTGGGTAGTCTGTGCAAACGACAAGGAAAATTCTCAGGAATACCTGTGAATCTAGAGTGAAGTCAAACGGAGTTGAAACAAAGAGAGAAAATATTTCCGTGAAGTAGAAGTGGGAAGCGACTTTGAATTTCGACTACAGCGGCGGATTTCTTTATTAATTCCATAAGGATGTGAAAGCATGCACAATTTAAGAAAATCATAGGATACAACATCACAGATTCAGACCAATCGACACAAACTGGTCCATGCTGACCAAAATGTCCAACTACGGTAACACCAATTTCCCTGCACTTGTTCCATATCGTTCTAAACCTTTCACATCCAGGTATTCGTCCAAATGCCTATTAAGTGTTATAAATGTGCCCGCATAATTTACTTCTTCGGGCAGGATATTGCAAATGCATACCAACTTGTGCGAAAAGAAGTTGCCCCTCAGGATCCCTTCTAACTTTTCCACTATAAACTTAAACTGTTTCTCTCTTGTCCTTGTCTCTGCAATCATGTAAAACAATAACTGAGTGCATTCACCCTATCCATGCCTCTCGTGATCTTATATACTTCAATAAAATCCCCATCATTTTCCAGCCCACTAAAAAAAAGTTAAGCTTGACCAACCTCCCGTTATAACTCAACCGTTGAGTACTGGCAACATTGAAATTTCGTCTGCACTATTTTTCAATTTAATAATATAGATCCTGTAGCAAGGTGAGCACAACTGAAAACAATACTCCAAGTGCGCCCACACCAACGTCCTGCACTACTTAACCGTCAACGTTTATCTCAATGTCTTGACAAATTAAAGCTAGTGTGCTAAATGCCTTCTTCACTGTGCTGGCTACCCGTGACGCAACTTTCTGGGAACTCTGCACCTGAACGTCAAGGTCCCTCTATTCCACTACACTCGTTAAAGCCCTGCCATTCACCATGAAATTCCGACCTTAATGAGACTATCCAAACTGCAAGACCTCACATTTATGTTTATTGAACTTCATTTGGCATTTCCCGATTCACAGCGGATCAAGGTCCTGCTGCAATTTATGACAACCTTCCTTACCGTCCCGGTATGGCCTATTTAAGTGTCATCAGCAAAATCAGTGCCTTGCTCATTCTCATTGAAATCATCGAAGTACAGAACAAGTAGCAATGGTCGCAGATCCGATGCTTCAGACACGCCACCAGCCACGGGTCTCCAGGCTGAAATGCATCCTTCCACTATCACCCTCTGACTTCTACCACGAAGCTCATTGCGTATCCAATTTTCTAACTCTCCATAGATTCCATGCAAACTAACTTACATAAATCCCCACAGATTATATCTACCACCACGCCATTGTGACTCTTCCGAGACAATTCAACAAAGAACCCTAACATATTTGTGAGGCATTATCTCCGACGCACAAAGACAAGCACACTGATTCTAATCGAACCCAATATTTCCAAGTGCATGTGTACTTTATCACTCATTATTCTCTGAATCATCTGACCCACCACAAATGCTAAACAATTGTCTGTGTGGAGTTTTCACGTTCCCCTTTGTCTGAGCGGATGTCTACTGGTTCATCCGGTTTCCTGCCTGAGTCGAAAGCTGTTCAAGTTGGCTGGATTTCAATGATAAAGTGCCGTAGTCTTCAGGGATTTATAGATTAGCTACGTTAGCCATAGGAAATGAAGAGTGAAATTCTACCGGAATAGTTTGGGTGCAATGCTCTTCGGAGGATCGATGTGGACTTGCTGGGCTGAATCAACTGCATCCGCGGAGTAGGCGTTTTGTTCTATTGAATATTCGTTGTTGAGTAACGCTTGGCAGAGGCGGATTCCCAATCACAGTTTACTATGTTTTAACAGGTGAACTATCAGTGCATCAGACAAAGAGATGCACCAGGGCACCACAGCAGCTGCGATACAGCACGGACAGAGAAAGTTTGCATATGCAAAGTTTTGGCCCAGGCTTGAGACCATAATCGTCAATTATTGAGTCTTTAAAGGTTCAGTTACTTCGTTTTCCAAGGTGAGGCAGTTTACTTATGTGCACACGTTATGTACTTAGATCATTCTGCTGCAAAATATAACAGCCCTACGATGACCAATCTCGATGAACCCCGGTATCTTCAGCGCAACACAACATTGCCCAATCCAAACATTATCACCCAACACTCAGGAACTGCCAAATATCATCATGCACTGAACAACAACCCCTTCACTATTATCAATCACGGTCCAAACAAGCATCCCAGATATCAAAAAACTTCCGGTTCCTCCTAAATATTCACTGTAGTTGAATAGTGGTTATGATACCATTTTTATTCAGTTATGTGATATGACGTCAGTGGTGGGTCCAGGACTTTTTGCCCGTCGCTCGTTGGCTTCAGAGAGTAGTGGTGACAGTAATCTTTATAAAATGCTTAAGTCGACGTGGAGCACAGAACAGAACAGTGCTGTCACGGGGAAGCTTCCCGGATCTTGCCATCGCAACACAAAAGGAGCAACACAAAACTTAAGAGTAAGCATGTTGAGTGAGGCGGAGAATTCGTATTCATGACATTTTCAAATAACAGCGGGTTGTTGCCCCTCGAGAGCATAGTGGTTTTCATTAGAACTTGCAGGCTAAGGAGCCGTGATGAATTTCTGCAGTGTGCCTTGAATGTGATACAACATATCGAAATTGCGCCATCGATAGTGGTGGGAATGAACTATTCCTGGAAGTGTTTGCAACCATGGAGACTTAATTCGACAAGTATTCTGTCGAACTTCTTTTTGAATTGTTGGGAGCTTCACATGTTCATTCAAGCAGCAAGTATTTCACAATGGTCATACAATCCCTACAAGGTGGAAACAGGCCATTGGCTCAATCGGTCCACACCAATTTTCTGAATGATACGTAAACCTATTAATTGTTAGGCCCCATTCCCATGATGAATGCACACAAACGATATATCCTTAAACGCACTGGTCGATTGAGAATGACCAGCTCACCTACATCTCTGGAACAACTGGAGGGAGCCATGCAGACACCGGGAGAATGTGCAAAGTCAAAACAGAGGCTTGAATCGAACCTGGGTTCCTCGTGCTGTGAGGCAGCCGTTCTAACCACAGAACTACCTTTCCACACCTGATTTGCTCCCTGTCGATGGTGGACAAACTTTGAATAATTCCCAGCATCGGTACTGCTCTTATAGTCCGTGTTTTTCAGTGACTTAGGGCACATCAGGTTCTGGTCAAAGAAAACTGGCATTGGACGTCACTGCAGCTGGATCGTTCGCCCTGCTGCCGCACAGCTGCAGTACCGTGGGTCCAATTCCACCCCCAGCCAACTATGTGGAACTTGAACGTCCACCGTGTATGGGCAGCTTTCTACCGCATGCTCCGGGTTCCTCCTAGTTCAATGATGTTCAAGTTAGATGAATTGGCAATGAAAAACTGACGATAACCTTCAGGGATGTGTAGGCTTGGTGTGTTAGCCAAGGGAAACGTAATATTACAGGGGAAGGGGATGGGGCTGTGTGGGATGATCACCAGAGGATTGATGTTGTCTTCTTTGGCTCAACGTCATGTTTCCATGCTGTAGGGATTCAGTTCTGTGGAGGATTCAGCATTGGGCAGCAAATCGCAGAGACGCATAGTCAATGTGCTATTTATTATGTTTCCATCATGGAAAACCAATAGTTCATCAGACAATGATGTGCATCGGGCACCTGTCAAGCTCAGATGGAGCTCAGATCGAGTAAGATTTAAAATGTAACTAAAAATGATTCCCTCATTAAAAGTTCAAAGACTTCTTTTTTTGAGGTGTCACAGATCACTTCTGTGCACAAATTAGATTCTTATATGATAAGGCCATAAGGTATAAGATCAACCTAAACAATTCAGCAAATTCTGTCTGCTCTGCCATTTTACTGATATGTTTCTCAATTTTATTGTCCTGCTGTCTCACCTTTATCTCCTTAATCATCAAGCGTCTATCTGTCTCATTTTAATGTAGACAGAACGAATTGGCAGCCACAGTCTTCTGTGACAATATGTTTTGCAGATTAACCAAAGACTGGCTGAATAAAGCTGCACTCATCTGAATTTTAAAATGTTCACCTTCATTCTGATGCGAGTGGATACGTGTCTCCCCAACTAATACAAACATCTCCGTCTCATCCACTCTTTCAAAACATCTTTGTATTCAGTAATGTTCCATCAGATCGCCGCCCCTCCTGCTTAAAGCCATCGTGTACAAACCCAGACTGCTAGTCTGATGCTCATATGGCAAGGTCTTCATTCACTGATCATTGTTTCAAAATTCCTCCAGATCCCCGTCAATGTCAGTATATCCTAAGGTAGGAAGCCCACAACATTCCAATTCCTGTCAGGACAGAGCCTCATACAACGTCGTCATTATCTCTGATCTTGCATTCTCGCCCTCTTGCAATGAACGTAGACATTAAATTTACTTTCTTATCCGCGTGCTAACGATAAGAGAAATCGTTTTCTTGAACTCGCAAAACCGTTTGAACATTCGAACATTCAGCTAATCATTTCCTCTGTCAGTTCCTTGCCCATAACGTCATGGGCTCTTATCTTATTGGACAAAGTTCAGTGCAGTACATTGTTAAAGGCTTCGGAAAGTCCAAAGGGATCACGTTCTTTGCTTGTCCTTTATGTTTCTTGTTTGCAACTTTCTCAAGTAATTGTGATATAACGGTCAAGCAATACATCCCCCACTGAAACCGTAACATCTTAGCCCTATTTTACTGCGCTCTTTCAAGTACCCCTCATCTTATTCTTAATAATAGGCTCCAAAACGTTAGCAACTTCAGATCATGATAACCGATATTAGTTTCTATCTTCTGGTCATGTCCCTTCATAAGCAAGGCTGATACCTTCCTCATTTTCAAATAACCTGACACTCTCCTCCACTCCACTGACTTCTAAAAGATCGCTAGCAGTGCCTCAGCAAACTCCTTAGCTATCTTGTTTAGAACTCTGTGATCCAATCCGTCCAGTTATGGGGATTTAGTCTCCTTCAGACATTTTACATGACCAGCGGTTTCTCTTTAGTGATGACCTACACTCACGTCAAACCTCTCAGGCTCTCCAAATCGTTCTTTGCTGCTGGAGTTTTCCACCATGAAAACTGATACAGTATGCCTGTTCAGTTCCTCTATTATTTTTTTTTCCCCATGATGATGACACAGCCTCAATTTCCAGTGGTTCACTCTCATCACTCCCTCTCTCTTTCTGTTAACATATCTAATACTCTTGAAATTCGCTTTTCCACTACTCCACAGCATTTGCTCACATATCATATTAATCCCTCTGTATTGCATTTTAGTTACCATATTCTGGTTTTGAACGCTTCCCAATTGTCTAACTTCCTACTAATCTCTAACACAATGTGCACATCTTCATTTGTGTTGTATTATCGCTGAGTTACGTTGTGTGATATGATTGTCTTTAATTTGTTTCTTCTTCCTTCGGATTAATTAATCCAAAATTACTACAAAGATGCAAGCGAATACAGCTATATTCTTCTTCTTCTTTCTGTCGTGCTCCAATTCCAAACAAATCCTCAATCATATATTTGTAGATGTGATCTTCCAAATGTAATACTGTGGTATCTGAGACCTTCCTCAATCTCAATCTGATTTCGATCATCTTATGATCACTGCCCAATCTGTGTTCCTTTAGCACTATTTCTAATTTAGTATTTCTCATACCAAATCCAGAATGCCTTGTTTCCTAGTGTTTCTTCCAAAAGCTGCTCCTGATGCAGTCACATATTTGCTCCACAAGTAAATTAACTCGATGGTGGTTCTCAAAGTGATTTTTTTTCCGTTTCACCCGCACGGTCAAGTCTCCCATGATTATTGTGATATGTTATTCATGTATGCTTCTCCTATCTCCTGATTTGTTATCTTTGCCACAAGCTGACTGCTGGTAGAAGGCCAGTGAATACAATTTCCTCTGCGATTCCTTCAATTTAACCACACTGATTTGTCCGACTCTGTGTCAGTTCTCACTCCCAATTTTGGAAGACAGAGGTCTTGAAAAAGTTCCTAAGTCTCAGCAACGATATGATGGAAAACTGGTATTCTCGAAGCACATGTTGAGAATTCAGAATGAATTTCCAGGAGAAGTGGCGAAGCTAGATTTAATCACGTCGAAGTGAGCCATAAATGGAAAGAGGTTTTGGCAAGTTTATGTTGGAGAGGTATGGGGTGTGTATGGTAGTGTTCGAGGGGAATGCTTGTTTGAATTGCCCGAACACAGATCAGAACGTGACCTTGTAAATGGCGGCATTCCATCTTGCTGACAGTGACTTTGGGAATAATTCAGTTGACTCTCTCTACAGACTAAAGCGAGCCGTAACGCTCCTGAATTCAGTAAACAGCTCCGCATGTGTTCTCTGATAGTAGCAATTCACTCATTCAATGCTCATTGTGGGAACATTATCGCTGATACAATACGAAGTTCTGACTTTGAAGTAGAAGTGTACAAAGTGACATTTGCATTATTTACCTCACTGCCATTTCTGGTTAGTTACATTATGAGACAACCTTTATCACATCGTGAAGGTTTGTTTTTTTCCTTCTATAATTCTATCCATCGGGGGAATTATCTCAGCTGCCGTCATTTGTTTTTTTTTTAACCACGTTCTGAAGTCAAACGACACTTGAATATTGCAAGACTGAAATCGCTGCGGAGCTGTTAACGGGTATAAAATAAAGGCCTTGTAAATTGTCACTCTCAGAATCAAAGTTACCGGGATTGTCTGCAGAAGAAAGGGACAAGTCCGCTCAAACTGAACATGCATCTTCCAATTCAAACAGTGAGGAAAGTTTTCTACGTTGTCCTAGGAGTAATCGGTTTTCCCGATGAGTGGTGATAAACCTCTCGCTTGACAATTGTGTTCATCCTAGGCTGCACCATTGCCCTGTGCGTAATAATGTTACTTGAAACATCGTTTCATTTCAGATGTCTCTGAGCTATTTTCTGTTGTTTCAATTATTACAAGCTCTCCACATTTCGTCTTTTTACGTTGCATGTATCACCAGTCATCAAAACAAAACAAGCAAATATTATTTTAAGGACTATGTGGAAGCGTACAGTGATGGCATTGAACAAACGTTTTGATTCTGTCTTTCAGTTCTTGATGGGTCAGAAATTTATTTCGAGCAGATTTATTTGACAAAAAACATTAAAAAAGAGAGAAAAATGATAATCGTAAGAATTTAAGTAAATTAGTAGTTATTCATCTAAGCAGATAGTTGCTGCAGTATTTGTTGCCTTGAGATTTAGAATGTAGAAAATGGAAAGAAATAGGATCATTCAGACAAAAGCACGGCCAGATAGTGAGAGGAGGTCCTAAACAGCAGAGTTGATATAAGCTCATCGACACTCGTAAAATTACAAGGTGAAAGAACATATATTAATTTACTTGCCACCTAAATTAAGATTTCAGTGGGTAAAACTGGAAAGCAGCATTGGGTGTTTGAGTAACATTTATACTAAATGGTACTGTTTTGTGAGTATTTTAGAAGAACAATAAGCTTTAGCATGGAAATTACATTGAGTGTTCATTGAGGTTGTGGTGTTTGTGTTTCAACAACCTTAAGAATATACTTACATGATGCTTAGTACAGAGTCAAAGTAAAGGATTCAAGTCTGAATTAACTCTGGAGACATGGGTGAAAGTGTCTCTAATATCTGCAAGAATTTGACATTACACAGTGCACAGGGCATAGAACGGTACACTGGATTTTATAAGTGTTGAAACTTTCCACCTGATTTTTCCATTGTGTTCATTTCAAGAAAAAAGTTACTTGCACAGCGTATTTTTTATTGTTGTTGTTGTGGAAGGACCTTTTCTTTTATACTGTTAAAGGTGCATTGCCAGCCTCTTGTGAGCATACACCCGCTGACTGATTGAACAGCAAAACCGAAAATGAAAAATAAAACCTGTGATCTGCACAGACAGCTCTGGCTCGAAGGTCCGAAGTTTTCAAGCATTATCATCAGCTGTACAAGAACAGCATGCCTCACAAATGATAATGCTTCAGTTTACCACACAGCTTCATTAACTCTGAAGCTGTATTCCTGACTGGTTTGTGACCCCTGATCGAAGTGACTGTGTGTTCAGTGCACTATCCTTCAGGATCTATTTACATTCATGTGGTGCACTACATTGTACTGACTCAAAACAGAATTGAATTTTCGACGTTATTCTGCATGATCTCATTTCATGATCAAAGACTTGGTAAATATTATGTCATGAAAGAAATTACTCATTATAGAATAAATTATGCATGATTCTTCATGCCAAACATTATGTGACAGTTTTCATAACATGAATCATCGTATTTGGATGAACTGGGCAATGACTGGTCTTCATGTTCCACTCACCTCCATCTCCATTCCTGCTCTTCCCACCTTTGAACGTATCCTGCCATTCAGGGATCCCTCATAATCAACATCTGCCTTCTTGAGTTCTGATGAAGGGGAACTGGAACTGAATTTTTTTCTCTGATCTATACAGATGCAGCCAGACCGCCCGGGCTTTTCCAAAAGTAATTGTTCTTTTTTTATTTACAACATGCAGAATCTTTCAGGTTTTATTTGTCTTCTCATAAAATACTCTCATCTCCTCCACTTCAAGTGATAGTTACACAACCTTAGAGTAAATGGCATTCTGTTCTGAATTGTTTCGAAAAAAAAATTACCTACTATCGTGGACACTAGTACTTCAAAAGATCACACATGTACATATGCTGTACAAGCCCAGCTTCAAAATTCCTACACAATTTGAAAATATTTCTCTGGGTTATCCTTGATCATTCACTTATCTGAATGATGCACCTGCAATGTTTCCAAATTGGATTAATTTCTTCGTTTTAAATTTGTCATTCAAGTTGATAGATTTGTCATAAGGCGTCTGGTGGGTTGTCTTTCATTAGCAAGGGATTGAGTATCAGAATCCCGACGTTAGCCTGCAGTTCTGTCAAGGCGTGGTGAGATCACACTTGGAAAATTATGTTCAGTTCTCGTTGATTTATTATAGGAATGATTTGGAATCTTTAGAAAGGGTACAGAGGAGATTTACCTAGATTCTGCCAGGACTGAAAGACATGCATTCTAAAGTTAGTTTCAGGGTATTAGGAACTTTCTGAATGGAGTGACGAAGTTTTTGGGATGACCTGATCGAGATGTACATGATGAAGAGACGAATTGATCGAGCGGAGAGCCAGACATTTTTTCACAGGGCAGAAATCGCTATCACGAGGGGTCATAATTTTAACTGGATTGGGAGAATGTTTTGTCGAGATTTCAGAAGGTGGTTCTTTACATAGTGAGTGTTTGGCGTGTGGAATGTACTGCCGGCGATAGTTTCAGATACATTAGGAATACTTAAGCTACTCTTGGGTAAGCACATGGTTGACGATGAAATGCAGGTGTATAGGTTAGTTTGAACTAAGAGTACGATTAAACGTTGGTACAACGTCGAGACGGAATGCCCTGCACGATACTGTACCGTTCTATGTCCTATGTTCTGTGTCGTGTCAGATTATTGCAGCTATTAGAAGCACCTTCCCAATTTCTCGAGAATTATTCGGGCCTGAATACCGAATCATCGACTGTGTCCAGAGCATTACGTCAGTATATTATTACCATTATTGATACAAACACTGTTATTTTATTGTCCAGCAGACGTTGTCCAATACATTTTGGTTATGTTTCCACAGTGTCAGATGACTATTCTTTAAATCATGACACTCCATGACAGCCAATTCACAGGGAATGTTCAAAGCATAATGAGTATGTAGAATTTGTGGGAGTTGTTCTCAGCGAAGATAGAGGACTCTTCTTTTCTCGGAATTGGCTCTGTTTAATAATTGGCATAAATAGACAGGAAATGATCTGAATGCACTGGAAGGTTGATAAACCAGCTGCGATTTTGTTTCTCATTCAAACTTTTACCTGCATTCTTACCTCTTTTCAACAACGTGCTCCATGTTCATGTCCCATTTGCGTTAAACCTGAAGAAACACTGTTTGTCACAGGGTATCAGTTGAGATTATTGCTCTTCTAACAACACTCCACACAGATACTTGGTGGTGCTAAAATATAACCTTTACCTCAAAGACTCAGAATGATGGATGCTTATGTTTTCAATTATTTTATGTTTCTCTGTCGTTCTGTCTCTTCCAGTCCATTTAGTGATAATTACAATCCTGGCTCGGGAAAAGTGTGGAATATCGGCCTGCACCACTCGCTACCTTCTGGCTATGGCAACAGTAGATCTTCTGGTCGTTATCATTGAGATCATACTGAGCAAAATCAAGAATGATTACTTCCCACCATCGTTCCTTGACATAACTCCTGTGTGTAGTGTTCGATATGCACTGCACCGCATAGTCATAGACAGTTCTGTCTGGCTCACCACTGCTTTCACCTTCGATCGCTATGCCACCATTTGTTGAAATAAGCTCAAAACCAAATACTGTACTGAGAATACTGCAACTGTGGTTTTGGCAACAACTAGCGGTCTGCTGTGTTTAAAAATATTCCTATCTACTTTAGATTTGAAACATCTAAGATCATTAACAATGTACCATGGTACTGTTCAAATAGTCATGCATATTATGAGGACCCTGTGTGGAGAGGAATTAACAACTTTGAGAAGATCCTGACCCCAATACTTCCATTTGGGTTAACTCTGTTCCGCAATGCTCTGACAGTGAAACACATTATAGTCGCCAGCCGTGTCCATAAGGGACTGAAGGATAAGAATAAAGGAGATATTTCAATCGATCCAGAAATGGAGAGTAGAAGACAGTGTGTGGTTTTACAATTCGCCATATCTGCCAGCTTCATATTTATGTGGCTGTAGTATATTTTACATTACTTGAATGTTGATGCGCCTTCAGATAGTGATGGTGAACATACATTTAAAATGTTGCATATATGCTGCGGAATTCGATTTGTTGCACAAGCAACATTGTCTATGTGTCATCTCTTCCGAGATTCAGAGAGAAGCTGAGAAACCCACTGGAAACTATTTTTACATAAGATATCCAACAAACATGCTAACAAAACAAACGACAGTAGCACTGAAACTGCGAGAGTTCGTGGAGCAAAGTTTACAAATGATAGCTTGGAGGACGACATGTCTCACAAGAGATGTTAACAGTTGGAAATACTTTATATAAAAAAGTTACCAAATTTGAGAAACATCGACAGCGGCTGTTGGAAACTAAACACTATAGAGGCAATAGAAAACACAGTGACAGTGGCAGGAATGCAGTAAATGTCCACTCACGCCAAAGAACAGCAGAACAGTGGCTCGATGACACATAGAGAGACCTGGATGGATATATACTAGAATTTTGCGGACCATGACACCATTTACCTCCTTACTCAGACTCTGCAATTCAGAGATCACATCTGCTCAATTGCATCGATACCATTATGTAGAATCATCTTAATCAGTTGTTCTTTTGAAGCAATGGATATTGAAAAGTTTCCGCGTTGAACTGATATTGAGAGCTGAAATTAACAAGACGCATCATGCATGTCCAACCTGAGCAAAGCACCAGAAGAGACCTTCGATTGATCAGATGTAAACAGAGCAGGAGAACAGTCACCATGTCTCCTGCAGCGGAGAAAATTAAGCAGTGTCGATTGTCCCTTATCCAACTCCACTGGATCGATTTTCGGCTCCTCACATCTGCTCGGGAGAAAAACATATTTATTTTTATGGAAGAAACTATGGTGCATGCCGTTCCGTCCAACCCGTTCATGCTGACTACATATCTAAAACCAATCTAGTTCCACCTGCCAGCACCCAGCCCGTAACACTCCAAACCCTTCCTATTCATATATGCATCCAAATGCATTTTGACTTGAGATCTGCTACCCAATTGATTTTCCTAGCCCACATGCACATGAAACACCCGCATTATTGTTGTAGTCGCACAGTGTTTCCATGCCTTTTATTTGTCCTGATTTATTTTCTTCCCTAGATCATCACTATTGCCGGGATGTCTGTGCACAAATCACATCACGGTCTTTTCTCCTTTTCGGTTTCTCAATTGAACCCACACATATTCTACGCATTCTGACTCTTCAAGTAGTCTTGCTATTGACGTGATTCCATTTCTTACATGGCAACCCGTCCCCTCTGCTTGTATTCTTAATATTGACATGTATCCATTGACATTTCGTCCCCAGTTTGATTCCCCTGCAGCCACATCTCTGTTATACACACAACATCAAACCAGCCAATTTCAATCTGTGTTACCAACAAATTTACTCGTTTATAGGCATAACCTCTCAGATTTCCCATTATATCCTAGGAACACGACTTTTTTTCATACACTATATCTCCGGTTATTTGTCCTGGGAACTTTAACACCTTTTCCTGAGCACTCCCCCTTTAACTCTTGCCAGTCAGGCTAATTATAGCTAATCGTATGGCTTTTCCTTTTGCTCTTCCCAAGTCAGGTCGTGAAATTTCAGTGTGAAGCGATGAGATGGTCCAACGTGGAAAAACCCAGTTGACGTGTTTGCGTGAGATAGTTAGTTCTTGAACAGAGGAAGTGAGATAGTTAGTTCTTGAACAGCAGCAAGCTCAGAACAAGGTCTGACGAACACGCACACTTGGATTGAGGGCTACCTTTTCATTCCATGATCCACCCCGTCAATCGGATCAGGATGACGCATTTATGGGCAATTCACACTTGTGCCAAGGTAAACGTAAGCTGGTCAACATTGCGTTTGTCAACCTTACCACGTCACTCAGGTCCGTTCCTGTGTCAGCCTGACTACTTCAAGCATCCAGTGCTGTGTGGAGACTCGACTTTTACAGTGCACTTCCGTTTGTCAGCACTCTTTCCATATTTTGTGAATGTTATAGTATTCATTAAAAGTTGTCAGTCGTCAGTGGACAGCTTCCTTTTCATGAGATCACACATTTCCCAACGCGCAACGCTAATCCTCCACTTCTTGAAAACTATCAGATTTCTGTTTCTCATTAAACTGAATTATTTATGTTAATCTTGGCATTTCTTTTCGATTTTCCACGTCTTCTCCCTACCCAACTGCATTATCGCTAATTCTGCTACAACTCCGATTGTACTTTTCATTTCTTCAGGCCACTTTGACTCTTGCTATTTCTGTTCTATGCTTGTGGGCGGCACGGTGGCACAGTGGTTAGCACTGCTGCCTTACAGCGCCAGAGACCCGGGTTCAATTCCCGACTCAGGCGACTGACTGTGTGGAGTTTGCACATTCTCCCCGTGTCTGCGTGGGTTTCCTCCGGGTGCTCCGGTTTCCTCCCACAGTCACAAAGATGTGCAGGTCAGGTGAATTGGCCATGCTAAATTGCCCATAGTGTTAGATTAAAGGGGTAAATGTAGGGGTATGGATGGGTTGCGCTTCGGCGGCTCGGTGTGGACTTGTTGGGCTGAAGGGCCTGTTTCCACACTGTAAGTAATCTAATCTAATCTAACCCTATAAGAACCATTGTATCTAAAACGTGGATTACACTCCCATCAATAAATCAAAAAATAAATAAATGAACTAAATGAAAACATTTCTGCACCACTTCTATTGTTTGAATCCCTCTGCAACAGTACACATCTTTAAAAACGCATTTTTCGACCATCCTCATATTTCCATAACATTCCTCCAGTTTATTTTTTCACGCTGCTCAAGCTATCGACCATCCTCCAGCTGCTACAATCCTCCCGATCTCCTTATACTCCCAAAACCCTTCCTGTAATTTCATTCTCAGTTCCATCCTCCAGACACGCCAATGCCTCCTGGGTGTATGAACCTCTACGTTTCTAAAGCACACTGAATCCTTCGAACCACCTTTACTTGAAAGCCGCTAACAACCCCATGAGTGTTACCTGTTACAGCCGATCCACGACCACTATCTCTGCAAATGTCTTCAATAATAGGTCCCCGGTCAACTTACACCGACAGCTATAATTTTCCCACTGTACGTTTTCTCCTCAGTCTCCTTGCAATGTCAGTAACTCTGCAGTTTCATCATCCTACAATCCGAGCAAATCTCAAGACATTACTGTTACATCCATGTTTGAATCGTCCATGAGAAGCCTCCGTTTCTCTCTGTCAAATTCAAGATCCCACGGCCCTCCCACACTGTGAGGTATCTTCTATAGTGGTGTCAGAGAGTCATCGAAACATATCAGGTGGAAGGAAATCCTTCGTTCCAAACAGTCCACACCAAAAATATTCCCAAACTAAACAAGAACTATCGGTCTCCACCTGTCCCTTTTCCATCCCTATCTTTTCCATTGTATCTATCCAAATGTCTTTGAAACGTTGTAATTGTCCTCACATTTGCCATGTCCTCAGGAGGTCATTCTACACGCGAACCACAGAGGTAACAAAAAAGACTCTTAACTCTTATTCAAGTCTGTCCCTCTTACCTTGAAAAATGTACCCCCGAAACTTGAAAATAAACTCATTCAGCAAAAGTACCATGAACTCTGCAATCTACTGTCATAAATGCCCCATCTCTGTTTCCTCCTACATTCTCTAGAATATTCAATGTTTTTGTTAAGTTTTCAGGTTCCTCTATAACTGAAATTCCGTGCAGCCGCTCCATCATTCCCTATGTCTTTTCACTCAGTCTCTTCATGTAGGGGGTGGTGTAATTTTTAAATCATTAACCGCTGTAGTAAGCACATAGTAAGTACAAAGCCACCATTTTAGTCTTCTCTACCTTGTAGTAAGCACGAGCAGACACTCCCCCCAGATTTTCATGAATGGAACAATGGAAACAGCTTTCCTCGTGGCTGAGGGACCGCCCACAACCACGGCTGTACGTCATCATCCATATAAGGGAGAAGCGGAGAACTCGAACACTGATTGGCTAGGTGAATAACCAAATAATCTCATCCATCAGGAGGACAGTGGGGAACTTTAACACTCATTGGCTGAGACAGTAGAAGGCCCAGCCCACTCCTACATGTATATAACGTGCGGGGATTACAATCTGTGTGTGTGCCTCGTGGGAAGCCATTGAGGTAACACCCGGTTCTGCAGAATTGAATAAATAGTTTTGGACGAACTCCTCCGTGTCTTTGTTCTTGGGAAGGGAAGCAGAGTGCCTGATGGGGGGGTCGCAGAGTCCCCTATCCTGCACATTCAGCTTCATTTTCCAGCGAAATCATACCCGTATCTGTAACCCGTTCGAAATCATACAATCTCTTTTTTCTGCATGTATCTTCTATCTCTCCAACTCCATAAAGTGTTTCCATAACTTACAACAACGCCAGCATTCTCCAGGAGACTGCCACTGATCCAATTGCTACAGTATTCCTAGTTCTTTCTCCCGACTGCAAAACGTGTCTTATCTCTGAAAATACAATGCTGCATTTTACAAGGAATACTCCAGTCTGAACAGCATGAATTATGCCTATAAATTCTTCCAGTGCTTGTAACAATCACTTTGTCATGATGACATGATCCAGCTCCTCTAGCCGACCATGTCAGTGCAATCTACTCTAATTATACAGCTCTCTGTAAATCCCTAACTTTTGCCAGCGCCTATGAAGACTCTTACTTCTGCATCTGTCTGTCCAGAAGCACTCTATATCTCTGAAAACCCCTTTTAATATGTCCACAGGCGCAATCACATAACCTTCATCAGCCACTTCGGGTATTACTGCTCTCTCAGCTTCCAATCTCCCAAAACTGTTACCACTCCTGCAACGCCCTCGAGTACTTACAGCCCTCCGAATGTTCGTGATCTAATCCAGTTTACACAAGCTTCTTCTAGAAACTACAGGACCACTTTTCTCATTCAATGTTGCAGTTCTCCATCTCTTGATCTTTCTTTCTTTAATTACTCTATCCAGAGCTTCAATGCAACGTGGTTTTTGTTTTTACTGGGCTCTCATTTTAAAACTCGTTATCTCACTTCATCCAAACACATTTCTACCTAGACACATATGAACTCATTCTTTCATGGCATACCGGAGACTTTCTTTTTTTCACTTTCTCATCGCATTTTGCTCTGATTGAATTCACTTTCAATCAAATACGTATTCTTTCTGTTTTGCTTCATTTTTATCCACAAATTCTCTGAGCCTATGCTTCCTTTTCCTGGTCTATTTGTCCTTACATACGTTGAGTCTCTCCTGCGTTTGGCCTCTGTACCTCATCAGGCGTCAACATCATAATTATTGCAAATTAATATATATTCATAATATTTGTCAACATAAAAGTCTGAATTTATTGAAGCGCCAATTGCTGGACGTACTTTACGCTAAACTTTTACTTGTGCAAGCAATGTATATCATATAAGATCACCACCTGTGTTTACCTGCAATTGAAGATAAGCACACTGTTAGAATTAATGCATTAATACTACATCTTCCCCAAGAATTTGACATGCCTGTCATGCGCTGCAGACCAGAGAAACTACACCTTTAACAATTGATGTTATGCTTCTGTCACACTTTTTTCCTTTTTGTCTGGAGTGAATTGGATTTGCTCACAGTTGAGATTAGAATTTGCTGAACAGGTGGAGTCTTGGTAAATTCCTCACTTTGATCACTCGCAGATTCAGATTCAACTAGTGGATAAGTGGAGGAACTTTGGGGCATTGAATTGCCATGGCTGCCCTTTTCGGTCGGATTTTCCACCTGAGTGTCAATTATGTCTGTTCCATTTCATCTCAGTTTTATTCAATTCAATCAGGCACACACTGTTGCCATGGTGGCTGATGACTATATGGCTTTTTTCTCATTTGAGAAGGCCAGCTGGCGATCCATTTAACCTGTGGCTCAACGCGCCTCAGGTGAGTGATGAGATCGAGAAAGTGAGATAGTCTTGCCAATTGCAATCAGTGCAGTAACTGATATTGGAGTCCCTCTGCAGTATAACGCATTCATCCAGGCGACAGAGCTCAAAGGATAATGCGGGATTATGGAAGAAACATGTATTAGCATATTTGTGCGTAATGAACTTGACATTTATGTTAAATTGACTGGTAAATTTAATCGAATCACAGAATGCTGATCGCGTGCAAACAGGCCATTTGTTCGAACATGTCCACAACAATCTTTCAAAGTGTCACCCCTCCAGGCACATTCCCCAAATCTATATTTCCCCTGATTCATGCACATAACCTACTCATCCCTGAAAATTATGGGCAATTGCGCAAGCAAGGCCAATTCACCTAACCTGCACATCTTTGTTCTGTGAGAGGAAACAGGGCCACCCAGAGAAAGCACATCATTAATGATACCAATCGACTTACTCCGGTCGCTCCTATCCAAGATTCACCATTCATTTGGATGCTTCAAAAAAACTCGAAAATCGACACACGAATAACCTTTTTGGCCCTCCCAGCCTGGTCTGACATTAATAGCATAATGTTTGATCATCTAAATTCGTTTGCTGTCACCTTTTTCTCCCCCATTTTCTTTGATCCTTTTGAACCCTCAAACTGCATCGAACGTATTCGCGATAATATTGAATATTTTTTCTCTGAATCACTTTCTGTGGCACAGAATTCCACCGTGTCACCACTGTATGGGTGCAGGAATGTCTGCTCATCACAATCCGTTATGGTACACCCCAATAACCAAACCCTCGTGGACCTGGTAATAATGGAGAAACCCATTTGGCCTTACTATTTGGTGGACTGGAATTCAGACGTTGTTCCTCTTACAGTCAAAAGTTTTCGTTAGCCAATCTTTCAAATCCAGGTTGACATAAAGCAGAGATCACATTTTTGTACTGATCAAGAAGGGATATTCGTCAGAGTAGAGGATTTCAGTAACAGATTAACAATTATTAACGTTAACGTATAACTGGACTGTTTGAAAATTTAAACACCTGGTGAAACGTTCACGACAATTGCAGAGAGACAGTGAGAAAGGGAAGAAACCATGGTGTTATGGATGGATGTGAAACATGGGAAACCAGTTCAATAGTCCCTGACGATGCGATTTACTGATATATCCTTTTCACTTGTCAGGATATCCTACTCCTCTATATGTATCCCCTGGGTACTTTCACTTGTAGGAGGCACAGGGCGATAGGGTCCGTACTTGCAAGATATCTGAAGAATTGCCGAAAAGAATAAGCTGACAGCAAAAAGGGACTTGAAATAGATAGGCTTCGTTCAGGCTTAAGATCTTAATTTGAATGCTAATGGAAAGATAACATCATAAGTTCGGAGGGCAAAAGGCGTCCATGCATAATGCTCATAGGTGACGGGCTCTGCTGCTCATAATGGCGGGGTAAAATTTCGTAGGGTGACAGCAATAGGGTTTCCATTGTAATGGGAGCAGATAGGCGGTTCTGTGGTCGAAAACGAGACTCCCTGATGGTATGTTGCCTCCCAGGTGCTCTAGTCAGGGAGGTCACCGATCGGCTGCAGAGCATTCTAAAAGGGATGGGTGAAGAGCCACCTCTCGTGGTGCATTTAAGTACCAATGATATAAATAATAAATCGAGGCCCTGAAAGCAAAATTCAGGGAGCTCGGAGAGAAATTAAAGAGGAGGACATCAAAGGCAGTGATCTCAGTAATTCTACCAGTGCACGTGCTGCCCAGTGTAGAAATGAAAGAATAGGCATGATGAACAGGGAGCTTGAGGGATGTTGTAGGGGGAGGGGTACAGATTTGTGGTCTTTGGAACCGCTTCATGGGAAGCTGGAACTATTACAAATTGGATGGTCTACATCTGAACAGACTGGAACTAATGTCCTTGCGGGTGTTTATGCTACTGCTGTTGGGGTGGGTTTATACTGACCTGGAGGGGTGCGGGGAACCAGAAGGGAAAACTAGTGTACAGTGTGATGTGGATGCGTGAGACTGTATGAAACAGGATCTCGAAGTTAGCATTACCAAGGAGATAAATAGGGAAGCAACAGATGAACGCAATGGAATTGTTGGTCTGAAGTTCAAATTATTTCATGCAAGGAGTATAGTGAGTCAGGCAGACGAACCTAAGGTTTGCATTGGTGCCTGGGAGTATGACATTATTGCGATCAGTGACTTGATTGAGGGAAAGGCATGATTGGCAACTGAGTGCTCCAGGATAAAGGTACTTCAGACACGACAGGGAGGGAAATAAAAGGGAGGGAGGAGTTGGATTGCTGGTCAGGGATGATAATGGAGGACAATATGGAGGTCTTGAGCAGTGAGGCATTATGGGTTGTGCTGAGAAATAAGAAGTGAGCAGTCACATTGTTGGAGCTATTGTACAGTTCCACCAAGAGTGACAGTGATGTAGACGAACAATTAGGTAAACCGATTATGGAAAAAAATGTAGAGCCAATAGGGTGGTGTTGACGCCAGATTTTATTTTTCGAAGGTTGACTGGGATACAATTAATTTCAGAGGTCTGGATGGGTCAGAAGTTTGAAGAAGCATCCAGGAAAGTTTTCTCGATTAGTATGTCAATACTCCAACTCGGGAAGACGACATTTTGGAACTGGTGTTGGTGAATGAGCCAAGGTAAGTGGTAGAATTTGTAGTGGGTATTTCTATTGGAATCGTGACCACAGTTCGGTAAGTTGTAGAGTATTTGGAGACAAAGATGGGAGTGGTCCTACCGGAAGACTACTAAACTGGGGCAAGCCTAAATAAAACAAAACTCAGCAGGAGCTGGGAAATGTGGACTGGCGGCAGCTATTTGAATGGAAGAGAACATTTGATATGTGTGAGTCTTTCAAAATAGGTTGAAGATAGTGCAGAATAATCATGCCACTCTGAAAAGAAGCGACAGGAAAGGGATGATTTGTGCACCGTGCATGACAGGAGAAATTGTGCGACTGTTTAAAAAGGACGGTAAGGACAAGCCAGGGAACTATAGACCGTTGAGCCTGAACTCAGTCGTGGTCAAGTTCTTGGAAGGAATCCTGAGGGACACGATGGACATGTATTTAGAAAGGGAAGGACTGATTAGGGATAGTCAACATGGCTTTGTGCGTGGGTGATATTTATCCCACAAACTTGACTGACTTTTTTGAAGAAGTAACATAGAAGATTGAAGAGGGCAGAACAGTAGATGTAATCTATATGGCTTCAGTAAGGCATTTTACAAGGGAGACTGATTAGCCCATGGGAGACTGATTAGCAAGGTTAGATATCATAGAATACAGGGGGGAACTAGTCAATTGGATGCAGAACTGACTCAAAAGGAGAAGACAGAGTGTGGTGGTGGAGGGTTGTTTTCAGTCTGGAGGTCTGTGACTAGTGGAGTGCCACAAGGATCGGTGCTGGATTCCCTACTTTTTGTCATTTACATAAATGATTTGGATGCGAGCATAAAAATAGTTAGTATGTTTGCAGATGACACCAAAATTGCAGGTGTAGTGAACAGGGAAGAGGGTTCCCTCAGATTACAACAGGATCGAGATCAGATGGGCCAATGGGCTGGGAAGTGGCAGATGGAGTTTAATTCAGATAAATGCGAGGTGCTGCATTTTGGGAAAGCAAGCCTTAGCAGGACTTATACTCCTAATAGTAAGGTCCTAGGGAGTGTTGCTGAAAATAGAGATCCTGGAGTGCAGGTTCAAAGCTCCTTGAAAGTGGATAAGATAGGATAGTGAAGAAGGCGTTTGGTATGCTTTCCTTTATTGGTCAGAGTATTGAGTACAGGAGTTGGGAGGTCATGTTGCGGCTGTACAGGACATTGGTTAGGCCACTGTTGGAATATTGCGTGCAATTCTGGTCTCCTTCCTATCGGAAAGATGTTGTGAAACTTGAAAGGGTTCAGAAGAGATTTAAAAGGATGTTGCCTGAGTTGGAGGATCTGAGCCACAGGGAGAGGCTGAACAGGCAGGGGCTGTTTTCCCTGGAGTGTCGGAGGCTGAGGGGTGACCTTATAGAGGTTTATAAAATCACGAAGGGCATGGATAGGATAAATAGACAAAGTCTTTTCCCTGGGGTTGGGGAGTCCAGAACTCGCGTGCCTCGGTTTAGGGTGAGAGGGGAAAGATACAAAAAAGACGTAATGGGCAATGTTTTTACGCAGAGGGTGGTACATGTATGGAATGAGGTGCCAGAGGATGAGTTGGAGACTGGTACAATTGCAACATTTAAGAGACATTAGGAAGGGTATATGAATGGGAAGGGTTTGGAGGGACATAGGCCGGGTGCTGGCAGGTGGAACTAGATTGGGTTGGGATATCTGGTCGTCATGGACTGGTTGGAATGAAGGGTCTGTTTCCATGCTGTATATCTCTGTGACTTTATGACACTATAAGTTGAATGCTTGAACACGGATAGTGTCTCTCAATCATCCTGTGCTTTAGAAATATTCGATCAACACTGGTGTATCAGTTCACACTCACCTGCATCCCCGCCCTCAAGGAAACATCAGTAGATCGTTCCTCTCCATCCACTCACTCTCGATCAGAGATACACCTGTCCACTAACTCTCAGACAGATATCTGACGATGTTTGGTATCACTCAGTTAGCCCTCTTTCTCAGACGATATCTGTACACTGTCTGCAATTATTCAGTGCCATTACTCTCAGGGAACTGTTTCAGATGGTTTCGTGTTTGACTTACTCAATGTCAGGGACAATTCTTTGCAGTGACTGGAATCTCTCGGTCCCCTCTGTCTCTCAAGGAGAAATTTGCATACTGACTGCAGCCGATCAATCCCACCTCTCGCTCGGGCTGCGATCGATACAGGCACACATCTGCCTCTATCTAGGTAGATAATTGCACATTGACTGCTATCAGGCAGTCTCCTCTTTCTCAAGCAAAAATCTGAGCACAGACTGGTTTCTGTAAGTGCCCTCTCTTTGAGGGAGATATCTGGAAAATGACTCGTGTCCCTCATTCGTCCTCGTCTCAGACAGATATCTGTACACTGACTGGTGTCCCTTAGCCATCCCTCTCCATCCCACTGATATAGCTTTATAATGTGTCAAAAGATAGTCTTTTTTTGACTAAAAGCTGCTCCTTTATCAAGAAGACTGTCGTTGACGTTATCAAGAGGGGCAGTTAACCGGTCCAGGCTGTGATCGATCTGTCCTACAGAGATACAACAATATTGAGAGGCTTTATTCAAACAAATGAGACTCCAGGCCAAAATTGTGAAGTTTTAAACGTAACCTGTGTAAAAAAAAGAGGAGTGGTCGACTGTCTAGTTAACTGAGGTGAGAAGTTTTAGTTCAGTCTTGAACCGGTTGGAAGCTCAACAGGGAGTTGTGTGGAAGCTCTCTGGTTCTCTTTCTGTCCTCCAATCTCAACCTGCAAACATGTGTTCCATTTATACTGCTTTTCAAAGGGTGTTTACTTCTTGGGACTGTAGTATATATTTGCTTCAGCATAATTAAGTTAAGTTAAATAGTATGAACTTTGTAGGGATAATTTATTCTGTTCTTTATGTTTCATTGTGTAGTTTTCTGAACAAAATTTCGGTCTGTTTCAAAATCTAATAGTCAACTGAACTAACTTAATCCTGTGTCGTTCTACGCCTGTCAGCACCCACGCTCCCCCCACCTCCCCAACTCTCTCTTCATGCCCCCAATTTTTCTCAAGGGAGCTATGTGTATATTGACATGTGTTTCTCAGTCAACTTTATGTCATGGACATATTTCTACGGTGACTTGTGTCTTTCAGTCCCCTATATCTCTGAATGTGATACCTCTTGAGTTATTCTACTTTCTCTATTTTAGGGACTTGGAGAGAGTTCAGAAGAGAGTAACCAGGATGTTGCAGGGTATAGACGGTTTGAGTTAAAAATGAAGAGTGGTACGTTGCCCTTTTTTTCGCTGGAGCATATGATATTGATAAGCGACCAGACATAAGTTTATTGAATCAGATTTGTCTGAGGATAAAATGCCTGTGGACAAGTAATCAACAGTAAATATTTTAAAAGATGTGAAACCAGCCAGATAAGTTGCAGTTATTCGACACAACGTTTCAATGGCAATATGATTTTTAGAAAGAGCTGAAAACATGCTTTTCCAGAAAAAGCTGAAAATATGCAATTCAAAACTTGTTTTCCCCCTGAACCGGGTTAGAATATCGAACTGAAGCAAACTGCTCTGCACATATACGTAAGCACTTTGATGTGCATAATCGCAAGGATTCCTTGTTTACCTGCATCACATTTCCCAATTTCTCTGCTTTTCAAAGAGATGTCTTGCAGAATGGCACATATCAGAAATCTCCTCAGCGAATACTGCATGTGAGTGCTCTTACTCATGGCTGGATATACTCAGCAGGTCCGAGCGAATAGCTGTAATCAAACATAATTAACGTTTCAAGCCGATGACGTTCAATCTCAACTAAAGACAGTTGTAAATGCAGTAGGGTAAGCCAGCAGTTAAGTGCGTGTGTGTGCACTTGGGAGCGGGAGGTGACTGGTGCTGGTATAATTTTCCTCATGTGTGTAAGGCAGGGAGCAGGGGAAGGGAGATGTCGTGATGCAAATGGAAATGTCACTTGTAATTCTTCTAAATTGAAGAGTCACAACACATACGCAGCCGATTTTATGATTCTATGCATTCCTGCCCAGAAGCAGCAAAAGGAAAAATGACTGTTTATTTTTGAACCTGATTCAGACCGTTTGTTGCACTTGTCTTTTCTGATGTTGATGTGATGTCGTTGGATGTGATGTCGGAGGAATGGTCAGCATTCTGGGCCTATTCTTAATTCTATCACTGAAAGTTTTGCTTTGCTACTGCATACGGCTCTTCATGCAACCCATAAAACCCCAGTATGTGTCTGTGTTCACATGTAACAGGAGTCACAAATATGTCAATGAGTAACTGGGTGCATTGAGCCATAATTTGTGACAATTGCATGGTTACCATTACTGAGTAAGTTGTATTTCTGATTTCCACCATCGACTGAAAACCATTGGATGAAACACAGAACGAAAGGAAGAACATGCTGTCTGTCCAGCATCAATGCTCAGTAGCAGTTGTACCATGCTCAAGATGCAATGCAACAACTCAACATGGCTCCTTTTGCACCAAAACATGAGTACCACCATCTAGAGGGACACGGCAGTAGTTACATGCGAAACCCATCTGTTGCAAGTTTCTATCCAAACTACTTAGCATCCTGACTTGCAGATGTATCACCATTCCCTGAGTATCAAGGTGTGTGTACCTCCAAGATATGTACCACACGTTTTCATTTATATGAAAGTTTTTGTTGATTTGTGCAAAATATGTGTTTTATCTGCAAAATGTTTGAGACTTCAGGTTGGTATTTGTGTGCATTCGAAGTCAGTGAGCAGTCGAGGTTTAGGTATTTAAAAGGTAGATAGAGAAGCCCAGGTTAACCCATTATTATGTTCTTCCTTTCTCAATCACTACAATCCCAGACAGACATGGGAAGGCGCTGGCAGCTGATTGGATGACCTAAAATTTGGTGGAGAGGGGCTCTGAATGACTGACCAGGGCAGAGTACCTTAACCTGGCTCTTGCAGCCATTATGCCTCTTACTGTGCGGATTGACCAGAGGTGAGCATCTATGAGTTTCTGTCTCAGTGTCTGAAAGATTGTGGGTAGTGCGTAGATCTGAATCGCAGATTTGATCGCTTAACTCCATGAAAGCAGCCATTCTGAAGCCTCTGAAGTATAATATGTCTCCAACTGGAGAGAGCGAGGGTGAGGCAGAGCTGTAAACAACTGGAATGGTGAACTTAGCCTCTTTAATACTTGTCTTTCTATGTATTTGCTTGCCTCGCATTTGTCTCATTTTTCCTCTTATCTGTGTCTCTTCGTCTCTACCTCTCTCTATCTTTTTCTCTGCCTTCACTTCTTTCTCACACCCTGTTCCAATTTGTAAAGCTAACTGTTTGGCACGCTGTCGATCTCTTCCCACCATCCTCTCACTGTGTTTCTCTCTGACATTATCTTTTCCTGTTCTCCCTCTATCTCTACGTAAACAGTCTCTCAGTCTTTGAGCCTGACTTTGCCCTCTATCGTTTCTCTCTCTCGCTCACACACTTTCTCTTGACGTTGCAGTTTGCCTGCACCGTAAAAAAATTGCAGCGCCCCACATTACTGTGCTAGCTTATTCTTGAACATCTGCATTTCCTTTCCAAAAACGTTACTTCACACTTCTCCAGATTGAGTTGTATTTGTCACTTTTTTTTTGCCTGACTAGCCATTTGAATTATATTATCCTACAGTTTACAGGTTTTTACCTCACTGGCAACGATCTGGCGAAATATATATATCATTTGTAAATTGCATCTTACATTGATAACTCCACATCAGTGGTATTTAACAGTGAAAGCATGTACGAATACTCAACACGAAGGAGGTCATGTGGAAGCAACTTCCTAATGACATCCACATTGCCAATGAGGATGAACAACTCGTCAAGACCTTCCCCGCATCTCTACTTCTAGATTTACATCAAGTACCAAACCTTAAACAGGTCATGATTTGTAGCAAACGTCCTTCACCCATGATCTAATCTTGCAATCTTATTTTCGAGACATCTTGTATCTTTGTTGTTCCTTAAATGAGTGGTTAATTTACTAACCAGCCAATCACGTTGGAGCAGAAATCACAGATAACGCTCAGCACAGAGAGACGCCACTTCTCCAAGTGTTCTGGCGACAGTAAGGCC
This sequence comes from Chiloscyllium plagiosum, assembly GCF_037043375.1. Classification (NCBI taxonomy): domain Eukaryota; kingdom Metazoa; phylum Chordata; class Chondrichthyes; order Orectolobiformes; family Hemiscylliidae; genus Chiloscyllium; species Chiloscyllium plagiosum. The sequence continues at coordinate 82,390,954 of NW_028270175.1, forward strand.
CAACAATTATTGCCAAATCCCTGGAGAGAGGAAGTGACCTTTAGGTTTTTCCTCTCTAATGCTCAGCCTGCTGAGGAATTTCCGTCAATCACACTCAACACCTTTCCAAAATCTAGTCGCTCAAATTCAGTATCATCTCCATTGCGATCAGACTGGATCTTGTAAAGAAAGTCAGTCATGTTCGTCAAATACAAACTTTCCTTAACAAACCACGTGGAATGTCTTAGAGTAATCGGCCTCACTCTCAGTGATCATTGAAAATGTCTCAGAGATTTTTTTTTTGCAATCCCATCCCACCCCTGGAAATGATATAGCAGCCGGTTCCCACTCTTATTATATCTCCCTGACACCATCCAACACAAGGGGAATAATTATTGTCTAATGACTCCATCTCTCTGACCCAGGAACTTCACTGCTGTACAGATCAATGACTACTACTGGCCGCAAGTAAGATTTGCAGCAAACTCACAGACATGCGCAGAGTCTCTCCGGTTTAATAAAGCAGCTCATGTGATTAAGCAGATTTTTTTCTGTGCATTCGGTACACAATTAGATTTAAAAAAATTACGTATCATAAAGAATGTTGTTTAGAAATTCGTGAACTTATTCATTTGCACCATGCCGGTGCTGTGCAGTACTTGCTCAAACAACTCTGGATTTAGCTGTCAGCGGATGAAAAATATAATTTGAAACGTAAATGAAGGACTCGAGAATTCTGGCCGTTTAGAAGCTCCAGATTGCAAAACTGTATTTTAAGCTTTCATAGCCTGATGCGTAAACCCACCTCTCCCTGTCTCCACTGAAGTTTTTGGAAACATCGAACTACTTTTTCAGTTTCCAGGGAGAGCAGATTCTAACTGTTTTTGCAACAATCAATTGTTTAATAAGAAATAGGAATTGGAGGAGAGAAATATGCTCAGAGACTCAGAATAATTCTGATCCAGCTCCACACTGCATTTCATGAAAAAAAATCATTATCACAAAGAAGGCACAACGTATGTGGGAGTTCAGAGGCGAATGAAATCTTATACAATGAAACTGTATTCATTTTCTGAGTGAAGTCGACGAGCGATTAAATTCATTTAGCAGTGATAGGTCGGACTGTGTAGCTCAAACCAACCTGTAAGTGTTCCTTGGACCTCATGAGTTTAACGTTCCTAACCGGTCTGATGTATTAGACAAGAATATCACAGAATGTTCACGGAACAGAGTGAGAACATGAATTCCATCGTCTCTGCATCTGCCAAAGGGACACATTAACTGTGATTCCCGCGATTGTAAACAGGGTAATTGTAATATTCAGTCTCATGTTCTCTTATCTAAACTTTGAAAGTTGGAATATTTGTAATGGATATTAATGTGCAACCTTTCCCCAAAAATTCAAACAATAAAGAAAACGGTCAAAAAAGGATCCGAGGGCCAAGAGAGAAAGATAGAAATTAGAAGCAATTTTATCTCCTTCTGGCAAAAGCAGGAATAGCACCAATTGTTTCACTGTTATATTGAAGGAAGAGCTATGAGTGGATACCCAACCTGTCCAAAAGGTACAGATACAATTTGGACCAGTGCAGGGAGTCAGAACCATATCTTTGAGTTGAAGAAAGTAAGACAAGTTAAAAAAAATTGCAAATGGGCTCAGCCTGGTGAAAGTGGATTATGTTGGTTGTGGACTGCTCATGTCTCTTGTTTGTAGAAGAAGCAGAGTACTTTCAGATTATTCTGATGGTATAAGGATATGCAGAGCAATTGCAAATCCATGGTAAAGAGGAGGCAGCTAGGGCCAAAGGAAACAACCAGAGATTGTGCAAATAACGTAAAACCTCAGTGGATTTGTGAATGTTAAGTGTTGCTTCCAATTACTTTCGATTTCAATAAACCATTGCGCTCCCAGACAATCATTTAACCCTACACCTTGACTTTCAACTCATCGACCGCCAGTTCTGAGATGCCACAGCGAGAAACTGTAATTACCTTCTCAAGAGACAGACACGAGCTGCAACAGGCAGGGAATCCTTTATTGTGCAGTTATTACCAGGAGCCGAAAAACTATGTCATGTTCTTCGTAGCCTGAAACACATTACCAATGAGGATGAACAACTCGTCAAGACCTTCCCCGTATCTCTACTTCTAGCCTTACATCAACTTCCAAACCTTAAACAGGTCATGATTTGTAGCAATGTGCCCAGCGTTCGGGACAATGACACCATACCACAATGTCACAGCAGCTGCTGCAAGACGTGTTAGAGAATCGACATGGGTAACACCATTACACGTGAGGACACCTCCCATCAAGCACGCGGCAGGTAATCTTATGATTCGGCCTGTTTTGTCTGTCTTATGTGCTGCAGGCAATGATGCCCTGAGGCATGTTACATTGGCCAGACCGAGCAAATACCATGTCAATGGATGAATGGACACTGCACAACAATCACCAGGTCGGACTGTCCCTCACAGTCAGGGTTGGGCTATCCACCAAGGCAGACATTTGGAGAAGCATCAACCGAAGAGTGGCTGATCAGAAGCTAATAGCGAAGTTTCCCACTAATGGTAACGACGTTAACCGGGACCTTGGGGCCATGTCACACTGGAGGCGACCCCACTGCACAATGCTCTCTCTCTCTCTCTCTCTCTCTCTCTCTCTCTCTCTCACACACACACACACACAAACACAAGCACACAAACACATGCACACACAGAAACACGCACACACAACCATCCACGCAGACACACTCCGTCATACACAATATAAATTTTGCGAACATGTTCTTAACCTCCACAACCACCTGAAGAAGGAGCGGCACTCTGAAAGTTAGTGCTTCCAAATAAACACGTTGTACACTCACCTGGTGTTGTGTGTGTTTTTTAACAATCTGCAGCAATTTTGTTCTATTTAATTTATTCAGCACGTTCTAAAATATTAGTTCTTCTGTCTTCACATTTATTGCGTGACTTGCATTTTCCCACGACTTTCTCTTTTTGTTTTAAAGTTCCATCATCAGCAAATTAACAACTAAGTCTCGGAACACAGACAGACCTATTAGGAGTAAGAACAGTAGCAACTTTTTGAATCGCCTCCATATTACTGGAAGTTTGAAAGTGCGAGACCAGCTGGGAGAGCAGGAATATCGTTAATTCTCCAGATAATAAAAGAATGGGCATGAAGCAAATGGCATGTTTTAAAACTGGTGTGTACGGGGTGGGGTGGGGGGGGGGGGGGAGTTGGCTGATGTAAGCAGAAGTAAATCAAGGATATTTTTGATGATGTGAATATATTGCTCAATTTACTTTGCTAAAATTCATATGCTACTTGATGAAGAAGCAGTTCTCTGAAAGCTGGTATTTCCAAATTAATTACGGTTTCTCGCTGTTGGACTATAACATGATGTTGTGTGATTTTTGACTTTGTCCACGCCAGTCCAACAACGGCAATTCAAATCATAGTTTACTTTGAGTATGGCACTGTTGTTTTGAGTGATCTGTTTTTGCACGTGACAGTTGCAGGAGAGCTTGGACCCAGATATTTGGGACACAGGTATTGAGTTTTTAACCGAGAAAGAAGATTCCTGATGAAGGGCTTATGCCCTAAACGTCGATTTTCCTTCTTCTTGGATGCTGCCTGACCTGCTGTGATTTTCAAGCACCACTCTAATCTGGAGACTGAAGGCAGCTGATTTCATCTTTTAGGGTTAACAGAGGATATTTCTGCTGATTCAGTCCTGGATGTCGCAGATATCAGGAGGGAGTGAAAATTGGAAGAAACGCAAAAGTGAGCGTCCACATACATACTCGTAATCTCTCTCTTTTGCCTTTACGTTACTCATGTTGCAATTTGGTTCATCCTGCTGTGTGCATTCAGACTGCGGTGACACTTTCCTTTCCTGATGGGCGTTAATGAACCAAACACATCTTCACTACATTCTGACAGGTTCTCTCAATGCCAGCCCAACATTGCCAATGTTGATTCAGCTCAATGTGAGTCTTCGTGATTTTGTAGCAGTTCCATCACTCGTTTTTTTTCTGTTTTAAAGCAGGTGCCAAAGGAGGCGAAATTACAGCCGGGACAGCGGTTCAAAATCTGATCGAGGGTTCTTTTTTTTACAGCAAGAATGTCATTAGTTTTTGAACAGAGAGGGAAAGAGCACAGTTCACTGTGAAGAAAAAAACATGCACGTGTTCTGTGGCTGGACAAGGCTTCAGCTGATTATTTGGCCTTGACACACAAGTGCTATCACCTCGGAGAAAAGCCATGGAAATGTGGGGATTGAAGCAAGTTATGCCGTAACCACTCTGAGGTGGAAATTTACCAACGCTGTCACATTAAGGAAAGACCATGAAGATATTGGGATTGTGATGAAACATTCAAGTACTTGCCTGATCTGGACAACGGTCCGCACATTCAGAATGGGAAGAGGCCATTCACATGTTTCAATTGGCGGAAGAGATTTATTCACGCTACCCACTTTGCAACCAACTGGCAGATTCACTCTGGGAAGAGAACTTTTAAATACTCAGATGGCATGATTCCTGGAAATAGTTCTGGGAACTGCAGTCCCATCAACAGTTTCATTCTGAGGAGAGACTGCTCAGAAAATAAAAGTGTTCAAGACGTCATCTGAATTTACTGTCCTCTAGTCCACCTGCAGTCTGCGTGTGAAAAGATTTAGTTGGTCATCCCAACTCACAATATACCTTTGAATCCGCACTGAGGAGGGAACATTTAAATGCTGAGTCTGCAGGATGTGTTTTAAAAGTTCGAGAGAACTGATGAGCATTCGATATGGTAAAACTGATGAGACTCTGTACATGCTCTCCCTGTGGGATTGTTATCAAAATATCGTCTCATATCTCTGCACATCAGCGAATTCACATCGAGGAGAGGTCATGCTACTCCAGTGAGTACACACTGAGGAGAAACATTTCAATTGATCCAATCTGTGTGAAATGCTTTAAAAATTTGCATCATGTAAAGATCTTATTAACATGTTCACACTGCGGAGAGAGAATTTAATTGCTTAGGCTGCAGGAGGTATTGGAAGAAATTTGGCTATCTGATGATTCATCAATGTGTTACAACTCAAGAGAGCCATGTTCGATGCTCGCTCTAGCAATCATCCTATCCACAATGCACCAGAGAGTTCATAATTAGAAGAGGACAATCACCTGTATTGAGTGTGGGAATGCTCTCATGTTTAGTTCACAGAAAACTACAGAAGTTGAAAGTTGCTGTTGGTCACATCCAGAACTAACTGCATGTTCATTGGCTCATACATCCCAGCTGTTTGAGTTGTTAATACTTTGGATTAAAAAATATTAAAATAGCTTAGTAATTCAATATTGTGTGTTTTTTTTCTAAAAAATACTCTGTAAACAACGTTTGTTTGAGGCGGACAGTCCCCTCTTTCTCCTCTATCATCACGTTCAACACCAAGTGTAAGAATCACATGGAACGTCTTTCTCATTGAGAGTCAGGCACTCGGATTAGTCGCCTCTGCAGCTGCCATCCCTTCCGCTACCTCATTGGGTAACATGTGGTGGCATAGTGAATCAGTGGTCAGAAATGCTGCATCCCAAGGAGGAATGGAAACTTGCATGGAGTTTGCACATTGTTCTGTGTCTGCGTGGGCTTCCTCTTGGTGCTCTGCTTTCCTCCAAATCTCCAAGGACGCGCGGATTAGGTGGACTTGTCATGCTAAATTCTCCATAGTGTCCAGTCTCTGCCAGTCTCTTCCTTCAGCATTTCTGATTTTAAACACACTTCTCTAATTTTGTCTCTCTTCTTTCTCATACCATTTGTTGTTTCTCTGCCTCTCCATTTCTATTCTTGTGCATGTTTTTTTATTCACTCCCACTCTGTCTTCACCTCTTCATCTCTCTCCAGAACACTACTCTCCCAGGTATTTGTCTGTCTCGACTATGCCTTTTTGTCAGGCCGTCTGTTTTCTGACACCCATATTCTTTTGTTCGCCTTTTTATTCCTTGCTCTTTTTAGTGTCCCTTTCTTTCGCGTGTCTCTTTATCATGTGCACTGTTTCTTTGTTCCCCGTCTCTGTCTTCCCCAGTCTATCTCCTTTCCTGTACCTCTGCAGACCCCGCCGCCAGATTTTTCAGGCCCTCCAAAATGATGCAGCCCCGGTATAATTTGTAAGCCTCAAACTCCCCCTACTTTTGTACCGGAGCGCTCAGTTATAGGGGAAACTATCAAAGCCGAATTAAAGTAGAAGAGAAGAGTGCAGAATTCAGGAAAGATTGTTAAAATCTCCAGTGTATGTACAAATAGGACAGAATTTATGGAAAGGATTAACAATCAAACATCAAGGACAATGGGCAAACAAATGATAATGAGTGAAGACAGTATGAAGCGACTATATCTGACTGCAAGCAGTATAAGAAGGAGGTAAATGAGCTCGTGGCATGGATTGACATTGGAATGTTGACGTTTTGGGAATCACGGAGACGTGGCTGGAAGCGGTTCAGGATTCGTAGCTGGATTGGTTTCAAGGACATGCATCCTACTGAAATGATAGTCAAGTGAGCAGTGGGAATGGGGTTACCTTATTAGTACGAAATAAAATTAAATCATTGTTAAGAAATGAAGTAGGGTCCGATGGTGTAGAATATGCGTGGGTAGAATTGAGGAAATGCAAAGTCTAAAAGTAACCTCAAGTTGCCTCCAAAGAGTACTCAGGAACTGGGGCACAAGATAAACCAGGAGATAGAAAAGATGTATTGGAACGGCAGGTTGGTAGTGTGGGAACCTTTAAGAGGCAGTGTACAGAATTCTATTAAATTTACTGTGCAATTTGAAAGGAAGAAGATGAATCAGAGATAATCCTGTTTAATTTGAGTGAAGTAATGATGGAGTCACGATCTGGATAGAATTGACTGAGAGAGGTATAGAACACGAAAGACAGTGGAACAAAAATTGTAGGAGTTTCTACTATTAATTCAAGAGACACAGCAGAGATTCATTCTGAGCAAAAAATAATAGGGAGGATGAGGCAACCATTGTTGAGCAAGGAAGTCAGGCACGGCATTAAGCAAAAGAGAAAACATTTCATATCGCGAAATGTAGTGGGAAACCAGAGCATGGCGAAACTTGCAATGACCAAGAGAGGGTACCAAAAACGAAATAAGGGAGAGAAGAATAAACATGAGAGTAACCTCACCAGTAATTTCAAGGAAGACTCAGAGTCTTCCTTGAAAAAAGGGCAAAAGAAAGCAAAATTAGACTTTGGGCCGCTGGAAAATGACGCTGAAAAGTCAGTTGATGGAAACAGAAAAGACTGAGGAATGAATTACATTGTGTTTGTGGATGACATATGTAATACAAGAATACAAATCTGTGAAGGGACAGAGCTGAGTATGTCGGTCATCACTAAGGAGACGGTGCATGTAAAGCTAACTGGTCTGAAGGTGAGTAAATCAGATGGAACATATGGACTACAACCCAGAGTTGTAAGGGAGATAGGTGAAGAGATCGTAAAGATGTTAGTGATGATTTTTCGGGTATCACTAGAGTCAGGGAGCCTCCCAGCAGAATAGAAGATTGCTATTATGACACTCCTGTTAAAATTGGAGGAAGTAAAAAGACGGAATTAGCCTAAATTCGCTTAGGTAAGATCGTGGAATCCGTTGTGAAGGATGCGATTTCTGAATTCTTGAAAGTATATGGTAAAATAGGACAACGTCAGCATGGCTTCATCAAGGGGAGGTCATGCCTGACAAATCTATTAGAATTCTTTGAGGAAGTATCGAGCAGGTTCGGCCAAGGAGAGAGAACGGATGTTGTAGAACATATATAGAACATAGAACAGTACAGCGCATAACAGGCCCTTCGGCCCTCGATGATGTGCCGACCTGTGAACTATTGTCAGCTCGTCCCCTTGCATTATCCCATCTTCATCCATGTGCTTATCCAAGGATTGCTTAAATCTCCCTAATTGTGATTAAAGTGTTAGAAAAGGTTCTAAGGGATCGTATTTATACTCAATACGATAGGGATTAGTTCATTAGAGAAAGTCAGTATGGTTTTGTGAAGAGTATTTTGTGCCTCAGAAAACGTATTGAGTTCTTTGAGAAGGTAACCAAACGGATGGATGAGGGTAAATCCGTTCATGATGTGAATTTGGATTTCAGTAACGCGTTTGACAAGGTTTCCCATGGTAGGCCACTGCAGAAAATACTGAGGCATGGGATTCAGGAATATTTAGTGGTTTAGATCAGAAGTTGGCTTCCTGAAAGAAGACAGATTGTGTTGCATGATGAGAAATGTTCATCATGGAATTCACTTCCCAGTGGCGTATGGAAAGATTGTGATTTGGGTCCACTGCTGCTTGTCATTTTTATAAACGATATGAATGAGCTCATAGAAGGATGGGTTCGTAAATTTGCGGACGACAGAAAGATCGGTACTGTTGTGGATAGTGCCAAAGAATGTTGTAGTGTGCAGAGGGACATAAATGAGTTACAGAACCTGAACAAAGGAGTTCATAACAGAAAAAAATGTGAGCTGGATTCACTTGGAAGAAGTAACAGGAATGCAGAGTAGGGAGCAAATGGCAGATTCTTGATAGTGCAGGTGAGCAGAGAGATTCGATGTCCAAGTACATAGATCGCTCATAGTTGCCACTCAGTTTGAAATGGCTGTTCAGAAGGCAGACAGTCTGTTAGCTTTCACAGTAGAGTGATCGAGTTTCGCAACCATGAGGCCTTGCGGCAGCTGTAAAAAAGTATTCTGTTGTGGCCGTAATTGGAGTATTGCATCCAGTTCTGGTCGCCGCATGATATGAAGGATGGAGGAGGTTTGGAGATACTTCTGAGAAGATTTATAAAGATGGAAAGTTTTACGGGAACGTTTGAGGGACTTGAGGCTGTTTTCGTTAGAGAGAAGAAGGTTGACTTAACTGACACATACAAGATAATCAGAGGATTAGGTCATGTGGAGAGTGAGAGCCTTTTTCCTCGGATGGTGATGGTAACACGAGGGACAAAGCTTCAAATTGAGGGGTGATCGATATAAGACAGATATCAGAGGTAGTTTTTTTTACTAAGAGAGCGGTAGTGTCGGGAACGCACTGCCTGCAACAGTTGTAGTTTCGCCAACTTTGCAGGCATTTTCATGGTTACTGGATAGGCATATGAACGAGAATGGAATAGTATTGGTTCGATGGGCTTCAGATTGGTTTCACATGGCGACGCAACATTGAGGGCAGAAGGGCCTGTACTGAGCTGTAATGGTCTCTGTTCTATGCTTTAATGGAATTGCCAAAGGAGCAAGCTATGCTATATCTGCTCCTCTGCAGTGATACCTGAACAAGTAATGAACTCAATTAGGGATCCTCTTGGAAGAACTGTTCACTGCATGCATGAATTTAGAATACAGACAGAGTGTGAGAAAAGAAATCCTAATCCAGGTTCCAGTACGTGTACAAGGGAAACATAAGATTTATGCTGGGACAGTTGACAAGCAGTGGATAAGTTTCAAATAAGTTTTTCAAAAGTGCTCAGCAAGAGGATATTCCAGTGAAAAAGGAAGGAATTACGCAAAGGTTATTCTGCCCTGGATGTCTAAGAAAATAAGAGAGGTTATTAAATTGAAAGAGAAAGCATGCAAAGTGGTAAAACAGCATGGAACTGGAAGAATGGGAAAACTTTAATCTCCCCCCAAAAAGCCACCAAAAGAGCTGTAAAGAAAAGTAGGAAATAGCATAAGAAATACAAGCACATAATCTAAACGTTTCTACAAAACATAAAACGAAAAAGAATGTTCGAAGTAAATGTTGTCCCTTCAGAGGATGAGAAGGGACATTTAGCTTTGGGATATAATGAAATAGCTGAGACATTTTACATCGGTCTTCACAGTGGAGGTCGCTACTAACATGCCAATAATTGCCAAAGAGATGAAGGTAGGTGACGACCCGGGGGAAAAAATCATTATTACAGAAGAGCTCGTGTTGGATTGTCACAGCCAATGCAGTAAGGATAGTTAAGTCTCCCGGCCCTGATGAAATTCATCACAGGGTACTAAAAGAGATGGTGGGAGAAAGATCAAGTGCACTGGCGGTAATTATCCAATATTCGTTGGTCTGGAACAGTCCCAGCAGACAGAAAAACAAAAAGATTGACACCCCTACTTAAAACGTGAGGCAGACAAAAGATGGGGGATTTGAGATCAGTTTGCTTAACCTCTGTAATGTGAAAGTTTCTTGAGTTTATTATCAGGAAATAAATAGCACGGCATTTCGATAGAATGTGGACAGAAGCACATGGTTTCAGGTTATGTTTGAAAAATCTTTTCGAATTCTGCAAAGATATTACGAGCATGATGGGCAATGGAGACCCAGTGAATGTGGTGCACCTAGATTTCCACAAGGCCTTCGACAAGGTGACACACATGGGCTGCTGCATAAGGATGCATGCTGTTAAGGGTAGAATATTACCATGGATAGAGAATTGGTTGACCAGCAGGAAGGAATGAGTGGGGATAAATGAGTGTTTTTCTGGTTTGCAATCAGTGACACGTGGTGTGCCTCAGGGATCGGTTTTGTGACCGCAGTTATTTACAATTCATGTCGATGATTTGGAGTTTGGGGCGACATGCAGCGTGTCAAGGTTTCCAGATGACACACAAATGAGTGGCAGAGCAAAATGAAAGCAGAGGAATATGAAACTTTGCAGAGGGAAACAGAAACGTTGAGTGAGTGGGCAAGGATCTAGGAGATGGAATGCAATGTTAATACATGTGAAATCATACATTTTGATAGGAGTAAAAGTAAAAAAAACGATTATTACTTGAATGGTAAAACTTTGCAACATGCTGCTATGCAGAAACACCTGGGGGTCTTTGTACATGAATCACAAAAGGTTGGTCTTCAGCTGCGAAAAACAATTAGCAATCAATGGATTTTTGTTTTTCATTGCGAAAGGGATTGAGTTTAAAAGCAGAACAATTACTTTCCAGCTCTACAAGGTGCTGGTGAGACTACCCTGCTGTAAATGTGCAGTTATAATGTCCTTACGTAACAAAGGAATGTACTGGAACTGGAGGAGGGTCACGAGGTTGATTCCGGCATTGAGTGGGTTGACTGATGAGTGGCGACTGAGTAGATTTGGATACTATTCATTGGAATTCAGAAGAATGAGGGTGTATTATACAGAAGCAGTTAATATTATGATGTGAATACATAAGATAGAAGTAGAGAGGATGCTTCCACTGGCGGGTGAAATTAGGACAAGTGGGTATCGCATCAAAGTTAAAGGGAGCAGATTTAGGATTGAATTGAGAATGAATTTCTTCAACCAGAGGGTTGCTTATCTATAGAACTGCTTGCCCAGCGAGGTACTAGCTGCTACTTCAGTAAATGTTTTAAACATATTGGTGATTTTTGTTTGAACAATAAAGGAATTAAAGAATATGTTGAGAGGGCGGATAAGTGGATGCGAGTCCATGGAAAGATCAGCCATGTTTTTACTGAACGGCGGAGCAGGGCGTACGGTCTACTCTTGCTCCTAGTCCTCATGTTATATGAATATACGTGTCACATCTTCAGTGACTGCAGGGGAAGATTCCACGGGGCGTGGGGAGATATGTTGGGATTGAAGGCAGAGCGCACCAGGGTGCCCCGAATGGAATGCTCTTTAAGAAATCGGAAAGGGAGGGGAGAAGAATACATGCTTCGTAATTGTATTTCGCTGGAGGTGGTGGAATAAAAAACATCGTTGATCACTTGAAGCATCACAACACATAAGGCTCGAGACAAAGGTTTGGAAAATTGGATGAGAGTGGATAGGTGCTTGGTGACTGACATTGGCAAGATGTGCCAGAACTCCTCTTTCAGTGCTATAAAAGTCTCAGTCTCTTTGAGAAACTAACCACCAGCCACAACAGTGGCCACAGCAGCAGGTCATAATCTGGGATTTTCTTGACTCGCTAAAGCCTGTCTATCACATGGCCTGCCATTACACACCGCCTGTGGCTAGTCAGCAGCAGTGTCCATTAACAGTTATTCACTCTCCTATCCAGATCGTTATACACTCCTTGGTCCAACTGTTCTTCTCTTTCTTTGTGTTCTTTCACGACCTGCCATCTGCCCCTTTACAATACAGAAATGAGAAACATGATGGGATACTTCCTGCTTGCCAGGATGAGTGCAGTGTTAAAGATGTATTGCACATGAGATGGACAGTATAATAGGCAGCATCTGAGTAGCAAGGGATATTTACTTCAAAACCATATTGAGGACTCCTGACTGCAGTTGCAACAATGCTGAAAAGCTCAACAACATCCAGAACAGAGCAGCTGAATTGATCAGCACCACAAGACTAACACAACATCGACAAACATCCGCACTCTTCAACACCAAACACTCAGACACACAGCCAGTACCACCCCCATGATGCACTGCAGAAATTCAACAAAGCTGCTTCAACAGTACCTATCAAACTCACGACTACATCCATCTAAAAAACATAATAGGGCAGTAGTTGAGAGGAAAACCCGCCAAACTACTAACCATCCTGATCTGGATACCATCCTCCCGTTCCTGCCGTTTGCCACTGGTCAAAACTGTGGATTTCACTCTCCTATAAATTTGATCTATTAACACCACATGACTAACTCCCTTTTAAGAAGGCAGCTTCGCATCATTTTGTCCAATAAAATTAGGAACGGTTTATAAATGCTGACCTTTTCTGGAATAACCACATCCGACGAAGAATGAAAATATATTTATTTTGGTGCTTTTAGAAGTTTTCTCTTACTAAGCATAAATGGAGGGATGGTGGAGATAAACTGTGGAAATGTGGTAACCGTGGAAACGATTACTGCAACCACAATGGGGGAGTCATTCAACTGTTGTGAGAGTGGGAAAGGATTTGCTCAGTTATCTACACTGCTGATACACTACTGGTTTCACACGGAGGAGACAGAATTTAATTGTCCAGAGTATGGTAAACGCTTTAAAATTTCTCAGGAACCGATGTGCTAAGAATGTGTTCACAATGATGAGAAACCATTCAAGTATTCTCGCAGTGGGAGTGGGGTCAGGCTATCATTTGATCTAACTTTACATCTGCGAACTCACTGGAGACAGGCCATTCACATGCTCTAAGTGTGGGAAAGGAATCATTCAGGCATTCATTCTGCTGAGACACCAGTGAGTTCACACAGAGGAGAGACCATTCATCTCCTGTGTTTTTGAAGATATTAATTGATTCCAGCAACTTGCTGACATAGCTGCGAATTCCCATTGGCAAGAGGCCATTCACATTCCGAATTTGGGAAAGGATGCACTGTCGTCATCCATCCTCCTGATACAACAACGGGTTCACAGTGGCAAGGAACTGTTTAAATACCAGAGAATGCGAAGTGCTTTACAAGTTACCAGGAACTGAAGTCTCATCAACATGTTCACACTGATAAGAAACCAATATTCTGCTCTCACTGTGGGACTGATTTCCCGCTATGCATCGGCACAATTTCGCGCCTGTAACTCAGACAAAAGGGATTGCACTTCACAAGGACATTAGTTGCTGTGAATCACATTCAGAAATCCTGATTGTTAAATTATATTTTAAAAGTACAAATCAAGCTTTAACAATGAAGAAAATGCCCAAGAACATGGCGGTAAATTGATATCTATCAGTGTCCGCTCATTGGATAGAACTCAGCGGAAAAAAGCTGTATATTTGATGTGATTGATAAACGAACAATTAAATACCACATCAGTTAAAGAGCTTATTCATATCCAATGACGTAAACGCCTGCTGACAGTATTAACACAGTTTAGTTCTAGAGGAAATAACAACAGAACACAATCATCTGCGACTTCACTGGAACGTGTTTGCCATCATAGTCTTGCCAGACCATAGGTGCTGCTCCCTTCAAAAGAGAAAGAAGTTTCTGGCGGTGATTTAACAAGAGGGCCACTAGATCAAAGTTGGGGGAAGAGATTGTAAAGGAGAGCCTTTATAGTAACCGCAAAACAGCGATGGGAATTGAATCCACGCTATTAACATCAGACTCTTTTGAAAACCATAATTGCAGCTAACTGAGCTGAAGCTATTTCACCTGATTCGCCTGTCGCGGGTATAAATGAATGATTGAATCCCTTGGTGCACAATGTGCAGGTGAAGTGCATCTCCCAACAATGTGGCACAGTGTTTCGCACTGCTGCCTCAGAGCAACAAGAACCGGGTTTGATTCCAGCCTTAGGCATCTCTCTGTTTGGAGTTTGCATATTCGCCCTGTGTTTGCGTGGGTGTCCTCGAGTTTCCTCCCTCAATCCAAAAGATGCACAATTTAGGTGTATTGCCCATGCTAAATTGCCCGTAGTATAGGTTATTAGTCGGGGTAAATGTAAGATAGGGCAATTGGTCTGGGTGTTCTTTGGAGATTTCGTGTGGACTTGTTCGGCCGAAGCACCTGTTTCTGCACTGCAGGGATTTAAATTCCAATGTGCTTTCTGGTATTTCATCAACTCATCGCTACTCCTAAAGCTGTATTCAAAGTCAGAGCATTAAAATTTTCTCTGATTGGTGTGAACAAGCACACGTCTGCTGAGACTGGAGAATCAAATGAATCTCTTCCAACACAAGGCGCAAGTGAAACTTTCTCCCTCGTGTGAATACACTGGTTCTCTCTGAGAGGAGATGACCAAGTTAATCCTTTTCCACACTCAGTGCAGGCCTGTCTACTGTATGGCCACGCTTGTGTATCCGAAGCTTTGTTGATTTAATAAATGTCTTCTCATATACAGAGCAGACGAATGGTCTCTCTCCATTATCAACGCGACTGGGTGACATTAGACGAGACTGTGAATGTTATCCCTTTCCAAACAGAGTTGACAAAGCTTCTCTCCCGCTGATGAACATGTTTGTGTGACATTAGGTTGGATACCCAGGTGAACACCTTCCCGCAAATGGAACAGCGGAATGACTCCTCCAGATGTGAAGAGGATGATGTTGAATTAAGATCTTTGAATTTAAGACCTTTACAGGTATTAAAATTTGTTTCTTTTCCCCTCAGTCAGAGGAAAAATCTCTTGTCACTGTCAATCCACTGGTGTTACAGGAAGCTGGATGACAAAGTAAATCCTTTCCGACAAACAAAGCATGTAAAAAGTCCCTCCTCAGAATGTCTCTCTTGATTAGCGTCCAGCTGGCCTGGGTATTTGTAACTCTTCCCACAATCCAGTCGTTTCATGGTGCCGATCTCCTCACATACCTCTAAGTTGAATGATCTGTTGAATATTTACCCATAAACACAACACAGATATGGTTTGTCTGTCCATAGATTTTTCTTTGGAATGTTAACTGGATAATGTTGCATCATTTTTGCAGTCAGTTCACTGGAACTCTCCCACTTGTGTGTGTGTGCGTCTGTGTGTGTGTGTGTTGGCGATTTACCACTCACGCTGTGGTTTGAAAGCTTTTCCCACAGACCTTCCAGGGAAACATGCTTCCAACATGTGGTGATGAATTGAGTGACTCTATTGGATCATCATCGCATGTTTGATTTAGACTCATTCATCTTCAATTCTTTCCATCTATTACTCTGTCAAATGAGATACAAATATTATCACTGTCCTAACAGCGTACAGTCTCAAAACAAATAATTCCAATTTCAGAACGACATCTGTGCTTTATTACACACTCCCTCACAAGCAAAGGATCCAATCATACTGAATGATGCAAAAGACACTGTCAAAAGCAGTTTGTTGCCCCCAGCGTCTATGGGGCATTCTACGTCCTGAGGTGCAAACCTGGTTAGGGGACGTACTGAGCTAACTGATGGATACCAGAAACTCCCCAACCAGAATAATGTTACACAAGATATGATACTCTTCGCTGTTACTGGGGAAGTGATTGATTAGGAAAAGTGGTTGACAATCAAAGGTGGTGTTTTGTTCCAGATGTTGACACGTTACTGGTGTTGTTGAAGCAGCATTCAACCAGGCAAGTGGAGAGGATTTCATATCACATATAGCTTATGTCTTGTAAATGGTGGGCAGTCATAACGTGAGTTGAGCGTTGTTAGATATTTAGCATTTGCTCTGATCTTGCACCAGCTGCATTTATATATTTCGTCCTTTTTCAGTGTCCAGTCAACAGTACACGACCAAAATGTTGCTCATGGAGGATTCAGCAAAGATATTGCTCTTGAATGTCAAAAAGGGATACTTGGATTTTCTCTTATTGAAGATGGTCATTGCCAGGCAGCTATGTGATATGACTGTTACTTGATATTTATGGGAATTTTAGATGCTGCACACGTTTTGCAACATATGGATGAGATTTTGAGCAGGGTCTTAGCCCAGGTTGAGGGTCACGTTGTAAATGTGTTCTCCGTATGAACAAACTAGCGATCTCAGCAAGCAAACTTACAACGTGAACACATGAATGTGAGGTAAATCGGTATCTGAGCACATGAACGCCATGCTGAATATTGTACAATCGTCAACTAAGAACCACACTTCAAAAGGGAAAATAATTGACAAAGCAGCTGAAACAATTTGGCTCAAGGACGTGACTCCGAGGAATTCACTGTGACTGAGAACGCTTGGATTCTGAAGCCCCACGTGCTTCACAAGTGTGAGATAACACGTCTGATGAGTTTGATTAAAAATGCTTCATGCAGAAAAATCCAAGCTTTCAAGGAGGCTGCTTTTTCTCATAAATATCACCTGTGTGCGAAGCTGCAAAAAAAGTTGTCGCACAGGACACTGCGCAACACCGGCAATGATTTCTGAAGATGATGCACACAGGGATGGTAGTGTTAATTGTTTCTCTGTCCAAGTGTAATGCCAGACCTGCTGACTACCTCCAGCTATTCCTGTTTTAGTCTCAGATTTTCGATAGCTTCATGAAGCGTCCTCAAGCTCCGCCCATTACTATTTCGTCACCTTTCCGCCCGCGCATGCTTTCAGATCCCATGGCAAGATGGTGGCTGTTCAACTTGGAGCTGCAAAATATGTTTCCACAATTTATTTTTCAAGTGCACTAATGTCGCTGAAAGGGTTTATAAAGGATATTGACTCCATCCCTCCCTCTAGGTCCTGAAGCCTTACCGTCACGAAAAGCATGTCTCCCCATTTACCACAGAGATGAAATCAAAACTGCGAATTCACCTCCCTCTCCTCGATGAGTACAGTGGACACCACGGGAATGCTGGGTAGTTTCCCGCCATTTAATTCAATTTTTACAGACAATTATTTCTATTAATTCATATTTTTCTCTTTCCTGCATTATAAGCTTCTGTGATCCAAATAAAAATTGAAAGAGCAAAATTGGCATATGTCAAGACACCTTACAATTCGATGCATCCATCAAATCTCTCAAACCCTCTCTGCAATATAATCTTGTTATTAAAATACTTGATCACTCAAATCATTTTGTAAATTTAAATTCTGAACTGATTGTGATGTATTTTAGAAACACCTTTAGCAGGTGGATGTTGAGCACTAAAACAAAGAGATATGTCAGTTTCTTCTGAGTATCTCTGAACACACTTATTTTGTCAACTCATTTTACAAAGAATCGGAAGATAGTAAACTGAAGTGTTTCTCTGATTCCAGTTCTGTGCTATCCTTTGAGCTACAAAGTCCAGCAGGAGAGTTTCCATTGAAGTATGATGGAATTGTTTCAGCGGTGAATATCATTTAGCATTCATCTATAATTCAATACCCAACTTGTACTGCTGTGGTTCATAGGTCAGGCTCTGGTGTGATCCCTTTCCTGTGGATTTGAATCCATGAACATCCATTGCTCTGTTTCATCACTGTCCTCCACGATTATCTCTTTGCCACTGTCCAACCAGTGCTTCCTCTAATAATGAATATTTTAACCTGATGTGTTAGTGTTTCGTTATTTCGTCAGTCTTGTTCAAATGAGGGTTTCATCAAGGCAGCTCCCTAATTTATGTGCTGCTAACCTAGTCCACTCCTTTACGTGGGCCTCCTTCACATTCATCACTCGGACTCTACTATGGCCCTGATTGCGTTTATTAGTCGTGCTCCCTCTTACACACACTACTTTTTCCCTGCTCTTACATGCCCGCACCCAGTTCGTTTTTTCTCTTTCATCATTGAGTGGCCAGACGCTTTTGCAGGTCCAGGCCCTTCCTTAATAGATAATTTTAAAAGACTTACGTAGAACATGAAAAAAAAAACAACAACGCAGGAACTGGCCCACGATGTTTGCTGAGTATGACGCCAAATTCAACTCATCCCTTCTGCGTGCCCATGTTCCATTCCCGCTATACTTCGTGTAGTCACGTGCACACCTAAACGCCATCTAGAATTCCGCGTCTTGTCTGTGTCCACCACCATCCCTGACAACATGCCTCACACTCCTTCCACGCTCTGTGCAAAAATCTTGCCCCTCACATCTTCATACTCTTCTGTGTGAGCAACCCTACCTATATCTTTCACCTTGACTGAACTGCAAACTTCACAATCACTTCCACCTCCTTCAGACATTCCAACCCTCCCTATCGCTGTCACCTCCTCCAGTCACGCGAACCTCCTTGTCGTTGTCACCTCCTCCAGATACTCCAACCCTTCCTATCGATGTCACCTGCTAACACCACCCTGCCAATCTTGATAATCTTCTCCAGTCACTCCAATCCTCCCTATCACTATCCTTTCTTCCAGTCATTCGAACCCTGCTTCTTATTGAACTTCCTCCGGTCATGACAATGTCAAAATGAATTTGGTGAATGCAGGAACAGGGTAACGAGTTAGATGATCTTTCGTGATTATATTAGACAGTGGGCAGGCTCGTGGAACTGAATGGCCTACACATGCATTTCTATGTAACACTCTGTCTCCATAACTTGCTTCAGTCTTTACCACCCTCCCTATCTGTTTAACCAACAAAATCTCCTCACAATGGAACTTTTACAGACCACAGATTGCTGCTGATCAATCCTCCAATCCCAACAATCCTCCCATTCTGTTTCGAACTTCAGCCCAAAACAGTCCCGATCTTTGTAACTTCCTTCAGTAGCTGGAACACTCCCTATCTCTGTAGTTTCATATCCAACAGCGTCACTGCATTTGCGTGCTTCTTCAATCCCAAAAACCCAACGTCTTTGTAACCTTATCCCACACACTGACAAATCTTCCTAATCTTCTCTATCTCTCTTTACTTTTCGTGCTCTTCACACTTCGTTATCTGATTGACCATTTTTAGATTTTCTGCTCTCCCTGTCTTTGCAAGCTACACCAGTCGCTGTCGCCCTTATTCAATCTGTAAACTCCTCCGATCCTTGCAACACTTGCTGTGTCTGTCCATACTTCCAACCCGCATATTACTCCCCTTCTGTCAGGCCTACTGCAATCCCTACAAACTCTGTGGTCCACTGACTCTCAGCCAAAATCAGGTTTTCCTACAATCTGTAAACCTCTCCAGTTGCAACAACAGGCCGACCATAATGCCTGTTTGCTCCTCTACCCCCTACAACTCCTCCCGCAGCACAAACCACCTCTCACTGTAACTCTGAAACTTTCCATCCGTGCTCTCTGTTACTGACTCTAAAATTTTCCTTTCTCTGTAATTGCTCCGATCCCTCCAAACCTTCGGAGCTCTGTAAGCTTCTGCAGTTCTTCTGTCCATCTTAGCCACCACAGCGAATTACAGCATATTTTCCCCTCCCTAAATCCTAAAGGATTGCAGTGGCTCGACGAGTTCAATGGCGAGTAAAATATTTCAGAGACTTACTACCCTCCTCGTCTGTGTCACGTCTTCAAACCACTACAACTCACCCTGTGTCTAAGATCTCATCCAGTCCTGCCAATTTCCCCTTACATTGTACTTTTCCTGCACTGAGCGCCCTTAATCACAGCAGCTTCTGCAGGTCTCCCTTAAACTTTAAGGATCCCACCCGCTTTCTCCAGCTCTATGCATTAATTCTCCCGTTTGCTCTTGCGTCGACCCACTCTTTCCCTGCCAACTCGCATAATCATGATAAACTGATTTGGGATTGTCCTTAATCTTGTTGACCAAAGACATTTCACGATGCCGTTTAGCTCTCCGAACTCTTTGCACACGTTTTTATTCTGTTTATTTTTTATCTTTTTTAAGGCCTTTGGCAGTCATCAAGTTCCAAAATCTTAAATATGCCTCATTTTTCTTTTTGACTGAGCTCACAATTGTCAGCAAAGATTCCCAAAGCTTGCCATCCTTACAAACCTGCCACGATGACCAGATCATATATTGCTCAATGCAGTATCATCGAAAAGGGTCGAGTGGGCTTCTCAGACAATATCTCCAGATTCATAACGATAGCCCTAATTGTTGAGTCTCCTTTAGTCTTCAATTCAAGTTCAGAACCATATCCAAACCTTTTACATCTACTTGTGGTTTCTGTTTTTGCCTTTGATTTTCCCTACCTTACTTATTTTCGTGCTCTTTATTGAAAAGTAATCTGCTAAATTTGCTTGATACTTCTTTGCAGCATAGTTGCTCATACACTGTTTGTTTTCTAACATCCTTTCGCATCTCGCTCCTTCACATTCGACACTCCTCTGTAATACGGATGTCCAACTGTCTGACATTAATGTAGCATTTGTGTCTGTAAGCTCGTAGAGTTCCTGGGAACTCTGGATTTCGCAGCCTGGCACGTTTTACTTTTGAGACAATGCTTTCTCAGAGCCACTTTTATTTCCCCTCAGAATACCTGATCTGATTCTGATTTATCTTCTCGTTATTGTTTCCTCTTTACTTGAATGACATCTCTTCTCAACTTATTAAAGTTAGACCGATTCATATTAAATAACCAACTTTTCCCCTACCTTTGTCCTTTACAAGACTTATGTTAGAATCAAATGAATTCTGATCACTCCTCCCCAGATGCTGCCCTTTCCCTTCCAGATGGCAGTGATCACGCGTGTGGAAGATGTTGTGACATTGTACTCACACCTGCTGCTGAGTGTCGGAGGTGGAGGGAGTGAGTCACTGTGGATAGGGACCAATCAAATGGGGTATTTGTTCTTTGATTGTGTTATGATTTTTGAGTACTGTTGGAGCTGCACTCATTCAGACAAGTGGATATTATTGCATCATATTCATGACTTAAGACTCAGAGTGGAGAGGCTATGGACAGACGGGAGAAGAGTTACTAGCTGCAGGATTCCTGGCGTCTGAACTGATGTTTTAACCATAGTAACAATATGGTCTTCGATAAACCTGAGGATATTACTGCCAATGGATTCAGCAAAGTGAATATCATTGGATGTCAAACAGCGCTGGTGAAATAGCTTATGATAGTCATTGTCTAGTATTTGTAAGATACGAATATTACTTGCCATTTGTCTGCCCAAGCCTGGCTGTTGGCCAAGTCTTGCTATATTTGCACATGGACTGACTTTGTGATCTTAGGAGCTGGGATTGTAAAATTATGAGTGAACTTCATCACATCTGACCATAGAAAGACGGAGCTTGGATTTTCCCATGTATCTGTTTTCTTTGTTCTTGTCGATTGCCGTGGGTTTGGAACGTCCTGACTCATAAGTACTGATGCAATTCATTTTGTGGGTGGTATGCACTGCAACTATTCAGCTTCAGTGGTGGAGGAGATAGAAGCTTGTGAAAGTGATAGCATTAAAATATACTGGCTTTATCCCATGTTATTCAGGTACATAACCCTTCATCCTCTTTGGGGACACGTTTTCGGGTGTCAGTAGGTGTGTTACTCACTGCAGAATCCGTAGCGTCTTTTCTGTTCTTGAAGACAGTTGTATTTATGTGGCTACTTGAGGGCAATTTCTTGTCAGAGATAACACATAAATTGCTGACAAACACCGAGTTGGGGACTCAGTGGTGATCGTATTATTAAAAATCAACAAAATTCTTCATTATTGTATTTGTCCAGAATTTGTTTGGCGTGAATATTATTTGCTATTTTTGAGACTAAACCTGAATTTTTCCAGATCGTGTTGCATTTCAACATGATTTTTTTTTTCAGTATCTGGGGAATGGTATAATCAGTTAGCATTCCCACGTCTGACCTTGTGATGGAGAGAGGATCAATGCAGCATCTGAACATGTTTGAGCCTCTTTGTTGCTGAATGGCTGGCGATGCCGTGGAGTTCAATTCACTGACACTAACAACAACCTTGTTATTTACTCGTGATTACTCCAACCAGCGGAGTGTTTCCTATTCTCACACACTATACAATGGTGCCTTGTTGTTAAGACTAATTAGTCTCACTGCCCCTTCGAATTTCCACTATTTTGAACGAAGCTTGCAGTTGGTTTAGGATCTGAGTGAGCCTGACGGGACACTAACTGAACATCGCTGAGCAGGTTAGGGCTGAATGAGCACATTGTTGCTGACACCTTCCTTCACATTTATATGATAGACCGTACTCTGATGTGTCAGTGACTGGCTGCAAAGCAAATATCCTACTTTTTGTTTACATGGCATACTTGAGACATTCATCATATTGTTGGTGGATGTTTGTGGGCTTGCTGGAATGGGACAGCTTGGCTCGAGATGTGGAAATCACTGGAGCTAAATCACAACTTCCAGTCTTTCCAGCCATTTCTTGACATCTTATGGAATGAATAGAATTGCCTCAATATTCGTGTCTGTGATGTTGGGGCGCACTGAACGAGGCTGATATGGATCATCTGCTCATCCCTTCTGGCTGAAGATTGTTACAAACGCAGCAGATTTATTTTCCCCTTGATGTGCTGTGCTCTCTATAATTGGGGATTTCATTGTTGGACAGCAGAAGCGTCCTCCTCCAATGGCCTCTTTCGTTGTCCACTATCTTTTATTTCTACATGTGGCTGGAACGCAGAGGTGGGTCTGAACAATTGATTATGGGATCAATGACATTTGTCCATTACTTGCTGCTTATGCAATTTCGCGTGCAAGTTTTTCTGTTTTGTGCGATAGGAGTTTCTCCAGTTTGTCCCCACATGTCTCGCTCTGGCTGGTGCTGCTCCTGACATGACTTTCTGTGTTCTTCATTGAACCAGGGTGGACCTTGGCTTGATTTTTGCTGTAGCGTGGGACGGATGCCAGGCCGTGAGGTTGCAGACTGTATGAGTTATCCATTGCAACTCATGGACATCTCCCTGAAGATTGAACAGACTTCTGCATGGGCACATATTGGTGTGCAGCATATTTATTAAATCATACTATGTTGGAAAGTAGTGATGTATATAAAACACACGCTGTCCTTGTCTTTAAGCTGCTGACGTCTAACATAGAGATGCAGTAAGCTATTTGGAAAGCCACTGGGATGGTAACTTTCTTGCTCCAGTTGAACAGGAACTTGGCCAGACTGCATTTGGAGGAGTGTGTAGTCTTGACTCTTTATCTCACGAAACAAATTATTGCTACAGAGAGACGGTAAAGAAGGTTCAATAGAATTCTTCCAAGGAAAATGCTATCAAAAAGGGCCATGACAAACTCGATCTGTGCTCTCTGGTGTTTCAAAGAATGAGAATTAATTTCATTGCAAGTTACAAAATATTGATTGGATACTTGTTTCTTAATTATTTCTGGCTCTCAGTGCAGCATATATAAATTGCTTGAAGCAGTCAGTTGCATTCCGAACTGTGTGTGACTTCAATGGGAGATTGCTTGTTGTTCCGACGAACAAGGGAACAATCGTCCACTTGATATCGTAAGGCATAGGAACAACAGTATGCCCACCAACTCACCGATTGTGCTCTGCCTTTCAGTTCAGTCATGTTCGTTCTGATCATCCGCAACTCCGCCTTCGTGCATTTTCCCCGTCACATTTGATTCACTGACGGCTTAAGAATATGTGTCTCAACCTTTTTGATACAAAATGGTTCAAGCTCAAAAGCTTCCAAAATGTTCTAAAATGTTTCGCTTTCACTGATGTGGGACTTGGTAGTCTTTAATTCCCTCGTTTATTTCTAACAGGCTTTCCTGAACCCACATTAGATGGCGTGCTGCATTATGGCACCAGCTCTTTGGCCAAAACAAAAGTAAGAAAAAAAGTTCACAGCCTGTAATTTGATTCCGTCATCTCTCACATCGGTTTACATACAAATCATCCATGTCTGGGCATGTGTCCGCTCTTTTTTTCTAACAAAACTTCCAATTCTTCCTTATTCTCTCTATAAATGTGCTCAAGGTTCACACGGTCATTCGAACTGAATCCAGTAAATGTTTTTCCAAACTGAATGCCGATACGAAAAAAAAATGTGTTTGACATATTCTGTGGCTCCGTGCACAGATTGTCTCCATGATTCCCTGATAGTCGCCTTTCTTTCCCCTGTTAACCTCTTCCATTTGGCATACTGATAAAATGTCTTCGGCCTCTTGCTGCTAAATCTTACTCACTAATGCTGCATCACGCCCCCTTTTTGCTCTTCTACTGAATTTCTTTGAAGCTGCATGAAGATTCTCTTTACGTTGTTCTTGCTTTCTGAATATTTTAGATTTTGAACGTTCTCTGATCGTATTTTACTGCATTTGCTCGCATATTGTAACATGTTGGGCCCATATGCTCATCCATTCCATTTTGAGCATGAGCTCCCCTCCCACATCTCACACCACACGGTTTTCCTTCAGCTTTACCAAGAACTAACTGTACTCAGAAGTCTTTGGGCATTACCTGTCTTCTTTTTAAATAAATTCTCTATAGGTAATACAAAAAAATGTCAGTTTGAAGATATTTTGTCTTTTCCTTGACAAAATTAAGGGTATGATGTTATGTTCACTGGGCCTTTAATGCTCTGCCAATTCCGCCTGGAACGCCTGCCTGGCTTGAAGCCCCACAATGAGGCCCAGAACGGCACCGTTTCTTGTTGTATATTCTTCATGTTGAAATAAAATGCTCTCAAGAATACATTTTTACACATTTGTCACCTCTTAAAATCACATGCCTGCTCTAATAAGTGTTGAGAATTGAAACGCCTGTGTAGAATGTACGACTTATTAATTGTGCACACTACAGTGATTGGTTACAAATCTGATCCTGTACTTTCATTTAACTGGGGTCTACTGTATGCACCTACCAATATATCTGTCATCGTTTTTATTCCAAACTCTAACCACGAAGCCTCAGTTGTAAGCACTTCCAAGATATCATCCCTGCTTACTGCAGTAATGACTCCTTAGTTACGAAAAATGACATTGTCTCCTGCACGTCTGTACGAACTCTGTACGAACAAGTGAGGACTGCAGATGCTGGACATCGAAGCAGAGAGTGTGTTGCTGGTAAAGCAGAACAGGTCAGGAAACAACAGAGCAGCATGAGAATTGACATTTCGGGCGTCAGCCCTTCATCAGGAATGAATCTGATGAAGGGCTTTTTTCAAGAAATGTCGATTCTCCTGCTCCTCGGATGCTGCCTGACCTGCTCTGCTTTTCCAGCGCCAAATCTGGACGATCGTTCTAATACCACAGAATATTGAGCTGCCAAACCTGATCTCCTTCACCCATGTTTCTGATGGCAAACATATCACAGTTGCACCTGTCAATCTATTCTGTTATCACATCTGTCTGACGTATAATAGACCCAGCATTAAGTAAAGGATATCCAGCCTGGAATATAACACCAGGAACAGTCTATTACTCGGAGTTCTACACTTATTCACTGTTGCTAATAAAACCGCACAAAAGTGTAACTCTTGAGATTGCCAAAAGCAATATTTGTGAACCATTATTTCTTTTAAAGTGATTCATAAAATAAAACATTCCCGAACCGAATGATCACCTCCACATATCATGATTTTCTGGTGATTATTTGCCAGCGTAGTGATCAGACGGGACACCCCTAAGTAATGGTTGCGTTGCTTGTGCCTTTCCACAAATGCATGTGCTCCTAGTGATGCTACTGCTCTGTGCAGGTTCGACATTTGGCTGACCCATTGTGAGAAATTAACATTCTCCCCCAGTAATTCAAACCTTCTTCTCACCAGATGGAGTTTCACATATGGAAATTGTTCATCTAATCCCACGTTTCCTCTTCCATGATCCACAGGACATTGCGAACCGTACTTGCTCAGGAAGGTAGCACCTTATATAACCCTGAAAAAGTCAAGGAGCCAGTCAGTGGGTTTAACAGGGCATTATGGATGGGGGCAACTTGAGGTGAAGCATGCACTGTTTGACCCAACTGGTGCATTCTCATTAACTGATTAATTTGTGAGGGAGTGAGGTCAGGAATCTGGGAACGTTCGAGAGGACAAGACCTCCAGTTATGGTGCACATTGTTACATTCAATTTAGTGTCAGTACAATATGTGTGTGCTTACGTATATCAGACAGAATCCACCAAATTCAGATATTAAACTAAATTTTGGCTTGTCATTAACTGCTGTTTTCTCCAGATGCACTCTGCAGGAATTATCCCTACATCAACCCAGTGAAAAGTATGTTGGGTTACCCATGCATGATATTCCAGCGATCCACACAGAAGTACAATTTTATTTTGACACTGATGAATGTGCAAGTGACAGATACTGGATCTGGTTTTATAATACTCACTGTGAGACACAAGACACGACAGGAGACTATCAAATTGCTTCATTCTGGATCTTGTCCATGGTGCAGATATATGGAGGCTTGGAGGCAAGTCAGATGTCATCACCATAAGCGGCTTGTGAGGTATGATTCTGACATTCCTTGTCCTTAAATCTCCCCGCTGGGCCAGACCGACACTGAAGATTAATTTGCAGGGCCGGGTTTTTGGCTAGGTATTGGTGTCTATTTTGGACAGCATTTATACCTACACTGAGACGTGATAATGAACACCTATTGGCTAGTCTCTACCCCCTCACCCCGACTCAAGGTGAATGTCTGCTGTGACCCAGGATGGAAGATCTTTGCCCAGGTTTAGGTACACGGCCAGCACCACAGGTAGCTGTGAGATCCAGTCGTACTGTGCCTGAATCCAGGTCTTTTGGAATCCATTTAA
Organism: Chiloscyllium plagiosum; assembly: GCF_037043375.1. Classification (NCBI taxonomy): domain Eukaryota; kingdom Metazoa; phylum Chordata; class Chondrichthyes; order Orectolobiformes; family Hemiscylliidae; genus Chiloscyllium; species Chiloscyllium plagiosum. The sequence continues at coordinate 82,417,862 of NW_028270175.1, forward strand.
ATGGAGGTCGCGATTGCAAGGGATCAGTTTCCAGATTCGCACAAAAATGTGATATTTATGGTGTTTTCTGAATTGCGTAGTAGTAAGATGTGAACTCTGACTATTTCAAAAACAACGTTTGCATTATACCTGATAAGAAGTACATTGTTAATATATTTATGGAATTACAATGTAAATTTATGATAACACGTTATGATACAAAAATAAATACGTTGTATTTCATACACAACATGAAACTTAGGTGAAAAAATACTTAATTTCGGTCACTTATGGTTGTTAAATGTAAAGTGAACGGAATGTCTCTAAAGATTGTTAAAGGGGTTCTAGGGTTTGAAGATGCTTAGCAAACATGACAACGAACTTCATAAAGACCATGGAACGATATCCATTTTAGAATTAATAAGCAGGCTAGAATTGGCTTCAATCAGAGAGAAAAGGAAAGGTGAAAGTGTAATAGACTTGGTCAAGCACTTAGGTGTATCAGAGAAGCAGACAAGGACAGTGCAAGTGAAAACCTTAAATTGCGAATGAGGCAACTGAACTTAAAAGACAAAGAAAGGAAGAAAGGTTGTTAGCTGAGCAAAATGGAAAAGACAATAAAGAGAAAACAGCGAGAAGAAACAGAGAGAGAGATGGAAAAACAAAGGGAGAGAGCATTGTCAGCTGAGCAGAAAGAGAGAAAGAAAGAGAAAGAGCCAGAGAACAAACAGAGAGGAAAAGTAAAAGCGAGAAAAGGGTATTGGCCAAGCAAAATAAAGAAGAGAGAGAGAGAATTTGAACTTACGAAGTTGCGAAGTTGTCAGGAAATTGAAGGTAACAGGATGGAGATGAAGGGAAATGTAGGTATTAAAAAAAAACACATCGAAGAGTTGCCACATTTCGGCGAAAAGTATGTCGAAGCCTTTCTTATTTTATTTGAATGCAAAGGCTGGCCAGATGGACTCGCCAAAGAACTTGTGGGCACTTCCAATTCAGACTAAGCTGGTAGGCAGAACTGATGAGGTATTTGCAGCTCGATGAGATGAGGGGTCAAGAAATTATGCAGATGCCAAATAGGCTATTATGCATGTTTATGAATAACTATCAGAAGAGTATAGCCAGCGGCTCAGAAACATAGCATAACAACCAGGTGAGACTTAGTTTGTGTTTGAAATAATGAGATAAATCAATTTTGATCGGTCAGTGCTTATCTTAAAAATAGACAAACGCATGAGGCTCGAAGAGTGATTATTCTACTGGATGAGTTCAAAATATCACTGCTATAGATGATAAGAATTCATGTTGAAAATCAGAACGTTCAGAAAGTAGAGGAGTGACAGAAATGGCAGATGAATATGCAACAGTGCATAATTGGAAATTTGCATTCCAACAGCAATTTCATCCTTGGAGCGATAGAAGTTGGGAAAACGGGAAATCCTACACTACAAAACGAAGAGGAGAGACTACTGGAGATAATTTAGCGGAGGTGAAAAACAGAAACCCAAAGAAGTGCAAGGCCTAAGGTTTTTCAACTGTGCTAAATTGGGAGCCGGAAAGTCGCAGTGCTGGGCATTGAAGAACGGCACTGTGTGAAAAGAGGTGTAAAGAGGCTAAGTCAGGGTAATTAGAGAAAGTAGGAAAGGAAACACAGAGAAACGTTGTGGAAATTAAGACAATTTGCAGCCTGAGTAGGGGCTGGGTATTGGGTTCGTGCCCGATTTCTGTGAGGATGTCACGTCTGTGGGTAATTTTACTCAGGAAAAATAAGGGGAGAAGGGAAATAAGTTATAATTTAAAGCCATATGGCATCTAGTCAGTCTCTGATGGTAAATGATGAAATTATTTTCACTTTTCCTGACATGTTATCTGAGAGCGTTGTAACTTGTGGAATAGATGGGCAGAACTTTAGCATTCCCCTGTGTAAGGTCAGGTTGGAGAGCTAAGTCAAGAGTGGGGATGTAACAGTGGCAGTGATTGACAGAGTGTCAGTACCAGGAATGCAGCTTGTTCTTGGGATCCAAGGTGTCACCTTCTTTTGGAAAAGTCAAACTGAGGAATTAAAAGAAAAGTAGTGTGGAACTTTTCTGGAATGTTTCATAACTATATCTAACTGTCATAAGTCACAGAAAGAAAGAAAAACTAATCAGAAAGATGAATGAGTTGAGCTTCAGTTAGCAGACGCCCTGGCTTATGTAATAATGCAAGAAAACCTGAACAGACAGAGGGTCAGGCAGAGGTGTTTATTTCCCAAAGGCTAATGAACGTACAACAGAAAGATGAGCCAATATGTATTCCTGAGGGTTATGATCTTAAAGATAGAATCTTAAAACAACAATGGAGACCGCGGCAGGTTCGTCAGGAAGAAAAATTGGCGGAAGTACCCTGGAATGTGTTGCCAGTCACATACAGACATTGCCCATTACGAGTAGCACATGAATCACGATTAGGAGGTCACCTGGGTGTGAGGAAGGCTCCGTCTAAGTCACAAAGGCGTTTAGTTTCGCCTGGACTGCACGTCAACAGCGTGTTAAGAGCATACTGTCAAGATGACCACAATGATGACGATAAAGTTTTCCCACTCATATCATTTTTAGTTGAAACTGCGCCAAACGAATCGACTCAGTTTACTTGCATGAATGGAGAGGGCCTTTGAAACTAATTAAAGAAATGAAAATGAGGACTGTACTCAGAGATCTCACACTTGGATTGTGTGTCTGAGGTGAGGTTACGATTAAAATTTGCAGGTGCGTTAGCGAAGCAGCACGTGACGAGGGCACAACAGAGACAGAAGCAGGTGGCAGATTTAAAAATCTAATGTTTGGATGTATCCCAAGGGGATGACGCATTAGCATTGCGACCCGTGGTAGGAGATCCCTTTAATGAAAGGCTATCGAATGGAGAAAAAAATCAGGTAATCTGAATGGTAAAGATGTCGGACAGAAAATACAACCTATATCGGGAATGTTATGTGAACATGGTGAAATCTTATCATAATGGAGACAGTAAGGTGGGAAACAAAATGTTGTTAGTTGCTGCCCTGAAAAGTGAGGAATTAAATCCACAGAAAATAGAAGATTACAGTGCAATGCAGGCGTTTTAGCTCACGATGTCTTGCGGAGCTGTGGAAACAATCTGAAGCCTATCTATCCTCCACTGTTCCATTTTAATTCAAAGGTTTATCCAATTACCAGTTCCATGGCTGTAAATTTGACGGGTCTACTACTGTTACAGGCAGGCGCTCCGCACCCCTACTGCTCCCGGACATCCTCTGACATCTGTCTTATATCTACCACTTGTCAGTTTAAAGCCATGTCCCCTGTGCTAGAAATCACCATCTGAGAAATAAGATTCTTAATGTCTCCCCTCTCGAATCCACTGATTACCTTATGTGCCTCAATCCAGTCACCTCTAAACCTTCTCTCCAACGAAAATAGCCTCAGGTCCCTCAGCCTTTCGTCCATTCCAGGCAACATCCTAGTTAATCTCCTCTGCACTCTTTTCAAAGCTTCCATATCCTTCCTTTAATACGCAATATTCCTAGTGCAGCTGCACCAGATTATGGTGTTGCTGCAACACGACCTTGTGGCTCCGAAACTCAATTCATCTACCAATAAAAGCTGACACACCTAATGTCTTCTTAACTACCATATCAACCTGGGTGGCAATTTTCAGGGATCTATGTATTATTTACACTGCCAAGAATCTCACGTTTAGTGCAAATGTGTTGAAGTGAAACACCTCACAAATTAAACTCAATTTGCCAGGTCTGATCTCAGCTGTGCAGGTTATCTATATCCATCTGTAACCTACAAGATCCTTTGGTACTTTACACAAGTTCAACGACCTTAGTCTCACTCACAAATTTACGAACCCATCGTTGTACTCCCTCATCCAAGTCATTTACAAAAGTAACAAGTATCAGTGGACACACAACAGAAGCTTGCGACGCCCCACTGGTACTTGAACTCGGAATGAACATTTCCCATCAATCATCATCCTCTGTCTTCTTTCAGCGAAGCAAGTTCTGATCGAAACCGATAATCACCCTCAAGCTGATGCCGCCATGTTTTCTGCAATAGTCTACATGGGGAACCTGATCAAACGCCTTACCAAAATCTATATACACCATATCAAACGTTTAATCCTCAACCACCTGCGTGGTTACCTTCTCAAAGATCTCTGTAAGGATTGTGAGGCACGACCTACCCTTCACAAAACCGCGTTCATGATCTCTAATCAACTTATTCCTTTCTGGATGATCCTGTTGCCTGCAACCTTTTCCAACACTTTAAGTAAGGCTCACTGGTCTATAATTAACTGGGTTGTCTCTATTCTCCTTCATGAACAAGGGAGCAATATTTGCTATCCTCCAGTCTTCAGACAGTATTCCTGTAGACAATGACGACATAAAGATCAAACCCAAAGTCTCAACCATCTCCTCACTGGCTCCCAGTGAATCCTTGGATAAATCTGCACCGTCCCAGGGAACGAAAATACTTTCCCACTTTCCAGAATTGTTAACAACTCCTCCGTGTGAACCTCAGTCCCATCTGGTCTAGTCGCCTTTATCTCGGTATTCTAGTCAACATTAATGTCTTTTTCCAGTGTGAACATCGACGAAAAATATTCATTTAGAACTTCATCTATCTCCTTGGACTCTACACACTAATTCCCATTACTGTCGTTGATCGGCGCAAATCTTATTGTAGTCGTATTTTCCCCGCCCTGATGTACTGATAAAACGTTTTCTGGTTTTCCTTGATCCTGTCTGCGAAGGATTTCTCATATCCCCGCCTGGCGATTCTTGGTTCTCTCTTTGTGTCTTTTCTGGCTAACTTGTAAATCTCAAGCGCTCGAACTGAGCCTTCATGTCTCATTCCATCATAAGCCTTCTTCTTCTTTCAAGAGAATAAACTTCTTTAGTAAGCCACGGTTGTCTCAACTGACCGCCTCATCCTTGCCTGACAGTTACCTACTTATCAAGAGCAAACCATAGCTCCACATATAGCTCCTTGAATAACCTCAATATTTCAATTATGCCTATCCCATGCAATTTCCTTCCCCATCCTGTGCATCATAAATCTTCTCAAGTCGCCCCCTGTTGGCCGTCTCCTTACTGTGTCAGGAAACTCTCCTGCACACATTGGACAAAAATTAGCCCATCAAAAGTACTCAAAGTATAGTATTTCCAGTCAGTATTTGGCAAATTAAAGTCCCCATAACCACTACACTGTCAGTCTTACTCCTCCAGAGTCATCTTTGCTCTCCTTTCCCCTCCATGTCTGGATCGATTCTGAGGCTGAGAGAATACTCCCAACACGGTGACCTCTCCTGTTCTGTTTCTAACCTCAGCCCATACTACCTCAGTAGACGAGTCGTCAAATTCTCTTACTGCCTGGGTAATACTGTACTTGAGTAACGTTGTCACACCACCCCCTCCTTTACCATAATCTCTGTTCTTACTGAAGCGTTTAAATCCTGGAACCTGCAATAACCAAATCCTGTTCCTGCTCTATCCATGTCTCTAAAATAGCTATAACATCGAAATCCTTTGTGTCAATACATGCTGCAAGTTTCACCCACCATATTCCGGATGTGCCTCGCGTTGAATTAGAGACACGAGAAACCACCTTCCCGTTTGCAGGTGATCTCTTGCAACCTGGAAACCATATTTCTTACCTTACTACTCCATCCTGTTTTTACAGGTCCCACCTGCCCCAGAATGAGCTGCAATCCTCCAGAAACCCAAAACCCTTTCTCTCTGCAACATCTCTGTGCCACGTGTTCAACTCCTCTCTCCTTCTATTCTTCGCCTCATTGTGGTACAAGCAACAAACAAGTGATAACAGCTCTGTTTCTTCTCGCTCCAGGCTTCCACCCTTGCTCCTTGAATTTCTACCTTAAATCCCCATGCCTCTTTCTAACTATGTCGTTTGTGCCCATGAAGACCACGACTTGGGACTGCTCCCCCTCCCCCTCAAGTATCCAAAAGCATGATCAGAGACATCACGAAACCTGACACCTGGGAAGAAACACACCAAACGTGAGTCTAAGTAGTTCTCACAGAATATCCTATCTGTCCCACTAACTATGGAGTCCCCAACGACAAATGTTCTTCTGCTCTTCCCACTTGCCGTCTGATCAACAGTTACAGAATCTGTGCTCGAGATCTGTACGCCATGGTGTCCCTCTGATAATTTGCTTCCCAAACTGTATGCAAAACGGTATACTTGTTATGGCCACAGGTGATCCCTTCAAAGCCTGCTTGTTCCCTTTCCGTCCCCTGAGTGTAACCCATCTGCCTTGTTCTTGTTCCAGAGATGTGACTACCTCCCGTTAACTCCTCTCAATGACCCCACCCCGAATGGTGAGAAGTTCATTCAGCTCCAGTTCCAGTTCCCTTTCAAGGTTTTGAGGAGATTGATTTGAGTGCTCTTCCCGCAGATGAAGTCAGCAGGGATACCAAAAGTGGACCTACCCTCCTGCATTCTGCAGGAGAAACATTGAACTGCCCGAAACTCCATTCCCACTGAACGAAATTCCCAAAGCGACTGTTGAGAAATAAAAAAGGTATTTTAGGATGTGATTTTATAATCGAGCGCACAGAACCTTTTCTGTTTGGCGAGAGGAGGAGAATGGGTGGGATACACGACATAAGAAGTGCTTCGGGTAACGTAACTGGCCAAATATATTACTTCACTTACTCAGCACTCTCGTGTCCGCATCTGCTCAGCGTGAGTTCCGGCTTCTCACGAGGAAAAGTTTTAAATCAGTGATTTACCTTCCCGGCAGCCACTCTCCCTGTCTCCTCGCTGCTGCCTCAAAATGACAGCATGGAGCCCGAGTTTTCTCTTTCAAGTGAGAAAACTTCCTCCTGGCAGTCAGCGCTCCTGCTTCCCTCTCTCTTCTTTGCTCCCGAGAAATGGACGTTTGACGCTCGATATCATGGAGATTGATGTGCCTCAAAGTACGTCAACTAATGAGGAGGTCCGTGAAGATTTGAATAGGACAGTTCGGTATCTGTGTCAGGAGCAACTAACCGAGGTTCAAAGTTCATTGCAGCAGTATGAGGACATATACAGGAATAAGATGAGAAGGATTAATTCTATTGTGCACATAATGCAGTTCGTAATGCTGTTCTGGTATACAACAGAATTTGTTTTGCACTCCGTAGTTTCCCATAATTTTGAGCAAATTAATAAGTTCCCATAATAGTATTTCCTGTTCCATGAAATGTCCTATTTTTTTCATCCTTCCCTTTACCTCAATCCCTGATTCTAGTTATCATTTCAATTAGTTGCAGTGTTATTGCTACTCTTCGACAAGTAACGTATTGTGTGTGTATCTGTTTGTGTGTGTGTATGCGCGTGTGTTTGTTCATATGTGTGTTGTGAATAATCCTCTGAAAGTGGAATGAAATTAAAGAATGAGATGCAATTACATTCCAATACGACTGAGAAAATGTGCAACGTTTCCAAGTGTTCTGATCTCAAAGCAGATGTAAAAATATATTTCAATCATGCATGGGGAAAGTGAACAAATGAAGTTCATGGAACAAACAAAAATCGTTTATTGGATATTAACTGTGATAATTGAACGACCATATATATATATATATTTCTGCTGAGAATTTAAATTTAGCTTTCTTCAATTCTGAGATGTAGAAATTCCGAATAATAGGTGGTCATCATTGATGATATATCCAGTAGTTGCTGGAAATGCTCAGTAGTTTTGGCTGTATCTGTTGTGAGAAAGCAGGATCAACAAAGAGTACAGAAGGTGGATAAATCCCCAGGACCTGATCAGGTGTCCCCGAGAACTCTGTGGGAAGCTAGAGAAGTGATTGCTGGACCTCTTGCTGAGATATTTGTCTCATCGATAGTCACAGGTGAGGTGCCGGAATGCTGGAGGTTGTCAAATTTGGTTCTACTTGTTAAGAAGGGCGGTAAATACAAGCCAGTGAAATATAGACCGGTGAGCCTGACCTCGGTGGTAGGCACGTTGTTGGAGGGAATCCTGAGGGACAGGATGTTCATGTTTTGGAAAGGGAAGGACTGATACGGGATAGTCAACATGGCTTTGTGCGTGGGAAATCATGTTGCACAAACGGGCAGAAAACATAAGCTGATTATACTGAACACTTCCCCGAATAGACAGAAACCAAAATAATGTTGAAAGTAAATGTTGGCCTTCCAGAGGACAAAATGGCGAGTTAATAATGGGAAAGTCAGAAATGGCAGAGGCATATCCAACACTTGCTGTTTTCACAGTGGAAGGTAATTTCTTTCCAACATTTACGAAAAAAAAACTGTGTCTTGGAAAATTAACAAAGTTGACATTGACTGTGAAATTTGACGGGAATAATTTCCTGGATTGAATTCTTTGTTGAACTTTGCAAACGCTTTGCTGAATTCTGTAGATCAGACAGCTTGGCTTTGCAGAACTTTGCAAACATTCAACTTGTCCCTGTGAGCACTTGAATTCAGAAAAGAAGCTAAGGGACACCTAAAGACACAAGCAAATATATTCATGGCAAAGGAATGAGAAAACAAGGGGCCCGAATGTTTCCCTGCTCTTGTCTTTGAGCGTCTGATAAGAATAACATAAAAACAGTATGCAAAATTTGTTCAGGGTCCTTACCCAAAGCGTTTTTGCCTATTGTATTGGTCCCCTGCATGCAGAGATGAAAAATAAAACTTTTTTTCTTTGCACTTGCTAGCAGCTGAGTCGATCAATTGAATTTCCTCGACAGTAAGTTTGGGGGCTCGTCCGGGAACCCACGATTGGGTGAGATTCTGAAGATTCCCAGGAGGTGCAGGCGCCAGCGCCTTGAAGGTCTTTCATTTCAACCCGAGTGCTGCATTGGCCCCTTTGCGTGAGAGGACTGAGAGTCTGTGGATGGCCCCAGCGCCGGGTTTCGAATCGAATAGGGTCCGGGTGAGAGTAGTGGCTTAAGTATTCCTACGTAGAGATTCATTCTAAGAATAAATGAATCAGGAAGAGAGTTTCGTAAGCTATTGCGCGAACCTTTTCCAATAACTTTGAAAATGGGTTCCAGCGAGAGCAAACAAAAAGAGGACCCATAGAGGATTTGGAATGATCACCAAAAAATACAATACATGCTAAACTAGCAACTCAAGGGAAAGGATTGCCGTCTCTCGAATGTTTAAGTGACAGCAAGTTTAAGGGCGGTTTTAGACTTGGAGCCACCACTGTCTGAGTTGGACTCGCCAAAGACGTACCGTGTACGAGGTTTCTTGGTTTACAAAAACCAAGGCATTGAGGCGGACACGCTCAGTGCGAGAACCAACCTTCAGAAGTAAAAGCATGTTAAAGCGAAAAGGTAACTGTACCCCGCCAGAGAGAGAGGGAGCTGAACACTTTTCCAGTAACTTCAAAAATTGGCTCCGGCAAGAACAAACAATAAGAGGGCCCACAGAGGACTTGGAATGGCAACCAAAAAAGTCCAATACATGCTAAAGAATTACGGCCCGAAATCTGTAAATGTGTAAGAATTGTGGATCAAGGAATATGGTTGTCCGTAGAGAGGAAGGTTAAATAAAAGGCAGTTGGTTCTATTGAGGTCAAGGTTTGAGGACAGAGAGCAGGAGAAACGGAAAGGAAAAATAGAACCGTTGAAATTGAATGATTATAGCATGTGGAAAGCTGAGGAGGATATTAGAGAAAGGAAATTCCAATTAAAAGATAGAACAAATAACGTGAACAAACACTAGCGCACATTCGGATGTGAGCAGAAAACAACTTAATGAAACTACGCAGTGTCTTAAGATTGTTCCAGATCCTGACCTTGATGACTCTCCTCTCTTACCTACAGCCCCTCTTCGAGATCCGCCTGGCGAAGATTGCAAGTCAGCGGCCGCAACCTCAGAGTCTGCTGAAACACTGAGCACACCATACCCGCAACCAATTGAAGCAAGAAGCCCAAAAGAAAGACGGCCGCTCCAAGACGGAAAGCCATCCAGTTTCTGTCCACAAACAGACGGCGAGAGTACTGGCGTACCAGGTAGTTCTGCAAGCGCCAAAGGTTGAAGTTGCAGGACCGGAAGGATATCCAGTCCTGCTCGACCGGCCATAGACCATGAAGAATTTGGTAAGTGCCTATGGGCAGTTGCCTAACCATGCGAGGTTGGAGGTAATAAATTTGCCGAACAAGTGACAAAGTTCTGTACAGAGTTCCGTCCCATGTCACATGATATGAAATGTTTCTTGGGACTAAAACTAGATGCCGATGTCACTAAAATCAAGTATAACTGGTCAGCCGCAAACGTCCATGCCAGAGTAGCCAATCCGCAATTGGACCAGAACTGAGACTTTAATGCTTTTGTTTCAGTGCTGGAAAGCGCCTGTTGGGATGCATTCTCGGTGCGAATGGACATGACCAAAATTGTAATGTGTACACAACGAGAAGGTGAGACAGTGCCCCATACATTACGTGACTCATTGAACTCCATAACGCTCATGGACTGAGACCACCCGAGAATATAACGGCGTCACAAAGCACAACATATGAAGCACACCTGAGGAACAGCTTAACCAATGGAATGAAGGACGATATGGAGAAAAAAGTAAAAGAAACATATCTTACCTGGAACACGAGTAAGCAGAATTTGGTGGAACAGCATGCGAGACATATTCAAAAATTGCTGACCCAAGAGAAGGATCAGCGGAAACTATGGATGTAACAGCAAGCACATGAAACTCAGCTTACTGTGATGAAAATGGTCCGCGACGTCCACCACTGCCTTTCTCTTTTTCTGCTGCCGTTTGACGCAGGTGCAGCAGAAAAAGAGAAAGGCAGTGGTGGACGTTGCGGAAGAGGAAGAAGTTGCGAAAGAGGCGCTGGCAGAGGTAGATGTGGCGGGTGCTTTGCTTGCGGAACAATGGACCACAATGGACCACTGGGCAAGACAATGCTCTTGAGGACAGCATCAATTGGCCCTGGAGACTGGTCAGCAGGATGATTAAGAGGGGAAAGCTGAGGTGGAGGTGGGTAGCTCAGAAGTTACAGGTGAGCCTCTTTCGCTGAGGCTTGGCAATGAATGCACGCTTATGATAATCTCTTCTCCTAACCTTACGGGCACTGAGACATGCTCCACCTCCATACTGAGCACTGAGATTGCGAAGTGTGGATAATGTGTTCAATATGATCGTGATGCGTATAGGTCGATGCCTATCTCTATGCTACATGTGAAAGGTACACCAGTTAGCTTCTTGGAAGATAGAGACAGCATAATCTATCCTCAAATCAAGCCAGTTCAGACGGTCAACGCCAATAAAGCTGAGTGTATTGTTCCTGAGCTCAATCAGTGTATCAGGAGTCTTGAACGAAAGGGAATTCCCGCAACCCAATTGTGCGAATCGAGTAATGGGGAAACAATCCAATTCACATTTTCGCTATTGGAATTATGTCCTTTAAACCTCACAGGGGAGAACCCCCATTTTTCCACTCAAAAAGGCAAACATTCCAGGTGAACAGGTGGAATGGAGGTTTGTTCAGGACCTGCAGGTAGTTAATAACACTGTTCTCCTGCGCCCCTTATGTTCCTAACCCCTATGCGATATTTGCTCAAATTCCTCCGAAGCGCAAATGGTTCTCTGTTGTGGATTTAGCAAGTGCATTCTTTGGTATACCAGTACACTCAGATAGTCAGTTTTAGTTCACTTTTTCATTCAAAGGGAAATCTTATACATTCACTTTGTCAAGGTTTTTTTGTCTCCTCCAACATTTCTAACGAGGCTCTACACAGGAGTCTTGAGACTTGTTCTCACCCCGGGGTCAACGCTTCTTCAGTGTGTAGACGATTGCCTCTCAGCAGCACTGACAGAAGAATAATGTGAGGAGGATACCATTGCGTTGCTCTGCCATCGAGAAAGGGAAGGACACAAAGCCAGTCTTTCAAAGCTACATTTTTTGCAAAAAACAGGTGAAGTTCTTATGTCAATTAATATCTGAACAATGGAACGCCATTGGTCAAGATAGAGTTCAAGCAATCCAGCAAATTCAAAAGCCTCAAACGAAGAAACAATTATTTCATTTCTAGGCATGTGCTCCTACTGAAGAATGTTTATCCTAAAGTACGCAACCCTTGAGGCACCCCTCAGTGACAGAGCCCAGAAAAGGAGCTGCAGAACCAGAGTCCGTTGCAATGGACCCCAGAGGCCGAGAGTGCCTTTGTTGAATTGAAAAAAGTATTCCACACTACACCGACACTGGAGATTCCGAATCCAAACAAGCCTTTTTTACAAACAGTAGATGAGAAGCATGGCTGCATGACATCTGTGCTGTTATAGGACCATGGGGGAAAATTTAGGCCCGTCGCCTTTTTTTGGCAAATGTTGACCCCGTAGTGGCAGGATTGTCTAAATGCCTAAGAGACGTGGCGGCGCCTGAGAAGGCTTGTTTACCTTCCAGGCATATAATCGGCTATGGCGAATTAACGTAAATGGTCGCACATGCTGTACACTTACTGATTTTCGAGAAAGGACCGCATACATGTCGGCTGCACATTGGCTCAGATACAATATTGTGTTATTGGAGATGTCTAACCTTACAATAAAGCGATGTAACCTCCTTAATCCTTCTAGCGCTCTCCCGACAGAAGGAGACGGAGACCCATATGATTGCATCTCTGTAACAAATGAAATTTGCAGCCTCAGGTCAGACTTGCACTATTCGCCCCTTCAGAATCCAGACATGAAGACTTTGCTGAATGGGTCAGAAAAGGAAACAGAGCAAGGAAACAGGCCAGAATTCTATTGGGTATGCTGTAGTGACTACCCACGAGGTAGTCAAAGGGTGGACACTCTCTTCTCAACTGTCAGCGCAAGCAGCAGAGCTGATTTCCTTGATTAAGGCATGTATATTGGCCAAGGGAAAGACAGTGAATATTTACACAGACAGCAGATATGCATTCCAGGTTGCACCTGATTTTAGAACCCTGTGGAAACATAGGGGCTTCTTGACCTCAACGGGAAAGCCCATGACACACCGTGGCATGATTTCTGACCTCCTGGAAGCAGTCCTACTGCGTAAATCAATCGTTGTGTGTAAATGTGAAGCCCACAAGAAAAATAACGATTCTATTTCTCAAGGCAATGTGAGGGCAGACTCAGTGACAAGAACGGCAGTCCAGCAGCCACCAAGTGATCAGATTGACATATGTATTACAAAACATTGTACCTCAACAGCAGACGTAACGGGTTACAGTCAGGCCACAACGTAAGAAAAGCATGGGTGGACGAAAGCAAAGTGCAGTGTGAGAAGTGGTATGGTGTGGCCTCATTGGTAAACACTGTTTAGCGCGATCGTTATTTCCAAACTATGCCAAACTGACACACAGTAATGTCCATGTGTCAAAAGTGGGGATATCCGACATTAGTTTGGCACACTGGTTACCTTAGGGATTTACTCATTACTCCCAGAAATATTGTGAACGATGTGTTATCTGTGCACTAATAATGTGGGGAGGGAAATACAGATGAGGAAGGCAGCACACCCCCAACCCCAAAGACACTTTGAACATTCATGATGGATTTTATCGAACTAAAACCCAGCGAAGAGAAAAATTATTATCTGGTAATAGTTGTTTCGTTTTCCAAATAGTTGGAAGCGGTCCGCACGTCTACAGGATGTCAATGCAGTAGCCAAGCCTTTGGTCACTGAAATAAGTCGGAGATGGGCAAACCTGCAAGGCTTATTAGTGACAATAGGACACCATTTGTCAATAATGCCTTACAACAGTTCAGAAATTATTTGAGAATAAACCTGAGACAACACCGTGCCTACCATCCAGCGAGCGGTGGTGCAGTGGAAAGAGAAAATGCTACACTAAAAAAAAATGACAAAATGTGCTGAGGAACTCGGGATGACATGGACAAAGGCAGTTCCGAATGTGCTAATGTATATGAGATCTAGGTGGAGAGGAAGAGCTAATCTTAGCACGTTTGTGCTTTTGTTTGGTCGGCCGCCCAACACAGGAATTGGCCAAAGATCTAAGGTAAGACAGATAACAGGCCACTGGGAGGATGAGATGTTGGGTTACTCTATAAAACATTCTACACTTTTGCCTCAAATATAGAATCAAGTTAAAGCAGCACTATCCCAACCAGCAGAAGGGTAGCTGCATGATCTAGAAACTGGAGACTGAGTGGTGTTGAAGACTACAGGAGGAAAAACTGGAAGGCGAAGAGATGGCAGGGACCATTTTCAAATGTTCCTTGCAACACAGACAACTGTTAAGATCGTTGGGTTTTAGCTGTCTGGCTGTGCATATATTTTATTTAATCTGGCACTTTATTTGTGTGTTTCCCTTGTTATCATAAAATGACCAAAAGGGGGAAAACGTAATGGAATATTAACAAAGTTGACATTTACTATGATATCTGAAGGGGAATACGTTGCTGGATTTAATACTTTTCTGAACTTTACAAAGACTTTGCTGACTTCTGCAGTAGAGACAGCTTGGCTTGCTGAACTTTGCAAACATTCAACCTGTCCTTGCGAGCAGTTGAACTCAGAAAATAAGCTAAGGGAAACCCAAAAACAATAAGCAATTATTTACACGGCAAGGGACTGAGAAAACAAGAAGCTCGAATGTTTCCCTGCTCTTTTCCTTGAGCGTGTGATAAGAATAATATAAACAGAATATGCGAAATTTGTTCGGGGCCCTGACACAAGGCGTTCATGCCAAGTGTATTAGTTCCCTGAATGCAGAGGTTAAAAATGAAGCTTTTGCTTTGATGTTGCTAGCAGTTGATTCGATTGGATTTAATTTTCACGACAATCTGCAAAGGATCTCGATGGAAGTACGATGACAAGGAAGAAGGTACTAAATGAATTAAGGCCTTTAGGCCTGATAGTCTGCACTCAACGGTATTAAAGGAGGGAACAGCGGAGATAGTGGACGCGTTATCGTTAATGTATTCAAAAAAATTCCTTGCATTCTTGAACGTGTCAAAATATTGGAAAATTATTAATGCGACACCAGTAGGGAATACAGGAGATAAGCAAGAAGTTGGAAAATATAGACCAGCGCAAGTTTCACTTCTGCAGTGCGGAAGTTGCTGCAGTCAATCGTAAATTCGGAAATACCTAAACACTTTGAAAAACAAAGATCAATTCACCAGTGCCAGCACAGTTTCGTGACGGACATGTTGTGCTTGGACAAACCTGTTGGAGTTCCTTGAGAATGCAACCAGCTCTCCAGCAAATGCGGTACATCAAAACTTCAGATGCCATTTGAAAAGGTGCAACATAAAGGACTCATATCTGCCAGGGGGTTAAGGCGAGGGTATGGAATTGGATAGTCGTTTGGCTGACTAACAGAAAGCACAGTACACAGAAAAATGGTCATTCTCAGGAGAACCGAAACTTGTGAGGTGTTGCGAGTTTCAGCTGTCATAGTTCAATTGTTTACTATCTATCCAAATGACCTGGAAGGAGAGACAGAGTCTGGCGACTAAATCCACCGATGGTACTACAATAGATGGTAAAATAGCTGTGATGTGGAGGTAAGGAGTCTGCAGATGAATATTGATAGGCTTGGAGAATGGGACTACACCTGATAGCTAGTGTTTAATGAAGATAGCTGCGAGGTTTAATTTCCTACTGCCACTCCAACTTGCTTTGTTCATACACCCACTCCTTCTTCCTATGTTCTTTTATTGTTCCAATTGCGGTTTTCAACGCTGACAGTTGGAGTTGCAGTAGTCGAGGCGTGTGGTTGAGAGAAATGCGTTTGGTTTGTACATAATTAATATTGAACTAGATTTCGGTGCCTTTCCCTGCAACGTATGTGTATTACATGGACTTGCATAGTGTTCTTTGTAACATTGCCTGAAATAGTCAGAGCTGAAGGAATTTTTGGTCTGTAGAATGGACACAGACTCAGAATTTTATTTGAAAAATCTAGAGTGATTAGGATAAAGTTTCAATTAAATCGACTTTTTGGCCCACGACTGGACGTCAAGTCACATCGTCAAGTCTACCTTGAACTGTGAAAAAATAATTAGAGCATACGCCCACTGTTCTTCATATTGTCGGAAAAGCGTTTCAAAAAGTATTGTTGGAACAGTATGCATCTTACAGCTTCTCCTGGGATGGCAGACATATATAAAGATTAATATAGTTATTTTGAAGTTAATGTCGTCATGAGTGTTCATTAATATAAGGTCTATTCCCATTTGCGTTTATTAGAATTCGAACACAAACAAAAAGAAAACAAAAAATCGCGATTGTTTCTTCAAACAATTTTTTTTGAAAATAACGAACGTACATTTTAAAGGTCGTCTGCGAGGAAACTAGAAAGGTGTGTACATGTTCTAAAATGTTTATTTTTTTAAGAATGTAATGTCTTTTTTTTCGAAACACTAGGCAGCTGTCTTTTTAAAAAATAAAGGAGTTGCGCCTTCATTTTGGAGAGTCCTATACAAGTTCAGTTCTGTTGAAGACATTGTTCTTCGAGGAATTTATTCAACTGCAATCGTTTTTATTGAGTTAAATAGCAAAATGCTTGATTTTATTTATTTTTCATATATTTGGTGTGTGTATATATAAAATGCGTGTGTGTGTGTGTGTGTGGTGTGTACGTGTGTGTTTGTAAAGTATTCAATTTAATATTATTTTCTGTAAGTAATGATAAGTAACAAATATACAAGGCATTATGAAACAAGTTGTTTTTCTGCATCATGTTATGACTGTCATAAACGGTGCAGAGAGCGATAGCTAGAATATTTAGAAAAGTTATTATTGAGTAAAATCAGTCAGACAGATGGGTGACTATCAGAAAAGGTAAATATATTATTCACAAGTTTCCACTAGCTATGAATCGATCAAACAGATTGTTTTTGAACTGTTAATAGGGATAGTCTCTCCGAGGAATATGGAAGAGCCGTCTCTTATTGGACACTTCGAAATGTTCTTATGTTAGGCAGCGTTTGACAAGATTTAGTAGAATTATTGCTACTGGGGACTCTGCTGTGTTGGGTTTAAACAGGAGAGTCTGCGGCAGTGAGTATCAATTTTAATGGTTTGTTGCTTTCCCGGTGCACGGATTAACAATGCCTTTAACCGTTCGAAGCATATAGCTAATGGTGAGATTGAGAAGTCAAAAATTATTGTACTTATTGGAAACAATTAAGATTTTTAGCGAAACTATTACAGCAGTACAAAGTGAATTTATGAGCTGAGGTAGAAGATTAAAACAAACAACCTTAAAAGTCGCAATTTCTGGTTTACCCGCAAATCTAAACTCAACTGGTGAAGCAATAAAGGTTAAAGGAGGAAAATCAATGCCTGAAGAGATGGTGTGTTATTCAAGAATTCAAGCTCTTGGGAGATTGGAATGTCTTTTGAAATGGAAAAGGTCTTTTCAAAAAGGATTGGAACAACATGTTCAAAAGAGAGAGAGTAGAATATCATAGAATCCCTACTGCGTGGAAAGAGTCTTTTCGACCCAACATGTTCACACAGACACTTTGGAGAGTCACGCACCCGGAACCATTTCCCTCGTGACTAATGCACCAACCCACATATTCCTGAACGAAATGGCCAATTTAGCGTGGCAAAGTCAGCTCAAGTGCACATCTCTGGAGAGTGGGAAGAAACCGCAGTTTCCTGAAGAATCCCATGCAGACGTTTGGAGATTGTTGAAACTCCACACAGACAGTCACCAGAGGCTAAAAGCGAAACCGGCTCCCCGTTGCTGTTCGGCAGCAGTACTAACCACTCAGCCACCTTGCTGCCGCACTCAGATAGGGAGAATATATATTGATATCCATAGTGGAAGTATTCTAAGCAGCAGTGCAATTAGTCGGATGGATGAAGAAGTTTCTGAATGTGATGAGAGCACATCAATTAAAAAAAAAGACGAGAGAGTCAGAGTATACAATTATTCTGGAGAATCAACTTGTATCTTTTTTCAATGATAGGAGTCTTGGAGGGAATCCTGATGCACTGGGGCATTTTTAAAAATATGAGATTTGGACATGATGGCTGTTGCAAAAACATGGCACAGAGATATTTAAGAGTGGTAATTCAAAGTTTCGTGTATTAAGTGTATACAAAGGATAGAAAAGAACATGTGGATTGGCCAGTCGTTTTTGATGACAAAATAAATTATTGCTGTAATTTAGGGAGCTATTTCTGAAAAAGCGTCCAGTGAAAATACATGGGAAAATTATAAATAAGACAGGAAAGAAAAGGATTGTACTACATGCACTCCAACGGTAGGAAAGGAATTGAGAAACAAATATGCAGGGAGATCTCATATAAATGTAAGCATAATAAGATTGGAATACAAAAGGTTTCCGGGGGGGGGGGAGTGGGGGGAGGGTTAAGTTTCCAAACATTGACAGGGATTACGAAAATGCTAAAAGTTTGAATGATGAAGAATTTGTCACGTGTCCAACAAAATGTTCTTTATCAAATGCGGATGCTCTTACAAAAGAAGGATCAATTCTAGACATTCTTCTGGCAATAAGACAGGGCAGGTGACTGGAGTAGTATTTGGTGAACACTTTGGTTCTGGCGATAGGAACTCCATTCGTTTCAAAATCGTATTGGATACGAATAGGCTTTCCATAGGTATGATGCTTTTAATTGAAATACCACATTTGTTTTGGCATGAAATAAGTTTGGTGTTGATTGTTAGCAGCCTGACAAGTGGGTAGGGTTCAACATTGTGACAAGAGTGTTTGCAGGCATTATATTCCTCTCAGAATGAAGCGTAAGGCTGGTTAGATTAAGGTACAGTGGATGAATAAAGTTAGCGAGTTTCAACTCAGCAATAAGAAAAGTATCGTACTTTCAATATAAACAACTTGTTCGAATAGAATTTGTTTCTCAAAATAAATAATGTGGGACATTCGTGAGAAATTAGGAAGCCAAAAAGGGGATATGAGATATCATTGACAGAAAAGGTTAAGGATAATCTAAAGGGACTTTACAACGACTTTAAGAACAAGAGAGTAACTCGGGAGAGGATAAAACATCTTAAAGATCAAGGAGGACATATTTGTGTTGAACAACAGGAGATGTGGAATTGTCTGCACCGGGCTTTTATCTAGATTCAACTCGATCTCGTATATGCCACCGTATTAGCCAATTTGATCAAGGTCTTTTTTTAAATATCAGAAAAGCTTCTTTACTGTCCACTGTGCCAACAATTTTGTTGTCATCCACAAACTTACTAAGTCTGCCTTCTGTATTCCCATCCAATTCACTTATAGGAAATAACAAACAATGACAATTCAAAACCAATCTCGGTGGAACAATGCTGGTAACAGGCTTCCATTTCAAAAAGCAAACCTCCACCATGACTGTCTGTCTCGTGCCATTGCGCCAATTGAAAATGCTGGAGAGAAACTCAGCAGTATTAGAGCAGAGAAGAAAAGAATTAAAATTTTGAGTCTAACCTGATTTTCATAAAAGCTTCAGATGAGACTCGATATGTTAACTGTGTTTCTCTCTCCAGATACTGCCTCATCTGTTGCATTCCTCCACGATTTTGTGCTTGCATTTCAGATTTGAATTATCTTTAATATGTTGCTTTTCTTGATGGGTCCAGGCGTTGAACCTAATTATATTTGGACCACATGCTCCATTCCTGGTGCAACTACTTGTGCTGGTGACTCTTGCATCACACTGGACTCTGTTTCTTCTTTAAGTATAAAAAAAAGACTTTTGCCAATATCCTCTTAAATACACAAATCTCAGAAAACTTATTTTGATTTAATCCGCGTTTCAGAGACAGTGCCACTTTCTAAAACAAAAATGAATAGATTAGTAATTATGAGGTTGTCTGTGCCCTTTATAAATAACTTGTCTCCTGAGGATCTCGTAGCGTTCAATACGTTTCTCAGAATAATTAAAGGAAAATGGTGGTTACGCAGCCCATTGTCTGTGCAGCAGCTCGGAATGAGCTCTGTCCCCACTGTTACTCACTGTCACATTACATATTTTGTTATTTGCTTCTGTTTTAATTCTGGATATCCAGTCGAGATGTAAACAAACTTATCAACCTGCATTACATGTGATCAAACATTCTGTTCACATTGTCGTTCAGCATTCCGCCTCCCAAATGTTGTCTGCTGACTTGGTCTGCAATGCATTTCATCCCATTTGTCATAAAGTTTGATGGTTGGTTAGTCGTGATAGGGAGGTATGACTGTCATCCCTTCGAGTCTCTTCAGCCATGAAACCCAATCCTCTCTGTCTCCTATTCAATATCATATTCATTCCATCCCTGACTCGTTAATTCATGGGTTTTAATGAACATGGTTATTGTACATTGTTATGGACAAGAGCTGATTCCTCAAAACATTTTTCAGCAAGTCGCCCAGAAAGTACAATGTCATTGGGGTGGCGTAGTGGTTGAGTGGTGGGCAGTGCTGCGTACCAGTACCAGGGAAACGAGTTCGATCACCGCCACCCCAACCTGCCAGCCAGCTGTCTGTGTGGAGTTTGTATATTCTCCCCTTGCCTCCATGCGTTTGCTCTGGTTTCTCCTGCAATGCTAAAAAAAACAGTTTAGGTGAATTGGCCATGCTAAATTGCCCATAGTCGTGACGGATGCGTAGATTAGGTGCATTAGTCTGGATTAAATGTGGAGGAGTAAGGGCATGGGTCTGTGTGTGGTACTCCTCGGAGGTTCAGAGTGGACTTGTTCGGCCGAATGGCCTTTGACCACACTGCAGGCATTCTATTTCTTGAAGCTAAGTGTATAGTGGTTATTCCTGGAGTGAGTTAGCTGGTCAGACTGCCTAGTTATCAACAAATATAACTACATTCAAAATTACGGAATGAAACAGAACGATCCAAAAATAGAAAACCCAAATAATGTATCCTATCCGAGGAGGTGGACAGGCGATCACGACTTAATGATGCTGTTCCAAAATATGTATGACAATCCCAATAAGTAAATCACTTAGCACAAAGAGTGAAAATGACGCAAACATTATAGGTTACAAAGTCAGAAATGCAGAAAGTAGGGGCTGCCATCCACTTTCAACTGTCACCCAGACTCAACTAACCCTAGAACTTAACTGACCCGCGCAGCTCCAGACCTGGCCAATCCCCCTTGATTACACCTTGTTATTTTAAAGACTGGGAAGCCCTCTACCTGAGTCATTTTCTGATAGGTAAAGGCATAAAGGGACCCAATAAACCATTCAAACGTCAGACATTTTGGAACCTTGTATGATTTAGAATCCCTCTTAAAAAATCGAGGACACCTAACCAGCTTTCTGACACGTCCCCTTTAAAAAAATAATTTTCAATGATGGTTTCGTTTTTCAAAACCTGAAAAAAGTTGTTAGTACTCCAGTACTAACGTATATCCACTGACTATAAACATGCAAACATAAAAGTGTATAAGGAGTTAGTCTGTTGCTCTTACAGTACCAAACCTCCCAATTAGATTCTCTAAGGTATGGAAACAGGCCCTTTGTCCTAACAAGTCCACACCGTCCCTCTGAAGAGTTAACCAATCAGACCCATTCCCCTACCCCATATTTACCCCGTTTTTTCCACATATCTCCTCATTTGATTGTAATAACTCTTTTAGGTCATTTCTATTTTACTTAAGACGGTAACTCAATAATTTACCCCTGACTAATGCACTTAACATTATGGTCAATGTAGCATGGCTAATTAACCTGACCAGCACATATTTGAATTGTGGGAGGAAACTGGAGCACCCGAAGAGAACCCACGCACACACGGGGAGAACGTGCAAACTCCACACGGACAGTCACCTGAGACTGGAATTGAATCAAGTCCCTGGTGCTGTGAGACAGCAGTGTTAACCACTGAGCCAACGTGTCTCATTGAAGTCTTAATAATGCATCGGCAAGCACGTTTTCAAGAACTTCCACATCCACAACTTCCAAACTGAATGAATGCAGCAACAGGCTTCACCGAAACAGTCTGACAGTTTTGACCTTAAGTTATGCTACAAACTTCAATGAGTGATGACTAGTGCATAGAATGGTCAATTTTGTCATACCAACACCAAGATCGATGTCTCTTTCTCAAATGTGGACTATTTCTGCTGATGAACGTTCAACGTTTTGGGGAAATGGCTATTAGGTTTTTCTATCTTCTCGTCTTCTTCCCGCAGGAGCACAGCACCGATACCCATATCACTGGAATTGATAGCCAAATTGAAAGACTTTGCGCAATCAGATGAAGCTAACATCGGGACAGTGGTCAACATCGTTTTCAGGAAGTCAAATGCCTTCTAACAATCTGCCATCGAATGAAACTTCATGCCTTTCTTTAGCAAATCGTCAGTCGAGCAGCCAAACTGCTAAAATCCGGAACAAACTTTCGCTAAAGTCAGTTCAATCCGAGTAAAAGAAGTACTACTTTGTCGATGGCATGGGGAATTCCCCAATTACCTTTGTGTATCGCATCCTAGCCACCTGTCCGTGTCCAATACCGTAGCCCAGGAACTTGGGTGATGGCAAATTAATTTTCAGTTATGTTTATCATCAAACGGTATTTTCAAAGTTGATCGAACACATTCAATAAATGTGGGAAATGTTCCTAAAATGAGCGTCTAAAAATTAACAGGTCATCAATGTATGCAACACAATTGGTTTAACCGGAAATGATATTACTGGTTAGTTTCTGAAATGTTCCTGGGGCATTTTTCGTACCAAAAGGTTAGTCTTTGAACTGATGCAGTGCATTCGGTTTTACAAAAGCCGAAATTGCCTTTACTTTTCTTACAAAGACACCTACCAGTCGCCTCTGAGCAAGTCCAAATTAAAAATTTATGTTGTTTCACCTCGGTTTTCAACACAGTCTTCCAAGAGCGGAATTGGATATGCATCAGTCTTTTTAACTGCATGGACGTTGCGATAGAACACACATGACAATTGGTAACATCTGATTTTGGCAACATCACTATTGCCGAGCTCTAGTCACCCGATTTCATTTCGATTACGTCGTCTTGGAGCATGTGCTCAATTTCCTTCTGAACCTGTACCAAGTATCATGCCCAGAAGAATATTGCTTAAGCGGAACAGCATCTTCTATATCTCCAACACGAATAATTCATTTATTAATTCGCTGTTTATTTCCACATATCTCCCATTTTGATTGCAATATCTCTTTCAGGTCATTTAGATTTTACTCAAAAGGTAACTCAATGATTTATACCCATTTTTGAAACTTTATTGCTGGAACAGCACAGCAGGTCAGGCAGCATCCAGGGAACAGGAGATTCGACGTTTCGGGCACAGGCCCTTCTTCAGGAATGAGCAGAGAGTGTTCAGCAGGAGAAGATAAAAAGATAATGCATGCTGAGATTCTTTAATTGCAAAAAGAACAAACGGAATTCGCATATCCCAATGATGTGGTATTATTGACTTTAAGCCGTCAAAATGGTCTTTAATGTTTGATGCCTCCTTTCTAGCGGTTGCTGCGAGTCTGGATGTATGCAGTTGATTTTACTTGTTTCCTTCTTAATCTGTCGGTAAATTGCCTGAATAGTTTGGATGTGAAGTTTGAAACTTGTTCGTTCGTATCGACTGAAAAAAATGAATACTGCATCTCCAATCCAATTAGCTGTGATATTGTGGAATGAGATGATCTCTGGAAATCTCGTCGATACATCCATTATTGTTAACGAATAGTGATTCCCACTTTTTGTTTGAGATAGGGCCTATGCAATGAAATTAGACTATTTGAAAGGTTCCTCAAAAGCAGGGATATGTATTAAAGGTGAAGTTTTATTACCGCCTGTGGTTTTCCATTTACCTGACGTGAACGACACGTCTGCCAAAATTCAACAATATCCTTGTCCTCTCCAGGCCAGTAGTAATGTCTTTGTATATTATCCTGTACTTTCCTCACTCCCAAATGATCTCCAAGTGGTAGTACAAGCGTCACCCACAAAACCTTTCCTCTAAACCCACTGAAAAAACTTTGTAATGAATTTCTGTACATTTGTCATCTGCCTGGATATGTGATCGTCTCCATTTCCTAAATAAGGTATCTTTTTTAAAAAAGGTAATGCCACTCACTGATACATTCAGATTCCTTTTCTTTTCAAGCCTTTTGGTACAGGTGTGGTAAATTTTACGTTTTCATACTTCTGCGGGAACTCAATTAGTTTAGCTGAGCATAAAAATATTTGCTCCTGTTTTGTCTCAATTATCTGACTGGACAAACTCTCTGCTAATGCTGCTCCAGCTTCTTCATCTGTATCCTGTCAGCTCTCCTGTTGTAACTGGTGACGATGTGCTCGCATCACCCCACAACCAGGAAACATTGCAGGACAAGAACCCTGCATTCCTTCAATAGCCTACGTCTCCACTGGCCTTTCAAACACAGAAGGCAACATTCTTAGCAGTGAATCCTATATATATATATATATATATATATGTATATAATTTGCAAGGACGAGTTGTATTCCTAGAGTTTATCCAGTGCTCTGAACAGAAATTTTCCACTCTTTTCTGGGCACTCTAAACTCACTTTACATATTTGAGTGCTTTTTGTCTTAACGTTAACGGTAGATTTCTGACATAGTCAGTCAGGAGTACATATCTCTTCATCTTTCAATATGACAGACTGTTACGATCATGTGTCCATTAATAGTGATACCGTTTTACCTTCTATTCCTGGACCATGTGAATAAACCGTACCTTTGCAGGTATATTTACTAAGCAGATTCGGTACTTCCTTAAATCAACCTCCGATTCGCTTGTGCACTCTGATGTGGCTCCTTAGCTACCACTGTGTTTTCTGTTGCAATTACAACAAAAATCACAGATTTATCCTGTTTTCCTACATCTGGCGTTTTTCCTAGTCCACCAAAACTGTGATTCTGTGATTTATTGCAATGAAAACAACACACCTTTGAACTTCATTATCCACTTCAAGTATTTTACCATTGTGGTAAGATTTCCTTATGCTCGTCACCGAGATCTGCCTTTCCCCTTCCACGTGAGGATTTCTCTTTGCCCAAATTTCTATCCCTCGTGGGCTGAAATGTATTCAGGAAAACAAAGGTGCTTTAGATATCAACCCATAATCTTCAATAATTTCAGCTGTTAATCTTACCATTTTCACACTCGGTTCTTCCATATGAGTTCGCACTATTTCAGGCAGTGAATTTTTGAACTGTTCCAAAATATATTTTTTCGAAGAATATTGAACGGTTCCTCTATTTTTAAATCTCTTATCCATCAATGAAAATTACTTTGTTTTATATTTTCAAATTCAACATTGGTTTGAAAAAGATCCATCCTTCGATTCCTGAAACCTGTCTGAAGGCTCCTGGTTAAATCTCATATGCTATTAAAATAGCTTTCTTCTCCTCCTCATACTCACTACTTCTGATATTGTTGCGAATAACGCACCAGTCTACCGATACCTTTTATTTGGATCAACAAAACCCACTTGGTCCCAGGACACTGCATTGGTTTGTCCAATTTTTCAAATGAAAAAGGCTTCCACATCATTTTAATCCAATTTTGCAAGGCGTGAATATATTTAAACAATTTCTCACAGGCTATTAGTTACCATGCGTTTGCTCTTTCTCACCCTGTTCCTCACTAGACATACCTTTAGGCTTCGTTTCCATCCTTTTAACCTGAATTTATTTTCTAAGTGGCCATTTCTGAAGCCCAAAGGGTCTCCCGTTTTCTATTCTTCAGCGAAAGCAATTCGATCTTTTCCTCTTTCCTCTGCCAAACTAATTGTTCCCTTTCTTTCTCTTCTGATATTAATCGTAATTCAAACTGTTTCATTTCTGCTTCGACATCTAGCTGCAGAATCTGCAAGTGATGTTTAGCCAGCTCTTCAGTCCTTATGGGGTTTCCAGAAAATTTAAATGCTGCGCTATTGTTGCAATCATCTCATTTTTCCTCACGTTAGGAGATATCCTCAATTCCAGCTTTTCTACTTATTCCTGCAGCTTGATTTTATGTACATTTTGTAAAACCCCCAAGGTCACTTCTTCCACCTTTGAAAATATCCCTGGTGACCGAAAGAGCCATTGCTTACTGAAGTTCTGTGAACCCAAACAAATCAACACGCGAAATAAATTATACTAACATCAGTCACTCGCTGTGTAAACCTCACAACGGACCCCTGATCCCGACCAGGCCCGATCACACAAAATACTATTAAGCAGGTAGCTCAGACAGTAACTTTGCTGTTTGTTGAATGGATATGCACAATGAATATTCCCGCAATGAATGCGCTGGTCAGACTGCATACATTAAAAGAAACAGATTTATGTTTTAAATTACAAACCGAAACACAACGAACTGAAAACATAAACCCGAATAGCTTATCCTGTCAAAATCTGAAAAGCTATCCCGACTTAATGACGCTGTTCCAAAATACTTGCAACAATCCCAGTGAATAAGCCCCACATTGCAAAGAGTAAAAATGACACAAAGATCTTGCAGGTTATGAGGACAGAAGGGGAGAAAAGAACGGTGGGCGAATTGTGTAGAGCATCCAGTTTCAACTGTATCCCTGTCTCAATTAAACATCGCAGTGAACTGACCTGCACAACGCCAGAGCTGGCCACGGTCTCTGCATAGTACCAAATTAAAAATCATGCAACACCAGGTAATATTCCAAAATGTTTATTTGGAAGCACGAGGTTTTGGAGTTCCGCTTCTTGGTCAAGTACTGTCAAGTCCAATTCCGGCAATGCCAAGTCATGTTGATTACAGAGGAACCTCGATTATCCAAAGGAGATGGGCGGGCACTATTTCGTTCAGATAATTGATTATTTGTTAAATTGATTTCCTCTTGGTATCGGAGTTTTCTGTGAAGACTCCTCCACCTTCAAGGGACTATGCAAAGGCACGTTACGCTCGATACCCCGTCACCATTAGCTCCACACAAATTCTCCGCCCAGGCCCCAGCAATGTACGATCCCACCCGCCCGCCTGCCCGTCCGCAACCCCGTTCAACATCGAACCCTATCGGTCCCCATCCGCCCTCAACCCCGCAGCCCCAATACCGCTCCCCCATCGCAGCAACACGACCATGCCCACCCACCTTCCGAACCCCGTCCGCAGCCCCGCCCTCGTCCAACTCGCCCCTATCTGTCCCCTCCTTCCGGGTAGCCTGACTGCACAGCAAAAGTAAGGCTGCTGCTTCCTTTGAGGGTAAGTCTCCAAATAGCGCAAACGCGGTCCACACACACACACACACACACACACACAAACACACACACACACACACACACACACACACACACACACACACCCATGCACACACACACATCCTTTTGAGAGGTTCCACCTCTGCCCTGTGCAGAACTATGTCAGAGAGATGACCTGGGGAAGGGGGGCGTTTAGGACTCACCCCACTGCAGAACTCCAGGGAAAGTATGGGGAGAGAGAGAGAGAGAGGGCGTGCGGTCAGTCATTTAGAGTCGGTACCTGGACTGTCCAGGATTATTCTTGGTTCATTTCAGTGAGGTGAGATTGTTTTTAATCATTGTACCTATAACTAAAGACTCGATCAGGGTTGAAATAGCTCTTTGACGTAATGTTTCTACTGGTACATTGAGATTCCCTTCGGGTAATCCGATATTTGGATAACTGATATTCGGATAAATTAAGTTCCTCGTTCTTTTTCTGAAACAATTGAACGTCCTCTGCCCGAGGCATTATCTGTTATTTATAAACAAAATATTCCCAATCAACAATTTACTCCTCAGGCATTTGAGAACATTGGATTGTTTAGAAACTCTCTGAAAAACATCAAGGACAACATGGCCTTGTAAAGGGACCAGCTTTGTGACAGAATGCCACGTTTGGCTTTCGATTGAAGTTAAAAAAAAAAGAATGTTTTACGTATTTGAAGCATATTGAGGTGTTTGCGAGTTGATGTAATAATGCTGAAGTGCATTGTGTGTTGAAGATGCAACATTGCTTTATTAGATCAATGAGAGGAATGTTCAAACAAATCTACACTTTCTGTGTATGGTCAGTGCAAATACGCCCACTGATTATCTATTGTATGACGCATTTTGTGGAGGAAGAGAGACCAGAACAGCAACATTAACTTGGGGGGAGTTGTGGAGTGGAGAGCGTCAAGTGGTAACAACATTGCAAACGGACAGCAAAGAAGTATCATCTCGCCTGGAAAAACAAAACATCCATCACTTTGCCTCACGACTGCCTTCGTTAGAGCAATGGATGATTGGCGATAAGATTCATAGCCAGCGATGTCAGCAACCAATCCAGTCCACATATCATTGTGAACTGTAATAACCATACCAAAAAGAGTTAAGTGGAGTCCTTTGTTCAGTGGCTGTGATTGATGCCAGTCTCCATGGAACCTAGCCGTGTCACTGGAGGTTTTCCATTTTCTATTATTTAAGGACTTCTTGCCATGATTTATCCCATTCTAGGAGCAGATGCGTCACCTTCGACACGAACAGCGATCACCAGCTGCAGAAACAGGGAAAGGAGAGATCAAAACATGAAAATAGACTGGAATGTGGCAACAATGGATCAGAACCTGAGAAAATTATACTGGAATTTTACAACAATGGATCAGAATGTAAGAACACTAGATCGGGATGTTACAACAATGCATTACAATCAGGCAACAGTAGACTGGAATGTAACAACAATAGATCAGAAGCTGAGAACAGCAGACTGGAATGCTGCAACAATGGACAGGAGCTTATCCTCGGGTATTTCATATCTTTCCTCGTCTCGGTCGACATTGTCTTATCGGATACTAGGTGCAGTGATGATTATACAGGCGGGCTACTATCCTTTCCTTGCTATTGTTGGTGTTCCAAGTAAGTGTCTCAATCTCAATTCATTTATTAATATCATAAACCGTGATTTACTTCATTGCTATTTCTATTATGTATATTGGGCAAAGACAGAAACTATTGTATTCAGTTTCAACTGCGATCGCCATTCATTACCGAAAGACCTGCCCACATCCCAGCCCCCACTTCCATATGAAAACAAGACTATTCACAATCCTGAAGTCGTAATTTGCCGTGAAGTGATTCTCTCCATCACCCCAACCTATGTACTAGCATGCGATAATATCCCCAGTCCTTAACTAGACGTCAGTGCTGATGCATAACAAACCATTAATTATGCCTTGGAAAAAATAAGATTTCATGGTACCAGCTTGTTTTTGACAATCTTGTTCTAGTAGTGTAGTAGTGTTGTTTGAAAAATGATTGAGAGGCAAATGTTCCTTCACGGAAAACATTGTTTCAAACCGACCACAGACGATGTCCGAATGTGAACTCAAATGACCACGTAGTCAGTGTTTAGTTCCAGCCAGTTTCATTTTTCTGAGACTTTGCAGTGATCGATATAACCGAGCGGCTGTGTTGGTGATTTCAAAGGGCAATTGAGACTCAATCACATTGTTGTTGGTCTGGAGTCACACGTGACCGTGACCAAGTCAAGATTGTAGATTTCATTCTATGATTTTTCTTTTCCACTGGCAATCGACAATGGTTTCGTGCTTTCATTTATTTCTTAATTCCTGATAATTTTATGAATTGAAATTCCACTATCTGCTGTAGCGGGGTTCAAAGCCAGGTTCTGTGACATTACCTGGGTCCCTGGGTTAATATTCTGTAAATAATACCACGAGACCATTGCGTCCCCAGAATCTCCCATGATATCCAGTAGCATTATTAATGTTGCTGTTGGCGTGTATATGCTTGAAGCAGAGCGTTTCACAAGGCAAAGAAATAATTTCTCAAAACATACAACCTTTCTCATTTTGCATTTATTAGATGGTGAGAAGATGTGAAGTGATCTTGGTGAAAAAGATCTGGGTGTCCCTGGTCGTAAGTCACGAGCACAAATCATATCGAGCAGCAATTAATCAGCAAAATAACGTGCCTGCTGACTTTCATTGCAAAATAATTAAAGTACAGGAGTGCAGACGACGTCCTGCAGTTGTTGTGTGTTGTTGAGTTCGTACTTGAGGCACTGTGTACAGATTTTCTCTCGTTTATAAGGAATGCTGTTCCTACAACAATGAGACAGTGTAAAAACATTTCACCAGACTAAACCCTGCGGTGATCGTACCATGAGGAGAGTATGAAGGAAATGAGTATTTAATTTGGAACGCTACAAATAAATAAAAGGTGATGGCATTAAAACTTGAGTGTTACAGACCAACACTCATTATTTACAAAACAAAACATAGATAGCGTCAAATATAACATGTGATTTCCCACGATACATGATTTCCCATTTTCAAACATATATCGTTAGGAAAGTCTTGGAAGGATATGGGAAAATTTCACGGAAATGGGGTTAGCATAGGTAGACATTTTGGTCGGCATAGAACAGCTTCGGCTGAAGGGCCTGTCTTCGTGCTGTAGGACTCCATGTGACTCTATGATAGTTTATATACCTCTATGAGTCCCCATGTTGTTTGACACGGAGCTGTTAATTCTGAATGATCTCTCACCGCCTCAATGTACGGTTGGTGTGTCACCCTGTACTGAAAGTCATGTTGTTCGCAAATCTGTCAGCAGCCAAACTGAAAGAGTTCGCCAAGCACACTCAGATCAGTCCTCTACAAAGAACACTAGTGTAGGTTCTTGGAGTTGGAAGATGCCTTCGTGAGACTTGACAGAAGCCATCTCCCGTCGCTCCTTACCATCAGCAAACTACAGTATTGTTAACGTAAAACATGTACCTTCAGCAATGGAGCCAGGAGTAACAACATGGAAGCATGTCTGTACAGTCTCTGCTTCATTGCTTTGACATGTTACAGGATCAATGACATCCTCCAGTTTCTGTGTTAAAGGCTGGAGGGGCTGAATGGCCACTTCTCTTCAGGTATTCGTGCCTTGAGGGTCTGATTGTCTTCCACCTGTTCCCAGGGAAGAGGCCCAATGACGTTATTGGACAATGCAAGTTTCATGTTTACCAGCCCCATATGCGGACAGGGCTCTGTGTCTTCCTGTCTCATCGTAGTCAACATTTAAGATATAACCGTTTTTCAGTCCTGGGAGTGTAGATAGGGGGACCTGCAGCTAAAGAGGGAAGGGGGTTGGTTGGGGTGAGAAGAGCAGCAGAATGATGAAGACGGGATACATGGACAAAAGTGTTGGTGCAACGAAGTTGGTCGATGGGAGGGATGAATTCGCTTGGTACCAGGAAGACAGGGTCGTTAGGTGGAATGTAAGGAAGGAGGTGGAGCTGGAGAGGGAGTATGAACATGGCTGTGATGGCTGTTTTAAATCGGAAAACTTATTGTTGAGTCATCCGGGTTGTAGTTTTCCGACATGGAAGATAAGGTGGCATTCCTCGTTTTTGTGGTTTGACTCACGGTAGCACGAGAGGACGTCCAGGATGGCCATTTCGGAAATCGAATGGAAGGGCATTGAAATTAGTGGAGACTGGGAAATTGGGTCAGCCCTGCCGGCCCGGTTGTGATGCTCAGCGAAATGTGCCCTTATTTTAGTTTTTGTCACCCTGATCTGAAAAAGACCACATTGAGGGCACCTGAATTATGTTGGGAGAGAGCCAGGTGAAATGTTGTTTGACAAGGGAGGACTGTTTGCGGCCCTGGACGCAGGTGAGGAAGTTGGTGTGCCAGCACGGGATGCATCTTTTGCGGTTGCTGGAGAAGTTACCTTGGAGGGGGATGGGAGGGATTAATGAGGAGTGCGGTAAGATCCAAAGATTAGT
This sequence comes from Chiloscyllium plagiosum, assembly GCF_037043375.1. Classification (NCBI taxonomy): domain Eukaryota; kingdom Metazoa; phylum Chordata; class Chondrichthyes; order Orectolobiformes; family Hemiscylliidae; genus Chiloscyllium; species Chiloscyllium plagiosum. The sequence goes on from NW_028270175.1 coordinate 82,449,539, forward strand.
GGAGGAAACTGTCCTTGTGGAATATGTGGCAGGTAGTGCTATCCAATCTAGTTTACTGCATCTGGTGCTGCCGATGTCATCTTCTCTACATCGGGGAAAACAAACGTAAACTAAGGGAATGTATTGCTGAGCATCCCACCTGGACACTTAAGGGCTGACTTGACTGCACAGTAATCGCCTTTTCCAATTCTCCCTCCCAGTTCCGCTGGGACATGGCCATCCTTGGCCTCCTCCGTTGCCATAACGAACCAACTTGCAAATTGGATGAACAACAACCTCCTTCTGCCGAGGCAGACGACAGCCTATGAGGATTCAATATTGAGTTATCTATTTTCAAATGACCTCCATTTTAATACCCCAACCTCCTTACCAGCCCCTCCCCTCCCTTCAGTCCTCTGATCAACCCTTCCTCCAGCTACCAAACAGATTCATTCCTCCCATCGACTAAACCGCTGGTATCCTCTACCTCCGTTCATATAATCGCATCCCCCCCAGTCCGCCTCTTCATTTGCAACTCCTTTTAACCTTACTACCAGTCTTGAAGAAGGGTTATACGCAAGGCGTTGACTTCTCCACCTCCTGATGCTGCCTGGCGTATTGTGTTCATTCTGTTTTCCTGTGTTTCGACTTTGGATTACAACGCTTTTAATAATTCTCTTCTGGTGTTGATTCGGAGAGTGAATTATTTGTGCCTCTTCTAATCCAACAGTTTAGATTGGTTTGATGACTTTCTGACATTCATTTGAAACCAGCTTGAGATGCTGAATGAACTCGCTTTTTTTCTGTGAAAGTGAGCAGTATCGAGCATTACTGTAAAGGAATGTGACCAATACGGTCGCACACAATCATAAGTGTTGTCCAGAGTTTGATACTTTAGCACGTGAGAGGGCGCTGGACTGTTCTGAACACTGTGTGGTATTTCCTGAATATCCACACTTCCTATCGTATGAAGGAAAGAATTGATTTGGAGATGCCAGTGTTGGACTGGGTTGTACAAAGTTAAAAATCACATGACATCAGGTTATAGTCTAACAGTTTTAATTGGAAGCACACTAGCTTTCGGAGCGTCGCTCCTTCATCAGGTGGAAGGAAAGAAAGATATTGATGGATCAGCTGACTCTGCTGTCCCGAGGAATCTACACCGAGGATCACCACAGAGATATCAAGAGACTGAGAGGATTGATCCCCACCAGACACATTGTATTCTGAATGACCGACCTAGTTTACATCTGATATCCCACAAATTTGAAATTCCTTAGGCTCCTTCACACCTTGCTCAATCAAATACTGTCATGGTATCAGGGACAGTCACTCTACTGTTGTGTTCATATTTTTGTTCACGTAAATTAGCCAAAAGTATACGTATGCGGAGTCTTTCCTTCTCTCAGATTTTAGCGACATTTTGGATTTCTCTGTCCCAGATAGTTAGGGAAGATACTTCCCTGAAATGTTTGGGTGGAGAGAGGGTGTCAACCATTTTGACACACAAAAGAGTTGAGGACGAGATCGAATTGGACATGGAAGAGAAATTAAGGTCCACAAAAGTCCTGGCCTGATGAAGGGAAACCGCAGGCTTCAGGCGCTAAACAGCCTCTTGTTATTCCAGTGTACCCCATACCACAGTGACGTTTTGGCATCTTCCATTTCCTGTGTTACTGACTTGAAGAGGCTGAATGGACTCATCCTGTTTCTGTGTAACAGAGTACTGGTGTTGCATGATTTACTCTAGGTCCAGCGTTCTAGACCTCCTCCTGTAATTTGTGGTGCTGGAATAACACAGCAGGCCAGGCAGGATCCAAGGAGTAGGAGAATCGACGTTTCGGCATAAGCCCTTCTTCAAGAATGAAGAAGGGCTTATGCCCGAAGCGTCGATTCTCCTGCTCCTTGGATCCTGCCTGGCTTGCTGTGTTATTCCAGCACCACATTTTTCAACTCTAGTCTCCAGCATTTGCATTCCTCACTTTCTCCTCCTGTTACTGTTTGCTGTGGTTCTGTTTATCAGGCTACAGCGCTAAACAGTCTCATCCTGTTCTGGTGCAATTGAAATTCATGCTGAAAAAATCGACGAACGCAGGAGAAAGCGAAAACTGCAGACGCTGGAGATTAAATCCTGAACGAACTTAACAGCCTCCAACCGAACTAAGTCGAACTCAGATAGTCCCAGTCTATATGAAGAAAATTAAGGTCCACTGTGATGACAAAATTATATAATTTGCAAATGTCCACTTTCTCCCTCGGTACTTGTTCCTCTAATTCCCGTTCACTTTTTATCGACCTATTGTCCAAAGCCAATAGCGTCACCATCCCCCCTTATTTATTAACTCCACCCACAACACTTCGCTGGATGATCCTTCACTTAGTTCATCTCTCATTAAAGCTGTGATACTCACCTTAATCAAAAATGCCAATTCCCCCTTCACCTCCCTTCTGCCGAAGCATCTATACTCTGGCACATGAAGCTGCCACTTCTGTCACTGCCTTAGACATATTTTTTTCTGTAATGACTAAAATATCTCAGTCCCACTTATATTTCCACCCCCCGAATGTTCATTGGCCTTACCTGTCAGCCCTCTTGCATTTGAAATATATGTAAATTCTTTGAGCAGGCATTCTTTGCTGCTTGTCACATTCCAGCCTGACCTGTCTCTCCAAATTACTATTTTTGACTCCTGTATCTCCTTCTGCTCTCACACTTTTCTTCCTGTTGGTGAGAATCCCACTCCTTGGCCAATCCAGTCTTAACCTTGCAGGACGAGCAAATCTGACTGCCATGTTATTGGTCCATCTCCAGTTCAGGAAACGACTAACCCAGAATGAAAAAGTCTGAATCCCTGGACCACACCAATTCTTTCGTTATGAATTTATGTGTATAATCCTCCTGCTCTGACCTACACTGGCACGCGACACTGGAAGGAATCTGGAGATTACCACTGCCGGGGTCATGGTTTTTCACGTTTTTCCTAGCTCTCGATAAGAACTCCGCAGGCTCTCATTCCTATTTCTATATGCCATTTGTGCCAACTTGCACAATGACGTCTTGCCGCTTAATCTCCTCTTGAGAACGATCTGCAGCCACTCTGAGACATCCTGTACCCTGGCACCTGGGAAGCAAGACACCATCCTGGTTTTCCGATTGCGGTCACAGAATGTCCTCTCTGTCCCTCGAAGTATCGAGTCTCCAATCCCTGAGGACCTCTTTATCTTTTCCCGTTCCGGCAGTGCCCCTGAGCCACTTGCAGCGCAACTGAACTGGTGACTGTTTCTGTTCCTGAATGGTCATTCCCCCTCCCCTAAATATTATCCAAAATCGTATGCGTGTATGATTTCCTTGAATTCGTTGTTTGTACTTCGAACTGTGTCTCACTCTGGAGGGAAAGAGGTTGAGGTTCCAGTGAATGCAGGGGTATTGGAAAAAGAAAACCATTAGTGAGAGGTGCAACAGTATCACCATCCGCGCAATAAGTCTGCTTTTCCGTTCAGTTAGGTTGTACATATTTTGATAATCCACCATTCCAATTTCCTGCGTTTTCCCTGTAACCCTTGTTTAAAAATAAGGCTCTCTCTCTCTCTCTCTCTCTCTCTCTCTCTCTCTCTCTCTCTCTCTCTCTCAGACTAGAAAATATTCAATCACCAACTTCAAAAGCATTCAGAACTTATGGCAATCTTTCCCTGCCACTGATATGAAACTTGGTGGTCTTTAGCCGCTGAATTATTTCTAACACTCTTTTTGAAACTTGAACTGACATTAAATATTGTCCTGTACTATCATACCATGTCTGAGGCATTTCAGTTTCAAAATGAGTGATACTTACTGTGAAAAATTAGTGAGTGGAAAAAAACGATGAACATATTATCATTAGCAAGGTTAGATCTCACGGAATACAGGGAGGACTAGCTATTTGGATACAGAACTGGCTCAAATGTAGAAGAGAGAGATTGGTGGTGGAGGGGTGTTTTTCAGACTGGAGGTCTGTCACCAGTTGAAAACCGAGTCGGTGCTGGGTCCTCTACGTTTTGTCACTTACATAAATGATTTGGATGCGAGCATAAAGAGGTGCAGTTAGAAAGTTTGCAGGCAACACCAACATTGGAGGTGAAGTGGACAGCGAAGAGGGTTACCTCACATTCCAACAGAGTCTGTCTAAATGTGCCAATCGGCTGAGAATTGGTAGATGGAGTTTCATTCAGATAAATACAAGGTGCTGCATTTTGGTAAAGCAAATATGAGCAGGGCGGATACACTAAATGGTAAGGTCCTAGGGAGTATTGGTAAACGAAGATACATTGGAGTGGAGGTTCGTAGCTCTTTGAAAGTGGGATCACAGGCAGATAAGATAGTGAAGAAGACGTTTGTGATCCTTTCCTTTCTTGGTCCCAGTATTGAGTACAGGAGTTGGGAGGTCATGTTGCGGCTGTACAGGACATTGGCTGGGCCACTGCTGGAAGATTGCGTGCAATTCTGGTCTCCTTCCTTTCGGAAAGATGTTGTGAAACTTGAAACGCTTCAGAAAATATTTACACGGATGTTTCCAAAGGTTGGAGGATTTGAGCTACAGGGAGAGGCTGAACAGGCTGGGTCCGTTTTCCCTGGAGCGTCGGAGGCTGAAGAGTGACCTCATAGAGGCTAACACAATTATGAGGGGTTTGGATAGGGGAAATAGGTAAGGTCTTTTCACTGCGTTCGGGTTGTCCAGAACTAAAGGGCATAGGTTTAGGGTGAGAGGGGAAAGGTATAAAAGAGACATAAGGGCCAGCTTTTTCACGTTAAGGGTGGTTCGTGTATGGAATGAGCTGCCAGAAGAAGTGATGGAGGCTGGTAAAATTGCATTATTTAAGAGGCATTTGGATGGGCACATAAATAAGAAGGGTTTGGAGGGATATGGGCCAGCTGCTGTTTGAAATTGGGAGATAACACAATCGCTTTACCAGAGCCTGGCTGACGGTATAACCCAGTATTGTGACGAAACGTCTGAAAATGAACTTTCCAGCTCAGCGAGCAAACTTACATTCAGAAATAGATGCAAATTTTCGTATCCTTCCTTTAGCTAAAACCTTCATTCCAGATATCATTCTGTTATTTATAAGGTTGCTGGTATTTTTTCCAAAGTAATGTGCTGAATATGTGTCTGTCTGTCTGTGTGAAAATGTGTGTGTGTGTGAGTGTGTGTGTGTGTGTGTGTGTGAGAGAGAGAGAGAGAGAGAGCGAGAGAACAATCCTCTGTAAACTCTGGATTATGCCCGTGGTAGTTGGTAAAGAGGAAAGGCTTAGGAAGATCCTAATCCTTGGAATCCTTATCCTTAGATCATTTGAATCTCTTCCAGTATCGGTGAGACCAATGAAAACATTATACGTTGCCTGTTCCCTGAAGGAACAACAACATCCTTGGTATGACGTTTCTGTGTTCATGTCACGTGAATTCAATTTAATAAAGCAGGAGAGTGTGCAACGAAGCAATTCGCCAGAAACTGAGCAGACGTTAGAGGTGAATAGGACAACAGTCAAAACCAGTCTAATGGCCATACTGACGGAAGGAATCATATAAGCGGCATTGTGGCTCAGTTGTTAGCACTACTGCTTCACAGCACCAGTGACCCAGATTTGATATCTTCTTAGGTGACTGTCGGCGTGTAGTCTGTACAATTTCCCCGTATGTGTATGGGTTTTCTCCCACAATCAAAAGATGTGCTGGTTAGGTGATTTGGCGAAACAAAGTTACCCATATTGTTGGCGGGCATTAATGAAAGGTAAATATAGGATAGTGGTTTGGGTAGGTTACTCTTCTGAGGGTTGTGTGGTGTTCTTGGTCCAAAGAGTCTGTTTCAACACGGTAGTGAATCTAATCTAGTCTCCATACCACTGATATAAAACTCACGAGCCTGTAACTTCCAGTACTATATCTGTTGATTTTCCTGTTGTGGCATGGTGGCTCAGTGGTTCGCATTGCAACCTCATATTGCCAGGGATACTGTTTTGATTCCAATTCGGGTAATTGTCTGTTTGGAGTTTGCACATTCGCCCCTTGTCTGTGTGGCTTTTTCCCGTTTGTTCCGAGCTTCCTCCCACTCTCAAAAGATGGGCAGGTTAGGTGAATTGGCTATGCTAAATTGTTCACAGTGTTCAGGGATGTATAGGTTACGTGCTTTAGTTAGGAGAATTGTAGGCTAAAGGGTATGGGTGTGATAATCTTCAGCGGGGCGGTGAGGACTTATTGGACCGAAGGCCTGTTCCCACACTGAGAATTCAAATTCCAATTTACATTCTAAAAAGTTCAAAATGTGAGTTGGAAGTTGGAATGAATGACAGAGATGAGACACAGGTTTATTAAGAATTAAGGATGAAGAGAGTTGGGGATTGTGAGGAAGGGAGGTCTGTGTGATCAGGATACCAGTGCACAAGAAAATATTAAAGGTGAAAGAGGATGGGGTGGAGTGGGATGGTGAATGTTGTAATAGAAAACTGGCAGGATAAGACTAGAAAACCTGTTGTTTGTCGAAACGAATGCCTGGGAATGAATTTATTATGTTTCACAGAAGTTGACGTTAATAGTGAGAAGTTTCTATTATAATGAAGGAAATGCTCAATTTGGAGCCTACCGGGGAGAAGGCAATTCTGGATCTGGTATTGTGCAACGAGCCAGAATTGATCAGGCACCTCGAAGTGAAGGAACCATTAGGAAGTAGCGACCATAATACAATAAGCTTCAATCTACAATTTGAGAGGGAGAGGGTACAATCAGAAGTGACAATATTTCAGTTGAATCAAGGGAACTGTGGAGGTATGAAGGAGGAGCTGGCCAAATTTCAATGGTGCAACACCTTAGCAGGGATGACAGTGGAGGAACAATGGCAGATATTTCTGTGTATAATGCAGAAGTTGCAGGATCCGTTCATTCCAAAAAGGAAGAAAGGTCCTAGCAGGAGGCATGGGTGGCCGTAGCTGACGAGGGAAGTTAAGAAACATATGAAGTTAAAAGAGAAAATGTATAACATAGCAAAGATAAGTGGGAAAACGGAGGACTGGGAAGCTTTTAAACAAAAACAGAGGATTACTAAGAATTAAATACGCAGGTACGAAGGTAAACTGGCCAAAAGTATAAAGGAGGATAGTAAACATTTTTAGGTATGTGAAAGGCAAACAAATGGTTAAGACGAAAATTGGGCCCTTAAAGACAGGGGAACAAAGAAATGGCAGAAGAATTGCACTGGCACTTCAGATCTGTGTTCACTGTGGAAGACACAAGCTATCTCACTGAGGTAACAGTGGATGAAGGGCCTGAACAGAAGGGAATTTATATTTGCCAGGAATTGGTGTTGGAGAGACTGTTAGTTCTGAAGGTTGACAAGTCCCTGGGGCCTGATGGTCTACATCTCAGGGTATTGAAGCAGGTGACTCGAGAAATCGTGGATGCGTTGCTGATTATTTTCCAGAGTTCGATAGATTCGGGATCAGTTCCTGCGGATTGGAGGGTGGCTGATGTTGTACCACTTTTTAAGAAAGGTGAGAGAGCGAAAGCAGGAAATTATAGACCAGTTAGTCTGACCTCAGTGGTGGGAAAAATGCTGGGGTCTATTATAAAGAATGAAATTACGACACATCTGGATAGTAGTAACAAGATAGGTCCGAGTCAGCATGGGTTTATGAAGGGGAAATCATGCTTGACTATTCTTCTGCAATTTTTTGAGGATATAACTCTGAAGATGGACGAGGGAGATTCAGTAGATGTAGTGTACCTGGACTTTCGGAAAGCTTTTGATAAAATCCCACATAGGAGGTTAGTGAGCAAAATTAGGGCGCATGGTATTGGGGGCAAAGTACTAACTTGGATTGAAAGTTGGTTGGCTGAAAGGAAGCAAAGAGGAGTGATAAACGGCTCCATTTTTGAATGGCAGGCAGTGATCAGTGGAGTATCGCAGGGATCAGTGCTGGGATTGCAGCTTTTTACACGTTATATTGATGATATAGAAGATGGTATTAATAATAACATTAACAGGTTTGCTGATGATACTAAGCTGGGTGGCAGGGTGAAATGTGAGAAGGATATTTGGAGATTACAGGGTGACCTGGACAGGGTAGGTGAGTGGTCAGATGCATGGCAGATGCAGTTTAATGTGGATAAATGTAAGGTTATCCACTTTGGTGGCAAGAACAGGAAGACAGATAACTACCTAAATAGAATCAATTTAGGTAAAGGGGCAGTACAAAGAGATCTGTGTGTTCTTGTACACCAGTCAATGTAGGTAAGCATGCAGGTACAGCAGGTAGTGAAGAAGGCTAATAGCATGCTGACCTTCATAACAAGAGGGATTGAATATCGAAGCAAAGTGGTTCATCTGCAGCTATGCAGGGCCCTGGTGAGAACACACCTGGAGTATTGTGCGCAGTTCTTGTCTCCAAATTTGAGGAAAGACATTCTGGCTATTGAGGGAGTGCAGCGTAGGTTCACGAGGTCAATTCCTGGAATGGCAGGACTACCTTACGCTGAAAGACTGGAGGGACTGAGCGTGTATATCCTGAGTTTAGAAGACTGAGAGGGGAACTAATTGAGACATATAAGATTATTAAAGGATTGGCAATCTAGAGGCTGGGAACATGTTTCCACTGATGGATGAGTGCCGAACCAGAGGACACAGCTTAAAAATACGGATAGACCATTTCGGACAGAGATGAGGAGAATCTTCTTCACCCAGAGAGTGGTGGCTATGTGGAATGCTCTTCCCCAAAGGGCATTGGAGGCCCAGTCTCTAGATTCATTTAAGTAAGAGTTGGATAGAGCTTTCAAGGATAGTGGAATCAAGGGTTATGGAGATAAGGCAGGAACAGGATACTGATTAAGGATGATCAGCCATGATCATACTGAATGGTGGTGCAGGCCTGAAGGGCAGAATGGACTACTCATGTACCTATTGTCTATTGTCTTTTGTCTATTGTCAATCCATGTTATTGCTGTAATTGAAATAATAATGGTAATCTTCTAGCACAGTGCTCGAGCTGCTGTTGGACAATACTTGCACTGAGCAAGTAAATCATCCTGGATGTTCCCAGAGATTGCTGTGCTGCCCTATGTTGAGTAAGTGTGGATACTGTATGAGATGATGCTAGTTTGTTACATCGCCACTTACTAAGTATAGGTAAAGAAACAACCCAGCAAGTACCTTTGGATAATGCTTCAGAATATATCAGAGTATGCATGATAGCCACCACATCGAATGATGCAATGAAATTGAGGCCTACCGAGTCTGCACCATAACGTGCATATCCAAAGGCTTTAAAAAACATTGATGAGGTTAACTGCCTCAAACACCCTCCTAGGTAGTGCATTCCAGTCAAAAAACACTCTCTCTGTTCAACACACATTACGCAAATCCTCTTTCATTCTCCTGTCTTTCACTTGAAACTTGTGAACCATTGATTTTGATGCTTTGACTGAGGCGAACAGTTGTTGCCAGTTCATCCTGTCCCTACACCGATGCTGTCGTACACTTGTGCGATTTTCCCATATCAACGTTGCCTGTTGCAAAGAAATAAACCAAGCAAATTTAGCCACTGCCCCATTATTAGTTAAGTACTCACTTGTCTTGTTACTTCAGATGTGCATTCTCTCACTTTTATCACTGTTAAATTTCATCAGCCCTTGATCTGGCTATCTAAGTATTCCGTTGATATCCTCCTGGGAACTAAAACGTTCCCCTTGATTGTCAACCACCCAGCCAATCATTGTGTCATACAACATTATTTATCAACCACTGCCCTCCGTTTTCCACATTCTCACCATCATCATTTATGAATGTAACACAGAAACCATAATTTCCTCAAATTTGTGCGAAGATTTGTAGCTCGGGTGCTCGTTGTTGTGGTTCTGTTCGCCGAGCTGGATGTTTTGGTTGCAAACGTTTCGTCCCCTGGCTGGGCGACATCATCAGTGCTTGGGAGCCTCCTGCGAAGCGCTTCTTTGATGTTTCCTCCGGTGTTTATAGTGGTCTGTCCCTGCCGCTTCCGGTTGTCAGTTTCAGCTGCCCGCTGGAGTGGTTGGTATATTGGGTCCAGATCGATGTGTTTGTCGATGGAGTTTGTGGATGAATTCCATGCCTCTAGGAACTCCCTGGCTGTTCTCTGTCTGGCTTACCCGATGATAGTAGTGTTGTCCCAGTCGAAATCATGTTGCTTGTTGTCTGCGTGTGTGGCTACTCAGGATATCTGGTCGTGTCCTTTCGTGGCTAGTTGATGTTCATGTATGCGGATTGTTAGCTGTCTTCCTGTTTGTCCTATATAGTGTTTAGTGCAGTCCTTGCATGGTATTTTGTACACTACATTCGTCTTGCTCATGTTGGGTATCGGGTCCTTCGTTCTGGTGAGTTGTTGTCTGAGCGTGGCTGTTGGTTTGTGTGCCGTTATGAGTCCTCGGGATCGCAGTAGTCTGGAAGTCAGTTCCTAAATGCTCCTGATGTATGGTAGTGTTGCTAGTCCTTTTGGTTGTGGTCGGTCCTCGTTCCGTGGTCTTTCTCTTCGGCATCTGCTGATGAAGTTGCGCGGGTATCCGTTTTTAGCGAATACCTTGTATAGGTGTTCCTCTTCTTCTTTTTGCAGTCCTGGTGTACTGCAGTGTGTTGTGGCCCTTTTGAATAGTGTCCTGATGCAGCTTCGTTTGTGTGTGTTCACGAGAGAAGAAGAAAAGGATAGCCAACTCCCATTCCTAGACGTGATGGTACAGAGAACACCAGACGGAGAATTCACTACAAGAGTACACAGGAAAGCCACACACACAGACCAAGTCTTAAACTATGAAAGTAACCACCCCAACACACACACAAACGAAGCTGCTTCAGGACACTATTCAAAAGGGCCACAACACACTGCAGTACACCAGGACTGCAAAAAGAAGAAGAGGAACACCTATACAAGGTATTCGCCAAAAACGGATACCCGCGCATCTTCATCAGCAGATGCATAAGAGAAAGACCACGAAACGAGGACATACCACAACCAAAAGGATTAGCAACACTACCATACATCAGGAGCATCTCGGAACTGACTGCCAGACTACAGCGACCCCTAGGACTCATAACGGCACACAAACCAACAGCCACGCTCAGACAACAACTCACCAGAACGAAGGACCCGATACCCAACATGAGCAAGACGAATGTAGTGTACAAAATACCATGCAAGGACTGCACTAAACACTATATAGGACAAACAGGAAGACAGCTAACAATCCGCATACATGAACATCAACTAGCCACGAAACGACACGACCAGCTATCCTTAGTAGCCACACACGCAGACAACAAGAAACATGAATTCGACTGGGACAACACTACTATCATAGGGCAAGCCAGATAGAGAACAGCCAGGGAATTCCTAGAGGCATGGAATTCATCCACAAACTCCATCAGCATACACATAGATCTGGACCCAATATACCAACCACTACAGCGGACAGCTGAAACTGACAACCGGAAGCGGCAGGGACAGACCACTATAAACACCGGAGGAAACAGCAAAGAAGCGCTTCGTGGGAGGCTCCCAAGCACTGATGATGTCGCCTAGCCAGGGGACGAAACGTTTGCAACAAACACTTCCAGCTCGGCGAACAGAACCACAACAACCATAATTTCCTTCCTATTCTCCAGATGTTACTTCCAGAGGAAGAACTAAGAATTCCCTTCTCTTGCACTTCTTACTTTCGTCAATTTACAGAGTAATGTCGTTAAGATCTTTTATGAGTTTGCCACAAATAGCATTTCCTATACCCAACGTAACTCATCTTTTACACTCTGCCCCCTACATGTTTTATTTATACAGCTCGTAAATAATTTAGGAGGGACTATGGTTAGGCATCTTGCATTGCAACACGTGCATTTACTTCGAACTTTTCTTTGTATTATTCCCTGCAATAGACAGAGCTGAATGAATTTTTTTTCGCAATATGGACACAGAATTGTGAATAATTTGTCTGAAAAAGCGAATGTGATGAGAATAAATATTTCACGAAATAATTCACGAAACAGATGATTTTTTTCACTTTGGTCTAAAGTCTCAGAAAAGCCAGGTCTTACTGGCTGAGAGTCACTCTGGTGAAATCAGGATATTACAATATGATTACAATCCCAATTGTTTTCACTCAGAGTTACTTTCTGAGGACTAATATGCGATGTTGGTGCCACTGCGCACAACATTTGCTCTGTCCAATAGCAGCACATCCCATTGGCTGGAGGCTGCATTACTACACAATTCTGGTTTATCATCTGGCTCATTCGCATAGCTAACGAGAACATTTTCCCTTCCCTTTCAGGCATCAAGGCCCACTAGATGCAGTAATTTATCGTTACTGATAACCCTCTGAAACCTTTCTCCCCTCCCCTCTCCTACCCTGCCTCTGACTCCACCCCCTCACCCAACCCCACCTCGTGTCGTATATTTACCATCCCGCCGAACATTCCACTCTCTGATACTGAATGTTCTGGATTTGGAAAAGGTCCCAACTTTATCCATCTGCACTGGCACTTTAATGAATTTCTGGCACAACGTGACGTTGAACTCTTTTTTCCAAACTTTATGCATCCGAGCCTATTTCTTTGAGCAAGAGTCACCTGTAAGTCTCACAAACCGCTTTACCCAACTCCAACTCTCTCACTCCAATTAGACCCGACGCTCTGGCCTTTTTACCTGACTCGATATGTTCATTTCGGACAGTCAATGTGATCATGGTCACCTCAATTTCTCTGCATCCTCTCGCCCATTCCAAGATATCACCCTCCGATAGTTCTGCGCTTCATGCATTTAGATGAAATCCTTCGTGTAATTCAGCCTGCTGATAAGGCTGGTGTTACTGCAGTTTTGTGGACGGACCTCTACATTGCAGAGGCTGGGTGTCAGGTCTCAGATACATACTCCGATTTCCCCTTGACATTGACCCTGACCACGGCACATCAGGCCATTGTATCAATTACGATATCTCATCTCAATTCATCTGCTCATGCCCGCTTCCACCCAACGGCCCCAAGCTGATGCTCATCTGGTATTACTTCCATCTCTTCCCGCAAATCCACAAACAGAGCTGCACCGGCAGACCCATTGTTTCAGACTTTTCCTGTTGCAAGGAACTCATCTCTTCTTACCTTGACACAATCTCTATTTCACGCTGCCCACTGCATCCGTGATTCTGATCATTTGCACCAGCCTCGGAATTTCAATTTTGCGGGGTCCAGCCGTTTCCTCTTTACCATGGATGTATTATACCTTGAACCATCCATCCCCAACAGAGAGGTACCAGGGCTGTCAGGATGTTATTGGAGCTAAGTTTTAAACTGCACCCAGCCAGCATCACCCTCCTCTGCCTGGCGAGTTCATCCTCATGCTGAACCTTTGTATTTAACATCGCTTACTTTCTTCAGGTCGGGATGGGGAGTATGGCAGAGGATGGGAACGAATGTGGGCCCCAGTTACCTCGGCTCTTCATTTGACATTCCACAATTTCATTTTCTTGCAATACACTACCAACACAATTTTCCAATTTCACAAACATATTTAAATTCTCCATAATCACTGCACGTTTGATATTCCTACACATCTTTCCATGTTCTGGTGTATCGTGTGCCCGAGCTCCTAATTACTGTTTCGATGTCTGTACATAACTCCAACAATGTTTACCTTTAATTTTTTTCCTCAATTCTAATCACACATATTTTACAACATCTGGCCCTACTTAGTTTCTTACTATCGATTTACCCTCATTTGCTACTAATAACATAACCCCACTCGCTCTAACTAGCTGCCTATCTTTTCGAGAGGATGTATCGCCTTGAACTTCCAGCTCCCATTCCTGATCCATGCAGCCACGTCTCCGGGATGACCAACACGTCCTAACTGTCAATTTCGGTCTGCACCACATGTTCCTTTACCTTATTTCTCATATGTCCTGCATTCAGGTGTAAAAACTCCAGTCTTTTATTAACCATCCCTCTTCTCATTGTCATTTGTTTGTCCAGTGTGCTTGAAGTTTGACTGCTAACCCTTTCCACACACTGTTCTTTTTCTGTCTGTGCTGGCGAATTTAATAACCTCTGCCGACGTCTGCGTCCTTACTTCCTCTTTTAATTCAGTTTTCGAATTTTCGCTATAACTGAATTCCTCCCCCACCCAACCCCCATTTGGTTTAAAGTCTTGTCTACAGCCCGAGTTTTGTGATTCGCTGGGGCACTGGTCTCAGAACGGTTCGAATGACGACTGCCCCATCAGAACAAGTCCCTGCTTCGCCATTCCTGTTGCCAATGCCCCTTGAATATAACCCAATTTCTCCAACACTCATGCTGAGCCATGCATCTACCTGCCTAATGATGTTGACTCTGTACCAAATAGATCGTGGCTCAGGTAGTAATCCACAGATTATTACCTTTATTGTTATGCTTTCTAATTCAACTCACAGCTGTTCATATCCCATAGCAGACGCTCTTTCCTAGTTTTATCTATGTCATTGGACCACAGTCGCAGGATGGTTACCTTCGCATTCTTCTGTGCCCCAGATGGCATATCCCAAACCCGAACACCAAACAAGTAACACATCATTCAGGTCTCACGTTCCTGGTCCTGAGTATGTCTCTAAATATATTATCCCCAAATCCAATAACAATTCTGTTTCTTCACCCTCCGGAATCGCACCCTGCACCACTGTGCTGTGTTCAGTCGGCACATCCTCACTGCAGGGACTCTGCCGTGTCCACATAGGGCGCAAAACGCTTCAACCTGTTGGACAAGGATAGGGACTGATGCTTCTGTGACTCTACCTATTGGATCCCTCTAAATACCTCACTCACAATCATACCCGCTTGTTCCTCACCACTGGCTGCATTTGAGTTAGTTAGTCTAAGCGATGTGAGTGTCCCCGAAACACAGCGTCCAAGGTAATTCTCCTCCTCCCTGATGTGTTGCAATATTCAAAGCTCAGACTCCAGCTCATCGAATCCTAGCTGGAGCTCTTCGAGAAAAGAACGTTTATTGCAGACATTGCTACCGGCAACCACTTTGATGTAAACTAGCTCCCACCAAAGGCAGAAAAATACACCTCACCTGATTCTCCAACTTTATTTCAGTTAGCCACTTTTTAACGAGACTTTCTCTTTAAGAGAATTGTCCGTGTCTCTCTGCTCATGCAGATTGTAAACTGTAAATAAATTGCAACCAATGAATGAAGAAGCTGTAATTGAACACAGATTCAACTTTCGAGGACTCCCTATTGACTAATCAAATCAAAGTCCTCTTTTGTCAAACCTGCTCATTATCTTCGCAGAGTATTCTGACTCTCTGGTCACGCGGGACCTCTCCTTGACGTGGTAATGCTGACTCAGCCCCATTTTACCATACACCTCCAAGTACTCTGCCATCGCATTTTCAATAATGGACTCAAATATCGTACTACCAGCCGATAACAGGAAAACTGTCCAGTAATTCCCTGACCTTTTTCTCTCTTCCTTCCTTCCTTCTGCAGAGATTTTACATTATTTATTTTCCAGTACTTTGGGTCTCTCCTTGATGTCAGTTATTCCTAATGCCTCCACAATGTTTTTCGTTATCTCATTTCGAAACTTGGTTTGTCATCCGCATGATTTAGCCATTTTCAAGCAGTGCAGCGTCCCCAGCACTTCCACCTCAGTGCAGATCTCAGCACGTATCTCTCGGCTCTTTAATCTCTTGGAAGTTCTGGAATGCCACGAGAGCCTTCAATTGTGAAGACTGATGCAAAATATCTATGCAGCTCATCCTCAAGTTATTCTTTCTTCGTTTCTCTATAGCCAGTATTGTTCTCTCGTGGTAGAATGTTAACTCTTATCTCAGGACGGATGTACTGTCCCTTGAGCGTGTTCAGAGTAGATTGTCGAGAATGGCCCCAGGAATGAAAATCTTAACATATGACGTACATTTTAGTGACAAAGATCTATGTTTGATGGACCTTAGAACGATGTGGGGGGCTCTACGTGAAACTCACATAGTACTGAATGACCTGGACAGAGTGGATGTTTGGAGGATATTTCCATTCATCGGAGACACGAAGACTGGAGGGCACAGAGTAAAAAGAATATCTTTTCGAACAGAAATAAGGAAAGCTTCTTCATCGAAAGAAAGGTAAATCTATTGAATTCACTGCTACAGAAGGGTTAGAGGCCAGGTCATTCACTATGTTCAAGGTTGAAGTAGATCGGAAAATGAATCAAGAATTACTGGTAGAAAACGGGAGAATGGGGTGCAGAAGCATCACAGCCACGATTGAATGGCGGAGCAGACTTACTGGGCTGAATGGCCAAAATTCTGATCCTATGTTCTTGGTCTTATCGTTACTATTGGTCCTGCCCTTCATTATTTAAGTGTATCCTTATATCTGATCTTCAAATGATTTAGAAAGAGTAACGTTCTAATACTGATGACGGGATGATATCATATTCCCTCCCTCCAGTCTCATCATAAATTTTCTCCAATTCTCTCTGCTTTCTGTCTACTCACCAAGGTCTTAATCACACTGTAATTGAAGTCCAGTGAGTGGTACTTCATCATAATTTATTGACATCGATAACATTAATAGCATGACACACACAAGGGGTTAACTGAAGCTATTTAGACGGTGAATGTAATTAATGTAAATGCCCGTGGATTGCGATTTTCCCAGTGGAGGGTTTCCATCTTTGAACAGTAAATGTGTCCTGTTCACTGTGTTATCCCCTAGTATGAGCGAGAGAATATCCGACAGCAATAAAAGTGATCAGCAGCTCCTGGGAGAGGGGAGGAGAGATCAGAATCCGAGAATATTAGACAGAAATGCTACTATACCAGACAGGGGTTTATCATATGTTCGTTACTGGTTATATCAGCCTTGGATATCATGAGCCTCGCGGATCCAAGATATCCTTTGAGTTATTCAATGTGGTTACTCTCCCATCTTCGCTGGTCTTGTGTTGCTAGTAAGTCATTCTATTTGGCTATCAAACCCTGAAGGTATTTATGGTCCTGGGATGAAAAGAAATATCGGAAAAGACGGATCAGTTAAAGTGAGTCTTGCCGTCCACTGAACATTGTTTCTTTCTCGGTTGGACGTGGATGCGACGGAATCTCCATTCAATTCACTTTAGTCATCACCAACTCTGCCAGTGTCTTACCCATTTCAGTTGGGGGGGAATTTGATGGAATGCATGTCGATCCCTCCAAGAACTGACTTGGTCCTTTCTGAACTACTATCGAGTGGTTCTCCTGGAATGAGTTAAAGGGAGGGAGGGAGTTAATGTGGGAGTGGTTAGGCTTCCTGTTAGTGCTGGTTTAATTGAAGGTAGGACGCGAAAGATGAGGTGTCTGGAGTGAATCCGTCCACAGTGTTGAATTAATGCAGTGCTATTACTATCGAGGGAGGAAGGGAAGGGGAAGGTGAGCATGTAATAGTGAGTTTATTGGAGCATCACCCTGGTTCTGGGAACAATCTTACAAAAGACGTACAGTGAGCACAGAGAATACGATGACACTTATTCTGGCAGAGCGGGGGCGGTTATTGATGCTTGTCCTGAATTGCTGGACACTTCTTCAGATCATCTCAACGTCGAGCCGAGGCTCCCCCAATGTATTGTCCAAGTTTATCTCGAATACCATAAGGGATCATATCTCTCCGATTCCACAGAATCAGTTTGGATGGAGCTTACAAAGAGCAGGGAGAAGCAAACATGAGTGTGTTATATATCTGAATCAAAACCGTCGTGGAGAAGCAATGGATGGAATGCATTTCGATTTTCAGAACGATTTGTGATAAAGTCCCAAGCTTAGTGTGCAAAAAGAAATCTTGTGGAATTGAAGGTTATATATGGACATCGTTTTTGAATGGGAGAGTTGACAGGAAAAAGAGAGTAAAACCATTTAAAAAGTTTTTTTGTAGGTGAAGGCACATAGGAAGTCGCAGGAATTTGTGATTGGATGTCAGCTATTCACAGTGATTAGCAATCATTTGGTTGAAGGAATCAAATGAAATATTCCCATACCTGCTGACGGCACGAAACGATGTCGGATGGTGTGTGAGAGTGGAGACTGTAAACAAGCTCCAAGGTGATTGCAACAAGTGGAGTGAATGTGCAAATACGTGGCAGGTGGAGACCAATGTGGGTAGATGTGATGATGTGATGGCAGCCACCCATTTGAAAAGGGATGGTTAAAAAATGTTGACATATAAAGGGATATATACTCCTTGTTGTTGTTTCCTTCTACCTACGAGGTCAATGCAGAGCAGTACTATGTGAAGCCAGAAGTCAATACTGGGAATGGCATTGGCGCACTCAGAAGTGTACAGAAACACAGAGAAAGTGAGGACTGCAGATGCTGAGTATCAGAGTTGAAGTGTGTAGTGATGGAAAACAACAGCCAGTCTGGCGGAATCAGAGAAACAGGAGAATCGTTGTTTCGGGTGCACGCCGGTCCTCAGGAAAGAGGCACGGTGGCCAATTTGGCTCAGAGATAAATGGGAGGACTTTGAGGCCGGGAGCAATGTCTGTGGAAATGCATGAGGTAGATGAAGGTGTGAGTAAAGTTGATAGTCAGTGAGCAGTGTGGACAAGATAGGTGGGAAGGAAGATGGACAGGTAAGACAGTTCAAGAAGATCGTTCCGAGTTGGAAGGTTGGAACTGGCATAACGTGGCGGGAGGGGAAATGAGGGAAGTGGTGAAAGTCTCATTTTCTCCCGTGTTGCTGGAAGGTCGCAAGGCGGAAGATGAGGCATTTTCCCTCCAGGCATTGAGTGGTTAGGGTTTTGCGATGGAGGAGGCCCAGGACCTGGATGCCTTTCCCGAAATGCGAGGGGAGTTAAAGTGTTCACCAACAAGGTGATGGGGTTGTTTAGTGTGGGTGTCCCATAGATGTTCTCTGAAACAATCTGCAAGCTGCTGTCCTTTCTCCCCGACGGACAGGAGACAACATCGGGTGCAACGGATACAATAGATGGTGCTTATGGAAGTACTGGAAAATCTCTGTCAGATGTGGAAATATACTTTTGGGACTTGGACGAATATGAGCAGTGAAGTGTAGGTGCATGTATTGCACTTCTTGCTGTGGCAGGGGAAGCTGCTGGAAGTGAAGAGACGGTTAGTGGGACCTGTGAGGGAATGGTGTCTCCGGAGCGCAGATGAGGGGCGGGGAATGTATCTGTGGTGGTAGAGCCTGTCGGTGATGGAAGTGGCGGACAATAATAGATTATTCCGGACACTTGGCAGAAGCTGAGGTTCGGAGAGATCTGTCGTTGTTGTGATTGGAGGGAAGTGCAATAAAGTCACAGTTGCAGCAAGTGGTGGGGATGTACTGGATGGCAGCTGCGACTAAGTTGGGGGAGGGAGAAATTCCAGTTACGGATGAAGGAGGTCATCTAGATGGCCATTGATCCTCCTGAGATTGGAGGAGGAGAGGAAATGGGAATAAGTGATGGCGTTTATACATAAACCAACCAAACAAATCTAACCACACTGGATCAATGCAGATTTCAGCAGGTTCCTCATGTGCACTCCCCCCACCTTAATGCAATTCCAAGCTTCCAACTCGGTATCTCCCTGTTGAAGATAGCACTGCACCTCTATTACAAGCTTCCCAATATCAGCACCACCGTCCTGTTCGACCAATCAATTTCACCCCACCTTCGTCTCCCTCTCGTGTTCTCAGCCAACCTTTTCTCCATCCCCAGCCCTCTCTCATTAATCTCTCAGCACCCTTGTACACAATTTTAACTCCTCGTGAAACGCCTATGCCCAGAAAGTCGATGTTTCAGCTCCTCAGATGCTGCCTCAATAACTCTGCCTTTCTGGCACCACACTCTTTGACAATGCAGATAAACACGCCAGGTGGGTCGCCGTAATTTTGAAAAATATTCATGTGTTGACAGTCTTTGAAAGCAACATGGCAGTAACAGAAAACAGGTGAGAAGGTAAATGATGTGGTGGCTTTCATTTCAACGGTATTTGAGTCTCAGTATAAGGGTGCCTTGATGCAGCTGTATTAAGCCTTGATGAGAATTCATCTGGAACATTGTGCAGTGCTGTGCGCAGCTTTCGTCTACATATCTAATAAAAGACAGCGACGTGAGGAAGTGCAGCGAAGAATGACCAGACTGCTGTCTGGCATGACAGAACTATATGTGGTAGGAGATTTTGGGACGACTGCACCTCTATTACAAGTGCTTTATGGAAATGAGTAAATATCTCAATGAAATATATAAAACGCTGACTGGGTGAGATTGATTGGAAGCAGAGTTGATAATTCCCCTGGCTGGGATGTCGAAAATAAGGGTCTAAATTATTGGTTTACGCCAAGTTACTCTGCACTGAGATGAGAAATATTGTTTGCGCTCAGAGATTGGTGATTGTGAGGAATTCTCTCCTACATAAGGTTGTGGAAGCTAAGGAACTGAATATACGTACGAATTTCTAGACACTAACGGGATGGAGAAAGAGCGGGAGTGTGGTATGGAGATCCAGGACCAGCCAAAATTATATTGCAATGGGTAGAATATTCTTTGGACCGAAGAACTACTGCAATTAAAATTTAATATTGTTTTCTAATGTTTAATCAAATGTAGGGAAGTGGACATTGCGTGGGAAAAGTGCATTGACATGCTCAGTCATGAACGAGAGTGTGGGGGAGTCAATGTGCTGAATGGCGTATTCCTTTCCGGATGTTTCGGTGCAGAAGGTGAGAAGGCTTTGTAAATTGTCACAAGCTCTTAGCTGCTAGGAACGAGGTATCTGCATTGTCGACAGGTCTGTGTATCTAATTCCCTTTTCCGAGTCTGGTGCGGGTGTTGTGCCCTGTTTTCACCTTTCGGATCTGGGAGCATTTGTTACAGTTGAGTGTCTTGCTTGGCCATTTCAGAGACCATTGAAGAGTATATTATGTGTCTGTGTGTCTGGAGTCACTTTACGTCCGATCAGGAAAGAAAGGGTGATTTGCTTCGTGAAAGGACACTGGGGAAAGACAATGGTATTTACAATCAGCAATGATTTCCAGATCACTATTACTGACAGGAGCTATTCGATTTTGATATCTTATTAACTATCTTTAACTTCCAACAGCTGCCAGAACATTAGTCTTGTCTGGATTAGCAATACAAAGACATTTCCACAACAACATCCTCTCCACATGGGAACCTACCGAAAACCACACTGAACAGGTTATTTCTTTGTTGCTTGACAGCTCTGTCAAAAGGAACACCCACCAATTTGACTATGGTGAAGGAACCGAGGGTGTGGCAGTTGGTGAGATTTTAATTATTTTCCTCTTCGGCGACTGGACATAATTGTTTACTTTCCTGCATTGTCAGGGAGATGTGAAAATTGGACCTTCAGTCCTCCTGTAGGAATGGTGTTAGGACTCATTGCCTTTGCTGTATGGAGAGTTTAAACTATTTCTCGATGTCACGTGCAGCGAATAAAATTGGTGTCTGTGATTATGTGGGCATCATGATGATAGTGAGGTGAATCATCGTCTGAACACTTCTGACTCAGGATGGTACAGTTACGACATCCTTGTCTTTTGTACTGACATGCAGGATTCTTCCATTGTTGAGGATACGGATATTTATGGAGCCCTCTGCATCAGTTTGCTGTTTAATCGTATATCACGATGTTTGATCGGATGGGGCAGAACTGCAGTGCTCAGATATGGTCTGTTGATCTTGCGATAGTTTCTCACTGTCAGCCGTATTTATTCGTAGTTCCTGCCTTATAGCATTGTAATTCGACCTCCCAAAAATAAGTACAACTCTATACCGTCTGCTCAAGTCCCTCTCTATGATGAGAGTAGCGGTCAGGGAGCTATGATCCATATCATCACAATGCCCTCGCACCAATAGATCCGACACCTGTTCTATTTTGTTCCCAAGCACCAAATGCCATGATGCGTCACGTCTAACCATCCTATCTGGATGCTGATTCAGGAACCCTTCCTGGAAACACCTAACAAACACTACTGCATCCAAATTATTTGAATTGAAGATGTTCCAATTAAATTAGGGAAGTTAAAGTCGTCCATGACAATAACCCTGTAATTTCAGCACCATTCCAAAATCTGCTTCGCAATCTGTTCCGCCGTTTATGTGTTGCTACTGGTGCGTCTGTTGCAATCCCCCAATAAAGTGACTCTTCCTTTCCTGTTTCTGCGTTCGACCCATAATGACTCAGTCAAGAAACCCTCTTGGCAACGTGTTTCTGCAGCTAATATATTATCCCTTATTAGCAAGGTCTTTAATTTCCCTCTTTTTCTGTTTTTGATCGTCTAAACTTTGCAACATGCAACAACCATTTCTACACCTGAGGTTTACAAGATTCCGTAATGGCCACAACATCACAGATCCAAGCACTGATCTGTGTTCTAAATTCATCCCCCTTATTCCAGATATTAATTGTACGAACTAAGACACACTTCAACCCATCACACTGACTGCAACTTTGTCCTATGAAGTGCCTATCACCCCTCACAGACTCTCCATAACCGAGATCTGGCTTTTCATTATCTAGCGTATCATCTGACCTGCAGCTGCAGTTGCCAATCCCTGCCAAACCTGTTTACCTCCGACCGAAGAATAGGATTAGATTAGATTTCCTACAGTGGGGAAACAGACCCTGCGGCACATCAAGTCTACACCTAACCTGGGAAGAGTCACCCACCCAGACCCCGTTCCCTCTGACTAATGCACCTAACGCTATCGGCAATTTTGCATGGCCAATTCACCTTACATGCACGTCTTTGGATTGTGGGAGGAAGCAGGAGCACCCGGAAGAAACCCACGCAGACAGGGGAAGAATGTACACACGGGTAGTTGGTCGAGGCTGGAATCGAAACTGGGACCCTGGTGCTGTGAGACAACAGTGTTAACCACTGAGATACCATGCCGCCTCAAGATCTCTGATCAAACCTCACGCCCAATGATATTATTATTCCTCCAGTTCAGATGCAACCCGTCCTATTTGTGCAGGTTCGATATTCCCCACAATTATCCCAATGATCGCCATATCTGAAGCCCTTACCCCTACACCAGATCTGCAGCCTCGTGTTCATCTGCAGTCGCTCTCTATTCCTCGTGTCACTAGTCCGCCACACCAGTAGCATTCCTGAGATTACTGCTCTGATCGTTCCATCTTATAGCTTCCAACCTAACTCTCGATATTCTCTTTTCATTGCCTCCACATATGTCACTAGTACTGCGGTGTACCATGACGTTTGCCTGCTTTCTCTCACCCTGATGAATCCTGTAGACTCGATCTGAGACATACCCGACCCTGGCGCCCAGAGGCAACAAATACTATTGAGGTGTTGTTATCGACCACAGTATCTCCTGTCTGTTCCTCTCTCCATTAAACCTCCTACCACAATCGATCTGTTATTCTCCGCCCACCCACCCCCATCACTTCTGAGCCACAGATCCAGGCTCAGAGCCAGAGAACTGGCTGTTGTGGCTTTCCCCTGCTGTTGCAGGTCGTAACCCCCAACAGGATCCGAAATGGTGTACTTATCATTTTCAGCCGTGGGAGTGATGATCGGTTACCATGGGGCTGCGAAGAACGTTAACTTTCCCTCTTAAAGATTTACGGAATGAAATGTCAACAGGAATGGACGCGGACACCGGGATTTCTGGGTACGTGAGCTGATATATTCGTGCTGTGGCTGAACAGGAGACACTGAACGTGTAGTGTCTTCCACCAGTCCTCGTCCTCTCACCAAAAAAAAACGTGTGCAGAGGCTTGGTGAGGGAATGTTTTGTGATTTTTCTCTATCTCTCTTGGTAAATTAAAGGAGAGGGAATGGAGGCTCGGGCAGTTGCATTTTCCTCTTGCAGAATGTGGGAGGTAAGAATCACTACTGGTATCCCTTCTGACTTCGTCTGCGAGACGTGCACACAAATTCAGATCTTCACAGGCAGCGTTCTTGAACTGGAGTTGGAGTTGGATGAACTTCAGATCATTCGGCACGCTTCGGGGATGATAGAGAGCGACGATAGGGAGGTAGATACACCAACGTTACAGGATAAAAGAAACTGACTGCCCCTCAGGAGAAGGAAAGTGAATAGGCAGATAGTGACACGACCCGCTGTGGCCGTTTCCTTCAGTAATAAAGATTAAGATACGGCCCATCTACGCAATAGAGAAGAACTTGGTTATTTAACTTATCCATGCTCCTCATGATTTAATAAATCTCGATAAGGTTACCCATCAGCCTCCAATGCAAGACAGCAAAATCCCAACCTATTCCTAAACCTCAAAGCCTTCAGTCTCATTTCCAATATTATTGCACGTTGTCCAGTTTATTAACATCCTTCCCAAAGGAAGGGAATCAATAGTGCACACATTACCACAACTGGTACACCACCATTCTCTCGTACAACCATATCACGGTCTCTAAATGGCTGTAGTCACTGCTCTGATTCGAAAGGAAAACATTTCTCATACATTCTTTACTGTCCGGTCCATTCTCCATTGCTAATTAGCCTACTATTGGGAACCATGTTGAAGGCCTTTCTGAAGTCTCTTATGACAACGGGTAACACTCTTCTTTCATCTATCTCTTGGTCACCGAATAAAAAACACA
Organism: Chiloscyllium plagiosum; assembly: GCF_037043375.1. Taxonomy (NCBI): domain Eukaryota; kingdom Metazoa; phylum Chordata; class Chondrichthyes; order Orectolobiformes; family Hemiscylliidae; genus Chiloscyllium; species Chiloscyllium plagiosum. Next base: position 82,474,126 of record NW_028270175.1, read on the forward strand.
ATCATGTTTGTGAAAGATGATTTCCCCATAGAAAAACAACACTGACTATACAAATCAAAATTTCCCTTTCCAAATTCATGTTAAGCCGGACTCTCAGAATCAACTCAAACAACTTGTCCACCGCTGACGCCTGGATCAGCAGTCTGTTATTCCCTGTCTTTCCCTTGAAGCCTTTCTTAATTAATGGCGCAACATTCGACACCTTCCAGTCTTTCAGCACATCACATATGGCTGTCAATGATACAAATATCTCTGCTCGGGCCCCACAATATCTTACCGTGCTTCCCACAAAGTCCTGAGATACATTTATCAAATACACGGGATTAATCCAAATGCCCGCATTTCAAGATATCCAGTGTTTCCTCTTCTGTAATGTGAACTCCTGTCAAAACATCACTGTTTATTTTTCCAATGTTTCCCAGCTGCCATGTCTTTTTCCAAAGTGCGTACTGGTTCAAAATATTCGTTTAATATCTCACCTGCTTAAGATTTGTTTAAGATCTCTTCTGTTTCGACATGTATCTTGAATAAGGGGCTCAATTCTCTTCATGGTTCCTCCTTTACCAGTAGATAATCGCAGATTACATTTGGATTCTCCTTTAAATTATCGGATTAATCTATTTTATACTTCATCCTACACCTAATAATTTCCAACTATGCGCCTCAAGGTATTGACTGATCACACGGCCTATTCCTGACATATACTTCCTCATGTTTGTTTTTTTCTTGACCAAACCCTCAATATCTCTAATCATCCAGTGCTCACCAATTTTGCCAGTCTTGCTCTTCATAGTAACAGGAGCATCCAGATCCTGAACTCTCGTTATGTCGTTATTTGTGTGTGTATTGTGACACTTCAGTGCACACTTTCAACGGTTCCAGATGCAAAAACAGTCACAATTGTTTATTTGTACATGAGAATGTGGAACTCCAACATTACCATAGCACGGAGGGGCACATACGCACATAAATACACTCAGACACACACACACACACACACACACACACAAACGCATACTCACATACAGACACACACATGCTCAAATGGGCGCGCGCGCACACACACACACACACACACACACACACACACAAGCACAGAAGTGGACACCCACGCACAACACACACACACATACACAGACAACCGAACGCTCACATGGGCGCACACACATTCAGAACATCTAGACAGACACGCACATTCACACGCAGACACAGAAGCACCCATAACACACACAGAAACACACTCACAAACACGCATACGCACACTTTCTTGATGTGGAGAGGGTTGTAACTGTAAAGAGAGTCCTTCGTTTCGAACATGTTCATGTGGGAAAATGTCTGTGCTCCATCGGCAATGTGAAGCTAATTTGTCTTTGAGCAATATTCCTGACACACAGTATACACATTAAAGCGTGTTCCCAGTGCAATTATATAATGGCAAAGCTGAATGAACCATTTTGTATGGTGATAAGATGATATTTTAACACTTTTTATAAACTTGCAGTCCTTCGCGCTTTTTCCTGCCAAGAGATAGCTTTGAACTCAAACAGGACAGCCAAAATGTCCAGGTATATGTCAGACGTGGATCAATGCAGACCCATGCGATCTGATTCACTGTGGTAAGATGAACAGTGAAAAAATACATAAAACAGTCTGTACCGTTCTCAGGTGGGGTGCAGGACCTGAGGGCACTTGGTGTACATAAGCACAGATTGTTGAATATGTCAGGAAAATTGGGGAGAACAGTGATTATCACAGATTGGTTTCAGTATCTGAGCTGTTTGCAGAAGAAGTTGTGGGAGGGAGCCTCCATGCTCTCTTCCTGTCAACTGGTAGAGATGATGTGTTTGAAGCCCATATTCCAGTCTTGCGAGACCGTAGAGATTCCATTTGTACCGATTCCACACAAAAGAGAGCTGGCGTCCGGGGCACGGCTTTACGTTTTGCCGGGGGCAACGGAATTGACAGTGGTCTGAAAGGGAGAATTGCTCTTCACTGAACATTGTTCCTTCCACGGCTATTGGAATACAGGTGCTTTAAAACATCCACACTCGTTTTCCCCATTCTGTTTGTTTCGGGCCACAGCCCTTTGTACTTGGAGGAGTGAAGTGGTGAGGGAACGGATACCTGGAACTTTCTACCTTATGACAGACTGTTTCTCCTGGAATGGGAGAAATGGAGGGAGGGTGAGAGTGAGTGGCCATGCTTTTCATGCTGGCGTCGGATTGGGGGTGCAATGCTGTGGTGTCCAGAAGGAGTTGGTCCACAGTGTTGAATCCAAGTAGTGGTGTGGGTATGGGGGTGTAGTGGAGTTTCAGAGCGAAGGTGTTGTAAACATTCGTGAGAGTGGTGGAGCATGCGCCTTTTTCGGGTGTAGGTCCTATAACAGATATAAAGTGAGTGTGAAGGAGCAGAGACGTGGTGACCCTTATCCTGACAGAGCGAGGAATGTTTGTTCTGCATTGCTGGACATTTCTTCAGATCGCAGTTAGTACACTGTGCTGGGTAGTAAGTTCAGACAATGCTCGGTGGTTCTGGTTTTGTGGTCTCTTCTGGGAAGAGATTGGTCCTCCTCTGCACTTTCTTATCCATTAGGACCTTCCTGCCATGTTGACAAATCACTGTGTAATTGCCGCTTATCTGCCATGCTTATGGTAAACTGTGCAGTGTAGCTCTGAACTGAGAAATCACAAAAAGTGTCCACATTGATCTTTTGAAGATGTCACAAGTGCCAGGAATCACGGAAGTTGTAGAGACGTCTGGACGATGGTGAGTGCCCCCAATCATGATGGATGGGGTAGTTGGGCTGCATTGAATGAGTCAGGCACGATGGTGTGGTGTGGGTATTTAATGAGGTGACTTCGATAAGATAGTAGCAGGAAACCAGCTCTGCCTCATACAGCCGAACCCTCTGTTACACTCAATACGTCGAAATCTCAGCTAACCCAACTCCCAATTACAAAGCTGCAGCACAAATGCTCTTCCAAAGCTCACTGTCACTTGAACTCCCAACAATATTCAGATCAACCATCATTTCTACAAAGACCGTGTCAGGTTGCCGGTCGGTATCAAAATGAATTCATTCCTGCATTCATAAAAACTTGTGCACACATCCTTCAGAACATTTCTCTCAATCTGCCCTCTCTGCCATTGTATAAAACTCTTTGCATTTGGTGGTATTTAAACTGATGCCCTCCCCATCTCTCTCTGGCAGTCACTACCACATCCACAGCACCCCTTGTCGTGACACACCGGATATATGAAGCTGCAAATGCACATCCTCTGACTTCCAGCATGGGATGCAAGTTATCCCACACTCTGGTTTGGCACTTAGCCAAACTGTGGAAAAGACGTTAACTTTTCACCCTATCAATCCTCCTCATGAATTCATAAGTTTCTTTAAGATCTCATCTCATTCTTCGAAACTCCAGAGAGTATAGGCCAGGACATTTGAAATTACCTTGATAAGGCAAAATCCTCATCTCTGGAGTCAGTCTGGTGAACATCTTCTGAAATGCCTCCAATACAATTATATCCCACCTCCAGTATGACACGAAAACTGTACAGGGTGCTTTAATTCCAGTCTCACCAATGCCCTGAATATTGCAGCAGCACCTCTCTGCATTTATTCGTTTCTCTTTCAGAAATAAATGCGGAAATTGCAGTTACCTTGCTCTTTACCTGCTCTGTCTGCATCGGAATTTTCTTTAATTCGTACAAGCACGCCCAGATCCCTCTGCATGTAAGCATTTCGAAGTTTTTCCCTATATAGTTAATATGTTGCCTTTTTTCTTCACTGAGCACAATGGACAGCCTCATACTTTTCTTCGTTCAATTTCAACTGCCGAATGTTAGCCCGAATTATCCAATTCCTTTTTCAAATTCCTTATATCTTCATTGCAATTTCTTGCCTGAAAATTTGATTATAGCAAGTTCCATCCCGCTCAACTGATTAATGGTATAAGTTGCAAATAATTGAGACCTGAGGACTGAGCATTTTGGCGAAGAGAAAATTATGATTTTATTACATCTCACTGCATATTATTCTTCGCCAATTCTGTATCCAAGCTATTAAATTACTTCTAACCTGGATGTGAGTTTGCTTGCTGAACTGGAAGGTTCGTTTTCAGATGTTTTGTCCACATACGAGGTAATGTCATCAAAGAGCCTCTGGATGAAACACTGGTGGCATTCCCCGCTTTATATTTACGTGTTTAGGTTTTCTTGGGTTGGTGGTGACATTTTCTGTGGTGCCGCCATTTTCTGTGTTGAAGTAATTTCCTTTTCCCTTTCTCGGGGTTGTAAATGGGATCCAAGTCAATGTGTTTGTTGATAGAGTTCTGGTTGGAATGCCATGCTTCGAGTTACTCTGCTGCGTGTCTCTGTTTGGCTTGATCTTGAATGGATGTGTTGTCCCAGTCGAAGTGGTATCCTTTCTCATCTCTATGTAAGGATACTTGTGACAGTGGGTCATGTATTTTTGTGGCTTGTTGATGTTAATGCATCCAGGTGGCTAGTGTTCTGCCTATTTGCCCAAAGTTACGTTTGTTATAGTTCTTGCAAGGTATTTTGTAAATTACATTAATTTTACTTCTTGTCAGTATAGGGATTTTTCGTTCATAAGCAGCTGATTTAGTGTGTTGACGGGTTTGTGGGCTACGATGCTGCCAAGAGGTTTGAGTAGTGTGGCAGACATTTCCGAGATGTCTTTAATGTAGAGGAAGGTGGCTCTTGTTTCTGGACGTGTTTTGTCTGCTTCTTGGGCTTTGTTGCTCGGAAATCGATGGACTGTGTTCATTGCATGCCTTTTTTAAATGCACTGTATATTTGATTTTCATCTGTTCTGTGTCGTTCCTCTGTGCTGCAGAATGTGGCGGTTCATCGAAACAATGTTCTTATGCAGCTTTTTTTGTGCGTATTGTAATGATTACTTCTCTCGGGCATCATGATAGGGTGAGGTGGATCTTAGGCTGAACAATTACGCTGAGGAATGTGCAAATACTACATCGTTGCCTTTTACTCTGATGTTAAGCGCTGCTCCATTATTCAGAATGGGAATAATTGTGAAGCCATCTCCTCCAGTAAGATGTTTAATCATCCAAAATCATTTATTACTGAATGTGACAAGATAGTTTGTCTGTTGATATTTAGATCATTTCTCCCTCTCTATCAGTTATTATTTCTGCTGTTTGAAGTGTAAACAGACAGATTTGATAGCCTTAATGGGTATTTGGTACACATGGTTCTGACCCTGGCATGTTAACCCACACTTCTCACTGAACAATTGATCGAATTTATGGTAGGTGTAGACGGGGGGATAATCCAGGCAAAGTGTTACAGATTGTGCTTGAAAATAATTCTGCTTCGGCTACTGCTGTGGTTTTAGCACCACACCAATATCAGGACTGATTTATTCAAGAAAGTTCAGAGAGCTGGGTCATTGAATGTATTGCCAGAGGATTTCTGAACTGGAAATGAATTGAATGCAGTGAATACTTGGTGACGAAAGAGGGGTGATCGAGTCATCGACAATTGGAACCATACAATATGCAAACAGGAACTTCCGTCCAACTCGTCCATGCTCACCAAATTGCCGAAGCTAAACTAATCCTATTTTTGTGCTTTTGACCCATACCCCTCCAAACTTTTCGTATTCTGTACCCATCCAATCCTCTTTTAAATGTTGCAATTGTGCTCACCTCTAACACCAATTCTGACAACTCGTTACATCTGCAAAGCACGCTCTCTGAGAATCATCAGCCTCTTAGATCCCTTTTGAATCTCTTACCTTCCACGTTCAACCTACACCTTCTCGTGTTGGGTATTCACATCCAAGAAGAATATACCTTGGCGAGTCACCCCGTTCACGCCCCTCAAGATTTCGTTAACCTCTATAACGTCACCCCTCAGACACCTACGCAAAAGGAACAAAATTCCAGCCCATCATTCTATGTCAAAACCTACAGTCTCTGTCAAGCCAGTATTAATATTATTTTCATTCAGGGCGGCACGGTAACTCAGTGGTTAGCACTGCAGCCTCACAGAACCAGGGATCCACGTTCAATACCAGCCACAGATAACTGTCTGGGTGGAGTTTGCATGTTCTCCCCAAGTCTGCGTTGGTTTCCTCCTGGTTTTCCCCCACCGTCCAAAGATGTGCAGGTTAAGTGAATTGGCCATACTATTAGGTGCATTAATCAGAAGTTGATGAGTCTGGGTGGGTCATTCTTCGGAGGGTCGCTGTGGATTTGTTGGGCCGAACGGCCTGTTTTCACACTGTAGGATATGAAATCTAATCTAATCTTTTCCAGTTAGAACATAGTTTCAAGAGCAGGGCGACAGGAATTGCACTCCAAATGTGACATCACCATTCTGTTGTACAGCCACAAATGTATTCAGAAATCCTGTACTCAATTCTCTGACTAATGAAGGTAAGCGTGCTTAATGCCTTCTTCACTGCCCTGTCTAACTGCGACTCTACTTTCAGGGATATATCTACCTGCAGCCATGGGCCTGTCTGTTCCTTAACACCCGTAAGGGATCGACCGTTAACTGTGTTAATCCTGAAATTGATTGTCTAACAAAATGAAACAGCTCACATTCTTCTGCAGAAGCTCCATCTGCCATTTCTTGGCCAATAGTCGAGTTGAGCACATCTCATTTTCGTTTCAAACGACCTTTTCCGCTGTCCCCAATAACAGCAATTTTTGTTTCATCTTAAAATGTACTGTCCATGGTTCCTATATTCTCATTTATATCATTTATAAAAAAAAATGACGAGCAACAGTAGACTGGTCCTTGTAGCACACCGCTGGTCATATGCCTCCAGTGGGAACAACAAATCTCTACCACCATATTCTGTCTCTGCCTGTCAAACCAGTGTTGTGTCTAATAGACAATCTATCCCTAATTCCCTGCAATCTTAACCTATTAACCAGGCTACCTAATGCTGAGCTATGTTGTGCCTCACTATGGTCCGGATAGACAACTTGTATTGCTTTACCTTTATCTGCCTTCTTAGTTACTTCTTGAAAACTTGCAATCAATTTTGAGAAACACGTTTTACCACTCACACAGCCATGCAGTCTATCGCTAATCAATCCTTGCCTTTCTCAATGCATATAAATCCTCACTCTCAGATTTTCCTCTGAACTCAAACACACTCTGACACCAGACTAACCAGTCTGTTGTTTGCTGGCGTTTTCTGGCAGCAACATTAAAAATAATGTCACAACATTAGTTGTCTTCCAGTCCTCCAGCACCTCAACCTTGGCTGTCAATGATACAAATAAAAATTGAAAGAACTACATATTCTGGAAATCAGAAGCAGGCGTTACTGGAAAATCTCAGCAGGTTTGGCAGCATCTGTGCAGAGAAATCAGAGTTCACGTTTTGGATCCAGTGATCCATCTTCAGAACGCGAAGGAATGCTGCAAATATCTCAGTCGGGGGCAATGCAATTTCTTCCCCAGCTTCCAACAATGACCTGAGATACACTTGAAGATGTCCCATGTATTTATCTATCGTTATTAATTTCAAGACCTCCAGCACTTCCTTTTCTGTATTATGGTCTCGTTTCAAAATAGTATTTCTTCTGTTTTTCAGGGTTCCCTCGTTTCCATATATTTCTCCATTATAAATACTCATGGAAAATATTTATATGGGCTATCACCTATGGAGCAGCAACAGGTTGTAAGTCAGCGGAGTTGGGGAGACCGAGTGCATGTGAGGAGTGTGAAACCAACATGGCCACGCGCCAATGAACGGAGCAGTTGAACTGTTAAATGTGTTTTTTTCCTGCTTTTATGGGAATGGCTGTAATATTTTCCATCTAAATTCTTGTGTTCCTTATTTCTCCGCTTTGCAACGAGGTTCCGCACCTGGGTAGAGTGGGATGGTGGGTACTTTTATCCCTAAGGTTGGGTCACATGTGGCGACTTGTTAACTTTTCACTATCCTATGTGACTACATGTGACAATAAACATAATACACCAAATTCATCTCCTGTGGTTCCAGACAAAGATGACTATTTGAGTTTTAAGGGACCCCATTTTTTCCCTCGCTTTTCTTTTGCCCTTAATAACCTTGTAGAATCCCTTTCGAGTCTCCTTAACCTTATCAGCCAACACCACCTCATGCCCTCCTTTTGCCCTCCTAATTTTCCTGACATATGTATTCTTGACTCCTGTATAGTCGTCGAAGAATTCACTTGATCCCCGCTGCTGATATCTGACAACTCCTGCCAAAGCCTCAATGTACCCTGTTATGTCCTCTGCCCTACTCTAGCTAGATTTGTCCTTCACTGCAACAGGAACTCTCGTTATCTTGCATTTAAAAGGTCCCCACGTGCCATATGTCCCTCCACATGTCAACAGCTTCCCCCAGTCATTTTTTTGAAAATGCCTGCGTAATACCATCACAATTGGCCTTGCCCCAATTTATAATTTCAAATTTTGGACCAGGCCTATCTTTTTACTGAACAACTTCAAAGTAACAGAGTTATGGTCACTGGTCGCACATTAGTCTCACTCTAACAGCTCAGTTATTTACCCTGCCGTATGACCCAAGAGGAAGTGAAGCTGAGGCATTTGTCCGATCAGCTATGAACTTATTTAATGGCAAGGCAGGATTGAGGGGTCGAATGACTGCATACAACTGTGAGTTTATTGCTGTGCATTGGTATTTCCCTGTGGTTTTTTTTTTTGTGTGTCTTTACTGTATTAATGTGTGATCTGCATCTACATCCCTGATCGCTTGGTTTCTTTGTTTTCGAATGAAACATTGACATGAGGATAAAGATGTCCCTCCACACTCTCAAACACTCTGTCTGCCTGTCTCCCCCTCTTGTGTTTAAAATGCTGTAATACTCATTTTTCTTGCTTTTCTGCACAAGTACACCAGCTCTGTTTGGAAAAGGCATCAAAGACAGTCACAGCCTCAGATTTGAACTGAATTAGCTTTATTGTCGCTTGCACTCAATTGAGTTCAGTGAAAAACGTGCAATGTCCATACTTATGTCACCATGATGGATGGTGTAGGTTACAGAGAGACAAAGATAGGCTGCAGAGCTGGTTTGAGAGGTGGCAAATGGAGTTCAAAGCGGACAAGTGTGAGGTGATTCACTTTGGTCGGAGTAACCGGAATGCAAAGTATTGGGCTAATGCAAAGTAAGATTCTTAGTAGTGTAGATGAGCAGAGAGATCTCGGTGTGCAGGTACACAGATCCTTGAAAGTTGCCACACATTTGGCAGGGTTGTTCAGAAGGCCTTCAGTGTTTTAGCTTTTATTAATACAGGGATCGAGCTCCGGAATCATGAGGTTATGTTACAGCTGTACAAAACTCTAGTGCGGCTCCACTTGGAATATTGTGTACACTTCTAGCCACCGAATTATAAGAATGATGTGGAAGCTTTTAAAAGGGTGCAGAGGAGATTTACTAGGATGCTGCCTGGTATGGAGGGAAGGTCTTACGAGGAAAGGCTGAGGGACTTGAGGCTGTTTTCGTTTGAGAGAAGGTTGAGAGTTGACTTATTAGGGACATATAAGGTAATCAGAGGGATAGATAGAGTGGACAGGGAGAGACTTTTTCTAGGAATGGTGACGGTGAGCACGAGGGGGCACAGCTTTAAATTGAGGGATGATAGATATAGGACAGATGTCAGAGATAGTTTCTTCACTTAGAGTGGAGTAAGGGTATGGAATGCTTTGCCTTCAATGGTAGTAGATTCGCCAAATTTAAGTACATCTCAGTCGTCATTGGACAAGCATATGGACGTACATGGAATAGTGTAGGTTAGATGGGCTTCAGATTGGTATGACAGGTCGGCTCAACATCGAGGGCCGAAGGGCCTGTACTGCCTATGTTCCATGTTCTATGTTCTATGTTAGGTACAAGACCCCTAGGTTCAGATAGTTAAATACTTCGTGCAAAATTGGAAGAATACTACATGAAGGCCAGCGGAAGTATAAAAATGAAAAAGGAAATCGACTAGATGTGCAATTTTTAAACTTCAGACTGCCAGCACCGAGTCTGCAGACCTACCGGGCCCAGTCCCCGGATTGGACAGTGTCCAGTCTGCAGACAGCACTGGGCTCAGTCTCCAGCCTACACCGAGCAAATTCTCCAGACTATTACTGGCCCGGGCCCCAGCCCGCATCGAGCAACGTCTCGAGACTGCAACGGGTTGAGTCTTCAGACCCTGCCAGAATTAGTTTCCAGAACTTTCTGGTCCACTTTCCAGTCCACACAGAACTGAGTCTCCATACTGCACCGCGTCCAGTCTCCAGACTCAAACTGACATTTTCTCCAGACAGTTACAGTCCCAGTCTCCAGACTGCATGGAATCAAGCCTCTAAGCTGCAAAGGTCTGAGTCTTCAGGACTTGTCTCAAGACCGCGCTAGGCCCAGATTCGGATTAGAGCACAACTCTTCAGGTCCAAACATTCCCAGTCTCTAGACCACATTGGGTCGCCTCTCCGGAACACATTGGCTCCTGACTCCATACCGCATTACGCCCAGTTTCCAGAATGTGTTTTGCCCAGTTTCCAGTCTGCACTGAGCCCAGTCTCCAGACCTCACTGCACCTAGACTCCAGACCAAAACCGGCCCGGTGTCCAGACTCCACTGGGCCAATTCTACGCACCATACTTGGTCCTGTCTCCAGTTCGCACTGGGCCAGTCTCCACTACATACCGACCTAAGTCTCGAGACAGCACTGCAACAAATTTCCAGATCGCCCCTGTCGCAGACTTCAGACGGCACCAGGCCCAGTGTCCGGACCTTGTCGGGCCCAGTCTCCAGAGTGCACAAGGCCCAGTCTTCCAATAACACTAAGGATAGTGTCCTGGGCGCACCAGGCTCAGTCTTGAAACCACAGCAGGCCCAGTCTCCAGACTGCACCGCGCCCAGTCTTCGGGCCACACCAGAATGAGTCCCCAGACAACACCGGGTGCACTCCCCAGACCAAATTGGGCCAGCTTCCAGACCGCACCAGGCCATGTCTCCAGACCATACCGGGCCTTGACTCCAGACTGTACCACGTCGATTCACCAGACCACACTTGGTCAAGTCTCCAGACCGCACTGGGCTGAGACTCCAGGCTGCTCATTTAAAAAAAAATCGAGCCTCACCACCCTGCGGCAGCCTTTGGTCTGTTACTTGCTTCCTTCCTTTCAGTCCGAGTAATTTTAAAAAGCTAAGCATTTGGTGTGAAAATAAAAATCCAGACAACAGGGAAAAAATGAAAATCCAGAGTCGAGGATCTTTAGCCTGAACATTCCCGCTGTCCCGCCATTTTAACACATTTCTCGACTGTTTATTCAGAGAATGACTTTGGAGACTCAGAGCAGGTTGTCCGAATCCTCGCAATGCTGTTCTTAAGATATTAACAGAGGAGATGATCATGCCATTGCTTGCCCATCTGCTGTGATTAGCATTGTTTCAGGACTTTCCAATCCATTCGCACTGTAATTTCCAAGAGTACATAAAAAACATAAAAAGTTGGAGGAAGTGCAATAAGGAGTCACGTTAAACTCTTTAATGCGCTTCGTTCAGAGTGTGAAAATACTTGTAATACTATGGTCTGCATAACTCCTGGATCTGGACAGATATATAGAACCGAGTTGAGAGATGAATGCGTGGCTGTGGTAAGCACGGTGTTGCACTCTGCGTCATTTGCCGGGTTGGAGAATGCATAGCTGGGTCTGACTAATGGTCTCAGGTTAAAACATGCCAGGTGTGGTTTCATGGTATCTGGGCTGGTTCTGTGAGGTGAATTCAGTATGTTATATAACTGACTATTTCAGCTGATCTGACAATGTTTTAATTTTATATTCTCTTTCTTGTGATTGCCCCCACCGTTTCTCAATCCATTACTGTTACAGTGTGCCCGTGCACAGTACATCTTATTGGTGAATAAACACTACCCCGGCTGCAGAAAAAGCCTCGGCATTCAGGATCAGTCAGCTGTTCCCATTGACTTCAGTACTCCACATAGAAGAAAGGATGGTCTCTGATAAAGACCTCCTTTTGATGCACTGCTTAAAATGACTTCCCCCACACCACTCCTCACCAGCAACCAACCGCATCAAAATACCCAGTATGTACGGAGGACAACGGGGCCACTGGGAGTATAAAGAAGCAGATCAATAGGGGGATGGAATAACAGGTCTGATGTCTGAACGGGTCAGAGTGAACCTCCAGTACACATTGTGTCACTAAGCCCTATAATGTCTCTCCATGTATGTAATATGCAGCCATTTAATTTTCATGAAAAATTCAAACTTTCACTGTTACCCACGTTATATTCCATCTGACAAATTGTTTTATATTGCCTATACATTTTCACATTCTCTACCTCATCGTGATAACTTAATGTTATGTCTGTCTTAGTTAGAATGCATTTCTTCCATTTATCTAAAACGTGGATAATTGTTGTAAATATTTGAAGACTCAGTACTGTTCAGTATGTCACTGTAGTCATTAATGCGTGATAAACTGAGAAAGACTAATTAATTGCTAATTTATTCCTGCTTCCGACTCAGTAACCAATTATTCCTGTATTAGTATGCGGCAGCATTTAAAGGCAGAATACCCCCCTTCGATTTCCTGCGTAACAGCCAGGGGAGATTAAATCATTAGTCCATTTGCTGAGTAACAACCTCGAATGGCTGAATGGTCTCATTCTGTTCCTGTTTAAAACGCTTGATGGGCTGAATATACTGCTTCAGAATTGGTGCAATTTTGAATGGTGATGGATATTTTGGAACCCTCAGTGACTAAACCAGTGGTGACTTTATGATGAACGGAAGGACATTGATGCTGCAGCTGCTGATGGCCCACAGTGCCTTATTCATGCCCAGTTTCCATTTGTTCAGCCCTTTTAAAATATGTCGTACTTTGCAGGAATTAATGCCATATATCACAGTGGGCGGTACCTTCAATATGAAACTGAAATTTTCCCACCACGATAACTGTGTGCTGGATGCTCCGACAGATACTGTGAAGGACAGATACATCCCTGACAAGGAGTTTGGTAAGAATGTTTGACTCTTGTTGGTTCCCCGGTCCTTTCTCACAGACTGGTGCTGTGCATTTGAAGCCTCGAGCTGCTCTTTCAATCGTGGGTCTGTGCATACACTTTTGACGATGGACATTGAAGTACCACACCCAGAGTCCATTCTGTGTCCTTGTAACCCTCAGTGCTTCATCAAATTTCATTTCACCATCGCGGGAAACGGAGTTATCACCGAGGAGCGATGTGGAGTGCAGTACGTGTCCATCATCACGCAATTTCCTGGACCATCTCTGACTAGTTACCATGAGATTTTCTGGGTTCTGAAATCAATGTTGGGAAATTCCAGATAACTCTCTTCCTGACTGTATCCCACGGTGCCGCCATCACTGGGTCTGTCCGACATGTGCTGCAGCATATACTTAGGGATGGCAATTGCGATTTATGAATCATTACCCGTCAGATATGATTCTTTGCACATGACGATTCTTGACCAGCCAATATGCGGAATTACGGTGACAATGGTTTTCGCTACAGAGTGACCAATTTTGGCAACTGAATATCCAAGACATTTCACAGTTGGGTGTGATTTGCAGAATCAAAAAGAAGGTGGGGGAAATCTCGGAATAACAGATGCCATCTTTTGTGTCATAAAAAAGATGTTACATGAAATGGCCGTGATATTGTCTCCACTCTATTGTTTTCGTTGCAAAGCGCCAGTTGAGTTTCGGGAGAGATTCCCACCGCGAGAATGAGTTGGTCTCACCAAAACTAATTGGCAAAAGGGCCTTTCTGATTTGGGTCTTTATGACTTCATCACATACTATACCCAACAATCCACGGAACATTCTATACCAGACAATGCCCAGAACATTCTGTCCCCGACATTTAATGGAACATTCTATGCATGACATTTCCCGGATCATTCTATACACCACATTCTCCGGAACATTGTATATTCGAATGTCCCTGGTACGTTCTATAACCGACATTTTCCAGAAAATTATCTTACCGAAAACCAACACAACATTCCATACCTGATATTCCTCAGAATATTCTATAGCCAACATTCCATTGAACGTCCTGTGCACGACAGTTCTCTGGAACATTTCTGAAGAAGGGTTCATGTTCGAAACGTCGATTCTCCTGCTCCTTGGATGCTGCCTGACCTGCTGCGCTTTTCCAGCAACACATTTTCAGTTCTCTGGAACAATCTATACTCGACATTCCCGAGAACACTCTCTCAAGGACGTTCCCCAGAACATTCAGCATCCGACATTCCCTGAGACATCATAAGATCGCCAATCCCCGGAGCATTTTGTCAACAACATTCCACTTAAAATTCTTTAACCGACGCTCCCCAGAACATTCGAAAACTGACAATCTCCAGAACGCTCTAATACAGAGATTCTCTGGAACATTCCACAACTGATATTCCCTGGAACATTCTATCACCAATATTCACAGGAAAATTCTATAATTAACATTCCCCGGAACATTCTGTCCCCGACATTCCTGGGAGGATTCTTTTCTCAACATTCCCCACAACATTCAAGAATCGATGTTCCCTGCGACATTCTGTACCCAACATTCCCTAGAAGACCGCATAAAAGGCATTCCCCAGAACATACTATAAATTACGTTGTCCAGAATGTTCAATAACTGACATTACCTGGAACATCCTATCCATTTCACCTATTTATGAACGGACAAACGAAAGTGAATTGAACTGAAGATAAGATCACGCGGGAACAGATCGCGCATCAGGGAGAACGAGAATCTGTTTCAAAGTCACCTCAGGCAGGTAAACGGGTGAATACGTTTACCCTGCATCTATATTTCCTCACGAAAAAAGATCGCCAATAATGTATACTAGAGGACATAAATGTCAAACCTCCATTTGTGTTCAAGAAAGTGGAATTGAAGCCTTCAGCACGGCAATATTTGCACTTACCATATTTGGAACTATATAGAAGTGACTTGTGTCTGCTCTCGAGTGATTGGGAATGTTCTAGAAACCATCTTTTTTGATGGATGTATGTCTGTGTGTTTGGGGAGGGAGGGAGGATTTCCTGTGGAGTTTGACACATTTTGGTCATTAATTCAGTCCCTCCCATTTGCTATTTCAACCCCAATTATTTCAGCAAACCTCTGAATGCAGTGTCACATTTGAAAATCTCACTCTATCTTCAATCATACTGGTCACGTTGCCTCCACACTGATGAATAATGTGTTTGTTTTCCTTCCTCACAGTTAACGTAGCGACGATCTACGTCCTGCTTTATAAAGATTGTGGATTGTCTCCATGTGTCAGACGATACCTGGAGGCCATGGCACTGGCAGATCTACTGGTCATTATCATCGATCTGATATTGAGACACATTCCCATTGTTTATAACGATCGCTTTTATTTCCTGGAGTCCATCCCCGTGTGTAATATACACGCAGTCCTGCTTTATGCAGCCACTGACTGTTCTGTCTGGTTCACCGTCACATTCACTTTTGATCGATTTGTGGCCATTTGTTGCCAGAAACTGAAAAGTAAATATTGCACTGAGAAAACAGCGGCTGTGGTTCTGGGAACAGTGGCAGTGCTGAGCTTTTTAAAGAACATTTTCTGGTATTTTATGTTCTCTGCTCGCTATTGGCTGATGAACTTCCCCTGGTTTTGTAAGGTTACACGGGATATTTATTACTCCCGTGTCTGGATCACAATCGAGTTCCTCCATCACACTCTAACCCCGGCTATTGCATTTCTCCTGATTTTGCTGTTCAATGCTTTCACCGTCAGACGTATTTTAGTGACCAGCAGAGCCCGCAGGAGACGAAAGGCTCACACAAATAGGGACCCTCAGACTGACACAGAAATGAGAAATCGAAAAAATACCATAATTTTACTGTTTCTGATCTCGGTGAATTTCATTCTGTTATGGTCAACGTTAATGGTGTATTCTTTATGGAACAGGATGTTTTGGATTGTTGATACCCCTGTGTTTCTAGATTGGTATATGCAGCACTTGGGCTTCATGCTGCAGCTCCTCAGTTGTTGCACAAACACTGCGATTTATGCTGTGACGCAAACTAATTTCAGGCAGCAGCTGAGGAATGTGCTGAAATATCCCTTTACCCAAATTCATCAATGAATCACATTAACTCATTCATCAATCCATCCTTGATTTTCTTATGTCAGTTCAAAGCTTCAGCAATGAAGCCGCCTATTGCTATGGTAACTGACTGAGGGTAGAGAGGTTTTGCCCATCCTCAACTCACAGGTGTTACAAGGAAACTTTTCAACGTTTCTCTCAACACAAATTCCAGAGAGAAAAGGGAGCATCCAAATGACTGCATTGTCACTTCAATTTGAAAACAATAAAAATTATCGTTAAAAAGTTCCAAGCAGCGGCGTGAATGACATTGATGTTTGTATGTTGAAGAAGCTGAGCTAGGGAGAGACAGACTCAACTGGAAGACCTTCTCCTCAGGGAAGGGGTGGAGGATGGGGTCGTAGTCAGGAAAAGGTTTCAAGTCACCATGTCCTCGCTTTCACCCATGTGTCCCCGATTCCTATCTAGAATTCAACTCTTTACCTTGTCTCACCCATCTCCACTCAAACTCATGCATGTCTCTGTATTTCACTCACATCCCTCACTATTCCTCTTGCCCCTCCCCCTCTCTTGCACGGCCTCCCCATTACTTATCCCGCATTTCGTTTTCCTCATTTTTCTCCCTCTCATTCTTCTCACGATGTCTTTCTCTCCCCACTCCCTTTCAAATTCACTCTTCCCGCAATTCACTCTCTCACACCTGGTTGCTCCACCCGTTGAGCGCATCTTTCTCTCCCTCACATTCTATCCCTTGCTGTCTCTGTCTCTCTCACGCGTTTTTATCTCTCCCGTATTTTCTCTTTCTTCCAACTTTCCCCACATCTCTCTATCATCTCTCGCCCTTCAGCATCTCAAACGCAGCCCCCATTTCTGAGAGAGAGTGTGTCAGTTCGAGGTGGAGTGACGGAGCCAGAGAGACTCAGCCAGAGGCCAAAAGCGGGATAGACGAAAGAGAGAGGGAGACCGGGCCAGAGCCACTGAGAAAATGAAGTTCGGAGTGCGGGAGAGAAACTGAGAGTCGGAGGGAGAGACTGAGTCAGACAGAGGGAGAGGCAACGAACGAGCAGCCGATAGATCTAAACAGATGAAGAGGGAGGGAAGGAGAGAGAGGAAGGGAGAGTCAGACATGGGGAGAGGGAGGGAGAGAAAGCGAAAATCTGACAAATGCACTGAAGGAACGAAAGAGAAAGAATCAGCCGGCGAGAGAGGAAATGACGGAGCCCAAGAGAGAGAGTCAGATGGAGTGAGATGGATGGACAGAATCAGATAGAGGTGGAGAGACATATTGCTACATAGAGAGAAAAGGAGGAACAGAGGGTGGGAGACTGGTCAGGTGTGATAGAAGGAGGGAAGCAAAGACAGACAAAGGAAGGAGGAATGTTACGAGAGACAGTGAGAAGGACAGTTAGAGGGTGGCATCGAGAAAGACAGGGCGAGAGGAAGAGAAAGAGAGAGTGCCGAGAAGAGAGAGAAAATGTTGCGGATATCGAGGTAGTGGGGGAAAGAGTTGAACGGGAGGAAAAGAGAGTATGGGGAGAGACAGAGGGAGAGAGAGAGAGAGATTGGAGAGAGGGAGAGGTAAGGGGAGAAAGATAGATAGTGTAGGGGTGTTTGACAGATAGTGAGGCAGAGTGGAAGGGGAAGACAGATGGAGTGTGGGGGGAGAGACCGAGAGTGGGAGGGAACATTAAGTTGTTTTGGGGTAAAGTGAGAGTGGGGGTTAAAGACAGTGGGAGTCTTGTAGAGAGAGAGGTTATGTGGTCGAGCGAGAGCGCAGGGTCGGAGTAAAGAGAGTGGGCGCGGGACAGAGAAGGAGGGAGAGTGAGAGACGGGGTTAGAAAGAGATTGAGGGGTGAAGGGAGATGGGGAGTGAGCAAGAGTGTGGGGGGGCGAGTGTGTGAGAGCACGATTGTCGGGAGGTACAGAGATAGAGCAACAGAGAGAAAAAGAGAGAGGGGAAAGAAAGAGAGGTGAGAGAGAGAGTCGGACGGGTGGCGAGAGAGAGTAGTGGGTTGAGAGACAAAGAAAGAGAGGGAGAGAGAAGGAGTTTTAGTGTGATTGATTGTAAAGAGAGATTTGGAGAGAGGGGAAGAGAGAGAAAATCAGAATGGGAGAGAGTGAGAGACAGTGAGAGGCTGACTCGCAGGATGCAGAGAGAGAGGACGAGTGGAGGTGACAGAGAAATAGAGTATGAGTGGAGAATAAGACAGAGGGAATAGGGTGGGGGAGCGAGAGTAGGGGCGAGATAGAGAGGCAAAGAGTATCACTGAGAATATGGTGAGAGCGGGAGCTGGTGAGAGAGAATTGGAAAGGGGAGAGAGAAATTGAGAATGGGGGAGAGAGAGAGGTAGGGATTGAGAGAGAAAGAGTGGGATTGAGAAAATGAGAGAGAGACTGGGGGGGGAAGAGAGAGAATGGGAGATGGGGAGAGAAGGAGGGTGAGAGTGGGCGAGTTGAGAGAGTGGGAGGGGCTTGATAGACGGAATGGGAGGGAGAGAGAGAGCGAAAGGAGGGGAGACAGCGTGGGAGAGGGAAATAGAGTCAGATGGTTGAGTCAGTTGGTCAAAGAGATAACGTGAATAGGCGAATGAGATTGGGAAGGAGTGAGACAAGGAGGAGTGAGATCGCGACGGAGACAGTGTGTGGGGAGTCTCATTGAGAGAGAGAGAGAGAGAGTCTGATGGGGAGACGGCGAGACAGAGACGTAGGGGTAAAGGGAGAAGAGAGAGAGAGAGCCGAAGGGAGAGAGAGAGCGTGTTGGGGTCCTGGGGACTGAAAGAAAGTGAAAGAGGTGTGTGAGAAAGAGTGAGACGTGCAGAGACAGGTTTTGATGGGGGGAGAAATGGTGGGAGAGGCTGAGCAGGATGGAGACAGAGAAAGAATCGGGGGTTAAGAGAGACTGAGAGAGAATGGGAGGGGCGGGGAGAGTCAATGAGGAGCGCGAGAGAGCTGGAACTGATGAGACAGAGAATATGGGAGGAGCGAGAGACAAATGTAGGGTTGTGAGAGTGTGTGCCAGGAGGAGAGAGAGTGCGAGGTTATAGAGAGAGAGTGGGAGGTCGTGGGAAGAAAGGGACCGTGTGGAAATGATGCGGATTCAGAGAAAGCTTTCTGGTTTAGTCCCAATTCTAAACTCAACTGCGGAAGGAACAAAACGTTAAAGGAGAAAATTCAATAGCTGAAGAGCTGGTGTGTTATTCAAGAATTTAGGAATTTGGCATATTGGAATATCTTTTGGAATGGAATAGAACTTTCTAAAAGGGATTGGTCGAATCCAAACTGGAAAGAGACCAATATCTTAACAGGGAGACAGAATAGAATATCATAGAATCCCTAACTTGTGGAAAGAGGCACTTTGACCCAATGTATCCACACTCACCGTTCGAAGAATAACCGCCCAGAACCATTTCCCTCTTGTCCTATATTTATTCCTGACTGATGCACCTGGCCTACATAGTCCTGAGCGCTGTTGGCAACTTAACATGGCAAAGTCAACTAAACTGCACATCGTCGGACTGTGGGAGAAAACCGGAGCGCCCGGAATAAATCCATGCAAACGTGAGGAGAATGTGCCATCTCCACACAGACAGTCACTGGTGCTGAGAAGCGAACCCGGATCCCTGTTGTTACTTTTCAGAGGTTCAAAGTAGAATGTCGGGCCGAACTGGCTGGTCAGACTGCCTACTCTTATTCAGGAAGAACCTATTTCCAAAATTATGGAATGAAACCTAATGAACCGTAAATACAATACCAAAATAATGTAAGATATCTGAAATGGATAGACCATTCCTTCTTAATGATGCTGTTCCAAAACACATGCATCAATCACAAAATATATATCACATAGCACAAAGTGTAAAAAAATGTAAAAATGCATGTTACGAAGTCCGATGGGTACAAGGAGGGGAGAGCATTCATTATCAACTGTCAACTTGACTCAGCTAACCCCCGGACTTTACTGACCTGCGCAGCTAGAGAGATGGCCAAGCCTACTTGATAACACCAGTTTTTGAAAACACTTGAAAGCCTTCTCCATAATGCATTACCTGAAAAGTTAAATAAAATCGGGCCACAATAAATTTTCAAACTTCAGACATTTTGGAACCTTGTATCGTTTGGAATCATTCTTAAAAAGATCGATGACACTTCACCAGCTTTGCGATTCCTCCACTTAAAAAAAATGTACGATCAATTTCCAAAGATGACTTCATTTCTCAATCCCCCCAAAAGTTAATTAGTACTCCAGAACTAACAAATATTCACTGACTATAAGCATGAAATTATTTACAACTGCATCCGCATTCAGGCTGTTTTTCTCCCAACAAGAAACATTCTCAATTGCTGATTGAAGTCTCGACAAATGCATCGGAATCACATTTTCACGACCTTCCTCGTACACAATGTTAAACCTGAATGGATGTAACAACAGTCTCCATCTAAATAGTCTGGCATTTTGTCCTAAAATTACTCCACAAACTTCAATGGGTTATAACCGGTGTATTTGTTTGTCTCGGACGTGTTGCTGGTAATATAAACACTGAAATCTAGTAATGCCAACAAGAAGCTCAAAGTCTCTTTATCATATGTCAGCTCTTTCTACTGATGAACGTTCAAACCTCTGGGGAAATACCCAATAGTTTTTTTTTTGCTATCTTCTCGTTGTCTTCCTGAAGGAGCGCAGCACAGACCCGGACATCACTGGAATAGATTACCATCTTGAAAGGCCTTGCTTCATCAGGTGTGGCTAATAAAGGGAAAAGTCGGTTACCATGTTTTTGGTCTGTCAAATACCTTATTTCAATCCACAATTCAATGAAACTGCTTGCCTTTCTTTAGCAATTCAGTGGATGGAGCAGCCAAACTGCTAAGGTTCGGCACAAACTTTCGATAAAACCCATTTCATCTTTTATTTTCCTTTTTGTTGATGCCATGGGAGATTTTTCAATTATCTTTCGTTTCGCAACGCATGGTGCCACTTTTTCGTATCCAATAACATGACCCAGGAACGTGACTAGCGCTATTGCAAATTAAGTTTTATCTAGGTGTCTGAACAGGGCGGCCTTCCAAAGTCAATCTAACAAATCCGACAGATGTTGTAAGTGTTCCTGAAATGATTGATTAAATATCACCAGATCATCAATGTACACAACACAGTTGGGTGAGCCAAGAATGATATTATTGGTTAGTCTCTGAAACGTGACCTGGAACACTTTTCGTATCAATTTATTAGACTTTAACTAATACATTACATTCGGCGTTACGAAAGCCTATTTTCTTTTATTTTCTGACAAAGGCACCTGTCAGTAGCCTCTGAGCAAGTCCAAATTAAAAAGGTAATTTGCTTGTCCCAGATTTTCAATGCAGTCTTCCAAGCACGAAATTGTACATGCATCAGTCTTTGTAAATTTGACTTTGTGATAGTCCAAGCATAACCGTTGGGTAACAACTGGATTTGCCAACATTACATTGGGTGACCTCCAGTCACTGCAACTCACATTGATTATATAGTCTTGGAGCATATGCTCAATCTCCTTCTGAACCTGTATCCACATTAGACGGTTATGCCTCTAAGAATGTGTTTAATCGGAATAGCATCTCCAACAACTGCAACACGAAAAATTAGTTTACTGCATCCCATTTTATTTCCAAATATCATCCCATGTGATGGTAAAAAACTCTTTCAGGTCATTTCGATTTTTCTCAGGAGGATAACACAATCATTCATTCCAATTCTTGAGCTTCGTAATTGTCCAGTTGAACATGGGGAATTCCCAATTCAGAATGGCCTGAACTTGGTTATTCCTTCTGTATTTATTAACACCTTCTCCTCCTTCTTTCCTTCCCCATCAAAATGCCTTGCGAGCACATTCACTTGACACATTCTGTGACATTTATTCCTATCTGGTATCCTTGTCAAGTAGTTCATCTCACTGGATTTACTGTCGATTTGATAAGGTCCACTAAACCTTCCGTTTAAGGGTTCACATATTACTGAAAGTATCACGAATACTGTATTACCGATAACAAAATTGCATTTACATTATTACTTGTCCACTTCTTCTTTCATTTCATGCTGAGCTTCTTTTAAATGCTGTCTGGCCAACTCCCCAGCTCTATTTAATTGTTCCCTAAAATTTGCAAGACAGTTCAAATGTGTGGTCTCTGAATTCTTCCTTATTAAGTTCTCCTTACTCGATTTTAACGCTCCTCTCATTTCCTACCAACAATCTAATTGAAAGCAACTGAATTTGGACAATTCATTTGGTATATGTCTAATCGCAAAAAGCACAAACGGCATTCGCATATCCCTATGACAGAGATAGTCTTGAATTTAAGCCCTCAACATGTTATGTAATGTTTGTTGACTCTTTTATGGCGCTCGCTGCAATTCTAGATGTACGCAGTTGATTTGAGCTGGTTCATTCCTAAACTGTCAAAACTTCCCCTAATAGTTTGGATTTCGTTCGTATCTAGTGAAAAAAAGAGTGGTTCCTCTCCAATCATTTTAGCTGCGGTATTGTGTAATGTGAAGGCCGATGCAACCATTATTGTTAACAAATGATGATGCCTACGTTTTGTTTATGGTTGGGGACCGGCATAATCAATTAAGACTCTTGTTAAAGGTTGCACATACGCTGGGATCGGTATTAAATATGTTGTTTTTATTACTGCCTGTTTCATTTTTTTCCAATTACCTGACATGGATGACACATCAGGAAAAATTCAACTATATCCTTGTGCACTTCAGGCCATTAGTAATGTCTTTGTACATAATATTGTGTTTCCCTCACACCCAAATGAACTCTAAGTTGTAGTACACGCACCTCGTGTACCTCCTCCCTTCTGTACCTCACTGGCAAAACAGCTCACTGAATTTCTGTCCATTTGTCAGATGCCTGAATATGAGATAGTTTGCACTATCTCATCAAGACATCATTTTTAAGATATTGGCACTCACGGATACATTCAGAATAATTACCCTTGTATATCTTTTGAGAATACTGCTTTAAATTTTAAATTTTCATATTTCTGCCGTAACTCAATTAATTTAGTTGAGCAAAAAATGTTAGCATAATCAGCAATTTGCTCCTGTTTTTTCTCAATTTTCTGAATGAACAATGTCTCTGCTAATACCCTTCAGCTTTCTTATCTGTACTTCTGAACTTGCCTGTTTCAACTGGTGACTATGTGACCGCGTCACCCCATGATCAGGAACGGTTGCAGGGCAAGAGTCCTGCATTGCTTCAGTAGCCAGCGTCTCCATTGGCTTTTCAACCACAGTTGGCAGCACTACTACCAGTGTATCATTTATATCATTCACAAGGACACATTTTCTTCTTGTAGTATGTCCAGTACTACTGCCAGAAAATCTCAAATCTTTTCTGCATTCTCTAATCTCACTTTGCATAATTGACTGCCTTTTGTTTCAACGTTACCAGTAGATGTCTGGCAATAGTCCTTCCGGAGTGCAGACTGCTCATTTTTCAACATGACAGACTGTTAGGATCGTGTGTCCCTTGATAGCGCAACCATAGTACGGCTACTCTTGGCCTATGCGAATAAACCTTACATTTGTTGGTATATTTTCTAAGCGGATCTCATACTTCCTCCTCAATCAACTTCCGATGAGCTTATACACTCTGATGTGGCTTTCTCGCCTCCACTGCGCTTTCTGTTACCACTTCCACAATACTCACAGGCTTATCCTGTTTTCTTTGATCTGGCATTTTTCCGAGCCCACCAACATTGTGATTGCATGTGACCCATTTTATTGCAATGAAAATACTCTTTCACTTGTTTATCCGCTCCATGGGCGTTGAATGCTGTGCTAAGTATTCCCTATGATCGTCACCAACATCTGTTTTACACGTGAGAATTTCGCTTTCCACTTTTTTTAATCCCTCACAGACTGAAATAAACTCTGGAAACCAAATCGTGTTTTCTACACCAACTCATAATCAAAGTCACTTCAACTGTTAACCTTACCGTTTTCAATCTCTCTTCTTTCACCAGAGTTCGCAAAACCTCAGGCAGTGAATTTTTGAACAGTTGCAAAACACTTACCTCGAAGAGCACTTTAAGTTTGCTCTATTTTTAAAGTTATTATCCATCTATCAATAATACTTTATTTGATCCATTCAAATTCAGTACAGGTTTGACCAGGATCCCTCCTTAGATTACGGAAACGTTGTCTGAAGTCTTCTGGTGAAAGCTCATGTACTCTTAAAATAACTTTCTTCACCTCCTCATACTCCCTCGATACTACCTCTGATATTGTTGCGAATAACGCACCACACTCCCTCAAAATTTTGTTTGCATCAACAAACTCCACATGGTCACTAGCCACTGCGTTTGTTTATCCACTATTTCAAATAAAATGAAAAATGTATCCACATCCTTCTCATCAAATTTAAGTAAGGCGCGAATGGATTTAAAGAGATTCTCCCCAGTCAATTTAGTACCATGGGTTGGCTCATTCTAATTCTCTTCCTCAAGAAGCCTTCATTCAGCCTTCGTCTCCATCCTTTTAAGGTGAGTTTCATTCATAAGTGTCCATTTCTGAAGTTCAAACGTTCTCTCTTTTCCTTTTACTTCTGCTAAAGCAATTCGTTCCCTTTTTTCTCATAATCGTAAGTCGAACAGTTTCATTTCTGCTTCTAACTCCACTTTCTCAATCTGCAACTGATATTTAACGATCACTACAGATCCTGATGAGATTTCCAGCAAATTTCAACACTGAGCTACTGCTGAAATCATCGCCACTTTGCTCACGTTATTAGGTCGGCCCAAATACAGCTGTTTTACTAATTCCTGCGGCTTGAACTTATGTGCATTTTTTTTAAACCCAAGGGTCTCCAGTCACACAAAAAGCCTTCTACCACCCACTCTGCCTTCTGCCACTCAGGAAATAGAAGGCACTAACATATTGGATGCAGCTTATTAATTTCTTCCGATACCATGTGATTTTACTTTCTTGTACAGGTTCCCGTTTGTCTCTTTTTCAAAGACTTTGCTGAAACACTTATAAACGACATCCTTGAAATAAAAAAAAGACAATAACATTGATTAGGTGTGACTTCGGTCTCATAATGTCATGCTGACGATCCCTGGTCAAATATTCCCTCTCTGGATGGATACCAACTTTCTCCCTCCCTGTTTTCTTCACTGGTTTCACTCACACTGATCTGTTACTCACTGGTCTATAGTTCCCTGGCTTAGCTCCGCCACCTTTCCAGCAAACTGGAACTACATTTCTGTTCTTCAGTCCTCTGGCAACTTTCCTGAGGCAAGAGTCATTTAAATAAGCAGTTTCATTTGATCTGATGTCTTATATTTTGTTAACCATTATTGAGCCAGCTTTCCATTTTGTTGTTGTCATCATGCAGGGATAAATGTATGCTGTATACCTTGCCATGTTTCCATTAGTAACACACATTTTCTGTCTTGTAAAATATCATTTTCATGTACTTTTCCAATTCCCTGAAGCCAACTTGCCGTCACATCTCCATGATTCAGGTTTAGCACATAAAACATTGCTGCGCTGTACAGTCCCTTCGGCCTTTGATGTTGCGCAGACCTGTGGAACCATTCTGAATCCCATGTAACCTACACTATTCCATTCTTGTCCATATGCCAATTCTGTCACCATTTACAAACATAATTACAAAAACTTTCTTATACTCAAACATTGTTTTAAAATCATCAATTCATTATGATCAGCATTCCCGAAAGCTCCTTCACAGCAAAGCTTTCATTTCGTTCTTCTGATCACAAAACACCAATTCCAAATGAGCTTGATATAGAGCTTGGTTGTCAACATACGGATAAAGCAATCCAACTCATACATGCTCATGAAATCCATTTCCCCCAACTAGCATTGTTTTAACTTAATTCCATTTCGATGTAACCAGAATTTGTGACTTGAATTATCATAACACCAGACACAAACGTTTGTGTCTAATTTCCTGTTTTATAACATGCCCAACACTTGTACTGCATATTTCACTTTGATATATAACCCCGATCAATATTTGCTGCTTCTAAGCTCCACCTTACCAAATTCTGTAGAATCTGATTGACACTGGCTGTGGAGAGATAAACAGAAGATTGAGATGAGAAAATTGGCGAGACTTATTTTGACCTGTTGTGAGTTCAGCCCGCTACATCTTGTCTGTTCTTGTCAAATGGCAGTTTGATATTTTCAACAGATCTCCCTTTATGTTAGTTATGCTACAAATTCCACACATTGTATAAACAGGCCCTCCGGGTCCAACCAATCCACACCGACCCTCCGAAAGGTAACCCACCAGACGCATTGCCCTATCTTTTGACCCCGGATTTCAGCTCCGAAAACTATGCGCAATTTAACATGGCTAATTAACCATTTTGGGCTTTGCATATCATTGGATTGCGGGCGGAAACCGGAGCACGCGGAAGTAACCCTCGAAGACACGGAGAGAGCGCACAATCTCCAGAGAGACAGTTGTCCGAGGTGGGAATCGAACGCATACCGTGGGCACAGTGAGGTAGCAGTGCGAACCACTGAGCCACCTTGCCGCCCATACTTTGCAATAATGCTGTGCATTCCTCCAGGCAGCTGAGACTGATCTAATCTGGGCTGGAAACTGAAAACAGGCTGGCAAAGTATTGCTGCTGCTGCTGCTGCTCAGGATCTTCGTGACATCACGTCTGGAGCAGTGTGTACCGCACTGAAGAAAGAATGTTGTTGCATTTGAAGCTCAGTTGGCTCTTTCAACTAATTGCTGCAATTTATAAGGAACGTATTATTAGGTTGAGCCAATAGTCAGTAGAGTTTACAAACATTAAAGGTGATTTGATTTTTACACAGAATACCGGAAGGGGTCAGCAACAGAAGCAAATTACCAGCAAATGGAGAAATCCATTCCACATCTCAAGTCTGTTGCACAGAAACAAAGAAGTATATTAAGGCATACGACTTGTTACACCAGAACAGGACGAGGCTATTCAGCCTCTGGAAGCTGAAATGCAGTTACAGGAGGACACCAATCTGCTCCTTGAGTCTACAACATTGGGACCAGAGTAGGCCAAAAAGCACCAGTATCTTATTACACAGTAATAGGATAAGTCATTTCAAACTGGTCAAGTCTGCAACACAGGAACTTGAAGATATCACATAGTGACTGGAGATGGTTACACTGGAATAAAGTTTGATCGAATTTTGTAAATTATTGAGAGTTTCGATAGAGGTAACGGTAGCTGCCTTTTCCCCAGGAAGGTGATTTCAAATCTAGATGGTACATACCTAAGGTGAAAAGAGAGATATTTTTAAAAACGTTAGTGGCATTTTTTGACAGTGGGTGAATTACGTGTGCAATTAACTTCCTGAGGAAGTGATGGAGGAGGGTGCAATTACAGCATTTTTGGGTATTTGCACAGTTACATGAATAAGAAAGAATCAGTGGGATTAAAATAAACTATTCATTCATTTATTGCCCGGAGGGCAGTTAAGAGTCAACCACGACATTATTGCTCCAAACTCACATGTAAGCCAGACCAGATAAGTATGGCAGTTTACTTCCCGAACTGGCGTCTGTGAATCAGAATATTGTTTACAACAACTGATTCAGGGTCATCATTGGGCGCTTCGTTTCCAGGTACTTATGGAATTCAAATTCCACCATCTGCCACGCCAGAATTTCAATCGGTGTTCCCAAAATATCACATGGACTTTGAGATTAACACTACAGTATTAATACCACAAGGACATGATCAACTCTCAGCGAATACCAGGAGTGGGCAGATGGGAATAATTTAGTCTGGCATTATGTTCAGCCTGGACTGATGAACGAAGGGCCTGGTTGCATGCTGTATAACTCTATGACCTTGACGCTATGTAACACGTAGCTCGTTGAGATTAACAACAGCATTGACAGCATAACCAAACACCTGCTGGGATATGTAATTTTGCTAGTGATTCCAGAGGTTGTTTTGCTCAGTGATCCCTTCCCACACACAGGATTTCTGTAGGACCACTCTCCAGCATGACTAAAAAAAATGAGTTTCCACCTCAGCTGGGAATTGAATCCCTTCCAGCTGTCCCCGCATTGCCCTGGTTTCTCTTTGTTGTCAGTGTCCTTTTATCTCTCCAGAGTCAACGACCAGTTCAAATCGTGCCCACACTGGCACAAGTCCCGTTTTCCCTGTTGTGAATGTCTTTTTGTTATTCCTCATTCTTCCATAGAATGCGTGTATCGCTGGTTAGGACAGCGCTTGTTGTTCATCCCAAAATCGTCGCTGCCTCGCTGCCCCAGAAAAAATGGTTTTGACCCAGGTTTTGAGCGATTGTCTGTTGACAATTTTCACGTTTTGTGTGTGTTCGCGTGGGCTCCCTCCCACAGTCCAAAGATGTGCAGGTTACGTGGATGAGCGATTGGAAATGCTGGATAATGGAATAGGTTATGGGCTTTGGGTCTGGTTGGGATGCACTTCACCGGATCGTTGTGGAACCGAAAGACCGAATGGCCTGATTCCCCACAAAGTAGGGATTCTAGGAATGAGGATTAGCTACGTTGTGCTGGCCATGGAATCACAAGTACGCAGGATTGAGTAAAAATGGCAGAATCCCCTCCCGAACGGTCAGGAAATTAAAGAAATAATCTCTATTCCTGAGTTCATTTTTGCATTCCAGGTTTTATTCATCGAAATTAAACGACACCAGTTCTGTGTCCCAATGCCCAAGGATGACTAGTTGAGTGAATCACCATAACACCAACGTTTCCAGTTTCAAGTACTTACTGGAAACAAGAAGCATGTTCTGAGGCGACGCGACAAACAGCAGCTGCTACTGCTGATGTCAGAAACACCAACCTTAACAGCAAAATCTAAGTTTGAACCCGCTACCACAAAATTAAGCGTTTAACATGCTCCAGTTGCAGCACTCAGCTGTCTCAGCAAAGTCCACTGTTGATTGCGATGATATTATAAACGGGGACAAGTCTTCTCTTCTCCCTGAATTTAACCAGGATCATTCCTAACCCTAGCAATTCAAGCGCCTTTATAACGTTTTAGAATGACCAAGCGCTCACTGATTGCATCACTGTAGCCACAGAGTAGTTTCGCGAGCTCATTACCCTCCCCCTTTCCAGTTGGATCATCGTAGCTGCGCTACCGTTTTTCTAATACCGGGTCTGGGGACTGGGACTGGGACGATATGTGATCGTCTGCAGCAGAGTGTCCTGCGTTTTGTGGGGATACTGGTGATGTAGCCGATGTGAAACGATATTGATTTTGAAGCATACGTTTCAACATTATCCTGAACTTTCCACTGAGACTTTTATGTTTTGTAAAAGACTATCAATATCAGTCTTAGTTCGAATCTAATTCATGGCAATACATGCTCTCGACATTTTACTTTATGTGAAACACGATAAGAAGTTGATTTATTTTAATTTGGCAACATTCTCTGAGATGATCACACTTACCAGCGGGTGGTTGGTATCTGGAACTCACTGGCTGTCAGGGTGGGAAAGCAGAAACAATCATCGACTGAAGAAATATTCAGATGTGAATTTGTGATACCAAGGTTATTGGCTAAAAGATGGAAAATGGGATTCGGATTGTTCGGTGGTTGTTTTTCAAGGGGTTTCTTCAACACTGTTGTCCTCCTTCGTCTCGTGTCCCCGCTTCTCCCGCGGGAGACTGGAGCTCAATTCCGCCTTGAGGACAGTTTAAGTGCTTTAAAACTGTCACTCCATTCCCAAGTGCGGATTATTAATGCATGACTCCACTATTGATGAGGCATATCAAAGGAACGACGGTGATGTCTGAACGAGCGTGGGGAAGGTTTGAAAGCTCCCGGGGAGACAGTGACAGTGAAACGGCAAACAAGTGATCTCAGTAAGCTGCACCTTGTGTCCATGTTGAAATGAAAATGATTTGATACATTTGTTCCGCATTGAAGTGTTTATGAGAAACAGGAAGCTGAACAAGAAACGGTCTATACCAATTCAGATGCGTCTGCTGAAAAATATCCCGCAGCACGAATGACATCGTGCTGCACAGAGTAACGTTTCGAAACATTGAATATAGGCTGATGGACGCAACTTACTTTCACTGGGTTACCAGGCAATGATGACACGGATAGTGCTCACTGTGATGGTACATTGGCTCAGTGGCTATTCCTGCTGTTAGGTTTGTAGGTTGGGTGGCTTGGCTATTTTAAATTGCCATCTCGTATCCACGGAATTTTTAGATAACCGTGGTTAACGCAGGGATAAGGTCAGCAGTTACACGACATCAGGTTATACTCCAGCAGGTTTATCTGAAATCACAACCCAGTTGGCTGTCCCTTCTTCAGTTTAAATATACGGGGAAAGGGAGGGAAGCTAGTACTGGTTGGGATGCTGTTCAGAGGATGGCTACAGACACGATTGCCTGATTTGCTGTTTCTGCACTGGAGGGGTTCTGTGATTGTATTGGAGAGGACACTGATGGCGTTTCCTTGGGTACAAAGACATTAGAAATGATGTTGATGGTGTTTAACAGGGATGTGATTTTGTTCTCTTTGTGTTTTGGAAAATTTGGAACTGTTATCCCTGAACTAAGGAAGATTAAATGGAGGTTTTTCAGCTTATGTGAGGTTTAGAGAGAGTAAGTACGTGAAAAATTCCCTCCTTCAACGAAGTCAACGTTTAGATTTCAGGTACTCAAATCCATCGATGAAGGACAAAGAAATGATGGCAGCAGAGATGTGGACGTGCCAGTGTTGGACTGGGGTGGTGTTGAAAGTCAAACATCCCAAACCTCCATGTTATAGTCCAAAACAAGCTTTCAGAGCGCTGCTGCTTGTTCGGGTAGCTACTGGGGCAGAACCATAGGAAATAGAATTAATACTAAAAGATCAAAGTGACATACAACGGATGCAATGTATTGAACACACTTATATCGCTTTTAAGTCTTTAATCACTTAGAATGGTTTTTACGTTTCGAATCATTTACATGTAATTCCCAGAACTCTTTTCTAGTCACATTCCAGAGATATCTTAAAGATTTAATTTTGGAAAGAAGATATATTAGCTCCGACAATGCATTAAAGGAGTAAGGTTAGAGTCTGGCTGTTTTTATACCCTTGAGTCAGACCGTTTCTGTTTCCAAAACCGAATTAATGAAACGTCACACGGACTGACTGCCAACAGATTATCTGCTTATCGAAGACATATAATATATAAGCAAATGCAAATCTGCAAATGCAAATTCACCCCAATAGATATATATATATATATTTATATGTGTGCGCACTGGAGTGAGAGAGCGTGAGAGTTTGAGCGTGTGTGTGTGAAGGTGAGGGAAAAGGAAATAGTGTGAGTGTGCACTGTATGGGGTTGTGACGTAGTAGATGCCTGTGAAAGTGTGTTGCCACGAGTTTGAGTATGAGTGTATGAGTGTACCTGAGAGAGAGAGCGAACCTCTTTCATGCACACGCTCTCTCTCAGACTCATACACTCCCACGTCACACTTACTCACACATCTACTCACAGACATCTACTCCATCACAACCGTGCACACACGCACTCACACACTGTGTGGACTGTGGACTGTGTGGCGGTTAAGGGAGATTACAAAACAACAAGTGCCATGCCACTGATTTAAGAAAAGATAGACAAGAAACGGTCACTATTGTTGAGTTAGCTTAACTGCAGTAGTGAGGAAGTATTTGGGTCTATCAGGGAAGAGAGAGAGAGAGAGATATCTTGATGAAATTTTTACATTTTGCAGATACATCATGGTTTCATGAAAGGTAGTTCGCGTTTAGTCGAATCACAGCAATTCTTTGAGGGTATTGTGAGTGCAGTGGACCACAGCAAAACGATGGATGTTGTGTTTCTGGGTTGCCAGAAAGCATTGGACAACCTGCTGCACAAAAAATCTGGCTGAATAAGATTAATGTGCATAATGTTTTGGGTAATTTGACAGCATGGTTAATGAACAGAAATCAAAAACTGGGAATAAAGCTGTATTTTTCAGGTTTGCCATCAGTGGTTATTGATATTCCTCAGAGATCATTGTTGGGACACCAATTTGCTGCATTTCAAAGGGCTGCCTTGAATTTGGGGACCACGTGTTAAAGTTCACAGTAGACACGAAAATGATCTCATTCACGATGCTGAGTAGTGAGTTTTAATCAGATGGTCACATGGAAACTGCAGTTAGAGGGTAGCTGCGTGACCACCAGGAAAGGCAAAGGGTGTAAGTGGACAGTGCAGGAAACTCGTGTGGTCAATTCCCTCGTAAACAAGTAGCCCGCTTTGGATAATGTAGGGGAGATTTCCATTCAGGGGAATCAGCAATAGCCAAGTCAGTGGCACTATGACGAATTCCAGGGCACAGCAGTCAATGATAAAGTTAAACAGACCCTTCGCAATAAGAGCCTGGATAGTTTGGGGGAGAGAATGGAGATTCTGTGTTCGCAGACAGGAATCAAGGATAGCATTTCCTCCCAGGTGCCAGGGTTCAGGATAGCATGGAGACGTTGAAACATGTACTCTGTGGCGATGTTGAGCAGCCAGGAGGCATTATGCACGTTTGCACAAATGACACAGGTCATTTTCGGCATGCTTTAAACCAGTGAGGCAGGGGTTGGGAACCAGAGCTACGGATCAGATGATGGAATCGGTAGTGAACAGCCAGAAAGAGCGTGTGGCGTGTCTGTGAGAAGCTAAAGGCACTTGATAGCTCAAAGGTACATTCAGTGTGATGGATTCAAGTCTGTCTATTTTAACAGTAGACGTATCAGGATAAGGGTGACGAACGTAGAGCATGGACCAGTATTTAGAACTGTAATTTCTTGACCATTACAAAGACCAGGTTATCACAGGAATAGTAACAGTTCTTGGATGTTCCAGGGTTCAGATGTTTCAAATGGAATGGGGATGTGGATGTATAAGAGTTTAAGGAGTGGTATTGCTAATTCGGCAAAGTCTGACAGCTGCAGAAAGGGATATTTTCTGCAGAGGCAGCAGTCGTGCAAGTTGGAAACTGTCAATGTATTGGTAGCTTTCTACAGTTCGCCTAATCGGAACAGAGGCACGGATGAGCAGATTGGAAAGCAGTTTGCAAAGTCGCAGAATTAACAAAGTTGTTGTAATATGTGATTTTAATTTCCCTCATAATCATTGGAACCTACTTAGTTAAAACATTTTGGAAAGAGCGGTTTCTGTCAGGTGTGTCTAGGAAGGTACCCAGACACATGGTAGGCCGAATACTGTGGGGTCCTTTATGGATTCAGTGTTTAGCAACGTACCATGCCAGGTGTCAGATCTCTCGGTATGATAGCATTTCGGTTATAGGGATCACAACTCTATGGCCTTTATTATACGCGTGGAGAGGGATGGGAGCAGACAGTATGGCAAATTATTTAATTGGAGGGAGTGGAAGTTGCAATGCTATAAGTCTGGAACCGGGGCGCGTATAGTGGGAGCAAATGTTGTCAGGCAAATGTTCTAAGGGAAATGCACGACTAGAAATGTGGAGTTTGTGTCGGAAGCGCGTACTTCTACTGCTGTACAGGTTGGTCCCAATGAGGCAAACAAAGTTTCTTTGCTTGAAAAATGCTTCATTGACAAGGAATGTGGAAAAACTAGTAAAGAGGAAGAACGAAAGATTGCAGAGACAGTGATCAGACACGGCTTCAGAGGGTTACAAGTTATCCAGGAAGGAACTTAAGAATGGACTTATGTGAGATGGAAAAGCGCACAAGAAAGCTTTAGCGGAGAGCATTAAAGAGAATTCTAAGCACTTCTAAACTTACGTGAAAAACATGAAGTTGGCCAGTGTGACGGTAGGATCGATCAGGGTTCATGGAGTTAACTTGCGCCTCGAGTCCGAGGAAGGAGGGGCGATCCTGATTGGATATTTTGTCTCAGTATTCACGACTGAGAAGAACCTTGAAGTTTGAAGTATGTCTACTTCAACGGCAGGAGCATCCTGAATAAAATGATGTAATTGCAACACGGGTTCGGACCAGGGAATTCGTCGTTGTGGTCACTTCGGAGACATGGAAAGAACAGGGGCAAGAATGTTTTTTGCACGTTCCGAGATTTGGATATTTAAGTGAGAGCAGAGAAGATGGTCAAAGAGGGGGGGCTATGGCATTATTAGTGAAGGACAATATTACGGTAGTAGAGCTAAGTTTAGAAATAGGAAAAGAGAGATCACCCAGTTTGAAGTTTTCTGTGGGAATCCAAATAGGTCTGGAGTTGTAGAGGAAAGCATAGGTCGTTCTGGATGAAAGAGAGAGTAAAAGGGAAATTGTCATGAGGGCATTAACTTTCCAAGTGTTGACGGGAAATACAAAAAATGTGTACTTCAGAGGGAGCAGTTTTTGACCAATGTGTGCTGGATGTTTTCGTGGCACAGTATGTGAACAGGCAAACAAGGAGCGACGCAACTTTGGATTTAGTACTGGGTAATAAATCTGGCTCGGTGTTAGATTTGGACGTCGCTGAGCACTTGGGTGATAGTGACCACAACTGGTTTACCCTTAAGTTAGCGATGGAAATAGATAGCTATATACCACACGGCAGGAGTTATTACTGGGAGAAATGCACTTATAATGCGATTAGGCAAGATTTAGGATACATGGGATGGATTATGGATACTGCAGAGGCGGTGCACAATTGAAACGTGAAGCTCATTTAAGGAACAGCTACTGCGTGTCTTTGATATGTATATCCCTGTCAGGCAAGGAGGAAGTGGTCGGCAGCTTGAGATTTACACATTAGCAGGAAAAGGCCGAAAGAAAGAGTTAAGAACAGCCAGGAGCGGCATGAGAATTGTTGGAATATAGGATCAAGGAAATGCCAAAAGCTTTCTACACGCGCGGCACGGTGGCACTGTGGTTAACACTGCTGCCTCACAACACCAGAGACCCGGGTTCCATTCCCGCCTCAGAAGACTCTCTGTGTGGAGTTTGCGCATTCTCCCCGTGTCTGTGTGGGCTTGCTCCGGTTTCCTCCCACAATCCAAAAATGTGCAGGTTAGGTGAATTGGCCATGCTAAATTGCCCGTAGTGTGAGGTGAAGAGGTAAATGTAGGGGAATGGGTCTGGGTGTGTTGCGCTTCGGCGGGTCGGTGTGGACTTGTTGGGCCGAAGGGCCTGTTTCCACACAGTTTTACAAAGAAAATGTATAAAAAGAAATAAAAGAATGACTGGAGAAAGAGTAGGGCCAATCAATGATTGTAATGAGAATTTGTGAATGGAGTCCCAGGAGACAGGGGAGGCGCTAAACGAATAGTGTTAATTAGTACTCGCACTTGAAAAGCGACAATGTTGTCGAGGAGAATACTGAGATACAGTTTACTGGATGAGGTGGCATTGAACTTCACAAGGAGGAAGTATTCGAAATTCTGCCAAGGCTGAAAATAAATAAGTCCCCTGGGACAAATGGAATTTATCCTAGGATTGATGGGAAGCCAGCGAGGAGACTGCAGATGCTGCTTTCATGTTTCTCCTATTACTGTCAAAAGGATTAGTGCCAGAATCTTGAGGATAGCAAATGTTAGTCGCTTCTTCAGGAAGTGGAGTAGAGACAACCCTAATAATAATAGGCCAGTGAGCCTTACATTGCTTGTCGAAAGTTTTTAAAAAGTTTATATGTGATAGAACTTATAATAATCTAGAGAGGAATAAGTTGATTCGAGACAGTCAGCATGGATTGCTTTTCTGTCGGTCGTGCCTCACAAACCTTCTTGTGATCTTTCAGAAGGTGACCAGTTTGATGAGGGTAAAACTATTGATGTGGTGTATATGGATTTCAGGAAGGCTTTTGATAAGTTTTCCCCAGGAAATCATGGCACCAAATACGGAGGCATGGAATTGAGTGTGATTTAACTTTTTGGATCAGGAATTGGCGAGCTGAAAGATGGTTGATGGGAAATGTTCATCCTGGAGTTCAATTTTTAGTCGCATATCTCAAGGATCGCCTTTGGGGCCAGTGTTGTTTGTCAGTTTCATAAATTACCTAGATGATGGCGTAGAATGATGCGTTCGTAAAATTGCTGACGACGCTAAGGTTGGTGGAATCGTGTGGAGTGCTGTAGGATGTTGCAGGCGACAGAGGGATATATGTACGCTGCAGGACTGGGCTAAGAGGTGTGAAATGGAGTTTAATGTGGAAAAGTATGAGATGATTCACTTTGGAAGGGGCAACAAGAATAAAGAGTATTGGACTAATTGTAAGATTCTTCGTGAAGATGCCAGAGAAATCTCGCTTCCAAAGTACATAGGCGCTGAAAGATTCTACCCAGGATGATAGGGTTGTTAAGAAGGCAAACGGCTTGTTAGCTTTTAGTGGGAGGTGGATTATGTTTCGGAGCCACGAGGTCATACACCCGCCTTATAAAACTCTCATGCAGCTTCACTTGGAGTATTTTGTAGAGTACTAGTCTCGCCCACTTTTCGGAAGGACGTGGAAGTATTGTAAATAGCGCAGAAGCGATTTACGAGGATGTTGCTTGGTATAGAACGAAGATCTTCAGAGCAAAGGTTGAGGCTGTTTTCTTTAGTGAGAAGAAAGTTGAGAAATGACTTAATACAGAGATACAAGATCACCACAGGATTATACAGGGTAGACAGTTTTCATTGGATGGTGATGGATAGCACGAGGGCATGTAGCATCAAATTGAGGTTTCATAGATATTGGACAGATGGCAGAGGTAGGTCCATTACTCAGAGCGTAGTAAAGTCGTGCACGTCCTGCCTGCAACAGTAGTAGACTCGCCAACGTTTGGGGTATTTAAATGGCGATTGAATAAACAAATGGATGATAATCGAATGGTGTAGATCAGATTGGCTTTAAAGTCATTGCAAAGATCGATGTAAATTCGATTGGCCGAAGGACCTGTACTGCGCTGTAATATTTCGCGCTCTATGTTCTACGTTCTATGTCTTCAAACAATAAGTTGAAACCACTAATCCGCTGACGCTAAGCCAGTGCAGGAATCAATCTCCACTTGAAAACATTAAACAGTTCAGATTGAAGGTTTATTTTGAAAGGAAGACAAACCTTGGTCAGTAGAGAGGTTCGTGGAGGGGTAAGTGACTTTAGAAGATATGAGTTGAAAGCATGGCCTTTTTAAGAAAGTATCTTATACATTGTAGAACATACTTCGGCATTCACACTTAATGGACATATGCACATAACCACCAACATCCCCTTCAATACCTCGCAACCCCCAAAATGAACACTTTTAAATTTGCTGTCTGATAAGTCACTTTATTCCTGGGAGAACACAATCACTGTCCTCTCATCATTCGTTTCAAAGATTTTGCCTTCTCTCTCCTTGTTCATATTGATGTGTGTCACTCCGAGGGATAGATTCAAAGACCAATAGAGTCTTACAGCACGCGACATGCCCTTTGACACATACTGGTCCATGCCAAATAAAATGTCTATTCACCCACCCCATGTACTTCATCTATATCTTCCGAGAACCTTTCTATCCATATATTTGTCCAAATGCATTTTACACGTTATTAATGTACTCACCTCACATCTTCTGCAGCTGTTCATTCCATATGCATATACGTTGCACTTCAGATTTCTTTTCTTTCCCCCTCACGTTAAACCCGATGCTATCCCGTCAAGATTACCCAACTCTGGGGAAAAGATTGAGTGCATTCAACCGATCTATGGTTCCAGTGACCTTTAAGGGTTTTTTTATAAGATCCCTCGTCAGTCTCCTGTGCACTGAAGAAAACGTCCCAGCTTGTCCAAGCTCTCCCTATGACTCAGACACCTGACCTGGCGACATCCTTTTCAATTCCGTCTGCGTTCTTTCCAGTTTAATAACACCGATTTTATAGCAAGTTGTTCAAAACTGAACATACTCGAATTGTGGACTCACCAACGTCCTGTACAAATGCAACATAACTTCCCAACCTCGATATTCATTACCCTGACTGATGAAAGCGTCATTTACTGCTCTGTCTACTTCTTACTGCAATTTCAGAGAACCGTACACCCATACTCCAAGGTTCTTCTGTTTTATTACACTCCTTAAGGCACTACCATTCACGATGAATGTCCGAAATTGGTATGATTTCCCGAAGTGCAACAGTTCACACTCGTCTATATTACCCTGTATTTGCAATTTCTCGGCCCAATTGAGCAAGGTTCTACTACAGTTTCAGATAACCTCCCAGACTTTCGAAGGTACTGCCTGCTTTAGTGTAACTTACAAACACATGAATCATGCCGTGCATATTTTCATCCAAGTCATTGATGTGGATAACAAACCGCAATGGTCCAGCATCAACACCTGAAGCATTCCACTTCTCACATGCTTCCAGTCCGGCAAGCATCCTTCTATTACTAGCCTCTGCTTCGTACCAACAAGACAATTGTGTATCCAGTTTGCCAGCTCCCCTGAATTGCAAGCCATCTAACCTCCAGAGCAGCTTTTGTTGTGGATCCTTATCAACGGCCTTAAAGACATCCAGACAAACTACGTCTACCAACCTGCTCACGTCACCTTCATGGCCACTTCATCAAAGAAATGTAACAATTTTTGAGGTATAATCTCCCAAGTACAATACCATGCTGTCTATTCCCGACCAAATATTGTCTTTCAAAATGCATGTTAATCTTATCTCAGAATCCTCTCATGAAACATACAAACCACACATGTTAGGCTTACTGGTTTAAAGTT
Organism: Chiloscyllium plagiosum; assembly: GCF_037043375.1. Taxonomy (NCBI): domain Eukaryota; kingdom Metazoa; phylum Chordata; class Chondrichthyes; order Orectolobiformes; family Hemiscylliidae; genus Chiloscyllium; species Chiloscyllium plagiosum. Next base: position 82,512,929 of record NW_028270175.1, read on the forward strand.
ATCAGATTTAACTTTGCAGCTCTTCTTGAATAGTGTGCAACATTTGGCACATTCCAGTCGTGTGAAACCTCACCAGTGGCTAAGGATGTTGAAAAAATCGAGGTCCCCCGCAATTTCTTCAGCAGCATCTTGCAAGTGTTCTTGGAAATGTCTGACCAGGTGCAGGACATACATCCAATTACAACTATTCTAATACATTCAACAATTCATCTCCTGTGATATGGACTGTCACTAAGCTGTAACCACTTCCTTTCCCAAGTTGCTAAGTCTTCATATTTGTGTCCATGATAAACACAGAGGAGAAATATTCATTAAGGATCTCGCGAATCTCCTGAAATTCGACACATATATGCCAAGTTTAGTTCTGGAAGGGTCATATTTCTCTTGTTAATCTACTTTATTTTTCACTAATATACTTCTGATTAACCCTTATCTTCTCAGCCAAGGCTATCTCGTGACCGTTTCTGCGTTCCTGATTTCCTTCTTCAGTAAAGTTCTGTGTCTCTTCTTTACCTGCAGTGATTCTAGCTGCATGTTCCCGAGCCACACCTCCTTCTTTTGTTCTCCTCAAAGCCTCAAAATGTCCTATCGTCCATGGTTCCATATTGCTGTCAACCATGGATATCACCCTCACACAACATATATCCCATGAACTCTTGCGATTTCCCACTCAACAGCTGTCCTTTTGCCTGCAATTTAACTACTCCAATAAATTCCTACAAGTGCATGTCTATTTTCATGGAAAAATGTCTTTACTGAATTTAGAACTTGAATGTGTGTACCAGTTTTATCCCTGTCCATAAATATTTTTTAAATTAATAGAACTGGTCATTGGTCCTAACGTGCCACGTCACTATCTCCTCTATCACCTGTCCAGCTCTTCTTCCCAAGTGTATGACGAGAATTTCCCCTTCTCCAGGCGTATTTCTGTATACTGCTAGAGGAACCATCCCTGAAATGCACTGAATGAATTTCATCCGATCTAATCCCTTAACGCTTTATACTCTAAGTGTATGTTGTAAAGTTAAAATCCCTTACTACGACAAATTCTTTGTTGCTGCAATCCCCCCCAATTTCGCTGGATATTGTTCATCTAAACCCCCTTGTTCATTTAATTCCCTTTGGGTATTTGCGTGTCCTATAGGATGGCAATAATAACGTCATCATGCCCTTATTTATTAGCTCCATCCACAATGCCTCACTGGATGACTCTGGTCATTTCATCAGGGATAACTACTGGGATACCCGCCTTAATCAGAAATATAACTCCCTCTCCGTCTTTGCAATAGGTCTGTACCGCCAAAAGCAGCTGTACCTTGCTACTTTAAAATGCCAATCCTGTCCTTCACTCAGAAATGTTTCTCTAATAGAGTCATAGAGTCATAGCCTCCTACAGCACAGAGATAGTCCTTTGTCGCAAACTGTTCCAAGACGATCAAACTTTCATCCACCTAGCCCCTGCACCAATTCTTTCGCCATGCATTCATCTTCCATATTTCCCTGTACTTAGCCCATATCCTTCTGATCCTTTCCTATCCGTGTACATTTTCAAATGCAATTTTAATGTTATTAACCTATCCGCCTACACCACTTCTGCTGGCAGCTCTTTTCATATTCCTACCATAGTCAGAGTAAACAACGTGGCCCTCAGCTTTCCTTTTATTATTTCTCCTCAAACCATACACTGATGCTGTCTGCTCCTCGATTCACCAAACCAGGGAAAACTACTGAGTGAATTCAACATATCCATGCCTCTCATGATCCTACGCACCTCTATTGAAGTCCACCCTCAATTTTTTTTATGATAAAAAAAATCTGACTTGTCCAACCTCTCCCTATAACTCAGACCCTTGACTCCTGCAACATGCTTGTCAATTAGTTCTGCACTCTTTCGGTTTTAATCGTTTCTGTAGAAAATTAATCAAAACGGAATATGATACTCCGGTTGGGGCCTCACCAAAGTCCTTTACAACTGCAAGTTTACTTCCCAAATTCTGTACTCAATGTCATGTCTGATGAAGTGCAGTATGCCAAATGGCTTCTTCACTGCCCTGTTTACCTGTGACTCCCCTTTCAAAGAAATGTGAACCTGATCTCCTAGATTACTTTGTTCCACTACACTCCCTCAGGATCTGCCATTCACCATGAAATTCCAACCTTGGTTTGACTTTCCAAAATGCCATACCTCATAATTATCTATATTAACTGCATATAAAAACGATAAACCCAAATTCATTGTCCTCAGCAAACTTAATGATCAGACCTTGCACATTCTCCTCCAAATTACTGATATGGAAAACAAACAATAGTATGCCAACACTGACCTCTGGGACACTCCATTCGTCACAAGCCTCCAGTCTGAAAGCATCATTCCAGTATTGCCATCTGCTTGTTACCATCGAGCCAATTTTGTATACAATTTGCCAGCTCCTTCTGGATTACATGTGATCTAACCTTCCAAAGCAGCACACCATGTGGACCATTATCAAAGGTCTTACTGAACACCACACAGACTAAGTCTAACGCCCTGCCCTCGTCAACGTTGCTGTTAGTTTCTTTAAAATCTCTTATAAATTTGTGGAACACGATCTCCCACTCACAAAGCCATGCTGACTAACCATAATCAACCGATGTCTTTCCATATATATAAATATAGATATACACACTGTCCCTCCAGCCTCGTACTTGTCTCTTTGTTGTTCAGAATCACAACTCCTGCCATTCGAATTTAAACCGTCCTTTGCAACACTAGCAAATTTCACCACCAAGGTATTGGTTCCCCTCCACTTCAGGTGTACCATGTTCCTCTTGAACAGTTCGCCTCTGCCTCATACAGCGCCTCAATAATCTAGAAATCTGAATACCTGTCCCCTGCACCAATTATTTCGTCATGCATTCATCTGCCATATTCTCCTGGATTGAATCTCACGAATACATGACACCAGAAGTAATTCAAATGTTATCACCAACAGGGTACTGGTTTTAAAGATTTTTCCTGGCTGTTTGTAAACACACTGCAGGATCTCATCCCTACTTCTAACTATGTCATCCTTACCAACATGCCCATTGACTTCGTTCAGCTCACCCTCTCCCGTGAGAATGCTCTGCCACCTCTCAAAGAAATTCTGACCCTCTTCTGCAATGCACCATCATGGACTCTGGTTTGCGCTAAAAGACCATCTCATCTGTCCCTCCAACTATCGAGTCTCCTGTCACTAATGTCCTGTTTACTTTTACTCTTTAGTGCCGTGCTCCAGAGACAGTCGTAATGCCACCCACATTGCTACTGCTGCTTTCAGTGAATGATCATCCCGCCCCCAGCAGTATGCTGTGCCCTTGCATCGGAGGAGAATGTCCACTTTGGATTCTTGCATTCTCTACCATTTCCGTTTGCCTTTCCAGTGGCCACCCAGTTCCTTTCTTCCAATGACTTCGCTGTGACTACCTTACTAAAACTCGTATCTATGAAGCAATCAGCATCTCGGATAATCTTGAGTGCATCCAGCTTCAACGCCGAAACACGGTTTACCAATCAATTCAACTGTGTGCACTTCACACAGGTGCAGTCATCAGGGACAATGGATGTCTCCCACAGCTCCCACATCCTGCTGGAGAAGCTTGCGACTGCCCCAATTGCCACCACAACTGCTGTAAAGCTAAAAACAAAGTTAAAATGACGTTACCTATTATATGTGTACTTTTGTTTTGAAACGCTGCTTTCCAAAGCCTCCCAAGCCAAAACGTTACTTTTTGTATGCTGTCATCCAATTTTGCAATGACACATCTGTCGAACTTCCTATTTTTTTTTCCAGATGAAAATGGAAGGAAAGGAAACACTACAGTAATATACCGTTTAGGCCTTGCGCATTCCTTGCCACCAAGTCCTCGATTACCTGCTCTTTAGTCCAGGTGATTGCTTGTCCCCGGAAAGTGTCTTCCTGAGGTCTTCCTTCTGCTCGTGGGGACTTCGTCAGTGCAACTATTCAACCCAACAGCCATTCCCCTTTTTCACCGCCTTCTGCTGCTCTACGTGGATATCACTCCGGTGTTACATGTGAATGGTATTCTGCTTCATAAAATCGACACTGTTCTGTTTTGTTCACGGTGAAATTATTCTTCAATAAATGTATAACCTGTTTTAACAGAAAATGAGAAAAAGGGAGGTTATTATCCTGCCAACATTTTGCTCGGCTTCGGAAACATCTTCTGGTAGTTTATATATGATCCTGGAGAGATAGTTGATAAATATCATGGTTCTGCGAACAAAATTCAAGCTTGTAGAAATAAATGGCATTTCACTGGCTAACCGCCATTATAAACCGTTTATCCCATTCCTGTTAACTCGGTAATCAACACTCTGATATATTTTAATAGTCAGTCATGTCCTTAATGAAATATGAGTTTTGGGCATGAAACAAGATTGCCATGAGATAAAGGATGTTGATTATACAAAATTCAAAAGATCTAACAGCTTCATAGAATCCGTAGAGTGTGGAAAGAAGTCAATTCTGCCCAACAATTCCACACCAACTCAGCGAAGAGCATCCCCGACCCTTCTCTTCAATCCAACATTTCCCATAGCTAATACACTGAACGAAACACATCCCTGAACTCGAATGGCAAGCTAGCACGGCGAATTTACCTAACCTGCACAGGTTTGGGCCGTGGGTGGAAACCACATCTCTAGGCGGAAACCCAGAAAGATATGGGGGCAAGTCAAACCCCACACAAGCAGTAAGCCAAGGGAGGAAGCGATTTTGCGACACTCATATTGTGAGGGAGCAGTGATAACCACTGCATCACCGTGCCGTCCTTCATCCCCCTTTGATCATTGAATGTTACATTTTATTTTTATATGGCATAACATCAATGAGCGGATCACTAGGATTGTACGATTTCTGAACTTATTTTCGAAAACTCAGAGTTGTGCACGGGAATTTTCGTTACTGCACCACGCGTTGTTTTTGAAGTGATACAAACCAAGGTTTCAGTGCAGATCAAACGAGTAGTAAACGACCCAGTTTGATAAAGTAGCCATTTCACGAGTAATCAAAATAACGCACTACAGTCCAGATTGAGGTCAGATAATCAGGGAGCTTTGCCCCTTCACTGAATTACACCTCGAATGTTTTTTTCCGCTCAGCCTTTCTCTGTCACTTAGTGAGGCACCTCGAATTTCAGTGTGACACCACTATAAATGATGTCTTGACAAAGAAACTAAAATTGGCTCACGCTTTGCTTTTCAATTCGACTGAAATAGATTGCCTGTGTCATATTGCCTGATGAAATCATAAACCTCGATATGTGATGGGATGGCCAGCAGAGAAAGAACACCATGTTTCAAATGCAGAGCAACGGTAGAGCTTTCTTTCCAGATCATCAAGAGGTGTCAATGTCAACCATGGCAGAGACTTCAACAAAGCCATGAACTTTCAGCTTGCTGCTTCAGAACTGTTTTAGAGATATATTTTAATTGATGTTATTTCTGTCTTTCATCATCCATCGGGTTCTGCATACGTTTGTTCTATTTTACCGTTGTTCGTGGATATATTTTGAATGAACGTTCACCATCTATGTTACTAAATGAGCAAATAGCCGAGCTACAACTTCTTCACGAACGTCAGTACCATTCCAGCAACGGAATTCCATTTCTGATGCAACTGAAATTGGTTTACATGCACTTCATCATGAGCACCTCACATTTTGTGTTTTGCTTTTCCCCACCATCGTGCTGAAGAGTATTTTCTCCAGCTCATTTCCAAAAAACTCTTCCAGTACATTTCTAGCTTTTTGTGGGAAGTTTTCTGAACCAAATTATTTCCCCATTGTCCGTTCACGCTCACTGGCACCGATTATACATTTATCCCACTTCATTTTTTCCGACTGCAAAAAAACAGTGTAAGACATATTTCCATGAATAGTGGTTCTTGAAATGTATAATCTTAATTTGAATCTCAGATATTCTGTGAATATTCGAAGTAGACCCATTATTTGTGCATTTTAAAAAATCGAATCCACGGCCGAGGAAAAGGCACAATGAACTGGAGAGTTCAATATTTGTATAGTAATTACTGAATGACCATATTCTCATAAGGATTTCTCCGAAGCAGCATGAGACATAAGGGTGCATCTATTGGTGCTGAATGATTTATACCCTGGTTGGGACATTGCAATTAAAACAAAACAAATAAGTTTGGGAGAATATTTGTAGCTCGGGTGCTTGTTGCTGTGGTTCTGTTCGCCGAGCTGGAAGTTTTTGTTGCAAACATTTCGTCCCCTGTCGAGGTGACATCCTCAGTGCTTGGGAGCCTCCTGTGAAGCGCTTCTGTGGTGTTTCCTCCGGCATTTATAGTGGCCTGTCCCTACCGCTTCCGGTTGTCAGTTTCAGCTGTCCGCTGTAGTGGCCGGTATATTGGGTCCAGGTCGATGTGTTTGTTGATGGAGTTTGTGGATGAGTGCCATGCTTCTAGGAATTCCCTGGCTGTTCTTTGTTTCGCTTGCCCTATAATGGTAGTGTTGTCCCAGTCAAATTCATGTTTCTTGTCGTCTACGTATGTATTGACTGCTTAGCTTTCACATTGTCACCTGCTGCAATTTGTTATCGTGATGAAACAGCATACATTTTGAAACCTCTGAGATTCTACAGAATCAGCATTTAACATTGTGAGGTTGTCTCCATCAACAAAAGAGAAAATTGAGGCAGCAATGTATTATCGAATCTAAGTTTGCTGAAAATCTATTGTAATACATTTGCTGTTACTGGCATCACCAGTAAGTGAGTCATAAACTATCAAACTTCCAGAAAATTGTTTTGCATTCTGTGACGTAGTCGAAATAATAAATGGACATTTTTAGATGAAATTGTTTTTCTGAGTTTACGTTACAGCAAACACTGCCAATGTATTTAACAGCGAAGTGACAGGCTGTTCCAAAATTGGTTGATAAATGAGTACCTGTGTTTTGGTTGCTGTTTTGAAAACAATTTGACTAATTTATTCAAAACAATCTCTCAGCCCTTCAAATCCAATCCAATTTCAAATATGATTACGTTGAGAGCCTGAAACCAATCAGACGATAACAATTTATGTTATAATCTAGATAACGAAGTGAGGGCATTTGAAAATTGGTCACAGCAATTACCATCGAATATGAGAGCACATTTCAAAGGGGCTACCTAAAATAATTCTCTCAGGATTCAGGATCTATCGCAGGTAACTTTTCGAGTAAAAACAGTTTAAAAAAAATCAGAATACGACACAGAGAGAAGACAGCAGATTCAGAATGACAGATGGAAGCAACACATTCAGAAGACTGGTAGGAACAGTGCGCACGAGACTGAATGGACTTCAGGAGATTAAGCAGACATATTTGCTAATATTTGTGTTCTTATACAGGCAGTTAAATACAGTTGGGTTCAGGCAGTGATTATGTAACAAAAAGAGATTCAGATTTGTTAATAGAATTTTGTTTATTCCTCACTGCTAGTGTTCGGAAATAAGATTTTTGTTTCTGTGAACAGTGGAAATCGGGCGTTTTCTACCACTCACTCACACTTTTAGCAGATTACGATGCAAGACGAGCTGCACTGGGTTATTAGTTTTAATTAACAGGAGAGTTCATCCTCTGTGTATTAACACTTCTGTGCTGGGTACGATTGCATCCTGTTCTAATATTTAACGTTATACGGGAATTAAAAAAATGACATTGCTTTGTGGAGAAATTTATAGTGATTTTATTTTGGTATTTGATATTGTGCAGTCAAAAATGAACATTTGTTTTCAGCTCAGCGGCCACATGAATCATTAAGAAACTACTTGTCCTGAAATTCCACAAGCACTTGAAGCAGCCTTCCGTAGAAGCAAACAGTCCGATAGTAGAAATTGCGACAGGATTAGTGACGGTTAAGTTGTATGAACTGGATATCACTAACATGCACAGTTTACCTAATGAAATTGGCGTACGCGAATGCGAAATCTCTGCCATCAGCAATGCACTAACTAGATCACGAATAAGTAATATGCACCTGACACAGAAAGTACATTTTATTTGAACTAATTGTCACTGAAGCATTTTCTCGAATTTGGATTACGAACGGTAATTAAACATTTATATTTCCAAATAAAGTTTAGGTATTCACAGTCAATGCAAATGCCTCTGCATGTCCCATATTAGAAAAAAAAATTGCAGAGATAAACAATTCTTTTGATTAACAATACTGAGGGAAACACATTTTATGTCTGCAGCTGTATCAAGGAAGCATGTTCAGGATTAAATGATAGATAAGCAAATGGATAGTAGTGCTATCGTGTTGGCCTTTAGCTTTGGGTGAAAGTCTGAGATGAGATGGCGTTGTGCCATTGACACCTGGACCGAGATTTCCAGTTGAAGATTGCAGAGATAATCATCTCCAGCATGGAATACTGGGTTTGTACCCTTGCTTATATCCACGCGTTAGAATGATCCATCAAATCACATAAGTAAAATTGTCCATACCACAGGCTCGCAAAAAGTAGGCACTGCCTCAGTCTATCAAGAATTTTCGATAACATAAGTGACTTTTCCCTCGTGAACTTGGAGTTGCTCTGAAATTGCTGACTTACAATTCCGGTCTTGTCAGTTCACCATCTCTGTCTAGTTTGACGAAGCTATCCTCAGGGCATTGTTTGGCAGACCGTGACATCAGTGACAGATCAGTCAGCATTCACGATCTTGGACTTGCACATAACTAAATCACAATTTGAAATTGTTTCATTTTACTTTGTTAATTCGTGATTTCTGCAGATTCCTCTCCTTCATCTGAGATTCGAGAATGTGTAAGTTCTAATCAAACAAAGCCAAGCAAACGTGTTGAAGCAGTGTCGCGTTAAATGGTTTAACACACATTTATTTTGTTGTGCTGTTTCACCTACAGTAAATATAGTGGCGGTATTCATCCAGTCCAATAGAAATTGTGGGCGTTCAACCTGCATCACCCGTTACGTGCTGGCTCTGTGAATGTCAGGTCAACTATTTGTTATCACAGAAGTCATTCCGTCCCAGCTAACTTATTATTATTTCGCATTATCTTTCTTTCTCATTGCACCTGTGTGTAGTATTATCCATGCCTTGCAGTGAGCAACAATATAATGATTAGTCTGATTGAACATTAAATTTTCCTTTGATCCGTTTATAGACATTTATTGTCAGTGTCTAAGTGTAAAATATTGCACTGAGGGAACAGCAGTTCTGGGTATAATAACGACCAGTGTTCTCCTCTGTTTTACAAAAACATATCTCCCTACGTTATACAGGAACCTGGAGAGGTAATAGACAATGTGCGCCATGCTGTTCTCCAGATCCTGCTTGGCTGTTATTTCATGATTTTGACATGCTTTTATCACCATTGCTCACATTCGTTTTAATTTTTTTTGTGCACAGTCTGACCATTGGATACATATTCGTCAATTGTTTTATTTTGAGAGACTGAGAGGTCAGAGCACCAAAGATATTTTAAATAACACAGAAATGAAGAGCAAGTGGAAGATTGTGATTTAACTCTTCAGCATATCCAGAAGCTTCTTTCTTTTGTCGAGGAAGCGTATTATGTATTTATTAAATCATAGTATTACAGGAACAAATACAAGGGATCATAAAAATTCCGGACTAATATTGTAAAGATCGGTTTCATGCTGCCCAAGATACGTTTTTGCACAAACCCGTTCATATATGGACCACGTTTGTAGAGCAGATCAAGGCTACAATGGAATATCTCATCAAATCACTGTCTCGACCATTTAATAAACGGGGCAACTGAGAGCATGGAAGATATTTTTTCCCAGTGTTTTTAGTGCTTTAATGTCAAATACCCTGCAGATTCCCAATTAAATCTTGTGACATCTTGAAAAATGTCCAGATTACAGAGGAGGAAGTGCTGGATGTCTTCAAACGGTTAAAGGTGGATAAATCCCCAGGACCTGATCAGGTGTACCCGAGAACTCTGGAAGCTAGAGAAGTGACTGTTGGGCCTCTTACTGAGATATTTGTATCATCGATAGTCACAGGTGAGGTGCCGGAGACTGGAGGTTGGCAAACGTGGTGCCACTGTTTAAGAAGGGCAGTAAAGAAAAGCCAGGGAACTACAGACCGTTGAACCTGGCCTCGGTGGTGGGCAAGTTGTTGGAGGGAATACTGAGGGACAGGATGTACATGTAGTTGGAAAGGCAAGGACTGATTCAGGATAGTCAATATGGCTTTGTGCGTGGGAAATCATTTCTCACATACTTGATTGATTTTTTTGAAGAAGTAACAAAGAAGGTCGATGAGGGCAGACCAGTAGATGTGATCTATATGGACTTCAGTAAGGCGTTCGACAAGGTTCCCCATGGGAGACTGATTAGCAAGGTTAGGTCTCATGGAATACAGGGAGAACTAGCCAGTCGGATACAGAACTGGCTCAAAGGTAGAAGACTGAGGGTGGTGGTAGAGGGTTGTTTTCAGACTGGAGGCCAGTGACCAGTGAAGTGCCACAAAGATCGGTGCTGGGTCCTATACTTTCTTTCATTTACATAAATGATTTGGGTACAAGCATAAGAAGTACAGTTAGTAAGTTTGCAGATGACACCAAAATTGTTGGTGTAGTGGACAGCGAAGAGGCTTATCTCAGATTACAATAGGATCTGGACAGATGGGCCAATGAGCTGAGAAGTGGCAGATGGAGTTTAATCCAGATAAATGTGAGGTGCTGCATTTTGGGAAAGCAAATTTAGCAAGACTTATACACTGAATGGTAAGGTCCTAGGGTGTGTTGCTGAACAAAAAGACCTTGGAGTGCAGGTTCATAGCTCCATGAAAGTGGAGTCGCATGTGGATAGAATAGTTAAGAGGCGTTTGGCATGCTTCCTATATTGGTCAGAGTATTGAGTACAGGAGTTTGGAGGTCATGTTGCGGCTATATAGGACATTGGTTAGGCCACTGTTGGAATATTGCTTGCAATTCTGGCCTCCTTACGATCGGAAAGATGCTGTGAAACTTGAAAGGATTCAGAAAAGATTTACAAGGATGTTGCCAGGGTTGGAGGATCTGAGCTACAGGGAGAGGCTGAACAGGCTGGGTTGTTTTCCCTGGAGCGTCAAAGTTATGAGCAGCATGGATAGGATAAATAGACAAAGTCTTTTCCCTGCTGTCGGGGAGTCCAGAACTAGAAGGCATAGGTTTAGGGTAAGAGGGGAAAGATATTAAAGAGACCTAAGGGGCAACTTTTTTACGTAGAGGGTGGTACATGTATGGAATGAGCTGCCAGAGGATGTGGTGAAGACTGGTACAGTTGCAACATTTACGAGGCATTTCGATGGGTTTATGAACAAGAAGGGTTTGGAGGGATATGAGCCGGGAGCTGGCAGATGGGACTAGATTGGATTGGGATATCTGGTCGGCATGGACAGGTTGCATGGAAGGGTCTGTTTCCATGCTGTCCATCTCTATTACTCTAAATATGTGACAAAGAGTTACTCAAGCTGTCAAAAACGGGTGAACAGCACATCAACACTGTTAACAGCATCATGCCTTTCGATTACCACTTTCGAAAACTTCAGCAACTTTGTTATATAAGAATTAAATTTTGGAAATCAATTGATTTTATTTAAGCTGTCGTAATCCATGGGATGAACAATTATATCCCTCAAGATTCATCTCAGCTTCTCAATTTAGTTAAACTGCCTCGCATTAGTCTTTCGTTTTACCATTGCAATTGTCCTTGATGAAGGCATTTGCAATATTAAAGTCGAAAATTGCTGTGCTGGAAAAGCACTGCTGGTCAGGCAGTACCGACGAGCAGGGGAATTGACGTTTTGTAATCAGCCCTTCATAAGAAATCAAGCGTATCCACCACAACACTTTTTGACTCTGATCTGTAGCATCTGCAAACGCGACTTTCTCCTTCCCCGCTCCTTGGATGCTGCCTGACTGGCTGTGTTTTCCAACCAACACATTCTTCGACTCTGATCACTGGCATCTGCAGTCCTCGCTTTTTCCTAGTTGCAATATTACAGTCTTCCATGTCCAGTGCTCTGAGAACCCTTATTCTCTCAAAACCGTTTAATGCATTTCATCCAGACTCCGTCTGTTGTCAAACTTACACCAACCATCTTATCTAACAATTTTCAGACCTTCTTCATGCATAGATTTCGACAGTCACCATGGCCTAACTATCGTCTCCCTCTTTGGTAAACGGTCGCCTTCATATGAATGCAATACGAAAACTAACGAAAACTTTCCTTACATTCAAACTGAACTTCTCAAATATTGAGATATCCCATTCATATGAGGTGTATGAGCCTAACACTAAAGCTGCCCCTTACGAATAGCTGTTAGCTGTCGTTAAAATGTAAATCCACCCTGAAAGCAAGCCTAGATGTAAATTAAACATAAAAACGATTCAAACTAAAATCCCAAATGGGAAACCTCGTTCCAATTATATCCTGTCCCTCAGATTAATATTTTCTTCATCCACCTGTCAACTTTAAATTCATTTCGAACATACCTCGAACAGAACTCCATCCTTTCATGTCCTGTCAACGCCAACCTTCTCCCTTTATTTGTCACTCTCTCAGGGAATTACCGTGTGTTGCATGTATTTCTATCTGCATAATTTATCAGTGGAAGTGACCAAGATAAATGTCATTTGTGTGCAACAAAGAGGGCAAAAAGGGGTGACGGTCCTCATTGAAAGTATTCTGAATAGACCAACTCTCCATATTTCATCATAAATAGAACTTTTTGGAAGTCGCAATCACAGAGATTTAAGTCGATTGCGGAGCTGTTAGGCTGGTGCCTAAGTAAGTTAGAGATTTTACTTGGACGTCTGAGAGTCCGCTGTTGAAGCAATAGCTCTCCTAATTATAGTTAATTTACTTGCAATGGGGGGCAAATAATTTATATTTCCTCTCTTCCCATGAGTCTGCTCTGGTCAAGTGATTATGTCCAAAGGATTTGTTCCACGGCAAAACTTAATATGACGTCATATTGTCTTATTTCAGAGCAAACAAAAAACTGGAAAAGTATATTATGAAGGTATTCTAGATCGTAAACATTCATCATTTTTCTTCAAATGTACGTGTCCGACATTATTTTCCAATTGCTGGGTAATTTTATCTACACCTGCATTGGTTAGGTCTCCCTTCTTTCTATGGCCTTGGATATGGCAGAATTTTTCAGGACAGTTCAGGAGGGTTTCTTCACACAGGATGTTAAACTTACAACCAGGGATGCCGTTATACTGGACTTGGGTTTGGGAAGTGAACTCGACCAGGTGTGTGAAATTTCAATGGGGAGAATTTCGAGAAAGTGATCATAATATCGTGTGTTTTAAAGTACTCTTCGATAGTTATATTTGCAGTCTTTGTATTAATATCAAGGACAGGCAAATGCATCAACGTTAGGCAAGAACTGGAGAATTTTCATTGCAGGCGTTTGTTTCAGGGTAAATTCTCAGTGGACATCTGAGAGTGTTTCAATGGGCAGTTGTAAGACTTGAATAGAGGCACACGCTTGCGGGAATGATCGAAAAATACGGCAAGTTACGTGAACATTGGATGAGGAGATTGTGGGTCATGATGCGGCTGTACAGGACATTGGTTAAACCATGTTTGGAATATTGCTTGCAATTCTGCTCTCCTTCTTAAAAAAAGATGTTGCTAAACCTCAAACAGTTGAGAAAAGACTTACACGGATGTTGCCAGGGTTGGAGCGTTTCAGCTATGGGGAGAGGCTGAATAGGCTGTGGCTTTTTACCTGCAGCTACGAACGCGAAGAGTGACCGGCACAGATTCATAAAATCATGAGAGGCATGGATAGTCATAATAAACAAGGTTATAACAGGGGGAGGGGGAACAGAGTCCAGAACGCGAAGGCATAGTGTCAGTGCGATAGGGGAAAGATAAAAAAGGGACATAAGGGGCAATGTTTTCACGCAGACAGTTTTCGTATACGGAATAAACTGTGAGAGCGTGTGATGGAGTCTGGCACAATTACAGAATTAAAACAATCTGGATGGGTAAATGAATAGGAAGGATTTAGACAGATATGTGCCAAGTGCCGGTAAATGGGACTGGATTAGCTTAGGAAATCTGGTCGATATTGACGAGTTGGAGAGAAGTGTCTGTTTCCATGGTGTACATCTCTCTGACTCGATGACACTCTGACTTGGGCTGTTATGAACTTGGTTAACAAGGAAAGTGAAACATATTGAATGTCCAGAATGATATAATAGTATATAATAGGTATAAGAAGAAGAGGGTAGCTTTGGAAAGCATTGGCCCACTGAAAGATGAAGGAGGAACATACGTATGGAACCAGAAGAGGTAGGTGAGGTCCTCAACATAAACTTTGTGTTGGGATTCATCAAAGAGACGGAATTCGGGAAAGATGATCTCAGGGAATTGTGTATCGAACTTCAAAGTCAAGTTTTGCTTGAAATAGAAGAGATGTTAAACATCCTGACAAAAAATAATATAAATACGTCCCTTGGTCCTGATGGGAGCTATTCCGGAAAATTGAGGATGACAAGAGATCAAATTTCTGGCGCAATCACAGCCCTCTTTGTATACATTTTGGCCGTAGGTGAAGTCCCGGAGAACTGGACAATGTCAATTGCTGTCCCATTGTTTCAGAAGGTTAGCAGGAAGAATTGGGAAATTACAGGTGATGGAAAATTATTGGAGCTGATTATGAGGGACACGCTGTTATGCACTCAGAAGCAAATGGACTTACTACCGAGACAGAGCACGGTTTTGAACTGGGAAGTCTAGCCTCAATAATAGATACGGTGTGTGAGCAGGTCATGAAAACGATTGATGAGGCCAAGGCGATTCATGTTGTCGACATGGACTTCAGCAAAGACTTTGACAAATTCTTTCATTGCGAACTGGTTCAAAAGTTGAAGTGCTGCATTTGGAAATTCAAGTAAAAGTGCAAATTACATATGGAATGGCAGAACCCTCAGGATTATTGATCAGCAGAGTGATCTGTGTGTGCAGTTCCACGGATCACAAAAGGTGGGAGCACAGGTTGATAAGGTAGTTAAAAAGAGCCACAGCACGCTTGTCTCCACGAGAAGTGGCATTGAACATAAGTCCGACCAAGCTATGCTGCAGTTTTATGGAATTATGGTTTGGCCACACTTGGAATATTGTGTACAGTTCCGGTCACCACATTACCAGATGGATTTGAATTCTTTGGACAGCGTAGAGAAAATATTTATCAGAATGTTCAGTTTGCCTGTGATGGAGATTTCAGTTAAGAAGTAGGGTTGGATAGACTGGGGTTGCTTTCACTAGAATGAAGAATGGGGAGGTTCTACCAGATAGATCTTTATGAGATTCGAAACCGCATGAGTAGAGTGAGAGCATGAGGTTGGTACCCATTGTGATTAGGTAAATTGGAGGAGACACATTTTTGCGGGGGTGGGGCAGCTTAAAAAAAAGATGTAGTGTAAGTTTTTTTCACTCTAAAGGTGGTGAATGGTTGGAACGGGCTGCCAAAAGTAATGTTGGAAGCAGGCACAATAGAAACATTCAAGAAACATGTCCGTGGACGAATGTATGAATAACAAGGGATTAGAGAAAATGGAAAACACCTTGCGTAGGGAAGGGCAAAATGTGTCAGAGCAGACTTGTAGAGCTCACGGGTCTGATCCTGTGTTATATTAAACTTCATTACAAGATAATGTATCATATTATCACAAATTATCTATTTTTGCAATGTATTCAGCATTCCATAAACACACCCTTGTTAGGCAAATAGCGAGAAACAATCTGCCCCTTTTTAATTGAAAGACGAAGTGTCCCTAGCGAAGCCCTCATTGTAGCAACAGGGAACTCCAGGAGTCAGCTCCAAAAGCTAGCAAAAATCACCAACTCACTGAAAGCAAATGGCCCCTTTGAATCTGCGTGAACCTGACCTGACCTTATGATTCTTCTATCTTACTTTAAAAATCACCCATGGAGAACTCAAAACTATTTAAGAATGCATATCTGAAGGAAACAAAAAAAATCTGCACCACTGACAGAATGTGCTCCTGCAACACACACAAAACCGAACACAACTCGAGAAGGCACAGTATTGTCACAATTCTAGGAAGTCACAGTGGAGTGTTTACTGATGGGGATTGAAAAAGAACACGGCTTCGAATGGAGAGAAAAAATAATACACTGTCTTTCAAGTGTGTGACATTCCTGGAAACATTTACAATATTTTTTTCTGGGCCTTCGTTTTTCCTTGGAAGTAAAATCTTGACTTTGGTCTCAGAGACAGAGATCAGCAAAATTGGACTGAAGGGGGATAAAATGGTAACATATTAGTGCTGTCATTTTTTCCTATTTCGTTCAGGATGTTGCAAATGTTCAGTCCTCAGCCTGTTAGAGAATGCGATTGAAAAACGTGTGGACACTGAAAGCTTTAAGGTAACTGTTTTAGCTTCATTCGAACAGTCATACATAACATCGACATGAATGAAATCCACACAGAATTTAAGTGCACTGTCAAATATTTTTTGAGGTACAATTATTTTCGTAATAGAGGTATCATGGTTTCAAATGTGGACAACAGGGACTCCCAAACCAAAGCATTAAGCCAACAAAGAGACCCATTGCGTTCCTGTTCAGGTAATGTTAATTTAGCGCTATTTGCACGTGAAACCATCAGTGAGAACATCACTCATTCCCTCTGGTGTGACTACGAGATGTTTGATGTGATTTGATTTATTTGACTTGATTTCTTGTAGTCAAGTGTATCTAACTGAAGTGAAAAGGATTTTTTTGTGAGCAGTACAGGCAGACCAAAGCAAGCAAGCACAGATAGATCATAGAGTGCTTAGACAAAATGGAACTCGCAGGTTACATTGCACAGGAAATGCGCAAAGCAAGTTCAACATGAACAAGGTCAACATAATTTGAAGTTAAGGACTCCTTTCATCAGTCATGTGGCAGCACCGAAAAGGTTGTTCTCGAAACTGTTGGTGGGTTTGTTTTAAGCTTCTGTATTTTTTGCCTGGTGGAAGAGGTCATACGAGAACATTACCAGCGTGTCATGGGTATTTGATGATGTTGGCAACCTTTCCATCGGAACGTGAAGTGTGAATCATGTCCATGTTGGTTTCCGTAATGCTTGGGCTGCACACAAAATTTTTCAGTAGGTTCTTGCTAATCTGGGTAGAGTCATTGTCAGATCCAGCCGGTCTGCAGCCAGACAGTATGCTTTCCATTCTGAATCTGTAAACCTGGCCAAGGGTCCTTGTGGACATGCCGAATTTCCGAAACCACCAGAGAAAGATAATGGCTGGTTATGCTTTCTTGATCATCACATCTATGTGAGAGGTCCAAGACAGGATGTTGGTTATCATCAGTCTGTGGAACTTGACGCTGTCCAACCTGTCAACGTCAGTTTCATTGATGTAGATGGAGGCATGCTCACCCCACCTTCTTCATGAAGTAAATTATAAGTTATTTTGTTTCTGCCTACATTCAGAGAAACCTTATTATTGCACCCCGACGCCAAGCCTTTATCGCCTTTCTGTATTCGAACGGATCTAGATTGATCCTTGATGGCGTCAACAACATTTTAAATGGCGTCGTTCGGAATTGTCTGCACAGTCATGGGAATGCAAATATTACAGGAGCGGGCAGTGAATGCATCGCTGGGAACGGGTCTCCATTGACAGAATCTCTGCATTCTGAAAACAGGAACTATTAACCAACAATCCACACCCAACCTCCAAAATGAAAGCCACCCAGGCCTATGACCCTAATACTCTACATTTACCCCAGACTAATGCACAGAACGTATACATCCGTGAACACAATGGATACTTCAACGTGGCCAAATTACCTAAAGTGCACATCATTTATTGTGCGAGGAAACTGGAGCGCCAAAGAAAACCCAGGCAGACACGGTGAGAATGTGCAAACTCCATACAGAAGTCGCCGGAGGCAGGAAGCGAACCCGAATCCTTGGCACTGTGAGATGGCAATGGTAACCATTGAGCCACCTTGTCACCCCACTGTTAGTGATTATTGTTTAGGAAGTACAGTTGACTATTTTCACTGATTGTTGTCTGTGCAACAGGAAGCTGACAATCCAGCTACAGATGGCAGAACAAAGACTTTAATCTCGGTGTTTAGAGGTTAATATTTGGTGTATAATGGTTTGAAGGCTTAGTTGCAATCAATGATTCGGATTCTTGCTGACCAAATGTTCCAAGGAAAGTTCAGTGCGAGGGAAATGGTGATTTCTGTGTACCGATACATTGGTAATCCAAATGCAGGGGATTGAGGCAGGCTGGATGACACGAATTGTTGTGAGCCCAAACCAGCCTTTAGAAGCAGATAATGATTATACAGATCCGAGTCACTGGTTGGTAGTAAATCCGACGTTTTATCAAAGTTGGATGATGCTCATGCATTTATTGCCAACTGAATTTCATTTGGCTGGCATCTCAAAATTATCATTTCACTGCAGTTTTAGTGCGTTGTTAAGTTTCAACCACAAATGAAAGATGATGAGTTCATTGATGCCAGCAATGTGGACAGGTAAGACCTAACTGAGCGAGATTAATTCGTGAGTTTGACGAAGTGTCGCAAGTTTTGTCTCAGACATTAATCTGTGCCATTGAACGGTGCAGGGGTTTCCGAATGTCTCAACAACACACGTTCTCCCCCATCGATAAAATATCTGAAATATCAAAGGAGTAGCATATGGAAAACAACATTTTGACAGTTAAGTTCATAAGTTTCCATCAAAAACAAGTGGCACCAGTGCTCCAAAATGGTTTTCTTTTATTGAAAGGCCGCTAAAGGGATTGAGAGCACGCTAAATAGGATGAAAGAGCAATTGCTCAGCTTTCAACACCACACAACAGAATGCACTGATGCTAATGATAAGTTAGCAACGTTTTCCAATGTTAATGATCGAGGAAGATCAAAATTCATGAACTATTTTCCAGCTTCAGGCTCTAACATGAAGTAGCTGCCGGAATCACGCTGGGTTTTTTGAACAGACTCTAGTAGAAGCAAAGGATATCTCTGAGAGACGAGTTGGCAGATCCAATAATGATGCAACGAAGGGATAAGACACGAAAGGATATTCATTTATTTTGTGATTTTGAAGAATACACTGCGGTTTATTTGTTCAAAATATTAAATCGTCGGAAATGAATTAGTTTTGCCCCGTTGGAAATGCGAGGATAGAATGAGCTGCTGGAAAAGTGGTCGACCTTTCTTAAGATTACTTACAGTGTAGAAACAGGCCCTTCAGCCAAACAAGTTCACACCGAAGAGCAACCCACCCAGGCCCATTCCCCTACATTTAACCCTTCACCTAACACTACGCGCAATTTAGAACGGCCAATTCACCTAAGTTGTACATGTTTGGACTGTGGGACGAAACCCACGCAGACACGAGGAGAATGTATAAACTCCACACAGTCAGACGCCTGAGGCAAGAATTAAAACCGGATCTCTAGAGTTGTGAGGCAGCAGTGCTAAACACTGTACCACTGTGCCGCCCATATATATAAAAGGCACCTGGATTCGTACTTTTCAAACACAATGAATCTTCCCCGTCTTATATATTCAATTATTTCCGAGAATCATATTATAGCAAGCAGTTCTTTGGCCTATCAAGTCTGTCGTGCAATGCTGCCGATCCAAGTCCAAACTCCTGGCATATGGCATTGAATGTCGTCACATATATTAGTCATTACAAGAATTGTTTCATATCCGTGAGCTTTTGCACATGAACAATCCTCCAATGAAGTGAATCCCAGAGCCCCACCACACTCTTGTTGAAAACAAATGTCTCAAGTCAGGAAGACTCAAGAATTAGCTCTGCTTCTACCTAAAACGCCAGTTTCCGTTATTACTTGTAAAATGATAATCACCTCAGAATTTCCTAAATTGGAGAAATCTAAACCTGGATAATTGTCATTACAGTCCCCCGTCAATAACCCCTTTTGTCATGCTATCATTCTGATGATTCTCCATTGAAATCGAAAGGACACGGACTCCCATTTCCACACTCTGTCTTCCGTTTTCAAAATTATAATATAGATATCCATGATGTGCCGATGTCAAATGGCGACACTGATTAATCCAGCAGTAATACAAAACAAATGTGACTTCCCTCGTACTGAAATTTCTCATGTTAGGGAAACGTCAATAAACATAAATTCTATCTATTCATCTAATTAGTTTATAACTTCTGCCAGGTCACCTCTCTACCTCCTATGTTCCAGTGACAAGAAGACGATTACTAACTTATGCAACCTTTCTATATAACTCAAAAATCGGAAACAGCAATATCAACAACGATCTCTTCCAACTCTCTCCATCTTGATAATAGCTGTACTGTAAGTGGGCGACCCTCATTGGATACAATATTCAAGAAGAGGCATACTCACGAATATTCTGTAGGAACTTACCATAGTGTCCCAACTCTTGTACTCAAAGTGCTGAGCAACGAAGACAAACGTGCCGAACGGCCTTTTTAAAAAAATCAATCCTGTCTACAGACAAAACACAGATTGAAGGTGATTCAATGAAAAGCAGCAGTTCAAAGAGGCGGTTCAATATTACCTACTCAGCAGCAAGTTGCGACAGAAATTAAATGTTGGCCAAGCCAATGATGCCTGCGGCACAGAAGGCAACTTAAACAAAAAGAAAGTGTTTTCTGAAGCAAAGAACATTTGATGGAGCATCTGGGGAGACAACGAATTGTGTGGATTTCAGTTCCAGTGACCCTTCAGGAGAACAAGTACTAAGTAGAGAATCACTACGTTTTCGTGTGCATGCATGTGTGTGTGTGCGTGGGCAGTTATATTTATACCTCGATATGTGTGCGTATAAATACATTAATTATTTCTATGCATGTATATGTTTATACACATATGTGCATGCACACGCATGCACATACACACATATCTTTTGCATTTGTCTATGCAATGAATGACAAACTAGTTGGAGATGAAGTGCAGTGAGATGAAAGCCCATTAGCTAAGCCAAGTGTTAGATAATGGTCTGCCAGGGAAAGGGAAAAAAAATCAGACAATGAGTTCACTAATTAAATGAGAGCATGCAACCCTCTTAATCTGTCAATGGACAGGGACTATTACATATTCCAAAGATTCCAATCGGGCCTGAAAAAACAAAGTGATTCCCATTGTCCACACTGATTTAGCATCATAAGAAGGACTAATCTCTGATTCAGTCAGCGATTCAAATGGAAATCAATATCTGTTCTTTGCACACAGAAACCCGTACCGCTTGGAAAACATAATAAATGCGGGAGAGAAGTATTCCTGGCCAACCAGTCTTGAGGTGTGTAATAGATGGACAATGGGAGCTCAATGGAAAGAAAGGGATAGCATGAGATGGAGTGAGACATTGAAAGAGATTGAGAAAAAAATAAGAGTGTAAGGGGAGAGCTGGTGATGGAAGTTCAAAAGGAGAAAAATTAACAAAAGAAAATAACGGATTGAGGAAGGGAGGCAGTGATATTACTGCACGAAGAGTATAATGGACTGAAAGGAAAGGAAGAGGGCATAATAGTGAGAGTTATGTGGATAATGAGAGAATTCAGAGAGATGTAGAGAAGTTGGGATGTTTTCTGTCGGTTGAATAGGTGGATAATGAAATTCCGAGGCTAGGAATTGAAAGAGGAAGAAAGTTGAAGGCAAGAAAAGCAGAAAGTAGACAGGAGGTCTATAAAAAGTGGAATGGAAGTACGCAGACAAACCAACGCAGCAAGATGAAGTTTTGCTGAGGCCATCTATAAGTGTGAATAACTAGAGGCAAAAGCAAAAATGGAGTTGCATAAAGCCACCTCCTGAGCTCAGTCATGCCCCTCTCTGTATCAAGGATGAGCAGATTTGGGGCAGACTCTGTCTTCCTCGAACTCAGCTTCCCAACCTCAAAGGAAAACCAATTATTTATCTGTGGTATTTACCACTTTACAATGGTTTCGTTTTTTTGTAAAAAAAATCACATTGAGTTTGTACATTGTATATTTTGTATATTTTATTAAATTATGCTTGCATTACTTTGAGTGGTGTCAGTGAAAGAGAATGTTAGACGTGCCCTTGTATCCTCTACTAGTGGCGAATATTCTTGCACTACTACTCGTTGTTTACCGTGCGGTCATGGTGCGTAACAGCTACATTTTGAATTGAAATGCAATGATCTTGACTTTATTCATTATTTGGTAAACTTTATAGACTGATTAATTTGAGAGAAAGGATGTTTCAGCACATTATAAAGCTGCTGTCTGAACTTCTTCTGAACTACAGCATAAATTGCAGTGTTTGTACAGCAGCCAAGGAGCTGCAACATGAAGCCCAATTCCATGACAAAGTCTTGGAGGTACAGGGACCGATATCCAAAACTATACAACCGTTTCCATATTGAATATATCATTGCCGTTGACCATAGCAAGATGAAATTGGCCGAGATGACAAAAAGTAAAACGATGGACTTTCTTCGGCTCTCCATTTCAGTGTCTTTGTGAGTCTGTTCACTTCTTCTGGCCCAAAGTCTCCTGCGGGCTCTGCTGGTCAATACTATGTGTCTGACAGTAAACATATTGAGCAGAATAATCAAGATAAATGGAAGGGTTGGTGTTAAAATCTGGTGGAGGAACTCAATAATGACCCATAGAGGCGAGTAATAAACATTGTTTATGATAAAACAAAACCAGGGAACGTTCATCAGAGTATACCTATATGAGTACATATAATACCAAAAAATGTTCTTAACGCAGCTCAGCGCAGTTACTGTGCCCAACACCACACCTGCCGTTTGCTCCCTGCAATAATTACGTTTCAGCTTCTGGCAACAAATGGCTACAAATCGATCAATGGTAAACGTGACTGTGAACCAGACGGAACAATCAGTAGCTGCATACAGTAGGATGGCATGGATATTACAGACACGAACGTAAAACAGGAAATAAAACTGTTCTCTATACACAATCGGAATGTGCCTCAATACCAAATCGAAGATAATAACCAGTAGATCCGCCGATGCCATAGCTGACAGGTAACGACTGACACATGGAGACAATCCACAATTTTTACAAAGCAGGACGAAGATCATTACAGCGTTAACTGTGAAGGAGGAAACAAAACAAAAAAAGAAATTAGTTTCGGTGAAAAGTTTCCAGGTCTGTTGATGACCGACTAAAATTTCCAAATGAATCAAATAATCGGAGCTAAAATAACAAATAAAACGATCTCTTTTTTTTTAAATACGCAATATAACTCAGAAGAAAAGCACCTTCTCAAACATACAAACACGCATGCATTAGACCAGAAAAACTCTCCAAAATTCACATGCACTTGATCAGTCCAGAGCAGACATTGGGCCTAAGAGGGAGACCGAACAATTTTGATGTCCCGAAGGATTCTCTCCGTTATTTGAAGCAAGTCTGAGGGTATAAATTTCAGTCATTCAGACCAAGCTGTGACCGTTCCCTCGACGTTGTATTAATGCAAAATTAGGGAACTCCTTTTTACCCTTTTACCAGCCTGATGAGACTTTAACACAATGCCTCTTTCCGAAAAAAATAAAATATATTGTCTTTGGGTCTGACTTCTTACCAATCAACCGACGTTGCGAGGATATTCTGGAGAATGTGCCAAAAAATGTGTATCAGGATAAGGTCAATCACATTGAATTGACCACATACCCCATCAACACACTACCCTCCCCAACGGCAATTCACGGTTCTCACCTACAATATCTTTGACATGAAGAGGAACAGGGTCGGTTGTTCCAAACAGTATCGTAGGGATAAGATGAACCTTTCTGTCATCATTGCTTCAAACCTGCACTGTCTTTCAAAGGCTGACCTGATTGCATCCCGAACTCTATATTGCAACCCACTCACCTATACGCCTTGACTCAGTTGTTGTTCATGTGTTTCGATGTCTGTGCCTTCATGATAATCAATGGGTCTGTCTTCACCGTTCTGTGCGTAAGATTGTTCCAAGGACTCACAGCACTAAGAGAAAGAAAATAGTCCTCCTCATCGGAATAAGAAATCGTGGACATTTTTCTTCAGAAACAAAGAGTGTGTCGTGCGTGTTGCATCAGCGTTTGGCTTTATTCTGAGAAATCAACTTTGAGGGAAAGAAGTGTTGTTGCGGCTGAACCCATTCCTACTGCAACTACATGGGGGGTTTCCGTTGAAAACTTCTGAATTTTTGGCTAAGACAGTAGATAATTATATTCGATGCAGTCCTGAAACATTTTACTCCATCAGTGCTTGAAGGAAGGTTTGATCCTATGTGGAAAGATAGGACGGTTTGGGCTTAAAACACTTCGAATTTAGGTGAGTGAGAGCTGTGTTACTGAGATATTACAGACCCTGAGATAACTTGACAGGGTGATCGATGAGAGGATATATCTTTATGTGCTGGTGAGATAAGGAGTTATAAAGAAACGTCTTCCACAGAGGTCAGCGAAGACTTCATAATTTTAGATGTTTGTTTGCTGAGAAAGTCAACGGTTATGATGGAAAGGTTAGAGGAGCTGCAAGGTCAACAATTGTTTGTTCTGTGACATAAAAATGAAGTGGTATGGTGTGAAGGGTCATTCTTTAAAATTAACGGTATTCCCAGTGAAGTTGGAAATCAGTCTTTTTCTTTACGCTGAACGCTGCGCTGTTTGTTGGCTTTCATCTATTCTGGGAGCAGTGAAGTTTACTGAAGATTTCCAAAGTTGTGCCTGATATACCTTCGCTGGGCCTGTGAATCGGAACAGAAAGGGCATGGTTGTTCGGCCACAATTTCATCAACCAGGATGTTTCCAAATTGTGGACTTGGCTCGAACGATCGAATCATCTGTGGCCGCTCACACCTCAGTCATATTGTCTCACTCAACCTCTTGAGGCTGTTGTTCAGGCACAAGAAGATATCATCCGAGCGGTCCAGACCATTAGAATGACAGAAAGAAGATGATTCAGATACTCCAAGTAGTTAGACAAAAAATGGAAGAGACCTTTCAACTCTTCTTAGCTTCTCCATCGGAAGACGGAGACCAGGTTAGCAACCAGTCAAAAAAGGATGTAAATTGTTAAATTGTGACGGGTTGATGTAACTATTAGATACGCTCCTAAGAATGGATCATCACCTATTTACCGTCTGTGAGGACAAAATGCGGAGTGCTGATGCTGGAGACCAGAGTTGAAATGTGTGGTGCTTGAAAACCGCAGCAGGCCAGGTAGCATCCGAGGAGCAGGAGAATCGACGTTTCGGGCATAAGCCCTTCTTCAGGAATGAGGCTGGTGTGCCAAGCGGGCTGAGATATAAGGTAGAAGGGGAGATTGGGGGAGGGGCGCTAGGAATACGATAGGTGGAAGGAGGTGATGGTGAGCGTGATAGGCCGGAGAGGGAGTTGGGGGCGAAGAGCTCGGGAAGAAGACTGCAGGTCAAGAGGGCGATGCTGAATCCGGGGGTTGTGACTGAGATAAGGTGGGGGAGGGGAAATGTGAAAGCTGGAGAAATCTATATTCATCCCGTGTGGTTGGAGGGTTCCTCGGTGGAAGATGAGGCGCTCTTCCTCCAAGCGTCGTGTGGCCAGGGTCTGGCGATGGAAGAGTCCAACGATCTGAATGTCCATGGTGGAGTGGGAGGGGGGTTAAAGTGTTCAGCCACGGAGCGGTTTGGTTGATTGGTGCGGGTGTCCCAAAGATGTTCCCTGAAACGTTCCGCAAGTAGGCAGCCTGTCTCCCCAAAGTAAAGGAGATCATATCGGGTGCAGCAGACACAGTAAATGATGTGTGCGGAAGTGCCAGTGAATATGCAACGGATATGGAAGGATCAACGGGGGCCTTGGAGGGAGGTGAGTGGGGAGGTGTGGGCGCAAGTTTTGCACTTCTTGCGGTTGCAAGGGAAGGTGCCAGGTGTGGAGGTTGGGTTGGTGGGGGGTGTGGACCTGATGAGGGAGTCGCGGAGGGAGTTGTCTCTCCGGAACGCTGATAGGGAGTAGTCTGTCCGGAACGCTGTATCTGGAGGTTGGTGCGTTGGAAGGTGAGGACCAGTGGGGTTCTGTCCTGGTAGCGATTGGAGGGACGAGGCTCAAGTGCGGAGGTGCGGGAAGTGGAGGAGATGCAGTGACAGCATCGTCGACCACGTCGGAGGGGAAATTGCGGTCTTTGAAGAAAGAGGCCATTTGGGCTATTCCATGTGGAATTGGTCTTCCTGGGAGCAGATGCGGCAGAGGCGAAGGAATTGGGAATATGAGATGGCGTTTTTATAGGGGGCAGCATGGGAGGAGGTGTAATCTGGGTAGCTGTGGGAGTCGGCCGTTTTGTAGTAAATGCCTGTGTTCAGTCGGTCGCCCAAGATAGAAATGGAGAGGTCTAGGAAGGGGAGGGAGGAGTCTGAGACGGTCCCGGTAAATTTGAGGTCGGGGTGGAAGGTGTTAGTAAAGTGGATGAATTGTTTAACCTCCTCGTGAGATCACGAGGTCGCGCCGATACAGTCATCGATGTAGCAGAGGAAAAGGTGGGGGATGGTGCCAGTGTAGCGGCGGAAGACGGACTGTTCCACATATCCGATGAAGAGGCAGGCAAAGCTGGGGCCCATGCGGGTGCCCATGGCTACTCCTTTGGTTTGGAGGAAGTGGGAGGATTGGATGCAGAAGTTGTTAAGAGTGAGGACCAGTTCAATCAGTCGAAGGAGGGTGTCAGTGGAAGGGTACTGGTTGGGTCGGCGTGAGAGGAAGTTAACCGAATGTAGATATGCGAGAATGAACCCCCCGCCCCACAGGCAAAATCTTATCCGAAATTAATAATTTTCTAATACCTTTCGTGACAATCTGACATTATTCGTTTTGTCAGTACTTTGTCCTTACTTCGACAAACAGCTTCAAATAATCACTGTATGGAATTTTCATGCCTGTGCTTGTACTGGCACGTGTGTCTGTGCGTGTGTGCGTGTGTGTACCTGTGTGTGCGTGTCTCGTTTAGGGTGCCTGTTTGTATCAGTATGTCTGTGTTTGTCTCTATCTATGTCTAACGTAAAACCAAGGACTGCAGAAAACAGATTCTGGATTAGAGTGGTTCTGGAAAAGCACAGCAGTTCAGGAAGCATCCGAGGAGCAGGAAAATCGACGTTTCGGGCAAAAGCCCTTCATCAGGAAGAGAGGCAAAGTGCCTGCATGATGGAGAGATAAATGAGAGGAGAATGGGGATGGGGAGTAAGTAGCATCGAGAACAGTCGGTGAATGGGAGTGGGGATGAAGGTCAAAGGTCAGGGAGAAGGGTGGGGACGGTCGCAAAGAGTACAATGGGTGAATGGGGTGGGATGAAGGTGATAGATCAAAGAGGAGGGTGGATGGCTAGGTGGAAAGGAAGATAGGCAGGTAGGACAAGTCATGGGGACAGTGCTGAGCGAGAAGTTTGGAACTGGGTTGACGTGAGGGAAGGGGAAATGAGGAAACTGGTGAAGTGCACATTGATGCCCTGGTGTCAAAGTGTTCCGAGGCGGACGATGAGGCGTTCTTCCTCCAGAGACGGGTGGTGAAGGAGGCTCAGGACCTCCATGTCCTTGGCTGAGTGGGAGGGGTAGTTGAAATGTTGGACCACAGGGTGGTGTGGCTGATTGGTGAGGGTGTCCCAGAAATGTTCCCTAAAGCGCTCTGCTCGGAGGCTTCCAGTCTCCCCAATGTAGAGGAGACCACATCAAGAACAACGGATATAATAAATGATCTTGGTGGATGTGCAGGTAATACTTTGATGGATGTGGAAGGCCCATTTGGGGCCTTGGATGGAGGTGAGGGAAGAAGTGTTGGTGCACGTTATACAATTCCTGTGGTGGCAGGGAAAGGTACCAGGATGGGAGGGTGGGTTGTTCGGGGGAGGGGGGGCGTGGACCTGACCAGGTAGTCACGGAGGGAAAGCTCTTTATGGAAGATGGAAAGGGGTGGGAATGGGAAATATATCCCTGGTGGTGGGGTCCGTTTGGAGGTCGTGGAAATGTCGTCGGATGATTTGGTTTATGAGAAGTTTGGTAGGGTGGAACGTGCACACCGGGGGGGTTCCGTCCTTGTTACTGTTGGATGGGTGGAGTCTGACGGCAGAGGTTCGGTATGCATTGGAGGCATCTTTACACATGTGTGAAGGGAAATTGCGGTCTCTAAAGAAGGAAGCCATCTGCTGCGTTCTGTGGTGGAACTGGCCCTCCTGGGAGCAGATACGGCAGAGGCAGAGGAATCGGGAATACGGGATGGTATTTTTGCTGGAGGTAGTATGGGAAGAGGTGTAATCCAAGTCGCTGTCGGAGTTGGTGGGAGTGTAAAAAATGTCGGTGTCATGTCGGTCGTCATTAATGGGGATGGAGAGGTCCAGGAAGGGGAGGGAGGTGTCAGAGATGGTCCAGGTAAATTTAAGGTCAGGGTGGAATATATTAGTGAAGTTGATGATTTGCTCAACCTCCTCACGGGAGCACGAGGTGGCGCCAATGCAGTCATCAATGTAGCAGAGGAAGAGGTGTGGAGTGGTGCCCGTGTTACGACAGAAGATGGATTGTTCTACGTAAGCAACAAAGAGACAGGCATAGCTGTGGTCCATACTGGTGCCCATGGCTATCCCTTTTGTCTGGAGGAAGTGGGAACATTCGAATGAGAAATTGTTAAGGGTGAGCACCAGTTCGGCGAAACGAATGAGAGTGTCGATGGAAGGGTACTGCTGGAGACGTCGGGAGTGGAAGAAACGGGTGTCCTGGAGGCCCTTGTCATGGCGAATGGAGGTATAGATGGATTTGATATCCATGATGAAGAGGAGGCGTTGGGGGCTGGGGAAACAGAAGACTTGGAAGATTTGTAGGGCATGGGTATGTATGTGGGGAGGTCCTGGACTGGGGTGTTAGACAGATTCAAGTTACATACAGATGAGTTCAATGGGGCAGGAGCATGCTGAGACAATGGTTTAGCGAGGGTGGTCATGCTTGTGGATCTTGGGAAGGAGGTAGAACTGGACAGTGTGGTGTTCCCGGACAATGAGTTTGGAAGCTTTGGGTGGGAGATCTCCTGAGGTGATGAGATTCTGTATAGTCTGGGAGGTGATGGTTTGGTGATGAGAGTGGGGTCATGGTCGAGGGGGCGGTAGGAGGAGGTGTCCTCGAGTTGGCGTCTGGTTTCAGCGGTGTAGAGGTCAGTGGGCCAGACGTTTCACTGCACCCCCTTTATCTGCTGGCTTGATGGTGATGTTGGGATTGGAGCAGAGGGAGTGGAGGACTGCGTGTTGCGACGGTGAGAGGTTGGAGTTGGGGAGGGGGTAGAAGGTTTTGGGTGGTTAATGTCCCAGCGACAGTTGGAAATGAAGAGGTCGAGTGCGGGTAATAGGCCAGCAAGGGATATCCAGGTGGATGGCTTGCGTTGGAGACGGGCGAAGGGATCCTCAGAAAGTGGTCAGGAGTCCTGATTGTGAAAGTAACCTTGGAGGCGCCGGCGGCAGAAGAAGTGTTCGACTTCACGGCGTGTGTTAAATTCATTGATGCGTGGGTGGAGGTGGGTGAAAATGAGTCCTTTGCTAAGGATTGATCATTCGTACTCAGTCAGGAGGAGGTCTGGTGGGATGGTGAAAACACGTCAGGGCTGGGAGCAGAAAACCAGTGTGGATGCAGATGTGGGAGTGGAGGCGGAGGTGTGGTGGTGGGGGAATGCGGGGGAGTCAAGAGCAGGGATTTTGCTCCCCTCATGGTTCTGGGGGGCGGGGATGTTAACAGTGGGATCTGCGGGGTCGTGTCAGCAGATTGCAGGTGAGTGGCGTTGATGGTGTCAGAAGTGGTGGCAACGACGGCAGTAGTGGGGGGAAACACTGAGCGTGTGACATCACCGATTATGTGAGGGACGGAAGTGATTTCACGTGTGGTGCATGACGAATTGTGAGGGGCGGAAGTGGCGTCATTGATCCCCGTTGGGGGTGGTAGTTGCACCAGCCATATGCTCATGGCGCCGGAGCAGTTCCAGAGGCCGGGGAATCTCGTGGAATGTTTGAAGAATGCTGGATATGGAGGTGGGTAGATAAACGTTTGTTGTACTTACAGTGTTTGATGTTTGAGACGGTGTTGAAATCGTGTTTGTTGGGATTATGAATTCTCCTCAGGATATAGTAAAGGAGGGGTCCTTTGCAATTCTGACAGATTGTGGCCCTCAGCTGTGGCAGTGCTGACTGTAGAGGGGTTAGGTGCCGGTGCATTGCTGCGAGTTTGGAGTGGAGGGTCTTGAAGGAGAACCGTTGCTGGTGTTTTTGAATCTGTACTCTGTACTGTTTGTCCTGTTCGGATCTGAACTCTGGTTTAAAGGTGGTTAAAGTCCTTGTAGGATGAGTTGGTTATGGAGGCAGGCACTGAGCAAGCAAATGTGGCTGTGGTAGCGAGTCTGTTTCAGGACATGGTTGAAGAGCTTCAGAGCAGAGGAAATAACCTGGGATTTGCAGTGAGAGAGGGACTCCCTGAAAGGTTCTATTCCTGATGAAGGGCTTTTGCCCGAAACATCGAATTTCCTGTTCCTCGGATGCTACCTGAACTGCTGTGCTTTTCCAGAAACACTCTAATCCAGAATCCATCTATGCCAAAGTGCGTTAATGTGCTTGTGTGTGTCTATTCGTGCATGTGTATCTGTGCCACTGTGTGTGTGTGTGTGTGTGTGTGTGTGTGTGTGTGTGTGTGTGCTTGTGTCATATCGACCGTTTCCAATGAACAGATCGAGTGCAGGTAAAATGGCCAGCGGGTGTGGTCGAGCTGGAGTGAGAGAGTTGGAGCTGAATGAATGGACTTGTGGGATCGACAGACGACTCTTGCACAAAGAAGTAGGCTTGGAGGCGAAAATTCTGGACGAAGAATTCAACATCATTTCGTGCCCGAAGTTCATTCAGGCGAGGTAGCAGAAGGATAAAGTTGAGGCCTTTGCCACGCCCAGAACATTCATCATCAGACAGTGTAAGATTAGGACGAATGGTGAACATACGACCGGAAGTGGGTTTGGGGAATGGGATAAAATCAGAGGACAGGGCACGGTATGGGACGATGTTTACAGAGGGTCATCTGTAAGTATAAGTTAAAAACAATGACTGCAGATGCTGGAAACCAGATTCTGGATCAATGGTGCTGGAAGAGCACGGCAGTTTAGGCAGCATCCGAGGAGCTTCAGCAAAATCGACGTTTCGGGCAAAAGGTAAGTATAAGTTACTGTATCTTTTGGACGTTGACGTCTCCATGGAAGAGGAAAATGTTCTAGTTTGCAAGCCGAATAAACCAAATGATAAAACAGAATTCTGGAGTATTGCAGCCTTGAGGCAATGGGATGTTCTGCTGATGGACAGAGAAAATATTGACCACACTGGCACTGAGATCGCATGATCAGATCTCAGAAAGTAAATCTGACCGAAAACTTTCGGAATTGTAATCATTTTGTCATACGCTGATTCCACTGGGGTGATACTCAACTGGCAAGGTCTCGCTTTTTTGAGACTGTAGACCAAAACGTAAAAAAAAACATGAAAAAGCACAGTACATTTGTCATCCCCAACAGCTCTGAGAAGAAGAAACTGAGCTGTTTTCGTTAACTGCCTCTGTTCAAGACGTGCGGATACACACAAAGATATAAGGGCATTCCAAGATTTTTAACAATTGATCGTCAAAGAACAACATTTTAGTCCCGAGTGATAATGGTATGTTACTTGGAAGACAACGTGCAGGGATAGGTTTTTCTATTGTTCAGTAAGGACATTACAAGGACAGAATTTCGTCCGATTCCTATTGACCATAGTTCGGTCATATTCATTGATTCCACATGAGGTAAACGCGGCTTTGATGACAAGGAATTTCGCTCTGAATTCACTTCAAATAACATTGGAGCATTAGTTAGAATAATAAAGGGCAAAAGTACATAACGTGGCTTGTTTGGAACATGTGTTCACTATCGTCACAACGGTCAACTGAAAACTGCGGCAAGGAATTCTGACAAGGAGGAGACATTTGTCCTATTTGTGATGAAGTCATTTGCTTAAGCACTGTGACAGAGAGACAGAAGGAAGTTCCACTCTGTACCATGGGGAACAAAACCACCGCTTTCACGGTGCATCAGACAGTGACAAACACGCACAATTTTCTGTTTTTAAGGACTTGGATCATCTCAATGTCATCATTCACTAATGACCAATAGCAACACTGAAGCCAGAAGATTGCAACATCCCAGTTGAAAAACTAAAAGGGAAAAGGATGGACACGGGAAGTGGCAGTAAAATGGGGAAATGGTGAAACTTGCAGTGGGAGTGGCAGAATAAAGGTGTAAAGGGAGGTCGTCAGTGGGAGAGCATGTAGCAGCAGAAGGAATGCTGCAACGTAAGTAGTAATATAAGGAGAACGTACGAAGGAGGTGGAAGTCTGGAAGATGATGCTTTTAATGACAGTGAAAAGCTTGTTTTTGGAGAAATGAGATTGGTTGAGAAAGCATCATTATTAAGGCATGTCGGGATCACTTCATTCTTGTTCATATTGTACACTCACCCTGTATTTCTGTATCTTCAACAAGTGCAAGAGACATGTTTTTTCCCCTCCCATAGTGTGGTATCTCGTCATCACTAAACCTTTTTTTATAGTGTTTACAACAGTTGGGGTTTGTTCTTAGATCTCGACGGAGACATGAGAATAAGACATGATCTCCTGCAGTGTGTTGATAATGCACAATTTAATTGAATATTCTTCCTCATCACATTCGCTCTTTCAAACAATCAATTAACTAGTCTGTGCCCATCCTGCAGATGAAAAAGATATTTTACCTGTGAGTATTACAGGGAATGTTACAAAGAGCAGTGCGAAGTAAATTACACGTGTTGCAGTGCAAATGCCAAATAAAACATACAGAGGGCCAGAGTATAAAAGGTCAGTTCAGCTGTGGGTTTGAAATTCTCTTTGTAGCACCCTCATAAAAGATGTTAACTACAGCATTCCGTAAATTCACCGAAGTAAGAAGAGCAGTACAATGGAATTCTCAGTTCTTCCTCTGTGAATAACATCTGGAGAACAAGAAGGAAATCATGGTTTCGACGTGATATTCATGAAGGATGATGGTGAGAATGTGGAAGACGCAGGGCAGTGGAATGATAAATAATGTTGCGTATGAAACAATGATTAGCCGTGTGGTTGACAATGAGGGGGGACGTTTTAGTTTCCAGGAATATATAAACAGAATACTTAGATAGCCAGATCATGGGCCGATGAAATTCAACAGTAATAAATGTGAGGGAATGCACATTTGAAGTAACAAGACAAGTGAGTATGTAAAATATGAAGGATGTTGGCTAAATTTGTTTCTTCTTTGTAGCAAGCAACTTTTAGCTGGGAAACTCAGACAGGGTGTACAAGGGATTAGGGTAGGGACAAGATGAACAAAGAAGAGCACTTCTCCACAGTCGAAACGTCAAAAGCAAAGGGATGAACGTTAAAAGTGAAAGACAGGGGATTGAGAGAAGATTTGTGTAATCTTTTTTGAACAGATTTTTATGTGTCTGGTGTGCACTGCCTGGGCGTGCGATCGATGCCGGTAACTTCTGATGGTGCAGACTCAATAGGCATTTTTTCATTGCATGATTCGATGTGGTGGCAATCATAAATACTCTGATATATTCTGAAGCATTAGCCAAAGGCACGAGGTGGGATGTTCCTTTAACTGTACTCGGTAAGTGGGTATATTACAAAAAAACAACATCTCAAGCTGTATCAGCTGTTACTCAGCAAAACGATGTCCACAATCTCTGTGAACATTCTGTATGATTTGTATGGTCAGTGCAAGTATTTTCTAACAGTAGCACGATCAATATTCCAGGTGTTTTCCATCATTATTTCAATACAGCGATAGCATGGATAGAGTTTATCCTTCATTGTAATACAAACTTCAAGCTACTAAATTCAATTTTTCTGAAGCATATTAATTTCATTCCCAGCCATTCGCTTTGACAAACAGCAAGTTTTGTGGTGTTTTCCTGACAATGTTCAATCACAACAGTCACAACACCCCTCCACCAATCCTCTTTCTCCTTTAACATTTTCTTGTGCACTTGTTTACTGATCACACAGACCTCACTCCCTCACATTCCCTCACTCTCACCATCCTTCTGTTTTTTTTTAATTTCTTGATAAACCTGATCATCATCACTACCATTATTTCCAATTTCTAACTCACATTTTGAATTTATAAAAATGAGAATTCGAGTTCGAATTCCTATAGTGTGGAAACAGGCCTTCGGCCCAATAAGTCCACACTGCCCCTCCGAAGAGTACAACTCACACAGGCCCATTACCCTACATTCCCCCTGACCTTGCACCTAACCTATAAATCCCTGAAAATTATGGACAATTTAACATGGCCAATTCACTAAACATGCACAGCTTTCGACTATGGGAGGAAACCAGTGCACTCGGAGGAAAGCCACGCAGACAAAAGGAGAATGTACAAATTCCAAACAGGCAGTCGCCCGAAGCTGTGTCCCTGGCGCTGTGACGCAGCAGTGTGAAGCGCTGAAGCACTGAACAACCCGAAGAATGGCAATATATCCAGTCCAGGTGAGTTTTATAGAGACTAGATGAGATTACCGAAAGTGTGGAACAGACCCTTTGGTCTAACAAGTCCACACCGACGCTCCGAAGTGTAACCAACCAAAGCCGTTCCCTGACACTAAATTTACCCTGGACTAATGCACTTATCACAAGGGACAATTTTATATGGCCAATTCACATAATCTGCACATCTTTGGACTGTAGGAGGAAACTGGAGCACCGAGAGGAAACCCACACAGACAGGGGGGCAATGTGTAATCTCCAAAGAGACAGTCGCCCAAAGCTTGGGCCCTGACGCTCTTAGGCAGCAGTGCTCACCACTGAGCCACATTATCACGTATGTGATTTCTTAATTCAACATACTCATTAGACTGTGTCGTACCTGATTTCCTATTCATCTTACCTTCTTCTCAGTTTCTGGCGTGCTGCTTTGTTTCACATTCCCTTGCTCTATTAGTTTAAATCCAGCTGACTTTCAACAGTGAACGTCATTTAAGGATGGTAGTGTTACTCCAGTTAAGAGGCAGAATGTCCTCTTTGTAGAGGTCCCACCTATCCTGGAAGAGATTTCAATGAACTAAAAATCTGAAACCCTCATCTCTGAAGTGAGATTTTAACGGCATGTTAAGATAGTTTAACTTCCTAATTTTTGCCTTCGTTTCCACATGGTACGGACGTAATCCAGACATTACAAAGGATAGCTCTTTCTCCTACACACAAAGGCATTTTCAGATACACACACTTAGACAGACTGATAGACAGCACATTACTTTGCCTAAGACTACCAGTAACATTATAAATAATCAGAATGATAACTGGACTGAAGGATTTAGTTAAAGGAAGGATGAGAAAAAAAAGTCTTATTCTGGATGTTAGGTTGTTCGCTGAGCTGAATGCTTGTTTTCAGACGTTTCATCACCATACTAGGTAACATTATCAGTCCGCCTCCAGAAAAGCACTCGCGATATATCCCACTTTCAAATCTTGTGTTCATGTTTCCTGGGGAAGATGAGCGAGGATGGGCCGAGCGGGTGATGGGGAGGGACTAGATTATCGAAATGGAATTGATGACAGTGTCGAGCCATCATGTTATGCTGAAAATGATATTGAGGAAAACAAGCCACAGAACGTTCGATGTCTACAATTATTCAGAAGCAAAACAAATACGGAACAAGAAGCTGAAAGTAGGTCTAAGTGAGCAGGTCAATTGACGTACTGAAAGAGTATAGAAAATGTGAAGCGAATTTAAACAAAGTAAATGGAAGAGCCAGTTAGCGGTCGTGACACAATATTCAAAACATGTTCAGCAAGATTCCAAAGACATTTTACCAGCTTATTTAGAAGAAGATAATAAAAATGGCAAGAATGGGGAGTTTTAGGGACGAAGGAGACAACCTGCGCACGGAAAACAGAATATGTTTAAAAAGGACGTCCAATCGGTCTTCATTTTGTGGAAGCAATTCCTGGATTAAGGGAGAGTATTAGTGTCATCCTTGAACAGTGTGATCCGAAGGAGAGGAAGAATTTGATGGCGGTAAAAGAGATCACAATTCTCCAGATCTGTGGGATATGAGGAAGGACATTCGAGGCTCTTAAATAATTTTAAAAAAAATCTTATTTGTTGTACCTCTGCCACAGATGCGGTGTGATAGTACAGGACAAGAAGAGTTGAAATGTTGGGCCACAGGGCGGTGTGATTGATTGGTGCGGGTGTCCCAGAGATGTTCCCTAAAGCGCGCTGCTAGGAGGCGTCCAGTCTCCCCAATGTCGAGGAGACCGCATCGGGAGCAAAGGATGCAATAAATGATATTAGTGGATGTGCAGGTAAAACTTTACTATTCGTGCAAGGCTCCGTAAGGGCCTTGGATGGAGGTGAGGGAGGAGGTGTGGGCACAGGTTTTGCAATACGAGCGGTGGCAGGGGAAGGTGCCAGGATGGGAGGGTGGGTTGTCGGTGGGCGTGGACCTGACCACGTAGTCACGGAGGGAACGGTCTTTGCGGAAGGCGGAAAGGGGTGGGGAGGGAAATATATCCCTGGTGGTGGGGTCTGTTTGGAGGTGGCGGAAATGTCGGCGGATGATTGGGTTTATGCGAAGGTTAGTGGGGTCGAAGGTGAGCACCGGGGTGTTCTGTCATTTTTACGGTTTGAGACGTGGGATCTGAGGGCGGAGGTGCGGGATGTGGATGAGATGCGTTGGAGGGCATCTTTAACCACGTGGGAAGGTAAATTGCAGTCTCCAGTAAAGGAATCCATCTGGTGTATTCTGTCGTGCAACTGGTCCTCCTGGAAGCAGATGTGGTGGAGGAATCGGGAATACGGGATGGCATTTTTGAAGGACGTAGGGTGGGCTGAGGTGAAATCCAGGTAGCTGTGGGAGTTGGTGGGTTTGTAAAAAATGTCGGTGTCAAGTCGGTCATCATTAATGGAGATGGAGAGGTCCAGGAAGGGGAGGGAGGTGTCAGAGATGGTCCAGGTAAATTTAAGGTCAGGGTGGAATGTGTTGGTGAAGTTGATGAATTGCTCAACCCCCTCGCGGGAGCACGAGGTGGCGGCAATGCTGTCATCAATGTGGCAGAGGAAGAGGTGGGGACTGTGCCGGTGTGATTACAGAAGATCGACTGTTCTACGTAGTCAACAAAAAAAACAGGCATAGCTAGGGCCCATACGGGAGCCCATGGCTTCCCCTTTGGTCTGGAGGAAATGGGAAGATTCGAAGGAGAGATTGCTAAGGGTGAGGACCAGTTCGGCCAAACGAATGAGACTGTCGGTGGAAGAGTACTGTTGGGGAGGTCGGGAAAGGAAGAAACGGAGGGCTTGGAGGCCCTGGTCATGGTGGATGGAGGTGTAGAGGGATTGGATATCCATGGTGAATATGAGGCGTTGAGGGGTGGGGAAACGGTAGTCTTGGAGGAGGTGGTGGGCGTGAGGAGTTCTTGGACTAGGGGGATAGGACAGTGTCGAGGTAGGTAGAAAAGAGTTCAGTGGTGCAGGAGCCTGTCAAACGAATGAGAGTGTCGGTAGAAGGGTACTGTTGGGGAGGTCGGGAGAAGAAGAAATAGAGGGTTTGGAGACCCTCCAAAGGAGGCATTGGATATCCATGGGGAGAATGAGGCTTTGGGGGCCGGGGAAACGAAAGTCTTGGGCAGGTGGAGGGCGTGGGTTGTGTCAAGAACGGATGTGTGGAGTTCCTGGACCAGGGGGGGATAGGACAGTGTCGAGGTAGGTGGAATTTCAACATTTCAACTCCCTCTCCCACTCTGCCAAGGACATGAAGGTCCTGGGACTCCTTCACCGCCACTTCCTCACCACTACGCGCCTGGAGGAAGAACGCCTCATCTTCCGCCTCGGAACACTTCAATCACAGGGCATCAATGTAGACTTCAACAGTTTCTTCATTTCCCCTTCCCATGCCTCAACCCTGTCCCAAACCTTCAGCTCAGCACTGCCCCCATGACCTGTCCTACCTGCCTATCTTCTTTTCCAGCTATCCACTCAAACTCACCCCCCGGACCTATCACCTTCAACCTCCTCCCCCACTCTCCTATTGTACTCTATGCTAAATTTCTCCCCATCCCCACCCTCCTCTCACTTATCTCTCCACCCGTCAGGCTCTCTGCCTGTATTCCTGATGAAGGGCTTTTAACTGAAATGTCGATTTTGTTGCCTGAACTGCTGTGCTC
Source organism: Chiloscyllium plagiosum (assembly GCF_037043375.1). Lineage (NCBI taxonomy): Eukaryota > Metazoa > Chordata > Chondrichthyes > Orectolobiformes > Hemiscylliidae > Chiloscyllium > Chiloscyllium plagiosum. The sequence continues at coordinate 82,551,196 of NW_028270175.1, forward strand.
TTCCAGCACCACTAATACAGAGCGTGCAACCTAAGTTCAAATTGCAAACAGGCTAGAAATAAACCATGAGATTAAAGACCACCAAGTCTCATATCAGTGGTAGTGAAAGGTTGTAGAAAATTCTGAGTGATGTTGAGACTGATAATTAAGTATCTTCTTGTCTGAAAAAGTTGACAAGCTACTAGAACTACCTGACATTGCATAAAATGTTTTGAACAAGTTAGCAATGTCACATTTGATCGAACAGCTTAATTAACTGGGTTGCCTGGATACTGAAACACATTCGAATCCGGCCAATCATTTTAAATTATCTATCAAAATAGCAAACTCCAATTAGGTTTGAATTTGGAATTTTTACAATATTTTAACCAATGAAAGAATCCGATATTTTTGGTTTCAATATCAGCCATTTTGAAGAATTACCGAGAATGGCAAAGACCGTCAAAGAGAACTGCCAAAAGGCCAACAGATGTAGACTGACAGGAAACAATCTCTGAGACGTAACTGGCTGGAGAAGAATTTTGCACAAGAAAAGATATTGTAACCGACCTGGAAACAAAATCGACAGAACAAAATGCAAAGAGAAGATTTGACAAATGGCTGGTTTTGAAACATGACTTTTTCGTTATCTTTATGTCTGGGAGGTACCTGTCTCGAGACAGTCAAAAACAACAACGCCGACCTGGACAGCAAATTTACAGAAGAAGATTCAAAAAGAAGATTCGACAAATGGCTGGTTTTGAAACTTGATTAATATTTTAAGGTCTTACAAGAGTTTTTTTTTCGTCAGACAAGTATAATAGCCGGGAAGGCAAAAGATAGTTTGAAAGAAAGGAGTTGCAAATAGGTGATAGTTACCCATTCTCTGTTAGACTTAAGAAAGGATTTTGACTTTAAATAGTGACTGTTCCGATAGTTCTTTGCCTCTTGAATTTTCACAGATTACAGCACGGCCTGAACCATTTCGAATTTAATGGTTGAAATTTGCGGGATTAACCTCTGTCGTAACAAGTCATGCAGAGAAAGGGCGAGGAGAGGACTTCGACAACGTGGATTGGCTATCGGAATGAAGATTTGCATTGGTGCAGTCACCGCTACCAGAAGGAACACATTGGCACGGTACACTCCAAGGGCAAGCATTAATCTGCGCTGTAGAATCTGTTGTCATGGTTCTGGTGTTAAGTACCGTCAACTCGGTCAAAGACGCTCTTTGGTCTGTCCGAATCCTATTGATCTTCCAGCTGAAGGAGCTGACCCCGACTGAGTGTTGCAGACTCGCAATTCCAAGGTCCAGGACTATGTGCTGAGGGATGCGTTGAAGCTTGGAGAAGCTGCTGTCAAGGCGCGGTGGATCACCGTGTAACGTCTGCCTGCCAAAGTTGAACAGGGGGCCCAATCAGTAAGTGGGCTCCGCTGAAGCCTCACATAAATATACGAATGATCAACGTACAGATATGTATATACGAATGATTAATTCTGATCTGTGTATTTGAAGAAATGCAAGGTGCGCCATCAATCTTGTAGATCATCAAAATAGTTTATGAAGAAAGTATATTTTTCAAATAAAATAAATGCTTAATGTCTTCCCATCTTCAGTAAACTTATAAACATTTAAACTTGGAGAGCTCGAGAGTCGTGCAGTTGCAACATGACTTGGTAGCAGAGTACATCATATGGCAATGCCTTGAGAGGCTTCAGACAGCAGCGGTGCAGCGAAACATGTGCATGTAAGGTCCAGTAAAGTCGTGTTAACTTTCCTGTTCATTCTTACAGCAACTGAGAAGCCACTTAGAGTAGTCGCACGTTCCACCTGCATGACGTGGGAGATCGGGTAGAGTTCCATCGTCTCTGATGATTGCACGTGTGGGAAGCCACCGCTCCTGGGAGACCATGTTAGTGAGCTGGAGCCTGATGCACTCAAGATTATCAAAGATGTTGAGCCCTGCATAGTTAAGACCTTTAGTTTGGAGGTCACATCCAAGTCACCCGTTTAAACGTATATCTGTAACGACTAAAAAATCCCAGTTCCAGGTACCGATCCATGCCCCGTGTTGATTGGCATAACCCATCGGTGCACTTGCTGCAAGTTCATGTCATAGCCATTCCGTGCCCGCTGTCGTTTTTCAAGCTGGGAGTAGCTGCTTGACCATCAGGCAAGGCAAATGGAATAGGCAGAGAGGCCAGAGTTCCCTGTAACCGTTCCTCTTGAAAACAAGTATGCCATTTTGGATACTGTTTTGCGGAGTTGGGAATGACCATTCAGGGGACAGGACAGAAGGAGTTACCAGTTCGATGGCACTACAGTGGCTCTAGTACACGGCGAGAAAGGGATTGGTAAAGGGGTCCTTCGAGATAGTGAACTCCATAGTTAGAGTGATAGGAAGGAGATTCTGTGACAGCAAACGGGGAATCAGGATGGTATGTTACTTCCCAGCTGTTAGGGTCCTGGATGTCTCAGATTCGCTGCAGATCCTTCTCAAGAAGCGACTAAGTAACAAGAAGTCAGTGTGCAAGTTTTCACAAATGATATATAGATATACGAATGAGGGTCTGCAGAGTGATATTAGAGAGGAAGGAAAAATGTTCAAAACCAAGGGGCAAAATTGAGGACTGCAGATGCTGGAAATCAGAGTCGAGGTTAGAGTGATGTCAGGCAGCATCCGAGGAGCAAGAAACTCGACGTTTCGTTACTGGGGTAAGGTGATGGAAGGAGAAATGTGGACTTCACCAGTTTCCTCATTTCCCCTCCCCCAGCTCACCCCAGTTTTATTCCTATAACTCAGCACCATCCTCATGAACTGTCCTGCTTCCAATCTCCATTCCCATCTATCCGCTCCATCCTCCTCTCTGACTTATCACCATCAACCCCACCCCCATCCACCTATCATACACTTTGTTATATTCCCCCACCCTCCTCTCTGAATTATCATCTTCATCAGCACCCCGACCACCTAATGTAGTCTTTCCTATCTTCTCCCCAGCCCCATGCCGTCCTATTTATCTCTCCACCCTGGAGGCTCGCTCCCTTCATTCCTGATGAAGGGAATTTGCCCGAAACGTCGATTTTCCTGGTCCTCGGATTCTACCTGACCTGCTGTGCTTTTCCAGCACCACTCCATTCTAGTATTAATCTTGCGATATATTCCAGTGTCACGTGTTAGTTTGGTTAAGAGCAGGAGAATTTGGCAAGTAAATGCGTAACTGAAGGACGAGTGCGGGGCCAGGGATTCAGATTTTTAAATCATTGAGATCATTCTGGGGCAGAGGCGACACTTCAAAAGGGGCAGGCTGTACGTGAACTGAAGGGGACCAAAAACACGGTAGCCAAATTTGCTCGTCCTGCAAGGGAGGATTTAAATTAGATTGGCAGAGGAATGGGAAACATAACAGCAGGGAGAAATGAGTGAGACTGCAAGGACATACAGGATTCAGAAATAATAATTTGGAGAGACATTTCGGTCTGGAACGTGAGAGGGAGCAAGGAATGCCTTTTCAGTTAATTTGTATTTATTTAAATGAAGAGGGCTGACAAGTAAGGCCAATGAACTTAGGGCATGAATGAATACGTGGGACTGGGCTATTATACCAATTACAGAAACATGTCTAAGTGAGTGACCGCGGTGGCAGCTTCATGTGACAGATTATGCACACTGCGGCAGGAGAGAGGTGGAGAGGGATTTGCCTTTTTAATTAAGGTAAGTATCACAGCCTTAATCCGAAATGAAATAACTGAAGGATCATCCAGTGAGGCGTAGTGGATGCAATTAAAAATTAAGAAAGGGCAGAGCAAGTTATTGTTGTTGGCCTATAGGCCACTAAATATTGGACGGTAATTAGAGGAACAAGCATCGAAGAAGAAAGTGGAAAGTTGCAGGATATATAGTCCTGTCATCAGATGGGATTTCAGTTTTCTTAATATAAGCTGGGACTATCAGAGCATTCAGGGCTTAGTTCGGATAGAGTCTGTGAAGTGAGTTCAGGAAAGTTGTGAATCTCATCTCCAGCGTCCGAAGTTCTCACTTTCTCCGAGGGCAGTAGATTTAGACTGTAAAGATTTCACGTACACCATAACACGGTAAGGTTGTTCAGCCATGGAGCCTGATATACAGTTACTGGAGGAGACCAATCAAAATCTCAAGCCTAGAACACTGGAATTAGAATAGATCATGCAGCACCAATATTCTGTTACACAGCAACAGTATCAGTCCATTCCGCCTCTTCAAGTCAGTAACACTTGAAATATAAGAGGCCAAAAAGTCACTGGATTAAAAGGTACACTGGAATGACAGGAGGAGATTTAACTCCTCAAGCCTGCGTATCGATTCAGTACAATCAGGGCGGACCTGCTGTGGACCTCAATTTCCCTTTGATGTCCAATTATAACACGTCCTCAACTCTTTGATGTGTCAAAATGCTTTGAAACCCACCGCCGAACCCAAACATTTCAGTGATGTATCTTGGACAGTGAGACCCAATAATCGCGAACTTCTGAGAGAAGGAAAGCGTGTGCATACTTATACATTGGCAGGTTGACATGAACAAAAAAAATGAACACAATAAAAGAGTGACTGGCCCTGATATCATGGCAGTATTTGATTGAGCAAGGTGTCAAAAAGCCTAAACAACATTTAACTTTATATAAATCAGGTGTAAACTGGCTGAGTCATTCAGTATACAAAGTGGCTGGTGGGGATCAATCCTCTCAATCTCTAGATAACTCTGTGGATTACCCTCAAGGGAGCTTCATCGACACAAACATCGGCAGCTGGGACACCAATGTCTTCCCCCCTTCATTAAATCAAAAGTGTTGGCATTCAATTAATGTCACGCAATGTTAAGAACAATCTTTTACCCTCTCAGGTAATAGAATATCAAATCTTGACAGCATTTCAGCTTGTGTGACAACATGTAGGTCACATTCATTGACGGTACTGCTAGACACTGCACATTTACACAGAAAGAAATAGTGCTGAAAATGTGTTGCTGGAAAAGCGCAGCAGGTCAGGCAGCATCCAGGGAACAGGAGAATCGACGTTTCGGGCATAAGCCCTTCTTCAGGAATTATGCCCGAAACGTCGATTCTCCTGTTCCCTGGATGCTGCCTGACCTGCTGCGCTTTTCCAGCAACACATTTTCAGCTCTGATCTCCAGCATCTGCAGTCCTCACTTTCTCCCCACAGAAAAAAATAATGTTTATTCAGCATCTCAAGCTGGTTTCACATGAATGCAAGGAAGCCATTGAGCCGATCGAACCCGTTGGAGAAGAAGCTGCACAAACGATCCACACTCTCAAATTACGCAAAAAGTGATTCCTTTTCTTTAAAAAAAAATGTTGCATTCCAAATGGGAAACGCAGGAAGAAGAAAAAACACAACACGTTCGGCAACATCATAAGGTGGAAAATTCAAAGCCTTAGGTATAACCCTTCTTCAACACTTGGGTAGGATAAGGTAAGCTGCACATAAAGAAGCGGGGTGGAATCCTGCGAATCGGTGAATTGGGGTAGAGAGTAGAGCGGGTTTGTCAATGAGATGAATGAATCCTGACGGAAACTGGAAGAAGGGTTGTTCAGTGGAATGGAAGGGAGAGTGTGGGCTGGGAAGTCAGTTGAGGTATTAAATGGAAGGTTATTTGAAATTGAAAAATTCAATGTTGAATCCTTCGGGCCGTCGGATGTCAAGGCGGAAAATGATGTGTTGTTCTTCCAATTTGCGATTTGGTCCTTTGTGGCATTGGCGGAGGCTGATAGTTATGAGCCACGAGTTGCCCAATAAAGCTATTCTACATCTTCCCTGGGGCCAATTGGAGGACATTCAGACCCTTAAGGTACTAACACATGAAGAGAAGGGCTCCATTCAGCCCCTCCAGACGTTAACACAGAAATAGTAGAATGTCATTGATACTGAAACATGGCAAACCAAAGAAGCAGAGGCTGCACAGGCACTGCTCCATGTTGTTCCTTCTGCTTCGATTGCTCAAGGTACGCACGTTTTACATTAACGATATGGAGGTTTGTTGGTGATGAGAAGGGACAGTAGACGTTCTGTGCCAAGTCTTAGGGATCATCTTCCATCTCCGGATATATAGACCAGTGTTCTGTGTGGAGGTCAAAAGCTCGTGGGAATGGCGAACTCTTTCAGTGTGGCTGCCGCCAGACTTGTGAATAACATGACTTTCAGTGCACAGTGAAATACCAAAGACACATTGAGGAGGAGAGAGTTCATTCAGAACCAAGAGCTCCGTCTCAAACAGCATATGGACTCCACAGAGACACATAAACTATCATACAGGCATCGAGCCCTACGGTGCGGAAACAGGTCCTTCAGTCCAAACTGTTCTGTGTCAACGGAAATGTCCACGCATGCTAACTCTATTTCGAGTATTTAGCTCATATCCTTCCAAACGTTTCCTAACGATATATTTGTCTAAATTTGAAGTCATGTATCGCGAGAAAACACGTTATGTTACACGCTATGAATATTCTGCTTTATAAATCATGAGTGTTGGTCGATAACCCTTACGTTTTAATGAAATTCTCTTTTATTCTTTTGTGGCCTTCCAGATTAAACACTCATTTTAGTATCTTCTCCTCATAGTATCTTCACCGCAGGGTTTAGTCTGGTGAAACACCTGGTCACTTTCTCATTGTGCCAAGGAGATTGTTCCTTATAACAGAGAGGAAATGTGTACACAGTTCCTCCAGTACTGACTCAACTACAATCTACAACTGCAGGAAGGTACGTTCACGCCTATGCTTCCGCCATTTTGCAATGCAGGAGGCAAGACAATTTGTTGTGCTAATCACTTGCTGCTCCGTATGATTTCTGTTACTGACTCATGTCCAAGGAGATCCACCTGTTTTTCGCCAAGAACACTTTCCATCCACTCACCAACTAATAAATTCAAAATGTGAAGGATTGTATGATTTGACAAATTATTTATTTACTTGTAAAACCTACGCTTCAAGCACAGCCACACCAATATCAACACCACTAATGCCAATAGAGAAGGTTTGAGATTCTTGGGAGGCGGTAGCCCACTGGTATTTTTTTTCCAGACTATTATTCCAGGGACAGAGCCCGGATTCGAATCCCACCATGGCAGATGGTGGAATTTGAATTTGAAAAAAAAATCAGGAAATAAGAATCCAATGAAACCATGACAGATTGCAAGCAAATTCTTTCGGGCACGCTAATGTTCTTCAGGGAAGGAAATCTACCATCTTCACCTAGTCATGATTACGTATGACTCCAGACTCACAACAGCGTGCTTGACTTTCAACTGGCCTTTGTGGTGGCCTAGCCAGGTACCTCAAAGTCTCATGGAAATGAACTTGGCCGAACCTAAGCACTAACTACTTCTTACCCATGGACTGCATTGCATCAGCATAGATCACCCACACCTTCTCGGGGGTAATGGGGAAAGACAATTGGATGCTGGGCCATCATCACATTGATAACTAAAAGAAGATGATCACATATAGGGAATGGAGACAAAGGGACATAACTCACCGTAAACTGGGACTGACATGTATACTGTCCATTGGCATGATATGCAGGAACATGGGAACAGGAAAGAAATTAGTAAGATTAATCTCGTTTCTTACTTTGCCTCTGAATACATGTCCAGCGACATTACTACCCTGACACAATGTCTCTTTTATAAATTCACTTCCGTGATAAAAACAAGATTGTGATCGAAATTGTTGCAATTGAAAGAGTGCTTTGAATCGAGCTGGGACCATGAAGTCTGAAGTTTACAAAGGCGTAGGTAATGGTTTATTAAGTGTAAGCATTGGCGTCAAGGTGAGGAATGCGGATATTATTAAGCTGGTAGGAGATTGATTTAGTGATGGAGAGAATGCCGAAACATAAATTAATTCAGGGCAAACATGGACTTCGGTATTGTGAATAGTCCTCTTTTCAGATGTTTGTGAGCTCGGGGATGTGGGCGGTTCTGTGGGTAGGGAATACCATTGAAACTGAAGACAAAGTTACACTCTTTGCCAATTACAGATAACAGAAGTAACAATTAAGTAAATTCTGATTTATGAGATGAATAATTGGATAAATATGGAGAGACTTACTCGGAACACCAATAATAGCAAGGATGGGATAGTAGCCCGCCTGAATAATCATCAGTGCACCTAATATCCGATATGGTAATGTCGACCGGGACCAGGAAAAGTAGAAAATACCCAAGGATAAGCTCTTTTCCATTTTTGCAGCATTCCAGTCTGCTGTCCTCAGATCCTGATCTATTGTTGAAACATTACAGTCGACTGTTCTTAGATTCTGATCCATAGGTGTAACATTCCAGTCTAATGTTCTTAGAATCCGATCCATTGCTGTGACATTACAGTCTAATATTCGCAGATTCTGATCCATGGTTGCAATATTCCAGTCTACTTCGAGTTTATGATCTCTCATTTTCCTGCCTTTGCAGCTGCCGGTCCCTGTTAGTGTCAACGATGATACATCTGTTCCTACAAGTGAATGAAGTATGGCAAGAATCCATTAAATAATAGAAGGCAGAAACTCTCCAATGACATAGTTAGGATACATTGAGACTGACATCATTCACAGTCACTGAACAAACAATTCTAGTTAAATACTTCAAGTCTGATTATTTCAGGAAACAATAATAACTGGACTGGATTGGATGTTGACATCGCTGGCGATTGACCTTAACTCCCATCATCCATTGCTCTAACGAAGCCAGCAGTCAAGCAACGTCATGGAAGTTTGGTTTTCACAGGCTAGATAATACTGCTGAATTGTCAGTTTGCAATGATGTAACTTGTTGAAACCCTCCCTCCCCACTCCTCATCCCCAAAACGACCATAAACAAGATGTTGTAACTATGTTGATCTTTCTCGTCCAGAACACGTGCCAACGAACAGATGATCAGTTGGCATATTGCTCTGACCATACACAGAAAGTGTAGATTTGTCTGGGCATTCCTCTCATTTATCTAATAAGTCAATGTTGTATCTTCAACACACAATGCATGTCAGCAATCTTTATGTCAAGTTACAAACATCTCAATAGAGTTTATCGATTTAAATAGTTAAAACTTAAATATTTTAAAATTCAGTCCAAAGTCAAACGTAGAATGTTCTCACAAAGCTGGTCCTATTTCAAGGTTTATTTCAGAGAGGTTGCAAGGGACCGAAGTTTCCATAATGTCTGAGGATTCAAGTGTTCATTGAATCCCTTTTGCTCATAAATAACACATCAGGCAGAAGGCTTTCAAGTGTTTTAGGAAAGAAAACTGGCATAGTCAACATGACATGGTGGTGCCAGTGATGGACTGAGGTGAACAAAGTAAAAAATAACACACCACCAGGTAATAGTCCAACAAAGTTTATTTGGAAGCAATAGGATTCAGAGCACTGCTCCTTCATCGCCTAGTCAAGGAGCAGCGCTCAGTAACGTAATGCTTCCAAAGAAACCTGTTGGAATTCGATGAGATTGTCGTAGTTCGGGAGGGGGGGAGTAGATGAAGGAGTTTATAGAGAATGAAGATGCTGGAGGAAACTGCAGCGATTGGCAGGGGTATCGATGCTAAAGGATAGCGAGAAGTGTAGATGCTGGTGGAAATAGGTGTGCACACCCCAGAGGAGATAGCAGAGTGCTGTGGCAGGAGAATGTTAAAGAGATAGGGAAGGCTACTGGGGACGGAGGAGGAGGTTTATTATAAAAGGGAAGGATGCAGATGCTCGACAATGTTACAGAGACAGGGAGAATTGCTAGACCCGGAGGAAAATGCATCGTTTGGGAGAATTGTAGCTAGTGGTGTATGGCAGACAGACGGTGTATTTAACTGAAAGTGCTGGGGGATGTTCGAGAGATTGGCAGATTTGTAGGGGATGGAGAAAGTTACAGCGATAAGAATGGTTGGAATATATAGTAGAGGTTACAGAAATGGGGAGGGGCAATGGAGCAGAACTCAGTCATATAGATCGGGCGGAGTGAAATATGTGGGTATACATTGCAGAAATAACGCGTGCGGAGGAGCTACATCAAATTACAGAAATTAGTAGGGGTAGCCGGGCTTGAATTCTTAATATAGGGCCAACAAACTGAAGTCTGGATGTGCTTACACGGATTGGAAGATTTCAGGAGCTTGAGGAGGTTACAGAAAATAAAGAGGCATGTATATGCTGGTGGGGTAACAGAGATACGGAGCTGTGTAGGTTTTGGAGGAGTACCAAAGATAGGGAGGGAAGAGTTGGAGAATGTTACAGAATTAGGGAGGGGTATACATTCTGGAAACGTTCACAGTGTAGGAAGGGATGTAGATGCTGGAGAATGTTTCAGGGATAGAGATGTTTGTACGTGCGGGAGAAGGTTAAGTGTTAAGGAGGAGTGTTGGTGTTGAGAATATCACAGGGAGCGAGAGGAGTATCAGTGCTGGAGAATATCACATGGAAAAGGCGGGGCGTAGAACCTGGAGAATTTTATAGGAATAGGGAGTGGGTGAAGGTGCTATAGAAGGTTACAGAAATGTGGAATGTTGAAGGGGCCGGAAGGGATCCAAATTGGAGTATAAACTGGAGCAGTTTACAGAGAGAAGATTGGTACGGGGAAGGAGGGGACGACAGATTTTTTCAGCAGTGAGAATGATGGAGGAAGTTGCAGAAATAGGGAGATTTGAAAACTGGAGGAGATAATCGTGGTTTGACGGGCTGGAGAATGCAACAGGAATAAGAAAACAAGGCTGAACATGTAACATAGATCTCAAGATCTGTGCATGCTGGAACAGGCTATTGAATGTTTTTTATTCATTCACAGGACATGGGGAGTGATGTCACAGCTGGAGGTTGGAGAGATAGAGGGTGTGTAGGGGAGGCATGTGGTTAGTGCAATGGGGAGGGATGGAAATGTGTTGCTGGAAAAGCGCAGCAGGTCAGGCAGCATCTAGGGAACAGGTGAATCGACGTTTCGGGCATTAGCCCTTCTTCAGGATTCCTGAAGAAGGGCTAATGCCCGAAACGTCGATTCTCCTGTTCCCTAGATGCTGCCTGACCTGCTGCGCTTTTCCAGCAACACATTTCCATCTCTGATCTCCAGCATCTGCAGACCTCACTTTCTCCTCAATGGGGAGGGATGTAGGAGATGCAGGTAGTTCGACAGATAGGAAGCTTTTCAGGGACTGCGTGAGGTTAGAGGGATGGGGAGGGGTGTATGGCCTGGAGATAGTTAGAGTGATGAGAATGCGTGTGGCGGTTGGAGGTGGTTAGAGTGATGGGGAGGAATTATGGATTGGAGAAGGTTAGAGTGATAGAGTGGGCTGAAGCGGGTTAGAGAGATGGGGGAGAAAGAGCCGAAGGAGGGAAGAAGGATTGTAAAGGGAGAAGGGGCTGCAGGTGTTTCAAGAGATAGGGAGGGAGAAGGAGATTGAGGAGGTTAGAGAGATAGAACTGGGAGTGGAGACTGGAGGTGGTTCGAGAGATAGGGAGGAAGAAGGATCTGGGGAGGTTCAAGAGATAGGGAGGTCTAAAGGAGGTTGTAGAGATAATGAGTGAGAAGGGGCAGAAGAAGGTTAAAGAGATAGGCAGCGGAGTTGGGAGCTGGAGGTTGTTCGAGTGATAGATAGGCCTGCAGTAGCTCATGAAAATAGTGGAGTTACGGTGGGCTACTGAGATAGAGATGGATTTAGCATTTGGAGGAGATGAGAGGAAGAGATACAGGGACAGGTGGACAAATTATAAATTGTATTATGCAATGGTTTACTAGAGAACACATTGTCCAAAACTGTGCAATGGACAAGCAACTAACGCATTAAGTGAAAACTTAGTAGGTCCAATCACAGGAGCCATAGAGTCAGTGCCATGCAACACAAGGAGGCTTCTCTGTTAACTGCAACATACATAAGAAAAATATCTGGCAGATCCTGAAAAGTCCTCCTACCTAACGTCTGGAAGCGAGGGCCAGAATTGGGAGAACTGTTCTACAACGGCTCAGCATGAACGTGACATAACGAAGCCTTATGGTGTCAGATCAAACATCGAAAAGGAAATCTCCCACTGACTCCCCTCCGTCAAAATTATGGTGTCAGATCAAACATTGACGAGAAAAGTTCCTAGAGGCGCGGTGGCTCAGTGGTTCGTACTGCTGCTGCACAATACCCGGCTCTTTGGTTCGACCACAATACCCGGCTCTTTGGTTCGTCGTGCTACACTCTGTATGGAGTTCGCACATTTTCCTCATGTCTCTACGTTTCCTTTTGCTGTGCGGGTTTGCTGAACTGACCAGGCTATATTGCACATGCTGTACAAGGATGTGTCGACTCGGTACGTCAGTTCGGGTAAATGTGGAACAATAGAGGTTGGGGTGTGGGCCAAAGGTCCTATTTCCGCACTACAGGCATTCTAAGATTGACCAGTAAGAGGAGTGCGACCGCAATATTATGATCGAGATGGTCGGATTGGGAGGAAACGAAAAAGAGAAGGAACATATTTGACCTCATCTTCACAACTCTGCCAGCTGCAGAAACATTGATTAGTAACTAAATTGAAATAAGTAGATACCACATGCAAGATTTCTTTGACATTGTGAATACCTTCTCTGTGTAAGTGTGTGTGAGTGTGTGTGTGTGAGAGAGAGAGAGACAGGCACACAGAGACAGGGAGCGAGAGCATCACTGTGACAAATGTGGAAGATTTCAAATAGATGCTGGAATTCAGTACTGATTGTTTGAAGTTATTCGGATCATTCCCATCAGCTGAAGAATTGTACCACAGCACAAATTTCTCTAACTCTGCCTGGTGTATGTTCCACTTTAGGTTGACAGTCAAGTCAGGAAACAAACTCTTGCTCAATGGAGAATACAGGAGGCCCTACCAGAAGCAGCACCAGGTGCACCTCAAAATGGGATGAAGTTACCAAACTGAATCTATTATTCACCAAATAGCGTAAGCTACAAGTGAAATATAAATGTAACCAACGAATCAGACTGATCTGTGAAATCTTTTCGCATGCAGTCAGGGTGAATGGCGTTGCACAATCAAACAACTCACTGGTGGAGGTGTATCCACAAGTATTGCCCACTTTAGTGATGGAGGGGCACAGTGCAATAACAGTAAAGGTAAGGCTGAGACTTTCACAAAAACGTTCAGACAAAAGTGTCGATGACCTATTTTAGTTATCTCCAGATGGCAGTCTTCAGCTGAATCGATTCATGACGTGTGTCATCTACAAGCGGATGGGCGTAATGAGAATGCAATGCAATACACCTGAGGAATAATGGGACGCTCAACCACCGACTCTCTTATGCCTCAGATGTTGCCTGACCTGCTGAGCTTTGCTAGAGCCCCACCTTCCAAACCATATAAACTCATTGGCGACGAAAACATATCAGTGGCGAGGAATCCTGCTGAAACGGCTTACCTCATGATTTCTGAAAGCCTGCCCACCATTTAGCAGACACATGTTGACTGTATGTGTGATAAAACACCCACCAATTGCCTGGGTGAGTATAATTCCAACCCTAATCAACTGACAGTTAATAGCAGCAATGCTGACAATTTACACGACTCTCTGCAGAAATTAAGTCTGAAAACATAAACATCAAAAAAAAGAACAGGATAGCAGATGCATGTTCATCGTCTTTTCCAAGCCACCCATCATCATGATTTGGAAATATCCTGCTGCTCCTTCAGTGTCACTGTTTTAAGTTCTCTCCGAATGTTATTGTCACTCTTGCGACAGCACCTGGACTGCATCGGTTCAATGTGGCTGTTCATCTCCACCTTCTCAGGGGCAACACCGATGGGCAATAAATAATCGCCCAATCACATTCCATGAATAAATTAGAATGAAAAATATTGTCCAAACATGCCCATACCTGGACACTGAGTTTTGTGTTTTGTGAGAGCGGGCTGGTTGAGTCCAATCAGCTTGTGGTGAACAGTTGAAGCAAGCTGTTTGAAACAAACTGGCAGGTTTTCAGAGGCATGGCCAATGTATCTGGCAGAAAAAAGGCACTGACGTTCTGATACAACATTACTGAGCTGTGAGTTAGACAGAAAAAAATGAAAATGATACTCATCTCTGACTGCAGAATGTTTAGACGCATAGTGATACTGTTGCCATGAAAATGATTATGCGTGAATATTACCATAAAATAATAGTATAAAGGAAAAGTATATTTTCGAAGGCGTTTGTTCTTGGATACGGTAACAAGACTCTCCATTTCAAAGCTCCTTATTGAGTTTTCTGCTCTGTTTTCATCATATTGTTGTCAGAAATATGAACTAAAGAAATGGATAGATCTTCTGCTTATTTCACAACCAAAAATTGTCTATTTTCCAAGAATGTCGGAAATGCAGCAAAGAGAATTTGCTGTTAATGGTTCGATCAATGTGGAAAACATTTGCATGGATATTTATATCTGAGTCAGATACTATGACGTTGGTCTGGGATGATGCATACCATCAATGTAGTGTTAAGTTCTGTTTGGATACTGATGCCATGTGTTGCAGGTGTCCATCACCTTCATAACACCTTCATTCGGGATCTGGTCAACGGTACAAACACATCGTGTTGAGGCGGCACAACAGAAGGGAAAATGTTGCAAAACATGATTGAGCGCAGGTGAATTTTACAAATGTTGAATTGCGCTTGGAACAGTACCTCGGCCTGTGCTAGTGCATTGGCCAGTCTCCCCCACACATTTCCCTGTTGTTCAGTACATCTGTAACCGGTCTGTTGTGAGGGCAAGTGTGAATAACTATCCAGTTTCAGTTTGGAGATTCTCTGGACACATATTAAACATGGTAATTGGTTTGGAGGTAGTGGTGAGGACCAGTAGCACTGTGTCTGAGTCCAGGACTTTTTCAAAGTTGTTTTAATAGATTTGGTGTGTGCAGGATGGTGTGTTCACTGATTTGAACATGAATCAGCTGTTTCCTGAAGTCACTGAATTATGTAACAATTAGATGTGTAGTCTGGCAAATTAATTATTGACCACTTCAATTGTTTTCAACTGAAATGGAATAACGTTTGATTTATTTTAAAATATGTAAGAAATGAAGTGATATTAATTTTTCATTGTATAAAATCTAAAAGTGACCTGTTGTATATTTCCCTAAAACTAATCAAGCATCAGTCAAACATTGTATGGAAAGCTGGATTCTGTGTGCAGGGTTATGGCCCTGGCAACATTACCATTCTATCTGGTCTGTGTTGTTCCACTACCACACACAGCCAGGGAGAGGGGGAGCTTTTTGTTTAAATACAATGTGATGCTCAGCATTGATACTGAATACCGCCGCTGCAAGACTGCTCTGGGGCAGGTTATGAGTGAATAAATGTAAGAGAAACACATAATTTACCCCATTGCCATCAATCCACCTGCTGCACATACACATTTCCTTTTAATACAAGAGTATGAGTGGCTAACGCACAGTCCTTGTCGGGAGGAAGGGCCATGTTCACATTTTGTGGTCCCATCATGATGTTAAATAGACCGCTCTGTGCTGAATGGGACAGACTTTAAAGAGAGCCAAGGTTAGAGTGGTGCTAGAAAAGCACAATAGATCAGGCACCATTCGAGGACCAGGAAAATCGACGTTTCGGGTAAAATACTTTCAAAACGAATCAGGTACGAAACCGCAAGGGAGAAGAGATAGATTTCAGGATTGTTGAGCTGGGGAGAAGATAGCTCAGAATACACAGGTGGATGGAAGTGCGGATGAATGTGATAGGTCACAGAGGAGGGTGGAGCGGATAGGTTGGAAGGAAGATTGGCAGGTCGGACAGGCCATGAAGATGGGGCTGAGCTGGCAGGTTGGGTAAGGTTGGGGCAGAGGAAATGAGGAAACTTGTGAAGTCTACATTGATGCCCTGGCGTTGACGATTTCCGAGACTGAAAATGCTAATCACTTCCACAAACATCCATCCACTTCAAGACTGAAGTTCAGCAGTAGCAGTATGTACAGTCGACAAGATGAATTGCATCGGGATTATTAGACAGGACCTTCCAAATCTATGGCCATCGACCAGACAAAGACAGCAGGTACATGGGAACATCATGCATTTTCAAGCTCCATCTTTCATAGGGTCCGATAAAATCAAGTTTGGTCATGATTTTACAATTCCCATCTCCTCAGATCACAAAATCATTCCATGTCCAAATGCAGCAGGACATGGCCAACAACCAGGCATGAGCTGACAACTGGCAAGTAAAATTCGTACTACACAAATACTAGACAAAAAACTATCATAAACTATGTCACCATCACCATTTGACATCCAATGACATTCACTTTACTGTAATCTTTGGCACTACCGTTCTCAGTTTTATCGAAGACCATATTGCTGCTGTGATTAGCACATAAGTTCAGAAGCTCGTAATCCTGTAGTCTGGCCAAAGCCTCTCCACTATCTCTGAGTCTTAATTCATGAACATTATGGAATAATCTCCACTTGTCTGAATGGGTTCAGGTCCACGGAGCTCAAACAGTTTGACAGAGAAGAAAGAACTCACTTGATTGGTCCCGATCCACAATGACTGTCTTCCTCCACCACCGACTCTCTTCAGCATGTGTGAAAACAATGGTACAACATTTTCCACACTCATACTCGCTGCCATCTGGAAGAAAAAGGGCAGCATCTGGAAAATAATGATCATAATTAATTTGACTCTGCCATAAGTCTTGTAAAGGACAATACTGGACGAAGAGTTCGATATTTATTATGAATCGGTCTAACTTTAATAATCTGAGAAGTGATGCCGTTTACGTGAATTGGAAACAAAACCGATATGATAATCAGAATCGGAACAGTGTCAGGTATTTTGAGGGAAGATTAAAGTGGCTCTGATGAAACGTTTACCGAAAGTAAAAAGGGTGAGGCTGCTAATTCAGAGCTCCCAGGAAGTCAACGAGCTTGCAGAAAGGAAATGGCCCGCTAATGTCAGGCAGTGTGGAATATGAAGGTGCGAGTACTGAAAGGAAAGTAGACAGCGAACAATGCGTGAAAAATGAAGCTGGCAAGAAATATCAAGCAATCTTTAGCAGATTTCTTTTTAATAAAGAGAACGAAATTATGTGAAGTGCAGAAAATAAAAGGCAAACAACAGGAACCACAAATAGATATAAAAGGTTTGTATCTGGTTCTGAACTTGAATTGAAGCCTAAAGGGATCTCAACTATGTAAGCTATTGTGATGAATCTGGAAGAATTGTCTGATAACCCCATCCAAACCTTCCCGATGTTACTGCGTTTAGGAAAATCTGACCTGGTCATCGCAGCGGGTTGGTAAAGATGACAATATTTGGAAAACCTTGCTGACAGTTGTGAGATTACTCACAACGGTAAACGAGGAACATCTAAGAGATTGGAAACTGAAGACAGAGACCTTAAAAGCATTTACAAAACACAGGAAAAACGTAAGCAGGCAGTTAGGATGGCTGAAAAGTCATCATGAATATCTTGTGGAAGCAGCATTAAGGAAAATCCCAAATTAGTTATCAGGATTAAGCGAGGTGCAGGGAAATAGTAGGTCAACTCAAGGACAAATGAGGAAGTTAATGCATAGTGCTGGAGGAAGTGGATGAGGTCATGAATAAATACTTTGCATTGCTGTACTCAATGGAAGAGGACATGTTGGATGGTGACTCCGGCGACCGATATGTCAATGTTCTGGAGCATTTCAAAATAAAATACAAAGACGATATTCTGGGGTGTTTTGAAAAGCATTAAGGCAGGCAAATCAACAGGACATAATGGGATCAATGCCAGTATACTGAAGCAAGCGAGAGAGTATATTGCTGGGACCTTGTGAACACTCTTTATATGCTCATCAGTCAAAGGAGAGGTTGCAGAGAACTGGAATATAGATAAAGCTGTTCCTTCGTTGAAAGTGGGCAAAAGGAGTAATCTAAGAAATTTCAGCTTGCTGAGCGTTCGGTCGTTGGTTAAAAAAAAAACTTATTGGAGAAGATTCTTAGAGATATGCTATACTCACATTTAGAAAAGTTATGGACTTATTGGCGATAGACAACATGGCTTTCTAGGGGGAAGATCGTATCTCACATGCTTGATTGAATAGGGAAGTGGCAGACGTAATTTCGTCATGCCAATTGGGAGATAATGCATTTCAGAATGTCTAACGCAGGAGTGAAGTATACAGTAATAGGAAAATCTATCAGTCGCATCAACATCAGAAGGGACCTAGGTTCACAGTTCCCTGAAAGTGAAAAGACGGGTGTATAGAATGGTCAAGAAGACGTTGATACATCTATTATAGCATACAGAATAAAATGAAGGCAGGTCATGTTGCAGCTGCTTGAGAGGTCAAGGATGAGCAGTGTGTACATTAATTAGTATCATAACAGTATCAATCCCATCCTGTATACACAATGGTACTTCGCTGTGTTGGCCTATTTATCCTTCCTTGTGAAAAACATTGAATACCTAGTTCTCAGCCTGGTCATATTGTAGCCAAAATCTCTGCAATGACAGCTACATCTGACCTGTTTCAAACTATTTCTGCTGGCTTATCATTCGTCTTGTTCAAAAGTCTGGAAGATATTCAGGGATGGCAGCAAAAGCCAGATATCAAGACGGCTGTAGTGTCTAGAGAAAGTCATATTGAGAGTAACGTGTGTGAAATCTGGGAATATTACATGGACATGGATCTTTCCAGGGACAACAGAATAAAACACCAGGACGCAGGATATGGCTCGGGTGATTGGATATACACACATGTAGCCCAGACTGTGACAGGTGGACTGAATTGCTATCTACACAAATTATGGCCAAAGTTGCAGATTCAGTTCACACCAGCTGAAACGCATTTTGTTCTCACGATAATAGTTACAATTGTAACATTTCAGGACGTGAGAACTTTTCTGATTTGAGGTTCTGTTGAGCTGACCACTGATCAAGAACTGATACCTGAGAGTTATTACTGCGGGCAGACATTTCTGTTCTAACAGTTTGAGGTTGGAGTCCCATCAAGACATAAGCATAAAAGATACTTAACTACAGAACGGAACACATTCCAGTGTATTAGGTAGTTAAATTACTCGTATCAGTTATGGAAATAAGCCTCAAAATGAGTTCACGACAATCCCAGGCTCCATCTCTTGCCTGAACACGATCGGCTGCTCTCACTTAGCCCTGAACTGAGGTCACAAATTCAGGAAGAAAAATAAACAGGCCCTCTCCAGAGCCTGTGCAGAGGCAGTTGCCGGCACACATTCCATTTGGAGTCCCACCGTCAGAATAGGAAGGTCCCAGGTTTAATAATGGGACTATGCATTTGCAGCTCAATTACGTCTTTTTTTAAAATCCAGAGACAACCAGGAACATCCCAGATTCTTTCCTCTATGGCTCCGAATTCTCAGTCTTTGTCAGATCCTCCATGTTTTATAACTCTCCCCAACTCTGTAAAACCTCTATTTCTGTGGACATTCGTACTTTTTAAGATTCTCTAAACCCACAAGAATCTACCGTTTTGATAACCTCTCCTCATCATGGACAAGACCACACATGGACTGGTGGTTTAGATTTTGGAAGAATTTAACGTTTGCAAGTACGTTCTAGGTGGAGAAAATTGAAATCGAGAGCTTGCAGGAATCAGAAAACAAATCTTGTATTGGCACTGCAGGAGACTTATTAGAGCAGATTTTACTGAAAATAATATTACATATTTTGGAGGATTTTACAGAGATAGATGAGGGTTGCAGCAGTAAGAAGCGATTGTGGAGACACGTGCATTTATAGGGGCTAATAAAGGTTGGAGATATGTTTGAGTTTGAACATTTGGTAGAGATTTCAGAGACAGGATCGGCTGGAGGTATTTTCACAGAGAAGTAGAGAATTAGAATTTGGAATTTGCAGAAATAGGAAACTGTGTAGGGGCAGATGGTTGTTGCAGAATCGGGAAACCTGTCGGGACCTCTGGATGTTTCACAGCTGGTCAGACATTGGACTGAGTTGCAAAACAGGCAAAATTATAGGGGCTGGAGTAAGTTAACGAGGTGTGAAGAGCTTTAGATGCTGGATAAAATTTCTGATATGCTGAACGCTGCAATGGCTGGAGGGGGTTTTGGAGACAATGAAATTTGCCAGGGCAGAAGGCAGTTAGTGATATTGATGGTGTTGTGGACTGGAGGATATTCCAAAGATTGGCAGATTTCTGTGGATTGGAGTATTTACAGAGAAAGGGAGAGCTGTGATGTCTTGAGAACTATAACAGATATAGGGAGAATTGTCGGGTCAGGAGGAGATTCTACATTGTTTCTGTATATGTTGGGCTGCATTTTGTTTTCAGAAATATAGCCTCCACCATCGATGAGATGACAGAGATAGGACATTATTGGAATTGGAGGACCCTGAAGACATCACTCTTGAACCATGCAGACAATTTTTAGCAGCGAAAGATGTCATTGATCCATTATGTTTGTACAAGCTCTTCAACTGACCTCACGACTGAGTAATAATCTCCTGCTGACCTCCATATCCTGACACACTTGTTTTAATCACAATAATTATCCAAACCCGTCTTGAACGTTTCCATTGAACATACATCTACACCACATTCAAGTGTATATCAACTACTTGCTGAGTGAAAATGTTCTTGTCTATATCAATAGTTCTTCTTTTCTATATCTCCTGATATCTGTGCCCTTACATTTTTGTTATTTTTTATAAGCCGGAGCAAATCTATCAGATCTATTCAATTCAGTATGTCTATGAATTTTTAAAAAATCAATAGATTTCCTTTTCGTCCACTTCTCTCTATCTTATTCACTCTAACTGCATACAAACGTTACTCCTCCGTGGAAGCAGTCGTGTAAATCACATCTTCATCGTTTCAAAGATGTATACATACGTCCTATCATGTGACATTTTGAAAAGTTTACAGTTGTGGTCTGACATGCGTTTAATATAAGTTCAACCTCCTTGCTCTTATATTCTGTCCCAATCTTGTGAAAACAGGAATACTGTATGATTTTCTTATGCTTAATGTCCTACTAACTTCAATAATCTGCATAAAAATTTCACCTATTCCTTCGCCCCTGTAGTCCTTCAGATTTGACATTCTATTTTATATATTATTTTAAAGTTCTTGCCCGTATTGTCTCATGATTCTCTGCGCCCAACTTCATCTCTCATCTCTCCGCTCACTGCACCAAGTTGTCAATGTATTTTTGGTACTGTCAAATTTCTTTAAGTTGTGTGTCGATGGCGAGCTTTGAAATGGGTCGCTGCACACCAGATGTACATCGTTCATACATATCAAAACCAAAAAGGGTCCTAAAACTGTCTCTTGCAGAACGTCACCGAAACTCTTCCTCCGGCCTGAAAAAAAACTATTGACCATTCCTGCTGGAACTCAATTTTGGATCCATATCGATACAGTCATTTTTATTCCATCAATAAATGATTTTATTGTCATGAATATCGAGGAAAATACAGTGAATCGTGTTTGTCGCCTATTCCATGCATGTCTTCCTCATCAATTGTGTACCTTCCAAGGGACAGAGTTTCCTCTGCTCCTTCTTTACAGTATAAGTACTATTTCTAGTGTTCAACCAGCCTTACTCCAATTTTGAACACGCTCACTATGATGTGTCCAAAGACGATTCTGGGACAGTTGTCAGTTTGCTCTTAGTTTTCGCATAACTCCCCCCAGTCTACCATCTGTCCTCTGAACCTTCAGCATTCCTCCTGGTTACCAATCCGATTCTCTACCTGACACAGATTCTATTGGTCTTCGCTGTCATCCAGGGAACGTTGGATTTGATTATTCTTCATTTTCTAATTGTGGAACCATTTCCTGACTGGAAACAAAGGATCTCCTCTGTGAACAGAGCCATTTGTTCAGTTTTACGTATTATGGACAAACTGGTGTTCCAGTAAATCCATCCCAGCCTGATTCTTGCCCCATCGAACATTGTTTCTAGTAAATTGATCTTTCTTATGTTCCATTATTGCATTCCATTCTCACCCATAATCCTGAAATTTAAGGTAAAATAATCACTGTGTCCTGGAATGTTCATGACGGATACGGGATCCATGTTCTCGATCTTTTTCGAATGACCAGCTCCAACCATTACACTTTTTTTTCAGATGAACACATACTCATGCAAGACGCTCTCCTCCCTGTGATCCACGGAAAACATTCTCTCACTCTCCTGACATTATCAGTGTCCCAATCCATGTCTGCATAACTGAAGTTTCCCAATATCATTACATTACATTACAGTGTGGAAACAGGCCCTTCGGCCCAACAAGTCCACACCGACCCACCGAAGCGCAACCCACCCATACCCCTACATTTACCCCTTACCTAACACTACGGGGAATTTAGCATGGCCAATTCATCTGACCTGCACATCTTTGGACTGTGGGAGGAAACCGGAGCACCCGGAGGAAACCCACGCAGGCACAGGGAGAACGTGCAAACTCAACACAGTCAGTCGCCTGAGGCGGGAATTGAACCCAGGTCTCTGGCGCTGTGAGGCAGCAGTGCTAACCACTGTGTCACCGTGCCGTGCCATAACCTCTCTTATTGTTTCCATCGTTCTCAACTGTCCCCGCATACATATTATCTCCACACTTTCCAGTATTTGGCAGCACATAGACGTGACTCACAGTGTAACTGCAGATAATTTTGTCTGTCGTTCCAGGCAAATTCATTCTCGGAGAAATCCCCTTTCTCTGGTTATGATGAATGGACGTTAAATCAATACTTCTAATCTTGCATCATTTCGTTTCTTTCCTGGTGCATCGGAATATTCATAGCCAGCACGATGAAACACTCAACCCTGCCATTCCTTGAGCCAGCACTTGGCAGCATTACATCACTGGAGTTTGTACACACTTATCTGCATCTCTCGCTTTCCAAACTATATTTATTCACATCCATGCAGTGTGCACACAATTTGGATTTTGTTTCTCTCTGTCTGCATCGCTCCCTCCCAAACTTCTTGTTGTAGATTAGCACCAGCTGCGCATTCAGGTATTGTGAGTATCATGGTAGTCTCGTGTTTTATTTCTTTTTGGTTCCCATATTCCCACCAATATAGTTTAAATGCCTCCCAAATGCCCCACAAACAGCTCACTCTCATATCTATCATTTGCAACCCTGTCCACCTTGCAGAGTTGTTGTCTAACTTCGAACCCATCCCATCATCCCATGAATCTGAAGCCCTCCTGCAGCATCATCCTTTCAGTCATACTTTGATCAATTGAGCACTCCTTTATGCGCTGCCTTGTAAACGGCGCTGAGAGTATTCCAGTGATTACTACTTTTCTGTTCCATCTTTCTCGGACTCAGTCCTAAATTCTGATTCGCAGACGACTTCACCCTTCCAAACAATGTTAATCCAACCAACATGGCCATAACGTTTCAACACTCAGTACCGCCCACATGAATGTCCTGCACACACGGTGATATGCTTGACCCCACCATTCTGGAGGTATTTTGTCAGTCACAGAACCACATGCACCTTCCTCAACATAGTCACTTCCATTGCTCTTCCTTCATTTATCCTCTCCTCATGTATAGTCCGGCCTCATGTGGTGCCAGAAAGCTTGCTTTGACTGCACACCCCTCAGCGGTCAGCTCCTTCAACAGCTTCTGAAAGGATAATCTCATTTTAACTGAGTCCACAGGCTATTCATGTATATATTGACTGTTTCTGTTGGACTCACTAATTACCCATTCTAATCACTTTTCTTTCCCGGCTGTTAAGACTGCAGTGTGATCAGCTCTCTGAATGTGCTATCCACCTCACGCTCAGGGTCGCAGATGTACCACAAAGCCTCGTCGTTGTCTGAGTTCCAAATCTGACCTTCGTCTATGACACCAACAGGGCTGTGACTTTGCAGTGAAACAGAACACATTTTCCATTTGATGGACCTGTAAAATGATGTCTTCAATGAAATTGAACTAGGTTTACATAATAAGTTTTAGGGTTATTGCCTTATCAAACTGTCGCTCATTGTTTTTACTTTCTCGTGTTGGCTCGGACTTTCACTTGTTCTTTGTATTTCTGAGTTAAAACATTCTTTCAAAGAAGAAAAAATTAAGGGGCTGAGCTATAGCAGTTCAAAGACAGTCAGAGTAGGAGTTTATCCGAAAAAGAACTGACAATTTTTCTGTGATGCTCCTCGTGCTTCATTCAACTTAAATGCAGGCACGACTCAGCAGCAGAAATGTGTCTACGTGACTCCCAGGTACATGTAATCCTCGAGTCAGCTCTCCACTCTTCTCCCTCAAACGTTCACCGTCTCTGAGACTCCCAGGTACATGTAATGCTCCATCTCCCACTCCAATCTGCTATCGAGTCACTTCACCATCTCTGTCATTCAGAGGTAAGTGTAAACCCCCAGCTCCCACTCCATTCTGCTCCCTGTCAGATGCACTGTCTCTGTGACTCCCAGGAACTTGTCATACTCCAACTACACCTTCACTCTACTCGCTCACAGGGTCACCATCTCTGTGTCTGCCGGTACGTGTTAACCTCCAGCTCCCGCTGCAGTCTGCTCCCTCATGGGGTCGCCGTCTCTATGTCTCCCAGGTACATGTCATTCTCCAGCTCTCACCCTTCTATGCAACCTCACAGTGTCACCGTCTCTGTGTCTCCCATATAATCTTCCAGTTCATATTTCACTCTGCTTCCTCTAAGGATCACTGTCTCTGTGACTCCCAGGTTCATGTAGACTACGAGCTCCCACTCCACTCTGCTCACTGATCGGAGTTCTGTCTCTTTGACTGCAAGGTACGTCTAAGCCTCAATCCTCATGCTAATTCACATCCTCCCACTTTGTTGCGTTGATAACTCCCAATTGTGAGTTGGCCTCAAGCTCCTGCTCCACGTTTGCTCTCTCTGTGCTGGTTTAGAGCCTCCTGCTCTGCAACTTTTCCAACTTCAAGTCCCAGTCTGCCTCGATACTCGCTGCTGTTTTGCACTGTCCCACTCAGTGCTGCTCACTGTCAGGTTATCTGCCTTTTCACTCCCAGGTCATATTCGATCTCAAGCTTCAGCTTAGACTTATAACGTTCCATTCCGCAGCGCTGTCTTTGTACATGGAAGAAAGCAGGAAAGACGAGGAGAATTTAATGGCACAGAGTCTGTTACAGTGATTGAGAGCACTGTCGAGAGATAACGAGTAAAATGGAGTGGTACAGAGCCCTGCAGGGCCTGAAGCAGACGACTGGAAAATGTAAACAGAGATTCCAGAACTGAAGAGACAAAGGAAATAGATGATAGCTTGTTGGTGCTGAAAGTTGTTACTCGATTTAGAGCTCTGTAAAGTCTAAAAGGCTTGTAGTAAGATGTTCACACAAATATGAACACTTGACCAAAGGAAACAATGACAGACTGGCAGCTTTGGAGGTACTAGAATCTTGATCTTGTGGATGTTTGAATTAAGTGATTTGTCATGACTGGCGGGTGTAAAGTTTAAGGGGGCCCTGTCGAAGCTGCTGGTGTTCAAGGGCACTCAGTGCAGGAAGACGTACAGAGTAAGGGAGCAGTGTCAGGGATGGATGAAACCATAGATACAGGATGAGTGGTCGGGGTTTGAAGACGAGACACAGACAAGGAGGGTGTTAGTCCCTGAAATAGCTTTCTCACCATTGGACACGTTCACCACCTGCAATCATTCAGGATTCAGGAATGGGATAATGTGCTGTGGTAGCCAAGGAGGGAGGAGGAACTGCAGGGGTTCACTCAGATAGGGAAGTTTGAAGGGATTGGAGCATTTACAGAGAAAGGGAAATTTTAGGGACAGAAACAGGGAACTGGAATGGAAAGATGCAGAGTTGCAGAGAAGATTTGCTTATGATGCTGGGAGAGTTATAGGGAGTGGAGGAGCAAACACAGATTGTGGTCGGCCTGTTGACGCAGCTGGAGAGGGTTACAAACTGTCGGAAGTGTTGCAGCACTTGAGAGAGCTTGATAGACAGTGGACCACAAAGTCTGTAGGGACTGCAGTAGGGCTGACAGATGGGGAGCCATATTTGAGTTTGAGGAATGTACAGACATAGAGAGTGTTGCAAGGAATGGAGGAGTTCACAGATGGAAGGAGGGCTGCGCAGATTGGTGTACGTTGTGGAGAAAGTAAGGGCTGTTAACTAAAAAGGATCAACAGGCAGGGAGGTGGTAGGATCAGGAAAGGGCAAGAGAGAAAGAGAAGATTAAGAAGAGTTGTCAGTGTGTGCAATAAGGTTGCAGAGACGTTGGGTTATAGGGAATGGAGAAGCACACAAAAGTAGGGACGCTGCAGGATATGATGTTACAGAGATAGGGGATGTTCCAGCAACTAAAGGAAGTTACAAAGATAGGGAGGGTTTTGGCCCGAAGGAGGAAACATTGTGAGGAGATTGTGTTGGTTAAACAGATGGGGACGTTAGTAGTGACTGCAGAAAATCGTGGAGACAGAGTGTTGCACAGAAGTGCATGTGTAGGCCATTCAGTTCCAAGAGCCTACGAACTGTCGGATACAATCAGGACTGATCATCTGACTCGGTACTCTGTTTCCACATTCACCACATTCCTTTTGACATAGCCATGACTGGAAGAAGTTCAGTATGAGGCAGGGTTGGAATGACTGGAGGAGGCGATAACAATCAGGATGGTTGCACTGACTGGAGGAGGTAATGTGGAGAGAGAGGCCTGGCGTGACTGCAGAAGGTGGCAACGATAGGAAGGTTGGAGTAATCGCAGGAGGTGACAGAAATTGGGAAGATTGGAGTGCCTTGAAGGAGGTGACCGCGATAGGCAGTGTTGGTGGAGTGACTGGAGGATGTCACACAGAGAGGGAGGGCTGTGCAGTCCAGTGAAGGTGAAACATATAGGGAGCGTTTCTCAGACAGAAGATTATGAGGATGTGAGAGGCAAGTTTAATGCACAGAGCGTGAAAGGAGTTTGGAGCATGCTGTCAAGAGTGGTTGCGGAGGCAGACACGACAGGGCATGTTAGGTGGATTTTAGATGAGCACATGATTACACAAGTAAATAAGAGAAATAGGACAAGGACACGCACAAGGGATGACTTAAATTTTGCCTCATGCTCAGTACAACATCCTGGGCCCGTTCCTATGCTGTATTGTTCTAAGAAACTCTTTTACCATTATCCATCAATGATAAACCTGGGCCGACAAAAGAGTCTGACCTCTCAGGGATGAAAGTGAGAGAAATGGGCATGCGGAGTGTGGTGGGGAAAGTCCAAGGAAGGGAGTAGACTGTGTAAGAGGGAGCACGAGGAATAAAAGCAAATTGAAGCATAGGAGAGTCTAAGTCATGTTTGGAGGGAGGACACGTACACGAGTGGAATAAATTAGCAGCAGATTGCTGAGCGACGATGAAACCCTCATTTGAACGTGACTGGAAAAAGTCACTATACACTGTATCATACAATTAAAATACTCATTACTCGAGGGAACGCAGGGTAGACAATGGCAAAGAGATAATCAGGGAGGAGAGTGATGAGACACAGCAGTGAATGAACATGGATTCAGATCCACAGGAAAAGCACGACACCACGGCCTCGCGCATGAACTACAGCAAAGGAAGTTAATTTTTGAATTATAGACTAATGCTAAATAATATTCACCTCTGATGCAATTTCCTCGCAACTCAGTGTAAACTGTCCAACTGAACCGTGTTACGGAAAAGATAGCGCAGAACTGGAATCAGAGAAACACTTCAGATTTCATATCTTGCGCTTCTCTGCAAAATGAGATGATTAAAAAATTGAGTGATATTCAGAAGAAACAAATATATTTCTTGGTTTGAGTACTAAACATCCAATGGTAAATGGTTTTCCAAAATCCATAACGACCAGTTCAGGATGGGAATTTACAAAATTAATTGTGTTATCAAGTATGTTAATGACAAGCTCATGTTGTAGAGAGGGCATGAGTGATTTGATGAATCATGTATTTTGACAATGTCTTTCCGTCCGCCAATTTTATTCGAACAAATATTGTTTGAATCACAAAAGTTTGTAATGCACGAAAGACGAAATTAATAATGGATAGAAATAACCTTCTGTCACAATTGAATTCAATGGCGGGTAAGTACCCAGAATTCCTTGCAACAATGAGTGTCCTCCATACTCATTGCAGGAGCACATTCGAAGTGTCGGCGTCATCTGCTTGGTAAAAGGCAACAGACACGCTTTTCGAGACGGTCGGGCTTCAGAACATAGAATTAAGGATGAAGACCGAGAGCATCTAAGAACGCTATAAGCGACAAGCGTCCACCTTGAAAAATAACTTGTGTGAAAATTCTTTGTAGTTCCGATGTGAACAGCCGCCATCTTGGCCAGGGATCGGGACGGATGCACAGGCGGACCGTGACGTCATAGTACAGCGCGGAGCCTGAGGGTGCTTCATGCAGATGTTGAAAATCTGAGACTGAAACAGGAAGCGCTTGAGGAAGTCACCAGATCTGGCAGTACAAGTGGACAGAGATTCAGATTTAACAATTCCAGTCCAGTGTGTATCTTCTGCAGAACTCATTGTCCGGGTTATACAGTGTATTGGGCGACAGCATTTTTAGCAGCATCACCCACAAGTAATATTTGTAACATGCAGCATTCTCCTTGACCGTTTTAGTGCATTTGGCATTTCCAATCAAACTGTTGAAATGTGTTATCTCACACTTGTGAGCAGGTGTGGCTTGAGAGTCCAGGCCTTCTTAGTCAGAGTCGAGTACTTTATATTTAAGTCCTTGGTCCAGCCATCTTCAGCTGCTTTTTTCAAAGACCTTCCCTTCGGAAGTAGGGTTATTGATTGTCGATTGTACAATATTCGCCAGAATTTTCATCTGCACAGACACTGATCTACCGCACATCCGCATGTACAGGTTATAAGTTCTCTTGTTGAGCTGGCAGGCTTGTCTCATTGGGAACAAATTTATAACATAAACCTCAACCTAGGATAAACGTCTTCGGAAAAATCGCTTAGTCAGATGTAGCAAGACCTGGAAAGCATCTAAAATTTGCACATTTAGCAAGTAGCAGTCATATCACATCTTCGACAAGAGAATCTGAATGACCCTTTATAACAGTCAACAGCAATATCATTGCTGAAGCCTCCCACGAGCAGCATGTTTGTTGTGTACAACTTACTAGAAATTTAACACGACTAGCCATACAGATACAGCTGATGCAAGACAGGGCTGAAAATGTGTTGCTGGAAAAGCGCAGCAGGTCAGGCAGCATCCAGGGAACAGGAGAATCGACATTTCGGGCATAAGCCCTTCTTCAGGAATTAAGGAACAGTTGAGGAATCCGGAGTGTGGGGGTAAGTACATGAAAGATTTTGGGACTTACTGTCTTTAATTTCCGATATGGCTAGGAAGAACTGTTTGTTTAGTTTATGGATCCTTCTGTGGATGAAGAACAGTAGAGGTCCTTTGCAGGTCTGTGAGAGTGTTGTCCTGAGCTGGGGTAGGTCGAGTTGCAGGGAATGTAGGTAGCGGCACATGGCTGCAAGCGTGGAGTGGAGGATCCGGAGGGAGGTCTGTTGCTGGAGGCTTTGGATTTGTTGTAGGTATTGGTTGTCCTGGTTGGGTCCAAATTTTATTGGTCGGAATGTAGTCCGGAGTCCGTGCAGGATCATTCAGTTCCGTAGGCAGGTGCTGAGGAAGGAGATATGGCTGTGGTCGCGACTCTGTTTGAGAATGTGGCTGAAGAGCTTCTGTGCAGAGGAGATGACCTGGAGGGTGCAGTGAGAGAGGGACTCACTGAAATCTTTGTAAAGGGAGGAAGAGAGCTTCTTCAAGGAAGGCATCCTTGTAAGAGGATTCACAGTACGTTAAAATCTTTGAGGAGAAAGTGAGGTCTGCAGATGCTGGAGATCGGAGCTGAAAATGTGTTGCTGGAAAGGCGCAGCAGGTCAGGCAGCATCCAAGGAACAGGAGAATCGATGATTCGGGCATAAGCCCTTTTTTCAGGAAACTGATTGCTTCAGGGCTTAGTTTCTTCAGGGAACTAAGCCCCGAAGAAGGGCTTATGCCCGAAACGTCGATTGTCCTGTTCCCTGGATGCTGCCTGACCTGCTGCGCATTTCCAGCAACACATTTTCAGCTCTGATCTCCAGCATCTGCAGACCTGATGCAAGACAGGGCACTGGCAAAAGATCTTGCAGCGCTCAACTCACCTTCAAACTGCGCGTCATTTGCAAGACATAAGCATTATGTGATATGGAATGCTCTCCATTTGCCTGTTTGAATGCTGCTTCAACAACACAAGCAACTTGCCAATATCTGGGACAAAACAGCACTTTGCCAACCACCTTCACCATTCACTTTCTGGCCCATTGGCGTACAGTAGCATCAAAGACCTTTATCCCTTGTGTAAAATTCTTCTGGACGGGGAGCTTTTGCTGTTCACCAGTCGGTTATTTACATCCCAGAAATAGGTTCGCACCTCAGGACGTACAATGCCTCATAGACGCTGGGAGCAACAAAGAACAAATGACAAAAAGTCTTAACAACCCAGTAACAAGCCCTTCGTCCCTCCAAGCCTGTGCCAATTCACATCCACTGTCTGAACCTATTACTTAATCCGTAAAGATCTGTATCCCCCTGCTCCCCAACTACTCACGCATCGATCCAGACGGACCTTAAATGACTCTACCATGTCTGCTTCTACTACTTCGGCGGCGAACGCGTTCCAGGCATCTACCACCTTCGGTGTGAAGTATTTTCCGCGTGTACCCCCTTAATCTTTTCACCTCTTCCCTTGAATGCATCAGCTCTCGTTATTCACACTGGAAAAAAAAAGCTTATCGCCATCCACCTTGTCTATAGCCTTCATGAGTTCGTTGACCTCAATTAGATCCCCCAATGTCCTTTTTTCGAATGAAAACAATCCTCACCTGTTCAACTTCTCTTCATAGCTTCCATAACAGGCAACATTGTCACAAACCTTCCACGCATCCTCTCCAAAGTCGCCACATCCTCTTGGGTAATGTGGCGACCAGAACTCCACACAGTATTCTAAATGCGGCCGAACCAAAGTCTTGTACAATTTTAACATGACCTGCCAGCTTTTATACTCAATTCCCCGACCGATGAACTCAAGCAAGCCATATGCTTTCTCGACCACTCTATCCACCTATGCAGCAACCTTCAGTGTAATGGACCGGAACTCCCAGATCCCATTGCTCATCAATTTTTTTCCAAGGCACTTCTGATCACATCATACAACTTGCTTTATTCAGGAATGTTCCTTTTTGCTTTTGTTAGAGCCTTTTGTATCTTTCGATATGAATGGATCATTCAAATCTGAGGGGGTGTGTAATAGTGTGAAGATGTCTTTATGAAATTAGATTTTATTGTTTTGAGATTTGACAGTGTATGGTTTGCATTTGTATCTCATTTCCTGGAGTAATAGATTGAAAGAATTGAACATTATGGAGTCAAATCAAACATGAGATAATGATCCATCAGAGTCACTTAGTCCATCAGTCCATGAAGGTAACACCTTTATCTGGAATGTCTGTGGCAAAAAAACTTTCAAACCGCAGTGTGAGTATAAAAGCACACCACCACCACCACCCCCACCGCCCCCTGTGCACACACAAATTTGAATGTTTCAGTGAACTGAATGCAGCAAAAAATATTCAACATTATCCAGGTAACAATCGAAAAAAAAATGCATAGCATAGAAGCATACCTATGTTGTGTTTGTGCGTATAGATTAACAGATCATTCAACTTGGAGGTTTGTGAGGAGATCAGCACCATGGAAATGTCTGGATTGTGGAAAGAATTGCAAATACCCAGGCCAGTTGGAGGCTCATCATCAAAGACACTCCTGGGAGAGAATGTTGACCTGCTCCATTTGTGTGAAGGGATTTACTCGGTCATCCAGCTTCCTGTAACACCAGTGGGTTAACACTGACAAGAGACCTTTCCCCTGACTGTGGGAAACAATCTTTATTATCTGTAAATGTCTTAAATTCAATGGTCTTAATTGAACATCAAAATGTTCACAGAGGGAGAAATCATTCAACTGTTCCATGTGTGGGAAGGTATTCACTTGGGTATCCAAACTAATGTCACACAAAAGTCTTCACTGTTGGGAGAGAAGCTTTGTCTGCTCTGCTTGGGAAGGGATAAACTTCATGGTCTCGACTAATGTCACCCAGTCGAGTTCATACTGCAGAGAGGTCATTAGTCTGTTCTGTGTATGAGGAGAGAGTTATCAAATCAGCAAAGCTTCACACATTCAAGCATAGCCATACTGTACAGGGACCTGCACTGAGTGTGGGAATGGATTGACTTGGTCATCTCTTCTCAGTGAGCATCAGCATATTCACACTAGGGAGAAACGTTTACTTGCTCCTTGTGTGGGAAGGGAACCACTCGATTCTCCAATCTCAGCAGATATGGGCTTGTTCACACTATTAACAGAAACTTTTAATGACTTTGAGAAGGGGTCTAGGAGCAGCAACGTTTTGATTAAAAAGCAGAAAACATATGGGAATTAGAATCAGAGCATAAACATTCCAATGAGCACCCACATATATTCCTCTACCCCATATTTACCCAGACTAATAGCCAACCCTCTGGGCAATTTAACAAGGCCAATTCACCTAAACAGTGAACCTTTTGGATTGTGCGACTGAACCTGAGGAAACCCATGCAGAAATAGAGAAAAGTAAAAACTTCTCACAGATAGCTGTCCAAGGCTGGAATCAAACCTGGTCATTGGTTCTCTGAAGCTTAACACTGCACCACCATACCACATGGTGGGCGAGGCACATCATCTGCACTGTGGGTAGCAAGAGAATCAATGATTCATCCGCAAATGTGAGAGGCCAGTGAGCTGGAATCGGTTTAGTTCAGTCGGCTGGATTGTTATATTACTAACTCGTTTGATATTAGGCATGTGGGTTCGATTCCCATCACTGGTACGAGATTGCCATTAAGGCTGTTCTACGCAACCTCTTCCACCAGCTGAGATGTGGTGGCTGTCTGGTTAAATCATTACCAGTCACTTCTTTCTCTAAATAAATCAGTAGTCCCTATGATCTGGTAAGATTATGGGAGCACACACATTACAGTGATTGTGATCTGCTGTTACTACGTCCAGAACTGAACTGCGTTCATTCTGTTAGCAGGGGTTTACGTAAGTGGATATGAATGATATCTTCAATTGACCTGGGGGTTCAGTGTTCAGTTGTCAATCACATCAGATACGTAGCTTTATTTTCCGTTGACTTATCTCCAATTAGAGGAGACTGGTAGACATACATTTACTGCCCTGTTTTTGGTCCTTTTCTTCATTGTTCTGGCTTGATTTGTATTTTAAAAATATTTTCCCACATTCAGGATTTCTGAATGTGCTACACAGCTACTGAACTCCGTGTGATGTGTTGCCCTTTTGTCAGAGGTACAGGAGCTAAAATGCGCCGATGGACAGTTGGAAACACAGTCAAATAGTGAAAGCACAAGATTGGTTTCTCATCAGTGTGAACATGTTGATGGGACTTCAGTTTCTGGTCACCTATATAGCATTTCCCACTCTCTGGCATTTGAACAGTTTCATGTTACTGTGAACCCGTTGGCATATCAGGAGCATGGATGACTTAAGTGCATTCTTTCCGAAATTCGGAACACATGAATAACCTCTTGACAATATAAATTTGTTGTAGTCTCAGCAATTTGCTGGAATCAATTATTTCTTTTCAAAAATACAGCAGATACATGGTCTCTCCTCTGTGTGAACTCGCTGGTGTCTCAGAAGAATGAATTAATGAATGAATCCGTTCCCACACTTAGAGAAGTTGAACAGCCGCTCTCCAGTGAGTTCGCAGATGGAAAGTGAGATCAGATGATGGCCTGACTCCACTACGACTGTGCGAACACTTGAATGGTTTCTCATCAGTGTGAACACATTGGTAGTACACCAGTTCCTGAGAACTTTTAAATCTATTCCTATACTCTGCACAATTATATTGTCTCTCTTCCATGTGAACTCACTGGTGCATCAGCAGTTTAGATAACTGAGCAAATTCCTTCTCACACTCACAACAGTTGAATGGCTTTTCCACAGTGTGTTTGCACTGATGAATGTTCAGGGCAGACAAGTAATTGAATCGTTTCCACAGTCAACATATTTCCAGGATTTCTATCCAGCATCCATCTATTTATCTGTCGAAATTCCAGATGATTGGCTGAAGCCTTGCCCACAGATAGAACACGTGAATCATTCCACTGTGACTGTCAATTTCTCCTTTCATTTTCAAAGGCTGATAAGTTTCAGGTTACATTAAACAGAGCAACTTCATCATATTCTGATATGATACTTCGTATCGGTTTCCCAACAGCAAATCTTCATATTTAATACCACTGAAATTAAAATAGAAACAGCTCAGTAAAAGAGAACTTCCAAAAACATCAAAGCATAGAATTTTCATTCTTCCTCGGATGTGGCTATTGTCTAAAATATCAGCATTTATAGTTCATTATTAATTTGACTGGACAAGGTGATGATGAGCTGCCTTCTTGAACCACTGTTTCCATGTGCTGTCGGTTGACCAAAATTATAGTGAAATCCACAATTTTGACCCAGTAACACTGGAGGAACGGCAGTATATTTACAGATCCCGATGGTAAGTAGTTTTTAGGATGTTCCTATCTATCCACTGCCCTATTACTTTTAGATTGAAGTCTTTGTGAATTTGATAGGTACTGTTAAAGGAGCCCTGTTGAATTTCTGCAGTGCGTCTTATGGATGTTACAGATTGCCTATCTGAATGTTTGGTGGTGGAAGATATAGATGTTTGTCGAAGTTGCGTCAGTGTCATGTGGTGCTGATCAAGTCAGCTGCTCTGTTCTGGATGGTGTTCAGCTTTTCAGCATTGTTGCAACTGCAATCAGGAGTCGTCAAGGAGGTTATGACTTAACTGTCTCTTGTTCCTCAGATGCTGCTGAATCTGCTGTCCTTCTGCGCATTACTGATTTAACACTGCACTCATCCAGGCAAGCAGGAACCATCCCATCATGTATCCTATTTCTGTTTTGTAAAGGACTAAACGGTAGGTCGGTAAAGAATACAAAGAAAGAGAAGAACAGTTTCAGAAACGTATGGATAACGACCTGGCTCGGAGAGTGAACAGCTGTTAATGGAGCTACTGACTAACCACAGCTGTTAGAAA
This sequence comes from Chiloscyllium plagiosum, assembly GCF_037043375.1. Classification (NCBI taxonomy): domain Eukaryota; kingdom Metazoa; phylum Chordata; class Chondrichthyes; order Orectolobiformes; family Hemiscylliidae; genus Chiloscyllium; species Chiloscyllium plagiosum. The sequence continues at coordinate 82,586,344 of NW_028270175.1, forward strand.
ATGGCAGGCTATGTGATAGACAGGCTTTAGCGAGTCAAGAATATCCCAGAATATCCCAGTGTTCTTATGGACACTGTGTTTAACCGGCTGGCGAAGTTAGTTTCTCATAGAGATTGAGACTTCTGCAGCACTGAAAGAGAACGTTTGACCCTCCTTGCCATTGTCAATCATCAAGCATCCACTATCATCTTATTTTCCAGAACTTGGTCTGAAGCCGTATGCGCTCCGGTTCTTCAAGTGATCAACGAAATTCTTTATATTCCACCATCTCCAGTGAAATGCAATTACACCACAGGTATTCTCCTCCCTCCCTTGTCCAATTTCGGCAGGGACCATTCCCTCCTAGACAACCGGGTGCACACTGCGTTCACTCGCAACACCTCTACCAACAGTATCATGGAATCTTCCCCTGCAATCACTGAAGATGTGACAAATGCATTCATCGAATAGAAGAACTATGAGCAAGAGACGGCCGTCCGGATCATCAAGCCTGCTCAGCCATTCAATAAAATCACGGCTGATATTTCCATGGACTCAAATCCACTTTCCCGTCCACTCAACCTATTCCTCAAGTCATTTATTGTTCAAATGCAAATCAAACTTAGCTTTGTAAATATTTACTGAAGTAGCATCAACCACTTCGCTGGGCAAGCAGCTCCATAGATTTGCAACCCTCTGGTTGAAGAAATTCCGTCTTAATTTAGTACTAAATCTGCTACATCTAATTTTGGTACTATGCTCACTTGTCCTCGTTTCACCCGCTAGAGGAAGCATACTCTCTACGTCTCTCGTATGTATTCACTTCATAGTTTCATATGTTTCTGTATGATTCTCCTCATTCTTCTGAATTCCAATGAATAGAATTCCAACATACTCCGTCTCCGCTCAACAGCCAACACCCTCAATGCCAGACTCAACCTCGTAAACCTTATCCAGTTCCACTATGTCCTTTCATTAAGTAAGGATATCAAAATTGCACATATTACCACAGGGGTATCCTCACCAGCACATTGTACAGCTGCAAAAAAACCTCTCTGCTTTTAAACTCAATTCCTTTAACAATGACAGACAAAATTCCATTTAATTGCTAATTACTAGCACCTGAAGATCAACCTCCTGTGATTTATGCACAACGACACCCAGGTGACTCTTCGCAGCAGCATGCTGCAATCTTTTACCATTCAAGTAATAAACATTTTTTTTACTATTACTCCGACCAAAACGTATGATTTCAAATTTAATGACAATTTGTTTCATTTGCCAGAACTTTGTCCAATCACTCAATGTTTCTATGTTCCTCTGCAAAGTTTTACAGTGCTCTGCATACTTTTGTCTGCCACTCATTCTCGTGTCATCTGCCAAAATTTAAACGCTACAAGTGACCCCAAATTCCAAATCATCTGTAGAAATTGTAAATATTTGCGGTCCGAAAACCAATCCCAGAGGGGCACCACTGGTCACAATTTCTCTCCACTCTTTTATCCCTATTGGTCAACCAATCCTCTATCCATGCTAATACTCTATCCTTAACAGCATGCATACTTATGAAGCAGCCCCCTTGTGTGTCACGTTATCTGAAGCCTTTTGAAAATGTAGGTACTCCACATTCACGAAGTCGTCAATGTACACCACGCCCGTAATGTCTTTGTAGAATTCCAAAAGATTTTTCAAGCATGATCTGCCCTTCATGAACTCACGGTGCGCCTGTCCAATTTCTGTTGAGATGCCCTGCTAGTTCTTCCTTGAAAATAGACTCAAACAACTTCCCCACTATAGAGGTTAAGCAAAATGATCTGCAATTCCCATTCTTTTCTCTGCCTCACTTTTTAAACAGTGGCTTCACATTATTTCCGTTCTGCAGGGACTGTCCCAGAGACCAACGAATTTGGGAAAATTACCGCCAGCGCATTTGCTTTGTTCTCCCACCATCTGTTTTAGTACTCTGATATGCATTCCATCAAGACCAGCAGACTTATCCATTCTTTGCTGTGTTAGATCCAACAATCCAACACTAGCTCTTGTGTATTTTTTTTCGGATCGTCACCTGCCTCCAAATCTTTGTTAATTACTGGCATGATATTAGTGTCCTCCACTGTGAAAACTGATGCGAAATACCTGTTCAATGCCTCAGCTATTTCATCATATCCCATAACTAAATGCCCCTTCTCATTCTCTGAACCAACAACGTTTCTTTCAGCTACTCTTTTTCCTTTTATATATTTTTTTCTAGAAAACTTTGTGTGTCTTTATATGTTGTGTTTTTTGTGTGTTCTTTCTTTTCTTTACAGCTCTGTGTGTGGCTTTCTTTTGACGATTAAAGTTTTCCCAGCCTTCCAGTTTCATGCCTTTTTGCCATTTTATTTGACTTCTCTTTTAATTTGGCAGCCTCTCTTATTCCCTTAGACACCTGTGTCAGAATAACGATCTTTTTTCAGTCCTTCCTTTTTCACTGGAATATATTTTGCTGAGTTCTTGAAAAAAATCGTTGAAACTCCTCCTCTGCTCGCCAACTGTCCCCCCTGACACCTTCTTTTCCGGTCGACTTTCGCCATGTCGTCCCTCATTCTATTTTAGTCCCCTTTTCCACAAGTTTTGGACCCTGGCTTTGGATGCTGTCTTCACACTCTCTATCTGTATTCTAAATTCATGCATATATTGAACACTTCTTCGAAGAGGATCAATAAATATAAGTGTAATACAGAGGACAGGATCTAGGATAGCTTGCTTCCTCGCCAGATCCATAAAACGTAGATTACAGAATACGACAGCGCAGTACAGCTACTTCAGCCCTGTGAAACCAACCTGAAGCCCGTCTGACCTACACTATTCCATTCTCGCCCATATGACTATCCATTGACTATTTACGTGTGTGTAAAGTTGGCGCATCTACAACTGTTGCTGGCACTATCTTCTGCGCCCCTGCTGATCAATGAGTAAAGAAACTGTGTCTCTGACGTCTATCCTATATCTATCCACCCTGAATTTGATGCTATACCCCCTCATACTATACATTACCATCCTTAGGAAAAAGGTTCTCTGTGTCCACCCCACCTAACGCTCTGATTATCTTGTATGTGTTAATTGAGTAACATCTCAACCTTCTTCTCTCGAACGAAAACAGCCTCTAGACGCTCAATCTTTCTCGGAAGTCCGCCCCTCCATACCAGACAACATCCCAGTAAATCTTCTCAGAACCCTCTCCAAAGCTTCCACATCCTTCATGATTGAGCAGAACAGCACACTATACTCCAATTGCGGTCGCAACAGAATTTTGTACAGCTACGAAATGACCTCATGATTCCGAAACTCGATCGTTCCAACAATAAAAGCAAACAATCAGTATGTCTTCTTAGCAGCCATTCAAACCGCGTGGCAATTGAGGGAACTATGTATATAGACATTGAGATCTCTTTGCTCATCTACACGAACGAGAATTTTACCAGTACTCTGCGTTCTTGTTGCTCCTTCCAAAGTGAATCAACTCACACTTTTATGCATTCATTTCCATTTGCCACCCATACAGCTTATCTGTGTCCCTCTGACACCTACAACATCTTTCAGCAGTATCCAGACCTGTACCAACCTTCGTTGTCGTCCGGAAATGTACGAACACATCCATCCACGACCTCAATCAGGTAATTTATAAAAATGCAGGATGTTTATCCAGGAATCTTCCATGATTGTGTATTAATGTGATCGTAGAGTCACAAGCAGAGATCAAAAGACACTTATAAGAAAGCTGAAATAGCATATTTTTTGCCAGATACGTGGGACGCAGCCAGAGCCAAATTTCGAAACATGCAAGTATCTTTAGCTCTGCTAAGCTTATTGAGTTGCAGCACAAAGATGAAAACTTAAAATAGTTGTACAAAAAGGCATATACATGGAAGGAAAGTGAATGCATCCCTGTATGTTATTACTTAACAAATGATGTCTTAATGAGGAAATGGAGAACATCACCTGACTACCTGTCAGGATATTGTTGGTTTGATCCCTACTAGGTAGGGTAACGCAGACTCTTGGTGCATTTGTTGGTGCATTCAAGCAGATGAGAAATGGACACAGATTCATCAATTTGTTTTGCCAGTAGGTAAAGAAAAGACGTGCTGCGAGTGGAGAATGTGCTACTAATTGAAGGAAATTTAATCGTGAGGACAACATAGGCTAAAATACAACGACATTTTTACGGGCCTGGACTGCACAAGAATGTAGTTGAATTTTGCCAGACATGTCATACGTGTCAGCGAATTGTAAAACTACGGTCAGTAATAAAGCCTGCACATTTCATACCTATTCCAGCCTTAGGGAAATCATTCTCAAGAGTATTGGTTGATTACGTAGGTCCCCTAACAGAAACACAAAGTGGGAATAAGTATTTATTACCAATAATGGATGTATCGACCAGATTTGCAGAGGTGCTCAATTACACATAATTGCAGTTCGAATGATTGCAGAAGAATTACTCTCTTTTTTTCTAAGAATAGGACCACCAACAGAGATGCAATCAGATCAGGTATCAAATTCCACTCCCAATCTATTAAAGGAGGATATGCATAGCTGTGGATTAAAAACAATTCACATCTACTGCGTATCATCCAAAATTACATGGTGCGCTATAAAGTTGGCATCAAACATGAAAGACTATGTTGAGGGTTTATGCTTAGGAGTATGCAAATGATTATGATAGAGAGTCCCGCTTAGTGCTTCTTCTGATCAGAAATGCACCAAATTATTCGACCAAATTCAGTCCATTTCATTCAATTTCTGGGCATAAATTAAGAGGACCGATAAAATTGATTAAAGACAAATTAACAAGTCAGATTTCAGAGACCACCTATTTGCATTATGTGTCCAATTTTAGAGATCGACTAAATAGAGCGAGGCTGTTGGCGAGACAGGATTTAAAAGTATCGCAGCATAAAATGAAACAGGAAGTGAATAAGAAATCAAAAATTCTCAATTTTGCCACAGTGGATGATGCATGGGTGTTTCTTTCAGTAATAGGTGAACCTTTAAAAGCATGGTTTAGTGGACCTTATCAAATTGAGAGGAAATTGAGTGAGGTGAACGACTTGACAGGGATTCCAGAAATGAAGAACTGTCATGTTATGTATGCTCAAAAGGTATTTTGGCAGCGAACGAAATCAAGGGGGTGCCTGTTTCATAATTGTCTGGTTTGCATAAGTGAGTTCTGTGGGTATTCTATATTTCGTTCTTTGTGTTTCTTTTTGTAATTTTGTGAATAATTTTTTTGTCGATTTTAAAATATTGTAGTCAACCTCGCTAACTTATTCTGGTTAATCGTCACTGTGCACTTACGAAAACAAATAGCACAGTTACGGTCTCGGCTGTCTGGTTAAGAATGATTTGAGTGGTCTGGCTTCGTCCATAAGAGGGGTTGTTTTTCTTACTACAGAGGAGATTGCAAAGAAATATTTTTAAGATGTATAAAATAATGTGGGATATGGCAAGGGTAGGCTGAAGGAAACATTTCCTCTTGATTTGTCATCGGGGGGTGCAGATTTGATATAAGAGGCAGAAGGGTTTGAGTAGATATGCAGAAGACTTTACCTGTCAGCGGGTGGTAGAGTTTGGAATTCTGCATCACAGAGGATGAAACCGACACAATGATCAGCAGTATTTCGATTTGAATTTGTGATGCAAAAGCAGGCAAGGCAAAGTGATGGAAAATGGGATGAGGATAGTCAAGCTGTTGTTTCTGACAATAGAACGTACAAAGAGAATGAGGGTTATCACCTCACCCATGCACTCACCTCGGGTCGTCATCCCTGCTTTTCCAAAGGTTAGGATTGTCCACCTTTACCACCGTGGTCCGAATTTGATTCTGGTTTTATTTTGTTTCAAACAGCGACAACTGCAAAAGCAAAGCGTCTGCCTCGGATCGAGTACAGAAGAGTCAATATTCCAGCCTCTTCAAAAAAGAACAGGTGCCTCAATAGTCCCTGCTCATTCGGTCAGCTCACCCTTTATGCACTTCTGATGACGCTTCCGAAAACGTTTCCAAGGATTTTCAAAGCTGAGACTGGGCTATTTATCTACTTTCCTTACCATTTCCAGGAGCCGCAGTGATTGGATCAGTGGTTATGGGAAATGGAAAGGTGCCAATGAGCAGAGTGGGAGAATATTTCAACTTCCACTCCAGTGATGATCAGAATCTCGAAAAACAGTTGGCAAATGCACCAAGAGTCTGCGTTACCCTACCTAGTAGGGATCAAACCAACAATATCCTGACAGGTCGTCAGGTGTGTTATTCATTGCGTCGCTGGCCCCTGCATGTATGCGTTCTCCAGAGTTGTAATGTTAACACGGACATGAACAATAGCAGTCTTGTTCACAAGTTGAACAATCAATAAGGATATTCACCGTTACTGTTTCAGTCCAATATTCTCCAATTTGCAAAACGGCCAGTTTCCTGAATAAAACACATGAGGTCTCATGACGCTTCAAGTCTCCATCTGTCTGCTCATCCATTCAATTGGATGACAGATGATCTGATGAATTTAAATTCCACTTACCTGCGTTTCATCCATAACTCGAAGTAAACTCGAGCCGAATCACACCAACGTATACTTCTGTTTATTTTCGGAGGTTTAGAATACTTTAAGGACGTGTGCGAGATTGAAAAACAATGAATACTATGAAACGAACTAACAATCACTTCATGCAATTTAACCCAGTGCAGAGTCAGCCATGTAAGAACTGTCTGATAGCGAAACCTTTACGCCTGCTTCTCTCTGTATAGGTGATCCTACACGAGTTGAATCTTTGCAGGATTTTTCTTAAAAGTTGCGAAGTTTCCCTGGGACAGATGCTCCCACAGTTCACAAACATGTGTCCTGCTAAAATAAAAGCGACTTTACATCTGCTGATTATCCTTTCCCCAGCCTGAGGTCCAAATGTTCCCTGCTCCATGTCAACCGAAGCTTGTCCACGTGAAGATGGAGTTGCCAGCCTGATGCCCTAATGCTCCCTGCTCCGAGTGAGGTTGGAGTGGAATATTCGGTTATTGTGGAATATTCGTTTTTAAATATAAGAAAAGCCTGCTGGCCATTCTCTTCAACCAGGTCGAAGTCAAACCGACAATCGCATGGTCTGTAATCCGGGACAGTTTTGATTGTAACACAGTCCTCGCGGATGCTTGAGGCAGGACGCTGCAGATTTCTGATGATAACATAGACGTGGGCAACCGCACTCACGTTCACAAGTTGAACATTCAGTAAAATTAATCACCGTTACTGCTTTGTTCCAATGGTTCCAACTTTCTGAAAAGGCGAGTTTAATTAAGAATATGTTGTCTTCATGAAGTTTCCATTCACCCTTTGTCTTTCAGCCATCGAATGGGATCATCAATTAACTGATACATTTCAAATTCATTTCACTGCTTTGGCTCCATCACTGGAGGTAATCTCGAGCCTAATCACAACATCGTATATTCCCGTTAATTTCCGAAGATTTAGATTAGTTTAACGACCTGCCAAAGTTTGCAGGAAATTCCATAATATAAAACTAGGTAAACGTCCCTTCTTGCAATGTAACCCAGAGCAGAGTTAGCCATATGAGAGAGGTCAGAGAGCGAAAACATTACCTCCACTTCTTTCTGCAGAGATCCTCCTCCAGGAGTGGAAACGTTTCAGGATTTTTCTTTATAATGGAAACATTCCGCTGGGACAGATAAACTCTCAAATAGCAACATGTATCTTGGTAAACACTATTTCACTTCAGTTTAAAATAGCTGAATACCCCCTCTCCCAGCCTGATGTCCCAATGCTCCCTGCTCCACGACAACAGAAGCTGCTCTAGCTGAGGTTGGAACTGCCTGCCTGATGTCTCTCTGCTCCCTGCTTCATGTCGAAAGAAGGTGATCCAGGTGAGTTTGAAGCACCCTGCCTGATGTCCCAAAACTCCCTGCTCCATGTTAATAGAGGCTCCTCCAGGTGTGGCTGGAGCTCCAAACCTGACGTTTTAGTGCTCCCTGCACCAAGTCAATAGAATCTTCTTCAGATGAGGTTGGAACTCCCAGCTCCATCATTTCATGCGCCGCTCATGTCAGAGAAAGACATCGCACTCCTCGATTGCATCACTGGAACTTCATCCGCGTGCTCATCCCCATCCTCATTTCCAGTTTAATATTCGCTGCTACGCCACTAAGTTTCTCTGATTCCGGGCTCGGGAACTGAGATTATATGATATTACGCAGCAGTATTTACTTGCTTGTGTTAGGAAATTAGTGTAGTAACTGACGCTCAACTCTATTGTTATTGGGAAATGCATTTCAACAATACCTTGCAGTATCCCCTGACTCTTCCATCTTTTGGAGAAATCTATAAATCTCAGCCTTCAACAAACTCAATGATGAAATCTCCACAGCCTCTCGGGCCATCGAAGTTGAAGTTACAGACCAATCTGTGTTCGGACGTCTCAGCCAGTGCTTGGCAAGTATTTCTGCTGTGCATGGGTGCTATTGCTAACATATCATCTGTCATTATTCTTATTGCTTTTCGCATCACGCTTTTCCATGGTTCCTGGATCGTGCAGTGCGTAACTCTTTGCGTTGTGGCTGCAGACAGATCAGATCGAATTTGACTCATAGGAATGGACACCTTTTTTTTCCATTTCACGCCACGTAATACGCACTTCGCAAACGCGGGAAGGAATCAATCATTTTTTACATGTAAAGAATTCTTCGAGGTGCGGATTTTGCACCGTCAAGCACCCACTATCTCACATCTCTGCGTTTCACATATAAGGATTCAAACTCACCCATTCTCGGAGATTTTTCTCCCTCCCAAAATCAGTCACCCTCCTTTAACGTCCCTCCTCACATTTCACGAAAGCCTTTGACAATCCAAAACTCACATTGACACCGTTCAATCTGTGCTGCCGCGCTCACTGTTGTTTGGTGTACGTGACCCAACCCACCATGGAAACCATTAAACAACTCGATCCATTTAGATGCGTCCGTTGTGAAATCTTTCTGCATGTAGCAATTTTTACTGACATGGACAGAGATTATTGCAGCATCAGACTCAGGAAAAGGATACCGCGCAGGAGTTAGCAAAAAATACTTTATTGGAAAGGAGGCATTTCTGTGGTCCTCTGCGTCATTTGTTTCATCTGTTCATTCGGCCCCGGATAGCATATTGTGAAATGTGCTGCAATTAACAATTTAGCAGAAATGTGATACTTGTGGAATCGATGCAGAACTGACTTATCAGACATTGTTTGGTTGATGAGCTATGAAGACGTCTTGGACAGACTCGGGTTGATTTTAATGGAGAGGCGATTGTTTGTAAACATGATTGAAACGTACAAACTCAGACTTTCCTCGTAAGACCTTCGCTCCATGCCAGGCAACATCTTCATACATCTTTTCCAAACCCTTCCCGAAGCTCCACATTCTTCCTATAATACGATGAACCGAACTGCATGCAATACGCCAAGTGCGGCCACATCAGAGTTTTGTACAGCTGCAACATGACCTCTTGGCCCCAAAACGTTATTCCTCCAGCAAAAAAAAAACTAACACACCATATTCTTTCTAAACAACCCGATCAACCTTGGTGGCAACAATCAGGATCCATCTCCATGGACACTGACACCTCTCTGCTCATGTTAACTGCGAAGAAACCTACCATTAGCCAAGAACAGTATCTTCCTGTTGGTACTTGCAAAGTTTTTCAACTCACACTTTTCCACACTAAACTGCATTTGCCACCTCTCAGCCTAGCTCCTCAGCTTATCTATGTTCCTGTGTCATCTGCAACATCCTGCTGCACTGTCCACACATCCATCGACCTTAGTGTAATCGGCAAATTTACTAAACCTTCTACCAACTCATCCGCGCTTTAAAGAAAATTGACAATTAGCAGTGGACCCAAAACAGATACTTGCGGTGCATCACTAGTAACTGAACCCCAGGATGAATATTTCCCACCAACCACCACCCTCGGTCTTCTTTCAGTTAGCTACTTTCAGATCCAAACCACTAAATAAAATTCAATTCCATACCTCCATATTGTGTTCAATAGCCTACCGTGGGGAACCGTATGAAATGCCTTACTCCAACCTATATATAAACTACAGCAACCGCTTTACCCTCATCCACCTGTTTGTTCACATTCTCAAAGAAATCAGTAAGACATTTCTCATGGCCCAACGTACCCTTCAGAAAACAGTGTTGGCTATCCCTAATCAACTTATTCTTTCTAGATGATTATAAACCCTATCTCTGAAAGCTTTTCAACACTTAACCTACAATCGTTGTAAGGTTCACTGTTCTACAATTAGCAGGGCTGTCTCTATACCACTCTTGAACAAGGGGACAACATCTTCTATTCCTGTAAACAATGGTGACATAAAGATCATAGTCAAATACTCTCAAATGTCCTCCTTGTCTTCTGAGAGAATCCTAGGTTAAATCCCATCAGGTCTAGAGAACATATCTGTGTTCACACTTTAATGAATTGCTAATATCTCCTCTTATGAAACTCAATTCCGCCCAGTTTAATAGGTCGTATCTCTATATTTTCCTCGACACCTTTGTATTTTTTCATGGGTGAATAAAGGCGGGAAATATTTCTTTAGCAATTCTCCTTTTCTTGGACATCTCGGACAACTTCCCAGTATTTTCCATCATGGGCCACTATCTTACTGGAATCATTCGTGACATACCTACAGAAATAGGATAGCACCTGCCAAAGACATTTCATGTCCCCTCCTGGTCCTTCCCGGCTAACGTTTCACTCTCAAGCGCCCGAACCGAGGCTTCACGTCTCATCTTTATATGAGCCTCCTTCTTCCCCTTGACAAGTGATGCAACATCTTTAGTAATCCACGGCTCTCTCTCTCAACCACTTCCTCCCTGCATTATTTGCACATACGAATCAAGGACTTGCAGCAGCTTCACATTTCAATTGAGCCCATCCTTGAAGTTACTTTCCCCATTCTATGCAAAACATATCTTTCCTAGTCGCATCATAATTGCCTTTTACCCTACCTATAACTCTTGCCCTGTGGGGTATACATATCCCTACCTATGGCAAAAGTGAACATAACCGAATTGTAGTCACTATCACCAAAGTGCTCACCTACCTCCAAATCTAATTCCTGGCTCTGTTCATTTCCCAATATCAAATCCAGTGAGGCCTCGCATCTTGTTGACGTATCTACATACTGTGTTAGGATACTCTCCTGCACATATTGGAATAAAAATGACTGGTCTAAGTACTCGAACTATTGATTTTTCAGTCAATATTGGTAAGTTAGAATTCCCCATAACAAGTGCACGTTACTTTCGCTTCTATCCAGAATAATATTAGCAATCCTTTCCTCCACATCTCTAAATTGCTTCGATGGTCTGAAGAAAACTCCCAACAGAGTAACGTCTCCTTTCCTATTTCTATCATCACCCCATATTACCTTAGTATCCGAGGCCTCACCAAATGCCCTTGCCGCCACTGGCATACTGTCCTTGAAAAACAATACCACACGTCTGCCTCCTTTCCCCTTTTCATGTTCTTACTGAAACTGCAACAGTTCATTTCCCACTCTGCGTGGTTATCTGAAATGGCTACGACACCGCAGTGTCAGGTACCAACACAAGCTGCAAGTTCACTCAACTTATTCAGGATGCCCCTGGTGTTGAAGTAAACATACTTTAAACCACCTTCCTGATTGTCAGTACGCTTTTCCGACCTTCAAACCTTGGGAAGGGAAATTGCGGTCTCTAAAGAAGGCGGCCATCTGGTGTATTCTGCTGTGGAGCTGGTCCTCTTGGGATCAGATACGGCGGTGGCGAAGGGATTCGGATACGGGATGGCATTTTTACAGGAGGTAGGGTGGAAGAGGTGTAATCCAGGTAGCTATGGGTGTCGGTGTGTTTGGAAAACATGTCGGTGTCAAGTCGGTCGTCATTAATTGAGATGGAGAGGTCCAGGAAGGGGAGGGAGGTGACAGAGATGGTCCAGGAAAATTTAAGGTCAGGGTGGAATGCGTTGGTGAAGTTGGTGAATTGGACAAACTCCTCACGGGAGCACAAGGTGGCGCCAATGCAGTCATCAATGTCACGGAGGAAGAGGTGGAGAGTGGTGCCGGTGTAATTACAGAAGATCGGGTCCCATACAGGTGTCCATGGCTACCCCTTTGGTCTGGAGGAAGTGGGAGGATTCGAAGGAGAAATTGTTAAGGTTGAGGACCAGTTCGGCCAAACGAATGAGAGTGTCGTTGGAAGGGTACTGTTGGGGACGTCGTGAGAGGAAGAAACGGAGGGCTTCAAGGCGCTGCTCATGGCGGATGGAGGTGTAGAGGGATTGGATATCCACCGTGAAGATGTGGCGTTGGGGGCCGGGGAAACGGATGTCTTGGAGGAGGTGGAGAGCGAGGGTGGTGTCTCGAACGTATGTGGAGAGTTCCTGGACTAGGGTGGATAGGATAGTGTCGATGTAGGTAGACATGCGTTCAGTGGGGCATGGGTATGCTGAGGTAATGGGTCGGCCAGGGTGGTCAGGCATGTGGATCTTGGGAAAGATGAAGGACCGGGCAGTGCAGGGTTCCCTGACTATGAGGTTGGAAGCTGTGGGAGGGAAATCTCCTGAGGTGATGAGGTTATGTATGGTCTGGAGATGATGGTTTGGTGAAGGGATGTGATAATGGTCGAGGTGGCAGTAGGAAGAGGTGTCCTCGAGTTGGCTTTTGGCTTCAACAGTGAAGAGGTCAGTGTGCCAGACTACCACTGCGCCCGCTTTATCTGCTGGCTTGATAGTGAGGTCGGGATTGGAGCAGAGGGATTCGAGGACGGCGTGTTGTCCCGTATTCTAAATTCCTTCGCCTCCGCCGTGTCTGCTCCCAGGAGGACCAGTTACACCACAGAATACACCAGGTGGCCTCCTTCTTTCGAGACCGCAATTTCCCTTCCCACATGATTACAGATGCCCTCCAACGCATCTCGTCCACATACCCTCCAAAGCATCTCGTCCACAACCCGAAACCCCGCCCTCAGACGCCACCCCTCCAACCGTAACAAGGACAGAACGCACCTGGTGCTCACCTTCCACCCTACCAACCTTCCCATAAACCAGATTATCCGACGACATTTCCGCCACCTCCAAACAGACCCCACCACAAGGGATACATTTACCTTCCCAGCCCTTTCTGCCTTCCGCAAAGACCGTTCGCTCCATGACTACCTAGTCATGTCCTCGAGCCCCGACAACCCACCCTCCCATTCTGGCACCTTCCCCTGCCACTGCAGGAATTACAAAACCAGCGTCAACACCTCCTCCATCCAAACTCACCTCCATCCAACGCCCTGTAGGAGCATTCCACATCCATCAAAGTTTTACTTGCCCATCCACCAATATCATTTATTGTATCCGTTGCTCCCGATGCCGTCTCCTCTACATTGGAGAGATTGGACGCCTCCTTGTAAAGAGCTTTAGGGAACATCTCTGGGACACGCGCACCAATCAACCACACCATCCTATCGCCCAACATTTCAACTTCCCCTCCCACTCTGCCAAGGACATGGAGGTCCTGGGCCTCCTTCACAGCCGCTACCTCACCACCAGACGCCTGGAGGAAGAACGCCTCATCTTCCGCCTCGGAACACTTCAACCCCAGGGCATCAATGTGGACTTCAACAGTTTCCTCATTTCCCCTTCCCCCACCTCACCCCAGTCCCAAACCTCCAGCGCAGCACTGACCTATGACTGATCCTACCTGCCTGTCTTCTTTTCCACCTATCCACTCACCCCTTCCCCGAACTATCACCTTCATCCCCTCCCCCACTCACCTATTGTACTCTATGCTACTTTCTCCCCACCCCCACCCTCCTCTCACTTATCTCTCCACCGTTCAGGCTCTCTGCCTCCATTCCTGATGAAGATCCTTTGCCCGAAACTTCGATTTTACTGCTCCTCGGATGTCTGCCTGAACTGCTGTGATTTTCCAGCAGCACTCTAATCTAGACCCTTACCTACGGTAAGTTATTCCCCCAACATTATACCAAAATGTATACTTCGTATCGAGGGGAATGGACACAGGGAGCACTGCTCTGCCTGTCGATTCCCGTTTCATCCCGTGACTGTAACCCACCTACATTTCCCTTTTACCTGAGCTGTTACTGGTTCCCCATAAATCCTCTCAATTACCTCCTCAGTCCCCCGAAATATCCGACGTTTTTTGAGGTGCAACTCCAGTACACTTGCACACTTTCTGAGGAGCGAGAATTGTGTGCAGATACCGTACATGGGCACTATTCGTCTACAGGAGGAACATTGATCACACCTACCATCCATTGCAACAGTTCATGTTTCTGAAACACACTATATATTTCAATTAAAAAGATGCAAAACTATGTTGAATGAAACAGCATTAAATCTGAAAGTTCAGTTATTGATTTTGTGAAGCGTTCTGTCCTTGGGAAATACCTCAATTATTAGCGAACAGCTACACATATTCTCCAGGTGAGTATCCAACTCCGGATCGAGAAACAGAGGTGACGTTTGAGCTCGAAGACATTTCTCATCAAACTGACAGCGCGCTGTGTAAAATTCTGTGAAAGGCTTTTTTTAGCTCATTTCAAATTATTGCATTTGGTACAAACTAGCACATGTCATTAAACCAATTCGAAATGAAATAGATCTATCTCATTGGTCAGTTTGAATGTTCTAAGTAGTACCTGGTATCAAAACGATTAAGATTATTTAAAGTACTGCTGTGAAGAGCAGAGTGGTAAAGCAGGAATGATTTTCGAGTCTTGTCTCTGAATTTCTTGGTTGAACATCAGTGAGTGTTAAATGGGCTCACTACCTCCTCTGGTGCTTGCGGTGAAATGCTCATGCAACAGATGACAATAAAATTGGTGTGTTACATCGACAAGTCAATTCCTACTAACTGTGGTAAAAATTCACTTTAAAGGGATGTTCGTGTCGCCATATTTCTACGGATCAGGTGAGCAGGGAGACTATGATCCTTTTGGTCAACTGAGATGGTGCGAGCATTAATCCCACACTCTTGGTGTCACTTTATATGGTAGGCCAGTTATGCTCTGGACATAATTAACCGGCTTCCCTTCGTTACAGAGCAAAACCAAACTGCTCAGTTCTTTTACAATTGATAATTGTTAACTTATTAACAGGCTGATCGAACTTTCAAAAACACCAGCTTGTTTGTACACTTAGTCTTACGATATTCTGCAATTTCTTTCCAATTAACATTAACGGACGAGAGAATGTGCACATTCCTCCTCCACATCCCGGCAGCCCAGACTCCCTGTCCCTGTTAAATTCACTTCTGTATGCCTGTACGCGTTTTATTTAACATATTCTGGAATCAGCTTCAGAAACTGTTTTCTTTTATGAAAATGTAATTTCCAATAAATTAAACTGGCTGAATGAAAATAAAAGTGCTCCAATATTGTCTTTCTCATTCATCAATGGTTTTGAAATTCTAAACACGAGTTATAGATCCACATCAATGAAGGAATTTCCCTCCTATTTGTGTCACCAAATTCACATCATCTGGTAAACCTACAGGCGGACACCACTCAGTTGTTCCTGTTTTCACCCCACGTGATCTATTCATTTTTTCCCACCTTGTATTTTTCTAATGGCTTTATCTACCAGTAAGCCTCCTTGCATCCTTTCGAATGTTTTTGCATCCAAATAAATCCTGTTTGTTCATTCCTCTCGTCTTTATTTTTCAGTGACCCACACCCCATGTCTTTAATCATATCTTTACATCCCAGTAAATTCCGTCTTGAGAAAGGGTGCTGCGTCCAATTCAACACAGGAAATGTCGCTACCATGCTGTACAATTTCAAGACCAGTGTAAGGAGAGGTGGGAACTGATTCAGTCAGAGCTGAATCAGTTGATGGTCGCAACAAAGGATTAAGTACCTGATAGAAATTGACTATTTTTCCGCGCTTTTCCTGCATCTCCTAACGTGCTAAATTAACACAGTAAGGGAACAGCGAATGCCTCCAGTGCGGAAACATGCCATTTGATGCAACAAGTCCACACCAACATTCAGAACATGAACCCTCCCAGACACATCCCACTACACTATTACTCCACATTTGCCCCTAATTATACAGCTTACCGACTGTCTCCCCCTTGCAGTGAGATCGCAATGCTAACCACTGAGCGACTGTGCAACTTTGCAGCTGCAGCAATAATACAAGAGACATACAGACACGTGTAAAATGCCGAAGTTGAGATCACGCCTCACCCAGAGTAGATTTTATTAACGTAGTCCAGTAGTTGTTCTCACCTCAAGCACAGGAAGATATCAGAAAGTGATGAGTGAGATAGGCACTTTTGTCCAATACCAGTGCCGTGTTTTTGTGTTGTTCCGCTCATTTATGAATTTTACTTCAGTCAGGAGTTTGAAGTGGTCTGCTCTGTACAAAAAGTAATTTTATTTATCCAGAAGAGAGGTGGTCTGAAAACTGCCTCTTGGGAGTACTGTGCCGTCTACTGAAGACTCCAACCGAAATCCCTCACAGAGAGTATTCTAGTCTTCACTGTCTTGGGGGTTTTCATCCCAATGGCTATCATTCTTCAAAGAATGAGACACAACAGAGTAATTACGGTGTTTGTGATCACGTGAGAAGTGTGTCGCAGTGGGAGTGCGCTCGGGCCCTAACTCAGAGATTAGACCATAGTCTGGGAACCATGCTCTGCTGTTTATCATTTCACAAACACCAGAGAGAATCATTTGCTGTCCTTCACAACTAAATCATTTTTAAATAGTAAGCCTGTTTGTATAGGGAGATGCAGAGCTTACTCGTGCTGCTCTCCCCCACCTGTGCCTGCAGATAGGTTAGTCCAGCTGCCAATGGGGAGAGCCCGGTCCCGTGGTAAGCAAGGTATCACAGCCTCCTTGGAGCCAGGAATCAGAATGGGACCAAAATATGAAAAATCAGTCCTGCATTCAGTCCCTATAGCAACGGAAATATCCTTACTTTTCAAGAAAACATACCGGATCTATTGCTCACGTAACGACAATGGTGCTGGCTCGTTCTTTCTGGCTATGATTCTCATTTTGGGTAGACTGAGTAAAGTGTGAGATGTCCTCTTCAACTCGCAGATGATTTGTGACATATTGCATCTAGTTCAGTTTTTCACTGTGATGGTATGATTTCGATGAAATCCAGGTCAGATCAAGATACAGAAGCTTGAACACACACACCAGCTCGTTCAAGATCAGCTTTATCCCTGTCGCGATTAGGCTGATGAATGGATTGTCTGCACTGAAATAATGTTGATCAATCCATGGGTACATCTTGTGAAGATTAACCTGAATGTCATATTCTGCCCAAGTTTTTATTTTCACCCAATGACCTGTATGTCCTTGATTAGAATGGTCGAAACGGAAGTGCTTGGAAATGCGACGTTGCGAGGGAACAGGGTGGCTCAACGGAAGCATGTTTATTCATTACCCCACCGTCCATGTCTGGGTGCCATCTTGTGCTAATATCTACATGTACACGTGGCCTAAAGTAATGCTTTGTTTTGCACTTTACCTTTTGATCACGTTTCTGCTTCGTGTGGTTTCTTGTAATTGAATTAAATATCTCATTTATACACTGACTAAATTTACACAGCTGAGGAGACACATTTCAAGACTGTTTTCTGTCTTTCTGCTCTGAACTGAATAGCAAAATCCCTTCTCTGAGATAGGAATGAACTGGCGAAAGTGAAACGCTTTACCTGCTGTTTCGTCACTTCCCTGCAGTAATTCGTCACTTGCTTCAGATGTGAATGGCAAGACGATCACCAAGTGGCCGAAAACAACAGGACACATGCCCAGTTCCCCACTGTCAGGACAGGTATCACAGATTGGGAACAACCTCAGAGAGATAAAAGCGAAAGAGATTCGACGGTGATCCTATGGGCTGATCTCATTCCGTGTGAGAATGATGCCACATGATGATACCGACCCTCGAGCTGTCTCTGGGACAGAGCAGCTGAGGGAAGAACAATGACCCATTTTAAACTTGCATTCCGTGGTGGACAGTCTGTATTCCCTCAGCTCACGGTAGTGAGCATAACTCTAGTTGAGTGAAGATTTCACTCGGATTCTCCTCATTTGGGACAGTTGGGATTCACGTGTTACCTGATGTCCGATAGCAACAAATAAACTGAGGCTCGCTTTTCAGTGGGCGTTCTGCAGGATTGTTGGGCAAAGACAAGTTCTGAACAACAAACAGTGTGCATACAAGAAAGCTCATATTATTGGACCTGGTGAACAGTCTCCAGTGACCATTTCGCTCTTTGCTTCCAGCTCAGCATCTTTGTATCCTTCGGAGAACAGACATTTGAATAAATTCCAATTCCTGCACATTCGTGTAACTGACTTCTCCCACACCAAGTGATTGAGAGG
Organism: Chiloscyllium plagiosum; assembly: GCF_037043375.1. Lineage (NCBI taxonomy): Eukaryota > Metazoa > Chordata > Chondrichthyes > Orectolobiformes > Hemiscylliidae > Chiloscyllium > Chiloscyllium plagiosum. Next base: position 82,604,750 of record NW_028270175.1, read on the forward strand.
GAGCAGATGGGCGAATGGGCTTTGCCCTCCCTCCTTACAGCTTGCAAGTTGGTACAAAATGATTTCATTAGAAACCAGTGGACCGAGTGCGGTCCTCGGCGACAGGACAAGAAGCAGCACCCTGGGAGCAGGGAGATCGAACAAAAAGCAATAGTTCTGGAAATTCTTTGCTCCATGGAATTCCTGGATAAGTGTCAAATGAATTTCATGCTAACCGATTCTCAGCTCATTCAGCAGCATGTGTTGCGGCTGGTCTGTGGTTCGTTTGTCTTCGGGTCTGATTCTCGTTTCGGTTCTTGCACAAGTCCTCACTTCAGATCTTGACTTTGGCAAAAAGGCCTGATACGTTTTTTCACAAAGCAACGTTAAACTAGATCTGTCTAACTGAATTAAGGAGGGGACAGACCTACCATTTCAGTGAAAACGACAACGAGAATCACTTGTTCAAAATGAAAACAAGTGTTTCAGATTTTTCACCACGCAACCAGACTCTGAATGATTCAAATCACCTACCTATTGCACAATTCTCAGTGTGAAGCGTCAGGAAGCAAGGAAGTGAGTAGATACATCCCTTAACAGTTTTGCACCCTCTTTTCCTTCCGCCTACCCCTGTAGTCTTACAGGGGCACAATATGTTTGTCCTCGCGTCGAGGACCGCGCTCTGTCCACTGGTTTCGAATGAAACCATTTTGTTTCAACTTGCAAGCTGTTCGGAGAGAGGGAAAAGCCCATTCGTCAATCTGCTCCCTCTCAATCACTTGCAGTTGGAGAAGTCAGTTACACAAATGTGCAGGAAATGGACTTAAAGACCTTTCATTTTCCAGCCGAACTTTTCCTGCAAACATCTACCCCCAGTCAACTTCTAAAAGTTCTTTCCCAATACTTTCAAAATTTGCCTTTATCCAATTTAGAACTTTAAATTTTCGATCGAGTCTAATCTTTTCCACCACTATTTTCAAACTAATGAAATTTCTTTGACTGCTCCTCCACTGAAATCTCCCCATAAACCGAAGAATAAAAGTGTGTGCCTGTAGATAGAGGTGTCCAATATTAATACAATGCTATTAACACTGACAGATCACTAACTGCTCAAATCAGTTGCCCAGAGGTAGGAGGCTGTGTGTTGAAATCCCATTATGATCAGTTTGTGTTTTACTGTTCACGCTGGGGGTGCGGAAAATTTACCCAATCAGTGGGGACAACACATTCCTGACATATCTTTCCCGAATAAAACTGACAGTAAATTTTCACGTTCCTACCCTTCCCCAATTGTAAAACCTACCCTGTTGCACGCACCTATCTCTCTCCATAACCAAGGTGAAAGTCACAGAATTGTGGTCACCATCACCAAAATGTTCACCAACTAATAAGCCCATAACTTGTCCCGGTTCGTTACCAAGTAACAAATCCAATATGGCCTCCCCTCTGGTCGGGCAATCTACATACTGAGTTAGAAAAGCTTCCTGGACACACTGCACAAACAATCTACTTGATCTAAAGAGCTTCCAATCAATGTTTGGGAAGTTGAAATCACCCATAACTACTACCCTGTGGCTTCTGCACCTTTCCAAAATCTGTTTCCCAATCTGTTTCTCCACATCTCTGCTGCTATTGGAGGGCCTATAGTAAACACCCAACAAGGTGACTGCACCTTTCCTATTTCTGACTTCAGCCCATACCACCTCCAAAGGCAGATCCCCCTCGAACTGCCTTTCTGCAGCCGTCATACCATTTCTAATTAGCAACGCCACCACCCACTCCTTTTTTACCACCCTCCCTAATCTTACTGAAACCTCTGTGACCAGGAACGTCCAACAACCATTCCTGTCCCTCTTCTATCCACGTTTCCGTCATGGCCACAACATCGTAGTCCCAAGTACCGATCCACGCCTTAAGTTTACCGACCTTATTTCTGATACTCCTTGCATTGAAGTATACACACTTGAGCCCATCTCTGTGTCCACAAGTACTTCTTGTCAGTGCTACCTTCTCCACAGCCTCCCTACATTCTTGGACATCCTGACAAACAGCTAGCCTACTTGCTGGACTACAAGTCCGGATCCCACCCCCCTGCCAAATTAGTTTAAACTCCCCCGAAGTGTGCTAGCAAACCTACCCCCCAGGATATTGGTGCCCTTCTGGTTCAGGTGCAACCCGTCCTGCTTGTACAGGTCCCACCTTCCCCAGAATACAGTCCAATTGTCCAAATACCTGAAGCCCTCCCTCCTACACCATCCTTGCAGCCACGTGTTCAACTGCACTCTCTCCCTATTCCTTGCCTCACTGTCACGTGGCACCGGCAACAACCCAGAGATGGCGACACTGTCGGTCCTAGCTTTTAGCTTCCAGCCTAACTCCCTGAGCTCCTGAATGACCTCCCCACCCCTCTTCCTACCTATGTCGTTGGTACCAACGTGCACCACGACTTCTGGCTGCACACCCGCTCCCTTAAGAATTCTGAAGACACGGTCCGAGACGTCTCGGACCCTCGCACCCGGCAGGCAACAAACCATCCGAGAGTCTCGCCTATGTCCACGGAACCGCCTGTCCATCCCTCTAACTAAAGAGTCTCCAATAACTAGCCCTCTCCTCCTCTCCCCCTTTCCCTTCTGAGCCTCAGAGTCGGACCTCGTGCTAGAGACCCGGTCACTGCAGCTTACCCCTGCTAGGCCGTCCCCCCCAACAGTATCCAAAGCGGTATACTTATTGTTGAGGGGAACGACCACAGGGGATCCCTGCACTGCCTGCTTCCTCCCCTTCCCACCTCTAACTGTTACCCAGCTACCTTTGTTCTCTGGCGTAACTATGTCCCTGTAGCTTCTATCTATCACCCTCTCAGCCTCTCATATAATCCTCAGTTCTTCCAACTCCAGTTCCAGTTCCATAACCCGTTCTGTGAGGAGCATGATCTGACTGCATTTCCTACAGATGAAGTCGGCAGGAGTATCGGTGGTCAGCCCTACCTCAAACATCATGCAGGAGGAACATTCCAGTGTCTGCGCTGCCATTACTCTACACTTCGTCTCCAAAACAATAACACTGAGTAGCTTATCTGTGGAGTTTAAAGTTAGGTTAGAGGAGGAGGATGGGAGGGAGGCCCTACTATGTAGGGCCTGGGGTCGAGATCACACCCACTCAAATATCAATCACTTACCTTCCCGACCAGCTCTGCGCTCCAACTTCACTTCCGCCCAGCTCGCGCCGCTCTCTGCTGTGAAAAGACCGTTGGCGTCGAGGTAAGTTCTTAAATATCAATCACTTACCTTCCCGACTAGCTCTGCGCTCCAACTTCACTTCCGCGCAGCTCACGCCGCTCTCTGCTGTGAAAAGGAAAGATTAGGACAGTGGTCAGAAAGATTATTTTGATCAATAAATGTACACCGAGACCAAAGTGTAACGATGTAAAACCAACGAAATTGAGATTTTTTGAGCTTTGTGAACCTGGCACGATATAAGCATGCAACCACCTGATCGGAAATCAGATGCGCTACCGTTGCTTCACAAGCTCATCACCCGGAGTTCCCTACTGGACTTGATTAAGAGTTGTGATTATACTGCAATCACTTTAAATTATGATTCGTAATGGAGTTCAGAAGTTCTTGCCTGTCCTGTCTCTCTCCCACTCTTTTCCTCTGCCTCTCAAGAACCTCCCCTCTGTCTGTCTCATTGCTCCATTCCCCAATTCATTGTTTCAATTTCCGCCTTTCCCTTCCTTCTCCATACATTCGGTTCTCAACTTGCATCTGGGGAGACAGACTCCACTCTGTACGTGGAGAAAGTGAGGTCTGCAGATGCTGGAGATCAGAGCTGAAAATGTGTTTCTGGAACAGCGCAGCAGGTCACGCAGCATCCAGGGAACAGGAGAATCGACGTTTCGGGCATAAGCCCTTCTTCAGGAATTCCTGAAATCCTGGACCATTGAATGGTCCAGTACCACGTCATCCATGACTAATGTATATGCATGTTTCATCATAATAGCTGCAGACCATCACAGTGCATGACTTTACTGTGTTGCTGGAAGTCCCAAAGGCAGTTTGTTAAAGAAACCTCCCTGATGGTCACTTTACATGAGGATACATCTTTGCATTAAATGGCCTTGGAGCAAACTCCCCACAGTCCTCCTTAAAGTTCAAGATCTATCAAATGAAAATTCCTCAGGAATGTTTTGAAACATTTCTTCCAGATGTTGGCAAATTAGTTCTGTGCACATTTGTTTAAAGTTTGAACATGGTGAGAAACAATGTCGGCAAAATTTGTGCCCATTGACCTTGGAAGTCAGAGCCTGGCCGAGTTGACCAATACTTAAAACAATTACTTGCAATAAAACTGCAGCCCTGATTACAACAGAGAATGACTACATTCATCTCTAGCTGTTTATGTTTCCAAAGAGAGGCGTAAGTGACACTGCAATTGAAACGGATTAAATGGCAAACGGGTTGGTGGTTCACTTTGTATGTATCCACAGATAGAACTGGTTGCTGGTGATATGGATGTATTTGCAGTTACAGGGATCCGAATGTCCCAAGTCTGTCCACAATCGACGTCACAGGCTGTATTTCTGAAGAGTAACACTGATAATAACAATTGGTATTGCTATTCATAATTGATATTGCAGTCTGATGCTTGAACTAAATGATTCATGGATAACGGGATTTTACCGATTTTTAACACCTCAGTCTCTTGTGCATTTCGTCAGCACATTTCGCTGTTTACCGAATTATTCGTGAGTTGATGTGGCCCGTAATCTCAGAATGAGGAATATTCCATGCCAGGTGTATGTTTGGAAGCACTTCCACGCAGAAAGTTTGTCAGATGTTTGGAACTCTCTTGCACAAGTGCCAGCGGACACAGGGTCATTTGTTAAGTTTAAGTGTGAGTTAGAGTTTTTTGTTCAGCGAAAGGATGAAGGGGTATGGGCCAAAGACAGGAAAAAAGAGGTAAGTCTCAGATCAGCAATGGTTTCTCTGCACGACGAAACAGGCTGCAGCTGAATCATCGACTCCTGATTCTTTTATTCTTATAATCTTTACTGTTTCATTATCGCACATTGTTTGGCGTGTCAATGGAGATACTGCCTGCAAAGAATCATCTCCAACTATTGACTGTTCCGGGAATATCTAGGACAGATACATCCTGGCGTATTGTAACCATATTCTTATAAATATAATCACAAAACAAATAACTGACTGCCTTCCCACACCTAAATCATTAGACGCCTGATAGTCTTGGTGTGTCAAACCCGATAATGGATCGCTTTCCTGAACTCCATATGGAACAACACAGGGAAAAACAGAGAAGCAGCAATGTTCCATTTCTACGCTATCCAATCATTTGCTGTCAGTAAAAAGCAACATGGCAGCTTCAGTTCGGGTCTAATGCAAATCCTTGAGATGTGAGATTGTCCAAACCGGATCAAACCTCCCAATTCACTGAGCACAGGCTCAGAACAGCAGAGTGAGATTATGTCCGGATCACAAAACCTCGGACTAGCTTTTCAAAGGCCAAAGCAAGTCACCCATCAAAGTCAATCAACAACTTTCTCAAAGTTCTGTACTGCTCATTTCAAATATTTGATTTAACGACTGGCCTTTGTGAATCTAAATGTGACGACTGGAGATGTGTGTTAGTGAGTGACTCAATTTCCGTTCTTTGTCAATTCTGTTGAAATAGAAGTGAATTTGCTTTCCAAAGAACAGCACAAAAGAGACAAAAACATTAAATTCATGAAGAGATACGATGAAACTCGATGTCAGTGTTAAGAAGGAAGCAAAGCTGGAGTGGAATCTCAATGATTTCATTGAACATGCAGCAGAAAGCACTGGGGCCATAGGCCTCTTTTCTTCAATTTACTACATTGAATGTATTTTAAGCAATTACGTGGCCTTGATAGGAGATGTGGTTATAGCCTGAATGTACGTTCATTTATGACAGTTACCGTGGTGGTGGTGTGTTTAATGCCCTCACTTGACAACGTTCCTTTCAAGGATTGCATTTTTTGTTGAAAATTGACTCTTCATTGCACTTGAAGCGCCATCATAGTCGAAGAGTGTTTCTCCCCTGTTCGGATTGCTAATTTTCCAGTTGTCGGTTTACAAGTCCAAACTGGAGTGAAAAGTCGAGCAGTTTGTTAGTGTGCCTTAACGTGCACTGAGCAGTATCACATTAAAGTTGACAGATTCTGCTCATGTCCTGAGGTCAATAAGTGAGGTAATCACAGAGTTCGAGTGACCAAGTGTTAGCGGAATCAAAATCAACACACCCATACCAAAGCACAGTCAAACGAAAAGGGTATGATTAATCTCTGCTCCGCCTTCTGAATGTGATAAACGAATTCACATGTGTGCAGTCACAAGAGCTCAGGCCAGAGGACAAAATCAGGGATTTAAAGAAATGGCCAAGACTTACAACCATGATCAGAAAGGAGCTCCCATTATCTCTAGGTCCCTTCCCCTGCAAAGAGAACATAAATCTAAATTAGGACTGTGTGAAAAATTAAAATAAACATGAAAATCCTTACTGTGCTCACAAACAGATTGCCTAGCTGTGGATGGGAGATATAAGAGTGGAGAATCGAGGATGATAATTATGAAGCCAACCTGAAAATAATATTACCTTACTCTGACCTCTCCAACTGTAACATCCATTATCTTCACCCTGCCGAGAAGAAGGCCTTGGAATAAGCTGTGAAAAAAACCCATACATTTGAGACAATTCACTGTTTGATCATAGATTAGATTCCCCACACTGTGTTAACAGGCCATTTGGCACAACAAGTCCAAACCCACGTTCGGAAGAGTAAGCCACCCAGAGCCAGTCCTCTGACAAATGCTTCACATAATGTGCACAATTATCATGGCCAATCCATTTGGCCCTCATATGTTTGGATAGCGGGAGGAAATCCACGCTGACGACGTGCAAACGCCAAGCATGCAATCGTCTGACGGTGCAATATAATCCATGTTCCTGCCGCTGTGAGCTTGCAGTTCTAAGTACTCAGCCACTGTGCCGCCCTAACCGATTGTTCACTGCAAACATCAAAGAATCACAACATTGCTTGGATGGCATGTACACAGATTGGAAACAGTTGACTTTAGCGCTGTTTAAATCTACAGATCTTTCCACAGTATGTTCATTGAAATACTCCCTATGAGTCAATATGTCGGTGTTTTTTGAGTAGGGTGGCATCGTGGTTAACACCGCTGCCCCACAACACCAAAGATGTGGACGCTCCCCAGATTTGGGTGACTATCAGAATGGAATTTGTTCATTCTCGTCACGTGTGTCTGTGTGGATTTCCTCCCACTGTCCAAAGTTGTATATATTTGGTGGATTCTACAGTGACCGCGGATATTTGGGTAAGACATTGGAAATGCAGGATTATAGGGTAGAGGCGTGAGTCTTGGTGTGATGATGTCCAGGAAGTGTGATGGAATGGCCTGCTGGCATAACGTAGCGTTTCCATGACACTAAGTTTTGAATTTGTTTTTCAGATGGACATACTGGAGGTAAAATTCAGTTCCCGATGAATGGATGAACTTTCTCAGATCACAGTATGATGTCCGATTTAAGTTTCCCATTAGCAAATCTTCTCTTTCTAATCCTGTCGAAAACTAATTTATAAAATTCGGCTCCGGACAAATAGAATATACATTTTGAAAGGCAAATCCTGTTCTGTCAATCATTTTTCCTGTAATGCCCCCCGTTATAAATCTATGCCCCACATCCTTCATCCTCCATCTGCCAGAATACAAATTCTACCTTGGACATACTTCCTTAAACATATTTTTAGTTTTAATTTCCATCCAGAGACAAAAATGCGTTTTATAAATAAATCTTTAGGCACAGAAAGAGATCATACAACCCACTGTGTAAAGACGGTGTTACGACTACACTTTCTGACTTTGTCCCATTTGCCTGACTTCTCAGTGTAATCGGATCCATTGTTTCTCATCAAATAATCATCAAATGCTCTTGATTAAATCTGCCTAATGCATTCCAGATGCAATTACACGCTGTGTTAAGTTTCGTTCGCACATCTCTGTGCTTCCCTTGTAATCTTTTTGAGATCTCCACTTTTATTCTCAATGCTTTTCAAGTGGGAATCTTCTCACCATCTATTCTGTATGAAACCACTACGATTTTGAAAATCTATATTAACTTTCCTCTCAGGCTTCTCCAATCTAATGTCATGATTGAAATGTCTTATTGCTGAAACTTTTCGTGTCAAGATTGTTTCTCCTAACCTGCCAGTGTTGCCTTTCTTCAGAGTGGGTTGCTGGAAAAGCACAGCAGGTCAGACAGCATCCGAGGAGCAGAAGAATCGACATAATCCCTTCTTCAATGCTTCTCACTTTGCTTCAGTTCTCCCGCCAATACTCGCTCGCATCTGGAATCAGCCACATGGTGCCTCGTGGTTTCTGATTTTCTTTATGCTGAAAAAGTAATTCGAAAGAATTCTGGGAAGGTTCAAGGTAGTGTTTCCAATCTTCCTTCCGTCCACCCTGTATCATAACCGACAGGTAATCCATAACTTTAGCAATAACTGCACAACCAGCCACCTCCAACAAAATGATCATCACCACTAAGATTTTGTTCTAAGCTACACAATGTCTCGACATTCAGTGCTGAATCTATACAAATTTGCTCCAATTTAATCTCAAACCTTGGAGCATTGTCTGTGCAAAAGAAATGTTTGGAAACACTTCTCCATAGATATGGCGGTAAAGACTTGGAACAGTGATCCAAAAGTGGCAGTTGACGCTCATGAGCTCGATATTAGATTTTATTCTCAAATAAACGTTTGTTAAGATATTCAGAAATATGGGGCAAAGGTAGTTATATGGAGTTCGACCTTGGCCACCTCGATATCAAATGACCCAAGTCACTTACTGTTTCAACCTCCCTATAACCTTCAGCTCGCCCAATACTCCGCTGCCGCGTGGTCATTCTCATGGAGTCTTGTTCTTCTAACCCTGAGCTCACACCCCCGAAGAGTTTGCCCATTGGGAAAAAGCAACATTTGAAAATACAATTCTTGTCCATATTTGCACAAGATAGTGTCATCAGGGAAATAGAGATGCGTTCCTGTTGCCAGAATTGTGTGTCCCGAAGAATACGTTGCCTGTCCGACTTCAGGTTGTTTTTCCGGGCTGCAGTGCAACTTGGAGTGTGAAAGCAATGATCAAGTTGTTGATATAGTTAGAATGAAGAAAGTGTTTCTGCTGAAGGAATTTTGCTTGGAGCAAAAGTAGAAAAGAGAACCAAAAGGGTAAAATTCTGGAGTACTACATGATCCATAACTAGATTAGCAGAAATTCTGCAAGATTAACGAGGTAAACGTACGCCTAAAAGACAAGTGTGGGAGAAATGAACTCAATCTAATTGGCTATTGGCGTCAGAACGGGGGAAGGATGGAGCTGTTACGAATGGATAAGCGACACATGAATGATGCTGGGACCAGAGACCTAGGGTATCTAGAAAGGGCGGTCTGTAGATAGGCCTTTAAACTAAATAATGTGGGTTGCTTTAAGTTACAAAGAAAATTCAGGAGTAAACTACAAGTAGGAGGAGGGTTCTGCAGAGATTCAACTTTTCCGAAACAAGTAATAGGACAGAAAGTACGGAAAGTCTCATGAATCTACTTCACACACAGCAGATAAGGGGCCAACTATAAGAAGATGTGCAGTCACGGCAGGACTATTCGTGTTGTGCCCCAATGCACGCAGTATATGAAACAAGTTAATGAGCTCAGAATGGGGATTGGAATGTGCAGGTATATTATTGTAGCTATCGCAGAGACCGGGCTGCAAAGGGATCAGGGCTTGGAACTATATATCCAAGGTTTCCAAATCCGAGGGAAAGATAAGCAGATGGGCAGATACCGCTGGGTGCGCCTGTTAGTACAAATGAACTTAAATTGACAGCAAGAAGGGGAAAAGAGTCGGTTGGGTGAAGACTCAATATGGGAAGAGTAACGGAAGCACGAAGGAAAAAAAAGATCGTGATGCACTCTGTGTACAAGCCACTGAGCAGCCATCAGGATTTGGGAAGAAAATTAATCACGAGATAGAAAAGGCATCGATGAAGGGACTACTGCAATAATGATGGGGAACTACAATATGCACGTGGACTATGAAAATCAGGTTAGCAGCTGATCTCAAGGAAAATGATTTGTGGAATGTTAGGGAAATTTTCTTTGGAGCAGATTGTCGTAGAGCCAACGAAGGAATAGGGATACATATTTAGTGATGTGTAATGAGATAGACTTGATGAGGGAGCTCAAGGGGAACGAACACCTAAAAGATATTAACCATAATATAATAGAGTTCATACTACAATTTGAGAGTGAGAAAACTGAATCAGTTGAAAAGTGATTATGATTAAGTAAAGTTGACTACAACGACATGTAATTGTAATTGGCCACAGCTGATTAGAACGGAGACGCTGGCAGAGAAGATAGTGGTGTAGCAAAGGGAGGATTTTCTGAGGTATTTCAGGAGGCACTGCAGAAAATCTTCCCAAGGAAGAAGAAATACATTAATGGGAGTATGAGGCAACTGTGGCTTAGAAGGGAAGCCAGAGAGAAAATGCAAGCAATGGAAAAATCATACAATGTGGTGAATTTTCGTGGATACCAAAATATTTGGCTTCAAAATATTTTGAAGAGAGCACATGAGAACATCCAAAAAGGAGAAGTTTCTGGAAATCTGCAGGTGTAAATGATATCAGCAGAACGTCATGGACGACATCCCAGCCTTCTGAAAGAGACAGCTGAGCAAATTGTCGAGGCATTCGTGATGACCTTCCTAAATCACTTTTGTCAGATGACTGGAAAATGCTGAAGTGAAAGCCTTTTGAAAAAGGGAGTAAGGCAAAACTCAGGGAGTTAAAGGCCGATTCCCCAAACCTCGGTGGTGGATAACACCATGGAATCCATTCTGAATCATGCGATTTCTGAATACTTGGAAGTGCATGGTAACGTGGGACAGTGTTGGCACTGCTTCGTCAAGGGGGCGTCATGCTTGACAAATCTGTTAGATTTCATTGGGGAGGTGAAAAATAGCTTATACAAAGAAAATCTTGTGGACGTGATCTATTTGGGCTTCTGGAAAGTGTGTGATAAGATACTGCACAACAGGCTGCTAAATAATATATAGGCATGGTGTGAGTGGAAAGGTAGAGGATAGACTGTCTGGCAGAAGGCAGAGAGTCATTATAAAGGGGTCTTTTGCAGGATAGCAGCTGGTGACTTGTGCAATTGCACAGAGGCCAGCGTTGGGACCAGAACTGTTCAGGTTATGCCTCAACGTTCGTGACAATTGAAATGAGGACATTGTTGTCACCTTTGCAGACGTCACAAAGGTATCCTGTGCAGCCGGCTGTGTTGTGGGAGTGGGGAGAGTGAAGACCGATTTAGAAAATCTGGGACAGTGTGCAAAAAAGTAGCAGTTGGAACACAGTGTGGGAAAATCAGAGGTAATGCACTTTGGTCGAAGGAGTAACTGCGTAGATTATTTTCTGAAGAGTGAAAGGCTTCAGACATCTGAGGGCCAAAGGAACTTTGGGGTCCGAGTTCAGGGGAATTCTCTAATGATTAACATGCAGTTTCAGTTGACAGTTCAGAAGGCAAATGTCAAGGTGGTTATAATGCAAGAGCAGAGATGTACTGCTGAGGCTGTACCAGCTGTGTTCAGACTGCATTTGCAATATTGTGAACAGTTTTAGACCCTGTACACAAGAAAGAATGTGCAGGCGTTGGAAGAAGACCAGAGGAAGTTTGCAAGAATGATCCAAGGATGAAGACCCTTTCAGCGAAATAAAAATCAATGGTGAGGACTCTGGGTCTGTATTCGATAGGGTTTAGAAAAATGAGGGAACATAGCAAGGATAGAAAGGGAGGCAAAGGCAAGGAAGAGAGGTGTTTGCCAGTAAGGGAAATATTACTTATCTAAGAGTAGAAAGTATTTCTTACTAAGTGATCAAATGAAAATATACAGATTGATGGAAGAAAGGAATAATCAACTTGATGGAAATGTACTCTACGCAGCCCCACAATTAGACAAGGAGAAACTGATTAAAAATATGTAGAGAAATCTCACATATGTAAGAATAGTTAGATTCCAAACTTTGACTGCGGCTATCATGATGCTAAAGGCTTGGATGGAGAAGAGATTATTAAATATTTTTCCAGAAAATTCCTTAATCAGCATGGCAGTGTTATACTCGAGAGAGAACAATACGTGTTCTTCCCTTGGGTAATAAGGCAGAGCAAGTGACTGAACTGATAGTAGGGGAACACTTTAAGTCTAAGGATCATGATTCTATCAATTTTACACAATTATGGGAAAGGATAAGCCTTCCGTAAAAGATCACAGTATTTCTTATTTGGAGTAAGGCAAGGTTGAATGGTGTGAGACATGAAATTTAAAGAGACATTGATGTAGTCTGCTTAAGGTTAAACGGACGTCTGATAAGTTGCAAGCGTTCAAAGAAATATGATAACAAGAATTCATAACATTATCGGACCCTGAGAAGTACGAGCAGACATTAGGCCATTTGGCACAAACAATCGCCTCTCCCAGGCAATCATGAGTGATAGGTTTTTCAACACTGTTCTCCCGCTATCTCTTCAGAACCCCCTTGATCCACTTGACAACAAAAACCCATCTATTTCTGATTCAATTACTTAATGACCTGGTCTCCACAGCTTTCTGTGGCCAGGTGTTCCACAGATTCACCACTCACTGGTTCAAGACGTTTCTGCTTATCTCCGTTCGAAGTTGTCTTCGCTTCACTCGAAGACTGAGCCCTTGGGTCCCATCCTCTCCAGTTGATGGAAATAGTTTTCAAGTGTGCAATCTGTATACACTCTGCGGCAGTCTGTACGTTTGAATTAGATTCCCACACATGATTTTAAACTCAATCGAGTATAGTCCTAAAGTGATCAGATGACCCTCATATCTTAAGACTTTCATCCCTGCGATTATTTCTGTGAATCTCCTCTTCTGGACCCATTCCAGGGCCAGTACATTGCAGTGGGTGTAGGTTTGCTCGCTGAGCTGCAAGGTTCATTTCCAGACGTTTCGTTACCTTTCTAGGTAACATCTTCAATGGGCCTTAGACGAAGCAATGATGAAAACTTCTGCTTTCTATTTATACGTTTAGGTTTCTTTGGTTTGGTGATGTTATTTCCTGTGGTTATATTATTTCCTGTGGTGAAGTCAGTTCCTGTTCCTTTTCTCAGCGGGTGATAGATGGGGTCTAACCCAATGTGTTTGATAATAGAGTTCCGTTTGGAATGCCACGCTTCTAGGAATTCTCGTGCGTGACTTTGTTTGGCGTGTCCGAGGATGGACGTGTTCTTCAAAGTGGTGTCCTTCCTCATCCGTATGTGTGGATACTAGTGAGAGAGAGAGAGAGAGAGAGAGAGAGTCCTGTCCTTTTGTGGCTAGTTGGTCTTCATGTATCCTGGTGGCTAGCTCTCTGCCTGTTTGTCCAATGTAGTGTTTGTTACAGTCCTTGTACGGTATTTCTAAATATCGTTTGTTTTGCCAGAATACATGAACACCAACGAATCACAAAAGTCCTGGGAATTGTAGTCCTATAAATCTGACATTGGTGGTGGGCAGGTTGTTGGATGTGATTGTGAAAGATAGCATTTAGAGAGGGAAGGATCGATTAGGGATCGTCCGCGTGATTTTGTGAGATGGAAACTGTGTCTCTTATATTTGTTTGAATTTTTGATCAAATAATCAAGAAGCTTGATGAGGCCATATATTAGACATTAGGCTGGACTGAAGGACAACATTTGACAGGGTTCTGCAAGGTAAGCTAATGAGTAAAGTTAAATCCCATGGGGTTCAGAGAGAGCTTGCCAGTTGGATACAAAATTAACTTAACAACCAGAGAAAGCATGTGGTCGTGGAGGTTGCGACCAGCTGTGTTCCAAAGTGATCAGTGTTGTCTCTTTTGTTTGTCATTTATAGAAATGATTTAGCTGAGAATTTCAATGGCAGGGATAGGCAGTTTGCAGAGAACACCTAAACTGGTGTTCGCATGTGGAATTAGACACTGGTGAAAGTGGTTGATGTGTGTACATAAAAAAATTTCATAGGCATTTCGACAAAGACCTGGATAGGAAAGGATTAGAAAGCTATGGGCCAAGTGCAGGGAAATGCAGTTAGTCTGGACAGGCATTTTGATCAGCATGAATCAATTTGGGCCAAAAGGGCCAGTCTTTGTGCTATAGGAGAAAATGACTCTCCATGGTAGTAGAACACACAGGGAAGAAGGTGATCTATGTTTGAAAGATACATTGATCACTTCGGTCTATGCGTTGTGGACTAGCAGCTAGACATTAAAATGATTAAATATAAGGTTCTGCATTTTGGTAAAAAAAAAGAGGATGTAAGACGTGTACAATTAAAAGTACTGCTTTGAATAGTGCTGTAGAACGGAGAGACTTCGGGGTTCAGTGACCTAATTCTTTGAAATTTGGGCCATATGTAGTCTGGTTGGTTAAAAAGGCTGTTAGTGTGCTCACCTTCATTGCACAGGCTATTTTGTGTTGGAATTATGACGACATGTTGAGGTTGTACAGGTTGTTGATGAGACCTCTTCTGGAGTATTGTGTCCAGTTCTGGCTGCCCTGTTTTGGGAAGAATACTATTAAGCTGGAGATAATTCTGAAGAGACTTACCATGATTTTGCTCGGAATGGAGGGGATGAGTTATAAGCAGAGGCTGGATAGGCGGGGAGTTCTTTCACAGAAAGGTTGGGGTAGCCCGACAGAGGTAAAGAAAAAAATTCTGAAGGGTATGGATTATGTCAAGTGCAACTGTCTTTGCCTTCGGCTTGGGTATTCCATGTCAAGTGGGCATATGTTTAAGATCAGAGGCGAAAGATTTATAAAAAGACAGTCGGGCATTTTTTACTTTACACAGTGCGTGTTTCCTGTGTGGAATGAATTTTTGTTTTACATCGTGATAGTTCTCTCCCTCTCGAATCTTAACAGATTGCTGCACGGGGTGTATCTTTTCTGTGTTGCGTGTTTAAATTAGCAAATGGAGTTACACCGTGTTGTAACATTTTGCGGCTCATCGCCAGGGTTTGAACAGTTTGAGTCTTAGTTTCGTGATTTGGACAGTTTCAGACAGATTCTTTCTGAGATTTGGACAAATTTGAATCGATTTGGGGTACGAAAAAGCTCAGAAGATTTTAACACTTGCAGATTAGTGTCTGAGATATTCATGTAAAACGTCACAAAACAATGTGTTTAATTTCGGTGACTTGTGGTTGGTTAAATTAGAAGAAGAGAAACGGCTCTGAAAATTGTGGAAGACTTTCCTGGATTTGAGGATGATGCTCAAATTTGGCAAGCAAGTATAGAAGGAGAGAAAAAGACCATATTTTAGAATAAGCAAATAAGTTGGGTTTGCGTTAAACCAAGGACAAAAGTAAACCTGAAATTATAATGGAGTTATAGAGACACAGAGTCATAAAGAAGAACAAGCACGGGAACAGACACTTCGGTCCAACTCGTCCATGCTGACCAGATATCACACCCAAACTAGTCCCACCCGTCAGCACCTGACATGTAAACCTCCAAACCTTTTCCTGTTCATATACTCCTCCAGATGCTTTTTAAATGTTGCAATTGTACTGGCCTCCATTACTTCCTCTGACAATTCAGTCCATACACCTACTACTCTCTGAGTGAAAAGTTGCCACTTTAGTTATTTTTATGTCTTTCCACTTTCACCCTAAACCTACGCTTTCTAGTTCTGGTGTCCACCACCCCAGAGAAAGGGCTTTGTCCATTTATCCTATCCATGCCCCTCGTGTTTTTATAATCATCTATGAAGTCATCCCTCAGCCTCCGACGCTCCAGTGAAAACAGCCCTAGCCTATTCAACCTTTCCCTATTGATGAAATCCTCCAACCTTGGCAACATTCTTAAAAATCTTTTCTGATCCGTTTTAAGTTTGACAACATCTTTCTAATATGAGAGAGACCAGAATTGCACACAATATTCCAAAACGTAGCCTAACCAATGTCCTATACAGCCTAAACATGACCGTCCAAATCCTGTACTCAATATTCTGACCAATAATGGAAAGCATACCAAACGCCTTCTTCGCGATCCTTCAAAATTCAAGGAGCTATGAACCTGAACTTCAAAGTTTCTTTGTTCAGCAACACGCCCTAGGACCTCACCAGTAAGACTATAATTTCTGCTATGGTTTGATTTCCCAAAATGAACCAACTCACATTTATCTAGATTAAACTCTATCTGCCATTTCCCAACCCGTTGCCCCATCAGAGCAAGATCCCTTTGTAATCTAAGGTGAACTTCTTCGCTGTCCATTACACATCCAAGTTTGGTATCATCAGCAAAGTTACGATATATACTGTTTATGCTCACATCCATATCATTTATATAAATGATGAAAAATAGTGGACCCTGCACCAATCCAT
Source organism: Chiloscyllium plagiosum (assembly GCF_037043375.1). Classification (NCBI taxonomy): domain Eukaryota; kingdom Metazoa; phylum Chordata; class Chondrichthyes; order Orectolobiformes; family Hemiscylliidae; genus Chiloscyllium; species Chiloscyllium plagiosum. Next base: position 82,621,226 of record NW_028270175.1, read on the forward strand.
GTGGCACGTCACAGGTCACAGGCCTCAAGTCTGAAATGCAACCCTCTGTCTTCTAGCTTTCAGCCAGTTCTGTATCCAAATGGCGAGTTCTCCCTGTATTCCTTGAGCTCTAACCTTGCTCACCAGTCTCCCATGGGGAACCTTGTCCAGCGCCTTACTGAAGTCCACATAGATCACATCTACCGCTCTGCCCTTATCAATCCTCTTTGTTACTCTTCAAAAATCTCAGTCAAGTTTGTGTGACATGATTTCCCACGCACAAAGCCACGTTGACTATCCATAATAAGTACTTGCCTTTTCAAATACATGCACACCCTGTCCTCAGGATTCCCTCCAAAAGCTTGCCGACCAAAGACGATAGGCTCATTTGTCTATAGTTCCCTGGTTTGTCCTTAACACCTTTCTTAAACAGTAACAACACGTTAGCCAACCTCCAGGCTTCCAGCACCACAACAGATTATTGATGATATAATTATTTCAGGAAGAGGCCCAGCAATCACTTCCCTTGCTTCCCACATAGTTCTACGGTACACCTGATCAGGTCTTGGGGATGTGTCCACTTTTATGCGTTTCAAGACTCTATTTTCCAAAACTGTCTCATGTCCCCTTGTTGCCCTCCTGATTTCTCCCTTAAGTATAATCCTACTGTTTATTGTACACTTCTAAGGATTCACTCGATCTATCCTGTCTATACCATCAGATGCTTTCTTCTTTTTCTCAACCAAACCTAAATTTCTTTAGTCGACCATCATTCCCTATACCTACCAGCCTTTCCTTTCATCATAACACGAATATACTTTTTTTCTGAACTCTCGTTGTAAAGGCTTCCATAGACGTAGAAATCTAAAGTAACAATTGAGGAAAATGGAGTTAGAAGATAACAAAGGGAAATACACAAAGAAAGGGAGGAGAAAGGGAGGCAGAAAAGAGACAGGGAGAGAGAAGTGAAAAACGAGCGAAGGTTATTAGGTGAGCAAGGAGAAAGAGAAGCAAGGGAGAGATAAAAAGAGAGAGGAATAAGAAAGAGAGAGAAGGTTCTTGGCGGAGCAAAAAAGCGAGATCGTTTGAACTTAAACATTTGCGTCTTAGTCAACAAAGTCCATTCAAAAGAATGGAGATTAGAAGAGAAGGTAGTGTGATATGTATAAATCTGTCAAATCGCTGCCACATTTCGATGAGAAAGATGTTGACGCCTTCTCTTTTGAATTTGATTAAAAAAAAGACTACCCAGATGGAGCACCCAGGATTTTTAGGCAGACTACACTGTCTGACAGAGTTAAAGAGACATCTGCCTCGCTGTTGCATGATGGGCCAAGAGACTATGAAGATCTCTAATAGATTATTGGTCATGAATTGGTATGAGAAGCCTCGAGACAGCGGCTCCGAATCATAAAGACAGAACCACGTCAGACCTACGCTGAGTTCTAAAGAAATAAGCAGAGTCATTTTGATGGATGGGTGCGTCCTGTAAAGATATTTAGGACGTTTGAGACACTTAGAAAGATTATTCTGCTGGAGGAGATTAAAAATATCACTTTCAGAGATCACGTGGATGAACAGAAACTTACGGACTTGAGGAAGGCAGCACAATCAGCAAACGAATGCAGGTTGTTGCACAAGCCACGATTTTGACCAGAATTTCGTCCTGTGAGGGACAGACGTTGGGAGGAGGGGAGATCCCACACCATGATGAACACTGGTAAGTGCCTACCAGAGGTTACGAAAAGTGTCCAGGAGAATGCAAAAGATGTCAAACGCTTCAGCTGTTTCAACTGTGATAAGTGGGATATAAAAACTCACAGTGCTGGTTCTGAAAACAAGGCACTTTGGGAAAACATGTGGTAGAATAAGCTAAGCCAGTGACATGAGTGAAAGTAGGAAAGAAACACCAAGAAGAGCCAAACAGCTGCAGGAGAGTGCAAGCCTTTGCAGCGGATCGGCATGGAGTTACTATCTGACCTGTATAAAGAATTCGCCTCTGTGGCTAAAGTTTAATCAGACGGAACAAGGGGAGACGGAGAAGAAATTATAATTTTGAGAGACGCTGATAGTTAGAGATGAGCGAACGGACACTCTTACTGATTTGATACCCAAGAGTTTGGTAATTGTTTTGGGTAGTTGGACAGAAATCTAGAACTCCCCTTTGTAAGATAGTTTTGGTGTGCCAACTGAAGACTGTGAACGTATGAGTCGGAATAATTGACAGAGTATCAGTTCCACGGATTCAGGTTTTTTCTTGGGAATGTTTGGGCATGTTCCAAGGTGGGAATGGCGCCCCTTCACGGGAAGAAGCACACAGAAGATCAAGAACCAGAGGAGTTAAAATATGATAAATGCTAATATCTTGTGAGGTCAATGCTGCCTCACAGCGCCTCACCCGGGTTCAATTCCCGCCTCAGGCGACTGACTGTATGGAGTTTGCACGTTCTCCCCGTGTCTGCGTGGGTTTCCTCCGGGTGCTCCGGTTTCCTCCCACAGTCCAAAAATGTGCAGGTCAGGTGAATTGGCCATGCTAAATTGCCCGTAGTGTTAGCTAAGGTGTAAATGTAGGGGTATGGGTAGGGTGCGCTTCGGCGGGTCGGTGTGGACTTGTTGGGCCGAAGGGCCTGTTTCCACGCTGTAATGTAATGTAATCTAATCAAATCTTCATAGACTACGACGTAAGCAGATCTCACTATCAGAAGTCACAGTACGAAGTAAGCACTAAAGAGAAAGATGAAGGAGTTGAGGTGCTGTTAGTGGACATCCTGTTTGACGTAACGTGCAGGAAATCCTGAAAGAGGCAAAGAGCCAGGCAGATGTATTTAATTATGAAAGGCGCAGGGAATTGCAAAAGGAAGAAAAGAAGGTGAAAGTGTGTGTGTGTATCTGTGAAGGAGTCAGAGAATTTTCCTGAGATTGAAATGGAGACCACGGCAAGTTAGGTAATGTAATGAAGTGCACCAGATTGTGTTGCCTGCAGCAGAACAAACAGGAGGTGTAACGGATAGTACATCGACAAAGGTTCAGAAAGAGTTGGAGGCCATGCTCCACGAGGATATGATCAAACCGATCCTGAGCGAATGAAGTTCGCCGATCACCTTAGTTCCCGGATGGGAATCAATGATTTTGCTTAGATTATCGAAGGTCAACAAAGGGACAAAGTCTGAATCATATTCACCTCCAAGACTAGAGCACTGTATCCAGAAAATTAGATGAGCCAGTTACATCACCAAGTTGGACTTACTGCTTGGTTAAAGGCAGATAGCTTTATCAGAGATGGCGAAAGAAAGTGCTGCGTTTGTATTTCCAACTGGGCGATGTCAATTTAATTATTGCTCATTAGAATAAAGAACGCACCCGTGTGCAGTTTATTTGGACGTTGTAGCTGGCAGAGCTCTTTGAACCATTATGAGGATCAAAATTGGCAATGAACTTAAACAAAAGTAATTTCCCGAAAACAGAGCTTACTTTCTTGGAACATAATATTGGTCAGGGAAGGTTCACGCCACTGGAAATCAAAGACGAAGAGCATTGAGGAATATCCCCGACAAAGTTCGAAGAAAAAGGCACTTTGATTCTTTGGATGAAGCGTATTCTTTTGGAAGTTTGTTCCAAGCCTGAGCAGTGCAGTGGCACCGTTAATAGATTTTGTCAAGCATGACGCCCCCTTGACGAAGCAGTGCCAACACTGTCCCACTTTACCATGCACTTCCAAGTATTCAGAAATCGCATGATTCAGAATGGATTCCATGGTGTTATCCACCACTGAGGATTGGGGAATCGGCCTTTAACTCTCTGACTTTTGCCTTACTCCCTTTTTCACAGTGCTTTCACTTCAGTCATTTTCCAGTCATCTGACAAAAGAGATTTCGGAAGGTCATCACGAATGCCTCGACAATTTGCTCAGCTGTCTCCTTCAGAAGGCTGGGATGTCGTCCATGACGTTCTGCTGATATCATTTACACCTACAGCTTTCCAGCAACTTCTCCTTTTTAGATGTTGTCATGTGCTGCTCTTCAAAATATTTTGAAGCCATATATTTTGGTATCCACGAAAATTCACCACATTGTATGATTTTTCCATTGCTTGCATTTTCTCTCTGGCTTCCCTTCGAAGCCACAGTTGCCTCATACTCCCATTAATGTATTTCTTCTTCCTTGGGAAGATTTTCTGCAGTGTCTCCTGAAATACCTCAGAAAATCCTCCCTTTGCTACACCACTATCTTCTCTGCCAGCTTCTCCCTTCTAATCAGCTCTGGCCAATTCCAATTACATGTCGTTGTAGTCAACTTTACTTAATCATAATCACTTTTCAACTGATTCAGTTTTCTCACTCTCAAATTGCAGTATGAACTCTATTATATTATGGTTAATATGTTTTAGGTGTTCGTTCCCCTTGAGCTCCCTCATCAAGTCTATCTCATTACACATCACTAAATACGAATCCCTATTCCTTCGTTGGCTCTACGACAATCTGCTCCAAAGAAAATTTCCTAACATTCCACAAAACATCTTCCTTGAAATCAGCTGCTAACCTGATTTTCATAGTCCACGTGCATATTGCAGTTCCCCATCATTATTGCAGTAGTCCCTTTTTTGGATGCCTTTTCTATCTCGTGATTAATTTTCTTCCCAAATCCTGATGACTTCTCAGAGGCTTGTACACAGGGTGCATCAGGATCTTTTTTTTTCCTTCGTGCTTCCTTTACTTTCCCATATTGAGTCTTCACACATGCGACTCTTTTCCCTTTCTTGCTGTCAATTTAATTTCATTTGTACTAACAGGCGCACCCCGCAGTATCTGCCCATCTGCTTATCTTTCTCTCGGATTTGTATACCTTGGATATATAGTTCCCAGCCCTGATCCCTTTACAGCCCCGTCTCTGCGACAGCTACAATAACATACCTGCAAATTCCACTCCCCGTTCTGAGCTCATTAACTTGTTTCATATACTGCGTGCATTGGGGCACAACACGAATAGTCCTGCCGTGACTGCACATCTTCTTATAGTTGGCCCCTTATCTGCTGTGTGTGAAGTAGATTCATGAGACGTTCCGTACTTTCTGTCCTATTACTTGTTTCGGAAAAGTTGAATCTCTGCAGAACCCTCCTCCTACTTGTAGTTTACTCCTGAATTTTCTTTGTAACTTAAACCAACCCACATTATTTAGTTTAAAGGCCTATCTACAGACCGTCCTTTCGAGATACCCCAGGTCTCTGGTTCCAGCATCATTCATGTGCAGCCTATCCATTTGTAACAGCTCCATCCTTCCCCCGTTCTGACGCCAGTAGCCAATTAGATTGAGTTCATTTCTCCCACACCTGTCTTAGGCGTACGTTTACCTCGTTAATCTTGCTGACGTTCTGCTAATCTATTTATGGATCATGTAGTACTCCAGAATTTTACCTTTTTGGTTCTCTTTTCTACTTTTGCTCCAAGCAAAATTCCTTCAGCAGAAACACTTTCTTCATTATAACTATATCAACAACTTGATCATTGCTTTCACACTCCAAGTTGCTCTGCAGCCCGGAAAAACAACCTGAAGTCGGAAACGCAATGTATTCTTCGGGACACTCAATTCTGGCAACAAGAACGCATCTCTATTTCCCTGACGACACTATCACCAGTTGCACGTATATTTCTTTTTTTCCCCCTCTTGAATTCCTGCCTCATTCACCATGCTGTGGCAGTGTTCGGAGCTCAGGCTTCAGCACATCAATCTGAGCTGGAGTTCATCAAGTCATCAAAAACTTGCTGTGGATGGAGTCACGATAAACCACAATGGGGTCCACCAGCTCCCAAATAATGTAGTTACAACATATAAACTGGCCAGTCATCTCCACTTAAATTACTAGCTCATTAGATTTTTAAAAATGTAGTGTTAGTATGCATATATGTCCACCGTCGGTCGAGAGATTAATTGACTGTGCTGAAGAGTTCGGAATTAGGCGAGCGCAGCTATTTTGAAGTATTATGTGATTGGCAGAGATTACAGAGATATGGTTCGTCCACTATCATGGAAGGGTATTGCAAATATGGACAAGAATTGTATTTTCAAATGTTGCTTTTTCCCAACGGGCAAGCTCTTCAGGTGTGTGAGCTCAGGGTTAGAAGAACAAGACTCCATGTGAATGACCACGCGGCAGCGGAGTTTTGGGCGAGCTGAAGGTTATAGGGAGGTTGAAACAGTGAGTGACTTGGGTCATTTGATGCCGAGGTGACAAAGGTCGAACTCCATATAACGACCTTTGCCCCATATTTCTGAATATCTTAACAAACGTTTATTTGAGATTAAAATCTAATGTCGAGCTCATGAGCGTCAACTGCCACTTTTGGATCACTGTTCCAAGTCTTTACCGCCATATTTATGGAGAAGTGTTTCCAAACATTTCTTTTGCACAGACAATTCTCCAAAGTTTGAGATTAAATTGGAGAAAAATTGTATAGATTCAGCACTGAGTGTCTAGACATTGTGTAGCTTAGAACAAATATCGAGGTGGTGATGATCATTTTGTTGGAGGTGGCTAGTTGTGCAGTTATTGCTAAAGTTATGGATTACCTGTCGGTTTATGATACAGGGTGGACGGAATGAAGATTGGAAACACTACCTTGAACCTTCCCAGAATTCGTTCGAATTACATTTTCAACATAAAGAATATCAGAAACCACGAGGCACCATGGGGCTGATTCCAGATGCGAGCGAGTATTGGCGGGAGAACTGAAGCAAAGAGAGAAGCATTGAAGAAAGGATTATATCGATTCTTCTGCTCCTCGGATGCTGCCTGACCTGCTGTGCTTTTCCAGCAACCCACTCTGAAGAAAGGCAACACTGGCAGGTTAGGAGAAACAATTTTGACACGAAAGGTTCCAGCAATAAGACATTTCAATCATGACATTAGATTGGAGAAGCCTGAGAGGAAAGTTAATACAGGTTTTCAAAATCGTAGTGGTTTCATACAGAATAGATGGTGAGAAGCTTCCCACTTGAAAAGCATTGAGAATAAAAGTGGAGATCACAAAAAAACTACAAGGGAAGGAAATGAGATGTGAGAACGAAACTTAACACAGCGTGTAATTGCATCTGGAATGCATCAGGCAGATTTAATCAATAGCATTTGATGATTATTTGATGAGAAACATTGTATCCGATTACACTGAGAAGTCAGGCAAATAGGACAAAGTCAAAAAGTGTAGTCGTAACACCGTCTTTACACAGTGGGTTGAATGATCTCTTTCTGTGCCTAAAGATTTATTTATAAAACGCATTTTTGTCTCTGGATGGAAATTAAAACTAAAAATATGTTTAAGAAAGAATGTCCAAGGTAGAATTTGTATTCTGGCAGATGGAGGATGAAGGATGTGGGGCATAGATTTATAACGGGGGGCATTACAGGAAAAATGATTGACAGAACAGGATTTGCCTGTCAAAATGTATATTCTATTTGTTCGGAGCCGAATTTTATAAATTAGTTTTCGACAGGATTAGAAAGAGAAGATTTGCTAATGGGAAACTTAAATCAGACATCATACTGTGATCTGAGAAAGTTCATCCATTCATCAGGAACTGAATGTTACCTGCAGTATGTCCATCTGAAAAACAAATTCAAACCTTAGTGTCATGGAAACGCTACATTATGCCAGCAGGCCATTCAATCAAATGTCCTGGACATCATCACACCAAGACTCACGCCTCTACCCTATAATCCTGCATTTCCAATGTCTTACCCAAATATCCACGGCCACTGTGGAATCCACTAAATATATACAACTTTGGCCAGTGGGAGGAAATCCTCACAGACACACGTGACGAGAATGAACAAATTCCATTCTGACAGTCACCCAAATCTGGGGAAAGTCCACGTCTTTGGTGTTGTGTGGCAGCGGTGTTAACCACGATGCCACCCCACTCAAAAAAAACACCGACATATTGACTCATAGGGAATATTTCTGTGAACAGACTGTGGAAAGATCTGGAGATTTAAGCAGCGCTAAAGTCAAATGTTTCCAATCTGTGTACATGCCATCCAAGCAATGTTGTAATTCTTTGATGTTTGCAGCGAACAATCGGTTAGGGCGGCACAGTGGCTGAGTACTTAGAACTGCAAGCTCACAGCGGCAGGAACATGGATTATATTGCACCGTCAGACGATTGCATGCTTGATTTCCTCCCGCTATCCAAACATATGAGGGCCAAATGGATTGGCCATGATAATTTTGCACAGTATTGGAAGCATTTGTCAGAGGAATGGCTCTGGGTGGCTTACTCTTCCGAACGTCGGTTTGGACTAGTTGGGCCAAATGGCCTGTTAACACAGTGTGGGGAATCTAATCTATGATCAAACAGTGAATTGTCTCAAATGTATGGGTTTTTTTCACAGCTTATTCAAAGGCCTTCTTCTCAGCAGTGTGAAGATAATGGATGTTACAGTTGGAGAGGTCAGAGTAAAGTAATATTATTTTCAGGTTGGTTTCATAATTATCATCCTCGATTCTCCACTCTTATATCTCCCATCCACAGCTCGGCAATCTGTCTGCGAGCGTAGTAAGGATTTTCATGTTTATTTTAATTTTTCACGCAGTCCTAATTTAGATTTATGTTCTCTTAGTGGGGGAAGGGACCTAGAGATAATGGGAGCTCCTTTCTGATCATGGTTGTAAGTCTTGGCCATTTCTTTAAATCCCTGAATTTGTCCTCTGGCCTGAGCTCTTGTGACTGCACACATGTGAATTCATTTATCACATTCCGAAGACGGAGCAGAGATGAATCATACCCTTTACGTTTGACTGTGCTTTGGTATGGGTGTGTTGCTTTTGATTCCGCTAACACTTGGTCACTCGAATTCTGTGATTACCTCACTTATTGACCTCAGGACATGAACAGAATCTGTCAACTTTAATGTGATACTGCTCAGTGCACGTTAAAGCACACTAACAACCTGGTCGACTTTTCACTCCAGTTTGGACTTGTAAACCAACAGCTGAGAAAGTAGCAATCCGAACAGGGGAGAAACACTCTTCGACTATGATGGCGCTGCAAGTGCAATGAAGAGTCAATGTTCAACAAAAAATACAATCCTTGAAAGGAACGTTGTCAAATGAGGGTATCAAACACATCACCACGGTAACTGTCATAAATGAACGTCCATTCAGGCTATAACCACATCTCCTATCAAGGCCACGTAATTGCTTAAAATACATTCAATGTAGTAAATTGAAGAAAAGAGGCCTATGGTGCCAGTGCTTTCTGCTGGAAATTCAATGAAATCATTGAGATTCCACTCCAGCTTTCCTTCCTTCTTAACGCTGACATCGAGTTTCATCGTATCTCTTCATGAATTTAATGTTTTTGTCTCTTTTGTGCTGTTCTTTGGAAAGCAAATTCACTTCTATATCAACAAAATTGACAAACAACGGAAATTGAGTCACTCACTAACACACATCTCCAGTCGTCACATTTAGATTCACAAAGGCCAGACTTCAAATCAAATAATTGAAATGAGCAGGAGAGAACTTTGAGAAAGTTGGTTGATTGACTTTGATGGGTGACTTGCTTCGGCCTTTGAAAAGGTAGTCCGAGGTTTTGTGATCCGGACATAATCTCACTCTGCTGTTCTGAGCCTGTGCTCCGTGAATTGGGAGGTTTGACCCGGTTTGGACAATCTCACGTCTCAAGGATTTGCATTCAACCCGAACTGAAGCTGCCATGTTGCTTTTTACTGACAGCAAATGATTGGATAGCGTAGAAATGGAACATTGCTGCTTCTCTGTTTTGCCCGGTGTTGATCCATTTCCAGTTCAGGAAAGCGATCCATTATCGGGTTTGAGAAACCAAGACTATCAGGCGTCTAATGATTTAGGTGTGGAAAGACAGTCAGTTGTTTGTTTTGTGATTGTATTTATAAGAATATTGGTACAATACGACAGGATGTATCTGTCCTAGATATTCCCGGAACAGTCAATAGTTGGAGATGATTCTTTGCAGGCAATATCTCCATTGACACGCCAAAAATGTGCGATAATGAAACAGTAAAGATTATAAGAATTAAAGGATCAGGAGGAGACGATTCAGCTGCAGCCTGTTTCGTCGTGCAGAGAAAGCATTGCTGATCTGAGACTTACCTCTTTTTTCCTGTCTTTAGCCAATACCCCTTCATCCTTTCGCTGAACAAAGACCTCTATCTCACACTTAAAGTTAACAAATGACCCTGTGTCCGCTGGCACTTGTGCAAGAGCGTTCCAAACATCTGACAAACTTTCTGCATGGAAGTGCTTCCGAACATAGACTGGCATGGTCTATTCCTCATTCTGAGATTACGGGCCACATCAACTCACGAATAATTAGGTAAACAGCGGAATGTGCTGACGAAATGCACAAGAGACTTAGGTGTTAAAAATCTGTAAAATCCCGATATCCATGAATCATTTAGTTCAAGCATCAGACTGCAATATCAATTATGAATACCAATACCAATTGTTATTATCAGTGTTACTCTTCAGAAATACAGCCTGTGACGTCGATTGTGGACAGACTTGGGACATTCAGATCCCTGTAACTGCAAATACATCCATATCACCAGCAACCAGTTCTATCTGTGGATACATACAAAGTGAACCACCAACCCGTTTGCCATTTAATCCGTTTCAATTGCAGTGTCACTTACACCTCTCTTTGGAAACATAAACAGCTAGAGGTGAATGTAGTCATTTTCTGCTGTAATCAGGACTGCAGTTTTATTGCAAGTTATTGTTTTAAATATTGGTCGACTCGGCCAGGCTCTGACTTCCAGGGTCAATGGGCACAAATTTGCCGACATTGTTTCCCTCCATGTTCAAACTTTAAACAAATGTGGACAGAACTAATTTGCCAACATCTGGAAGAAATGTTTCAAACATTCCTGAGGAATTTTCATTTGATAGATCTTGAACTTTGAGGAGGACTGTGGGGAGTTTGCTCCAAGGCCTTTTAATGTAAAGATGTATCCTCATGTAAAGTGACCGTCAGGGAAGTTTCTTTAACATCTGCCTTTTGGACTTTTAGCAACACAGTTACGTTATAGGACATACACTGTGGTGGTCTGCAGCTATTATGATGAAACATGAATATAAATTAGTCATGGGTGACGTGGTACTGGACTATTCAATGGTCCAGGAATTCAGGAATTCCTGAAGAAGGGCTGATGCCCGAAACGTCGATTCTCCTGTTCCCTGGATGCTGCCTGACCTGCTGCGCTGTTCCAGCAACACATTTTCAGCTCTGATCTCCAGCATCTGCAGACCTCACTTCCTCCACGTACAGAGTGGAGTCTGTCTCCCCAGATGCAAGTTGAGAACCGAATGTATGGAGAAGGAAGGGAAAGGCGGAAATTGAAACAATAAATCAGGAAATGGAGGAATGAGACAGACAGAGGGGAGGTTCTTGAGAGGCAGAGGAAAAGAGTGGGAGAGAGACAGGACAGGCAAGAACGTCTGAACTCCATTACGAGTCATGATTTAAAGTGATTGCAGTATAATCACAACTCTTAATCAAGTCCAGTAGGGAACTCCGGGTGATGGGCTTGTGGAGCAACGGTAGCGCATCTGATTTCCGAGCTGAGAATCGGTTAGCATGAAATTCATTTGACACTTATCCAGGAATTCCATGGAGCAAAGAATTTCCAGATCATTTGCTTCTTGTTCTATCTCCATGCTCCCAGGGTGCTGCTTCTTATCCTGTCACCGAGGACCGCACTCTGTCCACTGGTTTCTAATGAAATCATTTTGCATCAACTTGCAAGCTGTAAGGAGGGAGGGCAAAGCCCATTCGCCCATCTGCTCCCTCTCAATCACTTGGTGTGGGAGAAGTCAGTTACACGGATGTGCAGGAAATCGAATTTATTCAAATGTCTGTTCTCCGAGAGGTACAAAGATGCTGAGCTGGAAGCAAAGAGCGAAAAGGTCACTGGAGACTGTTCCCCAGGTCCAATAATATGAGCTTTCTTGTATGCACTCTGTTTGTTGTTCAGAACTTGTCTTTGCCCAACAATCCTGCAGAACGCCCACTGAAAAGCGAGCCTCAGTTTATTTGCTGCTATCGGACATCAGGTAATCCCAACTGTCCCAAATGAAGAGAATCCGAGTGAAATCTTCACTCAACTAGAGTTATGCTCACTACCGTGAGCTGAGGGAATACAGACTGTCCACCACGGAATGCAAGTTTAAAATGGGTCATTGTTCTTCCCTCAGCTGTTCTGTCCTAGAGACAGCGAGAGGGTCGGCATCATCATGTGGCATCATTCTCACACGGAATGAGATCAGCCCATAGGATCACCGTCGAATCTCTTTCGCTTTTATCTCTCTGAGGTCATTCCCAATCTGTGATACCTGTCCTGACAGTGGGGAACTGGGCATGTGTCAGGTTGTTTTCGGCCACTTGTTGATCGTCTTGCCATTCACGTCTGAAGCAAGTGGCGAATTACTGCAGGGAAGTGACGAAACAGCAGGTAAAGCGTTTCACTTTCGCCAGTTCATTCCTATCTCAGAGAAGGGATTTTGCGATTCAGTTCAGAGCAAAAAGACAGAAAACAGTCTTGAAATGTGTCTCCTCAGCTGTGTAAATTTAGCCAGTGTATAAATATGAGATATTTAATTCAGATACATGAAACCACAGGAAGCAGAAACGTGATCAAAAGGTAAAGTGCAGAACAAAGCATTACTTTAGGCCACATGTCCATGTAGATATTAGCACAAGATGGCACCCAGACATGGACGGTGGGGTAATGAATAAACATGCTTCCGTTGAGCCACCCTGTTCCCTCGCAACGTCGCATTTCCAAGCACTTTCGTTTCGACCATTCTAATCAAGGACATACAGGTCATTGGGTGGAAATAAAAACTTGGGTAGAATATGATATTCTTCACAAGATGTACCCATGGATTGATCAACATTATTTCAGTGCAGACAATCCATTCATCAGCCGAATCGCGACAGGGATAAAGCTGATCTTGAACGAGCTGGTGTGTGTGTTCAAGCTTCTGTATCTTGATCTCACCTGGATTTCATCGAAATCATACCATCACAGTGAAAAACTGACCTGGATGCAATATGTCACAAATCATCTGCGAGTTGAAGGGGACATCTCACACTTTACTCAATCTACCCAAAATGAGAATCATAGCCAGAAAGAACGAGCCAGCACCATTGCCGTTACGTGAGCAATAGACCCGGTATGTTTTCTTGAAAAGTAAGGATATTTCTGTTGCTATGGGGACTGAATGCAGGACTGATTTTTCATATTTTTGTCCCATTCTGATTCCTGGCTTCAAGGAGGCTGTGATACCTTGCTCACCCCGGGACCTGGCTCTCCCCATTGGCAGCTGGACTAACCTATCTGCAGGCACAGGTGGGGGAGAGCAGCACGAGTAAGCTCTGCATCTGCCGATACAAACAGGCTTACTATTTAAAAATGATTTAGTTGTGAAGGACAGCAAATGATTCTCTCTGGTGTTTGTGAAATGATAAACAGCAGAGCATGGTTCCCAGACTATGGTCTAATCTTTGAGTTAGGGCCCGAGCGCACTCCCACTGCGACACACTTCTCACGTGATCACAAACACTGTAATTACTCAGTGACAAGATCTGTTGTGTCTCATTCTTTGAAGAATGAAAGCCATTTGGATGAAAACCCCCCAAGACAGTGAAGACTAGAACACTCTCTGTGAGAGATTTCGGTTGTAGTATTCTGTAGACGGCACAGTACTCCCAAGAGGCAGTTTTCAGACCACCTCTCTTCTGGATAAATAAAATTACTTTTTGTACAGAGCAGACCACTTCAAACTCCTGACTGAAGTAAAATTCATAAATGAGCGGAACAACACAAAAACACGGAACTGGTATTGGACAAAAGTGCCTATCTCACTCATCACTTTCTGATATCTTCCTGTGCTTGAGGTGAGAATAACCACTGGACTACGTTAATAAAATCTACTCTGGGTGAGGCGTGATCTCAACTTCGGCATTTTACAAGTGTCTGTTTGCCTCTTGTAATATTGCTGCAGCTGCAAAGTTGCACAGTAGCTCAGTGGTTAGCATTGCGATCTCACTGCAAAGCGGAGACAATCGGTAAGCTGTATAATTAGGAGCAAATGTGGAGTAATAGTGTAGTGGGATGTGTCTGGGAGGGTTAATGTTCCGAATGTTGGTGTGGACATGTTGCATCAAATGGCATGTTTCCGCACTGGAGGCATTCGATGTTCCCTTACTGTGTTAATTTAGCACGTTAAGAGATGCAGGAAAAGGGCAGAAAAATATTCATTCCCTATCAGGTACTTAATCCTTTGTTGCGACAATCAACTGATTCAGCTCTGACTGAATAGCTCTCCTTACACAGGTCTTGAGATTGTACAGCATGGTAGCGACATTTCCTGTGTTGAATTGGACGCAGCACCCTTTCTCAAGACGGAATTTACGGGATGTAAAGATATGATTAAAGACATGGGGTGTGGTACACTGAAAAATAAAGACGAGAGGAATGAACAAACAGGATTTATTTGGATGCAAAAACATTCGAAAGGATGCAAGGAGGCTTTCTGGTAGATAAAGCCATTAGAAAAATACAAGGTAGGAAAAAATAAATAGATCACGTGGGGTGAAAACAGGAACAACTGAGTGGTGTCCGCCTGTAGGTTTACCAGATGATGTGAATTTGGTGACACAAATAGGAGGGAAATTCCTTCATTGATGTGGATCTATAACTCGTGTTCAGAATTTCAAAACCATTGATGAATGAGAAAGACAATATTGGAGCACTTTTATTTTCATTCAACCAGTTTAATTTATTGGAAATTACATTTTCATAAAAAAAATGTTTCAGAAGCTGATTCCAGAATATGTTAATTAAAACGCGTACAGGCATACAGAAGTGAATTTAACAGGGACAGGGAGTCTGGGCAGCCGGGATGGGAAGGGGTAATGTGCACATTCTCTCATCCGTTAATGTCAATTGGAAAGAAATTGCAGAACACCATAAGACTAAGTGTAAAAACGAGCTGGTCGTTTTGAAAGTTCGATCAGCCTGTTATCAGTTAACTATTATCAATTGTAAAAGAACCGAGCTGTTTGTTTTTGCTCTGTAACGAAGGGAAGCCGGTTAGTTATGTCCGCAGCATAACTGGCCTATCATATAAAGTGTCACCAAGAGTGTGGGATTAATCCTCGCACCGTCTCAGTTGACCAAAGGGATCGGAGTCTCCCTGCTCACCTGATCCGTAAAAATATGGCGAATCGAACATCCCTTTAAAGGGAAATTTTACCACAGTTAGTAGAAATTGACTTATCGATGTAACACACCAATTTGATTGTCATCTGTTGCATAAGCATTTCACCGCAAGCACCAGAGGAGGTAGTGAGCCCATTTAACACTCACTGATGTACACCCAAGAAATCCAGTGACAAGACTCGAAAATTATTCCTGCTTTACCACTCTGCTCTTCACAGTAGTACTTTAAATAATCTTAATCGTTTTGATACCAGTTACTCCTTAGAACATTCAAACTGACCAATGAGATAATTCTATTTCATTTCGGATTGGCTTAATGACATGTGCGAATTTGTAGCAAATGCAATAATTTGAAACGAGCTAAAATAAAAGCTTTTCACAGAATTTTACACAGCGCACTGTCAGTTTAATGAGAAATGTCTTCCAGCTCAAACGTCACCTCTGTTTCTCGATCCAGAGTCGGATACTCACCTGGGGAATATTTGTGGATGTTCGCTAATAATTGAGGCATTTCCCGAGGACTGAACACTTCACAAAATCAATAACTGGACATTCAGATTTAATGCCGTTTCATTCAACATAGTTTTGCATCTTTTAAATAGAAATATATAGTGTGTTTTAGAAATAGGAACTGTCGCAATGGATGGTAGATCAGTTCAATGTTCCTCCTGTAGACCAATAGTGCCCTACGTACGGTATCTGCACACAATTCTCGCTCCTCAGAAAATGTGCAAGTGTACTGGAGTTGTACCTCAATAAACGTCGGATAATTCGGCGGACTGAGGGGGTAATTGAGAGGATTTATGGGGAACCAGTAACAGCTCAGGTACAAGAGAAAGGGAGGTTGCTTACAGTCGCGGGATGAAACGGGAATCGACAGGCAGAGCAGTACTCCCCTGTGTCCATTCCCCTCGATAAGAAGTATACATTTTGGTATAATGTTGGGAGAATGACTTATCATTAGTAAGGTCTAGATTAGAGTTGTGCTGGAAAAGCACAGCAGTTCAGGCAGACATCCGAGGAGCAGTAAAATCGACGTTTTGGGCAAAGGCCCTTCATCAGGAATACAGGCAGAGAGCCTGAAGGGTGGAGAGATAAGTGAGAGGAGGGTGGGGTGGGGTCAAAGTAGCATAGAGTACAATAGGTGAGTGGGGGAGGGAATGAAGGTGATAGTTCGGGGGGAAGGGGTGAGTGGATAGGTGGAAAAGAAGATAGGCAGGTAGGACAAGTCATGGGGACAGTGCTGCCCTGGAAGTTTGGAACTGGGGTGAGGTGTGGGAAGGGGAAATGGGGAAACTGTTGAAGTCCACATTGATGTCCTGGCGTTGAAGTGTTCCGAGGTCGAAGATGAGGCGCTCTTCCTCCAAGCATGTAGTGGTGAGGGAGCGGCGGTGAAGGACGCCCAGGAACTCCATGTCCTCGGTAGAGTGGGAGGGGAAGTTGAAATGTTAGTCCACAGGGCGGTGTGGTTGATTGGTGCGGGTGTCCCAGAGATGTTCCCTAAAGCTCTTTGCCAGGAGGCGTCGAAACTCCCCAACGTAGAGGAGACAGCATCGGGAGCAACGGATACAATAAATGATATTGGTGGATGTGCAAGTAAAACTTTGATGGATGTGGAAGGCTCCTTTAGGGCGTTGGATGGAGGTGAGGGAAGAGGTATTGGCGCAGGTTTTGTAATTCGTGCAGTGGCAGGGGAAAGTGCCAGGATGGGAGGGTGGGTTGTCGGGGCGCGTGGACCAGACCAGAGAGTCATGGAGGGAACGGTCTTTGCGGAAGGCGGAAAGGGCTGGGAAGGGAAATGTATCCCTTGTGTTGGGGTCTGTCTGGAGGTGGCGGAAATGTCGTCGGATGATATGGTTTATGCAAAGGTTGGTAGGGTGGAAGGTGAACACCAGGGGCGTTCTGTCCTTGTTGCGGTTGGAGGCGTGGCGTCTGAGGGCGGAGTTGCAGAATGTGGACGAGATGCATTGGAGGGCATCTGTAATCACGTGGGAAGGGAAATTGCGGTCTCTAAAGAAGGAGGCCATCTGGTGTATTCTGTGGTGTAACTGGTCCTCCTGGGAGCAGACACGGCGGAGGCGGAGGAATTTGGAATACGGGACAACATGCCGTCCTCTAATCCCTCTGCTCCAATCCCGACCTCACTATCAATCCAGCAGATAAAGGGGGCGCAGTGGTAGTCTGGCGCACTGACCTCTACACTGTTGAAGCCAAAAGCCAACTCGAGGACACCTCTTCCTACAGCCCCCTCGACTATGACCCCACCACCTTCACCAAACCATCATCTCTAGACCATACACAACCTCATCACCTCAGGACATTTCCCACCCACAGGTTCCAAC
The DNA here is from genome assembly GCF_037043375.1 of Chiloscyllium plagiosum. NCBI lineage: Eukaryota > Metazoa > Chordata > Chondrichthyes > Orectolobiformes > Hemiscylliidae > Chiloscyllium > Chiloscyllium plagiosum. The sequence goes on from NW_028270175.1 coordinate 82,638,806, forward strand.
CTCATTGTCCGGGAAACCCGTACTGCCCGGTCCTTCCTCCTTCCCAAGATCCACAAGCCTGACCACCCTGGCCAACCCATTATCTCAGCATACGCATGCCCCACTGAACGCATGTCTACCAACATTGACACTGTCCTATCCACCCTAGTCCAGGAACTCTCCACATACGTTCGAGACACCACTCTCGCTCTCCACCTCCTCCAAGATATCCGTTTCCCCGGCCCCCAACGCCACATCTTCACCATGGATGTCTAATCCGTCTACACCTCCATCCGCCATGAGCAGCGCCTTCAAGCCCTCCGTTTCATCCTCTCCCGTCGTCCCCAACAATACCCTTCCAACAACACTCTCATTCATTTGGCCGAACTGGTCCTCAAACTTAACAATTTCTTCTTCGAATCCTCCCACATCCTCCAGACCAAAGGGGTAGCCATGGGCACCCGTATGGGCCCCAGCTAAGCCTGACTCTTTGGTTCATACGTAGATCTTCTGTAATTACACCGGCACCACTCCCCACCTCTTCCTCCGTGACATTGATGACTGCATTGGCGCCACCTCGTGCTCCTGTGAGGAGGTTGTGCAATCCATCAACTTCAGCACCGCATTCCATCCTGACTTTAAAATTACCTGGACCATCTTTGACACCTCCCTCCCCTTCCTGGATCTCTCCATCTCAATTAATGACGACCGACTTGACACTGACATTTTTTCCAAACCAACCGACACCCGCAGCTACCTGGATTACAACTCCTCCCACCTTATCTCCTGCAAAAATGCCATCCCGTATCCGAATCCCTCCGCCTCCGCCGTATCTTCTCCAAAGAGGACCAGTTCCACCACAGAATACACCACAAAGCCTCCTTCTTTCGAGACCACAATTTCCCTTCCCAAGGTTTGAAGGTCGCAAAAGCGTACTGACAAGCAGGAAGGTGGTTTAAAGTATGTCCACTTCAACAGCAGGAGCATCCTGAATAAGTTGAGTGAACTTGCAGCTTGTGTTGGTACCTGACACTGCGGTGTTGCAGCCATTTCAGATACACACGCAGAGCAGGAAATGAATTGTTGCAGTTTCCGAGGCCAGATGCTTCAGTAAGAACAGGAAAATGGGAAAGGAGGGAGAGGTGTGCTATTGTTATTCAAGGACAGTATGACAGTGGTGGCAAGGGCATTTGGTGAGGCCTCGTCTCCTCATAGAGTATGGGCTGATGATAGAAATAGGAAAGGAGACGTTACTCTGTTGGGAGTTTTTTTCAGACCATCGAAGCAATTTAGAGATGTGGAGGAAAGGATTGCTAATATTATTCTGGATAGAAGCGAAAGTAACATGTATATGTTATGGGGAATTCTAACTTACCAATATTGACTGAAAAAGCAATAGTTCGAGTACTTTAGACGAGTACCTTTCATTCCAATATGTGCAGGAGGGTTTCTAACACAGTATTTAGATCGGCCAACAAGATGCGAGGCCTCACTGGATTTGATATTGGGAAATGTACGGAGCCAGGAATTAAATTTGGAGATAGGTGGGCACTTTGGTGATAGTGACTACAATTCGGTTATGTTCACTTTTGCCATAGGTAGGGATACGTATACACCACAGGACAAGAGTTTTAGGTGTGGTAAAAGGCAATTATGATGCGACTAGGAAAGACATATTTTGCACAGGATGGGGAAAGTAACTTCAAGGATGGGCTCAATTGAAATGTGAAACTTGTTCAAGGAACAGGTACTGCAAATCCTTGATTCGTATGTGCAAATTATGCAGGGAGGAAATGTTTGAGAGGGGGAGAGCCGTGGATTACTAAAGATCTTGCATCACTTGTCAAGGGGAAGAAGGATGCTCATGTAAAGATGAGATGTGAAGCTTCGGTTCGGGCGCTTGAGAATGAAACGTTAGCCGGGAAGGACCAGGAGGGGACATGAAACATCTTTGGCAGGTGCTATCAAGCAAAACCTGAAAGCTTTCTGTAGATGTGTCACAACTAAAAGAATTACTCCAGTAAGATAATGGCCCATGATGGAAAATACTGGGAAGTTGTGCGTGAAGTCCGAGAAAAGGAGAGAAAAGGAGAAAAGGAATATTTCCCGCCTTTATTCACACATGAAAAAAGACAATGGTGTCGAGGAGAATTTAGAGATACGACCTATTGAACTGAGCGGAATTGAGTTTCATAAGAGGAGATGTTAGCAATTCTTTAAAGTGTGAAAATAGATATGTTCTCCAGACCTGATGGGATTTAACCGAGGATTCTCTCAGAAGACAAGGAGGACATTTGAGAGCCTTTGAATATGATCTTTATGTCACCATTTTTTTCAGGAATAGAAGATGTTGTCCCCTTGTTCAAGAGTGGAGTAGAGACAGCCCTGGTAATTGTAGAACAGTGAACCTTACATTTATATTGGGTTAAGTGTTGAAAAGCTTTCAGTGATTGGATTTATAATCATCCAGAAAGAATAAGTTGATTAGGGATAGCCAACACTGTTTTCTGAAGGGTACATTGGGCCATGAGAAATCTTACTGATTTCTTTGAGAATGTGAACAAACAGGTGGATGACGGTAAAGCGGTTGCTGTGGTATATATAGGTTGTAGCAAGGCATTTCATAAGGTTCCCCACGGTAGGCTATTGAACACAATATGGAGGTATGGAAGTGAGTTTTATTTACTGGTTTGGATCTGAAAGTAGCTAACTGAAAGAAGACCGAGGGTGGTGGTTGGTGGGAAATATTCATCCTGGAGTTCAGTTACTAGTGGTGCACCGCAATTATCTGTTTTGGGTCCACTGCTAATTGTCAATTTTCTTTACGACTTGGATGAGTGTATAGAAGAATGGTTTAGTAAATTTGCCGATTACACTCAGGTCGATGGATTTGTGGACAGTGCCGAAGGATGTTGCAGGTGACACAGGAACATAGATAAGCTGCGGAGCTAGCCTGAGAGGTGGCAAATGCAGTTTAGTGGGGAAAAGTGTGAGTTGAAAAACTTTGCAAGGACCAACAGGAGGACACAGTTCTTGGCTAATGGTAAGATTCTTCGCAGTTTACATGAGCAAAGAGATGTCAGTGTCCATGTAGATGGATGCCTGATTGTTGCCACCAAGGTTGATCGGGTTGTTAAGAAAGCATATGGTGTATTAGTTTTTATTGCCAGTTGAATAAAGTTTTGGGGCCAAGAGGTCATGTTGCAGCTGTACAAAACACTGATGTGGCCGCACTTGGCATATTGCATGTGGTTCGGTACATTGTATTATAGGAAGAATGTGGAGCTTCGGGAAGGGTTTGGAAAAAATGTACGAAGATGTTGCCTGGCATGGTGCGAAGGTCTTATGAGAAAAGGCTGAGGGATCTGAGGCTGTTTCCATGAGAGAGAGGAAGGTTGCGACATGAACGATCATCAGAAGGTTAGATAGGTTGGACAGTGGGGGTACTTTTCCTCAGATGGTGATAACTAGCACGAGGGGACATAGCTTTTAATTGAGTGTTGATAGAAAGAGGACAGATGTCAGAGGTAGTATGTTTACACAGAGAGCAGTACGGGGAAGAGATGACACGCCCTGCATCCAACGGTGGTAGACTCGCTAACTTTGAGGGCAATTAAATTGTCATTGAACAAACATAATGATAAAAATGGAATAGTGTGGGATAGATACGTTCCAGATTGGTTACACAGCTCGGCGTAACATCAAGGGCTGAAGAGTTCTTAATGCGCTGTAATGCTCTGTGTTCTATGTTCTAAATTGTCTCGCTGAAAGAATTTCGAGAGTGGTTGTTGATGGGAAATGTTTATCCCGGTGTGCAGTTACGAGTGGTGTAATGCAAGGATTGGTTTTGGGTCTAGTGCTCGCTTTCATGTTGATAAATGACCTGGATGATGTCATAGAGGGATTGCTTAGTAGGTTTGCCGATGTCACCTAGGGTGGTGGAGTTGTGGACAGGGCAGAAGGATGTTACAGGTTACATTGGGAAGAGATCAATTGCAGAGCTGGGCTGAGAAGTGGCTAATGGATTTTAATGTGAATTGTGTGATGTGATTTATTTTTCAAGAAGTAACAGGAATAGAGAGTACTCGGCGCATTTCAAGAATTTTGTTCGTGTAAATGAGCAGAGAGAGCTCGGTGTCCATGCACAGAGATCCCTCTAAGTTACCAACCACTTTCACACGATTGTTTAGCAGGCATCTGATTTATTAGCTATTGTTGGTAGAGGGTTGCAGATTCAGAGAATACTGTTGCTCTCGAAATCCTCGAGTGTGGCTGCCCTTGGAGTATTGAATACAACTTTTTTTTAGAGAGAGAAGAAGGCTGAGGAGTGACTTAATAGAGACGAACATGATGATCAGAGGATTAGATAATATGGCCAGTGAGGATCTTTTTCTTCAGGCGAAGATGGCTCACATGACGGGATATATTTTAAGTTGAGGGGTAGCAGCAAATTTATCAGAGGTAGGGTATTTGCACAGAGAGTCGGCAGAGTGTGGCGCATCTTGTCTTCAACATTAGTAGGCTCACTACTTTTCAGGGCAATTGAATGGTCACTGGATAACTTATGAGTTCTAACAGAAGAATTTGCGTTAAATGGACATCAGATTGGTTTCACGGTTCAGTGCACGAATCGAGGGCCGAAGACCATGTATTGCACTGTAATGTTCTTTGTTCTAGTTGTACCTGAATGTGATGTTCCAATCATCCCTGGACCCTGTAAGTAAAAGCTGCTTCAAGTGAGGATCAAACTCACAATCTTACCATTTCACGTACTGCTATATTGTCATATATGTAGCACACCCTGACTTGATATTAGGTGGTGCACGATCACATTATCATCTTTATGATATTGTTTAAAACATTCTGCCAGAAACAGTACAGACGATGAGGAACAGGATGACTCCATTCAACCCAACGTCCCTGCCCCGCCATTCGATATCTTCGTGGTTGACTGATCACGTCAATGTATTTTCCCAGACCATCCACATCAACCCGTCTACCACTGGGAAACAGACATTTTACTAATCTCGACCTGAAATAGACAACGAAATTGTGCATGCGTGGGAGGGAAATGTTGTGTTTTGAAACAGTTGGGTGGGAAATGTTGTGTTTCAAGACAATTGAATTTCTGCATGAACTTCACAGGTCTAGCGGGTGAGGAGACGATGCTGAACTGATCACGTTTCAAACCAATTGATTCCCTAAAAAACTTGCCCTGAGAATGTGAGGGATGTTACCTGGTCAGCAGGAAGATATCGAACTCCAGTCTGCAGGAATTGAAATGGAATCACAAGAAATTGATTGGTTCAGTCCAAACCTGAACTAAAACCCGACCCAGTTCCTTACTCAGCATTCTTTGTTCTTAGATAAACGACCACAGCATAGGTTGTTTATCTTCACAGTGGGAATGGTTCACTCCAAGCAACATCCTGCTAAATATCTTCTGAGCACCCACTTGTCTAATCACACGTATCCTGCAGTCTGACAATCGGAATGGAATAATGTTATCCAAACAAAAGCAGAAATATTTGAGCAAACTCAACAGGTCTAGTCCATCTGTGGAGAGAATAGCAAGAAAATGTTTAGAGTCCAACGATACATCTTTAATACTGAAGGAACAGATGGGTAGGTAAAGAAGGTGGAAGAAGACAGGGCACGTACTGAAATTATTCAACTGGATGTTAAGTGCTGAAGGCTGCATGGTCTCTCAGTAGAAAATGAGGTGATGCTCTTCTAGCTTGTGCTGTGCGTTGCGCGCTCACTGCAGCTGACCAGATACTGAAATGGTTGTATGGGAACACCGTGGAATGTTCCACTGACAGAAAGCTGGAATCCCAGGGTTACTGTTCTTTTTCAGACAGAGCCTAGGTGTTCGCAAAGTCGTCAAGACTTTATTTTCCTCTCCCCAGTTTCGAGAAGTCACATTGTAAGCAGCATATACAGCTGATGAGATTGCCTAAAGTAGCAGAAAAATCAACGGAAGGTGTATCTGAAAGTTAAAATTTTGAGGAACGATGTCGTAATTCAGCAGGTGCCGTTTCTTCTGTGATTTCACGGCTTGGGGAGGTGCTGTGAGTCAAGGAGTATTGGACCAGGGTGTCTGGAGAGATTTTCCTGCATACGGCTGGCAATGAGTGGTATTCAGTGCGATGCAATAATGAGGTAAGTTGGTTGAAATGTACAGCTCTTTCAGTTTCCTGCTTCCAGTGAACACTTCAATTCGGAACAAACCTGTCAAACAGTTTTCATTCCAATACGGGCACAATTTGAAGCTTGCAGGTATCACGGGTTTCCACAGTTACTGACAAACTATTTTACCAGGAGCTGTCGTCCTTCACCAGGTTGATTCAGACAGCACTGTCCTTCCTTTGACACGTCCCAACGCGATTGTAACAACAGATATTAATATCCCGCACTAGGTAACGGAGTGGACAATTTCCAAACCTTATTTCATTTGTCCATTTGACTATGCTGGATATTGTGTGCAGTTGTGCAACTCATATAATAACAGGGATGTCAAAAACAGATGTAGAAAAAAAAGACAAAATCTCACAGTCAGAAATAATTGAATCCCTATTGTACAAGGCGATTGAATCACACCGCACCACCGAAAAGATCCACACTCCCGAACCTTTCTTTCCCGATCCGCAGTAAACTGCAAAAGTTGGAATTACTGGAAAAGCTCAGCCGGTCTGACAGTCTAACGGAGAGAAATCAGAATTAATATTTCACTCGAGATCAGTTCTGAAGAATGTTCCCTCGAGCCGAAATATTAACTGATGCTGTAATTCCTATTTCTATCACTGATTTGCAAAACTTATATCAATTTTCGATGCCATCTACTTAACATTCACATCTTTGGATTGTGTGAAGAAACCACAGCAACTGAAGAAAGCACACGCAGGAGAATACACAACCGCCGCAAAGTCAATCACTCAAGTCCGGAATCGAACTGGGGTCTGAGCGCTGGGAAGCAACAGCGTTATGCACTGAGCCGCACCAAACGGCAAACACGATTGCTGATGAGCAACTGAACTTTGGACTGCTGCAGTGAGAGGCTGAGGTACCTACCAGGACTTCTGGGAAGAAAGAAGCCCCTCAGCTTTTGTGTCGGTACTGGACAATAATACTTTTTAAATCACTTTCTCCATAGTCTTGTCTAATTTGGCTTCACAAATCCACATCTGAGGGCTTCTCACCCTTACTGTGAGTTCCATGATTCCAAACATTCAGTGGCTGAAAACGTTTTTCCACATATCAACGCAAACCTTTCTGCATCTTAAATTAAATCTATGCCACCCCCGTGATTGATCTCTTCCCTAAGTTGAATCGTTTCTTTCAGTCTACCCTATCCGTATCTCTCATTCTTTCATACCTCTCAATCCTGTCTTCTTTCAATCCCCTCTTCTCTAAGAAAAATAACACCAGTCTGCCCAATCTCACTTCGAACTGAAACTCTTCAGCCCAGACAAAATCCCGGCTGATCTCTTCTATACTGGTTTCCGGTGTTATCACTTCCCTGCTGTAATGTGCATTGCAGAACTGTGCACAATAGCCTAGCTAGAGCCGAAGAAGAAATGAAATAAATCACGCAGAAAGCCTCAGAAACGTTTCCAACAACTCTGTTTGGCTCAATACTGCCCTGTGTCCTTTTCATAGGATCAGGGCAAACACTACAGCGTTGAATCCGGCTCTTTGACCGAACAAAGTTCCAGCGACCCTCCGAAGTGTGACCCACCCAGTTTCATTCCTTCCCTTATTATCCGACATTTACCCCAGATAATGCACCTAACTTTCACAATCCGGAACATGATGGGCAATTTAGCATGGTCAATTCACCTAACCTGCACATCTGTGGATTTTCCTGATCCTTATGCTCCAATGGGTATGTGCTTTTGGGAGACCCTTACGTTGGTATGTGTAACTGAGAAGGCTGCGAACGTGTTCCTGTGAACATCTGTGTCCCTGAGCTGGCTGCCAATGTGTCAGAGGCTGGGAGAATCGAGCGGGGAGTGGAAGGAGAGAACTAATCAGGATGGGGGTTCGTGTTGAAAATTAACGTTGTTGGTTGCCTACTCTCCACGAAACTCCCATCCCATTGTTCCTCTAAGTGATGCACTTCTCAACTCATCACATCCCATTGCAACCATCCCTCCCCCGAGTATCAGAAAAATTCTAAGTATGTTTTCTTCTTTCCTACATGCTCTGTAGCTTTGGTCAGAACATTCAATAGTTTGATAACTGGTTTAAAAGCGAGAGATAGATCATTCAGTGCAGCAGCTTTGCAAATCACTGTGTAACTTCTCGAGATGCTTCATTTCACGTGCTAAATTTGCAGAGGATTGATGTTTGGTAAGGTGTTTTTTTTTAGATTACATTACAGTGTGGAAACAGGCCCTTCGGCCCAACAAGTCCACACTGACCCGCCGAAGCGAAACCCACCCATACCCCTACATTTACCCCTTACCTAACACTACGGGCAATTTAGCATGGCCAATTCACCTGACTCTGCACATCTTTTGGACTGTGGGAGGAAACCGGAGCACCCGGAGGAAACCCACGCAAACACGGGGAGAACGTGCAAACTCCACACAGTCAGTCGCCTGAGGCGGGAATTGAACCCGGGTCTCAGGCGCTGTGAGGCAGCAGTGCTAACCACTGTGCCACCGTGCCGCCCGCCGTGTTGCAGGATTTTCATCTAGAAGTGATGATGGAGTGCTGATGTCTGTGTCAGTTGCAATCATTTTTTTTTATATTCATCCTTTAATGGGATAGTAATATAGAAAAATGGAACAAGTGTAGATTGTTGTGATGTTCGATCCTGCTGTACTCGTCAGTATGGTTATGGCTGATCATTCCGCCCAGCAGCCTGCTACCACGTTAGACCTGTACCTTTTGATTCTTTTCGCCCTCAGAACGATAGGTGTCTTCATCTTGTAAACATTTCACTTTCCGGACTAACTGCGTTCAGTAACAGCAATTTCCACAGAGTCACCAGTCTTTATGTAGGAAATTATCCTCATCTCAGTCTTAAATTGCCTACCCCATGCACTTTATTAGTAACCCAACCACACACCGCCCCCAAACCCGACGGTGCTGGACTCCTTGGTCATTAAAAGCACTCTTCCAGCATTTCCCTCTTCGTTCCTTTTAGAACTTTAATCGTATCTGTGGCATCCCACTTCATCATTCTAAACTGGAGTGATTTTCATCATAACCAATCCATTCATTCCTCATAGGTCAGTCCTGCCATCCCCTGAATCAGTCTGGGAAACCTTTGTTATGCAGTCACCAGATAGGTAGCTTTTTTTAAAAAACAGATAAGTGTTCCAACACTGCACACAACAATCCAGGCACGATCTCAACAAGACGTTATATATTTTCAGCAAATCATTCCTGCTCCTGAATTTAAATCCTGTCATTACAAAGGCCAACATACCGTTTGCCTTCCTCACGTCCTGTACACCTGAATGCTCACTTTCAGCGATTTGTGCACAATGACTCCAGGTTTTGTTTCTCATTTCAGTTTCGTAAATAAATGCTGACTGATTCTGTTCAATCTAGTTATTGTTTTCCAGTGTTAGCCTAACTGGTCAGTCACTCCATGATTTCTCTCTACCGCCGTTGATAAATAGTGGGGTCATATCAACAGACCTCGAATCAATAGAAATTGTTCCAAAGTCGACAGAATATTGAAGTAAAACAATCAATTTACTCTATTTAGATTCAAGATTCTAGTTTCACACTGCATTCGCTGTATCTAGGTTACCTGTAAGTACATTGTGTTGCGGCAAAAGCACAGCAGATCAGGCAGCGTCAGAGGGGCATGAGAATCGATGTTTTAGACATGAGCTCTTCATAAGGAATGAGACTTGAGGCCGGGTGCTGACAGTTATGTGGGAGTTCGGTTGGGGGATAGTGGTTGAGGAAGCGATAGGTGGATACAGGTGATGGAGGAGCTGATAGGTTGCAGGGAGTGATGGACAGATCAGGAGAGCGGAGCCGATTTGGAGGCTTGAGACTGTGGTGATGTGGTTGGAGGGGCGAGGAGGAAGCTGTTGAAATCCACATTTATCCTGAGTGGTTGCAGTGTTCCAAGGTGGAATATAATGCGTTCAATCTCCTGGCGTCGGGTGGTAACAATTTGGTGGTGGTGGAGGCCCAGGAAGTGCATGTCCTTGAGAGCGCGGAGGGCGATTTGAGGTGTTCAGCGACGGGTGAAGGTGTTGATGGGTGCAGGTGTCCCAGAGATATTCTCTGAAACGATCTGCAAGAAAGCATCCTGTCTCCCCAATGCAGAGGAGACCGCATCGGGTGCAATGGGTGCAGCAGATGACATTGGTCAACGTCGAGGTAAATTGCAGATGGATGAGGAAGGCTCTTTGGGGCTTTGGACGGAGGAGAGAGTAGTGGTGTGGGCGCAGGTTTTGCACTTTCTGCGATGGTAGGGAATAGTGCCAGGAGTGGGGTGTGGGTTGGTGGAGGGTGTGGACATGATGAGGTTGCCGGAAAGGGAATGGTCTCTCAGGAACACTGATACGGATTGGGACAGAAATATATATTTGGTCTTGCGGTCCGTTTAGAAGTGGTAGAAGTGGTGGGGAATGAGTCAATGTATGTGGAGGTTGGTGAGCGGAATGTGAGGACCAGGGCACCTTGTCGCGTTGGGAGGGGTGGTGTTCAAGGGCAGTGGCGTGGGAAGTGAAGGGGATGCGCTGCAGGGCATTGTCAAACACGTGGGAAGGGAAGTTGCGATCATGGAAGAAAGAGACAATGGGGACATTCTCAGATGGAATTGGACAGCCTGGCAACAGATGCGGTGGAGGCAGAGGAATTGGGAATAAGAGGTCGCGTTTTTACAGTAAGTTCGGTGGGAAGAATTGTAGTATAGATAGTTATGGGAGTCTGTGGGCTTGTATTAGATGTTTATGGCTAGTTAGTCGCCGGAGACGGTGATTTAAAGTTCCAGGAAGGGGAATGAGGTGTCCCAGATGGACAAGGTGAATGTGAGGTTTAGGTGGAAGGTGCTTGTAAAGTTGATGAACTTTTCACCTCGTGGGAGCACGAGGGGGCGCTGATACAGTCATCGATTTGACAGAGAAACAGTTGGGCGTGGTGCTGGTGTAAGTGCAGATGATTGACTGTTCAATGCCGACAAACAGGCAGGCACAGCTTGGACGCATGAGGGTGCCCAATGCTACCCGTTTGGTTTGGAGGAAGTGAAAGGATTGATAGGAGAATTGCTCAGGAATTGTTCAGCTAGACGGATGAGGATATCATTAGAAGGGTACCAGATGGGACCGCGTGAGGAGAAGAAACGGAGGACTTGGAGACCTTCGTCATGGCAGGTCGATGTGTTCAGGGGCTGGAAGTCCCGGCTGAAGATGAGGTGTTGGGGGCGGTGAAACAAAAATCTTGGATGAGGTGATCGTCGTGGGTGTTTTCACGAACGTAGGTAGGGATGTACTGGACAAAGGGGGATAGAACAGCTGAAAAAAACAGTCCTGTTCACCTTACCAGGAATTGAACGCAGGCCGCAGTGGTAAAAGATGACGAAAAAACTGTATCAGTAATGATATTAGCGGATCACAAATCAGACTCTAAGGACTAAGTGTGCAACTCATTTTTTGTTAGTATATGCCACGTGTTAATGCAGTGTTGTTTTCCTTGTGTGTTTGCATTGAGAAAAGGCTTCTGGCCAAGTGTCACGGAGCAGACAATCTTGATATGTTACTACCTTTAATTTGTGAGTCTCACGATCAGAATTAGAATATTTGAATACCTTCCGTGTGGAAGAAAGTGAGTCAGCCCATTGAATCCACACCATTACTGCAAAATGCATCCAAACTAGTTACACAAACCAAGTTGTTCTACATTTCCCATGTCTAACACATCTACAATGTACACCATGGATATTACAGGAATTTAGCATGTCTAACCCATCTTCTGTACATAACTTTTTTTTACTGTAGGAGGAAATCAGAGAACCCAGAAAAAAGCCATGCAGGCAGGGCAGAACATGCAAACTCCATATGGTCGCAGGGACGTTGGAAATGCGATAGGTGGAAGGAGATTAAGGTGAGGGTGATAGGCCGGAGTGGGGGGGTGGGGCGGAGAGGTCAGGAAGAAGATTGCAGGTTAGGAAAGCGGTGCTGAGTTCGAGGGATTTGACTGTGACAAGGTGGGGGAGGGGAAATGAGGAAACTGGAGAGATCTGCGTTCATCCCTTGTGGTTGGAGGGTTCCTAGGCGGAAAATGAGGTGCTCTTCCTCCAGACGTCCAGTTGTTATGATCTAGCGATGGAGGAGTCCAAAGACCTGCATGTCCTTGGTGGAGTGAGAGGGGGAGTTGAAGTGTTGAGCCACGGGGTGATTGGGTTGGTTGGTCCAGCTGTCCCAGAGGTGACCCTGAAACGTTCCACAAGTAGGCGTGGTGGAAGGTGAGGACCAGTGGGGTTCTGTCCTGGTGGCGATTGGAGGGGCGGGGCTCAAGGGCAGAGGAGCGGGAAGTGGAGGGGATGCAGTGGAGGACACCGTCAATCACGTCTGTGGGTAAATTGTGGTCTTTGAAGAAGGAGGCCATCTGAGTTGTACAGTATTGGAAATGGTCCTCATGGGAGCTCCTCCGCCCTTGAGCCCCGCCCCTCCAATCGCCACCAGGACAGAACCCCACTGGTCCACACCTTCCACCACGCCTACTTGTCGAACGTTTCAGAGAACACCTCTGGGACACCTCGACCAACCTACCACCCCACCAACCTCCATATGCATCATATCATCCGTCGTCATTTCCGCCACCTCCAAACAGACCCCACCACCAGGGATATATTTCCCTTCCCTCCCCATCAGCGTTCCGAAAAGATCATTCCCTCTGTGACTCCCTCGTCAGGTCCACATCCCGCCACCAAACCAACCTCCACTCCCGGCACCTTCCCCTGCAACCGCAAGAAATGCAAAACTTGCGCCCACACCTCTCCCCGTACTTCCCTCCGAGGCCCCAAGGGATCCTTCCATATCCGCCACAAATTCACCTGCACCTCTACACACATCATTTACTGCATCCACTGCACCCGATGTGGCCTCGTCTATACTGGGGAGACAGGCCGCCTACTTGCAGAACGTTTCAGAGAACAGCTCTGGGACACACGGACCAACCAACCCAATCACCCCGTGGCTCAACACTTCAACTCCCCTCTCACTTCACCAAGGACATGCAGGTCCTGAGACTCCTCCATCGCCAGAACATAGCAACACGACGGCTGGAGGAAGAGCACCTCATCTTCAGCCTAGGAACCCTCCAACCACAAGGGATGAACGCAGATCTCTCCATTTTCCTCATTTTCCCTCCCCTACCTTGTCACAGTCAAATCCCTCGAACTCAGCACTGCTTTCCTAACCTGCAATCTTCTTCCTGACCTCTCCGCCCCTACCCCCACTCCGGCCTATAACCCTCACCTTGACCTCCTTCCACTTATCGCATTTCCAACGCCCCTCCCCGAAGTCCCTCCTCCCTACCTTTTAACTTACCTGCTGGTCACACTTTCCTCATTCCTGAAGAAGGGCTCATGCCCGAAACGTCGCTTCTCCTGCTCCTTGGATGCTCCCTGACCTGCTGCGCTTTGCCAGCAACACATTTCAGCTAGGATTTTACTGTATTGACTATCAATCTGGTGTTGTATAATATTGTGCATAACTGAGCCTAAAACAAATATGCGGAAGGCATGAAATACGGGGAAAGAACAATCAGATTGTTTTGTAAGCAACGAAGAGAACAGCATCGAGAACATGCAGGGACAGAAATTGATCGGTAAGAAGACAGGTGCGGTGTGGATCCTGACCGAGCATGACCAGTAACAGATTAGGAAAGATCAAAGAATGAAAAGATCACACAGACAGAATGGATAAAAACACAGGAAGAAGCAGTTGAATGTTTGAGAGGAGACTGTGTATTGCAAAGTTGAGTTGGAGGGCCAAATCGCAAACGTGAATATCTGAGAGAGGTTCACAGGGAGGGATGGAGAATAAATTGGAAGGACATGAAGAGAATAAATGTTCCTGAGATGTTTGGAAGAAGCTGTGAATGGAATAACCCATGCACAATAATTCATGGGAAAATCTGTCTTTTGTTTCCTTTTACAATATCGTCTTATTGAGTTGATATTTCAAGTTGGCCTCACTTTCTGCAGCTTTTTTCTCTTTCCGTATGTCAGTTTCTTTCATCAATGTGCCACTATTAAGAAGTTTAAATTGCATTTGTGACCAAGCTGGAACAGTTTTTTCATAACCCACAACTTTGAAACTGAGCGGAAATAGATGTTGTTCAAACAGAAATCGAGAAAGCACCAGTCTGATGGGCTGGAATGTAATTTCATTCCATACCAATCAGCCGTGTGGAATTATTTAACGTTGGTTATGTACCTCTGGTTACTTAGTCACTAACATCAAAGGCCAAGGAGATTAATGATTGATATAGATCTCGAACCATTTACTCGAAGTTCACTTTCATGAAACATTGCTGCAAAATAGCCCTTCACAGATTTCTCAATGTGGAACAAGTGCACACCGACCCACCGAAGAGTAACCCACCCAGACCCATTTATCTACTCTGTAACTTTAGATTTACCACTGAATTTTTCACCTAATCTTGACATCCCTTAAAACTATGAACAACTTCGCTTGACCAATTCACCTGACGTGCACGTCTTTGGAACTTGAATGGAAAGACAGTCAAACATGGTGAGAAAGTGCAACCTCCGAACAGGCTGTAGCCGGAGGCTGCAGTTAAACCCGGTTCCGTAGCGCTGTGTAGAATCATTGCTAACCTCTGAGCCACCACGCCACTAAGTTTGCTTTGCCTTTCGTTGTAGGCTCACGTGTTAGAAGCGTGGTAGCACTACAAATATCGTAATCTCAGAACATTTAACAATACTGAAAAAAAATCAAATCCATTCACAGTAGGTTAAATTTGAATTCATTGAAAAAAATTCACTTCATGGCGGATTTTCTCCTTGTTTCCTTTAGTGGAAGAAAACAGTTGGCCGACATGTGACTCCGGAAGAGACAAAATATAACACGACATGCAGATGCTGGAATCCAAGGTAGACAAGCAGGACGCTGAAAGAACAAAGCATGCCACGCAGCATCAGCAGATACAGATGTCAAACCTTCAGGGTAATACTCATCTCGGCCTGGAGGTGGGTGTAAGTACGCCGGCAGATAAAGGGGAGCCGTGGGAAACGGGAGCAGTATGGTGAGTTAAGGACGGGTGAATTACAAGTAGAGGACATGACGCTGTAGCTCGTTGAGTACTGAAAGAAATTGTTGATTAGTCGAATGGATGGGAGATGTAGAGGCCTGGGACTGGTGTTGATGGATGGGAAGGGAAGCTGTTTGAAAGTAGAAAATGCAATGTTGTGTCTCCAGGCTTCATCTCCACAGGCGGAAGATGAGGTGGTCTTTCCCACAATATGTGGTCTAATTCGCTGTCGCAAAGAACGAGGCTAAGGATGGTCATGTTGGAAAAGTAGTGTTAAAGCGAATTACAATGGACAGTGACTGGGAGATCAGGTCAGAACCTACAGGCAAGGCTAAGATGCTCAGCAAAATGTGGCCTCACTTAACGTTTTGTCGCAGCGATGTATCGAAATCACTGGATACAATAAATTACTTTGGAAGAATTACAGGTGAACATCTATCTCACCGGGAAGGTCTTTCTGGGGCCAGGAAGGAGGTGAAGGAGTGGTGGCGCCAACAGGTTTTGATTGTCTTTTGGTCGTAGGGGATGTTTGCTTGAGCTTCGCGGATGTTTGTTGGGCATGTGTCTTGAAAGAAATGTGCAACAGAATGATGCTTGCTTTATGCAGGATGAGGTGGAGAGAGCAAGATACTCTTTGTGGAGCGGTCTAATTAGAATTGGCAGAAGTGTTTTAGGATGATAGGTTAGATGTGGAGTCTGGTCGGATGCGACGTGAGGACACAGTTGAACCTATTTTCATGGTGTTTAAAGGGAATTGAGAATAGTGAATCGGGGTTTGGAGGAGGTGCACTCGAAGGCTGTTTCGATGGCAGAGGGGTGAATAACACGTTAATCCAAATCGGTGGACATCTGTAAAGTTTGCAAGTGGAATGCCTCCTCATCCAAGTAGATGCCATGTAGTCCCAGAAATTGGGAGAATTCGGTGGGCTTCTTGCAGGGAAGAGGTGTTGTCCACGTAGCGATGAGAGTCTGTGGATTTACAGTTACCATCCGCCTGGAGACTGTACCCAAGATCGACATGGAGATGTCAGGACACTGGGGTGTGTTTTCCGAGATACACCAAGTGTGACTCCAGCAATATGCCTCATTGTAAACTGTCTGGAAGCATTTGTGGGGAACGAATAAAACATGACACATCATGATACTTCATGCATTAACTATATATAAAATACTTGCATTCCGTTTCAATGATTCTGAAAGACCTGCTTCTATCAAACTGTCTTCACTGCAGTTTCATAACCCTTCCTTTTTTTAGAAACTGAAGGTTCGGTTCAAACGTGTTCGAATGTCTTAATTCAATTTTCGCATCCCTCATGCATTCTTGATTTGGAGATACCGGTTTTGGACTGGGGTGTACAATTTTAAAAATCACACAACACCAGGTTACAGTCCAACAGGTTTAATTGGAGGCACAGCAGCTTTCGGAGCGTCGCTCCTACATCAGGTGATGGATTATCACCTAATGAAGGAGCGACGCTCCAAAATCTAGTGTGCTTCCAAATAAACCTGTTTGCCGAGAACCTGGTGTTGTGTGATTTGTAACCTCATGCATTCTGTTTTGCATACCATAGCCTCTCGTTCCACTTAACATGTCAAAAGGAATCAATTGCCATCAGTCTTGCCCAGCTTTTAAACTGGCGCCAGATCTGATCTAATACTATTGGATACACTGATGAAGGAATCACATTGTTAGTTACATACTTCTCTGCATTTTAATTCAGCCATTCAAATAGATCCCATGCATTTTTAATCATTTACGGTACTGAGTAAATAAATGTTAAGCAATAATTTATCAAAGAATATTCGACAGAAATCGTGACAAAAATATCGTCCTTTGTCATAGAAGGAGCGGAAAATGATAACAATTTCAACCTAAATATTGTTAATTGCGTCCGTGACTCTCCATATGGTCAGAAAGATCAAATTATGTTACTGTCTGTTTAAATTAACCTTCATTTAAGTGTTATCCTGTTCGCTGAAAGTGTTCTTTGATACTGTTGGATACACTCATTGATAAAACGTTTCATCACTTCCTGACGTCACTTCATTCTACTTCAGCCATTCAAACAGATCTCGTGATTTGCGTTCTCGAGGAAATAAATGAAAAGTTATATTTCTTTTGTACCAATGGAAATGTAAATGGTGCGCAAGTCATTTTCTTTGCCTCATTGGAGGTGCAGAAAACAAACAAATTATCAAGCTGGATATGTTTATTGTGAGCTGGAAATGTGTTGCTGGAAAAGCGCAGCAGGTCAGGCAGCATCCAGGGAACAGGAGAATCGACGTTTCGGGCATAAGCCCTTCTTCAGGAATGTGTCTGACCAGAAATGTCTGACATTATTTTTCTGTGACTTTCAGTTAAACTCAGTAGAGTTGTCATCCTGGCCCCTCGGCAACTGTTCTTTGGTTAAATGCATATTTCACTATATCCTGGTCGCTTTCACGTACCTTAAAATGAGGTGGGTAGATGCAATTTGTTTCCGTGATTCATTCCTGCTTATTCCACCTGCTTGTTCTCTCACGACCAGCTTGAGCTTTGCAACCACCGTTGTATTTCTCTGGCTCACTGGGGCTGTCACCTGTGATCGATTTTTGGCCATGTAATGTGAGAAGCTCGAAAACAATGCACTGCACAGAAATAAAAGCAACAGAGGTTACAAAATAGATCAGAAAGGATCACAGCGCAGTCCATGTCCTTCAGCCCTCGATGTTGTGCCAACCTTTGAAATCCATCTAACCTACACTATTCCATTTGCCATCATATATTTGCATCCAATGACCATTTAAATGCCCTTAAAATTGGGGAGTCGACTACTGTTGTTGGCAGTCCGTTACACGCCCCAACTACTCTCCGAGTGAAGAAACTACCTCTGATATCTGTCCTACATCAATTTCCCCTTAATTTAAATCTACGTCACCTCGTGGTAGCCATCACCATCGAAAGAGCAAGGCTCTCCCTGTCTACCCCAACTAACACACTGGTCTTTTAATGTATCAGAATTAAGTCACCTCTCAACCTTCTTCAATCTAAGGAAAATAGCCGAAAGTCACTCAACCTTTCCTCGTCCTATATTCCTCCATACCAGGGAACATGCTTGGAAATCTCCTCTGAACACTTTCCAAAGCCTCCACATCCTTCCTGTAATACAGTCACCAGAAATGTACACAATACTCAAAGTGCGACCGCACCAGATATTTGCGTAGCTGCAGCATGACCTCATGGCTCTGAAACTCAATTACTCTCCCAATAAAAGCTAATACACCGTATGCTTTCTCAACTAGTCTATCAACTGGCCTGGCAACTTTCAGCGATCTATGTATCCACAGGTACACTAAAATCTCTCTGTTTATCTACACTGCCAAGAATCTTACCATGAAACCAGTACCCTGCATTCGGGTTACTCCTTCTAAAGTGAGGTAGGTCATATTTTTCCAAATTAAACTCCATTTGCCAAATCTCAGCCCAGGTATGCAGCTTATCTATCCTCCTCTTTATCCTGCAACACTCTTCGGCGCTATCCATAACTTTACTGATCTTAGTCTCATCCGAAAATATACTAATCCATCCTTCTACGCTCTCATTCATATCATTTGTAAAAAGGAACAACCTCAGTGGCACCAAAACAGATCATAGAGGTACATCACTACTAACCAAACTCCAGGATGAAGTTTTCCTATGAACCACAACTCTTTGTCTTCTTTCAGCTAGGCAATTTCTAATCCAAATCTCTAAAGCACCCTCAATACCTCGCCTCCGTATTTTCTGGAATAGCTTACCGTGGGGAATCTTATCAAACATCTTACTGAAGACCGTATACACCACATCAACCGTTTTACCCTCATCTAACAATTTGGTCACCTTCTCAAAGAATTCAATAAAGATTGTGAGGAAAAACCTACCCTCTATAAAACTGTTGACAATCAGTAATCAGCGTATTCCTTTCTTGATGATTAGAAATCCTACCTCTTATAATCTTTTCCAACACTTTACCCACAACAGTAGAAAGGAACACCTTTCTATAATTTCGAGGGTGGTCTCCACTCCCCTTCTTGAACAAGTAATCAACATTTACTATCCCACAGTGTTCCGTCACTAGTCCTGTGGACAATGTCAACATTGTTCTTTCAAATGTGAGTGCACAGGGATGTTTGGTTTTATAGTTGGCAGTGTTCCCTTGGAATGAGACTGAAACTCATCTTTGTTGATTTCGCGACATGGACCGTAATTGTCACGTTTGATTTAATGTTAACTCCCCTTATCAAGTTCTTCCTTGTTTTTCTGCTCAATGCTCTGACAGTCAGACGCATTGTAGATTATGACATGGGCTCCAGCACTGAAGCGTTGCAGAAAATCCGAACGACCAAGATTGTAGAAGTGAAGCAGTTTGATTATTCTAATTTTTAGCATATTTGATACTTTCGTGGTTTTATCGGCGATTCCGCTTGTTTCTAATATGCATTTCTGAATTGCAAATTTTGAAATTCATACCTCTGGCTCAGATCTCCACAATGTTGGAAAACGTGCTTCGGCCATGATACAGCTCTTCAGTATATTTGCCAACGATTCATTTACACTGCAAGACAGCAACAATTCAGAAGTAAGCTCAATACAGTGTAAAACATTCACTGAAGTGCATTGTAAGATTAGTAATAGCTTGAACTTGTTTATCTTGACAGCAGGAGAAAGTGAGGACTGCAGATGCTGGAGGTCGGAGCTGCAAATGTGTTGCTGGAAAAGCGCAGCACGTCAGGCAGCATCCAAGGAGCAGGAGAATCGACGTTTCTGGCATGAGCCCTTCTTCAAGAAAGTATCTTGACAAGATTTGTAGCTCGGGTGTTCGTTGTTGTGGTTCTGTTCGCCGAGCTGGGAATTTGTGTTGCAGACGTTTCGTCCCCTGTCTAGGTGATATCCTTAGTGCTTGGGAGCCTCCTGTGAAACGCTTCTGTGATCTTTCCTCCGGCATTTTTCGTGGTTTGAATCTGCTGCTTCCGGTTGTCAGTTCCAGCTCTCCGTTGCAGTAGTCGGAATATTGGGTCCAGGTCGATGTGCTTATTGATTGAATCTGTGGATGAGTGCCATGCCTCCAGTTATCCTTAGTAGCCACACACACAGATAGCAAGCAACATGAATTCGACTGGGACAACACTACTATTATAGGACAAGTCAAAGAGAGAACAGCCAGGGAATTCCCAGAAGCATGGGACTGCAACGGAGAGCTGGAGCTGACAACCGGAAGCGGCAGACTCAAACCACTACAAATGCCGGAGGAAAGATCACAGAAGCGCTTCACAGGAGGCCCCCAAACACTGAGGATGTCACCGAGACAGGGGACGAAACGTCTGCAACACAAATTCCCAGCTCGGCGAACAGAACCACAACAAGTATCTTGACAGTAGACTTGTTCCTGGCACGAATATGCTGACGGCAGCACTGAAACAATGTCCAGGACAGAAAAAGCCTGAAGGTGAAAGAGCGTACACATATCACCCCAATCATTAACTGCTGCATTTCCTAAGTGAGTGACAAGGTTAAGTTGGTAAATACCTTGACCTCACAAGCTGTGAATGGAACCCTGCCGAGTGGCTCCACTACTGTATGTATGGTGCATTTATCTCCATTGTGTTATTGACTTCTTTTTAATATGAATACCATGCACACTTAAACAATGACTTATATCTTCATCTCTGTACACAACCAGCTAGTTAATAAAAAACTCATTTTCGACAATGCTATTTATTTTGTCGTTTCCTCTAACCCAGCAACAATTACATGAGTGAGAATTACATTTGAGGCTCGAGAAAAATGGGATTCTGTATGGAGATATGTGGAAGAGGCTGGTTTTCTCGAACAGTGTAAGGTTAAAAAGGAAGATGTGCTGGACATTTCGAAAAGCATGAGAATGGATAAATCCCGTGGGCCAGAGTGGTTACACTCTTGTTTCGAGGGGAAGTGAGGGAAGACATTGCTTTTTCGGCCATGATCTTTACTATCCACTGGAGTCGCAACGGATGATTGACTGTGGCAATAGACACCTTCAAGAAAGGAATAGGGATACCGCTGTGAATTACAAACAAGGCAGTGTTATGCCTTTTGTGGGCACAAGATTGGAGAGGAATCTGATAGGAAGGATTTATGACTGTTTGTAAAAGCTTGGCTGGTGTAGAAATAGTCCGAATAGCTTTTGATTCGAAAGGTTTCACATTGGAAAGGCACTGCAGGTCAGGCCGCATCCGAGGAGCAGGGAAATCCACATTTCAGAGTTAGGCCGGTCATCAAGGTTATGACAGGGAAGGGTGATGAGAGAGATGTCGGTCGGAGTGGGTGTTAATGTGAAGGTAGCTGGGAAGAAAATAGGTAGTTGCAGCAGGGAGTTGATCGTGATACATCGGAGCAGAAGGTGGAACGCATAGACGAGAAGGAACATGGGCAGGCAAAACAGTGATGAGGACACGGCAAATTCTGCGTTGATGTCATGTCTTTGGATGTTGCAAGGTGGATGTTGAGGAGTTCTTCCTCCAGGCAACGTATGGCAAACATTTGGAGAAGAAGGACGTCCTGAACTTGCATGTGCTTTACAGTGTGGGAGGGGGAGATGAAGTGATCGTCTGCAGAGCAGTGGGGTTGTTTGTTGCTTGTTTTCCAGAGATGATATCTAAAGCATTCCGCCAGTTCGAGAATATCAGCCTCATTCACTCCCCTCCATACAGAATCGCGCTTTTCACGACCCTCAAATGTAGTACTCCCAAAGGACAAGCCACCATATCGCGATCAATGGACACAGCAGATGAGGTATTTGGATGTGCAAGAAAATGTCTGCTGAATGTGAAAGGATATAGGGACTTGGAAAGAGGTGATGGCGTGGTGTGGGCACAGGTTTTCTATCTCTTGCAGCCGGAAGGGAAATTAACTAGAGTGGAGTGTGGCATTTTGGGGATCGTGGACCAATCGTGAGAGTCGCAGAAAGAATGGTCTGTGTGGAATGCTGAGAGTGGGGATGGAAATATATCTCTGTTCGTGGGGTCTGACAGTCGGTGTGGAAATGGCAGAGGAGAACACTTTTTATTGGTAAATTGGGGAGATGGAAAGTAGGACAATGGGGGGATTTGTATTGCGTTTCGAGGGTTGGGTTCATGGGCGAGGTAGGGAAGTCTGGAGGGTATTGTTGCCCCCGTAGAAAGTGGAAGTTGTTCTCCTTGAAATAGAAGGCCAATTTAAATGTTCGGGCACGGAAGTGCTCCATCTGGGAGCAAACGCGGCCAGGGCAGAGGAATTGGGATTAAGGCATAGCATTTTCACAGGAGGGGATGTGGGATGATGAGCAGTTCAAATAGATGTGGGAGTGGGTAGGATTGAAGTTGATCTCCATTTTGCTGGAAATGGAAATTGAAATGTCCAGGAAAGGGAGAGACGTGGCTGTGAAGGTAAGGGTGAACTGGAGGTCAGGGCTGTGAAGTTGATGATGTGTCAAGGTCTCCTCATGAAGCAGAAGCAGGCCCCCACGAAGTCACCAATACAGTGGGGGAGGAAAATTTGGGGATTGATTAATTACTGAAGATGTATTGTTCCACGTATCTGCTGAACACGCAGGCATGGCAGGGAAACACATTGGAGCTCATGTCTCCTCTTTTGATCTGAACAAAACGACAGGATTCGAAGAAGACGTTGTTGAGGGTGAAGACAAGTTCTGCCACTTGAATGAGTGTGCCGTTGGTGGGGGACTGGAAAGGGTTGGTGGGAGATGAAGAAACTGATGGCTTGCATGATTTCACCATGATGGATGGATCTGTGTAGGGAACGGTTGTCCGTGGTGAAGATGAGGCAATGAACACTGTGAAAAAGAAAGTCATGGAGGAGGGAGAGGGTGTGGGTGGTGACGCGAATGTATTGCGGAGTTATAAGACCAAGGGGGTATGGATGCTGTCTAGATATGAGGAAATAGGTTCGGTGGGGCAAGAGCAGACACGGGCGCTACATCAACTGGAGCAGTCACGTTTGTGAGTTTTGGGCAAGAGGTAGAACCATCTGGTGTGGGATTTCGGGACAATGAGGCGGGAGGCTGTGGATGGGACATCCCTTGAAATGATAAGGTTGGAATTGGCTGCAAGATCAAAGTTTAGTGATAGACGTTGAGGTCGTGGTCGAGACAGCAGTCCGATGAGGATTTCATGGGAATGCATCTGACATCAGCGGTGTAGAGGTCTGACCACCATACTATCACTGTGCTCTTCTTTGTCCCTTGGTTTGATGGTTAATTTGGGTTTGCAGCGGAAGGGGTTAAGGATTGCGCATAGTAAGTATGAGAGGTTGGAGTGTGTGAAAGGAGTAGACAGGTTGAGGAGCTCAATTTAATGTCGGCAGTCGGAGATGAAGTGGGCGTGGCGGCTAACACACCAGCATAGGGTGTTCAGTGGATGGAGTGTATTGGAGGCAGGAGACCGGATCCTCCGAAGGTGTGTGGGAGTCTTGATGGTCAAAGTAAGCACAGAGACAGAGACAGCAGAAGAAAAAAATATGCTGGAACAAGTGTGGAATACGTTGACTCTGGACTATGGTGCAAGAAGATCCGACTTCCACTGAGGACTGAACGCACACTCTCAGTGAGGTGGAGATCTGGGGATGATAAAGAAAAAGTCGGCAAAGCTGCAGTTAAGCTGCTAGTAGCGAGATGCAGTTAGTAATGGGACGGAGACTGCCTCAGGAGCGATTGTGGTCATGATATCATTTGAGCTGTCATCAAAGGATGTGCTGTTAACGGTAGTGATCGTGGACAGAAGTGGCGTATTCATTGGCATTCCCGGCGACGGACCGGATCTTACGTTGTCTTTGGTGGTGGCTGTGGTGACTGTCTTCAGTGGTAGTGGGAATATCTCGGTCGGCAGCAATCAATTGGGCGGAAATGGCGTTATGGGTAGCCTTGGTGGTGTCTTCAGCTGCGGTGGGCCAACCCGCCTAAAATAATATATATCGCATTCCTACAGTATGATTGAATTTAGGTCACAGAACTCCCTCCTAAGTGGAACTGTGGCTGCTCCAACAGCACATAAAAAGCAACAATTCAATTAGGCAGCTTGCAACCACCTTATTACGGAGCTATTCCGGAGAGGCAACCAATCCTCTCCAGCCCAGAAGAATAACAGATTGCACCCACAAACAAGTACCTGACAGTTCAATGTAAAATTGAGACTCGTATATCTTTTGAAAATTGTCTGAAAAGCAAGCTTTTCAACTGAATTTGGTGTCATTTAACTGTATTCTCCCATTATTCTGAACTTTTCTTTTAACGATTACAAAGGATTTCTCAATCCCTTTATCAGTTCAATATCTTCCGCCTCTTCCAGGTCTCGAGCAGTAACACGCTTCCCTCCCCGCTCGCAGAGCTCTCTCGTTCTCATCTGAATTCATACGTATCTGGTCCTGCCCCAGATCCACTCTTCTACGAACCATGTCCCCAATCCCATTCTTACACTTCTATTCCAAAACGTTCCCCATCCTGTCCTGCATACCCTTGTCCTTGTCAAGTCTGCAGCGTGGTCCGGTAATGAAGACTTGTCCACCTTCCTTCCTCATTATTACAGTCGCCTAGTGGTGTGTGATTTTTAATTTTGTACAAGCCTGTCCAACAGCAGCACCTCCAAAGTATGGCTACCTCAAGTATAGGATGAGTCCACGCTGAACACCAGTGAACACCGGAAGGCTGAGTAAGCGAGTTAATATATTGGAGTGGTTGCTTTACCCGAAGCACTATTTATGAAGTGGTTCCCACCCATCGTCCTCCTTTGACAAATACTAAGCTCTCTGTGCGCCAAATTGGAAGAGGTTACTCGTCCATAATTTTCAGTCGTATCTTTGGGAATACAGGAGAGTGGGAATGGTTGTTGGGGCAGTTGATTGCTCCTTCTGTAGAATGTGAGAGGTAAGGATCGCCACTGGTGTCCCCTTTGACTTCAACGGCGGGACGTGCACCCAACACCAGCTTCTTGGAATCTGCTTGAGGCAATTGGTGCTGGAGCTAGATGATGTTTTGATCATTCGGGAGGCTGAAGGGGAAATTGAGAGGAGTTACAGGGAGGTATTCACACATCCGGAACAGGAAAAAGGTACATAGATTACAGTCAGGGGACGGAAAGGGAAAAGGCAGGCAATGCAGGAATCCCTTGTGGACTTCCCCCTCAGAGACAAGTATACCATTTTGTACGCATTTGAGAAGACGATTTACCAGGGGTACCATGCAGCTCAGGTCTCTGGCAGGCAGGCTGTCTCTGCTGCTCGGAAAAGCAGGGTGAGAGAAAGAGACCATTGCTATCTTGGACTACATAATTTGGGAGACAGATTATGTGGGAACGAGAGTGACTCACATTTTGTGTGATGCCTCCCAGGTCCCAGTGTCTGTGATGTCTCGGATCATCTTTTCAGGACTTTAAGGGGAAGCGGAAAGAAGCCCCATGCTTTGTTCTACACAGACACTGACAAAGTAGGTCGGGAATGTGCAGGGAATAGAAGACAAGATTTCAAGGAAGCTCGTGTGGAAGCTTGGAGCGGGAACAAACAGAGTTTTTATCTCTACTTTGGTACCCATGCCAAGTGCGAGGTAGGCGCGGGATAGAGTGATCCGTTGAGCACGTGGCGACAGGGATGCTGCAGGACGGAAGGTTTTGTATACCTGGATAACTGGAGCTCAACCTGGGCTCAGTGGGACCTCGACAAACGCGATGCATTACATCTGAACAGGAATGGTACCAATAACCTCTTGGGGGAAATAGCAAATACTCTTCTGAACAGTTTACAAGAATGCAGCAGGAGGATGGGAAACTGAATTGCAGATCCAGTGCCCAAGAGGTTAGAAGTAGTAAGGTCATAGATATGTTTTTAAGGTGGCTGGAGTGTACCAGCAAGGAGGAAGATGGATTGAGGAGTGTATACTTCAATGCCTGGAGCATCTAGAAACAAGTGGGCGAACCTGCAGCATTGGGTGGGACGTGGTATATCGAAGTTCTGCCGTTTCGGAACTTGGATAACCCCAGGTTCAGGAGCGGTTGTTGGAGGGTCAGGGATGTACATGTTTAAGGAGGTGCAGGGAAGGTGATATTGGAAGTTGAGCTTCGGCATTGTTAGTCAAGAAGAGTATTACTGCGGTAATATAGTCTGAAATTAGAAACAGGAAAGGAAAGGTGAAACTGTTGCGAGTTTACTATAGGGTTTTCAAAAGTTATAGAGATTTACAGGAAAGAATTGAAATGATGATCCTGGATCGAAGCAAAAGTAACAGCGTGGTTGTTATGGAGACTTCAACTTGCAAATGTTGACTGGAAACGGTATTTTTCGAGTACAGTTTTTTTTATTTCAGTGTGTTTTGGAGGGTTTCCTGACAAAGTATGTAGGTCGGCAGGCAACAGCCGAAGCCACATTTGATATGGTACTGGATAATGATCCCAGCCACGAGTTAGATTTGGACGTAGCTGAGTACTTTGGTGAAAGCGACCACCATTCGTTTACGTTTATTTGTGCGATTGAAATGGAAAGGTATACACCTTTCCATTTACATATTAGCCAGGAAGGACCTAAACAGAGCACGAATAATAGCAAGAGGGCACATGAGTAGCGTTTTGCAGGGAGAATCAATGAAAACCCTCAAGCTTTCTTTAGTATGTCAGAAATGAAAGAATGACGGGATGAAGATTACAGCCAGTCAAGGACAGTTGTTGGAAGATGTGTACGGAGTGCGAGGAGCGAGAAGAGTAGCTAAATGAATATTTTTCGTTGGCATTAACGCAGGAAAAAGACAATTGATATCGAGCAGAACGCTGAGATAGAGGTTTCAGCTGACACCGGATTGAAGTTCACAAGGAGGAAGTGTTTGCAATTCTGGAAAGTAAATATATTTAAATTTCCTGTGCCAGGTGGGATTTATCCTTGAATTCTCTGGGAAGCTAGGCAAAGAAACCCAAGGCTTTGCGTTTATATTCATTTCGTCATCATCTACACGAATAGTGCCAGAAGACTGGAGGATATCAAGTGTTATTCCCTTGTTTAAGAAGTGGGGTGGAGTCAATCCTGGTAATCATCGATAAGTGAACCTCACATCATTTGCTGGTAAAGTGTTGGATGATCGATAGCACGGTTTTGTAAAGCACAGTTCGTGCCTCACAAAACTTATTGAGTTCTTTGAGAAGGTGACAAAATAGGTGGATTAGAGTAAAGCGGTTGATGTGTGGAATTTAATTTCACTTCAGGGTTTGAAAAGGTGGCCTATGATAGGCCATTGCAGAAATTGTGGAGGTATGGAATTGAGGGTGATTTCGCTGTTTGGATAAGATATTGTCTGGCTGTAAGAAGACAGAGAGTGGTGGTTGGTGTTGAAATGCTCATGTTGGAGTTCAGTTACCCGTGGTGTACTGCAAGGGTGTATTTTCAGATCACTGCTGTTGTCATTGTTATAAATGCCCAGGATGAGGCGAAAGAAGGATTGGTTCGGACATTTGCGTATGATACGAACGTTCTGGACAGTGCAGAAGGATGTTGCAGCCTACAGATGGACAAAGATGTGACAAATGGATTTTAATGCGGAATATTGCGACATTATTCACTTTGGAAGCAGTAATCCGAATACAGAGTACAAGGTTAATGGTCAGTTTATTGGTAACGTAGAAGAGCACAGAGATCTCGTTGTCCAAGTGTAATTATCCCTGACAGTTGCACACCCAGATTGATTGTATTGTTAAGAAGGCATATGGTGTGTTAGTTTTATTCATAGAGGGGTTGGGTTTCGGAGTCAGGAGGTCACGCGCAGATGTATTAAACTCTGGTTTGGCTGCACTTGGAGAATTGCATCCATTTCTGGTCGTCGAATTAAATGAAGGATACGGAAGCATTGGGAAGTGTGTTATGAACAGAGGTGCCATGATGTTACCTGCAATGGAGGGAAGGTCTTATAAGAAAGGCTGAGTGACTTGAGAATGTTTTCATTCGAGAGAGGCATATAAGATCATCAGATAATCAGATAGTGGAGTCATTGGCAGTCTTTTCCCTCGGATTGTGATTGGTGGTAGAAGGGGACATAACTTAAAATTGATGGGAGATAGAAATGGAGAG
This sequence comes from Chiloscyllium plagiosum, assembly GCF_037043375.1. Taxonomy (NCBI): domain Eukaryota; kingdom Metazoa; phylum Chordata; class Chondrichthyes; order Orectolobiformes; family Hemiscylliidae; genus Chiloscyllium; species Chiloscyllium plagiosum. The sequence goes on from NW_028270175.1 coordinate 82,667,130, forward strand.
ATGTCAGAATTTTTTTTTTACTCAGAGAGTAGAAAGTGCATGAAATGACCTGTTTGCAACACTGGCACACTCGCCAACATTAAGGTCATTTAAAAAGTCATTGTATAAATATACGTATGGTAATGGAATAGTGTGGATGAGAATGACTCCGATTAGTTTCACAGGTCAGCACAACATCAAAGGCCGAAGGGCGTGCGTTCTTCTCCAAGCACGAGTAAATCAGGTTTTGTTAGAAACGTCTCCAATACTTTTCTTACAACTGATGGCTTATGCCTTGCAATTCGTGCATTAAGAAATGACATTGGCTTCAACCGAATGTATTGTTTTCCATTTTCTCTCGAATACTATTGAAATTAGATGTCCAATAATTTAGAAATTTGGCCAGAGGGAAGTCTTATCTCTAAGTTTGTGCGAAGATTTGTAGCTCGGGTGCTCGTTGCTGTGGTTCTGTTCGCCGAGCTGGAAGTTTGTGTTACAAACGTTTCGTCCCCTGGCTAGGCGACATCATCAGTGCTTGGGAGCCTCCTGCGAAGCGCTTCTTTGATGTTTCCTCCGGTGTTTATAGTTGTCTGTCCCTGCCGCTTCTGGTTGTCAGCTTCAGCTGTCCGCTGTAGTGGTTGGTATATTGGGTCCAGGTCGATGTGTTTGTTGATGGAGTTTGTGGATGAATTTCATGCCTCTAGGAATTCCCTGGCTGTTCTCTGTCTGGCTTGCCCTATGATAGTAGTGTTGTCCCAGTCGAATTCATGTTGCTTGTTGTCTGCGTGTGTGGCTACTAAGGATAGCTGGTCGTGTCGTTTCGTGGCTAGTTGATGTTCATGTATGCGGATGAACAAAACTCCATCAACAAACACATCGACCTGGACCTAATATACCAACCACTACAGCGGACAGCTGAAACTGACAACCAGAAGCGGCAGGGACAGACCACTATAAACACCGGCGGAAACATCAAAGAAGCGCTTCGCAGGAAGCTCCCAAGCACTGATGATGTCGCCTAACCAGGGGACGAAACGTTTGCAACAAAAACTTCCAGCTCGGCGAACAGAACCACAGCAACGAGCACCCGAGCTACAAATCTTCGCACAAACTTTGAACACTTACGGGCGAGAGACACTGAGACAAGCCAGGAAATGGGAATCCTGCGCCAACTGACTAAGCGCCACATACGAACAACTCCGGTTCCTACACGAATGCCGAAAGAATCGAATCCTTCCACAATGTGTCATATACAGACCGGCAGTACACAACCCACAAGCCAGGGAAACAGCCAAGCAGAAAGGATTCAGGATGATCCAGGTAATGATTACAGACGCGCACAAAAGACTTCACAAATACAGACATGAAATTGCGCGTCAAAAGTCGTTAATTTCAAAAACCACGAATCAGGAATGGACCCGGGCCATAGAGCAGGCTGTCACCATAGGACAGAACAGGACAACACACCGCAAACAAAAAACGGCACTAAAAGAAAAAATGGCCAAACTGACACAAAACAAAGAGGACACCATAACACACACCTGGGTTAAAAACCTCTCCCACTGACAGCTCACAGACACGGAAAGAACAATACTGGCCAAGGGACTCAACTACAACCACAGGGACGCCAAGACGGCAGACTTCCTAGCAGCACTAGAATGCACACTCAGGAACAATGGACTGACAGAAGAGACACAACAATCAGTGAGACAAATTGTCGTACCTATGATAATAAGGAAAAGACAAACACATAACCTCAACACCAAGGAGAGGGAAGCACTGAAATCACTAAGAAACGATAAGAACATAATCATACTACGAGCAGATAAAGGCAGAATGATGGTCATCCTAGATAAATTTGATTACATCCAAAAAGCACAACAACTACTTGCAGATATCAACACCTACCAAATGAAGGAATTTGACCCCACACCACAACTCACCAATAGGATAAATAACACACTAAGGAATCTACAAAAAAACGGACAGATAACCAGAGCTGACCTACAAAGAATGAAACCGGAAAGCAACAACACCCCCAGATTCTATGGATTACCTAAAGTACACAAACCAGACATCTCACTCAGACCCATAGTATCACTGCCAGGGACACCATCATACAAACTGGCCAAAGAACTACAACAGAAACTGAAACACCTGGTCAGCGGATCCAAACACTCTATACATTCAACACATGAATTCTTGGACATCATCAGAAATATACACATAGACAAAGAAGAAACTATGATATCATTCGACGTGACGGCACTGTTCACTTCGATTGACAAAACCCGAGCCAGAGAAACAACAGCCAACCTCCTGGACATACAGAACAGAAAACAGGACGCTGAACCTATCAACAAAGACGGCATACTTAAACTACTGGACTTGTGCCTCACAACACACTTCACATTCAACAACCAGATATACGAACAAATCAACGGAACACCCATGGGATCACCAATCTCGGGACTCATAGCAGAGGCAGTTATGCAAAAGTTAGAACAAACAGTCCTACCACAAATTCAACCCAACCTCTAGGTCAGATATGTCGATGACACGTTTGTAATAAACAAAAACACGGAAATAAAAAAAAAACACACCGGATCATCAACGCCACACTCACAGGAATCCGATTCACGAGAGAAGAAGAAAAGGACAACCAACTCCCATTCCTAGACGTGATGGTACAGAGAACACCGAACGGAGAATTCACTACAAGGGTATACAGGAAAGCCACACACACAGACCAAGTCCTAAACTATGAAAGTAACCACCCCAACACACACAAACGAAGTTGCATCAGGACACTATTCAAAAGGGCTACAACACACTGCAGTACACCAGAACTGCAAAAAGAAGAAGAGGAACACCTATTCAAGGTATTCACCAAAAACGGATACCCGCGCAACTTCATCAACAGATGCCTAAGAGAAAGACCACGGAACGAGGACATACCACAACCGAAAGGACTAGCCACACTACCATACATCAGGAGTATCTCGGAACTGACAGCCAGACTACTGCGACCCCTAGGACTCATAACGGCACACAAACCAACAGCCACGCTCAGACAACAACTCAGCAGAACGAAGGACCCGATACCCAACATGAGCAAAACGAATGTCGTGTACAAAATACCATGCAAGGACTGCACAAAACACTATATAGGACAAACAGGAAGACAGCTAACAATCCGCATACATGAACATCAGCTAGCAACGAAACGACACGACCAGCTATCCTTAGTAGCCACACACGCAGACAAAAAGCAACATGAATTCGACTGGGACAACACTACTATCATAGGGCAAGCCAGACAGAGAACAGCCAGGGAATTCCTGGAGGCATGGAATTCATCCACAAACTCCATCAACAAACACATCGACCTGGACCCAATATACCAACCACTACAGCGGACAGCTGAAACTGACAACCGGAAGCGGCAGGGACAGACCACTATAAACACCGGAGGAAACATGAAAGGTGCGGTTCGCAGGAGGCTCCCAAGCACTGATGATGTCGCCTAGCCAGGGGACGAAACGTTTGCAACAAAAACTTCCAGCTCGGCGAACAGAACCACAGCAAGTCTTATCTCTTCTATTAACTTGGTAAAACGTTTAGAATTATGGTCACTGCTCCCAAACTGCTCCCTCACTGAATCTTGGAAAAGTTGGCCAAGTTCATTCCTCAATAAAAGGCATAGACCAGCCTCTTCCCTGGTTGGAATCTCACATTTTATTTCAAACATCCATCCTGTATTCATCTGACCCATTCCACATTTAAACGGAATGAAGGAGTTATAATTAAATAGCATGTAAATTAAAATCACATACGAGAATACGCTGCATATGTTTTTTTTAACGGCTTTCCATGATTTCTATACATAATTGTCCACTGCTGACTGAGATTTTAATAGTATAACGCCATCAGAAGACTGTAGAGGACAGGTCTTTGAGTGCATTTAAGATAGACAGAGGCAAGTCCTTACTTCTTCAGGCCTTCAGTTGTAATGTGGAGAAAGCGGGAGAATAGGTTTAAGAAAATTATTAGACATGATAAAATGGTGGAAGAGACATGATGGGAAGAATGGCCTAATTTTTGCTCCGTGTCTTACAGTCTTCTGTGGCAGGGAATTCAGTTGTTACACCATTCTCTGGCTTATCCTTATCTCTGTTCAAAAAAGTCTTGTAGTTACTCGAAGGTGGTGTCTTTGATTCGTAGTCTTTATGATGAATGGAAGCATCTTCCAGCATCCATTCTGTCCAGGATTTTCAATGTTCTGTTAGTTTCAAGTAGTTCCGCTTCATCCTTCTAAACTCAATCCAGTATTAACGTCCCTCATCTGTTAGCTTTGTCGTTCAAGGGACCATTATTGTGAATGTGACATACATTGTTTCTGAGGTATAGAGCGCAAACATGCGCACAATACACCAAATGTGGTCCGATCAGCGCCTTATAGATACCCCAAATTACTTCGCTGCTTTAAAATTCAATTCCTGTCGAAATAAAAGCCATCATTGCATTTTCCTTCCAAAATATTGATTCAAGCAGTAAGTTATCCCTGAGAGAATCCTGGAAGAGAACGCCCAAGTCTCTTTGCACTTCGGACTTCTGAATTATCTCCCCATTCAGAAAATAGTCTCTATTTTTCCCAACTAGTCGTATAATCTCACACTTCCCCATAATGTCCTCCTCTGCCATTCTTTGCACGCCCTGCGCAATAATCCAAAACCTTCTGCAGTCTCCACGCCTACTCAATGCTACTTGACCTTATACCTATTATTGAATCATCTGCAAACTTATGCAAAATGCCCTCACTTCCTTCATCTACATCGTTCATGTATAAAGCGAAAACATTGTTTTCCCAAGAGTCAGCCTTGTGTAACACCAACTGTGAAGAGCTGAAATTCTGAGAATGACCATTTTATCCCAGCTCTTTTCTTTCTGACAGACAGCCAAGCTTCTGTTCATGCTCGAACTTCGCTTCTTAAGTCATGGTCCTTAACCTTCCGCAGTAGCCTCCTTTGTAGCTCTTTACTCAGCCCCCTTTGAATTTCTTAAATATTACATCCATTGATTTTTCTTGTTTTAATCTGCTCGTTAATTCCACAAAGAATGCTTGAAGATTTTTCAAGCATGATCTAACTTGATAAAAACATGCGGATTCTGCCTGAGTTTCGCATCAACTTCCAAGTATTCAGAAATTACATCCTTCTGCATGGATTCCACGACCATATCCGCGTCCAAATTTGGGCTAATTGGCATATAATTTTCCATCTTCTTCCATACTCAAATTTTGAACAGGGGTGTTAAGTTAGCAAATTTCCAGGCTTCTGGAACCCTTTCTTGTGCCTTCCACTGTGAAGACTGAAGCATTTTTTTTTTCATTTCTTCAGACATTTCGCTTTTCCTGAATACTATTTCTCCTGTGTAATTTTTCAGCAGCCCAATACCCATTTCGGCCTCTTCTTAGCCCTTTATACACTGAAAGAAACTATTTCAAACAACCTTTCTATTACTGACTGATTCGCCCACATATTTAACCTTCTCCCTCCTTCAATATTTGCTATTTAATTTTTTTGGCCTCTATATGTATGCATTTGTGTGTATATTTATGCACGTGAGTTTATGTGTATATATGTGCGTATGCGCATATTTGTCTGTGTACTTTATGACCAGCATGCAATAATATAGGTGTAGGTGCCTGAATTCGGTATATTTGTGCACGTTTATAAGTATGCATGTGGATATTGATAAGTGGATGTGTGTCTACACTAACGTGTGCACGTGAATATTTGTATGCATGAGTGTGTGTTCACAGGTGCATGAATGTCCATGTGTATTTGGAGGTCTCTTTTTGAAATTGTGTGCGTGTATGTTTGTGTGTGTGTGGGTCCCTGTGTACTTACTGGCCTGCATGCATGTATGGATGAATTTCTGCAGTGCCTCTTCCACATTGCACGTACTGCCACTAATGAGTAGAAGAAGTGGCTCTACAGTATACCGGGAAATGATGCCAATCACTCAGTCCGTTTTTCTCTGGAGGATGAGGATGAAGTACTACATTCATTGTAATCATGACATTAGGGGAAGGATGCATCTGAGTATATGTGTGATTCATTTAGTGTGCTGAATGTACTTGTATGTTTGTGAGAACGGGCGCATGCGTTGCTAAGTGAGTGCATGTGTGCTACTGAATACAAACGTATGTGATGCAAACATATGTAAATCTAAATAGAGCTAATGATGTATTGCCATCACGATCAGGGGATGTACCTGGAGCGTATGAGAATGTGAAGAAAGCCATCTTAAGTGCATATGACCTTGTGCCAGAAGATTCCAGACAACATTTTAGCAATCTAATACGGGACACTCCTCAAAACTCCATTGTGTTTGAAAGGATCAAACAAAGTAATTTTGAAAGGGAGGCAAGAGCAGTGAAAATTGGAGGAAAGCTACGACACTGTTGGAGAAACAATTATTTTGGAGAAATTCAAAAATTCACTTCCTGAATTACTGTTAAATCATATGGAAGAGCAGAAAGCTAACACGACCAGATTAGCAGCTGAAATGGTTGATGGTTATAAGTTGGACAAGAAAACGAAGAATTCGAATTTGATGAAATGACAAATCTTCACGTGGAAAAGGAAAGGTATATCTCGGTGAAGATCACATGGATGAGATACAACAGCATAAAATAAGAAACCCTTCGTAGGGGTCAGAGAAGTTAAGAATCTCCAGTGTTTTCACTGCAATAAAATAGGCCCATGAAAGCACAATGTTTGTCAGTGTGGAAATGCAGTGGAACACGAGATGTAGGGAAACAGGATAAGCCACTGAATTTTCCCAGAGTTGTAAGAAATAGCGCAGTAGATGCTATATCAGAATGTACAGGCTGGTCAGGGGTTGTTTCAGAAGGAAGTGACAGATCTTCTTAAACAATGTACCTGCAAAAGTAATGTTCATTCGCATAGGCCAGGGGCAGCGAGTAAAGACATTATATTATTCAGAGACACGGGCTCCTCTCAGTCTGTGACTTTGAAAGATGAAAAAATATGCACCTCTGAAATTATATTTCCAGAAAAGGTAGGAATAACCGGAATTCACGCTGAGACAAAAAGGTCTCAGTTATGCAATATGAGGTCAGAGTGTCTGCGGAAGAATGGAGAATTCGTCGTACGAGTAGTAGGCAAACTGTCAGCTCCAGAAATATTATTTGTCCCTGCTAGTGATATCGCTGATTTACTTGTAGTTGTGCAACCGACTGAAAGTCACATGGATACTAGTGCAAGTGAACTACTTCAGGACACATATCATGAAATCTTTACTGACTGTGTGGTACGAAGTCAACAAAGACTTTATTTGAAACAGGAGATATCAAAAAGTACAAATAAGTACTTTGGAATGGAATTAACAGAGAACCAGTTTGATCAAATGATTGAGACAAGGCAGAAGCAGATACATTACAATGCAAACATCTTTTGCTACGATAAGTTGACAGAGTTGCAGTGGAAATATGAAAATTTAAATAACTTGTATCAGGAGGCATGCACAGGAAACGAATTAGAATATATATCTGAATGTTATTACCTTAAAATTAATCACTTCGTGAGAAAATGGAGAACATCACATATCCAGCCAGATGTGAAAAGATCAGAAGTTCATCAAATCGTATTGCCAGTAGAGTATAGGAAGGAAGTGTTGTGAGTATAGCCTGAGCTATTACTTGGGGTCGTTTTGCAGTGAGGAAAACACATGCTAAAAGACAAAACTCGTACTAACTTGAACTGCGCAAGGATATAGGTGAATTGCAGCTTGAACTAATTTCGTTGAATTTGCTCCATTTTTTCACAACATTTCAAAGGCTGTTTTCAAGATTCTGCCCAGTGAAAATTTCCAAAACATTACAAGTAAAATGAATGGAATGCACCAGTTATTGTTAGTTTTAAATACTGAGTTTGCTGATCTTGTGGAGTATGACTTGCGTCAAGTAATTGGAAAACACAGACGATAATAGTCGCCCCACATTTAACGCCTATTCCTGCATTTGAGAAAACATCTACAAGCGTCTTAACTGATTTCGCAGATCCCGAACATCAAAAATGTGGGAAACATGTATTGTTAAAAATGATTGATGCGTTGACTAGATCTCCAGAGGCCGTCCCATTACACAACATCAGAGCTGAAAGGACTGGAGTGGACATACTCAATTTTTTAAACTAGATACAGACTACTGACAGAGATATATTCCGATCAATCGTCAAACGTCACATCAACATTCATAAATGAAGTTATGGACAGCTTAGTAATAAAACAATTCATTTCTCCAGTAGCCCATCCAGATTCGTAGGGAGCACGTGAAAGGTGGCGCTAAACATTGAAGACCATATTGAGGGCTGAGAGCCAAGAGTATGCAGATGGTTGGGGGAACAGAATTCCGTTTGTGCTTTTTGCAAACAGACATGCACCAAACGAATCGATGAAATCCAGTCAATTCGAACCAATTTGGGGGCATGAAGTGAGAGGACCGTTAAAATGGATGAAGGAGAAATTGCTAATTCAGAATTTAAAGAAAACATATAATTGATCTATGTGTCAACTATGACAGTTCAATTGAATAGTGTTGGAGAGTTGGATGGTCAGCATTTAAAAGTATCACAACATACAGTGAAAAAGGAAGCAGACAAGAAATCAAAAATTGGCAATTTTCGCTCTCGGGAATAAGGAAGTTTTACTTCCAGTGATAAGTGAAACTTTAAAAGCAAGATTTGGTGGTTTGCATCCAGTTGAAAGAAAAATAAGTGAAGTGGAGGAACTGATGGGAACTCCAGACAGAAGGAATCGCTCAGAGTGTGTCATGTCAATATGTTCTAAAGGGAAGGAAAACAAGAGGAGAATCTATTATTTATTACAACTAAAAAGAGGGAAGAACCAAATTCAGAGGATTCTGAATTGGGCATTCGTCAATTCAATATGGAAAATGAGGACATTCTCAAAATTTAGGGTACATATTGAGTTATCTTACAGAAGAAAACCGAAATGAACTGAAAAAAATGTTTTACTATTGCATTGGGAGGTTAGTGATTAAGCTTTGAAGTACTAACATAATTGTGCAGGATGTAGATACAGGAGATATTGCTCCAATTAAGCAATATTCTAATGGGCATAACCCTCTAATGTTGACGCAGTTTAAAGGAGATTGAATGCATGTTCCAACTCGACGTTTCAAAGTGAATTACAGTGACTGGAGCTCACCCATCATTATGGCTGTCAAAACGAAATGGTTACCAACGGTTATGTTCGAACTATCGAAAAGTCATCGCAGTTATAGAGACTGGCGGATCTCTGATTCCACGTTTGGAAGACCGCGTTGAGAAGGTCAGACAAGAAACTTAGACTTGTAAGTTGGGTTTGCTCAGAACATACTGGCAGGTATATTTGTCAGGAAGAACAAAGGTAATTTCGGCTCTTGCAAAACTGAATGAACGGCATCAGTTTAAAGTTGTGCCATTTGCCATCAGAAATAGGCCAATCATAGTTCAGAGACAAACGAATAAGTTCACTGATGGATTCACCCATTTATCAGACTTGTTCACTCGACTTCGAAAGGTAGGCTTGGTGATAAACCTAGCCAAACGTTAATTTGCCAAATTGTAACTCACTTTCCTGGTGAATGCTATTGGACATAGACAAACAGCCCCACGGGATCCAAAAACAAAGTAAATCGGGTAGTTTCCCAAAATATCAGCAAATAGAGCTCTACTACGGTTCCCGTCATTGAGTGGACTTTATCGAAAAACTGCCCCAAATTTTAGTAGTGTGGCTGCTCCAGGCACTGAATTGTTCAGGAAAGGCAACACGAAACAGTGCACAGCAGACTGTCAGAAGGCATTTGACAACCTGGAAGCTCTCTTATGCATTCTCCCAGTTTCAGCCGTACCGAAAGACATAAAGTTGTTCAAGGTGGCTATCAATGCAAGTGTTGTGGGCGTCAATGCTGTGTTCTTGCAGGTAGATGACGAGAAGATAGAAAGAACTATCGGGTATTTCATTGGAAGATAAACATTCAAAAGCAGGAATAGTCGAACTTTGAGAAGGAGATTTTGCGCTTGGTATTGGCACTACAATATTGCAGTGCTTATGTTACTGGTAACGTATATGAGGCAGTGATATGCACCGATCATAACCCATTGCAGTTTGAGGAAAGTCCTAAGGACAAAAATGTCAGACTGATTGGTTGGAGCATGTATTTGGACGCGTTCAATTTGAAAATTGTGTATGTGGAAGGACAGGAAAACGTGATTGCCAACGCATTGTCGAAACTCTAATGAGAAACAGAGGCATTTAGTGGCAGTAGCAGTATCTCAACGTTTGAGACAGGTCATCCTTGGTGTGAGGGAAATGGGTAGAGGTGACCATCAAGAAGTTAGTGACAAAATTCAATGAAGCGTTCAATAATTAGTTAACTTCACTGCAGTGTCTCGGATTAATGTAATTTTAGGGTCAAGTTAAGGCTGAAGTTTGGGTCACGAATAATTTTACTGTTTCACTGACAATGTCTGTTGCAGTTAACATTGGACTTGGATGAGGATTGTGTCAATTAAAGATTAGCAGTTGCGTAAAAGAAGAGGGAACAGAGAGAAAAGAAAATTGCAGCACAGGAACAGCCCCTTTGTCCCTCCAGACCTGCGCTGATTCACGTTCTCTGTGTAATGTCATCGTCTACTTTCTGGAGATTTGTATCCCTCCACACGCTGCCCATTCATGCATCTGTCGAGATGTATCTTAAAAGACGCTATAGCGCCCGCCTCTAGTATACCCTTTGGAAAGCGTTCCAGGTACCTACCAGTCTGTGTGTAAAAACCTTTCGACGTGTATCTCCATTTAAACATTCCCCGATAACCTTAAACTCATGATCCCTCATAAGTTAGTTCGCCACTCTGGGGGAAAAATGTTTTTTTCTATCCATCCTGTCTATATATCTCATGCTTTTGCAGAATTCAATCAGACCCCACTCAATCTCCGTCTTTCGAATGAAAATAAACTTAATCTACTCAACCTTTCTTCATGAGTAGAACCTTCCATACGAGTCAACATCCTGCTGAATATCCTCTGTACACTATAAATCAATCACATTCTTTTGGTAAAGTGACGACCAGAACTGTCCACTGAACCAATGTCTCATGCAATTGTAACATTGCCTATCAATTCCAGTACTCAATACACCATTCGATGAAGGAAAACATGCCATGTGCCTGCTTGACCACTCTGTATACTTCCATTGCCACATTCAGTGTGCAATGGACGTTAACAATCTCTCTGTATATCACCTTGCATTTGCTCGGATTGACCCCATTAACCATTTCTCCGTCTAACTATCCAATTGATCCGTATTTTGCTGTATTTTCTGAAAGTTCCCTTCACTGTCTGCTCCTCCACCAATCTTAGTGTAATCTGCAAACCTGCTAATCAGACCACGTGCATCTTCCACCAAATCAGTGATATGACTATCACAAACAAGGCTGTTCCCAGAACGCAACCCAGTAGAACACAATTGGAGCTGAAAAATGTGTTGCTGGAAAAGCGCAGCTGGTCAGGCAGCATCAAAAGAGCAGGAGAATCTTCAGGAATGGCTTATGCCCTAAAGGTTTAGCCCTTCTTTAAGCCATTCCTGAAGTAGGGCTTATGCCCGAAATGTCAATCTCCTGCTCATTTGATGCTGCCTGACCTGCTGTGCTTTTCCATCAACACATTTTTCAGCTCTGATCTACAGCATCTGGAGTCCTCACTTTCTCCTAAAACACAACTGGACACAATTTTCCATTTAGAGAAACTCATTACTACTACTAAACTCTGTCTTCTGTTGCCCCAACCAGTGCTGAATCCAACTTGCTATTGTAAATTGCACTCCATGAAACTTTATTTTCTCCATCAGCACAAAATAAGGCACTGGCCTTACTGAAAACCATGCAATTGACAGCTGCAGCCCTTCCTTCATCAATCAACTTAGTCAATTCCTCAAATAATTCTATCAGCTTGGTAAGATACGACCTTCCCTGAAAAGAAAACATGTTGCCTATCATTGATAAGTTCATTTTCATCCAAATGGAAATAGATCAGATCCCTTTGCATCTTCTCCAGCTGCATACCCTCCGCTGATGTCAGGCTCACCAGTCTATATTTATCTGGAATATTCGTGCTACACGTCAGAAACAAGGAGACAACATTAATAACTCTCCAGTCCTCTGGGTCCCTGTTGAAGTCTGCTTCAAAAATGTCTATTAATACCTCAACTATTTTCTCTCTCGCTCCTCTATGAAACCAGGGATACATCCCATCCGGACCTGGGGCCTTGGGATAGTGTAATGTATTTTAGCATACTCAACACTTCCTCCGTCCATTCCTTAATGTTATACTTAACTTCCCTGATACATTTAATAATTTAACAGAGTCAGCTTAACCATGCATGCTGATGCAGCAGGCAGTGATGACAGCCAAAGGTATGCTGGTCTGTAAAGCGGGACGATTTTCTGTGTCAGAGTAAAGACATCTTGCTGCAATTAAAGAGGGACTTCATGAAGCCACACGTTAAGTATTTGATGTTCTTGTGTGTTGAAGAATATTCTTGCTATTGAGGAAGACAAGCGAATGTTCACCAGGCTGATTCCCAAGTTGGCAGGACTCATATATGACAAAAAACTAGATCGACTGGGCTTGTACGAACTAGAACTTAGTAGAATGAGGAGGTATCTCATTGAAACATATAACATGCTGATGATACTGAGCAGGTCGGGGGAGTCCAGGACGATGTGCCATGGATTAGGAATAAGGGATATTCCATTCAATGGGTATACGAGGAAGATTTTCTTCACTTAGAGTTTTGCGAATCTGTAGAATTCTCTCCTACAGGAAGCTGGTGATTGAATATTGTCGGGGGGAGGGGGATTGTATATGTTTGCTCAAGTGGGTGCATCCACATACTGAATCAGAATTTTTCTTGTACACACTTAACAAATTTCTTCTTTAAATTCCTGTATAACTCTGTGTATTCTCCCTTCAGAATCTCAACCCTTTCTCTTCCAATGTCATTTTTGCCAATGAGGACAATGGCCTCATGCTGGTTTGTCTCCCCCTTGAGATCATTCCGCACCCTCTCTGAGACATTCTTGTTCCTGGTATCAGGGAAACCACACACAATTCTGATTTTTCGCTGCTGGCCACAGAAATGTCTGTCTACCTCGGACTAGAGAATCGCCTAACACAATTGATCTCTTGAAACCCGACGTAACCCTCGTTGCATTAGAGTCAGTCTCAATACCAGAAACTTGGCTGTTCGTGCTATGTTTCCCTGAGAATCAATCAACCCCCACATTTTCCAAACAGCTTACTTGTTTGAACTGAGCATAGCAACAGAAGGATTCTGCACTAGCTGCCTAACTCTCTTACTTTCCTGGAGATAACCCATCAATGTGACTGTATCTGAAACTTTCCCCCCTTCTTATAACTGCCATCCATCACATAACATTGCTGTTGCAAATTCCTCATTGCGTCTAATTGTCTCTCTAACCGATCCATTCGATCTTATAAGATTCGCAACCAACAGCATTTATTGCAGATATAATCCGCAGTAACCCTCAAACTCTCTTTCACCTCACACATCTGACTAAAAGCGTATGTCACTCTACAAAAGGCCATTTTTGCTCCATCACAACTACTGACCCAGAAAAAATCACGGTCTTATTCCTCAAAACAAACATTGCCCCAGTTTAAATTAATAGTTATGGCTTATATTTTTGGTTTAATCAAGAGACATATCGCAACAAAAAACATATAATCAAGAAAGAACCCAGCATACTCACTACTACAAACTTTCTGTAGATCTCACTTAAAACAATACACTTAACTGATTCTGTGCTGTGAACCTCACCCAAACAGTTCCTCCAAGATCAGTTGTGAATTTCGCTGTTTGTTAATTTTCCCAGATGCACTCCAAAGTCCAGCGATCCATGAAGTTAAACAGCAAAGGCAGTAACTGTGCAGGTAACTGTCAGTTACTTTCTCTCTCTCTCTCTCCTGCACTGACCTCACCATGTGCTTCCTTTGCGTGTCCTTCCCTCTTTTAAAACTGCTGTTGCTTTGACTGTTTTTTTTTTCCCAAAGTTCCAAAACAATGAAACAGCATATAAAACTGTTGTGGTTCTATTCGCCGAGCTGGAAATTTTTGTTGCAAACGTTTCGTCCCCTGTCAAGGTGACATCCTCAGTGCTTGGGAGCCTCCTGTGAAGCGCTTCTGTGGTGTTTCCTCCGGCATTGATCGTGGCCTGTCCCTGCTGCTTCCGGTTGTCAGTTTCAGCCACGACAGCCACTACAGCGGACAGCTGAAATTGACAACCGGAAGTGGCAGGGACAGGCCACTATAAATGCCGGAGGAAACACCACAGAAGCGCTTCACAGGAGGCTCCCAAGCACTGAGGATGTCACCTAGACAGGGGACGAAACGTTTGCAACAAACATTTCCAGCTCGGCGAACAGAACCACAATAACGAGCACCCGAGCTACAAATTTTCACCCAAGCTTTGAGTATATAAAACTGTAATTGCTGCTCCTGGAATTCGAGGAAATCACCTCCAACACCTAAAGTGCCTCAATAAAGGAGCAGCTGTTACAGCCAGAATTTTTTCCCGTCCTTCATCTTGGATTACCCAGAATCCTCAATGATAGATCATGATAATATTTTACCCATCGCGAACGTTTCTGAGACAAGACGGCATTAGTTCAAAGTGAATTGTCATTGGTTTATGAAGTTCTGAAAAGTTTTAATTCATCAAGGGAAGCAGAAATATTGACAGTGCTGCCTGATATGATGGTGGAGCCGGGTACTCTCGCAATGTTTGAGAAGAATGTGAATGAAATGCCAGGGCATGGTACACTGTGGACCAAATGCAAGTAAAAGTGGTTAGTGTCATTTGATTACTCTTGGTGAGTGGAGATGTGCCACGACAAAGAATCTCTTTCGATTCTGTATGAATGAATGCCTCTCTATGACACTAACATATGCAGTGATGATTCATTGCAATTTGCTGACATTTTATTAAGTTTGTTTAGAAACAGCAAATCATTTCCGATGCATTCAATAATTAGATTTTAAAAATGCAAACCAGCCAACAGAGGCGAGTTTCCTGATATCAGAGGAAAACAATGTCTCGGTGCAAAATATTTCATTTTTGTTAAAATGACACGAGTAATGCCCTCATCTCTAACTGAGGTATGTGCATTTCTTTATTTAATCTTCCTCACCCTTCTGATTGGTGTTCGATCTTCTTGGTGAATGCTGTTCAATGAAGACATCTCTCTGAGAATCTAGAGATACCTTCCCAGAAAAACAGAATTCTGCTGCCTGGTAACTAATCCATTCTTAGTGTCAATTCAAACTGCCCAGCACGCAATTCATACAGCCCCTGTGCAGTTACGAAAATGCAGCATCCGTCTCGCAAACCTTAGCCGCTGCATCGCATTTGCAGCATGGATTTGGCTTCCAAAATATTCTTCTATCCTAGTGTGGTTATTCCAGAATTGTACTGGGTGAGTTCTTGTGTGTTTCTCCCAAGCCTATTATCCTGAGCACTCCTGTCTTAGTCGTAAACGAATGGAGCTCTCTTATAACAAATAACGTGTTATTTTCTGTATCGATCAATTCCCTGAAATCATATCGAAAATAGTCTTGAGAAAGGCAGTCATGCTCAATATCCTCCTAACCTGCCTTCGTCTAGGCAGCAATGTCAAATCCACGTTCAGTCCATTTATATTAAAAAGAAGCAATTTAGAACAGGCTGTGTTTGACACCAAATGGATTCGTGATGGTAGTCTTGGACTTCACAAAGTAATTTTGGACTTTGAACGTTGGTGCCTTTATTCAGAATGCTGTTGTCATAGCTATCTCACAAAAAAAATATTCATGAGAGCATCTTTGGCGAGATCAACATTGATTCCTCTTAACAGACTGCAGTTAGGTGTAACTCACATTGTTGTGTGTCCATCGTCGCACAGAGGCCAAACTGGTGGTGTCCTTCAGTCAACGACATGAGTGAACCAGACATTCGATTCATCGTCCTCAATAAAACGACAGCTCCAGATTTCGTCTCAATTCAACGTAAATTTTACCATGGCATGATTCAATTTAGGTCTGCAGAACAGTTCCACATTGTCACAGGAATGTACTCAATTAGAATACCACTGCATCATCGCTTCCCTTTGGATGAAGGCGCAATGAAATCTCATGCTGAATTGTAAAGACGAGGAATATTTTGTATTTAAAAACCACAATATTTAGCAGTTTTACACGTTGCAGTAGAGAAACAGCCCTTCCTCACTACAGTCTTGGTTAGGACTTTTTATGGATTAACACTGCTGTATTGCAATCATACAACGTTAGGTCAAGGATGCAGTAGGCAATTTTTTTGTCAAAGGCCAAGAGACCTGTATTCATGTTCTGCACATCGCGACCAATTCACTCAGCAGCACGCGTCTCTCCAGCAAGATTCCAACGTGTCAACACATGTCTGAAAGGGACATTCACATTCTCCGGAGCTGAAATCACTCGGATAATGTATAGCAATTCACGAAAGTGTGATGTGATGACCCCCGGCAAGACAAAAATGGCAAGTAAAAGCATGATGAATTTGAGGACCCCGGGATCAAAAAAGGCAAGATATAACTTTTATGCACATGTCTTGTGGTTTCTGAATATCGCTGATCAGGGAACGTTCGTGGTTATGAATGCCTGTGTGATACTTGTTTTTAGTAGCCGAGGCATACACGTTTCGAATGTGCAGGTTGTGAAGAGAACTGTATAACATTGATTTGATTTGGTCACACACTTACAGTTTTACTTTCAATTCCGGAATGCACACAAATGGTCACTCTAGAAATTGGGCAGAGAGGAGATTTACGATTATGTTACCTAGCCTGGCGAATTTCAGTTATGATGAGAGACCGAACAGACTGGGTTCGTTATCGTGAAATAAGAGGAGTTTGAGAGAGCACAAGATTGGCATGTATACAATAATGATGGGGAGATAGGAAGACGACGTTCCCCTTCCTGGTGGGATCAGTGGCAGGATTGGTGATTTTAGGTAATGGGCAGCAGGATCAATGTGGCCGTGAGGACCACTGTTTTCATTCATATGCTCGTGGAATATGAAGCTCACTCTCCATGGAAGTGGGAGAAACAGAAACACTCAACAATTTCAGAAAGTATTCATCTGTGCAGCCACGATGCCAAAGCGATTGGCAAAGGGCTGGGGAACAGGAACAGAGTTTTGATCTGATTGCATTTGATTGTTGCAATCTAATGTGTAGAAGCTTTTTCTTTGTCCAATGCGACCGAGCTCAGAGACTCTCTGACGCTCCTGCCAACATTTAACAAGAATGTAATAAGGACGCCTTATTTAGCTACTGTGAAAAGACCTTGCTGACTCCGCAGAGAGGATGGGACGTTAGTGGCTTATCCTGGAGGCATCCTCATAATTGCGATTGAATCTTGTTCCGTCCTCAACTCCTGGAGATTGTTCTAAATATCAACTACCTATTATTCAGCAATTAACTATGCAGAGCGCAGCGATCACAAAATTTCATCCGTTTCCCTCTTGCCTCCTGACCACAATTCAAACAAAGACAGAATTTTAACATTCGTCTCCGTCACTCAAATTAGAAGCCATACATTCAGATGCTGGCCACTCAGTCTTTCGAGCCTGTTACGTCCTTCCACGGATTGTCTGATAAACCTCAAACCACTTCTCTAATTTATCTCAATACCACATGATTCCCTTTTTGGAGTAATGATCTGTATTTCACAGCTTTGAAGACAGTTCACGATGAAACCTCAATAGTTATCTGCAGCTGATCATTCCACATATATTCCCAAATTCAGAGAGATTAAATTCTTCATCATCTGTCTAAACTCGATGGTTCGTATTCTTAAATTATGCCACCTGGTTCCACATTATCCCACAAAGAGAAACAAAGCCTCTTCATCTCCACTAGTAAACACTCTCTTGAGTGATTCAACAGTGACATCTCTCAGTTTTCTATATTCCAAAAGCAACGGGCATAATCATCTCAATATATGCTCATAATATCGTCCATTCATTCCCCGGATTTGCCCAGTAGAAATTCTCTGGACTGCCTCCGATGCCAGTATACGTGTTTCTTTCAAGACTGGATTGAAACTAATACTGCTCACAGTATTCTAGCTGTGTTGAACTCGTGCCTGTATTGTTCGAGCAAAACATCCCTACATTCATGCACCATTGCACCTGAAATAAAGGCCAACATTTTTTTGCCTTCACAATTACTCAATGAAACCAGTTCAGAGACAAAAGAAATGTTGCCTCCTTGAGCTCCAAACGATGGGATGTACTCTCCAGATATTTTTGCTCAGAGTTTCCACCTTCAGACCGAGGCAGGTGTGCTTCTCACTGTGCCAGTTCCTTTCGTTCCTGCAGCTACACATTGAAAACGTGATGGTCCCTCAATTGCTCTGTACAACTGGTGAGCTATTTTGCAAATGACCTTAATGCTTTCCTGGATATCAGGGAGGAATCGAAAATGACAGCCGTTGATTGTAAAGAAGAATAGTTCGTGGCTGAGAAAATTATATCCTAAGGTAACAAGCCTTGTCTAACAAAAAAGTACCTTCCAAAAAGTTGTCTTGTGCCAGATTCTAGGGCACACCTTCTCTTTTGAGCTCAAGCACTGTGTTTCGCGCTGTATGCAAATGGCCATTCCCCAAGGTTGGAATCTCACATGTGGTCTACTGAAATTCTGAGCTCATTGGAATATGTTCTCTCATGTATTAATGCAGCAGTTGTCCCATAGCCTCTCATAGACAAGTGCGCTGATTGACCTTCATCGAATCCTGAGTTAGCAATGTCTTAATTTTAAAACTCTCTTCCTTTTTTCTGGACTCACTCCATGACTTGCCTCCCTCCCAGTCTTTGGATTCTTTTCCAGCAAAACGCCATTCTCCTACCACCATTCGTGATCTCTGATTTGTCGAAATCTCCAGCTTTTCCCCACCTCTGCTTGATTTGAAACTTACCACCATTGAGCTGCAGGAACGTTGGAATTCCGTCCGAACCTCTGACAAACTCTTCCCAGCGTAAAACAGATCTATTTGACTAGACTGAGTTGAGATCACTTTACTGGTTCATGTGTCATATTTTGGTTTCACGTGGCTCTATAGAGATTACTTGAAATTATTCATGAGGCTAAGGACAGGACATAAATCGGCATTCACAAAAGGGGACACAGAAGTGTAATTTCTCCTCTTCCCCTCATCTGGAGAAAATGCAAGAAATCCAATCATGAAAAAATATGAGCATTTCTGCAGTGCTAGAATAACTGAATGACAATCCCAGCAACATGTGGATACATGTTTGCCTGGTAAATTTCAATTTTGGACCACCAACGAACTGGAAGTGAGTTGCAGTGTGAGAATTTTGAGGTATCCAGAAAAGGATTGTCAAATGTCGATGGCTGTTTTTTTTTTGAGTTTCGTCAGCTGTAAAACCTGATTCTCATTTCCCTCACAATGTATTTTAATTTTGCAAATTAGATTTTGCCTCAGTGGTATAGGATTTTCGAGATCACTCTAGATGTTGGCAAAATGTCTCTCAGCAGGTATGATTCACCGGTGAGCTTGACTTTCAACTGAAGACTCTCAGGGTCAAATATAATTTTTTCGATCAACTTGACGCATTTTAAAATCTCATTGGCTGCCCATAACTGGGACAAGATTAAAACTTCTGGAACAAATGTCCAGTGCACCGCAGCCACCTCTCACCTCAGAGCGCAGAAAAAAAGTATTTTGAACCAACGTATTTTTGCACACTGCACGCACTCACGAATCTTCCCCTCAACATTACGTTCATTGTTTTTTTTTAATTCCAGCCATATTAATTCAGTCTCTAACCACAGTCTCGTTTGG
The DNA here is from genome assembly GCF_037043375.1 of Chiloscyllium plagiosum. NCBI lineage: Eukaryota > Metazoa > Chordata > Chondrichthyes > Orectolobiformes > Hemiscylliidae > Chiloscyllium > Chiloscyllium plagiosum. The sequence goes on from NW_028270175.1 coordinate 82,687,099, forward strand.
AGATGAGGAAGGAGAAGACAAAGAGATGTTGGTGAGTGTGTTTGAGGCGCGAACAGGTGAATGCTGGGATGAAGGAAAACCTTTAACTATGTCGACAGAATTGGGCCCATGTCAGTAATAGATTCACTATTTGCAAATTCACTTGTGTAAATACTCTGGAATGTTGAATGTCAGTCCTTGGATATTTGTCTGTAGAAGCACGGTGGCTCAGCGATTTCATTAATATTCTGTTCTATCAATTATTTCAAGCCAAGTTATCTTCTAAGTCGCACTTACTCTAATTTATTCTTCTTACTAAACGCCAGTTTTACATCATTTCCAGTACGGCTATTTGCAACTTCGCATATGACGTCTGAAGTGAAACATGAGTATAATTCGTTAGTCATCTCTTTGCTCCCCATTACACATGCTCCCGTTTCTGAATCGGGACCAATACCTCATAAATCTGAAACCATAACGGACAAACCATCTTTTCGGCCAGTGATATACCTCAATTTTTTTCTACTTTATTCATAATTCACTCTTAGTAATCTTAAGATCCCTACCTTTGCCGTCCTAAATTCAGTTTGCTTCCTGCATTTTTGATCTCGTTTTTTCCTCCTGTCATTTTTCCCAATGTGTAACCTGACCTCTGGCTTTTCACCCTCTACTTTTAAGATGCGCTATAACGGTTCTGAGGCATTCATAAGTCAAACATCGGGGAGGCATCATCGTATTCTTGATTCGCGTTTGCGCCGATCCATCCTCCTCATAATTGGTTGAACTTTGCCTTTCAAGTTATTTTGGATCATTCCCTTAGTAACACACACATCAGGGTGCAATGAAATTGGTTTTAGCTGCTTAATCGAAGAGAACATCTCTCTCAACACGATCTGAAGATGTATATATTTTCTCAAGAAAATGCCCACGGGGGAGTCTCGCATGGCATTTTTCGTCGTCTTTCTCTAACAACAATACCTTTTCTGCTTGTGGAGTCTTAACCTGCGATGTGGCCATCTCGCTGCCTTGCTTTCTGTATTTCGCCCAGATTCACAGTTGTTTTACAGTGACCTCAGACATTGCTCCAGTTCCACAATCTGTGCTTCCAGCAGTTAGAACTGGAGACATTTCCTGCTCACAGCCTTGCCCGAGGCAGTGGAAATTTTCCGGCTTAGTCCGTATTCCTGCAGGATGACACCACTGATTGTTGCTCTTCTGCCTGACTGACCCTGACATCTTGTACGTTTTAGAAGATACTAACTATCGGATTCTCTGGTTCTTTGGTCTATAATCAAGGGAATTTGGCAAAATTACACTTAATATTCCGTGATCTTTACTGTCACTTTTCATTACGTTACCATGCAAGTTATGAAATTCGAGAGTTTGTCGACACTGCAGCGCAGGCGGAGGCCATTTCAACAATCGTGCCTGCAACAAGTTTTCAAAATACATACTTTTTTCATACCAATCTCCTGTTCCTCCCTACAGGCATGCATTACCTATTCTTTACAACAGTAGTGTACATACACATTCTTCACTGTGATGATGATTGTTTTTGACTCGGTGTGCGAATTTCTTTAATTTTGCTTACTTTTGAATGTCTTCACAATTTAACATAGATTAAAAATGTGTGTTCAATGCCCATGTTAATTTCTCCATTCTCATTGCTAAATCCGCACGTTCACCACTCATAAATGAATACTTTCTGTGTACTTTCTTCCTTTTCTCTACCGTCGTGGAAGGTGAAATCATGTGCTTTGGAAACACTTCTGGATAATTTACATTTGCACTCCTTTTTCCCATTTTTAAAAGATCATTCATTGTTGATTTTTAAAACTTATTCATGCCAATACATTTTACCATATTGGTCACTTTGATACAATCCTTAAATTTCATGTTTAGTCATAGAAGGTAGAACATAGAACATTACAGCACAGTGCAGGCCTTTCGCTCTCGATGTGGCGCCGACCTGTGAAACCAATCTAAAGCCCATCTCACCGGCACAATTCGATTCTCATCCATATGCCAATCCTATGACCATTTAAATGCCCTTAGATTTGGCGAGTCGACTACTGTTGCAGGCAGTGCATTACACTCTCCTACTCCTCTCTGAGTCAAGTACGTCTGACATCCATCCTATATCTAACACCCCTCAACTTCAACCTATGTCCCTTCGTGCGAGCAATCACTCTTCGAGGAAAAGCGTTCTGGGTGATGCATCCTTTTCATTCGAGAATCTCTCGGCAAAATGTATGCCGTTTCAGAGACCTAAAAGCCTCCGTAAACGTCTCGTACTTCTTCTTTAACGACCTGAGTTTTCATTTCGTTTTTAATTCCCCCCGTCGACAGGACTGAACCATGCTTTCATGGGTTTATGTGTGTGCTATGCAAATTGCAGGAACAAGATTCAAATCAAAATATCCCACATAAACCAAAACTGATGATATTTCATCATGTCACAATCACTGTTGAATAGACAATATGGAGGCAAACCTGCTTCCCTATTTATCTTTTTTATGCTTCAATTCATACACACAAATGCACACACGCAGGATGATACACACTCCTGAGCAAGTGTACAGATAAACGAGTGCAGGAACAGAAATAGCCGCGGCAAAATAAAGAGGCAAAATCGTAAGTTCAAATATTTGAATGGAAGTCACCAGCGAATGTGGTTGCAGGATTGATTTCTTATAGTGAACTTCTTTAATCGTTTTCAAAATTTGATACATTTAAATATTGCAGCAAAGGGATAATTGACAATATTCATGAAATGTTCTCTGAACTTAGTTTGTGTCAAGACATATATCACAGTGTTTGTACAACAACTGAGCAGCTGGAGCATGTTGCCCAGTTCCATTACAAAAACTGGCAGCTTCTTAGACAGATATCTCAGATAAAACAGTCGTCTATTTATGGAAAACACCATTGATACTAACCAGAACAGAATAATATTGATTGACAGAAGGAACAACAAAATTATTGAATTCCTACGATTGTTCATCTCTGTGTCTCTGGTGGTCTTTCTGTTCCTTTGGTGATGGAGCCTCCTTCGGGATCTGCTGGCCACGATAATATGCCTGACCGTTAAACCATTGAGAAGCAGAATGAGTATAAAAGCAATTCCTGGGGTGAGTAGATAATGAAATAACTCAATTGCGCCCCACAATGAAGAATACCTGATACGTCGTGGCAGCCAGCAGAACCAGGGTCCATCCCTCTGACTATACTGACCTGTAAACATAAAATACCAAGAAATGTTCTTCAAACAACTCATTCCAGTCACAGTTCCCAGAACCAATGACGGTGTTTTCACACGGCAGTATTCATTTTTCACTTTTGGGCAACAAATATTCACGAATCGATCAAAGGTGAAAGTAACTGTGAACCAGACAGAACAGTCAGTGGCGGCATGGAGCAGGACAGCGTGGATGTTACAAACAGGAACGTTTTCTAAGAAATGGTGCTCTACCTTATAGAGGAATGGAATGCGTCGCAGGATTAGATCAGTAATGACGACGAGTAAATCCGCCATTGCCATAGCCATCAGGTAGTGAGTGACGCCTTGGGAGAGATCACACTTTTTCCGGGAGAGAATTATGATGGTTATTACGTTAGCTGAGGAACATAAACAGTGAAGTTATTGGTTCTGCTCGGATCAAAGAGATCAGATTTCCATGCTACTTAATGTGACATACAAATAGGATACTGTTATATTGTTCTACCAAATGTTTATCACAGTATTATGGTTTTCTGTTGCAGCTCGTAGTTGACCTTACATAATTTGATTACAAATGAAAATGTGGGATAAGGTAAATCTAGTGGTTTTCGTCATGTATAACTCTATGACTGTATGCTATAATGCATGTTGCTGAAATTGGTAAATCCCACAGGAAATAGGTGTGATGTTGTTAAAGTCACTCGAAGTCACGTCAGTCGGATATGATGTCCGCACTTTGATCATGATGAGTTTTCTTAGGTAGTTTGATGTTGCCAGTGTTGTCCTTTCCCTTAGAATTCCTGAGTACCCACGTGTAATTGTGAATAATCCATCCTGCATTATGAAGACTGAATAGCAATCAACGACCCAGTATTGGAGTGTTGGAAACGGACATCGTCACTTTTTCTGAACTGTCCTCATGCGTGCAGGCTCGAAATGGGCAATTGCTCATTTCTGTTTACTCATAGAATACTCTCTACCTGCTTGGACCAGTGCCGCTCTGACATCATTCTACGACCTGACAGCATCATGCCAATGTAGTGCACTCAACAAAAAACCCAGCTGACAACTTTAAAAATCAATCACACTATCAACAATATGCACTGCTGCATCTCCAAAACACGACTTCGATAATACCGTTCAAATCAATGACCACGACCTGGATAATGCAATGGCGCCAAAGGGAATCTTTGGGTATCTGTGACCAGAAGGAAAGAGTGTACATTCACTTTGACAACTGATTTAAATACATGGCGATTACAATAAAGTGTCAGTATTTACTCAATAAGAGAAATGAGATAGTGACATTTAAATTACCGACAGCGGGAATCAGAGACTTGTCAGGCTGACCAGAGGCAACAATTGAACGTCAAGCACGGTAATATATTTGCTCAGACTTTGTCAATAATAAACCGCGGAATCATCAGATGCAGCAATGTTAGCCAGTAACGCCAGGGTGGATACAAATTGGAAAGACTTACCAAGGAGACCAACAATAGCAAGAATGGGATAATAAACCAGTTGAATGTATTGAAGGGCTCTTTCAATGCGATGTATTAGACTCAATCGGTCAAATTGTACAGACGAGTGACTCATTCCAAAGAAAACCCTTGCTATTGTTTTGCCGTTCCAGTCTATGTTTCTCACTTTCCATGTCTTTGCATCACCGTACCAAGTCGTTGTTCCCCCATTCCAAGCTGTTGTTGTACTATTCCAACTCAGTGTCCTTGGATCGCAATCCATTGCTGGGTCTATGCAGTTGACTGTAGTTAGATTTCAATTCACTTTTTCATCGTTGTGATATATTGTTCAAATAGCGATCTCGATACTTGTGTTGCTCATCTCTGTTCGTGTTGGGTGTGCTGCTCTCACTGACAGTGTCGCAAACATATCGAAGGATGGCCTTATTATTCCAGAGGGGCACACTCTGATTGCACAATTACGGTCCGTGGAGACTGACATTCATGAGACCGATTACATGAAACGATTCATTTAACTCATTTCACTCCATACCTCCCTCTCCCAGAATGAAAGGATTCACTTACCAGTATACTGAGAACAGAATAATGCAATTAGGGGACATTCTGGCTGTAAGAGGAGACTGGAACCAGAGGCTGAAGCAACGCATGTGTTTAGTTCTGTGCAAGAAATAGACAGAATAGGTCTTGAATCGGTAGTCCACAAGCTGAAAGGTACGTCCTAAGTCGCCACAGCGGGACATGATGAAAAGAAGTTGTGATCAGTACTTAAATGAATATGGATATATCGGATGTTTCATCCTGTGCAGATCACGCCATCCCACACATGACGAATATTCTCTGATATTCCAGATAACCGTAGGAAACAATACTGTTAACCTCTGTGGAAGTATATACTTTCCTGCCAAGGTTACCAAAATGCATAATACTCAAGGCACAGTCTCACCATTGTTCTCTGCCAATGAAACATCAAGACTTCTTTGATCCGGTGCTCAAATTCTCTTTTGATAAATAAAGACAGAATATTGGCTTTCCCACCTTCTTCCCAAACTGCTGCCTCACAGTGCCAGTGACCTGGCTTCGATTCCAGCCTCGGCCAACTGACGGTGTGGAGATGGCACATTCTCCACGTGTCTGCGTGGATTCCCTCTGGTTGCGTCTCCCAGAAGCCAAATGTAGGCAGTTTCGGTGAATTGCATTGCAAAATTGTCCATATTGTTCAAGGGGTGTGTAGATTATGTGCATTAGTCAGGGGTAAATGCAGAGTAGCAGTAGAGGAGAATGTGTCTCGATGGATTACTCTTCAGAGAGTCGGTGACGACATTTCGCCCCAAATGTACTGTTTCCACAGTGAAGGAATGGCATGATATCTCTTAGTCACAGACCATGAGGGCCGCACGGGTGTCTTTAGCCACTGGTGATTTCCAAATATTTGGTTTCATTGCTATTAACAACTTCGATACCAACGTGAGGCGTTACCTGATTGATTACATGTTTTTCGTGAGTGTTTATCTGTTTACTATCGTGGTTATTCACTGAAGAATATTCAGCAGTTCTGCAAATTTTCTTTAAATACTTCTCAGTTATCTGTGAATTGTGTTGTTTGTTATTTTAGTTAATTTTAACTTCGCAAAGAAAGACTGGGCTACTGGAGTGTTATTGGCTTGAACGGAGAGGAAATAGTTCAGAACATAAGAAAATAACAACATAAGAAATTGGAGTAGGCGTCGGCCATCTGGCCATTCGAGCTCATTCTGCAGTTCAACAAGATCAGGGCTGTTCTTATCGGGTGTCAGAACCAGTTACCACACTCTCACCATAACCCTTAAATCCTTGACGTTAAAAAAACTATCCTCTCATTTAAAAAAAAAGAACTTTCAATGGGATTCCTCCTCCACAGTTTAACAATCCTCTGGGTGACGACGTTCCTTCTCAATACGGTCCAAAATCTAGTTCCCTTATTTTGAGGCTGTGCCATCTTGTCCATTTTTTATGCACCATTAAAAACATATTCTCTGTTTCCATATTATGTAAACAGTGGCTTCACTGTTTTAAATGTTTGTGAAGGAGCCCACCTCACTGTTCTAAACTCCAATGAATATAATCCCAATCCAGGCAGAAGTGGGTACTGCAGATGCTGGAGATTAGAGTCAGTATTCCAGTGGTGCTGGAAAAGCACAGCAGAACATACAGCATTCGAGAAGCAGGAGAATTGACGCTTTGAGCATAAGCCCTTCGTCAAGAATGACTTGATCAAGAGCATATGTCTGAATGGTCGATTCTCCTTCTCCAAGGATGCTGCCTGACACGCTGTGCTTTCATAGTACGGCGTTCTCGACTCTGATCTCCAGAATCTGCAGTCCTCACTTTCTCCTATTGAACCTGCAGACCCACCTTCTATGGATCGTGGAAAAGGACACCCAGGTCACTCTTCACAGCAAAATGTGTACTAGAAAATGTTTTGTCCGAATGTGTTATTAAATCTAAGAAGAATCCAGGGTAATACAGACCAATGAGCCGAACATCTGTTGTGGACAATTGTTGGAAGGAAATCAGAAGAATCGGATTTTTGGTACAGTGGTATATCATAAGGATCAGCGCCGGCCCCACTGCTTTACATCACCTGTATAAATAATTTGGATGTGAACATACGAGACATGATTACTAAGCTTGCAGATGACACCAAAACTGGATTTCTAGCTGACAGGGAGGAAGTTTACCTCAGAGTACAACGGGATTTCGATCAAATCTGCCAGTGCATGAGTATTGGCAGGTGGATTTTAATTTCGGTAAACGTGAGATGCTGCACTTTGAAAAGGCAAATCAGGGCAAGACTTATACAGAAAGGTGAATGTACTGATTCGTATTGCCAAATAAAGAGAGGATGGAGTGCAGTTTCAGATTTCCTTGAAGTTGTAGTCGCAGTTGGATGGGATTGTGAAGAAGGCCTTTGATATGGTTGCCTTTACTGATCAGTTCATTCAATTGAACAGGTCACGTTTCAGTAATGTACAGAACATTAGTTAGGCCACTTGTAGAAAAATGCGTGCAATTATTGTCTCCCTGTTAAATGAAAGTATTTGCAAAGTTAAAAAGAAAAAAAATTATATGGGCTTTGCCAGCGAGAAAGAGTTTAGGCTTTTGGTAGAATCTCCGAAGGTTGCATTTATTTTCAGGAAGCAGGGTTACTTGATCCATGGCTGTAAACGTATGATAGGCATGGACAGCATGAATAGCCAACGTCTTTTCTCTAGTGTTAGGGGAGTCCAATACCAGATAGTTAAGATTAGATTAGATTACTTTCAGTGTGGAAACAGGCCCTTCGGCCCAACAAGTCCATACCGACCCGCCGAAGCGTAACCCACCCATACCACTACATTTACCCCTTACCTAACACTATGGGCAATTTAGCACGGCCAATTCACCTGACCTGCACATCTTTTGGACTGTGGGAGGAAACCGGAGCACCCGGAGGAAACCCACGCAGACACTGGGAGAACGTGCAAACTCCACACAGTCAGTCGCCTGAGGCAGGAATTGAACCCGCGTCTCTGGCGCTGTGAGGCAGCAGTGCTAACCACTGTGCCACCGTGCCGCCCACTAAGATTTAAGGGGAGTTGGGAAAGATTTAATAGGCACCGAAGGGGCAACGTTTCCTACACAGGGTGCTGGTGTATTGAATGAGCTGCCAGAAGAAGTTATGAAGGCTGCTAACTTGCGACATTTATATGGAATTTGAATGGGTATATGAAGAGGAAGTGGTCAGAGGGATATGGAGTAAATGTTGACAAATGGAAATAGATTTATTTCAGATATTTCTTCGGCATGCACGAGTTGGACATAAGACTATGTATCCATGCTGTACAGCGCAATGAATCCAGACAGCAAAAGGACATTACTTAAGTGAGGACAAGAAAACTCAGCTAAAATTTGGGATAATGTCAACGGTTCCATTCAAACAATTTTTAACCCAGTTTCAGAAACCATGCATCAGAGAAATGAAGTCAAAGGAATTTGCACACCTTATTTCTACTCCTAACTGTTCAACGTTATTGACACCTTTGAGGTTATTTCCCATCAATAACGGAGGGAATCCAAGTAGAGATTTTGCTGAAATTCACGTCGAAGAAGAATGGGTGCTCAAATTTTCATGTTTGTGGACCAACAGATTTCCAAATCTAACTCTCGTGGTTTCACACTAAATCTTTCCGACAATGTCACGATGCTCTACATCGCCCGAGCAGCCTTCCAGGGGAAAGGCGAAACTTGTTTCCAAGCTGAACTTCTATATTCTATGAACTGAATGGAAATCCAATGTCAGATGTTGTTGCATGAAAGGGTTTGTGATCACCAGCACTATTAATCGCCTGTCGGGAATCTTTTGGCAGTTTATTAGGTTTGTTCCACAAAAACTGTTCAGCCCGTTTACATGAACTAAGCACGTAACGAAATGATAAAAGTTTGCCAATTGGGATTATTATATTGACACCAAAGGACGATCATGCTCTCGGTACGTTTTCTATTAAGTCTCGTTAAATTAGTGGGAACAGTATCCTGTTGTCCACATGAGGAATTAGCGAACATTTCCCTCTATCTCCATCCTCTCCTCCTGCTCTATCTTCCATCTGTCTGGTGGAGAACTATTCCAGTATCCCTGACCGAAAAGAATAACCTCCTCCACCTCGAGATGACCCTAGTTTCGGTTCATGTTCAGATGCGCCAGAGTCGATTTTATTTGGCTATCGTGAAGTAACTCAAGCATGCAGTCTGCTTTCTAACCTCTGCTGCCCTCAGTTTAGAACACATTTGCATTCGCCAAATACCTTGCTGTCTGTATATTTATTTCAGCACGGAATTGATCTCATCTTTGTTGGCTTCCCAAAGCACTTCCTGCTCTGATTACTCCGCGCTGATCCTGGAAATTATTTTAATATATTTCGAACAGCCGTTATTTTCTCTGTTTCAGACAATTCACTGAACTTTTTCGAAAACCATTGCACGAGAACATCTTCTTCTGATGTCAAATGTTACTTTTACCAAACCAACATCATCGAAGGCTTACCTGATCTTTATTCTAAGGCGAAAGTGAGGTCGGCGGATGCTGGAGATCAGAGTCAAGATGAGAGTGGTGCTGAGAAAGCAAAGCAGGTCAGGCAGCATCCGAGGAGCAGGAAAATTGACGTTTCGGGCAAAAGCCTTTCATCAGGAATGAAGCAGGGAGCCTCCGTGGTGGAGAGAAAATGGGAGGGAAGTGGTGCTGGGGCGAACGGAGGGAAGGGTATAATATGTGGGTGGAGGTGGAGTTGAAAGTGATAGGTCGGAGATGAGGGTGGAGTGGATAGGTGGAAAGGATGATTAGAAGGTAGGACAGGTGATGAGGATCGTGCTGAGCTGTCAGCTTCAAATTGGAGTAAAGTGGGGGGATGGGAAATGAGGAAATTGGTGAAATCCACACTTATGCCCTGTGGTTGAAGAGTTCAGAAGCAGAAGATGAGGCGTTCTTCTTCCAGGCGTCTGGAGGTGAGTGAGTGGCGTTGGAGGAGGCCCAGGAGCTACATGTCGTCAGCAGATTGGGAGGGGGAGTTGAAATGTTTTGCCACAGCGTGTTCCGGAGATGTTCCATAAAGCACTGTGCGAGAAGGCGCCCACTCTCACCAATGTAAAGAAGATCGCATCAAGTGCAACAGATGCAACAAATGAAATTGGTAGGTGTGTAAGTGAAGTGCTGATGGATGTGGAAGTCTCCTTAGCGGCCTTGGATGGAGGTGAGGGAGGAGGTGTAAACGCAGGATTTTCAATTCCTGCGGTGGTTGGGAAGATGACAGGAGTGTATGATAGGTTGTTGAGGGCCGTGGACCTGACCAGGTAGTCACGGCGAGAACGTTCTTTGCAGAAAGTGGATAAGGGTGGGGAGGGAAATATATTCCTGCTGTTGGGTCTGTTCGTAGGTGACGGAAATGTCGGTGGATAATGTGGATTATGCAGAGGTTGGTAGTGTGGAAAGTGATGACGAGGGGTTTCTGTCCTTGTTGCCATTGGAGTTTTGGGGTTTGAGGGCAGAGGTGTGGGAAGTGGATGAGATATGTTGGAGGCCATATTCAACCATTCCCTTCCCAAGTGGTGGGAAGTAATACTACTTTCGGAATGTCAGGGGAAAAGTCATAAACAGACAACACCAGGTTGTATTCCAACAGGTTGATTTGGAAGTACTGCTGTCCCTTCGTCACTTAGCTGGATGGTCAGAACGCTTTCTAATGAGCAGACTCTCTCACTTATAAACACACACACTCCCCACACTCAATGTTTCTCTCTTACTCACACTCAATCACATGCATATATAAGTCAAGGTAAAATTGCACTTGCACGTTTACATTTGGAGAGGGGTACATTCTGTTCAAACAAGCACTATTTGTCGGCAGTCAGTCAATGTCAAATTTTATAAATTTCTAATTTGAAAGTACAACCGGTCTGAGTCAAGTTTGGAATCAGACAGAATCTACATGCAACAATTTAAATATATTGTCTGAGCTGAGATGACGACATTAAAATAACCCTAATTTATCTTGGGACTGCATCGTGAAAGAAATGTTTGAATTTACATATTTAACAATCGAAAACAGAGTTCCCGTTCCAAGTGATTAAAACCCTAACAGCAATATAGGTTTGTGCAATGTGTTGCAACACCCGTATGATACTTTAGTCTTTTCCCATATATTCTGAAAACTTGAATATTCAATTACACCTGTTGGACAGTAACCTGGTATGTGTAATTTTGAACATTATCCACCCCAGTCCAAAACCAGCACTTCCTCATTGTGACTCCGGTAAAGACACTATGTTGCCCATGTTGTTCTTCTTTTGAACGTGCTCCTGTCCTTCATGGAGGCAGTACATTGGTGAAAGAAACAAACTTAGAAGATAGGAGGAGAGTTGGCCACTCAACTTGAGAGTTATAGGGTAGCCAGGAAGGACCTGAAGAGAGAGCTAAAAGCAGCAAGGAGGGGACATGAAAGGTCCTTAGTAGATAGGATTAGGGAAAACCCTAAGGCTTTCTATAGGTATGTTAGGAATAAAAGAATGACTAGGGTAGGAATAGGTCCAGTCAAGGATAGTAGGGGGAAGTTGCGTGTGGAGGCGGAAGAGATTGGGGAGACACTGAATGAATACTTTTCTTCAGTATTCACTCAGGAACAGGGCATTGTTGTCGATGAGAATACTGAGGCACAAATAAGTAGAATGGATGGCTTTGAGGTATGTAGAGAAGAGGTGTTGGAAATCCTGGAAAAGGTGAAAATAGATAAGTCCCCTGGGCCTGATGGCATTTATCCTAGGATTCTCTGGGAAGCAAGGGAGGAGATTGCAGAGCCATTGGCCTTGATTTTTATGTCCTCTTTGTCTACAGGAGTAGTCCCAGAAGACTGGAGGATAGCAAATGTGGTTCCCTTGTTCAAAAAGGGGAGTAGGGATAGCCCTAGTAACTATAGGCCGGTGAGTCTCACTTCTGTTGTGGGCAAAGTCTTAGAGAGAATTGTAAGGGATAGGATTTATGCACATCTAGATAGGAATAATGTGATCAAGGATAGTCAGCATGGTTTTGTGAAGGGCAAGTCGTGCCTCACAAACCTTATTGAATTCTTTGAAAAGGTGACGAAGGAGGTTGATGAGGGGAAAGCGGTAGATGTGGTATATATGGATTTTAGTAAGGCGTTTGATAAGGTTCCCCATGGTAGGCTACTGCAGAAAATACGGAGATATGGCATTGAGGGTGAGTTGGAGGTTTGGATTAGGAATTGGCTGGATGGAAGAAGACAGAGGGTAGTAGTTGATGGCAAAGTTTCTTCATGGAGTGCCGTCACTAGCGGTGTTCCGCAAGGATCTGTTTTGGGACCATTGCTGTTTGTCATTTTTATAAATGACCTGGAAGAGGGGTTAGAAGGTTGGGTGAGCAAGTTTGCGGATGACACGAAAGTCGGAGGAGTTGTTGACAGTGAGGAAGCATGTGGCAGGTTACAGCAGGATATAGAGAAGCTGCAGAGCTGGGCAGAAAGGTGGCAGATGGAATTCAATGTAGCTAAGTGCGAGGTGATTCACTTTGGGAAGAATAACAAAAAGATGGGGTACTGGGCTAATGGTCGGACACTTGGTAGTGTGGATGAGCAGAGGGATCTTGGTGTCCATGTACACAGATCTCTGAAAGTTGCCACCCAGGTAAATAGTGCGGTGAGGAAGGCATATGGCGTACTGGCTTTTATTGGTAGAGGAATTGAGTTCCGGAGTCCTGAGGTCATGATGCAGTTGTATAAGACTCTGGTACGGCCGCATCTGGAATATTGTGTGCAGTTTTGGTCGCCATACTATAGGAAGGATGTGGAGGCATTGGAACGGGTGCAGAGGAGGTTTACCAGGATGTTGCCTGGTATGGAAGGAAAATCGTATGAGGAAAGACTGAGGCACTTGGGGCTGTTTTCACTGGAGAAAAGAAGGTTTAGGGGTGACTTGATTGAGGTGTACAAGATGATTAGGGGGTTAGATAGGGTCGACAGTATGAACCTTTTCCCGCGTATTGAGTCGGGTATTACAAGGGGGCATAGCTTTAAATTAAGGGGGGGTAGATATAGGACTGATGTTAGGGGTAGGTTCTTCACTCAGCGAGTCGTTAGTTCATGGAATGCCCTGCCAGTAACAGTGGTGGACTCTCCCTCTTTATGGGCATTTAAGAGGGCATTGGATAGGTATATGGAGGATAGTGGGTTAGTGTAGTTTTGGTGGGCTTGGATCGGCGCAACATCGAGGGCCCAAGGGCCTGTACTGCGCTGTATTCTTCTATGTTCTATGTTCTATGTTCAACTGATCTGACCTGCTCCGCCTTTCATTTTGATCCTGACAGATCAATGACCTCAATGCCATAATGCCACCTTCCAGATATCAAGGAGAACTTTTGCCCACAGATAAGATTTGATTGCTTTCTTGCAAATACATCTTAATTTGGTCTCAACCACTTGTTGTGATCGTAAATTCCTTAGGTCCGCATTCTGTGCATGATCAAACTTCTCCTCATTCCAAAATTAATTGTTTGAATGATTTTGTCCGAGAGGTGACAGCAACAATCAGAGGGCTGCTGGGAAGGTGAGTGATACTAAATAAAAAGCTTACCTCGGGCGTCGGACACAGCATTTGTCAAGAGGTGAAAGTGAGGACTGGAGGACTGTTGGGAACGTGAATGAAACCGTTTTAAAAAACTGACCTCAGGCGTCGGGTCATCCATTTGTTGGGAGGTGAGACGGAGGACCAGAGGGCTGCGGGAAGGTGACTGAAACCGTTTAAAAGCTTACCTCGGGCATTGGAGCCTGCATTTGTCAAGGCGGGAGAAGGAGGACCAGAGGTCTGCTGGGTAAGCGAGTGAAACATATTTAAAATCTTACTTCGGTATTGGAGCCTGCATTTGTCGAGCGGTGAGAGCGGGGACCAGAGGGCTGGTTGGAAGTTGAGTGAAACCGTTTAACAAACAGACCTGTGAATTCGGTGCCTCCATTTTCCGAGAGGTGAGAGCGAGGATGAGAGGGCTCATGAGAAGGTGAGTGAAACTGTTTTAAATATTTTTCTCGGGCCTCGGAACCTACCTTTGTCTCGAGTTGAGAGCGAGGACCAGAGGTCGCTTGGGTAGGTAAGTGAAATTGTGTTATTAGGTAGCGGCTGAACCCAAGGTACATCATGTGTCGTGTCTCCCACCCGCCCTCCTCCTCTCATGAAAAAAAGCTCTTGAGCTGATCAGGTAACGACTTTCTATTTCTTTTTTTATTACTTTATCGAGTGATTTGGTGAAAACGTTGCTTTTTCATACACGTGGGAGGCTTTATAAAAGAGTTTGCTGAGAGTTTCGAAGAAGTATGTTCCTGTGAAATAAGCGATCGAAATGGCAAGGTTAAGGAACCTTGGATGACAGGATAAATTGTGACTCTAACTAAGAGGAAACGGATGTGTACATATGTCGAGGCTACAGAAGATAAACAAATCTTTGGAAGAATATCGGGAATGTAGGACCATTGCGAAATGAGAAATTAAGAGGGCTAAAATGAGTCATGAGATTTGTTCAGGAAATAGGGTTAAAGATAATCCCAAAGCATTTTTTCATCGATAAGAATCAAGAGGGTAACTAGAGAAAAGGTTAACCCACTCAAGGCCAAACCAGGAAAAACATGCATGGAGTCAGAGAAAATGGGTGAGATCCTTAACGAGAACTTTGTATCGGTATTCACTGAGAAGAGGAACATTATGGAATTTGAGGTTAGGGATCGATCTGTGAGTGCTCCAGGTCATGCAGGCATCAGGAGGGAGGAGGGTTTGGGTGTATAGTATACAATTCCCCAGGTCAGGATGGGATCTACCACAGGTCAGTGAGGTTACAGAGAGAGGAAATAGCTGTGCTTTAACATATATCCTTGCAGCATCCTTGCACACGGATGCGGACCAGATGATAGGAAAATTGCTAATATTGTCCCCTTGTTTAAGAGAGAAGCAGTGATGTTCGAGGTATTCAGAGAACATTGAGCCTGACGTCAATTTTAGCGAAAGTGAGGGACAAAACTATTGCATTTGGAAAATAAATGAGCTATTCAGTAATGGGCAGCATAGATTTGTGCGGGGAAAGTGAAGTCTTACAAACCTAATAAAATTATTTGTTGAGGTGGCAAATTATATTGATAGAGGAAGGGCTGCAGAGGCCAGAAATTTGGACTTTCGGAAGGCACTTAATAAAGTTCCCCATTTTTGGCTGATAGGGAACGTGAAATCGCATGTGATCCATCGTGTTCCAGGTTGATGGATCGAGTACTGGCTGGACAACAGGAGACAAAGTGTAGTATTGGAAGGGACTTGCGAGCACAGGGATCAGTGCTTGGAACACTGTTGTTTGTGATGTATATACATGATTTGGAGGAAGTAATCAGGTGCCTGAGTAGCAAGTTTGCAGATGACACTAAGATTGGTGGAGTCGCAGTTAGTGAAGGGGAATGTCAGCGAATACAGCACAATGTAGATAGATTGGAGAGATGGGCAGAAAAATGGGAAAAGGAGTTCAGTCCTGGCAATTGTGAGATTATATATTTTGGAGAGCGAACTTTACAGTAAATAGAAAAGTCCTTGGAAAAAATTACATACAGCGAAATCTGGGAGTTTTGGTCCATTTTTCCCTGAGGGTGGCAACGTTGTTCAGTAATGTGGTCAAGAAGGCATACGGCCATGCTTTCCTTCATTGGACAGTGTATTGAGTACAAGAATTGGCGGGTTCTGTTACGGTCGTGTAGGAGTTTGGTTCGGCTGCATTTGGAATACAGCGTAGAGTTCTGGTCGCCACATTAACAAGAGGATGTGGATGTTTTGGACAGTTTGCAGAGTAGATCCATCAGAATGTTGCCTGGATTGGAGGGTGCTAGCTATGAAGAGAGGTTGAACAGATTAAGAATATATTCAATAAGAAGAGAGTTTTCGGGTGGACGTGATTAAGGTCAGCAAAAACGTGACATGTGTAGACATGGTGGAAAGCAAGAAGACTTCTTTCTCAGCATGTTTAACTCAATTACTGGTGTTCACGAGTTCTAAGTGTGATTTTAAGGTTGTGGGAAGATATTCGTAGGACGTTCTTTACACAAAGGATGGGGGGAGGAGGCTGACCGCATTGCCAACGGAAATGGTCGAAGTGGAAAGCATACCATAATTTATAATGTATTGTGGTGGAAATTAAATCGACTTAACTCAATTATTAGCAAGAGCAAAGAAAGGATCTTTATTAAAAATTCTGCAAGATTTTGACTCATTACACTATGTCAGATCCCTCAATGCAAATAGTACTGAAACATTTGCAGACGCCTGTCTTTTAGCATTCCTTATCACACTCTCAAGGACAAAGACCAGGGGAAGCTCAAGTTGTTATCCTCTTATCCCCGGTTCTAGACAAAACAGTCCTTCAGCTTTCGCTTAGTTTGACTATCGCAATGTCTCGTTGACTGTTTACAAAATTCAAACAGAAATAAGCTAACTGCAAATCCTTATCAAAGCATCATTACAAACCTCAGTTCAGCACTGAATTGTAAAAAGGTATTCTCTTTAAATTTCACAGTAAGTGGATAATTTCCATTACATGTATCTAGTTAGATACAAGAATGGGCAGGTAGCAAAGGTATATAGACCTAATGACAATAGGCGGCAGGTTTAGATGCAGTGTCTGGATCGGCGCAGGTTTGAAGTGGCGAAGGGCCTGTTTCTGTGCATTTTTTTGGTCTTTGTTTGTTATTTGTTTGACTTTTCATCAAACGCTCAAGTTTATTTTGGACTCTCCCACCATCGTTAACATCGTTCTTGCATTTAGCCTGTCCAGCCATTTTGAAATGAAGCTGTTTTCTATTATTTCTCCCGTTCAATCTTCTAAACTCCAGGGAATACTTTCTTAAACAACCCAATCTCTCCACATATGTCAAGCGTGTCATCCCAGGAAGCATTTCGATAAACATTCGATACTTTCACTGGAGAGCAAGAACCTCCTTTATATTTTAAGTATTCTAAAACAGCTCAGAATATTCCATTTATGGCCTTATTAATACGTTGGAAAATGGATGCAAGGCAATTTTCTTTCTAGCAGTCATATCCTTTGCCCGATCAAAAGGCAAAATCCAGCTTGCCTTCTTTTACACGTGCTGCACCCGTACTGTTATTTCCTCAGAGACGAATGAACACGGGCCTCTCTGATCAGTGCTCTCTCTCAAACTGTACTCAATTAAATGTGTATATGGCGAAAGTGAGTACTGCAGATGCTGGAGACTGGAGTCAAGTTCAGACTCGTGCTGTAAAATCATAGCAGGTTAGGCAGCATCCGAGGAGCTGGAACATCGATGTTTCGGTCAAAATCCCTTCATCAGAATTAGAAAAAGAAATTACATGCAGCCGTCAAATAGGAAGACATAGCTGGGGGCAGGGGAAGTCCTTATTGGTGCCTATGGAGAGGAACTGGATGTCTATGGTGAAGATGACGTCTTGGGAGCCTGGCACATGGAAGTCTTGGAGGAGATGGATGGCAATAATGGTGTTCGGAAGGTATGCTGGGAGTTCTTGGACTGGGGGAATGAGACAATATCGGAGTAAGTGAGGATGAATTCGGTGGGCCTGGAGCAGGCTGAGATGATGGGTCAGCTGGGGTAGTCAGGCTTGTGGACCGTGGATAGGACATAGAATCGGGCTGTGCGGCGTTCCCGAAGTATGAGGTTGGAAGCTGTTGGGAGTTCCATTGAGGTGCTGAGATTGTGCATAGTATGGGAGGTGATGATTTGGTGATGGGGTTATCGTCAAGAGGGTGATAGGAGGAGGTGGCTTCAAGTTGTGTCGAGATCAGTGCGTCAAACTACCACAGCACGCACCCACCTCCTCCCCTCTTTGTGCGCTGGTTTAATGGTGAGTTAAGGGACGGAGCAGAGGGAGTGGAGGGCTGCACGTTGTGAGGGCGAGAGGTTGGAGTGGGGGAAAGTGTAGGATAGATTGAGGTTGTTAATATCTCGGTTACAGTTGGAAATAAAGATGTCGAGAGCGGCTAATGAGGACGGAGTGTCCACGTGGATGGGGTGTGTTGGAGATGGGCGAGGGGGTCGTTGGAAGGTGGGCAAGTGGCTTGATGATTAGCTTTTGCCCAGAAAGCCGATTTACCTGCTCTGGGATGCTGCCCGACCTGCTGTGACTTTCCAGCACGACTCAAATCTTGACAAATAATTATGTGACATTTCAAATAGTAGTCTGCCTGCCTATCTTGGCGAATAAATCCCATTATGTGTACACATTCTTCCGCACACGCCATACATTTACATAAGTGGTTGGAGGCTCACACTGATAGTCTTACCTCTGCTTGGTGAAGAAACATTTAGAACAAATCTTCCAGCATAGCGAGCTAACTTACCAACATATCATAAACCTAAGCTACATTTAACAAATATCACGAATTTACATTGGATTGATCCTGTCGAAATAACACAGACACATCTGCGCATCCTCCTCGCTGCTCAGCCTTCCAGCCAGCACGAACGACACCACAATTTGCTTGTTTACCTCTGTCAGCAAGGCAGGATACAACTATCTGGTCCTGAAGACTTTTCGACCAGTCGTGGTGCCAGGCGGTTGAACACCTTTCCTATCTCCATTAACATACAGCTCAGTTGTGCAAAATCGACATTTTAAACTACGCTGTTGCTATCATTTTTCTAACTTTTCAAAGTCCACATCAAATTTCTCATTTTTCATCTCGGTTATAAATTGATTCAGGGAGCAGCTAAACCTATTTGTTCCTTATAGACTCCACTTTTATCCTTCATTAACCTTTCACTGTTAACATATTGAAGACTTGTCTTTTCTCTTTGATTTCGTGCACCTGACACTCTTTCCTTATTCTTCCAGTTAGCCTTCTTTATTTTTCTCACTATGGCTCTCCACAGTTGAAATACTCTGGCTCATTGGTATTACTAGCATTCTTTCAGTATGTATCATATGCCTCTTTTCCTTCCTTATTTCCTCCATGATTACCTTAGTCAATCGGGTATATTGTTAGGCTTAAAGCGCCTAATGGATAACATATATTTTCATCAAAATGAGTAAAAGAAGACGTGAGTTTTTATTCAAAGCCATGTTTTTATTTAAGCTATTTCAGTTGCAACCAAACTGATGAGTAAATGATAGAAGTATGGAATATCTACTCTGTGGAAACGGCAGTTTAGTCCATATTTTTCCGCACTCTTTCTTCCAAGCGCTTTCAAATTAGACCCAACATTTCTATTGTATCAGTGTAATGTGATCTACACAGCCTGCACATCCATGAACACAATGGACAATTTAGCATTGTCGTTCCACCCAACATGCATATTTTTGGAGTATCAGCTTTAGTCTGCTATCTTACATGATGTCAGACGTATTCAACAAGCGAGCCTCACTTCCATTCTTGCATTGGAGTCTGTTGTGTCAAGGCTGAAAATTTACAGTCCTGTCTCAGCCTCCTGAACATGAGTCTGAGATGAAAAGTTCTCCCTGGCTTGGAAAAGTTATCGACATCAATACTCTTCTAACATACTGCACTGCCCTCTCTGATGACTCTTCCAAGCATGAGTTCGGGCATAAACTCATCCAGGTGTCTCTCTCTGATTTTCCTCAATTGTTTGTTCCCAAGCCATCTGCGGTCATGGATGTTACAACCAAGACAGAATTGACTATTTTTTTAAAATTAATTCTCAGTGTTTTATTCACTTAATTTTCTTCTATTTTTCTTGTCCAACAGACAACTAGCAATTGAACCTTAACTAACTGGTTTGAATGTATCATTTCGAAGCATAAAAGTACATCAGGATACTTTATCCTGGAATGTCCTGTCTTTCCATTTCTCATAGCTATATAGCTACTTTGAATGCTGTATTCTCTTTTCAAATTTTCCTATTAGTTATTAAATCTTTTATCCACCAAAACACTTTTACAAACAACCTTCCCCAGTTCATCTTTAAACAGGGAAATTCTGCACTTTATCAGTCTTATTTCATAAACGTTGTAAGATATTTCTGCTTTACTAACTTAATATTTTTATTAATTACTTTATGATTGCCTCTGATTATGATCCCCCACGCTGACATTCTTCAATTGGCAGCCTCGTTTGCAACTACTATCAGTTCCTCTCCAGTATGATTAGAAATCAGCCCTTGGCAATAAGGTTCACCCAGAGATGGTTCAGTGGTTGGATACAGTTATGAGAAACGTTGTCCATGAGGAGGTGTGCATGTTGCTGTATTCATCAAAGATTCGATTAATGAAATTCTATGTATTTTAATATTCATGATTCTTTAGGGAATAGAGGGGGTATGTTATATGGACAGGTTGTACACCTTGTTAGAGAGTGAAACATTAGAATCTCTTACTTCAGAATAAAGAATGTCAATTTAAGAAAACTTGCTGGAGGACCTCCCTCCCTTATGTTATGAAAGGCGAGAAATGTACTATACCTTGACGAGAGTTGAAAAGCGAGCAAGGACTGACCCAAAGTGCAGATTGTCCTGAGCAAGGTAACAATGTAACACTTGATCAAAACAAAGAGCAGCAGTTGGGTTGCCATTAAAAAAAACACACTCAAATTCGGCCAATCAGTTTAAATTATACCCCAATATATCAAAATCCAATCAAATTTGTACATAGTATTTTGACAATATTAAAACAATCTTATGTTTTAGGTATAACATCGGACAGACTGAACAGTTTGCGGCAGAACTGCGAAACACCAACAAATCGAGAGTTCAAGCTGAAGAGCTCTCATCAAACTCCCTGCCTGTGGGGGATTTCACGCAGCAGAATATCGAGGCTGACCTTAGAGAATCTACAGCGGAAAATTTACAAACAAGAATCGGCAAAGATAATTGGTTTTGAAATGTAATTTGCTTTTGTCAGTCTTAATCTCTTTCTTTATCAGACGAGTATTGTAGAGTGGGAGGAGAAAAATAGGTTTAGCAGAAAGCAGTTCAATATAGTTGTTGGATTTCATATTGTCTGTTGGTCTTAAAAAAGAAAATTGTTAATTATTATATAATTAGTGACCTCTGGCATAGTTCTTTGCCTCTTGGATTTTAACAGGTTACAGCACTGCCCGCATGTTTTCTTTGTGGCTGGTTTAAATTAGCAGAGGGGATTACCCCTTGTCGTAACACTTGGAGGGTCTCGAATTTCTGGATTAATTTACCACACACATCTGTGGATGTTGGATTCTTAAGTGTATTCAAGACTGAGATAACATGATTTTATGGGGGAATTGAAAGGTTATAGGGAAATGGCAACAAGGTAGATTAACTTTAAAATACTTTAATCTTCCCGACAGCCGACTGAGCAGATCATTCGAACAAGGCCTTCAACTTCTGTCTAATATCAAAGTGCAGAATTTAAAAGGCCTTTCTCGGAAATTAAGAGATAACCTTACAAACACAATTGAACTGTTTCATACTTTTGAACGAAATTTGCAATGTTCCTTCCAATACACAGCAATCCAGTTTTGAAAACGGTGAATACAATGCATTCCTTTGATAGGAGGAAATTTATTTCAGTTGTTGTTTGTTCGTGGCAGGGCTTTTATGATCGTTTTGATTGTACGTGATTACAGAATTATGTTGTTTTGTTTTATTATTCTTTATCTCTTTCTATCTGTTCTCATAATCGCGACATTGCATTTTCATTTAGTTTTGTTTGTAATGCAATACACGCCTGCTAAAATGTGGAGAAGGATGTCTCGCTTTGCGTTCTTGATTTGGCATTGTTTTCCCTTGGTCAGAATAAGTTTCTGGGTTAGGAAGTCTAAACCTGTTTCAATAAGTTGTTAATTATTATAATGATGAAACTCATTTTTCCTGAGAGATGGTACAACATGGAAACAGACCATTCGATGCCACTCATCCATGTCGACCAGATATCTAAGTTAGCCTAGCTCCCTTTGCCAGAATTTGGCCCATGTCCCTCAAAACCCTTCCTATTCATATATGCACCCTTATGCCGTTTATCCTGTTAAATTCACGTGACCGGCACATCAATGCACTGTGGGAGGAAACCAGAGTACCAGGAGGCAACCCACGCACGGGATGTGCAAACTCCACCGTGGCAGTCATCCAAGGCTGGAATCGAACCTGAGACCCTGGTGTTATAAGGCAGTATTGCTATCCAGTGAGCCACCAACTTTAGTACAATCGATCACAGGTGGCAATGTGTGAAGCTGAATCATATGTAGTTCACTCAGTGCAGTGTAGGCAATACACCATTGACTTTTTTGACTGCTCCTTTATAACATTTGAACTTTCATTCCAGCACTTACGTTTTTTCCACTTAAAATTCGTTTTCTCCATTTCGCTTCCTGTTACAGAATGATGACGAAAACAGTATTACTTTTGGTGAAAGTTATCGTGAGAGACGTAGATGAATTTCATTGCTTTTGCTCTTTGCTCAAGATTGTTAAGAAGTTGTAAGTATGTGGTGTCCATTTCAGAGAGAATGTTAAGCTGGCAAGCACAGAATGTGCTGACAACTTTTAAAATGTAACATTTGGCTGTGAAACAAATAGCTTGTTCTGAGTTGCCATGGGACATTACAAATTCCAATTTGGCCAATCAGCTTAAATGATGCTCCAAGATATCAAAATCCAATCAAATTTGAATTTTAATGTTTCGGTGAAAACATTCCATTCAGAAGATCTGATGCATTCAGTTATATAAAATCAGACATTTTGAACAGTTAGCGTGAGCAGCAAAGAACACCAACATATTGTACCTGCAGAGTCGGTCTCTGAAAAGTATCTTTTCATATGAAATCTGTGAAGCATTGGACCGAAGAGAAGAAGACCAAAGTATACAGGAAATCGAAAGGAGAATGGTATTGGAATTCACATGCTTGGTTCAACTTAATCAGAGATTTTTTTATCGGATCATTATATTCCTGTGGAGTTGCACCGAGGCAAATTGGTCAGACTAGTGAGGTTTACAAGGATAGATAGTTTCGATATTTTTTTCATTTCAGTTGGATTTGAAGAATAAATTGTTAAACTTCTCTTTTTTTATAGTAGGTCATGGTAGTTATTTTCCAATCATACTTTAAAGAATTACGAGGTGAGGTGAGCTTTTCTGAGTCTGGTTTAAATTAGCAGAACGTTATACAACGTGATGAACCAGCCTAGAAGCTCAAGTCCTTGATTTGAACCGGTCAGTCAGATCCAGTCTGAGATTTGGACAGATTTGAATAGATTTGCGGGAGAAACAAAAAGCCCAGTTGGTTTAAACACTTGCAGGTTAGTGTCTTCCTTTTTAAAAAAAACGTAGACTAGACAGTTTGTTTAATTTTGTTTAAATGTGGTTGGTTAAATTAAAAATGAGAGAAATGCCGCTGAAGATTGCTAAAGACGTTATGGGGTTTGAAGATGACTCCCAAATTTCTCAGGAAAGTTTAGAAGGAAAGGGAAAGAAAGACGTTACCTTTAGAATTAGTAAACAATACAGAATTGGGTTTAACCAAGTACAAAAGTAAAGCGAAATTGTAATTAAAACACTTCGGTGTGCCAGAGAAACAGACATGTGCAGCAGCGTTCGAAAGACATTAAATTTCAGTTGAGAAAAATGCAGTTACAATATAAACAAACGAAAAGTGAAGGAAAGTGAAGAAATTCAGGATAACGAGAGAGAGGAAGAGTTCTTATCTGAGCAAAAAAAGAAGAAGTGAGGAAAGGGGGAGAGAAATGAGAGAGAATTTTGAACTTGAAAAGATTTCTGTTAGTCTGAAAAGTCAAGTTAACAGGATAGAGTTTAAAATAGCATGTATCTCTAAATGTCAAACTTTACTACATTATGATGTGAAAGAGTTTGAAGCGTTCTTCCTTGCATTTGATAATTGGCGACGCAGATGTAGAGATCCGATGTATTGTGGGTAATGTTAGTTCAGACTAAACTGGTGGGCAGATCGAGTGAGGCATTTGCAGCGCTTTCAGATACGGTACCCAGACGCTATGAGGAGGTCAAACATGTTAACGTAAGTTCTTATGAACTGGTACCAGAAGTGTTTTATTCTGTGGTTCAGAAACAGAAAGAAAGAACCAGGTCAAACTTATGTTAACATCGAAATAACTAAACATAGTTATTTTGAGAGATGGGGACAGGCCTTAAAACGAGATAAGACCAATGAAGCGCGAAGAGAGATAATTCTGCTGGAGGATTTTTTCAAAAGTCCCTTCCAGATGTGACAAGAATTCATGTGGAGTAACGCAATTTTCAGCAAGTAGGATAAGCATTAGAGTCAGCAGATGAATACAAGTTGGTGCACATGCCAAGATTCAGGAAAAATAGGTTACCCCGTGAGAGATAGAAGTTACTAGCAGGTGAGATCTGACACTATGAAACAAAGAGTTGAGAACACTCGTAAGTGTATACCACAGTTCAAAGAAGAAGCTCATGAGCTTATAAAGTAGATGAAAGGCCTCAGGTACTTCCACTGTGATAACATGGTATATGGAATCTCATAGTGCTGGTCGTCACAGAAAGGCACTGCAGGAACAGTTGTCATAAAAGAAGATAAGCCAGTGGCACAGTGAAAGTCGGAAAGGAAAACCCAAGACAATTCATGGAACTGCAGAAGAGTGTACAGCTTAGGCAAGGGCTGAGTATGGAAATAGAAAATGATCTCAATAAATAATTCGCCTTTGTGGACAACGTTTAAGCGAAAGAACAGGACGAGAAGGTTCCAGAGGTTATACTGTTGAGAGAGGCAGGATCTAACCCGTCTCTACAGTAAGAAATGATTCTTTCTGAACTGTTATCCGAGAGATTGGTAATTCGTGGGGCAGATGGACAGAAATTTAACAATTCCCGTCGAAAGATCAGGCGGATGCCAAATGATGACTGGGGAAGAATCATTTGAGTGATGAATAGAGTGTCAGGTCCAGGAATCCATTTGTTCTTGAGAATGGTTTAGCAGGGTCCAAAGTGATATTAACACCCTTTTTTGGAGCTGCCCAAGGAACACCAGAAAACAGAAGAGATAAAAGAAAAAAAATACGCGTATTTTATCCAGACTGCGTGGTAAGAAGTTACACTACCCTAAGTTACAGCATGAATCAACAACTAAAGAGAAAGGTAAAGGAACTTTTGTTCAGTTAGAGGCATACTGTTGGACTGAATGGAATAGGACAGTCCTGAACAGGCAGAGGGTCAGCCAGAAATATTTGTTCTGAAAGGCTAATGGACTTCCAAAAAAATGACGACAATTAAAGACTTGTATTCTGATGCATGCACCCAAAAGGAGGCAGAGAATATACCTGAGGTTTATTGTCTGAAAGAACGAGGGAAGCAGCTGTTGGTTACTGCTCTGCAGAGTGAGGACTCAGATATTGTGGAATTTGATGCATCTCAACATATATTTAACAATGACGAAGTCCGTGAGGCATGGGTAAGTTAGTAAACTACCTGTCTCAGGAGGAAAGAACGCAGTTCAAATGTTTGTTACAGCAGTATGACTATATATGTTGGAATACGTTGGGGAGGACTAATGCTATTGTGCATGAGGTAGACAATGGGAATACTGTTGCAATAAAGCAACACCCCAATTCGCTTAATGTTTTCAAAGCTAGGCTGTTGCAGAACGTGGTGGAGACCATTCTCAATGAAGATATCTTCGAACCGAGGCAGAGCTTTTAGTCTTCGCTGATCGTCTTAGTTCCCAAACTTGCTGAGACTCAATGATGTTGCATGGATTGTCAGAAGGTCAACGCTGGAACAAAATCAGACTGATATGAAATACCGAGATTGGAGGACTGCATCGAGAAATTACGACAAGCTCGTCAAAGTACGAAGTTGGACTTGCTGCCTGGTTATTGGCAACTGCATTTATCAGAGAGGACAGAAGAAATTTTTGAGTTCTTAACCACAAATGGATTCTATCACTTCAAATTGATGCCCTTTGGAATGAGGAATGCACCCGCCACATTTCAAAGGCCAGTGAACAGAGTTGCGACTGCGTTAACAAACTGTTGAATCTATCTGGACGATGTAGTGATCTTTCGTAAGTCCTGCACATAGCAAATTTGGCAGAGCTATTTGAACGAGTATGAGAAGCAAAACTGGTAGTGAACGGAAAGAAAACTGAATTCGCGAAAGCAGAGGTGATGTTCTTGCGACATAACATCGGTCATGGAAGGTTGACGACATGGAACGCAAATCTGAAAGCCATGAAAGAATTTCGAAGACAAATCTCGAAGAAACAGATGCTTTAATTTTAGGTAAGAAGTGAATTCTATCGGAAGTTTGATCCAGGTTTCAGCGGTGTCGTGGTGCTGTTAACCGCTTTCCTGAGGAAGAACACAAACTTTCGGTGGACAGAACAATGCCAGGAGGTATTTGACCATTTGAATGCATCCTTAACCACCGCTCCAGTTTTAACTACAGGACACTTCTCGAATCCCTTCAAAGTTGCTATCGATGCTTGTGGCATAGGAGTTGGAACTGCACTGCTGCAGGAAACGAGGATCGGATTGAACTGCCAGTTGCTTATTTTTCGTAGAGGCTAAACACCCATTCGAGGAAAGACTCCAGGATCAAAAAAGCAACTATTGAGTTTGGTACTTGCTGAACAACATTGAATGTGTATGTCATGGACAATGAGTCCGAGACGGTTGTGTACATGGATGACAATCATCTTACATTATTGAAAAGCTTGAAATACCGGAATGTGAGATTATTTGTTGGGTTAAACGTTGCAGACCTCTCCTTTATGCCTCGGAGATGTTGTAGGTTAGAAGAATGTAACTGCAGATGCGTTGTCGTGGATTTGACTGACAAAACGGAAACAAGATTGGTATACATTCAATGTTATTATGTATACATATATAAGTTATACATAGTTAAAAAATCACACAACACCAGGTTATAGTCCAACAGGTTTAATTGGAAGCACACTAGCTTTCGGAGCGACGCTCCTTCATCACCTGATGGACTATAACCTGGTGTGGTGTGATTTTTAACTTTGTACACCCCAGTCCAACACCGGCATCTCCAACTTATGTTATACATATGTGTGTGAATACATATCTATATATATATATATATGTGTATATATACACACACAGGTAGAGGCTATTATGAACTTAGATTAAAGTCATATGCAAGTCATCATAATGTGGCTGAAGAATAGTGGAAGCAAATGAAGCAGTCTTTTCATTATGATATTTGTTTTTTTTCCACGAGGGCGGTTTTATGAAGGTGCAAGAGGGTATTGTATATTGAAGACAGTCTTGAAGTTGGCACGGGCTTACGGAGAGTATTTAAAATGACACACTTGCTTGAAGCAAGCATCTATATTCATGTTGCTATGGAACAAATACAATTTAAGTTCGGCCAATCCGTTTAAATTGTGCCCATAAAACGACTTCCAATTGATTTTGAATTTTACTGTTTGTGATGACATCAAGCGAATGAAATGATTCGATGTTTTGTGAGATAAAGCCGGACATTTTGACGAGTGAGTTGGCGAACAACTCGACTACTAGCTGAAGTGCTCTCCGATAAGTGCACATCTCCATGAAGTTTGTGCGACAGAATATCGAAGCTGAACTTGAGAAAAATCTACTGAAGAAAAGCCACGAAATACAATCGACACAGCTGACTAGTTTTGAAACGCGATTTTATTTTGTACATTTTTTTTTCTTATATGACTAGTATTGTAGAGTGGGAGGTAAAAGATAGTTTTAATGGAAAGCTTTTGGAAATAAGTGTTGGTTTGAATATTCTCTGTTCGAATTAATGAATAAAATTGTTTGTTTTCTTTATTTTTAGCTGTGACCTCTGGGACAGTTTTTTGCTTCACAAAATTTAACAGATTATGGCACGAGGTGTACATTTTTGTGCGGCTTGTTTAAAATGGCAGAGGGATTTACACCGTGCCGGAATAGTATCATACATCCTATAGCCATCACGATATCTCACAGAATATCTCAAAAGACATCACCAATAAAGTAAACCATAACCCATATCATGTCCCATGCACAACGTCATTCTCACAAAAATACACACGCCACGAAATGTCAGATACTTTACCAAAAACAGAACACAACATTCCAATGCCTTACAACACAATCCGTCACCAATATATTGACCTTCACACCACAGCACACTATCCTACCCATGACCGACGTAATTATCCAAACACTTAGCACCACATCACACACACACCATTGGCATAATACACTCTATTGTTGGCTGGTCATAAGCTAATTGGTCACTCCAAATAAATATCGTCAGTCATTGCATCCAACTCCCATAACTCACTGAAATGCATTACATTCCGGCACTGATACCCACTTTTTCAGTAGCTGCATCCTGCCAACCCTTGTAACAACATCCCACTCTCTTCATTCAAGCCATTTTACGTCAATAATTATATTAATTTGTCACACTTCATCCTCGTTCCTGAATTCAATACTTCTATCGCTGGCATTATGATCACCCACTTCCCTTATGCACCAACTCACACGCTGTTCTGTAACTCCAATCATTGCATGCAGGTGTTGTAGTCCACTTCCTACAAAAAATACGTCCTTCTCCCCTGTGCCACTGCTCCCACTCATCTCCGTCACTGAATGCTATCAGCTCAATGACTAATACAAATTAACATCAGCCAGAACGCTGAACTCCCTTCAGTGACTACATTTCACTCCTATCTGCAAACCAGTCAGTCATTGCATTCATCTGCCCCTACTAAATCCGTCTCACTACCATCAGCCACGATATTCCATTTCCCATACTCCACTTCACACATGATTTGTGCTGCACTGATTTCTCTGAACTTACAGACCAAACTCTATTTATGATGTATTGCAGGACTCATCAATTTCAATCTGACTCCCTCGTTCTGAAGCTCCCACACACTTTGCAAATTTGAAAGCATGTGTCACCTTCTCCGTTTTGTTGTTGATGCATGACATCACATATTCCGAATCATTAAATTATTGCATTGACCTGTGGAATGTGCAAAGATGCAGGCAAAATGTGATTCCTCTCATACACAAAGAAACTGGTGCAGAAATTCATGTTGACCTCTTGCATACTGTCACCGTGATATAAAAACCAAGTCAAGTGAATAATTCTCGCTACTTCGCATTCCTTTAAGGTGGCATGTGCGCTTGTCAGCTGTTGGTCTGTTTCAGAATTTGCTGCTGTTTCTGGATTTCGAACAACAGTTGGTTCGATGGGAAATTGAGAAATACGTACCATCTCAATGGTTCGTCCTTTGCTGGGAAGTTTTCTCATACTAGGTGCGTTTCTTCATTTTTCCCAGAACAGAACACCTTTTCTTCAGGGCGACTGCAAATTATGCACGAAGATAATATCTTCCCCAACTTCACTTTAGTGACTTATTACAACTTTTCATCATTCACTTTTCTTTTTCCTTTTTTCACGGTCCATGTGCTAACACTTAGCAACAAGCAAATCTCCTCTCGAGCCAGCTGCCCATTCAGTGAAAGAATCATTGTGATATTAATATTGCATTTATTCTATATCCTACGTACATCACGAAGAATAACATCCATCATTGCTCTTCTGTACCATGAATGAAACTGACTTGAACAAAGTGATACATGGGTAGCATGAAGGGAGGTGTTGTGTTGGGTTAATTGATATCAACGTGTTGTATTTCAACAAGGGCAGGAAATTAGTGAACAATCAAATAATCATCAGCAGAGTCCTCATCTTACTCTCTGACATTCGAGAAAGGGAATCATAGAATTGCATTTGATGATCTCTGCATCTCATTCTTACTGGGATATTAACATAACTTTCTCTCACACAAGGATATTGATATACACTGCGTGAGATCTACACCAGGTGAAATCACATGGGATTAGTGTGAACTGGCAAGATGAATACAAAACTGGTTTCGTCATAGAAAATAACAGCCAGGAGTGGAAGAATGCTTTTAGGCAAGGAGAATTGTTGCTCGTGGTGTTCCACAGAGATCAGTGACATGACATGTGCTAAATGTGTTGTACAATAATGATTTGGAGGAAGAAATACCTGGTCTAATTTGTAAGATTGCTGACTATACAAAGATTGTATAGTGAGGATGTTTGTTATAGAAACAGCATGATATAGATCATTTAGAGCTGTGCGAAGTAAAAACATGACTAATCTTGAGAAATGTGAGGTGATGCAATTTGGAAGACCAAGTACAGGTGGAAATTATACAGTGAATGGAAGAGCACGTACGAGTACTGGTATGAAAAAGGATCTGTTTGTACAGGTCCACAGATCATTGAAGGTATCAGCACAAGTAGAAATGGTAATAAAAATGGCCTACTGCATGCCTGCTTTCATTACATGTTGCATTGAAAATGAGAGTTGGCAATTTATAATCCAGCGTTATAGAATTTAGCCCAGTCCACATTTGGAATATTGTGCACAAGTCTGGTCACCGCACTATAAGAAGGATTAGATGCTTTGGAAAGGGCATAGAAAAGGTTAATTAGGCTGTTTCCTGGTCTGAGGGAAGGAAAGCTATGAAGAAAGGGTGAATAATTTGGATTTGTTCTCACTGTGATGCTGGAGTGTGATGGGTGATCGTATACAAGTTGACGGTGTGGAAACAGTGGAAAGTATGAGCGTTGTTTTCAGGGCGGAGGGGTAAATTACTTGGGAGGCACAGGATCAAAGTAGAAAGGTAAGTTTAAAAGAGATGAGCGAGGCAAGTTCTTCATACAAATGATTGTGCATTCCTGGACCGGGTTGCCAGAAGGGTTGTTGAAAGCAAACTTTAAGAATCACCTGGACGGATACATGAATAGAAACGCAATACAGAGGTATCGATCCTGGAGGTGAAGACAGTTTTAGTGTGGAAGAGCAAAATTTGTCGATTCAGGAATGGCAGATCATAAGGCCTATTCGTGAAAATTGTGTCTTGTTAATGGAACATCCGAAGACCACAGTTGCTTACGTTCTGTTCCATCTTCTTTGTAATTACCAGTTCCTTGATTCCAATCATTGTATTTGTCTTGAAAACTTCCCTACCCATCAGTCAGTTCACGTTTATGTGATCCCGAACAATTAACGCCCTTTTCTGCCCCTACTCAATCACTTGCTAATATCTCAGCAAAACTCTTATTCCTGACACCTGTATCAGGACAGGGCTACCATGATATCAACCACGGTTCTTCTGCACAGAAACTGACATCCGTCTCAGCTTTTAATTTTCATAGCTTTGGATATATTCTATACATCTTCCAATGTTTCTCAAAGAGGTCTGACGGAGTCAGAAGCAGTGGGTTTCCAGTTCACCTGCTCAATCTTCTGTCTCAGGTCCAGTCTGTTGTGAGAGGCGTCAGTCTCTGGAGACCTAGCACTTCCCACCTCATAGGACTCACAGTGCAACGATCGCTGTGATTTTTAATTTTGTTTTGTAATATCATACATGGAATAATGCAAAAAAA
Source organism: Chiloscyllium plagiosum (assembly GCF_037043375.1). Taxonomy (NCBI): domain Eukaryota; kingdom Metazoa; phylum Chordata; class Chondrichthyes; order Orectolobiformes; family Hemiscylliidae; genus Chiloscyllium; species Chiloscyllium plagiosum. The sequence goes on from NW_028270175.1 coordinate 82,718,774, forward strand.
AATTGTGATACCAAAGATGCATATTGAACAATTTTCATGATAGGAGTTGAACAAGAAAAGTAGAGGAGCATTTCTAACAGAGTTTATAGCAAACTGTTTCGTATTTGTGTTCCGCCAGTTCCGTCATAAGGACGGTATAGCTTTTTTGGAATGAGCAGAGGTTCGGAACATAACACATTTACCACATCCAGGAACTGCGTCCAGATACCACGATAGCTGTAATGACACGAATATACTGCTGTATTTTCACAAGTCTGGTGTGTTGAGATAACAGTAACTTTGTAAGGCTGGATTCGATAGAACAATTTTTACCGACTGCAACCAAGGCCATGGCACCAAAAAGAACAGCACATCTTTGTTCCAAGTACATTCTGAGAGTCAGCTTTTGTATCTGTTTCAGATTCCACTCTCTCATGTTCCAAGCCTCTGTGAGTTCAATGACATTCTTTTGTCGCAGATTCTGTCTTGGTCTCAGAATCTGCATCAGTTTCAGCGTTTCAGGGTCTGTGTAACTCTCAACATCTGTACTAGACGTTGATTTCATATCCGTTTCTATGGAAGCAAAACTTTTCTAAGGTTTTTAACGGCTTTAATAGTTACAGGGTTTGTCTTACTTTGAGGTTCTGTATTAGTTTTAGAACAGATAATCATTCCGTTTCATGCATAATATTTGGCGAAGTGTTTACTCACTTCGCTTACTCTCCCATCCCTGAGATATTGTTTGAACATTCGACAACTCCGCTGTGCAAACGCCTAAGTTTCTATTTAAATGAAGTATCCACATCCGTCAGCTTACCTCCTCACTGTTTTTCAACGCAGAACTGTGAGTTTATTTGATACTGTCGGCTTCTCAAGAATCCCGAAACATTTCATGTCCTGAAGATACAGATAATCTGCCAGCGCGAACAGTCTCCAATTTGCACGTGTTGTTAATGCAGTTTTGGAGAGTATTTCGTCTTTAACACACATGAACAATCCACTACGTTCAATCTGAGAGTATTCTGTCTTAAAAATAAATCATTATTACTTCCCATTCTTCCTTAATAAAAAAAGTGTGATGCGCCCCAGCATATGACACAACGAATACGTTACTGCATTATTCTGGTTCTATCCGTTTCTCCATCACAGCAAATATATCAACGTATACCCTGGTGTGATCATAAAACTGTCATTAATTTCTTTTAAAGTCTGTCTTCATAATCGACGACGCTTCCAGATCTCCAAACTCCCTTTGCATTGCGTACTGAGTCTCTGGACGCCCTTTTGACAAATACATGTCGCCTGCTAAGTTGAACTTCCTACATAATATCATATCGTACTGGTGTTGTTGTCAGTCAGATATGCAATGAGTTGGGCCCTGATGAAAGAATTATTGCTAATCTTTGAATGTTCTTGCTGAGATTGAGTGAGCAGGTAAATTTATTGGATCTCCAAAAGTGACAATTGTGGTGGTGTGGAAGTAGCGTCACTGGAATGTTTTCCTTTATCTAATGGGGCATTAGGTGGAAGAGTTGGCAGGCCATGTTACGTTTGTTTAAGAATTTGGTTCAGGCATGTTTGAAATACTGCATACCGTTCTGGTCGCCAGATTGCCAAAAGCATGTGGATACTTTGAAGTGGCTGCACAGGAGCTGGTATGGAGGGCGTCATGAAGGGAGGTTGAGTAGCTTATGATTATTTTCATTATAAAGATGGAGGTTGACAATAGTTACAAAACCATGAGACGTATATTCAGGGTAAATAGCAATAAGGTTTTTCCCCAGAGTGGGAGATTCAATTACCGGGAGTCACGAGTTCAACGTGACAAGGGAAATGATTAAGTGAGATATGTGTGGAACCTTCTTTACCGAGAAGTTGTGGAAGCGTGGATCGCATTGCCAGCGGAAGTGGTCGGGGTGGGAACGATAGCGTCATTTTGTATTATGCAGACATAAATATGAATGGGCAGGGTGCAGAGGGATAAAGATTTTTTTTAAAAAGCCGGCAGGTATAAATAAAGGATCTCGAATAGCACAGGCTTACAGAAACGAAGGGACTGTTGCTATGTTGTACTTTCTTTGCTCTTACATTTTTCTTTGAATGTCAATTTACCAGAAATCCATCCAACGGGTAGACACAACAGAAATGGAAGCATAGCGATAGACAACAGGTTTGTGGTTTCACTGTTAGATGTTAATATGGAATCCTTGCTTCATGACCTCTTGGAACATGATGTTGACAAGGGACATAACAAACAAAACGTGCAGAAAGGAAATTTCTTGGTACTTCCTTATCATGACTTTTGTAATACGTAAGATCCAAGAAAAGCTTGTTTTGACGAAAGTGCAGATAAGCGCAATTGAAAACATATCAGAAGAAACATCCAAAAAATCTCTTTAAATGGCCGGCGGACTAGGTTTAATTAATGGCTCCCATCCTGTCCTACGTCTTATGGCGATCGAGCAACATGCTTCAAATGGGTGTTGCGGCCTTTGACAAAAGGAACAATACCTGCTGATTCACATATTCAAGCCCTTGTCATGCTACATTAAATCTTGTCTGCATCCTGACCCTCTTCGTCATTCTTCCATAGCGTGGTCATCTCGTTGGAGTATCGTCTCGTGGCAGAGCGGTTGTTGATATTGATTGACAAATTGGAAAACAGCACAACCCATATTCATGATCCAGTCCTTTCGCAATTGGAACGGAGGATGTAATTACTCCAATTATTGCTGAGAGGCTTCAAGTTATATTTTGGAGTGGATGCGAACTTTTAAATATCTGACTTCAAGATTCCAAAAGAAAACTGCATAATTCCTATTACACAGTACGTGGGTACCCTATTTTGTCATTTGCAAATTCTAGGAAATAACTGGTGACGACTGTTTGAGGATAAATACACATCTGACATGTTGCAAGTTTTTTGACGTCCTTTGTTAGCGTCACGACCAGTGAAAATGACCATAGAGCACAGAATAGGACAGCACAGTACTTGTTGTTCAGAAGTAGATCTGACGTATTAACCGGTCATGAAATGCTGCAACTTTGGAATATAATGCAGTAATTCTGAAAATTACGGACTTTGTATCGATAAGACGAATACAATTGTTCTCTGTCGAACAAAAGTCGACGTCACTGAGTTTATTAGAAAACTTTCTTTTTAATAATTCATTCTGGCATTAATCCATGACCAGCTGACTTGGGGCTTGTGATCGCTTTAAAAGGCACGATGTACTCAGGGTTTATCACCGTAAAAATAAAATGACGAGCAGATAAAGGAATTTTTCAATCATTGACGGGGAAAGGATGATTAGATTAGTGAATGTTGTGGGGCGTTAGTACCCAATGCTCTGCAAGAAACATATGGAAACACAGAACATTCTTCACGAAGTTAAACCTTGTCATGTTGCCGCCCTTACCTGGTGTCATTATCCTAACTAATCGTATTAGCTTACATTGTCTTTCAGACTAATCATTTTCTGCCACAATGGCCTTCTACTTTACACTTAACCTATCACATTTCACAACGATTATTTTAAGCTTTAGCTCATCTGTCACGTGATTTGACTAGCCTATCATGTTATGTGTCCATTACTCCCAGCATTAGCTGATCTATTGCTCGTCTGTTACATGATTCTATGCATTGCTTCATCAATATAAACATACAACTGCCAAAATAATTTTCATATTAGATGATTCTATGCATTGCACTATTAATCTAAACATACAACGGCCAAACTAATTTCCATATATTCCCCCCTTTGAGATCTATTGGTCTTATGTAGAGAAAGAATACAATGAGCTGGAGGAGTAAAGGCCAAACTTGTAGTTACAGTCCCAAAAGCGGGAAGGAATAATTCCACGGTCCAATTCTCAAAGGATTCTCCTCCGTGCCTGGAGTCAATGGGCCAAAAACACGTCACTCAATATCCAGAAAAGGAAAAATAACCCAAAGACTCTCACAATCTAAGCTCGCATATGACGTAAATTTATTCAGGCGTATTTGTCTGGAAAAGCCTTCAGCACATCAGTAGTTATGAGATCATAATAATTCAGCGTTGGAGTATTATTTGAAGAGGGAGATGTTCAGCAGAACCACAGGAAACTGCCGTGCAGTGAGACGTATTAAAACAAGTCTCAGAAGAGGTATAGCACAGCAAGAGACAACTGCAACAATATTCATCACAATACCTGCAACAATCCCAATCTGGGCGAGTCAAGCTCCCCATCCATACGAAACGCTGTCCAGCCAGTGAAAAAAACTGATGGCCGGGCCCTGCATTTTCCTTAAGCTCTTGTCTGAGATACTTCAGCTTATCCGTCGCCTTAATAAATGTTCCCTCCATGTTAGTATTATTGGATATGACGGAGCAGCAATGTTTCCCAAACATCACACTTTTTTTGGCGAACAACCAGTCCAAAGGCTATTTCACCATGTCATTTTGGTAGTTGCATCCAATTGCTCCTCCAAGGCTGAGAGGGCATGATCAGTGGAATTTATGAATTACTGCTGGTTTTAAAAATGTAGATAATCCATTCTGCATTTTTGTGAAGTCCTGTGAGGATGAAGTGACTCCCACCCTGTGGCGATATCGCTTCGAGCCTTGAATTTGAATGGTGATGCCACTTGGCTGACTGATACTATCAATTTGCATTGTAAGGTCAGGGGCACACTCCCGTCGCCGCCTGTGTAAGTTGATCGTGATAGAGAGTCAATGTGGGCCGTGGTGACACATCAACCTCAAGGAGGACCAGAACACGGGTGCAGGTCAAATCCCAGTCAGAAGGAAGCGTCGGACCCTACCCTTCTTCCAACCACACGCCACCAGGTGTCTGCTAACGTGATGTGCAGCCAATTCAGAATGAACCATAGATGTGGGTCATGGCTTCAGAAGTTGTGTCAGTCCGAAGGTGAACTGTGTCCCCACAATGGCGTTGAAAATGGCCTACCGGCACAGAGAAATTGCATCTGAAACAGTCAAATCTTAAGCCTTTATGCACCGTGAAAATAGCCATGGGGAAGGTCTGGTGACTTTTACTGGTAGACTAAGCGGTACCACAACTACACAACTGTCGAAGTTGCTGCCTGACGTTTTCGTTCCGTTGCATATACGTGGAAGCCTGCATGAGGAGGCACCAGAGAAGGCACTTGTGTTGCACCGGTGATGACGCGTCATTTAGTCAATTGGACGATGGGTTTGTTGTTGTTGCCTTTGAAAGCAAGTGGAAGAGTTATTGGGCAGAGGGGCAACGAAGTATGATGGTTTCGCCTCAGTGCACAGGAAGCAGTCCTATCTCGTCAGCAATGCTGCCGTGTAATTTGCCCATTGTTACCACTGGTTACTACAGTCAGCAACCATGTTTGAGGAGTGGGCTCCACACTCCTCATTCCTCTATACCGTTTCCCTAGGCTTTGCAGGGCATTGGCATTATCAAGCAAGATCCACCATGACTGACAAGTCGATGGTCTACAAGTTTGTACACTCATAGAAAGGTTCACAACTGGGGAATGTCTCATCATTGACCACACCTGGACCATCCCAAGTCAAACAATCAGGAGACAGACCACCTTTCACAGACTAATATCTGATATTCTTGGAGGCGTAATTATCAGAGAAAACCTCACTCACCAACTGCTCATAGTCTCGTAAAGGGGTATTGATTTTCAGCATGTTCTCTTCAGGCTCTGCAGCTCCTTCCTCAATCTCACCTACCTCAGCTCTGGTGTCAGTCGGCATCTGCGGGACAGCTCAAGTGTAACGTTCCTCCACTTGAACGGCTATGGGCAAGTCGGTGCTCACCGGGAAGGGCCCCTCTCTCCTCAGCTCGTTCCACTTTCTCTGGGAAACGCGCATATACCTGGTCTCCGGGTCTAATATGCCTGTCCTCTTTGTCAGATAGATTCATATATCACAGTTAGTTGTTGCATGTACAACTTAACATCTAGCTACAATTCTTATAAGCTAGGTCCTTCGTACAGAACCCTCCATTTGGCATTGGCATGGTCGACTGGTAAGTATTTATTGAAATGGCACGTTTTTCATGCAATTCTTCTACATGCGCGAGCGAATTAGTGCGAGCGGCAGTCCATTGAGCCTTCGTACTTGCGCAAATTTTATTGAACTTAGATTTAAAAGTTCCATTAATCCTTTCCACCATGCCTTGTGACTGGGAATGATACACACATCTAAATCTCGGCTTGATCCTCAAAGTCTGCAGCACCCATTTAACCACTCTTTGTATAAAGGCAGGCCCATTGTCTGAGTTAATCTCTGACGCTATGAGAAACTTTAGAATAACTTCATTCGTTAAAAATTTCACCACTGTGGCTTTCCCTGAGTCTTTAGATGGAGTTGCCTCTACCCATCTACTGAACCTGTCGATTACCACAAACATATATCTTTTTCCTCTCAACGTCTTTGTCATGTCCACATCGGCAATCACCACATGTTTAAATGGTCCTTCGAACACAGGTATGTGACCTATAGGGGTCGAGATTCCGTTTTTTACATTATTCTGAACGCATACCTCACATTGTGAAAGGACGTAATCCACAGTCTTATTCTTAGTCCCAAAATGGTTGCACTGAGTCCTGCCTGTCCCCACTTCCAGGGTCCTGACAGGAATGGGTTGTTCAGCATTAATCGTTGAGCGGACACCTGAGGTAGGTTCTGCCCCTAGTGGGTATGCTGGTACGAATCGACCTCTTCCAGGTTGACACATGTGGTATAGGGTTCAGGATGTCTCACGACACAATTGCTGTTTACCTTTAGCATGCATTGTGGCTCATTCCAGTTCTCGCCAACCCAGTAGAAAACCATTGTCATCACATTAGCAACCCGAAATTCCTGGACAAATTCATATGGTTTTGCCTGTTCATGTTGGTGACAGCAGAAGGAATGCATTGCAGAAGCATAGGGTTTAACAAAGATGAGCCAGCTTCTCGATCATTCTTCATTTTTGGGATTTATGCCACTTTTGTCAGACAGGTGGCCACTTCTTTTAGCCCTCTTACAAAAGTCATTCGGATTCAGTTCAATCGCAGAATTATGCTGCCTTTACATCTGTATCATTGTTTGGACATATTGAGCAAATTGGACCAGTTTCTCCTGACAGGGTTTGGTTTAGGAAGAGAACTGTAATTCCCGCCATAGCGCCTTGTTTCAGATGGCTCATGCCACTAACCCCAATGACAGCAGCTATGAAGGTGGATACCGATATTGGATTCTGCATCTTCAGAGCACGGGAAGGTTTATTATCGTGCGATGGGCTGGGAAGAGTCAGGAGATATTAGGGGAAAATCCCCATCGCTTTCATCAAATAGTATCTGTATGCCAGACATAGGCTCTGCATTATGAGTAGAATGTAAGTTCTTTGTTTTTACAGCGTTTTTAATTTAACTTTTTAATATATGCATATTCCTCAAACTTAGTGTTCTTTTACATTCTCCCAGCTTTTTGGAGATACTTCTGCTGAATACACCTCTACCTGTATCACATGCAGAGTTATTCCAATGGCCAGTAAGGTGTCTTTTCATTTAGTATTGGCGTTATCCTTCCATTTTATAATTACGAATGAATCAGATGCTGCCATGCTTCAACTTAACCATGAGGTAATGACAGAGGTCACTGACAATGTGTTAAGGTATAAAACCAAACGATCCTGCCAATTAATTCTGATTTTGCAATTCAGGGCTTATCCAATTGGTTTATAACTATTCATGAGTAGAATCATTATCAATAATTGAAAGATGGAAACTGAACAAGCGACTAAAACATTTTAAAAGTCACCAATGTAAACTGGAAATGTATTTATTCAAAATTAAATTTAAAAATGTAAACTTCACATAGTGTCCAACTCTGCAATCCATTATAACTACTTGGTTCTAGTCCCTGAATTCAAATCGCTGATTTGGTACCTTAAACGGTTCGGACCAAACGTTGCTCAATTACAATGCGACAGCATGTGAAAAGACTGCAGCTATATTAAAAGACCTTGTCTATTTGCATGGTATCAAAATACTTCTAATCCACAAATATTGGCCGAACCCAAACACACAGATATTCACAACAGGATTTTAATTCTTGTTACATGATTTTCACAGCATAATGTTCAACCAAAACTTATTTTCTCAGTGAGAGAGGCAAATTAATATAGAATAAAGATACAACCGATACTCCATAATCACCAATGAGATGTAACATCTTCAGCGGAAACAAAATAGTCCGAAACAAAAACAAATCATTTCTGTTAGAATCATTTTCTGAAAACTATATTATTGGTTTGTGATATTTAGAATCTGTCTTCATACTTTCAGTTTTACAATATTTAACGAATATTCAAGTTCACGTAATTCCTCCACTCAATCAGCAAATGTGATAGTCGGAGATGATGTGCGTCAATGTTAGGTATAGTTTATTATTTTAAATGAAATTGAGCTGGGACCTGCTCTCATCCTAGGCCAGAATGATTCTGCAACTGAGGCCACGACTTAGTGTGGTTGTTTTTACTTCCTTTAACCAATTATTTCATTCGTCCAACAAGTTGGGGTGAAAGGTGTGAAACTGATCTTTGGCAGCCGCATGAAAATATGGGGAATTTGCAAGCAAGTTTGTACTGATGTTAAATGGTGCAGAGTCTAAGGGGAAGACATATTTTTTTTAAAAAAAAAAGATCGTTATGTCGTCTTCGTCCATATTAAACTGATTGAATTTAAAAAGGGTTGGATTTCATAGAAGCATAAAAATGTGCTTAGTTAGAAGTTGACAGTAGAGCTGACTTGGTCCGTAAGAAGAACGGGTGGGTTAATATTTCATTAGTATTACCATTTATTCATGAAATTGGTTTTTCATAATCACTGGTAGTTTCCTGAATCCCTCAAAAGAAATCGTCCTAAATTTCCAAAATGCAAAATAAATTCGAAACAGTCCTGTATGTTGAGCTCCAGAAATAAAAAAAAAACATACATTCAATCACCATCAACCAAAGGTGCATTCAAACTCGATCACAAACAGTTAACCTTTCTGCAAACTGCAAGGATTCACACGCACGGACACACCCACACACTTATTTGAGCAGAGCCATCATGCTTTTAGTATGGGGGGGCACTTTATCCATGTTATAATCTTCATCCAGGGACTACCCTTCAGATCCTGACCATTATTCCATCTCCAACTAATCCCAACCGTCCCGTGCTGCTACCGGTCAGGCCTTCCTCTGAACATGCTTTTCAACCCCATTTTGCCCCTTCTATGGCTCATTTTCCATCTGGGCCTATTCAATACTCCGTTTACAGTTTAGAAAATCCGCGTCGAGCTTTGTTCTCGTACTGTCCGAAGGAACCTGAGTTCCTCGTCAAAATTTCCCTTTGTGTTTTTGCCTTTTTCACTTGCCCTCAAAACACCTTTCTCTCTTTCTGCCTTTCGTTAATTAACCCCTTCACACCCTCCCATCTCTGATTCAGTTCAGCTTTCTCGTCCTTGTCCTCAACCCATTCAATTTCTCCTTCTATTTCCACCGTTCCCTTTATCAAAGGTGATGGCTTTGTGTTTTCTGTTATCGAGTAGGTAGAAGGTTGCCCAATTCGCCTAAGTCTTGACTCAAATAAAGTTTATCTTTCAGAACTCCACCTTCCACAGACTGCTTTTTTGTTCTTTAGCAGCCTGCCTGGTCACTATCAGCTTTTCTACCTCTCATCTGAAAAATGTTAATATTTCTGCCTTCCATTCCCTTTTGTACTTCCTCTTTTTAGTTTTACCTTTTGTTTGTGGTTCTTAATTAAAGTGAGCGGCTTGGTGGCACAGTGGTTAGCACTGCTGCCTCACAGCGCCAGAGAACCGGGTTCAATTTCCGCCTCAGGCGACTCTCTGTGTGGAGTTTGCACATTCTCCCTGATTCTGCGTGGGTTTCCGCCGGGTGCTCCGGTTTCCTCGCATAATCCGGAAAAAAAAAGTGCAGGTCAGGTGAATTGGCCATGTTAAATTGTCCGTAGTGTTAGGTGAAGGGTTAAATGTAGGAGTATGGGTCTGGGTGGTATACGGGTTGGTGTGGACTTGATGGGCCTGTTTCCACAGTGTAAGTAATCTAATCTAAAGTAAACCCTTCTATTTCAACCTGGTTATATCAAAGGTGCATTCTTTGGCCGTTTGGTTAGAAATTTCTGAGTTTTCTCCCCATTTTTCGGTGAAATTACAATATTATTTTTTGTGACTGGGAATTTCTTACTCAATATTTCAACTGTTTAAAATTACATCAGTCCAGTTATCATACCCTGTAATTGTGTTGATTCTACTTAACAGTTTCGTGGCGCTTGGGAAAACGTGGTTATTCTCAGTTATTTTTACTTTAGTCATCTATTACCAAATTGCCAGCATTCAATTTTAATCAGGATCAATAATACTCACGATGAAGTAATCTTTCCTGACTTGTTCTACCTGTATAGAGCCCTTCTCTTTCTCGTCCGGTATCCATAAAACATTCCTCCCTGACTGCGCAAACACCTTAATTCCCTGCGGCATTATTCGCAATATCATCCTGCCCTGACCGTTCAGACTCTCTTTACCGGCACAGGAGTATCCACAGGGACTTTCCAACCGTCCCATTAAGACCTGTTAATTTCCTAGTGCGGCATCTGCAGGATGGTCCAGCCTGACTGTTCAGACGCTCGTTACACGCAAGGTGGTGTCCACAGTGATTTTGTAACATTTCGTGCAATTCTATCTCAGCCAATCGCTTTGCTCTGCACTTTATCACACCAGTGCAGTATTCCTGGATAATCCTCTGCGTCTCCTGAAATTTCAATATACTACCGGGCTCTTTGGTTCTTTGGATCAGAGAAACGTTTCAGCTGCTTTTCTGCACGTCTGCATCCCCGAGATCATCCCTCACTCAATAGAATTTAAACCAAAATATCAGAAAAGTGCTCATATGTATTTAAGCTTGGCCAAACCTAATTCTGTCAGGCTCAGGAGGGTCCCCAATCGACTGGGAACGCCGTCTGCCTGCCGCCTCTGTTCAGAAGTTTTTTTTTTTCCCCCGAGTCTACTCGCAGCGCCAAATTTGTTGTCGAAAGTTTGTATGCAATGCTCTGAGACATTCACAAGGAGGCACAGAACATTCATCGCGAATTTGAACTTTTACTTGCAGACAAAAGCTGAAACAATCAGACAATTGCTTCCTGGCTGCCCCCGATACTTGGGGCTCACTACTTTTTATAATTTTCTAGTTGCCGTGCTTATCTGGTGTCATGGTAATAACCAATCACACTAGCTTGCTTTGCTTTTCTAACTAATTATCCTCTGCCGCAATGGTCTTCTACTTTACACTTAACCTATCACATTATGCTACCATCATCTAGCACATAAACTCACTTATCACGTGATTTGATTAGCCCACCATATCGTGTTGCCATTACTGACAGAATTAACTCAACTATTGCTCATTTGTTATATGATTCTATGCATTGCTCCATCAAGTTAAACATACAACTGCCAAACGAATTTCCACATTACATGTTTCGATGCATTGCTCTATTAATCTCATTATACAACTGATAAACTAATTTCCATTTTATGTTACACTATGCATTGCACTATTAATCGAATTATACACCTGCCAAATCAATTTCTTCATCGACATCTGCCTTTTAAGTAAATAGATGTGTCAAAACATGATCCAGCTTCATTTTGATCAGGATTTTTTGTGCCTTTCCCATGGCTTAGAAAGGAAAGGACTTTTTTGGTGATGCATAACAAACCAACCTTTAATGTGGAATCTGTTTTTCTCTGTCATTGAGCAATTCTTCTGTAACTAGATTCGACTTTGCCTCTGATATACGGCGTGTAATATATGTGAGAAAAATGCTGACAGTGCCAGACCATCAAACTGTCTTATATATCGGAACTTCGATATTGTTGCTATTTCGGAGACATGGATAGAGCAGGGTGAGGAACGGATGCTGCAGGTTCCAGGGTTTAGATCTTTAATTAAGAACAGGCAAGGCGGTAAAAGAAGGGGAGGTGTGACCTTGTTAGCCAAGGTCAGGTGGCTGAAAGAACTTTTGATGAGGAATCGTCTACTGAAGTAGTGTGGGCTGGGGTTAGAGGAGAGGTCACACTGCTTGGAGATTTTTATAGGCCTCAGCAGAGTTCCAGGGAGGTGAAAGAGAGGATTGGCAACAGTATTCTGTCCAGGCGACAAAGGAACAGGGTAGATATTATGGAAGACTTTAACTTCCCCAATATTGACTGCAAATGCTATAACCTAGTTTGTCAGATAGATCAGTTTTTGTGCAATGTGTACAGGAAGTTTTCCTGACGCTTGTCGAAGGAGCGACAAGAGGGGAGGCCACATTGGATTTGCTGTTAGTTAATGAACCAGGCCTGGTGTTTGATTTGATTGTCGATGAGCACTTTGGAGAGAGTGACTATAATTCAGTTACGTTTTGTTTAGCGATGGAAAGTGATAAGAACATGTCACTGTCAAGAGGTTTCGATGGGCAAGGGCAATTGTAATGCGATTAGGCAAGAATTAGAATGCATAGAATCGGTAGCAAAATGCAGGGAATTCATAAAATGGAAATGTGGAGCTGGTTTAAAGAATAGATGTTGCGTGTCCTTGACAGGTATGTCCCTATGAGGCAGGGAGGCAGTGATAAGGTAAGGGAACCATGGTTTACTACAGATATTGCATCTCTTGTTAAGCAGGAGAAGAACGGTTATGTGTTGATGAGGCAAGATGGTTTAGATGAGGTAATGGAGAGTTACAGATCAGCCAGGAAGAATTTAAAGAGAGACTTAAGAAGAGAAAAGTGTGGTCACGAGCAGTGTTTAGCAAATAGAATGAAGGAGAACCCGAAAGCTCTCTGTAGGTATGTGAGGAATAAAAGGATGACTGGGGTAGTAATAGGGCCAGTCAAAGAAAGAAACGGGAAGTTGAGAGTGGACCCGATGGAAATTGGAGAGGTCGTAAACGAACATTTCTCATCGATTTTTACTCAGGAAAAGTAGCATCTTGCAGAAGAGCAGAATGAGGTACGAGATATTAGACTGGAAATGACTGACGTTAGATACAAATAGTTGGCAACAAGTCGAGAAGGAGTGAAAGTAGACAAGTTCCCTGGGCCGGATGGGATTTATACGAGGATTCTCGGTGAAGCTAGGGAGGAGATAGCAGAACCTTTGGCTTTGATATTTGAGTCGTCATTGTTCACAGGTTTAGTACGAGAGGACTGGAGGATTGCAAATTCTGCGCCCTTGTTCAAGAAGGGCAGTGGAGATGACCCAGGTAGTTATAGACCAGCGAGCCTTACTTCTGTACTAGGAAAGGTTTTGGAAAGGATTATAACAGATAAAAATTATGATCATCTAGCAAGCAACAATTTGATTTCAAGTAGTCGACATGGTTTCGTCAAGGGCAGGTCGAGTCTCACAAACCTCATTGAGTTTTTTTGAGAAGGTAAGCAAGCATGTAGATGAGGATAGGGCAGTTGACGTGGTATACATGGACTTAAATAAAACCTGTGATAAGGTTTCACATGGTAGGCTGTTGGAGAAAATGTAGAGGCATGAAACTGAGGGTGATTTAGCAGTTTGGATTACAAACTGCCTTTCTGAAAGAAGGCAGCGAGTGATGGTTGATGGCAAATACTTTGCCTGGTGTCCAGTTACTACTGGTGTGCCACAAGGATATGTTTTGTGACCACTGCTGTTTGTTATATATTTTTTAATGACTTCGACGCAGGCATAGGTGGATGGATTAGTAAAATTGCTGATACTACAAATGGCGATCGAGTAGTTGACAGTTTGGAAGAATGTTACAGGTTGCAGCAGGACTTGGATAAACTGCACAATCGGACAGAGGGGTGGCAAATGGACGTCAATGCAGCTAAATGTGAAGTGATGCACATTGGAAAGAATAACAGGAAGACAGAGTACTGGGTCAATGGAAAGATTCGTGTTAATGTGGATGTGCAGAGGGATCTTGGAGTCTATGTACATAGATTCCTGAAATTTGCCAACTCGGTTGACAGTGCTTTTAAGAAGGTACAACGTGTGTTAGATTTAATTGGGAGAGGGATTGAGTTCTGAAGCCGGAATATCATGCTGCAATTCAACAAAACGTTGGTGCGGCCACACTTGGAATATTGTGTACAGTTCTGGTCACCACATTTCGGGGAGGATGTGGACACATTTGAAAAGGTGCAGAGGGCCTTTACCAAGATGTTGTCTTTTCTGGAGGGAAGGTCTTATGAGGAAAGGCTGAGAGACTTTGGTCTGTTCTCATTGGAAAGAATAAGGCTAAGAGGGATTTGATAGAGACATACAAGATGACCAAAGGATTAGATAGGGTAGACAGTGAAAGTCTTCCTCATAGGATGATGACATCAGCTTGTAGAAGGGCAGCATAACTACAAATTGAGGGGTAAGAAAGATGTCAGAGGCAGGTTCTTTACTCAGAGAGCGTTAAGGGCGGGGAATGCCCAATCTGCCAATGTCGGCAACTCAGCCAGATTCGGGAGATTTAAATAATCCTTGGATAAGCACATGGACGATGATGGGATATTGTAGGGGGACAAACTGAGAATAGTTAATAGGTCCGCGCAACATCGATGGCCGAAGGGACTGGTTTGTGCTGTATTGTTCTGTGTTCTGTGTTATATGTTCTATTGTCCCTTCTAACAGGTGGCTATGCTCTGCTTTGTGTAAATGTTATTTATGGTATGGATCGATTCGCATCCATTGAAATCTTGATTTGTCTCTGATAAAAGACGTATTTATTTCTTATATGTGGTGGATTTCCATACGTCTCGCTAATGTACGCTCGAGCTGCTTCTGATATGGCTTGATGCATTTCTGATGCGTGCTCCGTGTTGCTGTTGATTTATCTCGTGCCTGCAGTCGCCAAATCTAAAACACCTTATTTCCTTTAATTGGCACATATTGCCCTTGTTTCTCATTTTCGTTATTGTTTCGATTTCTGGAAGCAGCCGTTATGACTGAATATAATATGTGGCATTTTGCCCTGTCCCAAATTGCAAGAATACCTGTCTCAGTCATACATGCCATTCCGATATGCTGTTGCCTGTAGGAAGAGAGACAGCCACAGAAAGAATCTCTGAGCAGCGACGTGTAAGAAGACTTGAATATGTTATGAACGATTTTTACCCTTATTTATTTTTCAAAGAGAATTACAAATTTCACAGAATATTATAATGGATAATATCGGGTGAGTGTAGTTTGTCATCTAGTTAGACATTTCTATGCATTGCTGCCCAGTGCTCCTCACCATTGAGAATAAACTGACAAAAGATTATATATTTGGATAAGCTGGCACCATCTGGTGCTCTGGTTGTCTGGACACCACTGCCAGTTCTCTGAAATGTTGACGCCACTCCTTTCAGCGAGATGGTCCACAAAGAAATTTAGGTTTATCCGAGAGAAGCCAAGTGTCAGGTTTTCCTTTCTCAAAATCTCTCCTGACTACGTACACCAATTAACTTCCAAATGACAACCCTCTTGGGGACTTGGACTACAATATGAGAAACAGAGATATGACTATTGATGCTGGCCTTCGCGTGTATCTCAGTTTTCTGATGGTTGGACCATAAACAGTGCATGGGAAGATTGAGAGTCTGGCAGAAGCGATTTGTAACCTTCGGCTCAAACACAAATTACAGTTAATTCTTTGAGAAAATGGAGTCAGTAAACTAGCTCAGCCTCTGTTCTGTAGTTACTGGTAAGGCTCAGGATTTTGCTGAAAAATGAAATGATTCATTGCAACAAAATGCTGACACTGACAGAGGGTCTAATCACAACAGAAAACGTCACACTAATGTAGATACTGATGCCCAGAATCAGAACTCACAGAGGCATTGATTCAACCAGAGGCCTAGAAACCTGCAGAAGTCTTTGCATTATGGAATTTTCTGAAACTGTTAGATATTCTGATATTTACAGAAATACTGACGGTAATGCATATTCTGACTGTAACTAAGACCCTAATGTTAATAGAGATCTTTACACAAGTAGCATCAGTCTGAGTTAAGCTGCTTGTTTAAATTTTAAATTAATTTTGGAAATTATGTAGCAGTCAACAACTAACTGTTGCATTGGCATTTTCAACGTCTCAACCAAAGAATGTGTACATGCTTTCCAATCAGCAATCTCATTCTACACAGACCATTTGAATATATCGTCTCCTTACATCGCTGTTCTAACTCTAACAAGACTCAGGTAGTCTCCGTGCAAGTAACACACGATTGATAGAGACTGATTTCTCTCTCTGAGGCTGCATTTGCTGGACAGTCTTTCCTGTAGGGGTAAACCTGGAGAAGGATTGATTGATCAACCAGTATTTGGGATCCAAGGAGGTGAAGAATGCAGGTGCTGGCATTTTGGCTTTTAGAATCTAAGCTGCTCAACAGCAACCACATATTATTCTAGGCAAATGCAACAACTTTGGCCAATTGCCTTGTATAGTTGGGCATTGTAAGTACACATTTAGATTGTTTTCGGAGTTCTGATGTCGCCTGTCTCATCCTACATTACAGGCAGACTGTTCTTGATTCCGATTAGCGTCTGGCTTAACAAATAAAAAGATTAATGGTTCTCAGATTGCCTTGTAGCTTTCGACCCCAGTGGTAAACTTTTGTCCATTTCGTTATTGATCTCTCTTTCAAAAGAAAACTTCGTTGGTGTCAAATCTACCTTTGTACCTTCTAATTTTAAACATCTTATTTGCAACTGACCTATATGCCAACTTCCCCACTTTAGTACCTGCCCACGGACGTCTGGGATGGGTGGCATGCTTTTTGGAGGTCTACCATTCATTATGTATTCTCTTGCCTTGTTTGTCTGCCCAGATACAACACATCACACTTATTCTGCTTGAATTTTATTTTTAATGATACAGCCCTTATGACAAATCTCTATGTCCTATTGTGGTCTCTCGTTATTCTCCTCATTATTTACCACCGCATAAAAGGTTTCATCATCCGCAACCTAACTTATCAACTTTTAGACATCTAAGTAGAAGTTGATTACATATAGCAGACAGAACATGAACACTGACATTGATCCCGACAGAACTACCATGGAGACAGATGAATGAAGAAGTCAGCAATTGATGGCAATCAAATAGTTTGGATTCTTCTCCATTGACCTGATGACCTCAGGCAGTTGACAGTATAGCATCCATGTTGAAGAGTCACCGACATCTCCATTCTGAGTGTAACTTTTGTGCTTTCTGGTGGGTCGGTCATGTGAATATGAAATTGCTAGAAATTTAAAATCAGTGCCAAAGACATGATACTGAACGTATATTTCAGTGACATTCCTCCTACTTATAAAGTCTGAGATGCAGTGTGTTCCATTAAATTTCTCTCTCCTCATTTCCAGATCAAATGTCTGGTCATTACAGTCAAGAGACGAATGAACTGCAGATGCTGGAATTCAAATTAGACAGGCAGGAGTCTGAACGAACACAGCAAGCCAGGCAGCATCAGGAGGTGGAGAAGTCGACATTTCGGGTTCACCATTGTTCAGGACTGGGTGTGGAATGGGTTAGCTGCAGCTGAAGAGGTAGCCAGGTTCAGAGTGGTGAAGTGAGGATACATGATGGAAGGTAAAGTGTATGACCTGTTTAGTTAATGGGATGAATGAATCCAATTGTTGACAACGAGAAGTGGCAGTCGGGAGAAGGGGCTGGGAGGGGAGTCGGGAGATTGGGAGTGTGGTTAGTTGGAATTGTCAAACTCAGTGTTGATCCTACGACCTGTAGAGTGCCTAACCTTAAGATAAAGTGTTGATTCTCCAATTGACGCTGCGGTTTGTTTTGGACATGGAATAGGCCAAAGATGTGCATGTTGGAAAGTTAAAGGCTGGGGAATTGAAATGGGCAGAGACTGGGAAGTCCGGTCGTCCGCTGCGGACCATCCTGTGAAACTCGGTGTGCTGTTCCCTAAGTTTAGACTCTGTCTCCCCGATGTCGAGAGGACCTCATTGTGAGCTTCTGATGCACTATCCTAAGTTGGAAGAGAAGCAGAATATTTTTTGACTCATCTGGAAGGTATGTTTGGAGCCCTGGAGGGAGGTGATGTAGGTGGCATACTTGCATTTGTTTGCATTTTCTTGGTTGCAGGGCACGTTACCTGAGGGTTCAGCGGGGGATAGAAGGTGCAGTGAACTAAGGAATGATGGAGGGAACGGGTCTTGCAGAAACCTTACACGGGTGGGGATAGGAAGATGTTCCTGACTGTGAGGTTTGTTTGGGTTCGTGGTTGTGTTTGTGGATAATGCATTGCAGGCGGAGACTGGTGAGGTGGTAGGACGACATCGGACACTCTTTTCTTATCGTGGATGGAGGGAGTGTGTTCAGAGTGGTGGTACGGGAAAGGAGGTGGTGCGGTGGAGGGCTGTGTGGATATTCAAAACAGGTCGACACCTGGGATGCTTGCGATTGGGATGTGTCTGCATCCAAGCAGATGCAGCGGATTTGGAGCAATTGTGAGATTGGGATGGAGTTATTGCAGAATACGGGGTGGGAGGAGGTGCAGTTCAGGTAGTTATGGGTATCTATAGTAGACGTCCGTTTGAATTCTGTCACTGGAGATGGAAATGGGGTGGTCGAGGAAGTTGTAGGAGGGCTGTGAGAATGATCAAGTGAATTTCATAGCGGTGTGGAGGTTGTGGGTGAAGTCGATGTTCTGTTCCAGGTCAGCCTGAGTGTAAGACGCTGTATCGATGCAGCAATCGATGTAACCGTGGAAGAGGTCGGGTACAATTCCTGTGAAAATGCTGAAGCGGGAATGTTTGATATGACCGGCAAATAGACAGACACAACTGGAATGCATACAGGTACCCATGGCTGGGGACCTATCACAGTCAAGATCAGGTACAATGTTTCAATAACAATCGATGTCATTGATTTTCTGACTTGCAACAGGGCTTGTGCGCTGTAACATTATCCAAAAAGTACTAATTAGACACACTCATGCAAATTAGAAACTGCAGAATGAAAGAGCTTTGAGAAACAAGGAAATAAGTAGACACTCCGGACCATTGTGAAACAAATGACGTGCAGTTATTTTTATGCAAATCTAAAGTTACCCTCACTGATGGACTGCCGTTGTTTCGTAGTGTGAAAAGATCGCTGAGCACAGTCTTGAAAAGAAAATAATGAAATAGTCAGAGATTATGCGACAACTGTAGCAGGCTCACTAATTCTTCTTTTTGTTGAGTTGTCAAAACTGGCAGAAGTCGATCTATTGGAATGGCAAAAGGAAGAAAGTCGATCTTCGTTGATGGAGGAGCTCAGGATTTCCCCACATACTTGCTCTGTAAATATTGCATTTACTTTTCTTATCTTGGCAGAATATTGAGAGAACAAGAACAATTGCCTATTGATATGGAATTCAGAACTAAGGGATTTTACAAAACACGTTCAAGAACACATTCGAGTAAAATACAGGAAAGTGAAAGATAGACAATAGACAATAGGTGCAGGAGTAGGCCATTCAGCCCTTCGAGCCTGCACCGCCATTTAATATAATCATGGCTGATCATTCCTAATCAGTATCCTGTTCCTGCCTTATCTCCATAACCCTTCATTCCACTATCTTTGAGAGCTCTATCCAACTCTTTCTTCAATGAATCCAGAGAGTGGGCCTCCACTGCCCTCTGGGGCAGAGCATTCCACACAGCCACCACTTTCTGGGTGAAGAAGTTTCTCCTGAGCTTTGTCCTAAATGGTCTACACGTATTTTTAAGCTGTGTCCTCTGGTTTGGCACTCACCCATCAGTGGAAATATGTTTCCTACTGCCAGAGTGTCCAATCCTTCCATAATCTTATACGTCTCAATCAGATCCCCTCTCAGTCTTCGAAACTCAAGGGTATACAAGCCCAGTCACTTCAGTCTTTCAGTGTAAGGTAATCCTGCCATTCCAGAAATTGACCTTGTGAATTTACGCGACACACCCTCAATAGCCAGAATGTCTTTTCTCAAATTTGGAGACCAGAACTGCACACAATACTCCATGTGTGGTCTCACCAGGGCCCTGTACAGCTGCAGCAGCACCTCTTTGCTTCTATACTCAATTCCTCTTGTTATGAAGGCCAGCATGCTATTAGCCTTCTTCACTATCTGCTGTACCTGCATGCTTGCCTTCATTGACTGGTGTACAAGAACACCCAGATCTCTCTGTACTGCCCCTTTACATAAATTGATTCCATTGAGGTAGTAGTCTGCCTTCCTGTTCTTGCCACCAAAGTGGATAACCAAACTTGGGGTGACCCTAATACTGACACACATTCTTAAACTTAAACTGTCTCTGAATCTAATCGAGACTGTGAAAGTATACAGACTGGTATCAGACAGTGAAATTTATGCACACCCTGAAGTGAATAGATTCCCTTAAACTAATGTTCGTTCTTAATTTAATAAGAAATTTGAAAAGTATCTGCCAAATATTGTAAATGAAACTTTTGCTGAAACGAACAAATCTCCTACATTTAATAAATACTGTTAAAAGGACAGTCAGTGACACATTTCATGAAACTAACGCAGGCCCCAAAACCGAAAATAAGACAGCAGCTGAAAGTAATGAAAATCTTGTAAAGTTGCACTTCATGAATGTGATACAGACTCTAAAATTGAAACACTGAAAACAATAAACACTCTGAAAGCAAGGGAAAGAAAGAAGGTCGATGTCTGTTGATCAGGGAGCTCAGGACTTAATGATTGGCATTCTCCGTAAATACTGGGATTTGGTTTAATTTTGATTGCATAATATTGAGAGAAATTGTTATTGATATGTTATTCAGGAATAAAGGACTGCATAACACACATGCGGCAAGAAATGCAAATAAATGCAGAGAGTGAATGGGCTGCTGGAGAACCTGTTTTTTTCAGAACATGTAAGATTGTGAAACTCCAGAAAAGTAGGCAAAGTCCAATAGACGGACTGCTCTGCATTGAGTACCAATAGAAACACAAAGCCTCGGTAAGTTGTGATTTTATTTAAATGCAAACTTGCTGTGTACCAAACGAAGAAATTTTGTAATTCCAAATTGTTTTTTAGACGTGGAGTGGTTCGAGGAGTGAGGCTAAATTGACAGCACATTACCTGAGCGTATTGTAAAGTAATACTGATCACTCGTCAGGAGCCAATGCAGACGAGTCGAAAACAGGCAGTGAAATTGATATGGACTATGAAATGGACATATACCCTGAAATTAATGCAGATCCTTAAACGAATGCTAAACCTGAAATGCATACGGTGCCTGAAATTAATGAATAGCCTTAATCGAAAACAAAATCTGAAACTGATATCGACCTTGAAATTATTACTGATGCTGACACTATTAAAAAAAACTGAACTTAATACTTCTATTGAATCGAATCGCGACTGAAAATTGCAACGTAAGTGACACAGGTTTCGAAACTAATACACACCCTAAAACAGAAACTTATTCAAAAATTGAAAGTGATGTAAACCCTACAATGATGCAGTCTATGAAAGTAATGCCGACCATATAACTGAAACTGATACACACATTGAAAATAATAAACACTCTAAAAGCCTTGCATGGAAAACAGACCGTGAAACTGATATGTACTTGAATCAAATTTAGACGTTAAACGAGAAAACAGCCCCTGACGCTGAAGCACATTTTAATCAATTACACATCCAAATGCAGACACTGAAATACATTCAGATCAGAAAGTAATACGTCTCTGAATTTGATACACGTTCAGAAACTAATGTAGACCCTGGAAAAATATTACAGACCCTGAACCCGACACATACTCAGAATTATTCCCGGCTCTGAAATTGATACAAAGCCTAAAGAGAATGCAGTCTTTTCAACTAAAGCACAACTTGCACTTAATAGAAACTGCAAAAATGATAACGACGCTATTATAGACAGGCGCTAAAACTTACACAGAGTCTGAGTCGAGGACAAAGCCTGAAATTTATACCATCCTGAAATTAATATTTACCCGGGTAGTAATGTATTTTCTGAAAATTTGAAATGTCTTGAAACGGACACGCTCTCTGGCACTATTTTACACCTTGACACGAATAGTGGTGTTAAGCTTGTGCAGACTCTATCACTTTTTGAGAACCTGATAGTATTAGAGGATCCGAAATTGATGAAGAACATGTCAGAGTTTAATGATGAACATGGAACTAAAAGTCATGTTGGCTTTTACGACGTCTTAGATTCAGCCTGCAATGTTTGTCAGCCTTGTCAGGCCCCTAGTATCCCAAACGCAGCAAGTACTCAAGTCTGCTGCCCGATGTACCGGCCGTTGCAAGTGCCAGATTAGCGGCCATGCAAATTCAGGAAGGCTGGACAGTGCTGGCAACAGCATGGTCATGTACTCTGCCAATTCTAATATTCCTGCATCTTTTGTGTGAGGGTGTGGATGTGTGGCGGTAGTCAAATGAAGCGAACATCAGGATCAAGTACAACCAAACAACACGTTCCAACGCCAGGAAAGATGTATCATTGTTCTCTTTCTGTATGCCATTTCATAAAAAATATTTAATTTGCATTGAAGTTGCCACAATTTAAATCATTGATTATGTAGCCAACCAGCACTTTGTTCAGAGTCTTCTAAGGATGTGGTGTGAGTTGTTGTGCAACTGGCACAATGCATAACAGAAGTTTGATTGGACTAAAAAGGTAGCAGCTGAACTGGAATACCCCACAGCGAAACTGACTTCAAAAGAGACAGGTAAGCGGGAATGAACTAAAGGAACACGCTAACAAGCTCATAAAGCTGTCACTTATATTCACTTGTTTCGGTGATGGGAGAACTGTTTTTCTCTACCGATTGAAGTGTTTGCAATTGGAGTTGTTCTCAAAGATTACCATGTAATGAAACAGTAAAAGGAGCTGGTTCATTGTTTAGAACATAGCATTCAAGTCAGTTGAGGTTCTGGTAATTGTGATGTTCGGACTACAATTACCTTGCAGTAACTGTTACTTGTACACATGAGATGGAAGTTGTAAGGACGTGTACAGATAGATGCTCAAATGTGAGAGAGGTGTTTCTTATTCTGTTGATGATAATAATGATGAAGAGAGTTGGATCGCACCCTGTCTGTGGTTGTTCCGGTGGAACACAGATGTACATCTCATTTTTCCTGCAGTTGACCCAGTGAATGTAAGATGGTTTGAAGCCACCCACTCATAGTAATTCGTATTCAAGGACGACCAATCGTTAATTTATCTCCCATAATGTCGCTCTTCATTGACACTTTAGAATAGTAATTTCCTGTTCCTATTTACAGATTATCACACAGTGGCATGAGGACTCTACTGCTGGTTCTCGGTTTGATGTGTAAGTTCCTGAACATTCATTCAAACTTCACTCTGTTTAATTGTTTTAATCACGCATAAACATAGCCCATGGTGTATTTGTGATCGTACTAAGATACCTTTTGTATTTTCAGTGCTGATAGGAGTTAATCTTACGAAAGAAAAACAATTATGTAATATAATGAATGGGCACTACTCTGTCAAATTGTCTCCCTTGTTATTAACTATTCGCATAAAATTTATAATTATTTCGGAAAGAGCACTACAGTATCCATTACACTACACTAGACTCCAACGAAATGCTTAAGAAGAACAGGAAGCCAACTGGCATGTCGTGACTCTGCTGTGTCTCAGAATGTGTCCTTTGCCAAGAACCAATTTTCTGCAATCAGTTCATAACCCTTCACCTCACCTGTTCCGATACGCATCCAATTCCATCTCATAGAGCGGATTGCCACTGTCCCCATTAGACTCTTCGGCCAAAGTTCCTGATACCAATAGCTGCGGAGAACAATGTATCTGCATTTCAGAACATCATTAATTTACCTTATAGAGGTTTATAAAATTCTGAGGAGCATGGAGAGGATAAATTGACAACGTCTTTTTTCCTGGGTTGGGGGAGTCCACAACGAGAGAGCAGAGGCTTAGAGTGAGCGGGGGAAGTTATAAAAGTGACCTAAGGGGCAGCTTTCCACACAGGGGGCGGTAAGTGTATGTAAATAGCAGCCAGACGAAGTAGTGGAATCTGGTGCAATTGCAATTGCAAAATTTAAAAGGTATTTGGATGTGTATATGAGTAGGAATGGTTTGTGCTGGGTAGGAATATGTGTTGGTAAATGGGACTAGATTGGGTTAGGGTAACTGGTCGACATCACGGGTTGGACCGGAGGGTCTGTTTCCGTGCTGTAATCTCTATGACTCAATGACTCAAGCAACTGATTAGATTTTTAGATTAGATTCGTTACAGTGTGTAAACAGGCCCTTCGGCCCAACAAGTCCACACCGACCCGCCGAAGCATAACCCACCCAGACCCATTCGCCTACATTTACCCCTTTACCTAACACTACGGGCAATTCACCTAAATGCACATTTTTGGATTGTGGGAGGAAACCGGTGCACACGGAGGAAACCCACGCAGACACAGGGAGAATGTGCAAACTCCACACAAGGAGTCGCCTGAGGCGGGAATTGAACCCGGGTCTCAGGCGCTGTGAAGCAGCAGTGCTAACTACTGTGCGACCGTGCTTCCCACTTCTTTCTTGTTTTCAATATTTCTGTCAATACGATCACTTTCTCTCGTAATCGACACTGTCAAAAACACTCGTGACTTTCAATGTTTTTTTGTTCAAAACTGCACTCAACCTCTACTTCGCAAATGACTACAATTGGAACTTCAGTCGTTCCAGATTACTGTGTCCCTCGTCCCTGCTAATATCAATTATAGTTTTGATGCTTCTGGCAGCTCATGTTGCTATGTCAAATTCACTGTTCTTTACAACATAATATTAAACAGTATTTTTTGTGACCCTCAGTCCCAAACAGCAAAATCGCTGATCCATGTGTGAACCACACAGTCTTGGACCCGACCAGGAGGAGCATTAAATTGGGTATAAAAGAATGCTTACACCGAGATGAGTGTGGTAAAAATCTCCAACAGGGATGGTACAGCTTTAATAGGTAAAGAGTGAGCTTTCTTGGAACGTTAGTATAATTGTAAAAGGCGGGGTGATGGCTCACTGTCAATGGTTTCATTGTCCTAGGCACCAGTGTAAAGCTATGAGGGAATTGGTGGGAGTGAAACAAAAACATCTGTAATTCTGGAATACTAAACTTATCTCCCTCATTGTTGAAACTGAAAACATCATGTTTCGCAAAGAGAGAAACATAAATGTATTTTAGGGAAGGACTCGTGATATTTTTATAAAATTAAAAGCAAACTCGTTCATAATCATGTGTAACTCTGTTTTAAACATTTATCACACCACAATTGAAATGCAGCACACATTTCCTGTCTCCATAGCCATCAGTTAATTTACAGAAAGAGCACAGTCCACAGTTTGGTGCTCCGCATTAGGAGCACAACATTTTGTTTTGGTCTTGATGTTATTCTGGTTATGCAAACGCGGGACACCTACTCTGGTATTCACGGTTTTTCATTAATTTACACGAAGAGAACTGTGTTCTCTTTGAAAGTGATTCAACCAAGTATTAATAAGACAATCGCTGTGAGGGTTAATCATGAATCTAATGGAGAATTCTGTACAGACTCCTCTATCAAGAGAATAATTTGAATATTGAGCTCACGACCACAGGGACGGGTATTGACTTCAACTTTTGTTACGTGTTTAATGGAATAAAGATTGTAAAACACTTGAGGATAAACCAGGATAGTTTAATGTTGATGGGAGGATATCTATAGGTCATGCTTGAAAGTTCGTGTATGTGTGAATAATTGCAAAAAAAAACAGTAGATAGAATGTCCACTTTCTATGCAGTAAATCCTCCGTACAATCTTGCAAATACCTGAACCTGAGCCAAGGGCTAACAGTATATATTCGGGCTGGAGGGAAATATTTCATTCCGAGTGCATGTTTTCGAAAGGGGCACAGATTGCGGAAGTGTCGGACATTTTACCAGTCAGGTAATATATGTGATCAGATCAGGAGCTGACTCTGTAATTTTTATCTCAGTTCTGGTGAATGGATGATTCCAGAGAATGCTATCCCAATTGATCTCTGCTGCACAAGGAGTACAGGCTGGTTAAATGGTATAACAACCTATTTATCTACCATATTTAATTCTCCATTACGCACTGTTCATTTTATCTTTTAATCATTTCCGATTAAAACAAAATGAATTGCAGGTCGCCATCCCTCCGTGAGTGAAGGGGAGGTAACCAGGACTATCTGTTTTAATTGGAATAATAATAACTGCTCCTCCAGCCAAGACATCATCATCAAGAAATGTTCCACATTCTTTGTGTATGAGTTGAAGCCGACACAATTCTGTAATGCTGGATATTGTGCAGGTACGTCATAAGTAATTTACCACCCACAGTGTGGTTCTGAGATTTCATGTGAGTCCGTTAGAATGTTACAAGCACCCTTTATTCGGTCAGCAAAAATGAGATGAGATACTATGTGGTCCTGTCTCTAATTTCTGGAAAACATAATTGCTCTCCATGTCACTCACTGTCTACCTCCATGGGAGCGTAGAGAATACAGAAGAGACCAAGTGTCCGGTTGTAAGTTTGCTCGCTGAGCTGGTGGGTCTACATATACTGGGTGTAAAATCTGCTGGTGCTATTCGGATGGGGTTAAACTAACTCACCAGGAGAATGGGAACCTGAGGTGTAGTTCCAATGCACAGAAGGATGAGAGTAGGGAGGACATGGACAGGATTTCGTGGTCACAGGAATGGGCTGGCAGGTCGCAAATTGGTTTGAAGTGAGTCTTCAAAGCCAGAAGTATCCGAAATAATGTCGATGAGCTTGCAGTATGGATAGGTCCCTGGGACTTCAATGCTGTGGCTATTCGTGGATAGAGCAGGGGGAGGAATGGATGTTGTAGGTTCCAGGGTTTAGATCTTCCATTCAGAACAGGGAAGGAGGTAAAATAGGGTGTGTGGGAAGTGTGGCCTTGTTAGTCAAGACAGGTATAATGGTAGTCGAAAGAACATCTAACGAGGACTCGTCTATTGAGAGAGCATGGGCTGTGGTGAGAAACAAGAGAGGAGAGTTACACTGCTGGGAGGTTATTTATAGGCCTGCGCAGATTTCCAGGGAGTAGATTAGATTCCCTATAGTGTGGAAACAGGCACTTCGGCCGAACCAGTCCACACCGACCCTCAGAAGAGTAACCCAGAAAGACCCATTCCCCTCTGATAATTGACCTAACACTTTGGGGCAAGTTAGCATTGCAAATTCACCTGACCTCCACATCTTTGTACTGTGGGAGGAAACCTGAGCACCCGGAGGAAACCCACGCAGACACAGGTAAAATGCGCAAACTCCACTCAGACAGTCACCCGAGGCTGTAATTGTACCTGGAATCCTGGTGTTGGGAGGCAGCAGTGTTAACCACTGAGCCACCATGCCGCACGTAATATGGAGGAGAGTTTCGGCAAAACGATTCTGGGTAGAAGTGAAATGTACAGCGTGGTCATTATGGGGTGGCTTTAAATCCCACAGCATTCATGAGAAATGCTATATTTCGAGGAAGTCGGATGGATTAGTTTTCGTACAATGTGTGCAGGCAGGTTTCCTGACACAATATGTCGAAGGGTCGATAAGAGTGACGGCAACAGTGGGTCTAATACTTGGAAATGGACCAGGCCAGGTGTTTGATTTAGTATCAGGTGAGTACTTTGGAAAGTGACCATAATTCGGATTCGATTAGTTCAGAGACGAAGATGGATAGAACATGCCACAGGTATGAGATACAGATGGTTGAAGGGCAATTATAATACGATTAGGCAAGACGTCGGATGCAAAGAAAGGGGTAGCAAAATACAGGGATAGAGATATTCGAAATGTGGAGCTGGTTTAGGGAACAGATATTGCATTTCCTTGATACATATATCCCAGCCAGGCACGGGCGAAGTGATAACATAAGGGAACTGTGGTTTACTAAAGGAATTGCATCGCTTGTTAAGCGGAAGAAGGAGGCTTATGTGACCATGAGGCGACATGGTTCAGGTGAGACGACGGAAAGTTGCAAATTTGCTCGGTAGGATTTAAAGAGAGAGTTCAGAAGATCAAAGAGAAGACATGAGCAGTCTTTATCAGGCAAAATAAAGGAAAACAATGAAGCTTTCTATAACTATGTGAGGAAGAAAAGGATGACTAGAATCGTGATCGCGCCTTCAAAGATAGAAGTGGGAAGTTGTGTGTGGGCTCTGTCGAGATCGGATTGCAGGTCGTCAACATGGTTTCATCAAAGACAGGTCAAGTCTCACCGACCACATTGAGTTTTTTGAGAAGTTAACCAAGCATGTCGATGAGGGTAGGGCAGTTGACATGGTATACATGGACCCGAAGACAGCCTTTGATAAGTTTCCACATGCTAGGCAGTTGGTGACAATGCAGGTTATGGAATTGAGATTAATTTAGCAGTTTTGATTGGAAATTGGCTTTCTCCAAGAAAGCAGCAATTGGTGGTTGATGGAACATATTCATACTGGCGTCAGCTTCCTAATGGTATGCCACAACAATCTGTTTTAGGACCACTGCTGTTTGTAGTTTTTGTAATAGACTTGGATGCAGGGGTAGGCGAATGTGTTAGTAAATTTGCAGATGACTTTAATGTCGTTGGAGTAGTGGATAGTTTGGAATAATGTTGCAGGTTTCAGGACGACTTGCATGAACTGCAGAATTGGGCTAAGAGGTGACGAATGGATTACAATGTAGATAAATGTGAATAGATTCACTTTGAGAAGAATAACAGGAAGACCGAATACTGGGTCAATGGAAAGATTCTTGGCAGTGTGGATGTGCAGATGGATCTTGGAGTCCATGTACATGGTTCACTGAAAATTGTCAACCAGGTTGTGCTGTTAAGAAGGCATGCATTATGGTATGTTTCATCGGTAGAGGGATTGTGTTCCGGAGCCGTAATGTCAAGCTGCAATGATGCAAAACGCAAGTGTGGCCGCACTTGGAATATTGTGTAGAGTCTGGTCCCCCCATTACAGGAAGGATGTGGAAACATTGGAAAAGATGCAGAGGAGATTTACCAGGATGTTGCGTAGTCTGGAGGGAAGGCCTTATGAGGAAAGGCTGAGAGACTTTAATTGTATTCTCATTGGAAAGGAAAAGGCCAAGAGGGGATTTGATCGAGGCATACAAGACGATCAGAGGATTAGAATGGGTTGACATGAAAGTCTTTTATTCCCATGATGATGCCATCAACTTGAACGAGGGGTCATAGCTACAAATTGATGCGTGATAAATTTAAGACAGAAGTCAGAGGCAATTTCTTCACTCACAGAGTGTTAAGGGCATGGAATGTCCTGCCTGCCAATGTAGTTAACTCACCAACATTAGTGAGATTCAAACATAACTATAAGCACATGGAAGATAATGGGGTAGTGTCGGGATGGGCTTAGACTAGTTCATAGTTTGGCGCAACATCGAGGGCCGAATGGCCTGTTCTGCACTCCATTGATCGATATTCTGCGTTTTATTATTTTTTTCTCAGACGTTTCGTCAAATGTGAGCCTCCGTTCAACTAATGGTGTTCTGTCCCAATTTCTGTTCATTTTCTTGGTCTGTTAGGTGGGTGACATAACTATTGTTTCTTTTTTCTCAGAGGTTGGTAAATGGGGACGAAATCGATATGTTTATTGGTGGAGTTCCTGTTTGAATGCCAGACCTTTAGGAATTCCCGTGCCTGTCTTTGTTTCGTCTGTCCGAAAATAGATGTGCTGTCACAATCAAAGTGGTGTCCTTCTTCGTCTGTGTGGAAAGATTGTTGTTATAGCTGGTCATGAATGTTGATACATAGTTGGTGTTCGTTTATCCTGATGGCTATTTTCCTGCTTGTTTGTCCGATTCAGTGTTGGTAGCTCACAAATCTACCAATTGAATGAAACTGCTACGGATGAACCTAAAGGACACTTTACGACCAAACTCTAATTCGAATGTCATTTACAAAATGCCCTGCAAGGGCTACATCAAACATTACACCCTACAGCCAGGAAGAAATCTAGCCTCCTGGATACACAAACACCTACTAGTCATTAAAAGACATGATCATCTATAACTAGTATCTTAACACATGGATAAAGAAATACACGACATCAATATCACATCCATCCTCGGACAGCCAAATGTAAACACGCACGTGAATTCTGCGATCCCTGGCATTCAAACCGAAACTCCATCAATAAGCACATCTGTAGTAATCCTATTTACCAACCTCTTCGGAAAGAACCGGAAATGATATCACCCACTTTAACAGACCAAGACACGTAAAGAAAAAGCAGGACAGAAGACAGTGCTTCAACAGAGGCTCACTGATTATGTTAAGCCGTGTGGTAAAGAACCAGCTGGTCACAAACCTACCAGCGCAGGGTGCAAACTGCAACCTGAACTTCAACCTGATGTACAAAAAGTCCCAAAAATCGCAAAGTCCAAGTGTAATTCTGAGCAGTTTAGATGAACATCTGAGATAGAATAGAACTTGGCGGATGCTGAAGTGAGGAATAATGAATTGGCAGACTGATAGGAGAAGGATGTGTAACTCATCCAAGTGTGAAAGAGTACGTGATGGTCGAACGTTAAATTCCCCCGGCCCAGTGTGATTTTGTTAAAGACTGGAGTAGAATAAAGCACGTGACGGGAGTGGGATGTTGTCAATGAGAGGAATAGAATATAGACCCGAATGGAGGGTAATGCTTTTACTGACGGTAACAAAATA
This sequence comes from Chiloscyllium plagiosum, assembly GCF_037043375.1. Lineage (NCBI taxonomy): Eukaryota > Metazoa > Chordata > Chondrichthyes > Orectolobiformes > Hemiscylliidae > Chiloscyllium > Chiloscyllium plagiosum. The sequence goes on from NW_028270175.1 coordinate 82,749,500, forward strand.
CTGTGCATGATTGGACTGGGACTTTGTTCCTGATGGGAATATAACACAGTGTCTGAAGATGGTGGGATGTTGTGACTGGCATGGGAGGAGTGATGGAGTGAGTGACTTAAGGAAGTGAGATTGAATTTTGGAGGAGAATTTGATGTGTTGACCGACAAGGTTAGAAGACCGTGATTAAGGTGAATGGAATTCAGTAAATCAGACAGCAGGATGTCGTGACTGAGCGGGTACGACCTCATGACTGGTGGGAGTCAGTGTCTTAACTGAGTCGAAATCGTGAACTGGGAACTGAGAAGTCATATTTGACAAAAATGGGATTTCGTGAGTAATTTAATGACTGAGGTGATCGGGATGAAGTGAAAGAGTGAGTTGAATGCAATGATGCAGGAGAGAAAACACAGAGTTATAGATTCCAATCCGACCGTAGAGGTAATTTGAATAATGGCATATCACCACCTTCATACTTCTCCAGTCCTCCAAATAAACCCGTAGTCTTGAATATTATGACACTTCAAATGCTGGTTCACTGCATTTTACCAGTTGAGATTTTGATGAGCAGAAAAACTCCCAGCCAATGTATTTCAAATCCCAATATTGCTTCTGTCCATGCTTTAACTCCAAAAATCTCCTCATCCTTTACTTTGCACTTGACAGTTGCGTCATCTGTTTCATTAGTTTCTATGAAGAGAAAGAGGTTGTCTTTTTTCAGCTTGTCGATGCCCTTTCTTATCTCAACCACGCTGTCACGACCAATTCAGCACCTTCCTCCCCAAAGGGGACAACTCCAGCGTATCCAAACTTTCTATATAGCTCTATTCAAGGCACCTTTGTGGAAAATATTCTGTGCACCGACTCCAGAGCAATCAAATCTTTCTATTGTGCATTGACCAGTATGCTCACAGTACTCCAACAGTGACTGAAACACAGTCATTTGCATCTGAAATCTTATCTCCCTGCATTTATGAGCGAAAGAGCACCTGGGAAATGGAATTAACCAATGTGCTTCTTTAATTATCTCGTCAACCTGTCTTGACACATTCAGGAATCTGGGTCCACATACTGCAAGACACTTCTTTTCTTCTTTGATTCCGAATGTCCAATCATTCATTACGTTGTGACACGTATTCTTCCTTCTTGTAAATTGTACCATCACACATATGTCAGTTTTACATTTCATCTGGCACACAACCGTCTACCTGGCAAAGTATTTGTATCCATATGTCACTGAATAACGTGTTCCTCAATGTACTTAATTGGCCAAAGTTTGTATCTGCATAATTTAATAAAGGTCCTCAGTGCTCACACATTTACATTTGAAGCTACAAATCTATTTTACTTAAGAATATGAAAAATAAGTGAACCAGCAATGATCACTGTGGTACACACTGCTGTCAATTCAACAACAGACCATCTTTCTCCCATCATTCTGAAAATCGTGGAACCTACTTGTTAAATTTGCCGCGTTTTTACATTTTTACCTAAGTTTCCCATGTTGGATCTTGTGAAAGTTATTGCAGAAATTATTATAAATTATATAAAATGCCAAACATTTTGTTACCTCGTAGAAATATTCCAGTGAGCTTTTTTTATAACATCTCCCTTTGGCAAAGAGGCAGTGAATACCCTTTCAATGTTTGGTTCGCCAAATGAAAACTCATTTTATGCTTCACTTGTTCTTTCTTCAAAAGCCTTCCCAATAATTACATGAGGGTTGCTGGTTAATTGCTCCCTAGTATTTGTTTACGAGATTATTGTCGAAAGGAAGTTTTGGCTTTAGTCGTTCTCGAATCTTCTTTCATCCTCTCTACGACACGATCTCAACTGGAAAATTTGGTTCAGGCAATTCGAATTAACTTCCTGAGCAACCCTATTGTTAAAAAACTGAATATTTGACCACTGTTAAAATTTTTAAAAAGTCCTCCCATACCACCTCGCCTCTTAACCTAAATTCCGACATTTTGTGCTTGTATTGTCCTCCTGATGAAAAAAAAAGACACCTGTAAAGTAATGTTTCAGCGTTTTGCCAATGTGCTTCAGTTAAAGCAACAATTGCCACCTTCGTCCACCAATTCCTTACACAGAATTCATTTACTTTTGATATATTCATAGAATCTGTGTATACTCCCCTGAATATTACCCGCCAGAGTTATCTTATGCACTTGTTTAGCCCGATTAACTCTTCTTTCTCATTCATCAAACATTTCTCCGCGTCGGCATTGACATGGTTCTGGCAATTTCTTGTCAATTTTATGACACCTGTGCTCTTGTGACGACTTCGGGTTTGGCACTGCTCTGATTCTATCGTCCGATCCCACTAAGAGTAGTTTATTGAGACACGCAGTGCAAGTATGGAGTGGGTTTATTTGCGAAGTAGATGCATTACCTAATGATTATGTATCCTTTCAAAACAGTACACGATGCATCACCTGTAAGCTCATATGCCACCATCCTTTCTTCCTATTGCAGAAAGAGTACCAACTCAAAGATACAAGGATCTATCGACAACATTTTCGATTGACATTGCCTCGCCTGACTCTTCAGGGTCTGAGACTTCGACTTTGAATTCGTTTACTCTTCCATCCAACCCTACGGAATTTTATAACCTTCAGACTGATGCTGAGCAAGGTAAGGGATTTGGAGGTTATGGAACAAATCAGGGAAAGTATATGAACACCAAGCTGTGTGGCGTGATGACTTGCGAGAAAATGCAGATAATTTCAGTGTCGTTTTGACAAGTTGAATGAGTGTGGAAAACAATGCAGGATGAAGTAAATTGTAGCAGCAAAAAGGCGACGACAGTTTAAAATCAAAATGGCTACACATTGAGACAGTGCAATGTGCAAAAAGATTTGATTGTCCTAGCTGCAAAAGGAAGTCATGCAAAGTAAGTCAAGAAGTAAATGAAATGTCGCTTTTCAAAGCAAGTCGTTTTGAATATAGGATCTGGCATGTCTTGCGATAATTGTACATGCCTTAAATGAGAACACGACTGAATATTGTACGGAGTTTCGGTCTACTTACCCGACCCAGAATGGACTTACGATAAAGGCAGTGTCAGTAACTTTACCTGACTGATAGATTGGATAGCTGACCTAACTAAGAAGTATGAAGTCAGGGTATTGTGCAGCGACTGAGGGAAGTGGGATGCAGTGGCTAAGTGGAGTTAGATGTAATGACTGAGGAGTTTGGAATGTATTAACTGAGGTGCATAGAATGTAATGGTTCTCAGTAGTTACCACGAGAATGACAAATTACTGGAGAGCCTGATTGATCGATTAAGTTTATACTGACAATGGTAATAATACCAACTTCGCAAGTCCAACTTTGCCGCACTCGACCGATAGTCTTTAATCGTATGTTACTTTGAATGCTCATCCAAGTACTTTCAAAGTTTCGTGACGTTTCCCACCAGTACTATTATCGCTGACAGTTCAATCAAAACCCAAACACATCTGGCGAAAAACGATATTCTTTCCACATCCTGTAAGCTTTCTGCCTTTCACTTCAATACTTTTCCCTTGATATGGATATTTCTACGAAGAGAACCAGCGGCTTTCATTTCACCCTGTTCATGCCTGTGCTTATCTTGTCTACCAGTCTGGGATCCCCATTCAAACTTTCATGCTCAAAACAAAAAACGAAATGCATAACCTCTTCATAGCTTCATCCAAGGCAACCTCCTGACAAACATTCTTTTGACCCTTTCCAGTGCAACCACATCTTCCGACAGTGTGATGACCAAAACTGCAACATTAGTTCAGCAATGAACTGAGCAAAACTTTCTGCAGATTCAAATTGACCACCATGTTGTTTTCACAATCGGATGCCTCAAAATGACAAGAATCCAATGCGGCTTGTCAACAACCCGGTTGGATTCTCCTGCCAGATTCATGTATCTGTGAACAAGGGCAGTAACATGACTTTTCTCCTCTCAGAACTGAAAATGTGTTGCTGGAAAAGCGGAGCAGGTCAGGCAGCATCCAAGGAACATGGGAATCGACGTTTCGGGCATAAGCCCTTCTTCAGGAATGCTTTTCTCCTTTTCCCCTCTCTGTAACCAAGCCTTGGTTGTTGCTTCGTCACATTTATCACGTTAAAAATGTCACCTGACAAAATCCATTCATCTAATATTTATATAAATATATTTAATGTCACCTACTTGGCTAAGCTTTGTATGCTGTGGTTCTGTTCGCCGAGCTGGAAGTTTTTGTTGCAAACGTTTCGTCCCCTGTCTCGGTGACATCCTCAGTGCTTGGGAGCCTCCTGTGAAGCGCTTCTGTGGTGTTTCCTCCGGCATTTATGGCCTGTCCCTGCCGCTTCCGGTTGTGTGGGACAACACTACCATTTTAGGGCAAGCAAAACAAAGAACAGCCAGGGAATTCCTAGAAGCATGGCACTCATCCACAAACTCCATCAACAAACACATAGACCTGGACCCAATATACCGGCCACGACAGCGGACAGCTGAAACTGACAACCGGAAGCGGCAGGGACAGGCCACTATAAATGCCGGAGGAAACACCACAGAAGCGCTTCACAGGAGGCTCCCAAGCACTGAGGATGTCACCTAGACAGGAGACGAAACGTTTGCAACATAAACTTCCAGCTCGGCGAACAGAACCACAGCAACGAGCACCCGAGCTACAAATCTTCTCACAAACTTTAAGCTTTGTATAACCTGCAATCTTATTTAGCATGCCCGTGTGACGACTCTCCGAAATTCGCATCTGCAGATCAAAGTTGTTTGTGAACATCTCAAAGATTAAGTGACCCAACAATGATAACAGTGGTACCCACTGATACCTGTTCCACACACTGGCCTTTAGCATAAACAACTGCTATGTCTGTGGGCATTTTTATTTAAATCAGAATTGCCAAATTCCGCTGCATCCTTTGCAATTTTAACTTCATGCGTTTTGGCTTGGAGTTGTGTTAAATTTATTTCCGAAATATTGATTAATTGATAGCCTGCCAAACACTTGAACACTTCTTCAAAATAATTAACAAGCCTTCTGAGCCATGACCTCCAGGTAACAAAGCAATGCGGACTTAGCTGATCAAATATTGTGTCTCATTTAATACTCTTCCAGTGTGTGCCCACTAGACATAAACAGATTGTTTGTTAGGGACTGATCGTTCCCTGATTATTCACTTCATCTTGATTTACTTGCCGAATATCTTTGGATTAACCAGAAAGTTGTTTACAAGTGTTTTTTTCCTGTCGATTATTTGCTCCTTAATTGTTTTCTGGAACATCCACAAAACTTACCGGGGTCTAGCAATTGAGGTTGCGTCCTGGAAATCATTGACTCACTTGTATTATCTGTATTCGTGTGATGACTCCTGTTACCTCAATGCTATGTATACAATTCTTTTACCACCATTGACGATCAAAAATATTAAATGGGGCATACACTGCAGGGTGGAGCAGTTATTGTAGAACCTTCAAACTGGTTCACGAAGCTTCGTCTTTAATGCCAAACACCACCTTCAGTCCTTCCTTTTGAAATCCTCTGCATTTGGGTCTTCCTGTCTGCATCTATTTCCCTCCACCTGTGTCTCCCTAACTTCATGGGTCATTTATTGATCACTCTGATCACGAGGCGAAGGTGAAACTGGAAGTCTGGAATTGCGTAAGCATGGAAATAAATTGCTTGTGAAATGGAATCAATGAGCAGCAGACTATTAGAAGCATAGAGTGAAGCATGGTAATTGAGGGAAGAGAGAGAGCAGATAAGTATAGTGAACTGAAGGCAGAATAACAATATACAGATGTGCAGAAAGAACAAACAATTACAAGCAAGACAAAAGTGAATCCAATCTGGTAGGGACATTTTATAAATCAATACTATATCCTGTCCAGAACTACATGTGTGTGTAATTTGTTTGATGTCGTAAATATTGCATTTAGGTTTTCCGCATCAATGGGTTCAGCTGATGATCACTTCGGATGCAGAGATTGACAACAAAAAGGCGAAAGAAATCACGCTGAAGACGGTAAGAGATTCCACTATACAAAGAGGGCAGACGCAAATTACCCACATCCAATGCCACTCCACGAGTTCGACCATCACCCTCGCCCCCGCAACTGCATATAATAACTGTTTTGGGGAGGAGCTCAGCAATGATAAACCTCTCATATTTTCTGCTTGCGTCACACAGACAAAAGATCGAGAGGAAAGCTGAATGACCATCTTACGATTTTTGCTTTTTCGCTTCCTTTCATGTTTTGATTTCTCCATCAAATTTTGTCTTCTATTACTGTCCTATTATATATCATTCTCGCCCCGCCCCCTATGATTCTTCTCTTTCACTGGTGCTACCGAAATGATGCCATCGCCTCTCGTTTTTTCTCCTCTCCTTGTCCCTGTCTCTCATTCCAGCCCACTTTGTGTGTTTCTCAATTTGCTCCATTCCCTTCCCTGCTCCTGTCTCCATTTGACAAATCCTTTTGATTCTGCTTCGTCTCCTAATCTCAGTGTAAACATCTTGTTTTTCATTATGCATTAAAGCTTCAGGAAATGGTCAATGGGCGAGCCCGGAGGAATGTGGAATTAGTCCAGGAGGAGGGACACTGTGTGGCTGTGGTCGCTTCAGGACCTGAAGGAAACTGAGTGTGGTTGTGAGGCCCAAACACCCAGGCATCGCCTTGCCATAATGATCACTGGATTGCTACAACCGAATTGGCCTTCACACTTCTGGCATAACCAAAGCAAACCATTAGCAGTTAGTTCTGTTGTTGAATAGAAACGTGCTTCCTTTATAGTGGTAACGAATATGCTTTATATTGCACTTTTCCCCACCGTATGCTCCATGTAAACATGGATGGCCCTTTTACCAAACGGCGAACAACAAGTGCAGGGCCCTCGACCCATCCAGCCTGCTCAAATGATCCAATGTGATCCCCGATCTGATTTTAACCTCAGCTCCAAATTCAAAGATAGTCTTTCATCCACTCAGTATTCAGTGATCATTCAACAAAAGATTTCTATTGCCTGCATTCGCTGAATTTTGAGGAAGGGAGACCCCGAAAACTCATCGAAGTATAACAGAACAACTGGAACATTTCTCATTTCTGTCTTAAATGGATGCCCCATTTTTAAAATAAAAATCTTGATGGATCCCATTGGTTACACAAGAGGGAAAATTATGTCCGGCTCCACCCATTAAATTAGATCTTATATGCTTTGAATATGTCACGTGTAGTTTAACCAGCCACAATCATATTGAGTTGCGGAGCAGGCTCTCATGACAGAGCCTCTACTATTGTTCTTTGCTTGCAACTTAGCTATACACGGAAGGCAGCTGTCTGACAGCAGGAAATACACAACACAAAGAATAACCTTTTCCCCTTTGGTAAACAGGCCAGACAGAAAAAAAATCGGGAATCAATACCGAATATCAGGGGTTTTGTGCTAGGTAGTTTTTGCAAGGGGCGAATTTGGCAGTATGCGCGTTCTCAATTCAAAAACCCAGTTAACTGACCTTCTATGAAATACTTTGGTAAATCTACGTCAAATTCGTTAGGCAATGGGTGGGCTTGCTATTTCTGGCACATGGGATCAACATTTTCAGGATAGCTGGTGAGACATTTTGGCTTTCAGTATTCTATGTGAATATTCCGTAATAAAGTCTTTGAAGATTTATCGCTGTTAACATCCGGAATGTCGACATTCGCTAATGATTTTGGCCTCCACAATAGCCAGTTTTGAATTTGCAATTTGCAGTTGCACAATGCGTTCACCAGGTAGAGAGTTAAATAGTTTGAATGGATGTTCCAGTTCCCTCCGACAGTCTAAATAGCTGCAAGCTAGTTGAATTAGCCATGCTAAATTGCCGATAGTATTCAGGGCTTTGTAGGTTGGGTGCAATGGTCAGTGAAATGCAGGTTTACAGGAATGAGGGATGGAGTTGAGAGTGAACGTGATGCTCTTTGGAAGGTGAATGTGGCCTTGTTGGGCCGAATGGTCTGCTTCCACGTTGTCGTTAATCTACGATTCAGTTCTACGATTCAGAGCTGTCCGTACAACTTTACTTTGTGTAAATAATTTTTGTCTGCTTGATACTTTGCAGACGTGCTTTCAGATGCTCCCCATCTGCATTTAAATACTCCGCTTACCTTTCAAACACGAGTTGAAATATGTCGAATCTATTATTTCGAACTGTCTGCTTAGACTTTCAGTTAGAATAAAGGCCGTGAGAATTTGTCATAAAATGACTGATGAGATGATGTCAAGCTAATCAGAGAATTTATAACTGCAAAACAAAGGGATGAATCTGAAAAGTATCCACAAATGAAATCACGTAGGCAAATGTCAAAAAATCTAGAAACAGCAACCACATTGCACGGAATGCATTACAGAATTCGATAGGAGCTCGGGAGAAACCAAAGAACAGATCTGTACACAAATTTGAGGCAATTGTAAAAGCAACATGGTTTTGAAAGTCGTGGATGTCTAACTGCCAGCATTTAATTTGGTAGTCTTAGCGAGATTGGTCTCCAACGAGAGGAAATGTTGAGATATATGCGTTTTCCTTGTTTATTCTCCCTTATAGAAAAGAAAAGTTAATTTGAAGATGCCTTCATTCGATATTTTTTCTCTTCTTTCACCTCTTCTCTCATAAGTTCATAACTTCATAAGCGATAGGAGCAGAAAGGGGCCATTCTGTGATAGCAGATATGCTCATCACCCTTATTTTTCTGCCTTCACTCTATATTTCTTCAACCCGTTACCAAGTAAAAAGCCATGTAACTCATCCTTAAATTTGCTAATTGTCACTGCGTCCACTGTACTTTGGTGTATCGATTTACTCAAATTTATTATGCTTTGGAAGAAGGACTTTTTCCACAATAAATGCACAATTCCTCTGACGCTTTAAGTTGCTTTGTAAACCTGGATTCTCCTTTAATATCCACCATTTGCCCCGCATGTACAGTCCACCATCTCGATCGTTTCTGAGTTGTCATATTTTACCAGGAAAGTGTGTATGAACCATCGCAATCCTCTACCACAGATAGTACGGCATGGACAGACAGGCACATCACCCCCATTACCTTCATCCAGGGATGCATACAATCCTTCCAGCTGAGACAGAGGTTCACCTGCCTCTTATCTAAATTAATTTACTTCATTAGGTCCTCCCGATGTGGTCTTCTCTTTGTCGGGCAGACCAAATACAAACTAAGAAACGGTTTCATCAAATATCTCAGCCAAACCTGCAGGGCCGACCTGATCTACCAGTCTCCGCTCTTTTTAGTTCTTATTCCGACTCCCTTTCCAACATGGCCAGCTTTGGCGTCGTCTATTGCCACAGCGAATGGCATTGTATACTGGTGGAACAACACCTTACCTTCCATCGAGGCAGCATGCAGCTCAGAGTTCTCAAAGCTGAGTGCTTTAATTTCAAATAACGTCCTTTCCCATAACCCAACACCCATCATAGCCTCTCCCTTTTCCCTTCCATTCGTCTCATTGGTCCTTTCTTCTCGCCATCAAATTTATTCCTTTCTCCCATGTACGAAACAGGCTGTACCCTCTACTTGTGCTCAACCATCCCCACCTCACCACCCTGTCCGTCCATCCCCTTTATACCCAGCGCCCGTTACACCGACCGCCAGTCCAGAAGGCGGGCTGCACCCGAGAAGATAAATTTTCCACCTCCTAATGCTGTCTGGCTTGTTCTGTTAATCCATCATCCTGCTTGTCCACCATGGGGACAGACAGTGGCAGATAAGGAGACACTGGTTCATTCACAAACTTACGCACCATGCATCACGCACTGAGACAGACTAGATTCATACGCATAAAGAGAACAGCATGAAGATCCATGTAAACGCAAACATCAACATACACAAACAATCACCCTCAAAGATTTGCAGACAGAAAATGGAAACTCGCAGCACCCAAAAACACATTCACAAGCACATAGATCCTCTCACAGGCAAAGAGAGCCATGCAGCTCGAAGCATGTGATCAACTATGTTTACAGAGACCTCGTCGATTTTTTTTCGTTAATCTGATTTTGAAAAATCGGTTTTGGTTTGCAGCTAATAACTCTAAACTATAAGCTAAAGTTGAGTTTTAAACCACGTGCAAGTGTTAAAATGAAAACACAAGTGATAACAAACAGGGTTTTGTATATTCGGGAGTTCATGCTTGAGGTTCAACGTGGGTTGTTACCTGATCAAAAGATCCTACATAGGAATTGGTTCAAGCAACGTCCGGACAAGACCTCATATTAAAGGAGATGGCACACGATGAATGGTAGGTGGAATCTCATAGCGACGATCGTTGTTCTCTCAGTATGTCGGCAGACTGCTAAATGGATTTTGGACAGCTGCATTTAAGAAGAACAATTCTTTGTTGTCATTACAGCATGCAGCTTTGAAAGCTCCCTGCCTAATATCCCCCGGAAGGCTCTTACAGTTTCAGAGAATAGAAAATGACGATATATGAGTTATGTCCTCTTTACTAGGTGAATTATAATACATACCATCACAAAAACAATCTGGAAGTAATTATCGATGCCTGCAGAACGACGCATCGTGGAAACCTGACAAGTAATAGAATCTGATTCGTGTTTAGTTTTATTTGACTTCTCCCTTTACTGTGATTGTGTATCCTCCAGTCTTGAACGTATTCTGCTGAAAAGAAAGCCTTTTTGGTTCATTGCATTGACATTGTTGTTTAGTTTTGCGCAGCTGAATTTGATATTTGTTTTGATTGAAATTTTTAAGTATTTTGATTATAATTTATACAATTGCTTTGAATTGAGTATTCGCAGAGACTGAGGTTGGATATTTTAAAGTCCAGTTCGGATACTTTGCCATACATTTGAGGATAGCAAAATGTTGTAATTTGATGGTGTTGCGAATTGTAGGAGGGAGAAAGGGTCACTTATTTCGGGTGTCTACTTCTCTCTCATTGGATCCCACAAACACAAGGAAAAATGCGCTAAAATGCAGACATTTTAGCATGCGTGCAGTCGTGCATATTAGCGTACAGATAAATGCACATATTATTTTCATTCCACACATAAGCATAGATGTTCAGGCACCAGCAGACAATCACACAGTCAATCAAACACTAACTACAAAGCCTCACAGTCTTACAGTGATATTCATCAATGCACGGAACAAAAGGCACATAAGTATGAAAACATCCAAAAGGACGCAGATGTCGTTGTGCACATCGACAGAGATATAAAGACACATGGGCAAAAACAAATACACGTGCAGAAGCAGAGAAAGACAGAGGAAAGAAGTCCTGGCCAACCCATCGCTATTGTGATACCAATGAAATTAATGTGGCAGAAACAAGTTCTCTCACACAGAAAAAAAGTGAAATAATGAAACACATATTGGCAAATTAATAAATACGGACTTTCACGTCTATACACAGGCGTGCGTGAACAAACAGACATGGATATAAATAGGTGGAAAGAAGATAAGGACCGACGTATGTATTAACTTTTTCTACATGCAAAAATTGACACACTCATCGACATATATAAATACAGAGAGAATATCACAGTCACACACTGAGCACTAATACATGCGAAGAATGCAACATCTATAAATGTGAAACACATACGTACTCTCACAAGCAAGGTTGCATTAGTGCAGACGTACAAACATTGACCCACCAATAAATTCAATATAAATATGCAACAAAACATACACATAGAGTCCTGAAGAAGGGCTTATGGCCGAAACGTCGATTCTCCTACTCCTTGGATGCTGCCTGATCTGTTGCGCTTTTCTAGCGACACATTTTTCAGCTCATACACACAGAACCACTTAGAAATGCAGAGAGTGACACATTCAGCAAATGCAAATGCAGCATTATTCATCATAGTAGCAAATGTCCACACATAGACAGCCGCAACACAAATACATGCTAAGTAGATGCAGAATCAAAGAAGTAGACACCGAGGACAGGTTTAGCATCAAAATAGTGCGATTTATCAAATACACGGAAGAGTGATCACTGATGGACTGAACGCATTGACTGTAACAAATTAGACAGGTATAACCATTTGTGAGCCAATGAAATTCTCAATTACGGAATGGAATTTGGAATTTTTTAATCTTAATTCCAAGACATGCAATGAAGTTTCACTCTATTGATAACGTAAGCCACCTGTCACTTCGAAGACACATGTTAAGGGTTTCAAAAAAGGGAAATGTGGTCACAAATTCGGCATTTTCCATTTGGTAGTGTACGGAACAGTTCGATCAAATCGATTCGCCAGTACGCACAGCAAGAAAATGTGATTTGAATTATGTACTTGTTGAACAAAACCTTCAGAGACAGCCCTTGAGCTTTCACAGTTTATTACGAAATGGGGAGAGCACTGTCCAAAGTACGGCTGGGCAGAACTCCGAAGTAAAACAGAACGTTGCAGGATTATACAGAACATCAGGCATGAGCTCAGACACAGGCTGACCGTTAATTACAGGATATCAGTTTGGTGTGAGGAGGTACTGAGTCAGATGACATCTCTCAAAGTCAGCCCTAATTGATATGACACATTCCACAAGTGGACTGGAGTGAAATTTATCACGTCACGTTTGTTGCAAGGACTTGCAAAAAATGTCGGACAGAAGTCTTAAGCAGAGCAACAACATATATTAGCAATATATCGTAAACTAAATGACGGGCTAAGTATGCTTCAGCAACTAAGCTATATGTTCTAGCAATACATCAGAGTGAGGAAACGAGGAGCAGGCAAACCATGACGTCTTGAACAGATAAACTATACATTAGCGTTGCATCATAATGAGAGCAAAGCGACGGGCTTTGAGACAGGCACAGCTCATATACCAAGGAATTTTTTTTCTGCTGGCGTGAGGGGCACTTAAGCAAAATCGTTTCTTAAACAGGACGGAAATAACACCCAAGAAAATGGCTTCCACAATCGTACATATTCTTTTCACCATCTAAAGAGCAGGTCAGGATCTTCAGCAATAGCGTGAAGGTAGCGAGAGCCAAGGGGCTTGTTTAGCCAAGGACAATGAGCACTTGTCGAAGGGCACTGGCCCAGGATCTGAGCGACGAGCCCAAGAAACTCCACAAGTCCCACCTGGAGCTGGGTTCCCACTGAGGCAGTGCTCTTTTGCATCGATATCTATGCGTCCACTCGAGTGGTCCTTGAATTTTGACTGCTGTGCGGGTGATTATTGGAACAAGATCGTGCTATTCCGACATAGGCTCCAATTTTCGGCGGTCCCCATTCTTAGGCTTAGTGTGCCTGTGACTATAAACATTAAAGACTATCAGTTGACGTGTGCAGATATTTCCCACTTTTCTAAGGTGTTGTGACAGTAGTGTCAGCCGTTGGGACGGTTCATTGACTCAGTTCAACTACTATAATTAGACGGTATTTGTACCAATGTACTCGAGATAATTTTATAAAAACAAGTTAGAGAAATGTAAAAAGGGCCACCAGGCAAGGGAGTGGATTTGGAACCCTCCTTGCCCAAGTGTGTACAACTTTGCACATAATCAGCTAAACCAGGCATGAGCAACGAAGGAACACAAACTTTTACCACTTTGGGCAGCCATATCTTGGTTTGAGTGCCGAGGGAGCACCCTATTTGAGTTCATAGCTTGTGGTCTTCAGCCTATTCTTACCGCTCTGATTGCTGTGCCTTACCCAGATCTGGCATTTCCGCCCTTCCTTTGTCTCTATGAGGATAAAATCTTCTATGTTCCTACAAGGCTCCGTAATTGTGTCGACACCAAAAGCACAATGAGAGACATCCTTTTACTAGAATTCAACATGTTAAACCTTACGTTAGCTCCAAGGCAGCTGCAAATACACTTCTCTCCTTAGTAGCTACATTTCCAGTTAAAATAAGGGTCTGCCTGTTAAATTTTCCAGTGTCCCCTCAGGAATGTGCTGCCCAGTAGTGGTTGTTGTGTGGGCATCTGAGGTAGTTTGCGTCCCCAGTTGGTATGTTCGTCTCAGTTAAGCTTTTCGGGGTTGGCACATGGGGCATAGGGATCGCTAGGTTATTGGACATCTTCGGTTTTGCTTGCAACCTCGATCGTGGTTTGGTCTCATTCTGGACATCCCAGTACAAAATCACTGCTCACTGGAATTGCGACCGGAATTGTTAGACGAGTTCATCTCATTTCTCTGGAACATGTCGGCGACACCAGAAGGAATGCATCGCAAAAGCATCGCATTAAACCAAGGTGAGTCAGCTTGTAAATTGAAAAGCTGATTGCCTGATAAAAAATTCTTAGCAGGCAACATATCGCAATGTTGACCTCGTGACTCCCAAGGTTTGAGATTGCATTTCAGTTCATCACGAATATTTGCAGGTTGTTGTAAAACTCGTTCTAATGACTGTATTGACTGGTACGCCTGACTGTCATTGTCAGGGAATCAAGCCTTCATATCCTCATAACTACAGACGGGCCTGAGGAGTGGCATTATACATCCGTATTGTCCTTCGAATATATTGAGCAATTGGACTTGTTCTCCTTGCAGTCAGGGGCTTGGTTCATTAACATTAATCTGTTTATCGAGACAGCCCCGGTTTTGGATTACTCAGGCCATTTACTTTTTTGACGTCGGCTATGAAGATGGTTACCAATGCTGAACCCCTCATCTTCACAGAAACGGGAGGTTTATAATCGGAGGTGTGGAATCAAAGGTCATGTGGATAAGGCAAAAGCAGGATACTGATTGTGTATGATCAGCCATAATCATTGTCATGGACATTAAATCGACTGGACTCAATTATTGGCAAGAGCAAAGAAAGGAGCTTCATTCTAAATTCTGCAGAATTGACTCCCTTACACTACGGGTCCGGGTAATAGTCGTGCCTTAAGTAATCCTACGTAGAGACTCATTATCAGAGATTAAATACAGCACGAAAAGGGTTCAGTGAACTTTCCCGTGATATTACAGCAAAACCCCACGGAAGGTGATTGCCGTCTCCAGAGTGTTTCGGAGACAGCAAGTTTGAGGGTAGCTTTAGACTTGGAACCACCACTGGCTGAGTTGGACTCGCCAAAGACGTACCAGGCACGTGGTTTCTTGGTTTATGAAAACCAAGGCATTGAGGTAGACGCGCCCAGTGCGAGAGGGGACCTCCAGAGGTAAAAAGCAAGTCAAAGGGAAAACATAACAGAGAGAGAGAGCTGAACACTTTTCCAGTTACACTAAAAATGGCAAGAGGAAACAAAGGGAGAGTCCACACAGAACTTGGAATGGCCAACCAAAAATACAATATATGCTAATAATTACGGCCCAGAGTCTGTAAAGGAGTCAGAATTGCGGATTGAGGAATGTGGTTTTCCTGAGGGAGGAAGTTTTAGTAAAAGACAGCTGGAAATATTGTGGTCGAAGTTGGAGGAGAGAGAGAAGGAGAAAAGGAAGAGAAAAATAGAACCCGTGGATTGGAGTGCTTATAACATGTGCAAAGCTGAGGCTGATATCAGGGAAAGGAAATCACAAGTAAAAGATAGATCAAACACACGTACGAACACCAGCACACATGCAGACGCGCGGAAACCAACCTCACGAAGCTGAACTGTGTCTAAAGTCTGTTTCAGATTCTAACCTTGATGACTGCCCTCCGAGACCTACAGCAACCTTACATGATCCGCCTGGCGAAGATTCCACGTCAGCGGCCGCTGCCTCAGGATCTGCTGGATCACCGATAGCACGCCACACCCACAACCAATTGAAGCAAGAAGCCCAAAAGAAGGACGACCACTCCAAGACAGAAAGGCATTCAGGGCCTGTTTGCGGTCACTCTCCGACGGATGATGAGTCAGACGGTGAGGGAACTGGCATACGAACCAGGTAGTTCTGCAAGCACCAATGGTTGAAATTGCAGGTCCAGAGGGACATCCAGTGTTGGTAAACCGGCCATGGACCATGAAGGATCTGGAAAGTGCAGATGGGCAGTTGCCAAACTCATGCGAGGTTCGAGGTAATAAGTTCGCCGAAGAAGTTACAAAGTTCTGTAATCAGTTCCGTCTCACGTGATATGAGATGAGATGTCTCCTGGGACGAAAGGTAGGTGCCAATGTCACGAAAATCAAGTATACCTGGCCAAATGCAAACGTTCATGGCAGGGTAGCCGACACACAAGCGGAGCAGAACGAAGACTTCAATGCTTTTGTTGCAGCGCTGGCAAACGCCTGTAGGGAGGCATTCCCAGTGCGACTGGACATGACCAAAATTACAATGTGTAAACAACGGGAAGGTGAGACCGTGTCCCAGTAACGTTCGTGCCTCACTGAAGTCTGTAATGCCCATAGTGAACTGACACCACCCGACAACATCACTGCGGCAGAAACCATGCCTTATGAGGCACACCTGAGGACCAGCTTCATCAATGGAATGAAAGACGAAAAAGCAAAAACATGTAAAAGAGACATGTATTACCTACGACACGGGAAAGCTGAATTTGATAGAACAACACGCGATACATGCTGAAAAATTGCTTACTCAAGAAAAGTATAAGCGGAAACTAAAGATGGAACAGCAAGCACATATAGCACAGCTTACAGTGATGCAAATGGTCACCCAGCCGTTGGAGGGAGGAGCTGCAGGAAGACAGACACGCAGAGGTGCAGTTCGCGGCGCGGGCAGGGGTAGATCTGTTGGATGCTTTGTTTGCGGAGCAATAGACTGATGGGCGAGACAGTGCCAACACAGACAGCCTCAGTTGGTCCTGGAGGATGATCGACAGGGTGACTGACAGGGGAAGGCTGAGGTGGAGATGAGAAGCCCACAAGGCACAGAATCAAGTGAAAGCAGCACTGCAACAACCAACAGGAGGGAACTGCATGATCTAGCACCTGGAGAGTGGGTAATGGTGAAATAATTCAGGAGGAAAAACTGGAAGGTGAAGAGGTGGCTTGGACCATTTTAAGTGATACGTGCAACACAGACAGCAGTTAACATCGCAGAAAGAGCCAAGTGGATACACGCCAGACATTCCAAGTGTGCAGCTGGGCCTGAGTAGGCATCAGACAGCACCGGAACCAATTAAGTGCAAGTCGTGATTAGAAGCCTCATACAAATATGGGGCTGCCCCAGCTCAAACTTTTAGCAAGCGCCCTGGTAGGACTATTCATACGGGCTGAGGCATTGCGTGGACCCCACCCTACCATGGCGTTAACGAGTGTGACGTGTGCACATGGGCTATGGACAGGGACACCCGAGCAAGTGACGACACCACCACAAAGCTCGGTGGTGTCTGAGGAAAGGTCTGGTGTTTCCTTAACATTGTTTGATGTATAGCTACTCTGGCTCTGTATTTTTGTTTGTTGTTGCTGTCGTTGTCCATGATGGCATAAAATGACAAAAAGATGGAAAATGTAATGGAAAATTATCCATTTACTGTGAAGTTTGAAAGAGAATGCTTTTCTAACGCCTGCAGTAGCTTATCACTGTTCGAATTATGTCCACATCCAACACGAACTTGCGATAATCGAACTCATAAAAAGCTGAAGAACTAATATGTCTATGATAAGGGGATGAGAGAATAACAACTTGAATTCTCCCAGTCTTTACCCTTGAGAGAGTGATAAGAAACACTATAAGTCAAGCATCAAAACAATGCTCAGAACTCCTTACAATGAGGCATCTGGCTTAGTGTAATGGAGTCAATTCCGCAGAATTTAAAATAAAGTTCCTTTCTTTGATCTTGCTAATAATTGAGTCAAGTCGATTTAATTTCAATGATAATCATAATGAATGGTGGTGCTGGCTCGTAGGGCCGAATAGCCTACTCCAGCACATATTGTCTATTGTCTATTATCTGTTGTGTGCTGAAGACTATCAGGACATATAAGGGGCTCAATGGCTCTCCTTGAATAACATCCCTTTCCCCCATCCATATCAGTGTCATCCCCATCCTTAAATAGTGTCGGTATGTCAGGCATAAGCTCAGGATCCCGAATACTACTTAGATTCTTTTACAGAGCTTTTGCTTCAACACCATTTTTTACACTTTCTATTACATAGCTTACTTCCATTTCCAATTGGATGTGCAGAGCTCAATTTATCATGTGGGATGGTTGAGGTAAACATGAGTCAATGTTGCCATGCTTTCAACTAATTATGAGGCAATAACACAGATGACTGAAAATGTATGATAGTGCATAAACCATTCAGTCTTGCCAATCTTGTTAACGCAAGATGGAAACTGAACACGTGACTGAGACATTTCATTATTAATTAATAAGAACAAATAGATTTTAAAGTCACTAAAATGATTCAATGTGCGTAAAGTTGCAGTCATGAAATTGTATCAGGATTGTTCTATTCGGTGCATATCACACTCAGCTTATTAAATCACAAGTTTTGTTCCGATTTAGTATGAGTTTTGCCTCGAGACTTCAATATGAAAGTGAAATTCACTCATTCCAGATCCCATTACATAATATAAAATGCGCACTGTTTCCAATCCTAAAACCCATTATAAATAACCGGTTGCAGACTCTCAATGTGAATCCCAGATTGAGTTCCTTAAGCGGTTCTGATCAGTCATTGCTCAGTCATTGCGTCATAGGGTGTGAAATGACTGCAGCTGCATCAATAAAGTCATGTCTACTCACACAGTATCAAAATGCTTCGTATGCACAAATGAAAACTTATTCCAAAGACACAGATATCAACAATACTAACTTAAATTTTGTCACATGATTTCTTCCTCAGAAAATCATGTTGAACTGATACTTGATTTTTTAATGGGGAAGGGAAATTGACAGCGAATAAAGTTATGACTGCCACTTCGTATGCACAAATGAGATGCAGCAGTGTAAAAATTAATTCTGCTTGAATCATTTTCTGAAAACTCTGTCGCTGGTTTGGGATATTTACATCCATCTTCATACTTAGAGTTTTACAATTTTTAAATATTATTTTTGTGATGTTGACAGCAATTCCTCTACTGAATGATCAAACGTTAAAGTCTGAGATGATTGCCCTCAATGTTACGATTAGATACTCTTTTTCAAGTAATAAACAGATACCTAATTTCAAACCGGAACAGAATTATTCTGCACGCGAATCCAAGGTTTACAGTGGTACAACTTTAACTGACTTCACTCAATCCTTCAATTAGTCCAACACCCGGTGAAAACAGGGGGTGAAATCGATCTTTGTCAGAAGCAGAAATTATGCAAGAGATGCGAGCAGGTTTACACTTGGGTCAAATATTGTAAAATCTGAGGAGAATGTTTTATTTAAAAATTGTAATGTCGTCTCCCGCCATTTTGAATTGACTTGAATTTCATGAAAATAAAAAAAAGT
Organism: Chiloscyllium plagiosum; assembly: GCF_037043375.1. NCBI lineage: Eukaryota > Metazoa > Chordata > Chondrichthyes > Orectolobiformes > Hemiscylliidae > Chiloscyllium > Chiloscyllium plagiosum. The sequence continues at coordinate 82,768,790 of NW_028270175.1, forward strand.
CGAGTTAACTATTGATAGTCTCGCCGTCATAGTCTAGGAGATCAACAATCCTGGATCTCGAGCGCCAGGAAACAAAACAGAAAAATTCAATCAACAACAAGCAAATGTGCATCAATAAAAGACCACAAGAATGTAATCGTTCTGCTAGCTTCAGAGTCTCGGGGCTGAGAGGGTCTCTCTCTCTCTTCCAGGCAACAATTTTTCACTTTCAGTTTTTTAAGATTCTGGTGATTCTAAGTGTCATGAAACATTCACATTCCAGAACAGTCAAAATTAGGGAGTTCCAATGCTAATAATATTTTCAAGCCTAGGTGTGCGTGCTTCTACAGTCGTCGACGATGAAGGGGGAAATACAATAGAGAATGTAATAGTCGCCCTCTGTGTCCCATTGGCTCAAATCAGGAAAGTGTGGACATTCTGAGCCAAGCAACTATAAATAATGCATGTTTGTACAAGCCAATTAAATTTGTTAGGCACAAGAGCTTACCGGGGCGTATTGAAGCATGTCACAAACATCAACGTACGTCCAATGATGGTTAAATGGGGTTTCACCGGTCATAATTCTGGGCAAGCAAGTTCTTTATTACAAATCTCTGTGAATCGTGAGATTCTTTTACCAACACTTGCAGTCCAGACTCTCGAGCCCTGGCGAGGACTTGCACTCATAAAATGTGGGTAAGTAGCGAGAACTGTAATAGCTTTTTAAACAGCATTCTGTCTCTGGCCAGCTTGCCTCGTCGTTTGGAAAGTGACAACGGCAACAATCCAGTTTGGGACGGTAATTTTGGGATATTTAGGGAACAGGGTGCCAGTCCCGTGGGAAGGTTTTGAATGTGTTCGCTGAACGCTGATTTTGATTGCAAATGTACGGGCTGATGGCTCTTAGCCACATTCATAAATTCAACAAGGGAAACGATTTTGCCCAAAATGGCGACTCCCCAGCTCATCGGATGCTGCCAGACCTGCTCTGCTTTTCAGTTACCACACTCTCGACTCTAATCTCCAGCATCTGTAATCTTCACGTTCTCCAATGAAATCGCCTAACTTAGGTGTTGCATTTAGTAGTTTATCATGGCGTTTCAGCGTGGCTTCCGTGGGGACAAATGCACGGAGTTCGGCCTGCACAACAGAACAAGATTGCCTTGACCCCGTCACCGCTGTTTTGATCTTATATGTAGAGTAGTTTGATCCAATCGTCACCTGCCTCGTCGTATGCGCAGAAACGTTACCTCGAGGCAAACAAAGAGGACACAAACAAAGACAAAACGCACAAACTGAGGCTGTATAGCCAATTCTCAAGGTCACCAAAAGTTAGTAGTGTTCAGCACAGGTTAGGATAATGTACTTAACCAATATCTGCAATTTTAAGTCGCCCCATGCATCACTCCCATTTACACTTACGCAAATTTAAACTGTTGAAAGCACTAATTCATTTCTGCAGAAGACCAAGTAATGAAGGGGACCATGCCAGCTCTGCCATTTTTTCAAGAAAATCTTGAGAGGCAGAACTTGACCATTAGCCCGTTTATTACAAGACTCATCATGGAGATATCCTCGGCCTTAAAAGTGGCTCGGTTGGATTCTGAAGTACAGAGCTGAAAATGTGTTGTTGGAGAAGCGCAGCAGGTCAGGCAGCATCCAGGGAACAGGAGAATCGACGTTTCGGGCATAAGCCCTTCTTCAGGAATGAGGAAAGTTTGTCCAGCAGGCTAAAATAAAAGGTAGGGAGGAGGGCATTGGGGGAGGTGCGTCGGAAATGTGATAGGTGGAAAGAGGTCAAGGTGAGGGTGATAGGTCAGACTGGGGTGGGGGGGAGAGGTCAGGAAGAAGATTGCAGGTTAGGAAGGCGGTGCTGAATTCGATGGATTTGACTGAGACAAGGTGGGGGGAGGGGAAATGAGGAAACTGGTGAAATCCGAGTTCACCCCTTGTGGTTGGAGGGTTCCGAGGCGGAAGATGAGGCGCTCTTCCTTCAACCGTCGTCTAGTTGTGCTCTGGCGATGGAGGAGTCCAAAGACCTGCATATCCTTGGTGGAGTGGGAGGGGGAGTTGAAGTGTTGAGCCACAGGGTGGTTGGGTTGGTTGGTCCGGGTGTCCCAGAGGTGTTCTCTGAAACGCTCCGCAAATAGCCTTGCGGCTACATGCGGAGCGTTTCAGAGAACACCTCTGGGACACCAGGACCAACCAACCCAACCACCCTGTGGCTCAACACTTCAACTCCCCCTCCCACTCCACCAAGGATATGCAGGTCTTTGGACTCCTCCATTGCCAGACCACAACAACACGACGGTTGGAGGAAGAGCGCCACATCCTCGGCCTAGGAACCCTCCAACCACAAGGGATGAACTCGGATTTCACTAGTTTGCTCATTTCCCCTCCCCCACCTTGTCTCAGTCAAATCCATCGAATTCAGACCACATTTAATCACCGAAATTAGATCTCCAATCCAATGCTGCAATATTGAATGAGCAGAAAGCAGTTCGGAAGATAAATGGCGTGTTGACCAAAATTTCAAGGGGATTTCTGTACAGGAATAAGGGTCTCTTAGTGCAACTGTACAGTGTCTTGGTGAGACCTCATCGCCGACATTGTGGAGTAATGAGTGCAGTTCTAATTTCCTTACATAGTAAAGCACAAACCTGACATTGATGGATTGCAGCAAAGAAAGACCAGACTGACCTCTGGGCTGACAAGCTTGTCGTGGGACCAGGTTTGGGGTGATATCCCACAAGCTTTCGGAGAATGACTGGAGATCTCAGGGACAAACTCACAAAGATTGAGACACATTGGAAGCAAGGATGATAATTCCCCGGGCTTGTACATCTAAAACAAGCAGCTACAGTATTAGGTAAAGGCATTGAGATTAGAATAAACGTCGGCAATCAGACACTGGCGAACCTCGGAATTCTCTCACAGATGAGGCAATAAAAACCAAGGCATCAAATATAAGGATTTCTGGCCACGAAAGTAATGGAAACAGTGCAGTCTATCGCTTTTGGGTAGAAGACCAACCATCATTATAGTTAGATTTTATAAGATGGCAGCTGAGTTCCTGTGGAACACCATGTTATACAAAACCATGGAATTCAAGTCATGAAACGTAGGCGAAAAAACATGTCTCGGGCGAAATGCCACAAATCTCGGTAAAAATCAAAAGAGAAGTAATGGTTACCTTAACACAGTGTCGTTCAATATTTAAATTATATATTGTAATGAAACATTTCTGTAAATGAAACACCTAAAGACTACAATCACTGACTGCAGCATTGTACCTTTCACGATGCGCTTCATCAGAGAAAGTGCAAACCGACTGAGCCTACACGGAATTCCAGTTCTCTGTAAATTTTGGTCCAGTGTGAAATTAAGTTCCTTCCAAATGTACAAGATATTACCACTTTCAAGCTCATTTCTCAGGCTTATCGAGCTGATTCCTTTCCTGTTGTAGCTGTGCTTCCATTTTCCAGGCAGTGGATTCTGAGGTTGCATTTTGCTGCTCAGTTAGCGCCAAGAGAGAGTTGTGTGGCAGTGAAATGGAGTTCGATTTATATATATAAAGTTCGTCAATTCACTAATTGCTTTACATCCACATCGTTTAATAAAAAAAGTTACAGGAAAACAAATTGTATATTGAATAGTCAGCAAAATCCGTTGAATTTTCATTGTATGTGAAGACAGGGCCTTCAGCCCAACAAGACCATCCAAATAGTAACTCATCCAGAGCCATTCCCCTCCTACTCTACATTCACCTCGGACAAATACACCTTAGCGACATGACCCTGTACACAATTTAACATGATCAGTTCACTGAACCTGCAAGTGTTTTTGTTGCGAGTGGAAACCGGGGCACCCCGAGGAAACCCAGATAGCCACGGGGAGAAGGTGTAAGTGCGCCAAGGTGGGATTCAAACCAGGGTCTTGTCGCTCTAGCTCTCTCTCTTCCAAACACCTCTGTCTCTTCCCATTCTACCACTCTCTCTACACCCTTACAGTCTCACTCCCTCTGACACACTGTCGCGCTCTCTGTCCTCTCAAACAATCTCGTTTTCTTTGCACTTGCACACACTCATCTCGCCCTAAGTCTATCTCACTCTCTCTGTCTGCTCACCGCACTCTTTTGTCGCAACCTCCCACTCTCTCTCACACACTTACACGAGTTCCTTTCCTTCACACTCTCTTTTTCTCCCTCTCCGGCACACTCTCTCTACCATCTCATACTCTCTATCACTACTCTCCACTCTACCTACCCCCTCCCACTCTCTCCCTCTCTCTCTACGTGCCTCGCATTCTCCCAACACCCGCTCTCTCTCCACCCCACTGCCTCTCTACCCCTTAAATATTCCTCTCTGTTACCTTTCCCACTCTAGCTGCCGCCCAAATTCTATCTCTCACCTCTACTCTCTCTATCTCCGCACTCCAACACCTGTTCGCCCACTCCCACTCTCTCCCCATTTTATCCCCTCACACTTTCTCCGACTGCATCTTTCTCACCCGACCATTTCGCACTCTGAATCTCACACTCCCCCTCTTCTTGCGTCCTCTCCTCACTCCCCATTCTGTTTCTACCCTCCAAATCTGTATCACCTCCCTCGCTGTCAACTCACTCTCTCTGTTTCTCATTCCCTCTCTCTCCAACCATTCTCTGTTTCACTCCCGCCTTCCCTTTCTCTCTGTCTCCAGGCACACTCTTTCTCCCCCTCCAACTACCTCCAACAAGCGCATCGTGATAGCCTACCCACCCACTATCACTTATCCTCTACAACCCTCCCACCTCTCTCTGTCTTTATCCCGCCATGCTCTCTTCACTAGCCCCTCTTTCTCTCACGCTCTCCTTATCTCACTCTCTCTGTCTCACTTAGTCACACACTCTTTCGTTCTTTCTCTCTGCACCAACCACTTTCTCTCACCCTTTCCTTGGTCTCACACCCTCTCTTTCTTTCTGCATATTCCTTCCCTCCATCTTTTCCCTCCGTGACTCTCTCTATCCCCTCTTATTCTCTCTATCTACAAAATCATTCTCTCACTATCTGCCTGCTCCATCTCACTCTCTCTTTAACTTAAACCTCCCACTCTGTCTCAGTCTATGCCCCTCACCATCTCTACCTCATTGTCTACGCTCTTCCACCATCTGTCCTCTCCTTCCCTCTATTTTCTTGCTATTTATAACCACTCCCACTCTCCCTCGACCCCCACTCTCTCCCCACACTCTCTTCTCCCTCACACTCTCTTTCCTCCCTCTCGATCTAGCCTCCACTCTCTCGATCTTCCCCCACTCACTTTTCTCCCTCCCACTCTCTCTCCCCACCCTCCACTCTCCCTCTCTCACTATCACTCCCTTTCTCCTCCCTCTAACTCTGTTTCTCCTCTGCTCCCAACATGTCTCTCTCTCTCGCACCACTGTCTTTCTCACTCTCCCAATCTCTCTCTCCCCACTCTCTCTTTCTCCTATGCTCCAACTCTGTCTTCACTCCCCATCTCTCTGCATCGCTGCGCGCTCTCTGTGCACCCCTTTTCTCTATTTCTCTCCAACCACTCCAACTGACTCTCTTTCTCTTGCCTCCTCCCATTCTGTCTCTCTGTACATCTGTCACACGCTCACCCTTCCTCCCTCTCTAACACTCCCACACTCGCTTCACATCCACACTCTCTCCGAAACTCATTCGCTCTCTCACCCACACTTTCTCTCTAACTACCTCCCAGTAAACCTCTCTCTCACCTACTCCCTCTCTCCCTCCCATGCTCTCTCACCCTTCCACTCTCTCGATCTCCACCTGCCACTCTCTCTCTCTTGCTGTCTCTTATCCTTCCAATTCTCGCTCGTGTTCCCCTCTCCCACGCGCCCTCTCTTACCCATCTTTCGCTTTCTCTCTCCTCCCTAAAGTCATTCTCGCTATTTCCTTCCTTCCTCCCCCTCTCTATCTCTTCCCCTCCAACTCTTCCTCTCTCCCCTCTAGCACCCTCTTTCTCCTCCCTCTCTCTTCACTGAACACCTCCACCTTCTCAGTCTTTGTCTCCACCTCTCACCTCCCTCTCTCTCTTTCAATGTCTTTCTGCCAACTCACTCTCTCTCGCACTATCTCTCACTGCCCCCATTGTCTCTCCACCTCATTCCCACTCTCCGCCCTCCTCTTTCTTTTTCTTTCCTGTCCCACTCTCCATCTGTCTCCACTACCTCCCCTCTATCTCCCTCCCACTCACTCTCTCCTGCCACTCTCTCTCGATGTCTCTCTCAATCCAAGAATCTCACTCCCCGCACTCCCACTGTCCCTGTATTTCCACCCAGTAACCTCACTCACCCCAACCAACTCTCTCGCACTCTGTTTCCTCCAACCACCACTCCCTCTCTCCTCATGCTCCCACTTTTTTCTGTCGTCCGCCACACTCTCTTTCTCCTCCTCCTCTCTCTCTCGCACTCTCTGCTCCAAGAAACTCGATCTTTGTCCCGAGCACACGTTCTCTCACTCCACGAATGTCTCTCGATCTCTCTCCACCACCACCCTATCCTTTCCCTCACACTCTCTGGCTAGATTTCTTCGAATTCGCTCTCACTTTCCTCTCTGACATACTCTCTATAACCCATTTCCAATCTCTCTGCCTCTTCTTCTTTACCCCCTGCCACTCTGTCTCTCTCTACCCCACTCCCGCAATCTATCTCTCTCTACCGCTCACTCTTCCTCACTGTCACCGAACGTACTCTTTCCCCCTCCAACTATCTCCGCCCTGCTAACTCTCTCTACCGTTGCAGTGTCTCCGTGTCTCTCCCATCTACCTGCACTCTCTCCCTCTGTCTCTCCATTTCTCCCACTCCCATCTCTCTCTCTCTCGCTTCCTTTCTCCCTTCCCACTCTCTCCTTCCCCTTCCACTGTCTCTATCTCCTCTTCCTCTCTGTTTCCACTTCCCATTCTCTGTCTTTCTCCCGCCCTCCAACTCTCTCATGTCACTCTTTGTATCACCACACACCTGCCTCTCCACCTCCCACTCGCTGCAACCAGTGGCTTTCGTGCTCTACATCCATCCCATCTCTCTTGAATCTACTATGACTCTCTCTCCCTCTCTACGCCACTCCCAGTCTTTCTCTGTCCGCGCCCCTGCCACTGTCGTGCTCTTTCCCACCCCCTTCCTCTCTCTCTTGCTCTCCTCATCACACACTCGCTGTCTCTGCACCAGTACTTTCTTGCGCTCTTTGTCTCCGCCCACCACTCTGTCACATCGGTCCCTTCCTCTCTGTCAATTGCTCTTTCCTTCTCCATTCTCCCCACACTCTCTCTATCCCCTCCGTGACTCTCTCTGCACCCCCTGACGTTCTCTCTCTTCTGCCTCATCCTTCCTCTATCTCTGCTCCCATCTTTCTCATTCCCTTATTCTCTTTAGCCCCACCCACTGTGTCAATATCTCCCCTTCCCATTATCTCCCTCTCTGTCTGCGACCCTCTGACTCTAACTTCAAACACAACCTCTCTTTCCCCTCTCTTTATCTACCCCACTCCCACTCTCTCTCTCTACGCCCTCCCACTCTCTCTCCCTCCAACTCTCGCCCTCCTCCTCCCACTCTATCTCTAGTACCCACTCTCTCCGTCTCTTCCCCAATCTCGCAGCACCCCACTCTCTCCCTCCTTCTCTCTCACTCTTCTTTGACTGTCTATCAGTCCCCCAGTCTCTCTTCGCCGCTTTTCTCTCTCTTCCCTCCCTCTCTCTCCTGTCCCCTCTCTCACTTCCCTCCAACACTTTCTCGCTGCCTCTCTCTCGTCCAACCAATTCGCCCTCTCCCCATCCTCTCACTCTTTCTCTTCCCCCACACTCTCTCCCCTCACAATACGTCACTCTCTGTCCCCTCAATCTCTGTCTTTCTCCTTCCACTTCCACTCTTTCTCTCCGCCCTCTTTCTCCCCACCCTCTCTCCTTCACAGCCACTCTCTCTCAACCCCCATGCACCGTCTCCCTCTCCACCACTTAGTCTCTAACCCATCTACTCTGTCTCTACCTGTTTCTCAACTCATTACCACGCTGACCTTCTCTCCCTGCCCAACTCCCACTCCCTCTCCACACCCACTATCTCATCACCAACAGTCTCTCCAAATCTCCCCCTACTCTGTCTCTCTCACCCCACCCTCCATGTCAACCATTCTATTCGCACTACGTCCTCTCTCTCCCCTTCCCACTCTCTAGCTAACTGTCACTCTCGCTGACTCCCCTCTCCCACTCTCTCTCCTCCACACTGTCTCTCTATTCTCGCTCCACTCAAACTTTCTCCATCTCTCTCTCACTCTCTCACTCACAGATGACTCTTTCTCTCTCCCACTCCCCTCTCTCTCTTGCTCCCTCTCTCCCCTTTCCAATCTGTCTTTACCCCACTGTCTCTCTCGCCTGGTTCGGTCTCCCACGCCCCTTTTGTCTCCCTCGTCTTCCCTCTTCCCCCACTATCTCTCTCTCAACCGCCCAATCTCTCTCTCCAGCCACTCTAGATTCCCAACAATTGTCGGTCTCACCACACTTTCTCTAACCTTCGACTATCTCTCGCTCTTTACACCCCGACAATCTCTCTTGCTCAAACTCACTCCCACTCGCCCTCACTACACCACTGCCAGCCTCTCTCTGTCGTTACCTCCCGCCACTCTCTGTTCACCAACCCTCCTTCTCTCCCTGACTCCCACTCTCTTCCTCTCGCCCCTTCCACTCTCTCTTTCTCTCGAAACCAACCACTCTCTCTCAATCCTTCCTTCCTCACTCTGCCTCATGTCCTCTCTCTCTTTCTGCCTCCCCCACTGTCTCCCCATCCCACTCCCGACTCTCTTAGTACGCCCTCCCAGTCTGTCTGCCTACTATCTCATTCTCTCTCCATCTCTGTCCCCTCGTTAACACTATCTCTTTCCATTTAACCCCTCTAAATCTTTCTCCCTCCACCCTCCTCCTACTCTACTTCTCTGTATATGACCCTTCCTACTCTCTCCAAACCTATTCTCTCTTTCATTGCTCTCTCTCCCACTTCCACTCTCCCTCCCTCTGCCCTGCAACTGACTCTCGTTCGCACTCTCATTCTGCACGACTCTCCCTCTACCACCTCTCTCTATCTCCTCCTCCCAAGCTCTCTTCTTCACCACTCTCTCTCTATCTCAATGACTCGACCCCCAAATCTGCCTCTCCCTCACCGTCCCAAAATATCTCACCTTCACTCTCTTTCCCCCACTCCTCTCCGCCATTGTCCCTTTGTTTTCCCAACCCACTCTCTCTCTTTCCCACCCTGACTTTCTCTCTCTATCCTGCTCTCTCCCAAAACCAATCTCCTTCTCTGCCCAATCGCACTGTCTTTTACATCCACCATATCTATCTTCCCTGTTCCACATTCTCTCTCTCGACCCACAGCCATTCTCTCTCGAACAATGCTTGCTCGCTATATCCCTCTCTCTCCCCTTCTCTATCCCCTCTCCTCAGCCTCTCACTCCACCCTCTTTCTCCCACCACTCTATCTCTTCCATTTCTCTCCCTGCTATTACTCTCTCTCCATCCCCTTTATATTTCCCCCACTCTCCCGCTCTCCCCTAACCCACACTCTCTCTTTAACCTCCACCCAGTCTGTCTCACACACACTCTTTCATCCCTCCCCATATTTTCTCACTCACTCTCTTTCTCTCACGCCGTTCGACAGTCTCTCTCTCCCCATACACACTTTCTCCCCTTCTCTCTCTTTCTTACCCACTCACACTTTCTATCTCCCTCTCTACCCCATTATCTCTCTCTCTGTTTGTTCCCCTCTAACTATTGCTCTCTCTCCCTCCCTCTATTTCTCTGTCCTTCTCCCTTCCCAAACAATCTCTCCTATTCCCACTGTCTCTCCTCAACATTCTCTCATACACCTCCCAATCTTTCTCTCTCCCCACTCTCTGTCTCCCCATTCCACTCTCTCTTTCCCCCTCTCTTCCCTCCAGTCACACGCTCTCTTCCTCTCCAACATTCCCTCCGACACCCATTCTCTTCCTCTCCCTCAACTCTCTCTCATCCCATCTATCTGTATCTCTCTTCACCCTCCATTCTCTCTGTATCTATCCCTCCTCCTCTCTCTCTCCGAGTCCCTCTCTCGCTCTCCACTCATTTTACTCCCCTTCTCTCCTCTCCTCATCTCTCTCATTCTACCTCTATTTCACTCTCCCCTCTCTCTCTGTCCCCACCATTTTCTCTCTACGTCACGCACTTGCTTGACCCTCTCTCATCTCTCTATCTCTACCACCTCCCTCTGTGTCTGTCACTCCCGAAAGCTCTCGCTGCACACATTTTCTCTCTCCCCATTCCAATCTCTCTCCCCCGGTTTCTATCTCTGCGGTCAATCTTTCCCCGTCTCTCTCTCTCTCCATATCTCCCTCACTCGCTCTGTCTCTGTCCCATTGCCCTCTTTCTGTAGCTGTGTCTCCCACTCAGCGTTCTCTCATCCCCATTCGCTCTGTCTCACCAATATCTCTCTCTTCCCTCCCCTTTCTCTCCCTTCAAACTCTTCTTCACCACACTCTATTCCGACCTCCTACTCTCTCTCTGTTCCACACTCTCGCTTTCCCCTCCCAGTTTTGCTCCCTCTTCCACTCTCTCTTGCTCAACCGCTGGCCCACTCTCTCCGTTCCTCGCTTACTCTTACTTCCTCTCTGCATCCCTCCCAGCCCTCTCTACACCGAAAACATACTCTCTCCTTCTCTACCCCAATTAAGCTGTCTCTCTCTGTATCCCCTCCCACACATTCGTTCTCTCCCCCTTTCTCAATCACTCTCTCATTCCACTCTCACACCCTCCTCCATCTCACTCTATCAATATCCTCCTCACACGCACTCTCCGCGCTCACTCTCTCACTCCTTCATTCCCTTTCTCTCTACTCCTCCAGTGTTCTCTCATCCCTCCCTCTCCCTCTTTCTCTCCTGCCCCCCGTTCTGTCTCTCTCTCCCCAACTCGCCCTGTCCCCTCAAACTTTCTCGCTGTCTTCATCCCTCCTAACTGTGTCTCTCCCCATCCCACTCTCTCTTTGTCCCACCACTCTCTCTCACTTATCCACGCTCTTCCTCTGTCTCGCTCCCCATCTCTATTTCTCTCCCTCCCCATCTAACTCTCTGTTTCCCCATCCCACTCTCTCTGTCTCCCACATTCTCTTTTACCACACTCTCTCTCGCTCTCTGCAGCAGTGCCACCTTCCTCGCGATACCACTCCCATGTTCCTACTGTCTGTACCGTCCTACTCTGTCTCTTTCTCATTCCTCATTTTCTATCTCCATTTCTTTCTCTGTCTGTGTCTCCCAACCCACACTCAGGCCACACTGAGTCCCGCATACCACCCACTCCCTCTTTCTACTCCACATCTCTCTCACCCATCTCACCCTCTCTACCTCTCGCTCTCTCTTTCTCCAGCCACATCACCCACACTCTCTGTCCTCATTCCTCTCTCTCACTCTCAGCCCCAACTCTCTCTCACCTCAACTCCCTCCCTTTCCACTCTGTCTTTCTCCCCGTCTCTCTCCTCACTCAGTCTCGCTCCCTCCTCCCCATCGCTCTTCCCTATGCTCCTTTCTGCCACCCCCGCCACCCACTCTCTCATACCCTCACACTCTCTCTCCCCTGCCCTTCCATTCTCTCTCACTTCCAATTTTTCTAGCCCCTCACGCGCTCTCGCACTCTATGCTTTTCCCACTTCTCTGTGCACCACTCCCACTGTCTGTCGCTCTCTACTCCACTCGCACTCTCTCTCTGTCAGTACATGCTCCAAAACTTTCTCTCTTTCCCGCGACCACTGTTTTCTCTCTCTCTGTCCACCGTCACACTCTCTTTCACCGATCCCACTCGCTTTCTCCATCCCACTCCATCTCTCCCCTCCGTTTATCGCTCTGTCCCCCTCCCAGACTCTCGCACACAATCCTACTGCACATCTCTCTCTCCCGCCGCCCATTCCACTCTTTACCTATCTCACTCGCTCACTCCCCCTCACAATTTTCCCTCGCCCTCCCTACCACTCTTTCTTAGTTTAATTTTCTATCTACACCCAATTTCTTTCTCTTCTGTTTATACTGTCTCTCTTGCCTCTCTCTCTACATTAATCTCACTTCAGCTTCTCTCTCAAACCCTCATTGCCACGCATCTCAATCTCTCTCCTCTATCTCCGCATCCCAGTCGCTTTCTCGTCCCTTCCCATTCTCTCTCCCCATCCCACTCTCCATCCTCCCCTCATACTGTTTCTCTCTCCTCCTCTAACCGTCTCTCTCGCTCCTACCACTTTCTCTCTCTCTCTCACCCACTCCCCTCACTCTCCTCCTCCCTCTGTCTTCCCCATCTCTGAAAGTCCACATTGCACTATACCACATCCCACGATATCTCTCCCCTGCACAGCCTGTCCCCTTCTTCGCTCTCAGTCCCCATTCTGCCCCTCTCTTTCCTATCATACACTCTCCCCCACTATCTCTCTCCCATTCTCTCTCCACTCCTACAGTCTCTGCCTATATCCTTCCGCTCACTACTCCCACTCATCTCTCTTTCTCACACTCTCTTTCATTTCCATCTCCTATTATCACTTGTCGCTGACCCACTGCCATCTCTCTCTCTCACCCTGTCTCCCCAAATTCTACCTCTCTCCGCAACCTCTGTCTTCCTCTCTGGCATCTCACGATCTGTCCCCCTCTCTCTCTCCTCACTCTCTCTCTCTTCCAAACTTTCTCGTTCTGTCCTTCCTTCCCACTCTGTATCCCCTGCACCCTCTCTCCCTCTCTCACAGTCTCTCCGCCCTCCCACAATCTGTCTTTCTCCCCTGATGCCCCACTTTCTCCCTCTCTTCGTCACTCTCGCTCGCTGCATGCATTCCTCCCACCACTCTCTCGATTTCACGCCCACTCTTTCTCTCAACTTCCCTGCTGATACACTCTCTTTCTGTAGCCCCTCATACTTTTCCTCTCTCTCTCATCATTTCTCACTCCGTCTCTCATTCCTTTCTCACTCTCTCCCTATCCCACTTTATCTCTCTCGACCTCCCACTCTCTCCCACACAATTTCTCCCCCAATTCGTTCTCTCACCCTGCCAATCTCTCTCCCTTCCACTCTCTCTATTTCCCTCTCCCACTCTGTCTCTCCTGCACTCTCACCTCTCACTCTCTCTATGTCATTCTTCCGCAGTCCCTCTCTCCCCGCTTGCTCCGTCTGTGCCCTCCCACTCTCTCCATCCCTCAAAATCTCCACGTGCTCCACGGTCTTTCTCTCTGCCTCCCCGAATGCCCTCTCTCGCTCTCTCTTTCCCTCTCTCCCCTTTTCCGCTCCCTCTCTCTCTCTCCCCTTAATCTCCCCGTCCCTATCTCATCTTCTCCTACCCCACTCTCTCCCACTCCGACTCCCTCTCTCCCCCCACTCATTTCCGCCCATCCACTCTCTATCTTCCACTCCCAATCTCTCTGCTACTTCCACTCTCTTTCTCTCCCCTTCCAATCTCTCTTCTCCAACACTCTGTCTATCTCTCCGCTCAATCTGTTTCTACAGCAGCCTCTCGCTTCCCCCAAGCTCGCTCTCGCTCGCTCGTTCCCACGCTGTCCTCCCACTGTCTCCATTTCTCTCCATCTCCACGATTCCCACTCTCTCGATCTCGCCTCAGATGTTCTCTCGTTCACTCTGTCCCTACACACTTTCTCCCTAGCCCTCTCCCCGCTTCCACACTCTCTCTGTCTCTCTACTCTTACACTCCCGCTCTCTCTCACGTCTCCCCCTCCTCATTCTCCGTCTCCCGCGCTCCCAATCCCTCTCTCCCCTCTCCCGCTCTGTCTCACTCTATCTTTGCCTTCCACTCCCACTCTCAATCTCCCCGCCTGTCGCCCACCCATTCTCTCTCCTCTCCCACTCTCCCGTTTTCTTTCCACTCACCGTGATCTCCCTCCCCAACCTCCTACTCTTGCTCAAACATACAAAACTAGTCTCTCCCTCTCCCTCAGGCACTGTCTGTTCCTCTCTCCACCACACCATATAGTCTCTCTTTCTGTTTGCCCCTTCCCACTCTATCTCTTTCTGCCCACCTCCAATCCCCCCTCTCTCTCCCTCGACAGCCCGTCCACTCTCCCTGTGTCTCTTACCCCCACACTCTGTCTTTCATATTAACCCCATCACACGCTGGCTCTCTCTCTCCCACTCCCACTCGCTCTCTGTCTCTCCCACGTCCTTCTCTCTCGCTCTCTACATCCCATCTCCCTCTCTCGAAACCTCTCACTTTCCAACTTCTCTCTGTCTCCACCTCCACCCTCAACTGCTCTCTCTGTCTCTCTATCACCCTCTTCTCTTTCTACTCTCGCCCTCCTCTCTCTCCCCCTCTCCCTCTCCCTCTCCCACACTCTCTCCTCCACTCCCAAACTCTCTATACGCTCCCCTCTCTCCCCACCTCCTCTCTCTATCTGTCCCCCTCACTCTCTCTCCTGAACTGCCACGCCCTCTGCACGCTCCCCTCTCCACCCTCCCCCTCTCTTGCTCTGTCCGTCCTTACTGTCTCCTCGACACTCCCATTTTCTCTATGTTCTCCTCATCTGTCTCGCTCTCCCCCTCCCACTCTCCCGGGCACTGTTTACCCCCTACCCCTCTCCCTTGTTCCATCCACACTCTCTCGCCCTCTCTCCCTCCCACGTTCTCTGTGGCTCTCTCTCACACACTCTCGCCCTCTCTCCCCTCCAGTTCCTTCTCTCTCTCTCCACACCCCCACACTCTCTCTCTTTCACCTCCTTCCACTCTCTCTGTTCCCCATCCACTCTCTCTGTGTTTAACCCCTCCCACTCTTTCGCTCTTTTTCGTACCCCCTCCCATTCTGTCTCTTCGCAAACCATCCCACTCTCTCCCTCTGTCTCTCTCCCAATATCTCTCTGCACCACTCTCTCTCTTCCCCAACTCTCTTTCCCCACTCTCCTTATCTCTCCCCCCATCTCTCTCTGGCCTCCCACTCTCTCGCTGCCTCACCCCTTCCCTGTCTGTGTCTCTTCTACTCTTTTCCTCTTGATCTCTCTCTCCCTCCCCTCTGTCTCACTCTCTCTCCCTCCGTCTTCCACGTTCTCTGTCTCTCTGACACCTTACCCTCCCTGACTCGCTCTATCTTCTGCTACCTTTCTGTTCTGTCTCTCCTCCCTAGCTCACGCTCCACACTCTCTCCCCACCCCCTTGCTCAATCTCTCTATCCACTCGCACTCTCCCCGACCCTCCCACACTCTCTGTCCCCCTCCCATTCTGTCACACATATGTTTCACTCTCGCCCTTAAATCCTCCCACTCTCTCTCTCTTCCCACTTTCCCCCTCTCTCCCCTGCACTCTCTCTCCACGCAATCTCCCCCACACCACCTCTACCGATTTCTCTCTCTCCCCATCCAACTCTCTCTTTATGCACCCCATTCACACTCTCCATCGCACTCACTGTCTCTCTCCCTCTTTCCAACGCCCTCTCTCTTTCCTCGACACTCTGTCTGCCATAACACGTTTTTCCCTTTCCCTCCACCCAATTCTGCCTCTGCCTTCCATTCTCTCTCCGTCTCCCAACCCTCTCTCTCACTCTCTCTAACCCACCTTCCAATCCCTTTCTCTCAAAATCTCTCTCAATCTCCATCTCTCATCCCATTTTCTCTTTGTCCGACTCATCGAACCCCGCCCACCTCATTCTCTCTCTACTCCACTCCACCTCTCTCTCTTATTCTCTGTCTTCTACTTTCATCTTCTGTCTCTCTCCCCCTCTCTCGCTCTCTTTCTGTCTGTATTTGTGTCTCTGTCCCTCCCCACTTTCTCTCTCTCTGCCCCCTCCCATTCTCACGCTCTCTCTACCACCCAGTCTCTCTCGCTCCCATGCTCACTCTCTCTCCCCCACACTCTCTCTCCCTTTCGCTCCCCTCCCCATAATATTATTTCATTATCTCTCTTCCTCTGCTCTTTCCGCCCTCTCTCTGTCTCTCTACTCCACTCTCTGTCTGCCCGTCTGTGCTCCTCCAAGTCTCTCTCCCCACTCTTTCTTCCCTCTGTTGTGGTTCTTTTCGCTGAGCTGGAAGTTTTTGTTGCAAACGTTTCGTCCCCTGGCTAGGCGACATCATCAGTGCTTGGGAGCCTCCTGCGAAGCGCTTCTTTGATGTTTCTTGTGTTTATTGTGGTCTGTCCCTGCCGCTTCCAGTTGTCAGTTTCAGCTGTGCGCTGTAGTGGTTGGTATATTGGACATTCCAACACTTCCTCCCTGTCTGACAGATACATGCATACCAACAACACGCAGTAGCTTTTCCTTGAATATGCTCTGCATTTCAATTGTAACCATTCCCTGCAGTGTCCTTCCCATCCGCTATGCATTCAAACTCAGGCCTAGTGGCATCATAATTGCCTTTTCTCAGCTGTAACTCTTGCCCTCTGTCCTTATAAGTCTATCCCTTTCCATCGCTCAAGGGAACCTGACAGAATTGTGATCACTGTTACGAAACTGCTCACCAACCTCCAAATCTATCACCTGAACTTGATTCATCATCCAGTACCAAATCCAATGTGGCCCTCTCCTTTTGTTCATGTATCTGCATAATGTGTCAAAAACCTTCCTGTTCACATAGGAAAAATAACTGACCCATCTGCAGGACTCGAACTATCGCGTTTCTGGACAAATTTTGAGAAGTTATATTCCACAATAACAACTGCCCTGTTATTTTTGTTCCTATCCAGAATCATCCTTTCAATCCTTTTCTCTACATCTCTGGAACTTTTTGGAAGCCTGTACAAAATCCCAACAGTGTAACCTTACCTTTCGTTTTTATGACATCAGCTAAGTAGTCGAGACCTCATCAAGCATCCTTTCTGCCACCGTAACATTGTCCTTGACTAACAATGCCAAACCTCACCCTCTTTGGCCACCTTCGCTTTTCTACTGAGTATCTCCCCTGGAAACCGCAACGCCCATTTCTGTCCTTGCTCTATCCATGTCTGCGAAATCGCCCCTACGTCGAATTTCCAGATACCAAACCATGCCACAATTTCACCAACCTAATTCCAAATGCTCCTGGTTTTGAAGTTTACACACTTCAAGACAGCTTCCTGCCAACTGATAAACTCCTGCGATCTTGAATCCTAATTTATGATCTCGCTATTCACAACCTACTATACACATTGGTTTCCCATCCCATTGCTGAATGAATGTTAGACCACCTCGAAGATTATTAGCCAATTCCACTCGCTCCCTCCCGCCACAGGATATTGGCACACCTCTGGTTTAGGTGCTGTTTCTAGAGGTCCCACCTCCCCCAGATGTTGCCCCAAATTTCCAGACATCCGAATCCCTCCCTACTGCACCATCACGTAGCCACGCGTTCAACTCCTCTCACTCCCGTTTCCTTGCCTCGCTAGCACGTGGCACGGGTAACAAACCAAAGATAACAACTCTGTTTGTTCGAGCTGTATGTTTCCTTACTAGCTCCCTGCATTCTGCATGAAATCTTGATCCTTTTACCTAACCATTTCTTTGTTACCTATGTGGATCACGGCTTTGGTCTGCTCCGCCTCCCCCTCAATGATCCCAAAAACACGATCTATGATATCACAAACTCTTGCACCTTGGAGTCAACATACTAACCCTCAGTCTCGTTTGTTCCCATGAAACTCCGATCTTTCCCCCACAATATGGAATCCCCAATGTCTAATGCTTGCTGCCTCTCCCCTTCTCTTCTGAATAAGAGAGACAGACTCTGTGCCAGAAACCTATACGCTGTGGCTTACCCATGGTCTGTCGTCCCCCGCTCAACAGTATCTAAAATGCTATACTTGTTACTGAGGGGAATGGCCACAGGAGATCCCTGAACTGTCTACCAGTCCCCTTTCCGTCATCTGACTGTAACCCATCTCCTTTTTTATCCTGTAATTGAGGTGTGACTACCTTCCTATAACTCGTCACGATTATCCCTTCAGCCGACTGAATGATCCGAAATTCATTCCGCTCCAGCTCGTTCCTTAACCGAATTGCTGAGGAGCTGGCTTTGCACGCACTTATTGCAGATAAAGCAAAAGGGACATTAGTGGTAACCTCTACCTCCCACATTCTATTGGAGGAGCATTAAAATGCCCGAAGCGCAATTTTCTCTGTTCTAAATTCCAGAAGATATTATTGGAAAACGATATCTACGAACATTACCAGTCCGGCGCACAGAATGTATTTTTGGTGTGTGGAACAGAATGCGTGGGGGACACTAAATAAGTAGCACTTCGGATAACGCAACCACACAAGTATATTGCCTCACTTTCTCAAGAGTCCCGTGGCTGCTCCTGCTCAGTGTACGCTCCACCTATTCACAAAGTAAGTTTTGAAAAGCAGTAATTTACCTTGCTGGTAGCCACCTGGTCATAGCTCCTGTTGCTCCTGTCGTGTAAAATTGGAGGTCATTGACGCTCGAGTTAAGTTTTTAAAACACCAATTTGAGTAACTCTTGCCAATCATTTTGGCTGTGATATCGTGAAGTGTAACACCCTCTGGAAATCTCGTGGACACTCCCATTATTTTCAACAAATAATTTTATCAACTTTAAGGTTGAGATAGGGATCCTAAACAGTCAATTAAGACTCTTGGAAAACGGTCCACAAATGCAGGAATAGGTAGGAAAAGTGCTAGTTGTATTGCTACATGTGCTTTTCCAATTACTTGGCATGTACAACGTGTTTGTGAAAATGCAACTGTATCCTTGTGAAGTCAACAATTGTTGGAGATGCTGGGGAGACAATGGCCTGGCAACTTTATGACTAAAACTGTAACCAGTGACAGAGGGGTCAGACTCTGGATTCGAACCTTGCCACGGCAGATGGTGGAATTTGAAGTGAATAAATTATCTGGAATTTTGGATTTTATGAAGCGCTTGTCGATTGTCAGCAAGAACCTATATGGCTCACTAATGTCCTTCACGGAAGCAACTCGGTCATCTTCACCTGGTCTGGTCACCTGGTCTGGTTTATCTTTGAAAGTTGCCACCCAGGTAAATAGTGCGGTGAAGAAGGCATATGGCGTACTGGCTTTTATTGGTAGAGGAATTGAGTTCCGGAGTACTGAGGTCATGTTGCAGTTGTATAAGACTCTGGTGCGGCAGCATCTGGAGTGTTGTGTGCAGTTTTGGTCGCCATACTATAGGAAGGATGTGGAGGCACTGGAACGGGTGCAGAGGAGGTTTACCAGGATGTTGCCTGATATGGTAGAAAGATCGTATGAGGAAAGGCTGAGGCACTTGGGGTTGTTTTCATTGGAGAAAAGAAGGTTTGGGGTGACTTGATAGAGGTGTACAAGATGATTAGAGGTTGAGATAGGGTCGACAGTGAGAATCTTTTTCCACGTATGGAGTCAGCTATTACAAGGGGGCATAGCTTTAAATTAAGGGGGGGTAGGTTTGGACAGATGTTAGGGGTAGGTTCTTTACTCAGCGAGTCGTGAGTTCATGGAATGCCCTGCCAGTAGCAGTGGTGGACTCTCCCTCATTATGTGCATTTAAGCTGGCATTGGATAGGCATATGGAGGATAGTGGGCTAGTGTAGGTTAGGTGGGCTTAGATCGGCGCAACATCGAGGGCCGAAGGGCCTGTACTGCGCTGTATTCTTCTATGTTCTATGTTCTATATAGATGACAGCCCCAGGCCCAATGCTGTTGACATTAGGAATGGGCAAGCAGCCTCTCCGCTGTTTGAATCTCTTCAAATGATAAAAAAAAGATCTGGATGGTCGCAGAGACCGGAAATGTACAACAACACATGGACTGCAGTACTTCAAGAAGGCAATGCGACGACAACTTCACAAGCGAATCTTGTAAAGGAAAATAAATTCTCCCCCAGATAGCAACATGCATACCGTATTATTGAGTCGACATGATGACGACAATCACGGAAGAGAGACAGCAGGGTCATAATTCAATTTAATCCAAGAACGGGATGTAACCTACATGGGTATGTTACATACGATTATGGGGACAAGACTAAAAGAAAGACATTTACATCACATTCCATTCTACCTCAGATAATCATCGACAATACTGGTTTTCCCTTTCCTACGACTTGTTGAACTCACTCCTTCTTCCCTTCAAAACAGACATTCCTGATACCAACATCATTCACACTGGTTTCCAGGTTTTTTCAGTACCGATGTATGGTCAGTAGATTTGCAATGCTAACTCTCAACAGGGATTTCCATAACTGTGCAGTTTCACGAGCATTTTCCATTTTATTTTTTCAGACCTCCAGCATCTTTTCATTGATTGTTTTAACATTTAATGTTGTCATTAAATGGGATTTTGTCATTGTTGACAAGGGCAGCATTTGTTGACCATCAGCAATTGACCTTTACTCTGAACATTCCCCAAGGAAGTATGCAGCCAAGCACATGCTCGTGTCTCTGAACTTACTTTTAATCTTGAACAGATAATAATCTTAGCTGTCTTTAGCAAACGACATCACGGGAACAGCTAAGTTTTTAGCTGCTTCTTCTCCAGTTGTTATTCGCGAAGTCCTGGTTTTCTATCATTTGAATTTAATTTCTGCCGTTACCTGTGGTTGAAGTTGAAACAGTGACTTCACTGTAATAACGTGGGCCTCTGAATTGTCAACCCAGTGACGTTACTACTCTCAATGGTGTTCCTGTCGTGAAGTAACTTCAGACAGAAGAACTAGTTCGTGATAAAAAAATTCAATTCCGAAGACAGGTCAGAAGAGAGCTGGAACCGTTCAGTGTGAATTTTATCAGGGCGTAGTTGATGGTTTATTCAGCAGAGACGAGGACTGGGGATATTATAGAGTTGCTAGTGAACAGGTTTGTTGGTGAAGAGAACACAGAGACATAGATCAGTTCAGAGCAAAGTGGATTTTTTAAGGTTGTAAACGTTTTCTTCACAGATGTTTGTGAGTGTGGCGGTCTGAAATTCAGGAATCATGAATGGAGTTCGTAAAAGAAACTTAAGACAAGAGATTTTGACTTTTCCAAATATAAATTATGGAATAGAATTGAAGTTTAACCTGGTGTATGGAATTAATAAATGTCAAGATCTCGAGGGACTTACCAGGAACACCAACTGCAGTGAGGATGGGATATTAACCTGCCTGAATTAAGAGCAGTATACCGTATTTCAGTTATGGTAATGCTTGCCAAGAAAGATAGGAAATGCCTAAGAATAAGTGTCTGTTGTTCATTGTTGAAACATTCCAGTCCATTGCTCCCAGATTCTGATCTCCCCTTCCCTTGTCTCCGCAGACAATACTCCTGCTGCAACAATGAGACGACACATTGAATGAAGCCCGTTACAAATAGGAGAGCGAAAGCCACCGTGATCTGTTTAGAATCCATGGAGTCTGAAATCAGTCAGTCACTGAAAAAAACATTTCCAGTTAAATCCTTTCAGTACAGAATTTTCACGTCATTGTAGTGACTGGACTGGATTGGATGTTAACATCGATGGCCATTGCTCTCATCTTCTGTAGTCAATTGTCCTCGCAAGCCGTGGCGAGGCAGAATGATGAACGTTTTCTTTTTGCAGATTATATGATTATGCCGTCTTATGCGTTTCCAATGCTGTAACCACCTGACTCCTAACGCCCCAAAAACACACAATTGAGAGTGTTTCAGCCCAATGAACTCTTCTTCACTGGAAAAAAATCTTCAACTTTTTAATCACGGGATACGTTTGCCCTGACCGTACACAGAATGTATACATTTTTCAAGAGTTTCCTCTCAATGCTCGAATAAGGCAACTTTGTAACTTCAGCACTCAATGCGCTTCCATTTTGTTCTACAAACTGACAATTCTCATACTGCAGTTTATATCCTTTAAAGCAGCAATATGTACACACTTTTACTTAGACCAAAGTCACACATGGCATTTACAATGAACTTCTTCATTAAAACCCTGGATTAATGAGTCAGTATCTGAATAAATATGACCCTGGCGAGGAGACAGAATGGAATGGTCACAGTGGCTGTCGAGACTGCATGGGGAGGACAATGATGTTCTGGATCAGTGGTGCTGGAAGAGCACAGCAATTCAAGCAGCATCCGAGGACAGGCAAAATCGACGTTTCGGTTTCCAGCATCTGCAGTCATTGTTTTTACCCAGTACAATGATGTTCCCCAGTCATCATCACTCTTACTGACAACTGAAATGAAATATTAAGGCAAAGCAAGGAAACCGAGGATATTTGGGAGATGGAATGCCAATCGACAATGAACAAAACAGGATAACTTTAAATACAGGAAATAATGTTTTGTACATACACTGTTTAATTTTCTGGGTGTACGGTTTAATAATATTTCTCATATCTGCTCAGGGTACTCAGAATTGAAAACAAAGACATCGTAACACAATGCACAGGACGTCATGGTGATTACAGGAGAACAACAATAGAAATGTAGTGCAGTCCGTGCTGGTGCAGCCATTGTGAGCTTATTGACCACTGTCTTTGCTGCAATTAATGCATGAAACTCCTAAGACGCTGAAACAGGCCATTCGGCCCATCAACCCTACCCAGACCTTCCAAAGAGCATTCCGCCTATATCCACCCCTATTCCTCATGGCTAATGCACAAACTCTACAGACCCATGGATAATATGGGCAATTTAGCATGACCAATCCACTCTAACCTGCATATCTTCAGACGGCAAGAGGATCCAAGCAGACATAGGAAGAATGCACAAACTCCACATAGACAGGCAGACGAAGTTGGAATTGATTCCGGGTCTCTAGCGTGGTGAAGTAGCGGTGATAGCAGCAGTGCCCCCTCCAATAAACAACCATACAGCCACAATGATATGTATTAAACGTTTCTGGACCTCTGTAGACAGGTTTGTTCAGTCAAGGATTTAGAGTCATAATCGCTTTCCTATTATTTTGTTCTGTGAAGTGCAACTGCCTCCAAAATGTGTTTCCAAACAAATATAATTTCCTGAGGTTTGAGAATTTGCACAGTGCATAGGATAAGCGAGCGTGACTGAGGGAAGAAATATTGGAGATGGTGGATTGATTATGTGTAATCATTCAATCTGCCTTGGCTATGGGAGTAATGGGATTGTTAGAAAATAAGCATACTTCTCTGTTCTCAAATCGAAACATACATTCTGTAACTAAAGATCAGTCATTACAATGTATGCAAAAGCATTGGAAGTCTTTTTTCAGTACAGATGCTGGAGGGGAGACTTGCTTCAGACAATGTGGTTTTTACAGACAAACGGCATGGATTTGTTAGCCAAGATTTCTATCAGACAAACGCAATTCCGATGTTTATTCCAGGTTCAGACTGAGTAAATGAGGGTCATGCTGTTAAGGTTATCTATATCAATGAACTGTGACGAAGTATCATTTACTGGACGTCAACTAAAGTCTGATTATGACGTTGGGGAAGAAGACAGAAAAAAGAGAGAACTTGGGACATGGCTACTTAGACTGGACCTAGGGACAATAATATAACCCAGCCATCAGTATTGGACCGTTATTCTTTACATCTCGTATGAAGGGCAGATTCAAGAATACATCTACAATGAGGAATGATGAGAGATAATATTAATGAAATTCGTTTATTTAACTGGAAATTAAAGGACAAAATGTCTTTCTGTGCATTCCAAATTGCAGAAAGTACAAAGAGGTAAGAATGTAAAAATACACTTGTAAGATTGATCTGCATAAATTGAAATGTGGAGTACAAATCTAAGGATATGGTGGGTAAACTTTATCAATCATAGAAGGAAGCATATGCCAGGTATAGACAGGAGAGATCAAATGAAACGTTTGAAAAGTATAAAGGCAGGAAGAATATACTTAAGAGGGAAGTAAGGAGTGCAAAAATGGGACATGAGATAGCTTCGGCAAGTATAGTTAAGGAGAATCCAAAGGGATTTTATAAATGCAACAAGGGCCAAGATCAGCAAGGCAGCATATGTGTCTTGCCGCAGGAGATGGGAAGATACGAAACGAAAATTTTCCATCAGTGTTTACAATGAAGAAGGACGTGGAAGATATCAAATATTGGTAGACAGATGGTGACAACTTGATACATATCCAAATTACAAAGGAAGAGATGTTCGATGTCCAGAAAGGAATAAAAGTCGACAAATCCCCCGGACCTGATCAAGCGTACCGTCTCTGTGGGAAGCTAGGGGAATGTGTGCTCGGCCCCTTGCTGAGATATTTGTGTCGTAGATAGTCACAGTTTAGGTGCCGAATACTAGAGGTTGGCTCAGTTGGTGTCACTATTTAAGAAAAGTGATAAGGTAAAGTTAGGAAACTATAGACTGGTGAGCGTGACATTAGCGGTTGGTAGATTTTTGGGGGGACAGGATTCACATGTATTTAGATAGACATGGACCGTTTTGGTAAATTCAGCATGGCGTTGTGCGTGAGAACTTGACTGATTATTTTGAAGAATTAACAAAGATTCTTGATGTGAGCAGAGTGGTAGATGTCATCTAGATGAACTTCAGTAAGGTGTTCGACAGGGTTGCCCATGGGAGAATATTTAGAAATTTTAAAGCTCATGGAATACAGTGAGAACTGGCCATTTGCCGACAGAACTCGCTCGAAGGTGGAAGACTGATGGTGGTAGCGGAGCGTTGTTTCAGACTTAAGTTGCTGACAAGTGCGAGGCCAAAAGGATCAGTGAAGGGTCCATGGCTTTTTGTCATTCAAGTAAAGGATTTGGATGTGACCATATGAGGTTTAGTAAGTAAATTCGCAGATGACGCCAAAATTGGAGGTGTCTGGGACAGTGAAGAAAGATTACCACAGAGCATAATGGAATCTTGATCAGATGGGCTAATGAACTGAAAAGTGGCAAATGCAGTTTAATTTAGATAACTGTGAGGGACTTTATTTTGGCAAAGCAAATCAAAGCAGTACTTGTGCACATAATAGTAAGGTCCTGCTGAGTGTTGCTGAACACACAGTTCTTGGGGTGAAGGCTCATATTTCCTTGAAAACGGCATTGCAGGTCGATAGGATAGTGAAGATGGCCTTCGGTATGTTTTCATTTATTTGTCAGAGCATTGAATACATGAGTTGGGATATCATTTTGCGGGTGTACAGGACATTGGTTCGGCCACTTTTGGAATATTGCACGCAATTCGGATCTCCTTCCTGTCGGAAGGTTGTTGTCAAACCTGAAAGTATTCAGAAAATATGTACAAGGACGTTGCCAGCGTTGGAGGATTTGAGCTAAAGGAACAGGCCGAATAATCTGGGGCTGTTTTCCCTGGACATTAGGAGGCTGATTGATGATCTTACAGAAGATTGTAAAACCATGTGGGGCATGGATAGGATAAGTAGACAAGGCATTTTCAATGGGGTGCGATAATCCAGAACAAGAGAGCATAGTTTGAGGGTGAGAGTGGAAATGTGTAAAAAGGGACGTAAGGCAGAACTTTTTCACGCAGAGAGTGGTGCATATATGGAATGAACTGCCAGAGGAAGTGGTGGAGGCTGGTATAATTACAGCATTTGAAAAGGCATCCGGAATAGTATATCGATAGAAATGGTTTAGAGGATATGGGCCATGTGCTGGAAAATGGGAAGGGATTAGTTTAGAATATCTGATTGGCGTGGACGAGTTGAACCGAAGAATATGTTTCTGTACTGTCCATCTCTATGACTCTTTGGCTCTAATCATTATTTTATCAACAACGGAGATGCTGATTTCCCCTCTGTGAGTGATCTTCCTCACCGAGATTCTCTACCTCTGTCTTTCACACAGTGTGAGCACTATCGGCTAAAGCTGTTGTTGGCCAATTCTATTTTAATTAACCCACCTTCTCCCTGGAACATAGCTATTGGCCCATTGGAATCTGTTTAACTATCAGCAATTTAGCACTGTAATATTATCAGAGATCAATGAACAGGGATCTCAACCAGTTTCAGCATATTGTTGAAAGGATATGGCACTAGACAAAATGTTTGCAGTCCATGGGAACTTCTGGATAAAATTTCCATCTTCTGTCTGTTCATGTCTATCTGCCATCATCCTATCTTCATATCTATCTTACTTCCCCTTCGCTGAAGACCCCTTCCTCCCTCCCTCATTCTGTTGTTCCCCTTTCCCTCCTTTTTCAGTTTATCTCCCGTCATTTTCTTTTCTCTGTTTAACTTTCACTCCCACTCACCCCCTCAATCTCCACACACACTCTATGTCTTCAAGTTGTGCAGTTGGAGAACTTTATGGACACACGATGGGCTGAGTGTCCTCCATCTGTGCTCTAATAATCTTGAGGTTCTCTGAACCTCAGTAAAAACGTTTAGTGTCTGGACAGAAAAACTGTTTAAGTGACAGTCACAGTGTATTATAATCAATTAGCTCTTCCTGTTCTTCTCTGATGTGCAGCTGCATCTACATGCCTGGTCAAGCAAAACGGATTGAATGAAGTTCAAGCATTCCAGAGGCCATTTCAATATATTCCAGAATAATGGAAGCATGGAAAGAAAAACAAGGCAGTATAAGAAATAGCAGCAGAGCACAACGCATGTTTCCGAGTAGATCTCGTGATATTGTTGGACTACTAATCTGTTAGGTCAGCAGATGTTCTGGACACCCACATCAGAATCGCTACAAAATAGATGTTGGAAATTGAACTCAACAATTAAAACAATCTCGAGTAACGATTCGACTGATAACAATGAAATCATCGTCGATTGTCAGGAAAACCAAAGAGCTTCACTGATCTCCTTCAGGGATGGAAATCTGCCATCCATACCTGATCTGGCCAACTATCACTCCAGATAGACAACAATGTGTTTGACTCTAAGTCACACTTTGAAAATGCGCAGCGAGTCATTCAATTGTGCCAATCACAACAATGCCCCAAGGCATGAAACTGGACAGATCACCTGGAATCGACCGGGACACCGCAGAAGTCAACATCCAAAACATCCCTGTCCATCCCGCAAACTCCTGCTGACTAAGCGGAACTAGTACAAATTCTGGGAGAGCAGTCTTACAGACGAGTCAAACACAGTCTGCTATTGTCATACTTACAGAATCATACCTTACAGACACCGTAAAAGCAACTACCAACACCATCCCAACACGTGTTCTGTCCAACTGGCAGAACAGACCCCGCAGATGTGGCAGCACAGTGAGATACAGACGGCAGGGGTTTGCTCTGGGAGTCCTAGACATTGACCTAGTGCTCATGAAGTCTCGTGGCTTCAGGGTAAACATGGCCAAGAACACATCTTGCTATTTATCACATAGTGTCCTCTTCCGACTGATGAATCAATGCACCCCATGTTGAACAACACTTACCGTGCTATTTGGAAGGAAAACCAGGAAGCTAAGGAAGGTGATGTAGCTGTGACATTCAAGGACGACATGAGGGCGGTGCTGAGATATTATGTATGTTCTATGCAGATTAAGTTTATTTGCTTGGAAACCAGAAATTCTAAGAAGGAAAATGCACCAATAGGCAGAGTCCATAGGCCGCCACATAACAAAATCATATTGGGGCAGGCTATAACCAAAAAAGACTAATATCTGTAAAAATGATGTGGCAATTATCATCAACTATCATGTCGATTGGGTGAACGAGCTTGGTCAGAGTAACATTGAGCAGGAGTTCGCTGAGTATATTCGTAATAGTTATCTTGAACAGTACAAATTGAAGCAACAAGGCAGCAAACTATCCTCGATGTGGTCCTGCGTAATGAGACAAGAATAATTAATGACCTCATATTTAGGGATCCTATTGGAAGGAACAATCACATATTTTAGAATTTAAAATTCAGATGCAGAGTGTGAAGTTAAAATCCAGTCCCAGGATCCTGTGCATCAACTCGTGGGACTACCACAGGATGAGGGAGGACTTCGCTGAATTAGACTGGGAACAAAGATTTTATGGTGGGACAGTTGCCTCCATTTGAAAGCAATTGTTCAGAATGCCCACCAAAAGTATATTCCAGTGAAATGGAAGGATTGTAAGAAAAAGGGCAATATACTGTGGTTGCTTCAGGGAATAAGGCAGGCAATATAATTGAAAGAAGACGTAACAAGCAAAGTGGACAATGGTGAACCAGTAGATGTAGTGTACCTAAATTTCCACAACGCCTTCGACAAGGTGCCATACAAAAGGCTGCTGCACAAGATAAATATGCATGGCGTCATAGGTAATGTATTAGCACGGATAGAAGATGGGTTGACTAACAGGAAACAAAGAATGAGGATAAATGCGTGCTTTTCTCGATGGCAATCAGTAACTAGTGGTGTGCCTCAGGTATCAGTGTTGGAACAGCAATTATTCATAATTCAAAAAGATGATTTGAAGTTGAGGACCACGTGTAGTGTGTCAAAGTTTTCAGATGGCAATAAGATGTGCGGTAGAGCGAAGTATGCAGTGGACTGTGAAACATTGCAGAGAAACTTAGATACTTCATGTGAACGGCAATTGTCTGGAAGACGGAATGCAATGGTAGTAAATGTGAGGTCACCCATTTTGCGAACAGTCATGGTAAAAAGGTATTATTACTTGATTACAAAAAGAAATTGCAGCACGCTGTTGTGCAGAGTAACGTTCGTGTCATTGTTGATGAATCACAGAGGGCTGGTGTGCAGATGCAAAAGGAATTAGGAGGACAAGTAGAATTTTGTACTTCCTTGCGAAAGAAACTGAGTTTAAAAGCAAAGAGGATATGTAACAGCTGCACAGAGTTCCGGTGACGCCACACCTTGGGTACTGTGTACTGATTTGCTCTCCTCACATGAGAAAGGATATATTGGAACGTGAGGCGTTGCAGAGGAGGTTCACTCGGTTGCTTGCGGAATTTTGGAGATTGGCTGACGAGGGGACACGACCAGACTGGGATAGTGTTCATTGGAATTACGAAGAATGAGTGTAGTTCTTACAGAAACATATCCAATTACAAAGGGGAAAGATAGGTTAGACGAAGACAGGACGTTTCTACTGGCAGGCGAACCTCGGACAAGAGGGCACAGCTTCAAAATTAGGGAGAGCAAGTTCTGGTCTGA
Source organism: Chiloscyllium plagiosum (assembly GCF_037043375.1). Taxonomy (NCBI): domain Eukaryota; kingdom Metazoa; phylum Chordata; class Chondrichthyes; order Orectolobiformes; family Hemiscylliidae; genus Chiloscyllium; species Chiloscyllium plagiosum. The sequence continues at coordinate 82,797,727 of NW_028270175.1, forward strand.
ATTGAGAACAAACTTGTTTACTCACGGGGTTGTACATGCATTGAAGTCCCTGCCCAGTGAATTCGTTGACACTATTTCAGTAGACGTTTTAAAAGCAAATATGGATATTATTTAAACAATGAAGGATTGAAGGGTTAGGATGAGAAGAAAGGTAAGTGGAGTTGAGACCACAGAAAGATCACGCATTGATGTTATTGACTGGCGGAGTCGCGTCCTCCTGCTCCTATATCTTATGCTCTTATGTTCTGGAGACAGCTGCCCCACACAAAACTGACAATTCAGAGACAATAATTTTAAACACAGTTCCCTGCACAACCATGACCATTCATTGACTGCAATATTAAACACAGCTCCCTGAACAAAACTGACCATTCATCGACAGTAATACTAAGCACAGCGTCCCTTCAATCCACTCTTCCCGCCTCGTCTTTTCATATGCTCCCGCGCTCCGCAACCCGCACCTCCCGACACACCCTCAAAGCACAACGTCCCCGTGTCCCTAAATCACTCCCGACCTTCCCCAAGCCTCTCAGCCCAACACCATCCCACCGCCCCTTCAATCAGCAAACGACAACCTCCGTGTTGATCCTCTCCCTTCCCCGTCCCCAATCATCTCCCCCATCCGCCCCCTTAATCTGCACCCTCCCCTCCACAAGCACATCATCTCAAAACCATTCCTTCACCCCCTCAATCCTCCACAACCCTGCCTCTCAACCTGCACCCAGACGCAATCCCCTCAATCTGCTCCCTTCCCTCACCGCCACAATCCGCGCCCTCCCCTCCGCAAGCCGCTCAACTCAACACCCTTTCCCCATCCCCTCAAATCGCATCCTACTATGGCGTGTCAATCCCCACTCTCCCCTCCTCCCCTCAATCCGCGCACAACCTGCCTCCCAATCCACACATTACCGGCCCACTCAAATCACATGCTCCCCGCCCCCTCAATCCAGAACATCCCCTGCCCCCTCAACCTGTACCCGCCCCCACCGACCAATCTCACCCTTCCCCGCCCCTGAAACCACGTCGTCCCCACCTCCTGAATCAACACATTCCTCCCCCTCCTAAATCTGCGCCCACTCTCCCGCCCCCTCAATCCGCTCCCTACCCCTGTCCCCTCAGTCCGCATTCTCCGCTGGCAACTTCAAAACACCCCTTGACACTCCCGCGCCCCTGGCTGTTCCCATGGACAATCGCAGCATGTCGGGATAAAATTTAAAACAAACAGCTGGATGATTGTAATTAGCCCTGACTGAACGTCAATGCTCAGCTGTTTGACCTTCGGAAAGTGAACTGAAGTCCTTCATTGCAGGCAGGTCTTCAGTTGGAGATGGAAGGCGATGTGGATCTTCACCATGAACCCAGCCTGGTGTCTCCACTGGCACCGTACAGCTAGATCCAAATTGCATCTTGGACGGTTACCTCCCGCTGCAGACCTCGGAATCGTCATGTACTGGCAGTTTGTCACTTGGTGCGTAGCATACACGTGCAATTCACCACCGCCCCAAACACAGGGGACATCAGAGAACAGGGAAATCACACAGATGATATAACAGATGATCACACATCAGTATCGCCAGGGTATCCCGGGGGGATTGCAGTAGAACCTACACCGTGACCCATGGGGGATGCAAAGGCATCAATAATGTGTCCAGAGGAGATACAGCAGTGTCTGCATGGTGTCCCAGATGTCATGCAACAAACCTACAAGGGTCCCAGAGCGGATGCAGCAACATCTACAGGTTGTCTTGATGGCGTTTCGAGGTATTTACATTGGGTCTAGGTTAAAACTGATTGTGCTTCCAAGGAATCTACTGGGGCTGTCAATATTCACACGGAATCTCATGGGCAGTATTTCACAGGAAACTCCCCAGAGTGTATCATCACTTACACAATATGTTGTCGATGTTTACATGGGACTAGTGGTACTGTGTCAGAGTGTAACAGACATTCGCAGAGAGACCATAGTGTTTACATGGGTCTGCATATGATGGGTTCTGCATGATCACCAGAAATTATATTGGTATCGAAGTGATTTGATGGAGAGTTCGCTCTTACGTCGAGGGTTGCAGGGAGGGTTGTATTACTTACTGAGCATCCCCAGTGACATTACAGTGTTTATAGGTATCCTCAGCAAGAAGTTCAGTATTAAAAGGAGTTCTTTGGAATCTATCCGTGTCTGTCGGGGGTGTTCGGCTACAATGTCATTGTTTACAGGGTTTCCACAGGAAGCGTATTAGCAGTTGCAGATAGTCCCAGGCACGTATCTCAATATTTAGTGCATTCATGGAAAGTTTATCTGTGTCCTCAGGGATTGTGTTAACATTGATAATGGTTCTATGCAGTGGGGAAAATGCATGGCATGTCAGTTACGACACATTTTGGTCTGCAAAACAAGAAGGCAGTCTTTTGGCTGAATAATCCTCGGTTGGGAGAAGCGGATGTTTCAGTGAGAACGAGCTGTTATTGTGCACAATTCACTGAAAGTCGTAGGGGCTGAGAAGGGAAATGGTATGTTGGCCTTCACATTGAGAGTTTTCGGGTTTAGATTACTCACAGTATGAAAACAGGCCCTGCGGCCCAACAAGTCCACACCGACCCGCAACCCACCCATTCCCCTAGATTTACCCCTTCACCTAACACTACGGGCAATTTAGCATGGCCAAGTCACCTGACCTGCACATCTTTGGACTGTGGGATGAAGCCGGAGCACCCAGAGAAAATCCACGCAGACACGGGGAGAATGTGCAAACTCCACACAGTCAGTCGCTTGAATTGGGAATTGAACCCATGTCTGGCGCTGTGAGGCAGCAGTGCTAACCACCGTGCCACCGTGCCACCCACAGCTTCCGGAGTCGGGGTTTCTTTCTGCAATTATGCAGGATCTTGATGAGACCATCACTGGAGTATTTGTGGTGTTGGTTTCCTTCATCTGAGGAAGGATGTTCTGGTTACAGAGGTAGTGTAACAAAGGTTTACCAGACTAATTACTGGATTGGTACGAATGAGGTGTGAAGTGAAATTAGATTCGGTAGGATGATATTCAGTGGAGCAGAGAAGAATGAAGGGGAATCGCAGAACCTACAAAATTCTAACAAGGATGAGAAATGGTAAATACAAGAGGGATGTTCTTGCTGAACAGGCAGTCCAGAAACAGGGGTCAGAGTCTACGGATAAGGTCTTGCTCAAGCGGAACTGAGATGAAGAGAAACGTTCACATCCACAGAATGCTGAGTCCGGGAATTCACTGCCAAAGGAAGCAGTTGAAGCCAATGCATTGAATGTTTCAAGGAAGGAGATAGGTTCAGTTCTGGAGGTTAAAAAGAACAAACTGTATGGGAAGTCAACTTGAACAGGAGAATGAGCTGGATAATTAAGGAGGATTAAATTGAATGACTTAGCATTTTTGAGGGACTGAATGGCCTTCTACTGTTGCTGAGTATACAGTTTCCTAAAGAAGGGCTCATGCCCGAAACGTCGATTCCTCTGCTCCTTGGATGCTGCCTGACCTGCTGCGCTTTTCCAGCAAAACTTTTTCAGCTCTGATCTCCAGCATCTGCAGTCCTCACTTTCTCCTCTACAGTTTCATGATTGATCAAGTAAGATTCCTTTCAGTGTGGAAACAGGCCCTTCGCCCAACAAGTCCACATCGACGTTGCGAACAGTAACCCACCCACACCCATTTCCCTCTGACTAATGCGTAATTCAGCATAGCCAATTCACCCACCCTGCACATCTTCGGAATGAGGGAGGAAACCGGAGCACCCGGAAAAAAAAAATCCCGCATACACGGGGAAAACGTGCAAACCCCACACAGACAGTTGCCCGAGGATGGAATTGGACCTGGGATGCTGGTTCTGTGAGGCAGCAGAACTAACCACTGAGCTACCGTGACTCCGTCAGGACAGCATGTTGATGTTACTACATCCAGTCTGTTACTGTTGTAGGTACGGTTGCATCCCATTTGGGATATGTTACAAATACTGCTGTATCTCCTCTGGGACAAAGTATAGATACCTCTGCATTATCCTTGGGTCAGGCTGCAGGTTCTGCTGCATCACCCCGCTTCCCCCCAACCCCCACCCCCAACGCCGGGACACCCAGTAGATGCTGATGTGATATATACGGGACAACTTGTAATTACCATCGAATCAGCACAATGTGGGAGGAGGCCATTCCGCCCATTGGAGGCACACCGACGCCCTTCAGAGTATCCAACCCGAACACACCCTATTCCCATAAAACTGCATTTCCCATGACTAATCAATCTAGACAGCACATCATCGAACTGTGGGAAGTAACTGGAGCACTTGGATATCACCGATCAACAGAATGTTCGAAGTCCACATAATCCGCCGAAGGTGGATCGAAGTTTTGTCCCTCGGAATGTGAACGAGCAGGACCAGCCAGCATGCTACTCCTCATTGTCACAATTCCCTTGGATTCCCTATGGATACTGATAAACTGTCCAGGGACAGGGATTTCTGCAACATTTTGCAAGGATTCGCTGTCATAATTTACCGACTCCCTAGCCCACACTGCAAATGTTGAAACATGACCTGAAGTATTCCCTATAAATATTGACACACTCTCCTACCATTCCCTGGAGAATTCTGTCACGCTCCAGAGTATGAGTCTTGAAATATTCACACCCTACCCAGAAAAACCGTTCAAATGCTGACACACTGCTCACAGCTTCATGCTGTAAACACTGATGCATCCTATCTGGAAACCCTGGGAATGTCATTAAATGTGCCTTGGAATCCCTGTGGATGCATGTCTCGCAGCCCAACATTACTGGGTTCAATTCCAGACTCGATTGAACGTGTGTATGGAATTTGCACAATCTCTTCATATCCATTTGAGTTTCCTCCCAAACTCCAAGGGTATTAAGGTACGTGGATTTGCCACGGAAAATGCTGGATTTTGGTCTACGGAGATGGGATGTTTTTCAGCATGTTGGTAGAGACTTAATAGATTTAATCGTCTGCTTTCAGAATGGAGGGATTCCAAGGTATTGCATTCCTGCCAAGAATCCATGAAAATGAGAACATGTGTAGCAGTGATTCCCTGTAAACGCAGACACACTGTTCAGGGACGCCATCTAAATCCTGGCAGTTTCACTGAATACCCACTGTAAGTAATAATACACTAGAAGAAAATACTCTCACCGTTCCACCAGGTACACTGCAAATTTTGAATCAATTTTCCAAAATCTCTGTGAACGCTGTCACATGTTCCAAGGATACTTTAAATACAGTTCACTCGCTGCCGATGCTCAGTAGGTACTGCCGCCCTCCCTCCCTTTGTAAGGGAGGATGAACTTCTTGGAGACTGAAACAGTTCTAGGTGATCACCCTTAAATAGGACTGCAGTAATGTTTACACTGTGGAATGATACACACAGTTCGCGGGGACACACAGAGAATGCTCTCGCAGTTACTGAGGACTCTCTATAAATGCTGACTCAACCTGCAAATACATCCTGGAAATTCTGTGAAATCTCTTGTAAATATGAACACACTCCAGTGACGATCAATCCTGAATGTGTCCTTGGCGCAGCTTCAAATAGTGCGATGATCACTGGGAGACTCCCTGTGGTCTATGTCTTTGTACACCTGTTACACACTGACCATTTTACAATGAACATGCCCCTATGTGAATGATGGCACACTGTAGGCGGTCTCCTGTTATATACACCCTCTGAGATATCCAGTTAGAGCTTTCAAATTCCTTCGGAGACAATAGACAAGAGGTGCAGGAGTAAGCCATTCTGCACTTCGAGCCTGCAGCACCATTCAATATGATCATAGATGATCATCCTTAATCAGTATCTTGTTCCTGCCTTATCTCCAGTCTTACAGTGTAAGGTAATCCCGCCATTCCAGCAATTGACCTCGTGAAACTACGCTCCACTCCCTCAATAGCCAGAATGTCTTTCCTGAAATTTGGAGACCAGAACTGCACATAGTCCTCCGGGTGTGGTCTCACCGGGACCCTATACAGATGCACGAAAACCTCTTTGCTTCTATACTCAATCCCTCTTGTCGTGAAGGCCAGCATGATATTAGCCTTCTTCACTACCTGCTGTACCTGCATGCTTACCTTCATTGACTGGTGTACAAGAAAACCCAGATCTCTCTGCACTGCCACTTGACCTGAATTGATTCAATTTCGTGAGTAATCTGACTTCCTGTTCTTGCCACCAAAGTGGACAACCATACATTTATCCACATTAAACTGCATCTGCCATGCATCTGACCACTCACCTAACTTGTCCAGGTCACCCTGTAATCTCCTAACATCCTCATCACATTTCACCCTGCCACACAGCTTAGTAGCATCAGCAAATTTGATAATGTTATTGCTAATATCATCTTCTATATCATTAACATATATTGTAAAAAACTGCGGTCCCAGTACTGATCCCTCCGGTACCCCACTGGTCACTGCATGCCATTCCGAAATGGAGCCGTTTATCGCTACTCTTTGTTTCCTATCAGCCAATCAATTTTCAATCCAAGTTAGTACTTTGCCCCCCAATACCATGCGCCCTAATTTGGCTCACTAACCTCCTGTGTGGGACTTTATCAAAAGCTTTCTGAAAGTCCAGGTACACTGCATCTACTGGATCTCCCTCGTCCATCTTCAGAGTTACATCCTCAAAAAATTCCAGAAGATTAGTCAAGCATGACTTCCCCTTCATAAATCCATGCTGACTCTGACCGATCCTGTTACTATTATCCAGATGTGCCGTAATTTTAATCCTTTATAATAAACTCCAGCATCTTTCCCACACTGAGGTCAGACTAACTGGTCTATAATTTCCTGCTTTCTCTCTCCCACCTTTAGAACATAGAAGAATACAGCGCAGTACAGGCCCTTTGGCCCTCGATGTTGCGCCGATCCAAGCCCACCTAACCTATACTAACCCACTATCCTCCATATACCTATCCAATGCCCGCTTAAACGCCCATAAAGAGGGAGAGTCCACCACTGCTACTGGCAGGGCATTCCATGAACTTACGACTCGCTGAGTGAAGAACCTACCCCTAACTTCAGTCCTATATCTACCCCCCCTTAATTTAAAGCTATGCCCCCTTGTAATACCCGACTCCATACGCGGGAAAAGGTTCACACTGTCAACCCTATCTAACCCCCTAATCATCTTGTACACCTCAATCAAGTCACCCCTAAACCTTCTTTTCTCTAATGAAAACAGCCCCAAGTGTCTCAATCTTTCCTCATACGATCTTCCTTCCATACCAGGCAACATCCTGGTAAACCTCCTCTGCACCCGTTCCAGTGCCTCCACATCCTTCCTATAGTATGGCGACCAAAACTGCACACAATATTCCAGATGCGGCCGCACCAGAGTCTTATACAACTGCATCATGACCTCAGGACTCCGGAACTCAATTCCTCTACCAATAAAAGCCAGTACGCCATATGCCTTCCTCACCGCACTATTTACCTGGGTGGCAACTTTCAGAGATCTGTGTACATGGACACCAAGATCCCTCTGCTCATCCACACTACCAAGTATCCGACCATTAGCCCAGTACCCCATCTTTTTGTTATTCTTCCCAAAGTGAATCACCTCACACTTAGCTACACTGAATTCCATTTGCCACCTTTCTGCCCAGCTCTGCAGCTTCTCTATATCCTGCTGTAACCTGCCACATCCTTCCTCACTGTCAACAACTCCTCCGACTTTCGTATCATCTGCAAACTTGCTCACCCAACCTTCTAACCCCTCTTCCAGGTCATTTATAAAAATGACAAACAGCAATGGTCCCAAAACAGATCCTTGCGGAACACCGCTAGTGACGGCACTCCATGAAGAAACTTTGCCATCAACTACTACCCTCTGTCTTCTTCCATCCAGCCAATTCCTAATCCAAACCTCCAACTCACCCTCAATGCCATATCTCCGTATTTTCTGCAGTAGCCTACCATGGTGAAAATTATCAAATCCCTTACGAAAATCCATATATACCACATCTACCGCTTTCCCCTCATCAACCTCCTTCGTCACCTTTTCAAAGAATTCAATACGGTTTGTGAGGCACGACCTGCCCTTCACAAAACCATGCTGACTATCCTTGATCACATTATTCCTATCCAGATGTGCATAAATCCTATCCCTTACAATTCTCTCTAAGATTTTGCCAACAACAGAAGTGAGACTCACCGGCCTATAGTTACTAGGGTTATCCCTACTCCCCTTTTTGAACAAGGGAACCACATTTGCTATCCTCCAGTCTTCTGGCACTACTCCAGTAGACAAAGAGGACATAAAAATCAAGGCCAATGGCTCTGCAATCTCCTCCCTTGCTTCCCAGAGAATCCTAGGATAAATGCCATCAGGCCCAGGGGACTTATCTATTTTCACCTTTTCCAGGATTTCCAACACCTCTTCTCTACATACCTCAAAGCCATCCATTCTACTTATTTGTGACTCAGTATTCACATCGACGACAATGCCCTGTTCCTGAGTAAATACTGAAGAAAAGTATTCATTCAGTGTCTCCCCAATCTCTTCCGCCTCCACACGCAACTTCCCACTACTATCCTTGACTGGACCTATTCCTACCCTAGTCATTCTTTTATTCCTAACATACCTATAGAAAGCCTTAGGGTTTTCCCTAATCCTACCGACGAAGGACCTTTCATGTCCCCTCCTTGCTGCTCTTAGCTCTCTCTTCAGGTCCTTCCTGGCTACCCTATAACTCTCAATCGCCCCAATTGAACCTTCACGTCTCATCTTGAGATAGGCCGCCCTCTTCCATTTAACAAGGGATTCCAATTCCTTATTAAACCACGGCTCCCTCGCACGACCCTTTCCTCCCTGTCTGACAGATACATAATTATCAAGGACACTCAATAGTTGCTCCTTGAACAAGCTCCACATATCATTTACACTCTTGCCTTGGAGTCTACTTTTCCAAGCCACACATCCTAAGTCATGCCTCACCGCATCATAATTTCCCTGACCCCAGCTATAACTCTTGCCCTCTAGTACACACTTATCCCTCTCCATCACGAGAGTAAAAATCACCGAATTATGGTCACTATCCCCAAAGTGCTCACCTACATCTAATTCTAACACCTGGCCTGGTTCGTTACCCAGAACCAAATCCAGTATGGCCTCACCTCTTGTTGGCCTGTCTACATATTGTGTCAGGAAACTCTCCTGCACACATTGAACAAACACTGACCCATCTAACGAACTTGAGCTATAGCTTTCCCAATCAATATCCGGAAAGTTAAAGTCCCCCATAACAACCACCCTATTACTGTCACTCATCTCCTGAATCACCTTCCCTATCCTTTCTTCAATGATTCTAGGACTATTAGGAGGCCTGTAAAAGACTCCTAACAGGGTGACCTCACCTTTCCTATTCCTAACCTCAGCCCAAACTACCTCAGATGGCAAGTCCTCATCCATCGTCCTTTCCACCACTGTAATACTATCTTTGACAAGCAATGCCACACCTCCCCCTCTTTTACCCCCACCTCTGACCCTACTAAAACATTTAAATCCTGGAACCTGCAACAGCCAATCCTGTCCCTGTTCTAGCCATGTCTCCGTAATAGCCACAACATCGAAGTCCCAGGTACCAACCCACGCTGCAAGTTCACCTACCTTATTTCGTATACTTCTTGCATTGAAGTATACACACTTCAAGCCACTTTCCTGTTTACAGACACCCTCCTTGGAAATTGATGCCATGTTCCTAACCTCCCTACACTCCAGGCCCTGCACCCTGAAGCTACAATCTGGGTTCCCATGCCCCTGCAGAGTTAGTTTAAACCCCCCCCCCCCCCAAGAGCACTAGCAAACCTCCCCCCAAGGATACTGGTGCCCCTCAGGTTCAGGTGTAGACCATCCTGTTTATAGAGGTCCCACCGTCCCCAGAAAGAACCCCAGTTATCCAAAAACCGGAATCCCTCCCTCCTGCACCATCCCTGTAGCCACGCATTTAAGTGTTCTCTTTCCCTATTCCTCGAATCCCTGTCACGTGGCACGGGTAACAAACCAGAGACAACAACTCTGTTCGTTCTAACTCTGAGCTTCCAACCTAGCTCCCTGAAAGCCTGTCTAACATCCTCGGCACTCCTCCTACCGATGTCGTTGGTGCCAATATGGACCACGACTTCGGGCTGCTCCCCCTCCCCCTCCAGGACCCGGAAAACACGATCAGAGACATCACGTACCCTTGCACCTGGGAGGCAACATACCAAACGTGAGTCTCTCTCGTTCCCACAAAACCGCCTATCTGTGTCCCTAACTATCGAGTCCCCAATTACTACTGCTCTGCTCTTCTTCACCCTTCCCTTCTGAGTAACGGGGACAGGCTCCGTGCCAGAGACCTGAGCCCCGTTACTTACCCCTGGTAAGTCATCCCCCCCACAAGTATCCAAAACGGTATACTTGTTCTTGAGGGGAACGGCCGCAGGGGGTCCCTGCACTGGCTGCTTCCTCCCAGTCCCCCTCACTGTCACCCATCTATCTGCCATCTTTGGAGTTACTAATTCCCTATAACTCTGATCTATGACCCCCTCTGCCTCCCGAAGGATCCGAAGTTCATCCAACTCCAGCTCCAGTTCCCTAACACGGTCTTGGATGAGCTGGAGATGGGTGCACTTCCTGCAAGTGTAATCGGCAGGGACGTCGATGGCATCCCTCACCTCATACATGTTGCAGGAGGAACATTGCACTGCCTTCACTGCCATCCCTCTAAAGCTAACTTTTATTTTAAAACCACTTCTTAAAAAGTGGTTCAACATTAGTCACCCTCCAATCCGCAGGAACTGATCCCGAATCAATCGAACTCTGGAAAATAATCTTCAACGCATCCACGATCTCTCGAGCCACCTCTTTCAATACCCTGGGATGGAGACCATCAGACCCCGGTACTTATCAACCTTCAGACCTAACAGTCTCTCGAACACCAATTCCTGGCAAATATCTATTCTCTTAAGTTCAGGTCCTTCAGCAACTGTTACCTCAGGGAGGTTGTTTGTGTCTTCCCCAGTGAACACAGATCTGAAGTACGAATTTAATTCTTCTGCCATTTCTTTGTTCACCATAATATATTCCCCTGTTTCTGCCTTCAAGGGCCCAATTTTTGTCTTACCCATTTTTTTTTTGCCTTTCACATACCTAAAAAAGCTTTTGCTATCCTCCTTTATATTATTGGCCAATGTACCTTTCTACCTCATTTTTGTCTCTGCGTATTTATTTCTTAGTAATCCTCCTGTGTTCTTTAAAAGCTTTCCAGTCCTCCGTTTTCCCACTTACCTTTGCTATATTAATAGATTGACACACACCATGGATAATGCGTGGAAATAAAGATTGAGTAATTTGGGGTTCGCTTTACATACTGACATACTCCTCCTGAGAGTGTTTATAGGTCGTCTCTTAATCCCCTGTAAATATTCACACACACACAATTTTGAGTCACTGTAGGTACTGATATACTGTTCTAAATAAGAGTCACATCAGATGCAAAATGTTAACTCTGTTTCTCCTGCCACAGGGACTGCCAGACTGGTTAGACTACCAGCGCATTTTCTGTTTTCTTTCAAATTTCCAGCATGTGCAGTGTTTATTTTTTGTCTTGATGTTGCAACACTAATCTATTTCCTGGAATATTGTTTGATGCCCTTAGTGTAGCAAACATTGTGAGTCATTTTCTGGAATAAAGTAAGTCAATCAGCCCTTGAGGTAGGAATGATCACAGATTCAGTGGTACTTGCGTAAAGACATTTCTCCTTATCTCAGTCACTCGGGCTGCTCTACAGTTCGGAGACTGTGGCCCATGTTACCATGCGCCCTAATTTTAGGACACAGCTGCTAACATGAATCATGTCAATCTCTTTTAAACAATTTGCAGTCCAATGAGAACACCTCTTAATGACATGCAAGACGGGACATCTAAATCTCACCCATTTAGTTCCACTTCATAAACAATCTCCAGTCGCAGGAATGTGTCTCGTGCCTTTCGGTTATAATCACTCCAATGTCAAAATGTGCCTCTTTAAGTGAGGGAAATAAGTCTGGACACATCTGTGTCTCTCTGGCTTCCGAAAGGTTCCACAAAGTACTTTGTTGGAAATCACTTTGCAATGGACGCATCCCTATTCCAGCTGTTTATGTCACTCCATGTGTAGTTTGCAGACAAAGGAAATCTGTATTCTTGGAACATAATCCTGTAAGTGACAGACTGTTACACACAGTGCCTGACCCTCTCACAATCGCAAGCCATAGTCTTATTTAATAGTAAGCAGAAAATATCATGTAAAGCGCCCACTCATTGGACTTTTAATAAAATAATTTACTGATAATGTGCAGTTTGAAGAAATGAAATACAGTGCGATAGCTAAGTGAGTGTGACTAACTGATGAAACTGACTCACGTTAACTTTTGACTTCAAGACATCAGAACACAGAGATTGAATCCTCATCAAACTAACAAATATCATTTAATGCCAGATTTGCAGACAAAGACCGGAAGTATGCCGAAAGAAAAATAATGATCAGACACACTGGTTGGTGGTGTGTTCGAGAAACATTCACAGTCAAAGAACTTTGTGATATGTCAATTGTACGAAGAGAAACGACTCTCTGCTTCACTGAAGAAAAGCAGGTGTGTAGTTCACTGTCTGCCTGATTTGCAGACAAAGGAGACATTTTCGGGGATATTCAGGTAAATTACTTTATTAGTGACAAACCATGCACACAACAACAGTATCTCATACCAAGAAGAGAATAGATTTTAGTCAAACAGAGACGCATCCCAAATTGACAATCTGGCCCATTTGCCAAGCATTCTTCCCGTTGGAACATCATGAACAGATAACCAGTATAGTACGGCTTTTAAATTGTCCAACAAATCTACTGAGTCTTTCTCAATTCAACGCGCGGTGTGACATCGAATCCATCCCTCCAGAACTACCCCTCTTAGAGGATGAAAGATCAGTCCACAGCAGAGGCCTCACCTTCATCCCACTATGCTCCCGGATTAACGAGTTCAACACGCAGCGTGACGTCGAACATTTCTTCCGCCGCCTTCGCCTCCGCGCCTACTTCTTCAACCAAGACTCTCGCCCACTCTCTGACGACCCATTCTCCCGCCTCCAACACACCCCATCCACCTGGACACCCCGTTCTGGCCTCTTACCTGCCCTCGATCTCTTCATAGCCAACTGCCACCACGACATCAACCGCCTCAACTTTTCCAACCCTCTCACCCACTCCAACCTCTCACCCTTGGAACGTGCAGCCCTCCACTCCCTCCGCTCCAACCCCAACCTCACTATCAAACCGGCAGACAAGGGCGGCGCGGTAATAGTTTGGCGCACTGACCTTTACACCGCTGAGGCTCAATGCCAGCTCGTGGACACCTCCTCCTACTGCCCCCTTGACTATGACCCCACCTCCCACCACCAGACCATGATCTCCAGACCATCATCTCCCAGACCTCAGGGGATCTCTCATCCACCGCCTCCAACCTCATAGTCCCACAACCCCACTCCGCCCGTTTTTACCTCCTGGCGAAAATCCATAAACCTGACTGCCCAGGCCGACCCATTGTCTCAGCCTGCTCCTGCGCCACCGAACTCATCTCTGCATACCTCAACACGGTCCTGTCCCCCTTCGTCCAAGAACTCCCCACCTACATTCGGGACACCACCCACGCTCTCCACCTCCTCCATGATTTTCGCTTCCCCGGTCCCCAACGCCTTAACTTCACCATGGACATCCAGTCCCTGTCCAACTCCATCCCCATCACGAAGGACTCAAATCCCTCCGCTTCTTCCTTTCCCGCCGTACCAACCAGAACCTTAACCTGACACCGTCCTTCGACTGACTGAACTGGTCCTCACCCTGGACAACTTCTCTTTCCAATCCTCCCACTTCCTCCAAACCAAAGGACACGCATGGGCCCCAGCTATCCTGCCTCTTCGTAGGATATGTGGAACAGTCCATGTTCTGCAGCTACACTGGCACCACTCCCCACCTTTTCCTCCACTACATCGATGACTGTATCGGCGCCACTCCCACGAGGGGGTTGAACAGTTCATCCACTTTACCAATACCTTCCACTCCGACCTCAAATTCACCTGGACCGTCTCAGACTCCTCCCTCCCCTTTCTAGACCTTTCCAGTTCTATCTCGGGGGACCGAATCAACACGGATATTTACTATAAACCGACCGACTCCCACAGCTACCTAGACTATACCTCCTCCCACCCTGCCCCCTGTAAAAACGCCATCCCATATTCCCAATTCATTCGTCTCCACCGTATCTGCTCCCAGGAGGAACAACCCAAATGGCCTCCTTCTTCAAAGACCGCAAACTCCCCCCAGACATGATCGATGATGCCCTCCACCGCATCTCCTCCCCCTTCCCTATCAGCGTTCCGAAAAGACCACTCCCACAGTGACTCCCTCGACAGGTCCACATCCCCCCCTCCCACAAACCCAACCTCCACTCCCGGAAACTTCCCCTACAACCGCAAAAAATGCAAAAGTTGCGCCCACACCTCCCCCCTTACTTCCCTCCAAAGCCCCAAGAGATCCTTTCATATCCTCCACAATTGCACCTGCACCTCCACACACGTCATTTATTGCATCCGCTGCACCCGATGTGGCCTCCTCGATATTGGACAGACAGGCCGCCTACTTGCGGAACGTTTGAGACAACACCTCTGGGACACCCGGACCCACCAACCCAACCACCCCGTGGCTCAACACTTCAACTCCCCCTCTCACTCCAACAAGGACATGCAGGTCCTTGGACTCCTCCATCGCCAGACCATAGCAACACGACGGTTGGAAAAAAAGCGCCTCATCTTCCGCCTAGGAACTCTCCAATCACAAGGGATGAACTCAGATTTCTCCAGTTTCCTCATTTCCCCTTCCCCCACCTGATCTCACTCAAATCTCTCGAACTCAGCGCCGCCTTCCTAACCTGCAATCTTCTTCCTGACCTGTCCGCCCCCACCCCCACTCCGACCTATCACCCTCACCTTGACCTCCTTCCACCTATCGCATTTCCAACGCCCCTTCCCCAAGTCCCTCCTCCCTACCTTTTATCTTAGCTTGCTGGACACACTTTCCTCATTCCTGAAGAAGGGCTCATGCCCGAAACGTCGATTCTCCTGCTCCTTGATTGCTGCCTGACCTGCTGCGCTTTTCCAGCAACACATTTTCAGTTCTGATCTCCAGCATCTGCAGTCCTCACTTTCTTCTTTCTCAATTCAATGGTCACTCTTTCTAAATATTCTCCAAGTGATTATGAACTGTGTATGTATAATTAGTCAATGAAGAAAATCTCTTGTATTTTGTTGAATAAACACAGTTTCAAACTGTGTGTGGCTTAGGCCGATTACGTTTGTAAAACGTAAATAGTTTTATTCAATCACAGTCATTGTCTTTTAACTGGTCGATCCATAATATCAGTTAATTTCCAATTACTCTGAATACAGAACAACTTGCTAGCTAAATTCTTTTTCACATCAGCCCTGACATTAGAAATCTGTCAGTTTCCAGTGAGTTAATCCAAATTGTCTCTCCAAGTGCGATTTATTTCCATTATTGTTGTCAAGCTAAAATTCACGTCTATATTTTTTCCTCACACATTTCGTTATTTCATTCTTGAATTACATTGAACAGCATATTTCTCAAGCATTACATCAGACTGAATTTTCAATGCAAGAATTGATGCAAAGAATACAACATTCAGTTTATAAATTGCACTTAATTTTAAATGCCTTTTTCACTGTATAACCACTAATGTCACTTGACATAACCATAGTGCTCTTTTCATTGCAAAGATGGCATCCATGGCAAAGACGATGCGTGTCTGGAATGAGCGCCAGAAGAAATGGTGGAAGCTGGTACAAGTGAACATTTGAAAGACATCGGTGAGGGAATATGAACAGGAAAATCTTATTGGGATATGGGACAAATGCTGGCAAAATTGGCCAGATTAGTTTCGAATCTCTGCTCAGTGTGCACGAGTGAGACTGAAGTTTCTGTTTCAGTGCTGTACATCTCTATCACAACTAGCAAAAATCAAACCAGCATTTACCCCACCTGAATAAAAACTGATGATGAATGAAATGCCAGCCTTGAAAAGAAATTATAATAAACTGTCTTATAGAGAGAAAATATATGAATTATTCGAGGCATACAATCTCACGAATGATGATATGCATATCCTCACTGAGGCAAGACACCCAAAGTAGCGGCCCGAATTGAAGGTGCCCATAATCACTTATTGACGTGCTGTTCGTGGGACAGCAGTGCACGATGTTAATGCAGCAACATCTACATCAGTTACTGGTATGTTTCTACTCCTCTCCCCGTCACTTACTAAAAGGAGAGCAGTCATAAAGTGGAACAACGAAGTGAACCTGTCTCGATCGGGGATATGATAAAATGTATTCAGTACGAGTGAGTGAAGTTGGGGAACGGACCGTTTTGCGAGTTACATTTTAGAACAATTAAGAATAACTATTGTTCTGGAGACACGAACTTTACAATTGGTTCCCCCCAGTCAGGAATGGAACAGGAAGAATAGTACAGTCTACGTCCCCGAGTACTACATTGTCGGGAGACGAGGGCAGATAATAAATCTGGAGAGCTCACACTCTGGTCAAACAGATAGTGGCGTGTGTATGGAATGAACTGACAGACGAAGTGGTGGAGGATTCTATAATTACATGTAAATGACATGTGGGTCAGAATGGATTAGAGCGATAAAGGTCAAATAGAACTAGATTAATTTAGGATATCTGTGCAGCATAGACAAGTTTGACCGAATGATTTGCCTTCCGTGCCGTACATCAGTATGACTCTGTGACACACTCAGCAATGTGGGTAACTCAAGCAGGAATGTGGGTTATTACCAGTTGACCCGGTAAAAGATCTAAATATTTCTCATTCCTCACACAAACAGGATCTCATCAAAGCTGTGGTTGAGGATGCATTAAGTTTGGACTGTAACCTGATAATGTGTTATTTTTAAGTTTGTCCTCCTCGGTCCAGCCCCAGTACCTCGATATTGAGACAGTAATTGTGACAGTAAGATTTAGAGAAGCGGGAAATAGACTAGCAGCATACCAGACAAAGTCAAAACAGCCGGACACAGTTTATTCCACCTCACTATTGATTATGCCACGCTAAGTCAATCTACCACTAAAATGTGTCCAGTAGTAACGAACGCCACCGCTGTATTGAATGGTTTGAAATCACAACAGGATATAAGCTCAATTCCTTATAGTTTGATTGTGTTCTGGTCCATACAGCGGAAACAGGAATCCCAGAATAAGCTAATGTTTACTGTTTGAAAAAAAATCTATACAGTTCACTCAAGGATCAAAAGATGGTTCAGCCACTTTTTAAGAGATGTAAACTGTTGGAGTCATTCAAACTGATGTCAACAACACCTTACAGCATCAGTCGCTGGATTAAAAAACAGGTAGATGGGATTACTTTAGAATGACATCATGGTCAGAATATACATGGCGGGTCGAATGTCTTGTTCCAGTGTGTATCGTTCTATTTACTGTGTGACAGAATGTGCGGAGTGAGGTTTAATATTTCCAGCAGAATATGCCTCTTATTTGGAACATACAGTAAGTGGAGGTGTACTGAGATTAGAATTGTGGAAAAGGATGATCAATTTCATTGGCACTCATGAAAAGAGCAGGGTCAGAGGAATCAGGCAGATAATGTGTATAAAGTTCGAAAGGAGAGAGGGAAAAAAGTACGTTTACGAAATATATGGAATTTTGGTCTTCATTAATAGAGGGAATGAGAACAAACTCATGGAAAAGATTATGATCTTTGAAATAGCTCTGGTTTAAGCCATAGTCAATCATTGTATACGATTGCTGTCACATGGTCCTGCTGACAAACAGCATGAGGGCCCTTGAGGATGTGGAATGTAGATTTACTGGAGTGTTTCGTTGACAAAGAAAATGCAGTCATTTGGGTTGATTTGGAGAAATTGTCATTTTCCTTGGAGAAAACAATTTGAATATATTTTTGATAGAGCTCTACAAAAGTGGACACCTGATGAAGGAGCAACGCTCTGAAAGCTAGTGCTGCCAAATAAACCTGTTGGACTATAGCCTGGTGTTGTTTGATTTTTAACTTTTATGATCCCCTTAAACAGTCTTGTTCAGTCCCTGATATGTAACAGTAATGCCCACCCTTCAGCAACAAACGTATTCCCATCCAACTGCACCAAACCACATTCACCACCTCCAACTCTGATATAAAACAATGACTATTCTCCCATAAACTGCCGGAGCTTTGCCCGAAAGATACATGCTGGCGGTGGCCAGGTTGACAAGCCAACTGAGGCTGGTGAACCCCTTTCCTGTTTAGTGCAAGAGCGGAGCCGGGAGGCTCAAACTATAATCTATATTGGTGCGCTACTGTTCTATAAAATCACATAGACCGCATTGACTTCAGTTTCATATCGATATGCGTGTCTCTCCCTCTTTGCTGGCACCTGCAGACACTTCACTGACTCAGACACGTTTGTCATTGCAGTACTGCGCCTGAATTCAATAACTGGCGGTACGTTTACTCACAGGTCAACATAGAGTCCCGCCCCGCCATTCCAATCTCTTGGAGGACCAACCCCTGCCGTCCATTCCTCCAGACCCGCCCCTTCTCTCCAAATGGTCAGAACCAGCTGGACCCATTGTGAACTGGGGCATGCGCACTGTTTCGTGTGTCTCAGAGCTTCAGGTGTGAGGGAGAGGCTAACCCTGAGGAGGGAAAGTAATGTGTCAAGCCACTTTCCTCCATGGTTCACATATGTGGTCCTCGACCCAGAAAACAATCTGCACTAGAACTGGCTTTAACTGAACCGGAACAAAGATGAATGCTGCAAACAAGCTGGCACCATTAAAATCCCAATGTGAAAATGTCTGACGGTTCAGAGGAAGGGTCAATTGACCCGAAATGCGAAGTCTGATTTCACTTCACAGATGCTGCCGGACCTGTTGTGGGTGTTATTACAGCAATTTCCTTTTTTTTTGTGTGTGAATAAATATCGTGTCTGTGTTCTTACAAAATGTCACTGACCTCCACCAACTGGTCTGCATCAGAATTGGGGCAATGATGTCACTCTCGTCCAGGAGAGGCGTGATGGAGAACACGGGGAAAGCAGGTTTCTCCACCAGCAAACTAGTAAGCACGAAAATATTACTTTGACTTCTCCCCACACCATCCTGCCCTGTGGGAGTAGCGTTTCACCCTCTGGAGGTAGCAGTCAAACAGTCTTTGCATAAACCCTCAGGGCTCTGACATTCTGAGATCCTTGGCATTTTGTTGATTTAGAGAAGGCTTCCTTTTGCAAAAGCCGAAAGGCAGTTTGGGAAGCTTCATATCAATGGATCGAGGGAAATGGGTGCAATCAAGACACTACTGAATTTTTTGAACAGCACATGGTTAAATGAAGTGAGATTTGCTTGAATGGAACATGACTGCAGATCATTTGACCACTCCAATATCAGGAAAAAGTGAGGACTGTAAATGCTGGAAATCAGAGTGGATAAGTGTGGTACTGTAAAAGCACAGTAAGTCAGGCAGCATCCGAGGAGCAGGAGAATCGACATTTCAGGTATAAGCCTCGAAGGGTTTGAGCTAATCTGCTGTGTGTTTCTTTTAACAGCGCCACACTTTTCAACTGCGAAATAGTAGCCAATTCTGAAAGTCAGCCCAGACTGGGAATGATGAGGTGGGTATGCAATGGATGAAGTCAATGTGCAATGAGTGACCGAAGCAATGACAGTAAACAGGGCGGGGAGGTTCCCCTAGTTATGGGAAGATTTAATTCTGAAGCTAACACACCCAAAACAAGGAGCTACAATTTATCATTTGCCCATGATCAGGTATCAGTTATGCATATCTTGTTTAGTTTTGATTTCTCGTTTTAAACTCTGGGCCTTTGTTTTCAGATTTTGATGAATTTATAAAACGGCTCCATTTAGAAAGGAATTTAAATTTCAGAAAGAGCACAAAGTTTGTTTTCGTTATTTATTCTTCACATCCTTGTTGCCTCATCCAGCGTTTAGTGTCCATCGCTAAATGGCCTAGACAAGGTGACAGTGAGGCCCATTCTTGACCTGCTGTCACCCGTAGCGGATATGCAAATCTAAATTTCAGTGAAGGAGTACCAGTATTTTCATCCAGTGACACTGACAGAATTATGATATAGTTCCACTTCAGGATCGTGTGCAACATGGAAGGGAGCTTAGCAGATGCTATCTCTGTGGGCCTGCTGCCATTGTCCTTACAGGTTATAGAAATTATTAGATGGCACAATGACTCAATGGAAGGCACTGCTGCTTCAGAGCGCCAGGGATTCTGGATTTATTGCTGTCTTGATGGCTGTCCATGTGAAGTTTGTACGTTTACCCTGTGTCTTCATTGGTTTCCTCTGTTTGCTTCAGTTTCCTCCTGCTGTCCAAAGATCTACGGGTTAGTTCCAATTGCCCATGCTTAATTGCCTGTCGTGTTCAGGGATGTGTAGTTCAGGTACGTTAGATTAGGTAAATCTAATGTGGGTCTGGGTCAGATGCACTTCATAAGGTCAGTGTAGACTTGTTTGGCCAGGATTGTATGATTATGGTTTTGTGAAATACGTTTAGATTGATACTGGCAAATTGTTGAAGTACATCTGATTGTTCATACAAACTACTGCCACTATACAGCAATGGTGAAAACGGTGAATGTTGAATGTGGCTGATGGAGTTAGAATCGCAGAATCGATTCAGCTCAGAAGGAAGCCACTTCAACATTCTCTCTGCACCGGCTGGAAGAATGAGAATCTCTCTCAGTGCCAGTCTGCTGCCTTCTCCCTCTTAACATATACATTGTTTATTTGCAGTGAACAGACTAATTCCCTTAGTTAATATGTTGATTTATACCCGGATTACAGGATCTGCTTAGTTCTGGAGGTCTATTTCAAATTACAGGTTTTCTGTTTCTGTGTGCTTCCATCCACTTCACCTGATGAGAGAACAACGCAAAGATAGCTTGTTGTTTCAAATAAACTATTGGACAATAACCTGGTGTCGTGTGACTTGTGATGTTGTCCAGCCCAGTCCAACACTGGCACGTCCATATCTGATTTTTTGAAGTCACTGCAGATATCTGAGCCTCTCGCCTCTTGTAGTCACAAGAGGTTAATGGTTGGCCCAGTTCAGAATCTGGATGATGTACCTATGAACGTGTTTATCATCGTGAATTCCGTGTTGAAAATGCCCTTGAATGTCAATGGAGGACGATTAGATTTTATGCTGTTGTAAGTGGACATTGCCTGGAAATTGTCTGTAATCAGTGCAAGACTGAGTCCTGTTAAGGTATTGCTCCACGTTAATATAGACAATTTCAGTGACTGGGAAATAATGAATTGTGCTGAGCATTGTACAATCATCAGGGAATATCCCCATCTCTGAATTTCTGATGTCATCAAGTTCACTGATGAAGCAGGTGAAGATGTTTGAGCCAAAGACACCATCCTCAGAAATGCTTGCAGTGATATTACAGGGCTGAGATGGTTGGAGTCCAGTAAGCACAAAACCATCCTTTGTGTTAAGGATGGCTCCAACCTTTCACACGGTTTCGAATTTTGCTCTTTGATCAATATTCTATCCAATGCTCTCCTGATATCACAGGCAGTCACTTCCCAGCTCTCTCCCAGTGCGAAAACACTATTGTGCAGTGAGTTGAGATCAGTGCTTGATCTCAGTCTAATAACAACAGTACATGATTGGCACTTCTCAGAGTGAAACTGCAGGAGTGTCAGAAGATTGTTTATGTATTGGTATCCTTTCATGCAGTCAGAGTGGTAGAAGTCTCTCTCTCTGCAGCTATACGTCAGAATAT
Organism: Chiloscyllium plagiosum; assembly: GCF_037043375.1. Taxonomy (NCBI): domain Eukaryota; kingdom Metazoa; phylum Chordata; class Chondrichthyes; order Orectolobiformes; family Hemiscylliidae; genus Chiloscyllium; species Chiloscyllium plagiosum. Next base: position 82,819,650 of record NW_028270175.1, read on the forward strand.
ATCTAGATGAGATGGGAAGACATCTCTATTCCCAGAATACTCACATTCCCAATCCAAACAACAGAGCAGAATCATGACAGTCATCCAGTTTATAACAGCCTGAATTTTGAACATGCAAGGAAAAAACACTTTGGATTAAGCCATTCATACGTTCTACAAGTGGACAACGATTCAGTGGTTCGACAGGGCTGTCATAACATAAATGCTTGACAAAGGTGCAAATCCTGGTTTCCCAAGTGTAAATTAAAGCATAGAATCCCGACACTGCATAAGGAGGTCAAAAGGAAAATAAAGTTTGCACCGACCCACAAAACAGCATGTCAAACAGACGACAGTCCTCCCACACACTACCCATAACCCTTAGATTCTCCATATATAATCCTTTTAACCTCCACAGCTGTGCACTGAGGGAGAAAACCCACTCAGACACGGGGAGAATGTGCAAACTTCACACAGACAGTGGCGTGTGGAAACGAACCAGTCTCCTTGGCGCTGAGGTAGCATTGCAAACTGCTGAATTACGGTACTGTCCCTAAATCCAGTTAATATTCTGTGCGCCTTGTTCATCAGAAATCTGCGACATAATAAAAACGAGCACAGAAAAACACACAAAAGCCAAAACCCTGGTTGTAAAATGGAGATGAATGAAATTGGAAATGTTTGGGTTTGATTGGAGCAGAAAGCTCTCATGAAAGCCAAGGCATTGTCATTATAGCCCCGCCCCATTCGCTTCCATTGGCTGGAGGACCAGTTCCCTCCCACTCTGCCCTGAAGTCAATCCCATCATTCACTCCGATTGGCTTGACGACCGACCGATCCAGTCCCACCCCTCGCTCACTCTCATTGGATGAACTATTCATTGATAGCAATAATGTGGAGGAGCTGGTGTTTGACTGCATGGACAAAGTTCAAAATTACACACCAGGTTACATTTCAAAATGTTTATTTTCAAGTCCAAGATTTCAGAGCTCTGCTTCTTCGTCATGTAGCTATCGAAACCTTGTAATTCCAAATAAACTTGTTGGACTTTAACCTGGGGCGGTGTCATTGATTCATGGCCTTCCCAGGTGCTCCAACAGCAATTATCGCAAGGTCGCTTCAGGCATTTACTGATCACCCAGAAAGCCTGTGACAGCAGACAAAGCGGGCTTCCCCTTCCCCAGGAACTCTAGGTATGGCAGCAGCCATGAGAGACAAAGCCTTAGAATCCCACACCCAATCTCGAGACAGTGTGGAAAATTATTCAGATGGATGTCTCTCTCCAAGCAGCAGCATTCTAATTTACAACATTGCTGGTAAACGTTCAATAAAAGAGCAAACAATTGTCTGTAACAGAAAAAAATAAATTGCCTGAGAAACGCAGGAAGTGTTGCAGCATTTGGATGTAGAAATCATTCACAATTTTAAATTGTGTCTCATTGTTCGAACTGCGTTTTTTCTGTTTATTACGATTGTCATTCGGCTATAGTCCATATTTTGATCAGATATTGAAAGTAACGGATAATTCGCCACTCTTTCTCAGTGAGCGCGTCACAGTGGCTTACTGGTCAGCACCCAGTTCGATTCGATCCCTCAGGCGACTGCCTGTGTGGCGTTTATGTATTCCCCCTGTGTCTGTTTGGGTTTGCTCCCGCAATCAAAATGTGTGCTGGCTGGCTGATTGAATTGCACATGCTGAATTGTGCATAGTGTTCATGGATATGTATGTGAGGTTCGCAAATCAGAGGAATATGTAGTATAATGAAGTCGGGGAATGGTGCGGGGTCGATAACTTTTCAGAAAGCTGCTATAGACTTGCTCAGCCAATGTACCCGTTCTTACACTGAAGTAGAAACAGGCCTTCCGAAAAGTGACCCACTCAAACCAATTTCAGCTAAAATATGGTCACCCTGACTAATGCGCCTAAACTTCACATTCCTTCATTCCACATTAGGCAAAGTAAGATCTATGTTCAGAAATGTGGTGCTGGAAACGTGCAGCATCTGATGAGCTGGAGAGCCGAGCTTTCGGTTGTAAGCCCTTAATATTTTTCATGATTTGGAAATGCCGGTGTTGGACTGGAGTGTACAAAGTTAAAAATCAAACAACACCAGGTTATATTCCAACAGGTTTAATTGGAAGCACACTAGCTTTCGGAGCGACACAATCACCTGATGAAGGAACGTCGCTCCGAAAGCTATTGTGTTCCAATTAAACCTGTTGGAACGTAACCTGGTGTTGTGTGATTTTTAACTTCATATTTTTCATCTGTGAATTTTCAGCATCTGCAATCTTCATTTTTTCCGAGAATATAATCTGTGCCGAAAAGCAGGGTATAAACCCGCGCTGATTCTTAACCATTTTGCGTGACATTTTCTGTTTCGCTGTGTTGCCTGCCAGTCTTGCTGCATCTCTCGCTCGCTCTCTTTTCCTGCCACTTTGTCACTTATAACCTCAACTTCTCAACATTGAAATCTGCAAGACAAACAAGGAAGAAATTATGCAATAAATCGTAGGCTTTTGATAGTGTTGTAGAACAGACGATTGTCGGGTTCAGTTACATAATTCTTTGAAGTTTGCTTCACAGGGGGGTAGAAAAAGTTGTGTAGCACGATAGCTTACATTGCCCAGACCTTTGAGAGTAGAAGGTGAGAAGTCATTGTGAGGTTGTACTGGACATTGGTGAGGCCTATTGTTTTTCACGGAGCATAGGAGGATGAGAGGCGACGTTAAAGAAATTTATAAATAATGAGACTTGTAAAAGTGTTAATGATGTCATCGTTTCCCTGGTGTGGAGAATTTGGAGACTAGAGAGGAACCATTTTAAGGCAAGAAGTGGCTATCATGTGGAATAAAATTGTGAGGAAGTGGCAGATATGGTGCAATTGAAAGGTTTGAAAGGCATTTAAATACGTACGTAATAGGAAAGTTATGGAGGTACATGGGACAGGAGCAGACAGGCAACACTGATATAGTTCAGCACAGACTGGTTGGACGGAAGGGACTGTTTCTGTGGTGTATGACTCTAATATTGTATAAACTGAGAAACTGACCGAATTATGTCACTTCTGCATCTGTCTTCTCACTTCCACGCACCATCCATTGATGTTTATTTAGGATTTCATACTACTGCCAGGAACTGTGCAAGAATCGGGAAACTGTGACATTGCAAATACTTTGGCGCTCTGTCCCAACTGAGAAAGTGCTTCAAAATTAATCATAATTTCATGGGAAAATACAAAACAGAAATCGCTCGATTAATTGAACGATTGGTTTCGTTTAGGCCATGTTTTCAGACGACAGAACTGAAAACCATTGCCGATGGTACAAATCTGAAAAAATTAATTATGAATGAAAGAGACTCTCAGCAAGTGAGGACATCGTCTGACACACACACACACACACACACAAACTAACAGAGAGACAGACAGACAGACACACACACACACACACACTCACAGACAGACAGACAGACACACACACACTCACTCACAGCCAGACAGACAGACACACACACATGACCACCACTACCACCACCAACATATCATGAGTGGAATGCAGAGGAAATTAGTTGGCTATACTGGGAGACTTGGAAAACAGCACAAGTAAGGAATCACTGAGAAGAGAATTTTGGGATAGTTACTGGTTTTGAGAATGGGCTCAGCACAATGAGACTCCCTGAGGTATTCACCTTGGATCATCCCACCCCTCGGTAGTTTTGGGTTACGTGTTTGGAAACGGCAAGGTTGAAGATTACACTATGAACTGGGCTGGCCTTGGGCTGTGAATGACATGTCTGTGAGAATAGCAGAGCAGGAGCAGCATTTGATTCGCCTTTTCGTAGTGGATGCTTCTCTGGAGTTGAGTTGGTGAGTACTTGTGAACTCTCGGTCCCTCTCCCGGTAATGTAGATGAATTGCACGTCGATGTGGGTTTAGGTTATATCGCTGCCTGCTCTTTTCCCCTTTCTATCAGTCCCATGGACAGGCTGCAGGCTCTGGGGACTCTGGCGTAAGCGAGGCTGTGGTCAATTTCGGCGCTGATTTAAATGCACAGAAGGCGTTTCAGCATTCGGTGATTATGGACGGTACCCCACCACAGAGAGTAGTACCTAATTCCTGTCCATCAGCAGGTAACACAATCGCCCACATAAACTGAGTTTAGCTTCTTTGGGACAGATTAGAGTGAGGAAACTTGATAGAAACGTAAAAGAAAGTGAGGGAAGAAAGCAAGTCATCTTTCTGCTTCGAACCTAAATCGATGTGGGTTGCAGGAGAAGTGATCGATAGTAAGGTGCCGAAGGATGTGCAAAGATATGAAGGTTTTCTCACACATATAGTGATAAGAATCTGGAACTCACTGCCTGGATATGTGGTAGAGGCAGAAACCCCCATAACATTCCAAAACAACTTAAATATGTTCTTCTGATGCTAATACAAATACAGCATGATTAGAGAGCAGTATTTGAGGAGTGGCACAGATTCCATGGATCAATAGGCCTTGTTCCTGATGTGGACTCTGAATGTGACCACATGTTCGGGTATATAATCTGTGCGATAGGTTCAGAACGGAAAATAAGGGCACTGGGAGGGGGGAGGGGATGCAAACAAAGGGAATGAGCGGGAGAAGGGTGAGAGAGATCCACTGAGAATAGATTTGATGTTGCGAAATCGGGGTGTGGTAATGGTGAATGAAAGAAACAGTAAAAGTGTCGGGATAAGGTGTGGATGGGTATTAGTAATCTTGAATGCAGACACATGCATACAAATCATTGGAGCAGATGTAAAGAATTTAGAAAGAGATGAGGAGATTGGATTTTCACTCAGAGAGTGGGCAGGCTGCTGGACTTTTGGCAACAGAAAGCGGCTCAGCCAACACTTGCTTTGAATGTTTTCTAGAAGGAGTTAAATATAGATCACAAGATATAAGGTATGAAATGGCGAGAAACCCAGAACAGGATACTGTATAATGGAGCAGGCACAGATGGTCACGTAGCCTGTACATGCTCAGTTTTCCAATTTTTTTACTCACCAATGAAATGGGGAGGAAAGACTGCAACGAACAGGGAGGTACGGACAACACGAGAATCTGGGAATCACTGGGAATAGAGCAGCAGGGAATGTTTCAGAGAATGGGTGCAGTGCATTCGGCACGGACACTGCCCAGAGCAATGATGCACACCATGCTAAGTCAATTAGTGTTACCTGTGCAATGAGTACAGGAGCACCCATCCCTCAATCGTTGGTTCTATAGAGACGTCCCCTGGATAGGGATGTCAAATTTCATTAAGCTGCCAGCTGGTAGGTAGCTCAGTGACCTGGGCGGGTTTCTGGGAGAGGTGAGGGGGAGATTGCTCGTCAATCTTGTATGTGGATGTTTCGCTGGTGTTCTTTTGGCGAGTGTGTCTGAAGTCTATTTCCCGAATTCCGGGAATATGTATGGCTGGTCAGTGAGAGATAGTTTCACTTCTCCTGAGCCTTCCTGCTTTACCCTATCCTAGTGACAGACTGGAGGCTCCAGGGACAGCGCTGGGGGTGCGGGCTCTTTGTTAGCTTGTTTATTTGGGGAGTACTTTGTGGAATGGAAATGGAGAAGTTCATTCATCTTCTATCTTTGACCCCAGGTGTATTCAGTAATTTCCAGTTTGTGATTTTCAAAGGACAGAGACACGAGAATTTTAAATACGACATTTTCTCATTCGCATTATTTATACTGTATTAATAACACTTAGTTCTGTAGAGCATTTTATTCCATTTTTACCAACTAACTTAAAAAAAAAGAAAGCTCCATTCTCTAAATGGAGGGGCAATCCCCAGGAGTCTGGAAAGCAGTGGAGAGTAAAGGTGAGGTGCGAGGTTTTAATGACATTCCGACAGTTCGCATGCTATTTTTTTCCCAATTATTGTCTCCACACATGATGGGATTAATTTCTCTCCGTTTCACAACCTGCATGCGTTTTAATGCTTTCTCTCTCATACTGCTGCTTTCATTTCCTGTTTCAAACTATTCAGATAACATAACTATTCAGCTCTGACAGTCATTATGTTCTGAAACCTAATGATCAAAGGAAGTTGAACAAGAAACAGCAGCATTCACACTGGGCAATAACACACCTGCACTCTGTGTGTAACAATCTTCCAGCGTTTATCTGAGATGTCAAAACACCAGCGCAGTCACACAAGGGAAAGAGTCTGGAAAAATGTGGATTGCCGTAACGAAATTATTTGCAACTCCCAACAGCAAACTCACCAACGCACTCACACATTGGAGAAGTTGTTCACTGGAGAAGTGTGGAAAGAGATTCCTTCAATCAAAACAACTTCTGGCACACCAGCAAGCTCACAATGGGGAGAAACCATTCACCTGTAGTGAATGTGGGAAGGGCTTCACACAGTCATCCAGCCTGCTGAGACACCAGTTATGTCACACTGGAGAGAAACCATTCAATTGTGCCGTGTTTAGGAAAGATTTCGCGCAGTCATCTCACCTGCAGATGCACTAGCGAGTTCACACTGGCGAGAAACCATTTACTTGCTGCGAGTGTCAGAAGGGCTTCACTCGGTCATCCTGCCTGCTGATACTCCAGCGAATTCACACGGGGTCGAAACCATTCACTTGCACCACGTGTGGGAAAGGATTCATACAGCCATCTCAGCTGCTGAAACACCAGCGAGTTCACACTGGGGAGAAACCATTCACTTGCTCTGTGTGTGGAAAGGGCTTCAAGCGATCATTCTATCTGCAGATACACCAGCGATTTCACACTGGGGAGACACCGTTCAACTGTTCTGTGTGCGGGAAGAGCTTCACTCAGTCAAACCATCTGCTGAGACATCAGAGAATTTACAAATAGCCACAGTTGAAAGTTGTTTATTTTTCCCCTCATGCATGTAAAATAATGAAAAATGAATATTGGCCGTTTACCTGTTAATAAAGTTATGTATCTGAAAGAATTCGTTTTGGAAGTGATGAATTCGTTGAACGTGCATACATTCACACATTGGTTGAGGCTGTCCATCTGCACAAATTATGAACCGGGACGATCTGGTTCATCAGAACTAGCTAATCACATGCATCTTCAGCTCTCCTACCTCCTCCATCCTCATCTGCATCCAATGTGATAATCTCATGGAGTAACTTTGTGACGACAAATGAGACAATCGGATCAGATGCCTCTGCTGTTTCCTTCCCACTCCTTTGTCAAGCAGTCTCTTAAACTCCCCTTGCTGCATTTGTGATCCTGCATCATCGTTGCTCGTATGTACTCTCTTGGCCTGTCAGTGCTCATGATACTGCATATAGAATTTTGCATATAGGGCTGACAGTGTAAGAATTTACCACTTCCCTTCCATCAACAACAGTCGAATTTTACTGCAATAAAATTTACAAAATCATGGCCAACATATTCCCCATCAAGGGAACAGGAGAATCGACGTTTCGGGCGAAAGTCCTTCTTCAGGAAACGTCGATTCTCCTGTTCCCTGGATGCTGCCTGACCTGCTGCGCTTTTCCAGCAACACATTTTCAGCTCTGATCTCCAGCATCTGCAGACCTCCCTTACTCCTCATATTCCCCATCAAACAAGAGGAACCACTGTATTTCAACTGAAAATTCAGGAGAACATGCCAGGAACAGCAGCATGAATACTTAAAACCGAGATGTCACTCTGGGGAATTTCTCAAAGAGGAGTGTTTGTCTGAAAACCAGCAGGAGCAACAAGTGATAGACAGAGAGAAGCAATCTGATAAACAGCAGAACCGCTCTGAGACCTGCAGTTCAGTCACATCCAAACGTGAATGAAGTTAGAGCACTGATTGATTTCTGAGGACATTTCGGTCCATCATATTAGTCAAATAAAATGGCAGACGAAATTGATTATCATGAAACGCAAGCCTGTTTGATATTTATATTTTTGCAGCTCATGTTGAATTAAACAAATATGGCTTATTTAAGTAATGCTCACCCACAACGGATTGTAACAGCTAAGACAATTAAAATCTATTGTGTTGAGATAATAATAATTTTAAAATTTTTCAAACAGTGATGTGACTTGAGTATAATGGAAGAAGTTGATTCGTAGGCAACTTAAAATCTGAAGTTAATTTTGGCTAAGTTAATAAACACACGGTATGGAATCCCCATCCAATGCAGTGCAGAACCAGTTCCATGTGGGAAATCGAGGACACTCCCATCTGAGGAGCAACCACAAGAACAGGGACATGACACTAGAACTGTCAGGAACACTAGTTTGACAACAGCTTTAATACTATACGGGGTTTTGGTTCCCACATTCCAAAATAGATGTGATCACGTGATAGAGGGTACATCAGAAGTTTTCCAAGATTGGAGAAGTTTGCTCTGAGTAAAGATTAGATAGTCCGGTGATGTATTCAGAGGAGGATGAGGTGAAATTTAATTGAAGTGATAAGATAATGAAAAACCCAGTCAGAGTGATTTGGACGTAGGTATTCATTAGCAGAAAAGTTCGCAACTGGAGGTTATAGATTGAAAGTAATTCACAGATAGAGGTGGAAGGGAGAAATATTTTCAACCAGAGATGTTGGGGAGCTGTGCTCCCTGAGAGAGTGGTACAAGCCGTAGCAAGAATCGCATTAAAATAAAATGACATGGATGCAACTGGAATGCTGGAACATGCAGAACGATGGATAAGGATCAACAAAATGAGATCAAATTGATTATTTGGTATTTCTACAGAATATTAAACTCACGTCCAATTTGAGAAATTATGAACATCATCATTACTTATCTCCACTCATCAGAGTAAGGATAGCAGAAAGTCAGACAATAGATCGAGGCCACATGGCCCATCAGGGTTATGTTGGCTGTAATAGACCTACGCAGGCGTTACAGCTTTCTCAACTCACAAGTGACACCAACAGTTTTAGACTGTGAACTCTGCCCATGAAGCTGTTTTAATTTGTGCTTCAATGTATTTCTTTATCAGCTGCACGCTTGGGTCTCGACACTTCTTTTAATTATTTGCCAGCTGTAACTCACATCTCCATGCCCTTGAGGAATTAACATTTGTGCTGAAAATGTGTTGCTGGAAAGGCGCAGCAGGTCAGGCAGCATCCAAGGACTAGCATAATCGACGTTTCGGGCATGAGCCCTTCCTTAGGAATGAGGAGGGTGTGCCCAGCAGGCTAAGATAAAAGGTAGGGACGAGGGACTTGGGGACGGGTGTTGGAAATGCGATAGGTGGAAGGAGGTTAAGGTGAGGGTGATAGGCCGGAGTGGGGTGGCGGCGGAGATGTCAGGAAAAAGATTGCAGGTTAGGAAGGCGGTGCTGAGTTCGAGGGCAGGGACTGAGACAAGTTAGAGGGAGGGGAAATGAGGAAACTGGAGAAATCTGAGTTCATCCCTTGTCGTTGGAGGGTTCCTGGGTGGAAGATGATGCACTCTTCCTCCAACCGTGGTGTAGCTATGGTCTGGCGATGGACGAGTCCAAGGACCTGCACGGCCTTGGTGGAGTGGGAGGGGGAGTTGAAGTGTTGAACCAGGGTGTGGTTGGGTTGTTTGGTCCGGGTGTCCCAGAGGTGTTCTCTGAAATGTTCCGCAAGTAGGCGGCCTGTCTCCCCAATATAGAGGAGGCAACATGAGGTGCAGTGGATGCAGTAAATGATGTGTGTGAAGGTGCAGGTGAATTTGTGGCGGATATGGAAGCTTCTCTTGGGGCCTTGGAGGGAAGTAAGGGGGGAGATGTGGCCGCAAGATTTCCATTTCTTGCGGTTGCAGGGGAAGTTGCCGGGAGTGGAGGTTGGGTTGGTGGGGGATGTGGACCTGACGAGGAAGTCACGGAGGGAGTGGTCTTTTGGAACGCTGATAGGGGAGGGGAGGGAAATATATCCCTGGTGGTGGGGTCCGTTTGGAGGTGGCGGAAATGACGACGGATGATATGATGTATATGGAGGTCGGTGGGGTAGTAGGTGAGGACCAGTGGGGAACTGTCCTGGTGGCGATTGGAGGAGGGGCTCAAGCGCAGAGGAGAGCGAAGTGGAGGGGATGCGGTGGAGAGCATCATCGATCACTTCGGGGGGGGGGAGGGTGAATTTGCGGTCTTTGAAGAAGAAGGCCATCTGGGTTGTTAGGCATTGGAACTGGTACTCCTGGGAGTAGATGCGGCGGAGACGAAGGAATTGGGAATATGGAATGGCGTTTTTACAGGGGGCAGGGTGGGAGGAGGTGTAGTCTAGGTAGCTCTGTAAGACTCTAAACCTACACGTCTGTTTCAGGGTCGAATGTAAAATCACACAACGCCAAGTTATTGTCGAACAGGTTTATTTGAAAGTACATGCTTTCGGAGTGATGTGTTTAAATCAGATTACGCGTGTAGCAGGTACATAGGGCACAGGATCATCAGTAAAATACGGAAGGGATCTTTAAAAGTGCCATCAAGCAGCATCAGATCAGAAATCATTAGCACAGTCCGATCGGATTTCGCCAGAGTAACTCAGCTCCTGATATCATTTGAGCTTTGGCTCAAACATGGACAACCGAGCTGAATTTCACAGGTGAGGTGAGAGTGACAGCCCTTGACATCAAGGCCGCCTTCGACCGAGGATGGCATCAACGAGCCCTGGCAAAACTAGAACCAATGGCTGTCAGGTGGCAAATACTCCGCTAGTTAGACGCATATCCTGGCACAAACGATGGTGGACGTGGGTGTAGAGGGGCCGTAATGTTGGTGCTAGGGCATCCCTGCCGGAGTCCATCAGCGTTGTGTCCTAGGCCCAACAATCATTAGCTGCTTCATTAATGACCTTTCTTCTGTTATGAGCTCAGAAGTGGGGATACTCACCGATGATTGCACCGTTTTCAGCATCTTTTGCAACTCCTCAGATAGTGAAGCAGTCCGTGCTCAAATGCAATAAGGTCTCTACAATATCCAGACTTGGGTCAACAGTTCGCATGTAACATTCACGCCACCCAAATGCCACACAATCACCATTACCATTGAAATACACTCTGACCACCGATGCCTTGACATTCAAAGATCTCTTTGGGGCTGTCAGGAAGTGAGTTATTTGCTTCAATATCCCGAGTCACTGACCTGTTCTTGTAGCCGTTGTGTCTTTATGGTGAGTTCATCCCTGGATCTCCCGCTGTCAAAATCCTGGGTTTACTTGAAATTCAACTGGACTCACTATAAAAATATAGTTTCTACAAGAACATGTCAGCGAATCTGGATACTGCCGCAATTAAATCACCTCCTGAAACCCCAACGTCTATCGACCATCTTCAAGGCACATGTTAGGAGTGTGATAGAATACTCCTCACTTGCCTGGATGGGTGCAGCTTCAACAGCAAACCGGAAATTTTACGCCATAATGTTCAAACCAACCCGCTTGACTGGCACAACATTCACAAGCACCCATCCCCTTCACCACCGACAATCATTAACAGTAGCGTATTACATCTACAATATGATCTCGGGAAATACACCAAAGTTACTTTGACAGCACATTGCTAACACGTGATCACTTCCACTTGGAAGGACGAGGGCAGTAGATACTCGGGAGCGTGTTGGTGATGATTCGCCACGGCAGATTCGCCGCCGATGATTAGCCACTGCCGGTTTGCCACCAGCTTTTCTCCACTGTGGTCGTTTGAGCTGTGGAGACTATTTAGAAGACTGTGATCAATCATGGACAATCTTTTGCCATTTCCAAAATCCCTCAGCGCATCATGTTATAGTTCAGAGCAACAACCAAACCCGATCTGGATACAAGGGGACAGGAAGTTTATTTAGTTTTCATGTTTCATTTGTTTTTTCATTCCATAACTTCAGTTTGCACGAATGTTGAGGAATCTTTTCTTCCTGAATCATGATACCAGCACAGGGATCCGATGGGAAGGTTCATTCTGGAAGTATTGAACATTTTCTTGACACAACTCACTTGACACTGTCCAGACATGAAGGAGGGAGCTGGTGAACTGACGAGAGTAGGATGCAGAAACTGTGGTGGAGTACGATAAATGATTGAGGTAAATGTGGTGTAGTGACTTCCGCACTGTCGGATATTGTGACTGAGGGATATGGGATCTAGTGTCAAAGGGGCAGTGGAATGTAGTAACTGAAGCGAAGTGGGACGGAATGAGTTGGGAGAGTGGAATGTAATGAGTGAGGTGCGAATGAGATATAGACTGACGATTATTGAGCCTCGCGAATAATCGGGCTGGGATGTAGTGACGCAGGGGAGTAGTATATTGTGATTGAGGGAGAGTGCGATGCAGTGATAGATTAAAATGGAATGTCGTATGTTGTGAGTGCGTGAGAGAAAGACTAAATTGACTGGGATGCAATGAGTGATGGGGATTTGAATTCAGTGAATGAGGCGTGTGGGATGTCGTGACTGTGGAGAGTGGGGTGTAATTACCAAGGTGGTATAGGATGAAGAGACTGAGGGAGAGTCGAATGTCGTAACTGAGGGAAGTGGACTGTCGTGATTGAGATGAAGTTAGATGGAGTGGCAGAGTGAAATGGGGTGTGGTGACTGAGGGAGATTCGGATGTAGAGATTGTGAAGTGGACTGGCGTGACTGAGGGGAATGACTGAGGGTATTTGCAGGGAATAGTTTGCCCTGGATGAAATACTTAGCTTTGATGTAACTTCTGGAATATCGGAATTCAGATTCCAGCATTCCCTCCCCATCCCAGCACGCATCACAAAATGTGGTGTCGAAAGGGAAAGGGCTCTGTTCCCAAGAGCAAGTTAATCTATTGACTGTATTAGCTCCTGCTTCCACGGTGCATGAAGGACTGCGTCGTTCATACACGTAGAATGCCCCTCTTGCTCTTTGTGAAATGTTCTCCCCTCACCTTAAAAATGTATGCACCAATTTTGATTTTTCCAAAATTAGGATAAGCAACGCCCTTCTGTTCACCTAATCCATGACCCTCTAATTTTAAAAATCTCGATAGGGTCACCCATCATTCTTCCACGACACAGTGAAATAAGTCCTATGCAATCCAGCCTAAATTTTATAACTAACAACATCCAGTCCCGGCAACATCATGGTGAATCTTTTCTGAATCCTCTTCCATTTACTAAAGTTCTTCCAGACGTAGTGAGACCAGAACACCACAAAGACATCCAGAAGACGCCTCACAACGTCGTGGACACCCTCGACATGTTGTCCCTAATCCTGTACTCAGTGGACTGAGCCATGACGACAAGAATGTTAAATGTTTTCTTCACCACGTGTTTATCTGTGACGGAAACTTGAATGAATTATGCAGCTGAATCCCGGAATCTCACCGTTCTACCACCTTAGCCAGGGATCTACCATTAATTATGCATGTCCTAACGATGGTTGTTTTGCAAAACGCAATTCCTCGCAATGACCCAAATTGAATTCCATCTGCTACTCCTCGGATCATTACTACAATTGGTCCAGATCCATTTTAAAACTGACAAAACCTACTTCACTGTCCAATATAACAGCGATTTTGTGTCGTCCGCCGAACTACTAACCATACCACATATATCATGTAAATGAAAAACGTTCTTCGATAAGTGAACACATGCTCTGCGTGGCATCAGTCTGCAACATAATGCATCCAACCTCCATAGAGACCGTTCAACAACACATTTTAACATTCATGTCACACAGAAGGTGCAGATAACTGGCAGCCACTGATCATAGAAATATATAGCATATTAGCGAAAAAAAAAGACCTTCACCTTATCATTTTGCTCTCGGACAATAATGCAAAAATGGTCCTGTCACCTTTCGAGATAGTGACTCCCATTTTCCAACAAACCATTTGATGAAAAGATTTTTCCTCAGGCATCCTCTAAGCCTTCTGCCTTGATCGACGATTTATGACCCTGTGACTGATCCCTGCATTAAGGGGAAAACTTTCTTCTTATCTCGTATGTCAAACCCCTAAGAATATATTTTATATATCTATTTCACTTCCCCGTCTCAATTTCGTCTGCATTGAGGACAACTAGCCCAGCCTGTCGAAGTCTCTTCATAACAGAAACTCTTCAGCCCCAAGAAACATTCTGGCAAATATTTTCTGTACAAACTCCAGTAAAAACACATATTTCTCATAATCTGAATTCCAGCCCTGTATGCAATGATGCAGACGTGGCCTAACTAACATGTCTGGAACTGTGCACACTTCGAGATAACTCCAGTGGTCAACTTCTGTGTTCATCTCAGGGCTCAACTTAATTTCATTATCTTAATCAATTTTAGTGTCTGCATTATTTTCAGTGTGTTTGTCATTTTAAGGGGCAGCGTTACTTCGTGACCTGATTATCATTGAGGGTCCTTTACTGAGTTTTCTCCAGGACAGAAGGAGACCGTTGAGATTTTAGTGCCTCCGCTGGTTTCTCTCAATTTTTATTTCAATAAGACTGCATTACCATAAGAAATAAGTAAAGTGTTAGGTCATTGGTATCCTCCAGCATGCTCCATTCAGGACGATTATGGCTGTCCGACATTTTTCCGGTAACGATTTGTTCCTATATTGGACAATAAGCTTTTGACATAACACCAACATAAACACTAAGTCCGAGCACCCGAACTCTGCATGGCATCGGCTTTCAAAGGTACACAATCCTCTGAGGCAACAATTTCCTCTTTGTCATATCTAAAGTGACCTAAATTTATTTTGTGACTCTGTCCTTTGAGTCGAGATTCTTAGATGTGAGGAAGCATCCACTCAACATTTATACTATCAAACCTTAATAATACTGATTGCTTCAGTGAAATTATTCCACATTTTTCTAAATTGCAATAGGTAGTGCCAGCAGCTGTATCCTTTGCTCAGAACACACTCTGTGTTTACTAGAGATTAGGCAAATGAACACTCTCTCAACTGCTGCCAACGATAAGTTAAACGGTTTTACCCAGAAGGGCTTCAGAACTGTTCACAGTAGTCCAGCATCGTACTCCTGAAAGTCAAGCTGGTTGAAATAGGGGAAACAATTGCTTTCGGCTTTCGATTATTTGATGCATCTGTGTCTTGGTTGTCTGTGTGGCCTGAAAGCTGTACATTAATTCGATTTAATCTGCAGAATTCCGCAGGTGGTTTCCTTTTTTCTCTTCTCCCTTACAAAATGCACCACTTCATAAGTTCCATTTGTTGACATTTCTTTGCACATGTATGTCACCTGTTGACATGTATTCCTCTCTCACCCATCTTTACAATTAATTTTACATTGGCTCAAATGATTACAGTACATTCCATTCTTTTCTCCAAGTCGTCAGTATAATTTGGGAACATTAGTTTCCCCAGCATAGTGTGACATCACACTGGTTTCCGGCTGACAACCTGAAAAGAAATATGCCCGCAAAAATAAAACTGTTCCCTGTCAATTAGCCAATTATCCAAACAACGTCAAATAAAACCTTCAGTATTATCGTCTGTTTACTTATTAATAACCACCTCAATCAATGTTTTTCTCTTGTATTCCCCCATGACAATGCATATTGCTACTTTAAAATCAACACTTAATCTTTTTTGCAGAATTTCGATTGAATCTCCCTTTATCACATTCTCTCAGGTCGACCAGATCTTGATGTGAACAATCAATAGTATTTAAAATGAAAATACAGGTACTGCTTTTCTTTTGTGCACAACTTGTTTTGACATATTTCCCCTTTGTTCACAGTCATCTTATGGTTGGAACATATTATGTGTTTTTGATGTGGCCAGGCCCTTTCACATTCTGACTAACTCAACCAGATATCTCCTGTGAGCTTTCTCTGGTTAATACATCTCCATGTTTCTCCTTTCAGTCATAGACAGTGAAATTGCAACATGATTGTTTCATTCATCTAAACCTGCTCTGAAAGCTCCCCAAACCTTAATAAAATATCATCACCAGAGAGGGACGAAGTAATGCATCTGATGTTGCAGTATTGTATTATTTAAAAGCATGAAAGCTTCCGAAAATCGTAATCTCGATCGGCAATAGTCACCTGAAAGACATGAACTCGAGAAAATGAGTTATTCGGTGGAAAGTGAAAATGTTTCTCTAATGTCCCCTTTTAATTTTTTTTCTGAGTGGAAACTCGCAACATTCAAAAAAGTTATGTGCTCCAGAATCCTTGGCACTTACAAACAACTAAATACAATTCCATCTGTTAGGCAACAGGAAACGGAGCTTTATCATTTGAGAACAACGTGAGGCTCAGATCCATTTCCTTATGAATCTATTCAAAAGCATTGGGACAACACTACCATTATAGGGCAAGCGAAACAAAGAACAGCCAGGGAATTCCTAGAAGAATGGCACTCATCCACACACTCTATCAACAAACACATAGACCTGGACCCAATATACCGGCCACTACAGCGGACAGCTGAAACTGACAACCGGAAGCGGCAGGGACAGGCCATTATAAATGCCGGAGGAAACACCACAGAAGCGCTTCACAGGAGGCACCCAAGCACTGAAGATGTGACCGAGACAGGGGACGAAACGTTTGCAACAAAAACTTCCAGCTCGGCGAACAGAACCACAGCATTCAAAAGCATATTTAGAGATATGATGTGGAACTCAATATTTTCTAACACATCTGTACGCAGATGTTATGACACACGTCTGAGTCAAGTAAGACATTAATGTATCACTCGTGTAACATTGGCGTCGGTGGCTGGATCAACATTTATTGACTCATCGCAGGTAACCCTTGAGAAGGAGGCAATGAGCTGCTTTCTCTAAGTGTTGTTGTCTCTGTGCTGCAACCAGACCATAATGTCATCAGGGAGATCATTCCCGGACATCTTCCCAATGATGCTGACAAGAAATGTAGTCTATATTCAATTCTGGATAGTAACTGGCTTGAAACGAATATTGTAGATGTTATGATTCGGAGATGCCGGTGTTGGACTGGGGTGTACAAAGTTAAAAATCACACAACACCAGGTTATAGTCCAACAGGTTTAATTGGTAGCACACCAGCATTCGGAGCGACGCTCCTTCATCAGGTGATGAAGGACCGTCGTTCCGAAAGCTCGTGTGCTTCCAATTAAACCTGTTGGACAATAACCTGGTGTTGTGTGATTTTTAGCATTGTAGATGTTGGTTTTCTTTTTAATATTCTACACTTTTCCTTTTAGATAGAATTTGGAAGGTGCTTTGAATTTTCAGCAAATTTCTGCGGTGTGTTTTGCAGATTTTACTCGCTATTGCTCCTGATGAAATGTTATCTACGGAGCCAATTGAGTAGCAGTCAAGAGAACTGCTTTCCTCTAGAAGATGCCAAGCATCTTTTGGCGGTTATTGATCATCATCATCATCGCACACCTGACTTGAGACTTGGTCGTGTTGTGCAGCTTTGGGCAGTCAGGAGACTCATTTTTGTGACATTTTTCCTCTGATATGTTTTTTGTTGTTGTTATTTTTGTTGTGGTCAGGCATCTCTCCACTCTGTCTACTTCAACAAGATCTCTCCTGTGTGCTTCTCTGTTTTCAAGGAGATAGCCCCAACATTCTCCTTTTTATCCTCCAAGTTGTAATTGCAAAACGGTTTCTTTCATTTCACTCAACCACTTCGAAATGGTCCTGTCACCATGCATATGAAAGATCTAGTCAGTTTTATTCATGATAAGCTTCAGGGTGTTGATAACATCGTGCACTGGGAATGTGGACATCTTCAATCAACGGTACGGACCCCACCTGCTCTGTTTCCAGAATGTGGGTGAAATTTGAAGTCCAATTCCTCTCTAACTTTATTCGTTCCAACACCTTTAGTGATCAAAGTCTAACAGTCTAGCTCCTCCACTCGACCTATTGTACTCTTTAATCGTTGAATTGTTAACCTTTTACAATACTGGATTTCCAATTGAACACAGTGACAGAAGGAAGTCTCTTTTTAAACCTTATTTTACTCCGTGAACAGTGGATGATGTCAACACAGATTCTCAGGGATCAAATAATAATGAGTTTTCTGAATGTACAGGCACCCTCACAGCTCTCTCTCTCTCTCCTCTCTCTTCAACAGAAGTATAGACGATCGGAGCAGGTGAAGGCAATTCAGGTGTCCGAGCCTGCTCCGCCATTCATCACAACCATAGCTGATAATCCACCGCTGTACCCTAATCTTCCTTTCTACCCTTAACTTTTGAGCCCAATGTCCGTCTTGTAATGTCTAGCCATCTCTTGATTATAGTCAATGTTTTAGCATCAAATACTTCCAGGGGTAATGAATTGCACATACTCAAAACTCTCTGGATGACAAAACGTTTGCGCATCAACGACCTGAATGGTTCTGTTTGAAATCTCAAACTGTGACCACTTGTTCTGGGCACACATATCACTGGGAACATCATCCTGCATTAACACTCACTTGTCCTCTTCCGAATTCAACAGACTTCATGAGATTCCCTACTCATTCGTCAGAACTCAGCGAAATAAATCGAAACCTCGTCAATCTCTCATTGCACATGCGTCACCGCATCCCCAGAATCAGCCTGGCAAAATTTCACGGCATTCGTTTGAGAGCAAGAGCTTCCTTCTTCAGAAAAAGAGAGGAAAACTGCATACAATATTCGAGATGTGGCCACACCGATATCCTACATAATTACACACCTCTTCCTCCTGGACTATTGCCCTTTCATAATTAAGGTCAACAAGCCAGTTGCCTTCTGTACAACCTGCTGCACCTGGACGCTGACATTCAGTGATTTGTGAGCAAGGACATCCAGTCCCTCTACACACTCCCCACTTACAACTTGCAGCCGTTAAGATCGTAATCTGCTGTTTTGTTTTTTTTTCTTCAATTGTGAATATACTCACAGTTATGCAATTTATACTGCATCTGTCGTGGTTTTGGCCAATTAACTTACCTGTCCGGATTCTGCTGAAGGAACTCTGCATCCTCATGCACACTTCACCCTCCAATCAACAGTGCTATCATTGCAAACATTTTGTACCTCATCCAAAGAATCCATTACTTCCTATGCTTTGTTTGCTCTCTGCCAAGCACTTTTCTATCTATGTCGATACACTTCCCCAAACATATACACTTTAATCTTGCAGAATAATCTCTTATGTGGGACTTTATCAAACACTTTCTGAAAGTCCAATTATTCCACATTGACTGGCTCCTCCTTGTGAACACGACTAGAGCAGAGAACACAGAAAATTCCAACACACAAACAGTCCTTTCCACCCTCAAAGCTTCCACCGATAGAGATCTTCTATGTCAACCTAAGGCCTATTTTCGCAGGATTTGTATCCCTCTGCTCACTTCCCATTCATGTATCTCTCTAAATATATCTTAATTGAGGCTGTCGTGCCCGCCCCTAACAATTCCACTGGCAAGGCGGTCCAGTTACCTAAAATGTTCTGTGTAAAGAACTTTCCACACGTACCGACCTGAAACGTATCTCTGCTGACCATGAACTCGTGACTCCTTGTTACTGATTCTCCCACTCTGGGAAAAATGCTTCTTGCTGTCCATTCCATCTGTTACTCATGATTTTGCAGGCATTAATCAGGTCCCGCAATCATTCTCCATTTTTGTAATGAACAAAATCCTAATCTATTCAAAACCTCTTCATATCTAACGCCGTCCATATCCGGCAATATCCTGGTGAACCTTCTCTCAACCATTTCCAAGGCAGCCACGACACATTGGTAATGGGACGATCAGAACTGTATGCGGTAATCCAAATGTAGCCAAAGCAAACTGCTGTACAACTGTAACATCATTTGCCAATTCTTTTACTCAATACACCATCTGTTGAAGGAAAGCATGCCGTATGCCTTGTTGACCACTCTTCTTGTAACCTTTATGGTAAAATGGACCTGAGCATCCAGATCGCTCTTTACATCAATTTGGCCCATGGGTTTTCCATTTACCACATAGTTCACCTTTGATTTGAACCATCCAAAATGCATCACTTCGCATTTGCCCGGCTTAAACTCAATCTGCCACTTCTTGACCAACTCCGCAACCTATTTATATTCTGCGGCCTTGTCTGACAATCCCCTTCTTAATCTGATAATATTAGTGTTATCTGAAAACTTGCTAATTAGACCTCCTATGTCTTGCTTCAGATCATTTATGTATATCACAAATAACAGTCATCCCAACAGGCATTCCTGTGGAATACTATTGGTCATAGATCCTAATTTTGGTTAAATCCATTCCACTCATAATCTCTGATTATTTTGGCCAGCCAGTTCACTGTCGATCTAGCTGGGAAACCCTGACTCCCATTCGACTTCACGTTTTTCATCAGCAGACATGGACAACTTTATCAAACACCTCACTGAAATCGAGGTATGACGCATCTACATACCTTCCGTTACTTGCTCAATGAATTCAATTATTTTAATAAGTCATGAACTTCCCTGCACAAATGCTTGGGGCCTACCACTGATAAGCCCGTTTTCTTGCCAAAGAAAATGGATCCTAATACTTTGTATATTCTCCACCAGTTTCCCTACAACTGACTTCCCCGATGTATAATTACTTGGATAACCACAGACATCCTACAGGAAGAGGCGGAAACTATTAGCAAATATCCGGTCCTCCGTGACGTCGCACATGTTCCAGAATGCTGTTAATACATCTGTTAAATGCTGTTAAGATATCTGTTGTTCCTCTCTCTCTTTCCTCCGTAACCTGTTCGCATCTGAACCTGAGGTCTTTTCCACCTAATGCCTTTAAGTATACCCAACACTCGCTCCCTACTTGTGCTGACTTGACAGAGAGTAATCAATCATCTGTTACTATCCTGAACATGCGTCATGTCGATCTTCTTGATGAATGCCAAAGCTACGAACTGCTGAAGCATCACATCCCTTTTCTGTGACTCCACACATAACTTCCCTCCTTTGTCCGTGGGTGGGCCAATCTTTCTCAACTTTCTCTCTTGTTTCTTATATACGCATAAAAGGCTTTGTGATTTTCCTTCAGCTTGTTTGCAAAAGATATTTCATGATACTCTTTACTTGTCTTCATCCCTTGTTTCGATTTGGCAGCACTTTCCCGATATTCTTCCAAAGCATAGACTGTTTTCAGTCATGGAGACGCTGTGCGCGCTTCCGTTTCACTCATAGCAAGTTTCATAACTTCATCTGTCATCCGTTACACATACATAGAATTCCAAAAATTTTGTCAAGCATGATTACCCATTCATGCATCCATGATTTCCAGTGCCACTTCTTTAAGTGTTCTGCGATTCTGGGATGTCCGTTTTCAGGCCGTGGGGACTTAGCTGCCTTCATTCCCTTTCAATTTTCCCAGCACGATTATTCTACTAATATTGATGTTCCTTAGTTCTTCCCTCTCACTGAATCTTGCGTTCATCAACGTTTCATCAATCTTAAGGTGGGAAGCCTTTGGAGTTAGGAGTTTCATTGTACCTACTTTCTTATTTTCTCTTTACACTATTATGTTTATAGGGTTAATTCTCTTGAGTTTCTGGTCAATGGTAATCGCTACAAAATTGGTCAGGACGGATAATGGTGCCCAGATTAATCCTTGAATAATGCTTGTTTTCCAGTTTTGGAATATACAATCAACAATATATCTGTTGAACTAATTGCTTGGTGTTTAACAATGTCTGCAGATCCCTGCCGGGCACCTCAGAATAGTGAGGTTTCCGAACAGAAAAAAATCATAAATTCATGCAATAATTACACTGTAAAAACACGCATTGAGGGCATCGAGTCCATACCAACACTCAGAAGAGCATCCTACCCAGACTCATTCCCGACTTTATACCTGTTTCATAACATTTCTCATGGCTCATCCACTTAACTGTACCTGAACACATTGAACGTGGCCAATCCACTTACCCTGAAACTCTTTGGACAAAGATACGAAACTGGCGTACCCACAGCAGAACATGCCCATTTTAGTCACACAGTTGCAGAGTTATTCAATTGAACCCGGATCACTGACACGTTGAGGTTGTAGTCTTAACCACCGTGCCACCAGAAACACGCTCCCAAAATGCCCAGATCTCCTCTCACACATTTGCATATTTCAATTAATGTGCCATGTGGAGCATTGGATCAATGCGTCTGATATAACAGCCGAGTGTTTTCACTTTGTGTGCAGTTGTTCACGACAAGAAACAAAAGACTGCCTTCTTATTGGTCGTTTTCAAAATTGGTAAAATTCCCTTAACTGCAGAGTCAACAAAATTGATCTTTCTCCTTTTTGAATCTCAGACGGATTCCTTTTAAATTCATAGGTTCTTGCGTGGCAAGTCGGTGTCGGTAAATCTTCAGCAGTTATTTTCAGTCCAAATGTGCATCTTTAGAAGGAGGCTAAGATCTGCGCCCTTGAACACAACAAGCCATGTGCTGTATTTATATCATTCATAGTGTCGAGAAGGAACGATTGATCGTGACTCGGCAATTGTGATTGAATAACTATGCACTTTTAACCCACTTTATTGCTTGGCTTGGGAAGAATTTTGCAGGAACCAGTGCAGCCATTGCTCAAGTTAACAATGACTGTGGGGTCGGAAGTTTCTGTCTCAGAATTGTTGATAACCCTTGGCATTGCAATTTGGACATAGTGGGCAGTGTTGACTTTAGCAGTTGGCTTTGGAGAGGTTCATTGTTAGTGTACATTGTAGCAATAAAGTGGGCCCACTTGTTCTGGATGTTCTCAATATTCCTCTCAATATTCTTGGGTCTGCATGATTATCGCCACACTCTTGACTTGAGGTTAGGAGTAGATATGAAGGATTAGGAATGTCAGGTGGAAAAGCGCAGCAGGTCAGGCAGCACCCAAAGAGCAGGAGAATCGACGTTTCGGGCATAAGCCCTTCTTCAGGATTACTGAAGAAGGGCTCATGCCCGAAACGTCGATTCTCCTGCTCCTTGGATGCTGCCTGACCTGCTGTGCTTTTCCAGCAACACATTTTCACCTCTGATCTCCAGCATCTGCTGTCCTCACTTTCTCCTCAGAATGTTAGGTGTTGAGTCACTTGTTAGAGAATTCTTCGTCTGTGACCGGCTCTTGTTGTCATCGTATTTGCATGAGGAGTCCAACTGAATATCAGATGGTTGGTAATAGCCAGAATGTTCTTACTGGAGAGAATGGATATCATGGGGAAGACCTGATCTCCTGGCTCAAATATAAGGGAATTTTCCACGTTAATTTCAGAACAGAAATTAGCTTGGAAGCCTATAGTAATTTCAACATTATTACAATTTTCAGACCCTTGATTGTATCAGGCCACTAGAGCAGCACATTACCTCCAAACTCTTCAACAGTCTAATCTTTCAGTAATTCACCCTTCGCAATCAGTGAATTTCCAATTAAACACATAGACGAGATACTGCCATCTAAACTTCAATGAGGCATAAAATTATGATGATTCAGGAATTCATGATTAGAGGTAGGACTCTGTGAAACCCTCAGGATCAGAGTGATGTTGATGTGGATTCCATCACCGTGTTCTGATATCTGAACACAAAAAATGTGTATGGTTCAGTTGCCTTTCTTTGTGGAGGGACAGATGTTAGAGCAGTACGTTGGGGGTAAAACGACCAAATAATTCAAAGAACATTCAAGAATTTAATTCCAGCATCAGCGATTTTGTTGATGTGACACTAATAGGAACAGTCCATCTTAAAATCTAAAAAAAGGTGTTCCTGAACAAAGGAATATATACCCAAATATTTAATTCCGCTCTTTACATTTACACATCAATGATATGACTCATTACTTACATACTTTACAATTCAGCTGATCATGTATCTACAGTTCTCTGTAGAAAGGGTTTGGTCAAGCCCTTGGACCTCCAAGAGTCTAATAATGCTTTCCATCCTCTCCTATCTCCGTTCTTGAGAGTTTTCAATATGGACACATTAATACACTGACAGATATTTGCCGGCTGCAACATGTTTAATTTCACACACTTCGTGGGTCTGCATGTTGAGCATTGCACACACACGACACAACTTCACCCAGTAATGCCGTTGACGCATAAATAAATCCTTCCAATATTTCGGACGAGAGTTGCAGGTTCGCAGGCTAATGTCAAACATGTTACCATATCCCCGAAGTTAATACAACTTCACGGAGTCATTCAGGGCGATCAGCTGTTTTACACCATTCGTTCTTTTTGGCATCTTTCCCACAAGTCTGTATATTCGAACCATGCTCCATAACCACTGTAACTGCTTCATCCGTGATTCGTTCTCGGAAACGAAAAGTAAACACAAGGAACTGAGGGGTTATCTGCTTGCTGATTTCTTTCCCTCGTGGAAAATCTATGCCACATACCGCGATCCCACACAGTATAATATATCATTATTCACCTTCTCCCTTCACATTCAGTTTTCATTTTCAAAAACGCAGATCCAATCATGAAGGCATAATAAAAAGCTGAAAAAGATTCCCAGAACTCCAAAATTCCAAATAGTACACTTTCCAATTTATTATTCTAATCTTTAAATGGTTCGTGTTGCGTGGTCTATTTGTGCAAGAGTCATCGGTTGTCATATATTGTTTCAGTCGGGAAAAAAAATTCCAATTATCTTTAGATTGTATATCAATACATGTGCTCGTGCCACTTTTCATTAAAATGCAGCATGGTTCTATACACCATATGGAAAATTTCATTCCATCAGAGGTAAGAAGTGTAAGGACCATGTCGTACTTGACCTTTTTTTAGTTAACTTCAGCAGTCTATTTCGCCTCCAAGTCTCTCACAGTTAGTTGCCCCATGACCCCATAGTGCAGCAGTTGAAAGGAACCACACAACGTTGGATCATGTCATCTTGGGTTCCAAACTCTGTCCCTCCCACTATTGTGCTCTCAGAGAGTTTCACGGTTTTTACTGTCACTAATTCAAGTCGTGTTCAGTCAGTTGTTCTTCTGAGGTCGTTCCAGATCTCATTGAAATACATCGGATTTTGTCTACTCATCGTCTTCCTGTCTTTGCTCATTTCTTATATATAGCGTCTTTAAATTTTCTTGTTCTCCTCTCGAGCATCGCTGAACTCTGGAGTAGCATGGAATATGAACATTTGTAATATTCCCAAGTAAAGAAAAGTTCTTTTCACGATGGTTCCCGTGACCATGTCCCCTGACATGATTTAACCTGAATGGGCACTCCACTGTGTGCAATTAATTTGTATGCTGTGACTTTACCACTGTGGGGACGCTGCAATGCCTTGGGGCAAGGACTCCCATCTTGCAAAATTATCTATAATCTTTAAACAATATTTCCTTCCGCGCCTATAATGAGGGGAGTCAGTAAACATCTGTCTGGAGGTTACACACAGCCCATTTGGCCGCGATGTGTGAGCCATCCAAATCATAGTGGATCGTCCTGTGTTGTGCTGTGTCCATCGTTGACTGTACTAAGCCACGTATATACCGATTCCTGGATAACGTCAGTCTTGTCATATTTGGCGGATCATTCAGTTGCTATAGTTACTAATCATTTCTTGTAAACCTCTTTGTGTTTTGTTCCACTTCGCTTTGTTACTATTTTGCTGTCTCCTCTGCATTGTCTCTGGTTGTGCATTTTGAACATCTTCTCTCCTCGTCCTCCTGTTGCCGTATCAATGTCTCTTGGGTTCGCTGTCTGCTGTTTCTCTCTCTGCTCTGCCTGCTCTCATGGTTCTTCGCTGTGTTTCTGTTTACACGTTCTGCTTTCGATTACGCAAACGCTGGTAACTGAAAATTGATCATCACATTGTACTGTGAGCATTGAATACAATGGAAATTAGAAAGGAGAAGAAAAATAGATTCATAGCCTGCATCCTTGTGATGGCATTTGTTCCAGAATTCGTGCTAAATTTTGACAATTTATCTAGAAAACAACAAAGGCAGGACACGACTGAGCATGGCAATGCTTTTAAATTCCTCATATCAGCACATGTTTTAAATGTTTTTATTCATTAAACCGCATAGATTTAAAACCAGGTCAGACATTCTTCGAGTGCCTTTTTGGAAATTTGTGATTTCTGTCATTTCAATGTTTCGAACGTCAAACAGGATGTTCACGACTTTTTTCTGGCTGCAGGGAAAGCAATTGAATATGCCTTCAAAAATGCTATTGTTATCCAACTTAACTGCTGCTCTTCAGCAGAACGGTTTGCAAACTAGCTGTGATGGGAATAAATCCATATTTCAAACATTCTTCCGATACTCAACTCATTTAATTAAATTAATTATAGAAACAAATGGTGATTTCAATCGATTTTTGATTTGCTCACGGAATCTTCTCTGTGTCACTGCGAAAAGGCATGTGTTTGTGCAGCAGCTTAGGAGCTGGACGTGAATCCTATTTCTTGTACAAAACTATGCAGAAACATCGAGGTTAGTTCCAAACCCGACATACGGTTCCATATTGAATACAGCATAAAGACAAACCATAAGAGAATGAAATTGCCTGAGATAACGAACAGCAAAACAATGGACTTTTTTCTTTGCACCATCTCTGGGTCTCGGGCAGGCTCCCCAATGCTTTGACGCTGGAGTCTCCTGCGTGCTGTGCTTGCCACTAAAACGTGCCTTATAGTGAAAACATTAAACAGCACAATCAGCAAAAATGGGATGCCTGCAGTTATTATATAATGTAGGAACTCAATTGACGCCCAGACACGTGAAGACCAATTGCTTCCAGAAATCCAACAAAACCAGGCATAGTTCTGAAGCAAATAACGGCCCATTAACATAAAATACCAGAAAATATTTTTTAAGCAACTTAGCACATCCACCGTGACTAGAACCAAGGTCGCTGTTTTCACAGTGCAGTAATTAGTTTTCAGTTTCTGGGAACAAATGACGATAAATCAATCAAACGTTAAAGTAACAGTGAACGACACCGAACAGTCTGTCACTGCATAAAGCAGGACAGCATGTAAATTACACAATCGGACGGAATTAAAGAACATAAAATGATCTGGATACCGAATTGGAATTTGCCTCAATATCAAGTCGAGGACAACGACAAGTAGATCTGCTGCAGCCATGGCCACGAGATAGCGAGTGACACACTAGGAAAGACCACAGTTTCTGCGAGTGAGGATCCCAATCGTTGTTACATTAACTATGGGAAGAACAAATAAGGAATTAATTGCAACATCAATTTGGCAGCGTCCTACTGGTTTAAGAAAAACAAATCTATTCTTGAGGTCAAAACATTAAGCATTTTGCTCTGTGGATAGATTAAAATGGTGGGACCATCATAGTTGCACATTGTGAAGATACGCTTGGAAATGTACAATATCATTTATGAAATGCAAATGATTTTTTAAATAAGTCAACATTCTTTGCAATTTTGCAACTATCACATAATAGTCATCTACTGACAGATGTTGAAGTATGACGATGAGGCTTCAAGTAGGATAGGTTGATGATCTCAACGCCATTTGGGTAGTGGTAGCAAAGCAACTACTTTTACTGTTCTAGATGCGATTCAGCATACTATCATGATAGTGACTCATGTTTAGAAGAATAAACTGAGCTTATTTTCCAACCGCTGAAAACGAGTAAGTGACACTGATCTCCTTTGGGGAAACTCACCATATTTGGTGTATTAATGACTATCTTAACTACCTGTGAAAACTTGCTTAATTTTGACCAACGGTTTGTGGCCCAAGCTAAAGCCAATCATCCTAAATCAACTCTTCTGATGTCGTATGATTAACTCAGCAGAACTAAGAGTCAGGTGTACGAAACTACGAACGTAACCAAAAAATAAAATTCTGAAATCAGCACCTCACGTTAGAAGTGCAAACTGCACATTTACTTAATAATATTTGCTGTGGACCAAGCCAGAGCCCCTCAAAACATTTTAAGAAGGTGTTTAGGACCGTAATTTTTCGAGTTGTTTTAAGCAGGTGAAAGTGGATATTCCAGGATTGATTCAACTGGCCCCAATCACTCGGTTTAAAAAACCGAAATTTATAAAAACATTAATAAAAGATAAAAGAATATAGAATAACATAAATCACGTCAAAACCCAATCGACTCTCTCGAAACAAAATAGTTCCAAATAGTTGCAATATTCCCGAACCACCCACTTGTCAAGAAAAAACACTTTTTTTTCAAACAGGAGCCACGTCAGAGAGGAAACGACCAGCATGTAACTGCCTTTTTGCGTCCTCAGCAACTTCTCTGGGTTCCCAGCTAAAACATGACAACAGCTGCAAAATAATCGCAGTTTGCTCAAACCCAAACCAAACCAAACGCTGAACTTGGAGAACTGCCCACGTGCCTCTCGTTTTTTCCTGATTTGTGCTGATTTGTTGTCCATGCTAAAATCCATTTAAATTTTATCGGGGTATAGGAGGCCATAATGCTTTAAACAGACTTAGAACAAAGAACATAGAACAATAAAGTGCAGAACAGGCCCTTCGGCCCTCGATGTTGCACCTTCCTGTGAACTAATCTAAGCCCATTCCCCTGCACAATCCCATCATCAAACATATGCTTATCCAAGGGCTGTTTAAATGCTCCTAATGTGGCTGAGTTAACTGCATTAGCAGGCAGCGCATTCCACACCCTGACCACTCTCTGAGTAAATAAAATGCCTCTCACATCTCTCTTAAATCTATCACACCACAATTTGCAGCTGTGGCGCCTCGAACAAGAAGAAGTCATCATCCTCGGAAAAGACTCGCACTGCCCACCCTAATAACAATGCAATTGTTTTGGGTTTGTTCGCCAAGGTGGCAAGTTGGTTGCCAGGTAAACGACCATTCCCACAATAACAGCAATTGGCACCCGTGCAGCAAATTTTTACACAAACTTCAGACCAATAACAATATTTTGGACAGTTTGTTCTGATATCTGTGATATGAAAAAGATGGATTGATGATGGCGATGCAACGCCTATTGCCATTCGATGATTTTTTGATATCGTTTCAAATGACCATTCTTATGTTCCAGACCAAACCCTCTCAAAATATTTCAGTCAGATAGATTGGACCCCGACTTTTCTTGGTTTAAAGGCAAGTGTAAGGCGATGCGTTACAGACGCGAATCGATGGATGAAACTACAAGATTTCACTTAATTCCAACACCACGTTGAACGTACAGACAAGACAAAATAGATTTTTAAAAAGCTGCAACTCGACTGAAATACGCAACAATATCATATATAACTTAACTACGACCTATTAATTGCAATATATTATCCAATATAATAGGATCATATCTTTTGCAAATGCAAGTGACAAGGTAAACACGAAAATATGAAATCAGCAGTAGTTGAGAACAGATGCTTTTGCAACAACAGACAAAGACTGCTCGAAATTGAAATGTCACCGTTTTACAGCTGAAAACAATTCAGTGCGATGGAATAAAAATTTCTGATATAAAATACTCTGTCCCAGGAATTATATGTTTTCCCTTTTCGTTAATGGTTTTAGAAACTTCACAATGACTTTTGTTTTCAACTCCCGTGATCAAGGTCATGGGTATGATCATGATTTGGGTTTTATAAAACCACGTTAAGAGCGAGGGTCATCTGCCAGTTTTGCCTCCTGATGTGAATTGGATAATTCTGTGAAGTGCTCAAAATATTTCTTTCACTTGTGACTGAAGATCAACACATCGTGTCTGCACACCACAAATTTGGCTACTTCCGAATAGACATTATTGGTTAGTCTTTGAAATGTGACCGTCATATTCCTAATTCCGATCGGTATTTGTTAATATTCTTCCAATCTACGTGGTGTCATCGAAGTCAAAATCTCCTTCAATCTGTCAGATGAAGGTCGTCTGCGTAACGCCAAATTATAAATTAGGATGTTTGACCGACGTTCTCAATACAGTGTTACAAATGTGGAACATAAAATTAACCAGATTTCCTGACTATATTGGCATTACGATGGTTTACACATAATCGTGTACCAGCTGGTATTGTTATCATTACTATTGGTGATTTCGATTTGCAAATAATCACTTGGACTTCATTTTCAGCCTGCGTCCAAACAGGTTGTCAATCTCTTCCAATTTTATAATGCTAATTTGATAAGGAGGTTACTTAACTGACGCAGCATTTATATATCTGTGTAATCATGCATAATCAGGTTCTGACTTATCAAATTTTCCTGCATATCTTATGCGGCTGCAACCCTCCAGGTCATTTTGAGAACGTAACTCAATCATTTATAGCATTTTAAAAAAAAACTTCCTCTTTGTTGTATGTAATTTGAGGAATGTCTAAATCAGAATCACTTGAACTTGTTTCTTCACTCTGTTTTTTCATCACTAACACATTATCATTTCTCTTTGTTTAATTATCAAAGTATCTTTTGAACATTTTCACGTCACTATCAGTGAGATTTATTTCTCTCTGACTTTCTTATCAAATACTTCCTCTTACTCAATTTCCTTTCGATCTCATAAGATACAAAACATCTTGATTTTAAATGTTCACGTCATGGCAGTGGCATAAACATTTTATCTCTTCAAGCAAAATTGCGCAGTTTTGATGTATCTTCTGCTCTCGGTTTCGCTACCTTCTGCGCAATGTTAAATGCTGTCTAACTCAATCATCCAATCTATATACATAATTTTGATTTGGATGAGCCGGTGTTGGACTGTGATTTATAAACTTAAAAGTACACAACAGTAGCTTATAAACCAACAGGATTATTTGAAAGCACCAGCTTTTGAAGGCATGCTTATTCGTTCGATGGTTGTGGAATAGGACCATAAGACACAGAATTTACAGCAAATGTTTACAGTGTTATTGGCTGAAATGCTTGAAGAAACTTGGAGTAAGTATTGCATCTTTTCGAATGTGTTTGCTAGCTTTGGATCATTAACATTAAATCCCACAACACTTTTTAAGTAATGTGGACTTGAAATAAGATTAACGAATGGCTGAGGTAACACATTTCATTCGAAAACCTGACGTTACCTTGAGAATATAACTTGGAAGGAGTATTGTGTGATTTTTAATTTCGTACACCCTAGTCCAACACCGGCACCTTCAACTCATGTCCGACATGTAACACTTAAATTCCGTAACACACTGCGATAAATTTCGTCAACCTCTGTCATTTTCATTTATCCAACAGAGCATGTGATGGACTTATTTGCCGAATTAAAATTTCATTTTTAGAATAGTAATATTCTAAAATTCACTGAAATTATTCTTCTGAGAATGGTTTGTTATAAAACAGATCTGGTATTTCATATTTTTGTTGTTATTCAGTTGGCGTTTCTGAACTAAAACTTTTTACTTTGTCCCCCTTTTGTACTTGTTCATTTTTCACAGGCATTTGACCGACGTATCTGATATTTTAACGTCAACTACCTTGTCTTTACTCCGTGAAATCTCTCTTCTTTCAAATTGGAGCTTTGCGAACTTGTTACTGCACAGTCAAGCAAATTTCCAGGCTTCACTTCCTGTAATAACTCTGTTGGCTGATTTCCCAGTGCATTTTCAACCACATAGACATCACTCCGGTCTCTGATCTATTTCTGACATAAGCAAAGATGAATTTTATTTCTGGGACCAGGGCTTCTCTGTGGGTGCGAGAATGACTTCATCATGCTTTGACACTTCAAACTCAAAACCGAATCTGAGCACTGCTCTTTTAACCTGAATTCAATAGAGTACAACATTTCCTGGCAATAGCACTTCCATATCCCAAATTTCCTCACTTCGCACCATCAAAGAAAGACTCTGCCAAATGCTATTTACTTAGCTGCTTGAACTGGCGTACATGAGCAAATCTTACCCACACAAGCAATATCTTTAAAGGAATAAGTCCTTTCTTCTCAACAACCACTGACTATCTTGTATGCATTTGTGGCAATTTTCGTTCCAATGTGATTTTGTTTCGTACTTCATCAAAGCTCACTGCCGTATGCTGTTTCTGCAAATTTGTCCCATCAGTACTTTTTCCATATCACCAACAGTGAGACATCATATGACATACTTTATTGCAGTGGAAACATCTAAACAATTTATTTTGCCGTCATGATTTTCTTTTTAACTCTGTGCGAAACGATCTTTGCTATGTTCACGGAGATGCCGTTTCCGTCACCAGCTGAAGATTTCTCCTTTCTGTTTCGATACCAATTTCCAGTATGAAATTGTTGTCGAAAGCCAAACTTTCCGCAGCTTTACTTGAAGTCTTTGCTTTTCTACATGACTTTTCATTATTTTAGCAAGTGAATTGTTTAACTCCTCCCAAATAACCATCTTTGTCAGCGCATTATTTACTTCACCTATTTTCAATATTCTGAGCCACATATCAACGTTCCTTTCTTTAATCCTTTCAAAACAATTGCAGGGATGTGCAGATTAAATTCGTAAAATTGTCGTCAGTCGGTTGCTTGTACTAGCTCACTAACACTTCAGATCGTTTTTTTCACTTGATCATACGCGCCACATGCACACTGTGTTCGCGACGGGACTACTTCACTAGCTCTACATACTCGTGTTGTTTGGATCAACAATATCTACATGGTCACTGACCAATTCATTTGTTTAGCCACTTTCTCATATGAAATGGAAAATGATTCTACGTACTTCATTCTGAACTGAGGCAAGAGTTGGACTCATTTAAACACATTTTCACTCTGCCTTTTGCTACAACGGTATTCCTATCAATCACTGTTCTGATCATTTCTCAATACATTCAGCTCTACCTCAGTCATATTATGTCTAAGTTCAGTTTTTAGTTGCAACTTCTGAAACGCTATTGACAGCATTTTTGATTATTAACACAACATAAATTATGAGTCAAATCGCCGAAATTAATGCATTTCAAACGAGGTCTCTTCTTGGAAGATGAAGAAACTTTTATCAAATTGCAAGAGAATTCATAGAAATTTTCCATTCACCAGTGAATGAAATGTTAGAAAAGACATGGTCAAAATAGATAGATCGTGAATGACTTGAGATTAAATATTTTCACATATATTCAAAGAATGTCTTAATAGCGAGTTGTTTTTTAGTAGCGTCAAAGTCGGTTAGTTCATATCAGAAATTGATTATATGAAACAAACTACGGCTGCGTAAAGTGGTTAATGTTATGAATTGTCTCTTGATTAAATCTGAAGTGAAATGGACATTTTTCTCACTGTAAAATCAAGCAAGATTAATTTTTCAATCCAAAGTAAGGAACATTATTAAAATAAGCCAACACCGCATCTGACGACTTAATGTAATAATTCAGAGTAACATTTTTATATGAATAATAGAGCAAAATGAACACTTACAAGGAACAGCAACAACAGCAAGCAAAGGATAGTAAATCTCTTGAACTTTAAAAAGGAAGCTTCCTATCTGGTAATTTAATAAAAAACTACGTTGCACATAATTTTTCTCACTTTCCATTATGGAAGTCATTGATCCTGAACAGTAAAGGAGACAAACATTTGTATTCACGGAGCAAGGGCAGGTTGAAACTCTTCCAGTGCAGTTTTAATAGAATATACAAATTCCCTCGTGAATCAATGAACACCAATAAGCCTGACATTAAATCTCAATGAACAAACAGATTTCGTATATTCGATCGAAAAACAACATGATTGCTGATCAAGTGCATTCAGCGAAATGCAAAATTCAACTTCTCTTACAATTTAATACTAAAATAGATAATTGAATATCATAGTGCAGTACTGGCCCTTCAGACCTCGATGTTGCGCTGCCGTGTGAATGCAATCTGAAGCCCATTTAAACTACACTATTGCATTCTCGTCTGTATGCCTGTGCAATAACCATTTAATTGCACGGAAAGGAGGAGAGTCTGCAACTGTTGAAGGCAATGCCTTTCACTTCATTACTACTCTCTGAGTAAGGAAACTACCTCTGACATCTGCCTAGATCAATCAACATTCCATTTGAAGCTATGCACCCACTTACAAGCCAGGACCATTCAAGAAAACAGGGTATCACTGTCCACCCGATCTAAAACTCTGATGAACTTGTCTGTCTCAATTAAGCAACCTCCCAAACATCGTCTCTCTGACGAAAACAGGCACAAGTCCCTCAAAATTTCCTTGTCAGACTTTCCTTCCAAATCAGGCAATATCCTCCTAAATCTCCTCTGAAGCCTTTACAAAGCTTCCACATCTTTCCGATACTGCATTGACCAAAACTGCACGCAATATTCCAAGTGCGGCTGCATCAGTTCATTGTACAGCTGCAACATGTCCTCATGGTTTCGAAACTCGACCTCACTACTTAGCTAACATAGCCTTCTTATGAGCCCTATCAAACTGGGTAGCAAATTTGAGAGATACATATACATGAACACTGAGATCTCTCTGCTCATCAACACTACCATCTGCCCAGTCGTCTGCATTTCTGTTACCCCTTCCAAAGTTAGTCACCACACACTTTTCTTCATTATACTCCATTTGCCATGTCTCAGCAAAGCTCTGCTGCTTATCTATGTCCCTCGATAACAGCAACATCCTTCAGCACTAGGCACAAATGTACTGAGCTTCGTGTCATCGCAAATTTGTTAACCCTTCCTTCTATGCCCTCATTAAGATATTTCTAAAAATGACAAATAACAGTGGACGCAAAAAGTTCATAACATACACTACGAGTAACTCAACTCCAGCATGAACACTTCCTTTCAACCACCACGCTCTGTCTTCATTCAGTTCGCCGATTTATGATCCAAATTTCTAAATCACCCCATCCCAAGACTGTCTATTTTGTGCAGTCGACTTTACTGAAATCTATATACACCACATCAACAGCTTTTCCCTCATGCAACTGTTTGATCACCCAGTCAAAGAACACATAATGTTTGTGAGGCACGACCTACCGTTCACAAATTTACTCTCCATCAATAAACCAGTACAATATTGAGATATGCAGCAGATATGTCGAGCATTATGAGTAAATAAAAAAACGAATTGTTCAGTGTCCCAAAACTCCAAAAAAAAACAATCTATGAAATCTAAAACGTTCTCAACGGTTATTCATACCCAACATCAATTCTACTTGTTCAGTTTCATAAAGATAATATCAGTTAACCCTTATTCGCACCACATACATTTAAGGACAATCTCTGCAATTTGTCACAATCTTGAAGAATTTTAATTTCATTCCCAAGATTGAACTCTCAGCAAATCACTGTTATGGATAGATCGACCCAACGCTTGCAGTGCCAAATATCGTGTTTTGTTTACAAAAGAAACACGCCTTACCGTTTGCAATTATATTTATTGATATCTTTTAGCAAATTCGTCCATCAAATAGTTTTAGAACTCTTCATGCATAATGCTGCAGTCCAAATAATCACACTGAATTGAAGCCATGACTTCGAGCTGCCGGTTTGGGGCTGAGGTGAACAGGGTCTGAAGTCAGAATACACCAGATTTTCGCCGAAAGATTTCTTTGAAATCACACGCTTTCTGAGCGCTCTTCTTTCATTTGGTGAATTGAGAGAGGAGCATACAGGCACACAATTTAACAGCAGAGACATTTTCATACAAATGGTACGATTGAGTTGAATATAACGTCACTATTGCTGATTAAAAATTTGAGGCGCTGTGTGTGAAGTCTTACTCGCAGAATAACAAGCAAACGAATGACTGATTAATTGAGGCAGATACATAATTAGAATAATATTAAAAATAAGGCTTTGCTAAAGCCATACCAAAGACCTGAAGTAGCCGAGTGTCTAACCAAAATAATGCTCATCCAAAACTGTATAAATTGATTAAGCTTGAGAAATCATAATCAGTTTTCAAGTTGATAATTCAAAACAGGACTGTAAGGATGATATTTCAGATAAACAAACGTATGGGGGGATCGCATATAGGTTGATACGAACCTACGATTCGTATTGTAATGTGTATGTACATTGTTCTGGGTCTGGAAGACAGCCTTGGTGAAAGCTTACCTGAAGATCAGAGGCTGAATGTCCTTTACTGCTGAAGTGCTCCCCGACTGGGAGGGGCGATGTCTGTCTGGCAATTGTTGCTCTGTGTCCATTCATTCGTTGTCTTAGTGTCTGCATGGTCTCGCCAGTATAACATGCCTCGGACGATCGTTGCTTGCAGTGTATAGTGGTAGATTACATTGACAGAGTCACAAGAATAACTTCATGTTAACGTGAAACGTGGTGATTCTACGTGTGATGCTGGTATCCATGTCGAGGATTTGACATGGCTTGCAAATGATGCCGTGGCAGCATGTGGTGTTCTTGTCAAAGTTGCTGTGAACGCTGGGGGGGGGGGGGGGGGGGTGTACTTCGTTTTGAACAATGGTCTCTTTATGATTCAGCAATTGTTTCATTACAAGAAGTGAAGGCGTTGGGATGATCTTGGACAACAGATCTCAAACCCACTCAATTGACATGCATCATGGAGGAAACTCAGAAACGCTGCCATTGCAAATCTCCAATACAGCTCAACCATCTCGTGCACCAGCTCTGCAGCAGACGCTGCAACTTTGAAATCGAGGTGGAGTCGATATTCTCAGCATGCACTCAGGATACAGTGGACCAGCTATGTGACACTGTGAAGCAGACGGATCAACGGAACCACACCACCTCCATGCACGCCTAGAACAGGAAACTGCAGAAATTTGGCGTTACCACCATCTTCAGTTTTGAAACTAGTACAATCACACGGCAATCCATTATCAAGTAGCATGACTAAACCCATCAAACAGTCGAAATCGAGTTTTACAGCTGAGGACTTATTTTTTGCCCCACGACCAAATTGTAACCCATTGGTCTCCTGACAGATGAATTCAACAGATGAATGAGGCATTGGGAATACTTCCACAAGCTACAAGACGTTAGCAGCGAGCACAATAGGGAGAAAGCCCAACGACAGCAACATATTCGACAGAGAGTTGCGCAGGACAGCGACCAAAAAAGTAAGAGTCGTGTTGGACACCTCTGGAACATTGCTGTTCTTGGCTTGTTATCGACGTACAAGCTGTCAGCAGGTATAGCAACGCCAAATTCATTAGCTGCACTAACAAGATAGCGCAGGATGTTACCTCAACACAAGATCAAACGCAGCATCGTCATTAAACACTGCATAATCCATCGTCGCACAGAATAGAATGAACTACTGCAAACAAGCATACTGACAACTAAACAACCAGAAACACAAAAGAGAGCAATTGCTGATGCGGTCAAATAATACAACGGTCAACTCAACAGACTGATTTCTGACATTTGATCCACACCTTCAGATTATCCTATGCACCCGCATCCTGCGTAGTTGTCGCATTGAAAACTTCAATACATTCCGAAGGTACACAAACAAACATACCTGAATGGCCAATCATGTCAGGGAACGAAATCTGTTTTGCGAATCTCTGTGGCTGTGTCGAAGGTAGCCTGAAACGAATGCACAAGGAACCCTCAGTTTCGAACACGAAACTAAAGTATTCATAGAGGAACTCAGCATTTCTCCACCAGACGAAGCAGGAACAGTCCACGTCACAGTGCAATGTTTGAAATTCTGCAACAACATCCCCCACCACGACGGCACAACTGCAACAGCCTCACCACTCAATGCCAACAACTACCAATTTCCACATTCCGCATTCCATCCCCCAACTCATTTGCACCATCCTCGGATATGAAGTCTTCACTTTCGACAACCAGACAGGAGAACACGAAGATATATCAACGAATACTGATTATATGCGTCATGAGCTTTACATTTACAAGTTTCCACGAGTAGAAGAGAACAAACGTTCTTGGTACATTATGTTTGGAGCACGTTCGGAAAAGACATTAACACGACATCAATTATTTCAAGTATGTGGTAATATTTCCTCACTATTGGAGCAATTGATGTCGGACGCAGTTTCTGCTTGTGCAATTCCTGGAGATGATTAATCAGATTGGGCAACTGATACAGTTAAGCGAATGAAACGTGACTTGTTGGAGATTTCTATTTTTCCCGCCCTATTTTCATTGGAATGATTGTTATTATTTAGTACACATAACCTGGATATTTTTCGTGCATTGCTGCACACATATGTGGAAACTCTATGATCTGAAATGAATTGAATCTTAATGAGCGTTATTCCTTACTCAGAAATCATCAAAATCTCTCACATTGTCGTGGCGGGAATATGTTTGATGTTGTAGTAAAGACATTTCCTCACATGATACCCTGAGAAACACCTACTGTTTTGTCCTGGGTTTCCTGTTACTGACATCCAGCAAACTCACAAAGTATTCCTTCAATGTCAGCATGATGTTTTTTCTCCCAGTTCTATTATTTCTAGCTTCGTGAACTTTCGTTGATGCCACATTTGGTCAATGCTTCCTTGATATCAATAACACCCAGTTTCCTTTGGATTCGTGCTTCAAAATGTCTGTGCAATTTTGTGCTGAGGTTGTGACAAGTTCTTGCCCATTTGGCGCTGCTGAAACGTAAATGCAGCATTTCAAATGAAACCGGCTTTCTTTGCTGAGCATGCTTTAACACAGTCGATCACGTCGTCCAAAATGTTGATAATTTTTGATAATTGGCTGACAGGCCAAAAAGCATAGAGAAGGAGCAATAGATTATTTTTGATGCGCTAAAACGTCAGCAGTGCAGTATTACGATGATCAGTGCTTGTTCTGTTGCCGTGCACATTCAGAATTATTGAAGGCAGAGATTACTTTATCGTTTCCATGTTTGCCTCTCGAAGAAACCATTGAGGTAATATGAAATTTAAGGAAGTTTCATATATTTCACGCTTACTAAAGAACTTGCATAAGTGGAAATGAAGTTGGAAGATATATACTAATATAATAATTGTGGGTTGACTCTAATTAAAGTTTTGATTGCTGGGCCATTACGTGCCAACGTTGACTTTGCAGCTTTTATTCCTGATTAAGGGCTTTTGCCCGAAACGTCGATCTCGAAGCTCCTTGGATGCTGCCTGAACTGCTGTGCTCTTCCAGCACCACTAATCCAGAATTTGGTTTCCAGCATCTGCAGTCATTCTTTTTACCTAGCTGTATATTTCAGTCACGTTTGCAGTATAGTGTATCGTTCTTGTATTCACTCCAAAGGAAGGGCGGGAATGTTTTGTACAGGGTATAAAAGAGGATGAGCACAACGTGATCTGGACTGGAGTGAATGATGTACCAGGAGAGGTAGAACAAATTTAGAGTTACTGAAACATTGGAAGCTGAGGGACACCCTGACAGAAAAAAATAACAATTTTTAGAGTCATGGACATGGTTGGCAAATGCTGTTTTTCCCAATGAGCGAAATGTCAAATCCTTGGGGGTGTAGATTTTAGTTAAGAACAGGAACATTTGAAAGGGGTATTTCATGGTAATAGAAGCAGGAGTAGACAATTTGTCCAAACTAACCTGCTATAACACTCATTAAGATCATGGTTGATCTAATCTTTATCTCAACTCCGACCAGCATTATCCCCATAAACGTCGATTTCCCTCCCATGCAAAAACCTATCCAACTATGTCTTGAATAATGGAGCTGACTCTCCTGCTTCCTTCGTCCGACACAAAAAACAAATGCAGATGTTGGAATCCAAAGTTGTAAGGCAGGATGCTGGTAGAACATAGCAAATTGGCAGCATGAGGAGTGGTGTAACGCTCTGAAGAAGCATTAGATCCGAAAAGTTGACCTCTCACTTCCTGATGCTGTCTTGTTTGCTGTGTTGTTCCAGCCACCTGCCAATCTACTGCTTCCAGGGCTCGAGAAATTCATCGGATCACAACTCTCTGTGGAATAAAAGAGATTTAGCTGGCCGAAATCTACTCCCCCTAATCTTGAAACCATGTCACGGAACCCGTGTCTCAACCACAATCAGAAACAAATTGCCAGCCTCTCTCTTATCTATCCCTGCCAAAATTACGTATGTTTCTGGAATACACGCACTCATTCTTGGAAATTTTAGTGACAAAGTCACAGGAGGCTCAACCTCTCCTCATATGGCAACGCTCTCAGTGGTGGAATCAATCTGGTGAGCCTCCTCTGCACCACTTCCAAAGCCAGTGCATCTTTCCCAAAGTATGGAGGTCAGAATTTACAGAATATTCCAGGCGTGGCATCAGAAGTAACCCCTTTAATTGTACGAGAACCTCTCTGTTTTTAATTTCAATCCCTCGTGCAAGGAAAGCAGACATTTAGTTTGCCTTCCAGATTAACTGTTGCCCCTGCAAAATCAACTTGCAGCGATTCATATACCAGAACTACTCAGTCCTACTGCACAACAGCATGCTGCAAATTTCTCCATTAAATAGTACTCTGATCGACGATTTTTATTTCCGACATGGATAACCACATATTTACCAACATGGTACACCATCAGCTAAAACCTTTCACAGTCGATTCTCTATTGAACTATCTCTGCAGACACTCCACAAACTCTGCACAGTTTGGCTTTCGACTCAGTTGATTGTCAGGAGCAATCTCGTCCTTCTACTCGAAATCATTAACATGAATCATCAAAATGTGTGGGTACAACATCGCTTCGTGTGGTACCTCACTCACCACTGATCTTCAATCAGCAAAACAACCACTTCCCCCTACTATGTTTTCTCTTGCTTAGCCAGTCCCCTATCCTTGCTCGTACATTCTCCGGAACTCCATGTCCACCAAGCTACGTTTTTTGATTTACACAGAAGGGTTCAACAGGCCTGACACTCTCGAGTATCTGAGGTGAGAGAAAAAGATACGATAGCAAACATCTAATACATATTTCAACAGAAATATGTAAAGACAGAAAATAGAGGAGTATGGACCATGCTCGGACAGGCAGGATTAATTTCAAATGGTAAAGCGTTTGGCAGCGGCATGATGGGCGAAGGTTCTCTTCCTGCATTGTGCTTTTTTTTTTGCTATCTGTGCGAAGTAACTGCATTGATATTATTGCTGCATTTTTTGCTGTGCTTTTACAGCACCACAGTCTTTGACTCTGGTCTACAGTCTTCACGCTCTCCAAATGAAAGGAACCGTTAGTTACAAAAATTGTTGACAAGAAACATTCAATTTTGCTACACAGTAGGATCCTATCTGATCACAATTCGGACAGGTCAGAATAAGCAACTTAATTGCAACAAACTGGGAGTGACGGTCAACAAATATTGAGGCAGAGCATTCAAAACAATACATGAAATGCGTCCTTACATTTAAATCAACTGCAAAAAGCCCAGCTGAGGAATATACAACGTGCAGTTGCAAAGCCATCAGCTAGTTCCATTACGCTGTGGTTTTCATATTTTGTGTTCACCGAATAATTAGAGAAGTTTAATTAATCCAGAAAAAATGTTTCCAATTATATGACATAAGAAGTCATTGAACTGTTCAAATTCTGCACAGAAGACTTGATGAGATAATTGTTGGCAAAATATGTCAAAGAACAATCACTGGGGAACAGTTCACTTTGGTCGATAGAATCAAAGAGGGGAAAATACCAGAAACTGAGTTGCCCTTGGAGCAGTGCATGATGGAATGTCTCTTGTAAGGTATGCTCAAGGCTGGAACAGCAAAAGGGAAGGATTATGATTACTCATCTCTCTCGGTGAGATTCGATGGCTTGCTGTCCAACTTATGAGAGGTGGCGTGAGGAAATTGAAGTGTGTTGATTGGTGATAATTCAACAGAACATCTGTTAACCATCAACATTTGCGGTAATTTTTTGTTCGCGTTTTACATTTGATGTGCATTCTTTGCTTGGGCAATCACATAGCTACATAAAGTTAGCTGACTACATGTAACTGCGAATTATTGAAACTCCAAATTAACAACGCCTTGTATTCTTATGGATTTCGTCCCAATGTTCTCCAAAGGAAAATACAGTAAGCTTTCTGTAGATCATTTTTAACTTTACAAAACTAATTAGTTTAGTGAATGATTTCTTTGGATTGTTAAACATATAATGTGAATCATTT
This sequence comes from Chiloscyllium plagiosum, assembly GCF_037043375.1. Classification (NCBI taxonomy): domain Eukaryota; kingdom Metazoa; phylum Chordata; class Chondrichthyes; order Orectolobiformes; family Hemiscylliidae; genus Chiloscyllium; species Chiloscyllium plagiosum. The sequence continues at coordinate 82,861,426 of NW_028270175.1, forward strand.
ATTCATTAATACCTGCAGAACGTGCAAACACCGAGTATTTACATTAACATCTGCTATGTGTAAACTTTAGAAGCTTTTATACTAAAGGCGTTGTGATTGGGCACTTGGGTATGTTCCAGATTTATAGACACAATGAACATGGTTTTGTTAATTAAAATCATAATCAACTAATTTATTGGACTTATTTGAAGAAGTGCTAAATGGGAGTAAGTTGATATGTTTTGCACGGCTTTTCATAAAAGAAATCACGTCAAAAACTCTTCAGATCAAAAGCTATTGCGAAAATTAAACTTTACTGGGATTGCCAATAAAATATTGTCATTGAAGGAAGATTGACTTGGCTACACGAAAACGAGGAGAAGAATAAATTGGCATTTTTATCAAGCTGGTGGGATATCAGGCACGTTGTGAAAACAGAGATCAGCGCTGTGGGTTCAAAGCTTTTCAGCTGCTTGTAAATATTTGAACGAAGAACGGAAGTTACTATTGGTGGATTTCATGATATCACAAAGATTTTCCGGAAAGTGAATCGTGAAAAAGAAATATGTCGAATTAAATCCAGTTTGGGCAAGTTAATCTTTTGTATTAGAGCCAAATTGGAGTGGCCAGCATGCACACTGACGGATGCTAATTCGTTGGAAGGATTTCAACGAGATTTATAAGACTAACAACGGCAATAAGTTGATTGCCTTTTTTTGGAAAAGTTTGCTGACCAAGGCCTGTATCCTTCTGATATTTCGAATAGTCATGGTTGATTCGCTGTAAACCACAATATCCTGAGGAGTCTCAAGAGGCAGAATTTGTGAATGTTTTTCCTGTTGTGGGAGGTTCCAGAGCTTGTTTCCTTCCTTTCTCAAAGAAGGTAAGAACATAAGAACCAGGAGCAAGAATAGGCCATGTGGCCTTTCAAGCCGACTCTGCCATTCAGCAATATCATGGCTGATCTGTCTTGGCCTCAGCTCCATTTGCATGCCATCCCACCGAATTAATTAATTGCTTTATGGTTCAAAAATATAAAGGTTAATAACTTAAGATTGTAAGACATTCAGGACCAAGTCAATTTTTGATGGTGAGAGATGAGGGGATATGAAATTCAAAAGGAATATTGCCAGGAAAGATCGTAACATAATGAATTCATGATGAGAAGAACGTTGTTCCGTTATGGAAAGTGTCGTTTCAGAGTTCAGTGAAAATTGTTGAACTGGCGGTACGTGTAAGTGAGAAATGTTTGGTTCTGGGTATGCAGTTGATTATTGGCTCGATTACATTTGGGAATAACAGCTACTCTCGTCTAAAAGCTACACTAAATCTGGCAACTTTAGTACGACAGGAACTGAAGAGCAAAGTACATAACAGAAGTAAAGCACAGGAATAGCCCGTTACTCTATCCAAGCGGGAGGCAAACATCATGTCCTAACAAAACATATAGAAAACCTTCGGCTCTTATACTATCCTTTTCCCTCTATTACCACTATCCCCCCACCCCACCCCCGCCCCCCACCTTCATGGAAATACCCAAATGCCTCGTAATTGCCATTAATGTACCTGCATTCACAATCCTCTTCTGGGAGTTATTTCCAAGCACCTAATACTCTACCTGAAAAAAAAAATCACTTGCACGTATCCCTTAAACATTCCCACTTTGAACTTGACCCTGTGCCCCTTCGTAAATCAAACTTCAACACGGGGAAAAAGCCTTTTACTACCCAGTCTATGTATGGCTTTCAGAGTTTTGTAGACAGCTAGCTGATCTTCTCTCAGTAGCCGTCTTTTCAAGTCAAATAATACTCGTCTTTTTCAATCATCTACTCAAGCAATGACCTCAGGATTGGGCAACATAGTGCTGAACCTTATCTTCAAACTCATTAAAGCTCCCACGTCATTCTCATGATGTGGCGACCAAAGCGGCACATTATACTAAAAATTCGGCCTAATAAGTGTTTTATGTCGCTGCACCACGGTTTGACATGTCCTCTATGCCCCAGATGAAGAAGGCAAGCGTTCTATATGCCTTCATAATCATACTGGTCACATGCGTTTTCACTTTTAGGAAACTGTGGAACTGCACGACGAGATCCGTCCATATGTTAATATCCCTAACGGTTCTGCTATTTACAATGCAGATCACACCTAACTTTGAGACTACAAAATGCATCAATTTTCATTTGTTTGGAAGAAATTCCATCTCCCATTTATGTGCCCAAGTCGCCAATCTATCTATATAGTGTTGAGTCTTTCATAATCATTGGCTCGATCAGCAACTCCAACAAGTATCGTATCGACTGCAAACTTATTAAGCAGACAGCACACACTTTCTTCGAGATGATTTATATTTACTGCATGGGAACTAAAATTTATCCGTGTGGAATAGCACTTTTTGGTCGTGTCAGTCCCCTTCCACTGATACCGTCTGTCTTCTATCACTAAGTCTGTTTTGTATCCATCCTGGCCGAATTTCATGTCAAACCAGTTTTAGAACAAATCCGCTGTGCGAGAGTTTATCAAATGGCGTACAAACATCCATATAAATTATATCCACAGACCTTCCGTCATCAATTATCCTTGTCATCTATTCCAAAACTCCAATCAGGTTGGTGAGAGATGTCCTTTCCCATACTGCCGATCAGCAACTATTCCATTTTCTTCAAAACGTATATTTACCTTATCCCTCTGTATTTTCACCAAGAGGTTTCCCCAAGATTGACTTCAGCCTCACCAGCCAATAATTTCCGACATTATTCCTAATTATTGTCTTCAGCAAGTGAACAACGTTGGCTGGTCTCCAGTCCTCTGAAACCTTGCTTGTTTTCAACGAGCTATGAAGCTATTTGCTTAGATCTAAACTATTTCTTCCTTGCCTCACGTATTAATTGGGGATAATTTCCCATCTGGCCTTGGGTACTTCTCTGTTTTGATGCATTTTCAAAGATCCAGTACGTCTTCTTGAATATATGGCAACTCTCTCGAGTCTTCCCACAATCATCGCTGACGTCTACATCGGTCATGCAATTCTCCTTGGTGAATATTGACACAAAGTATTATCGAGGATTTCTCCCACAACCCGTGGCTAACGTCCGTCATTTGCCTTTGAGGGGGGCTACTCTTTAAACAGTTATCTTCTTTCTTCTATTATATGCGTCAGAAGTCTTGGGATTCTTCTTGACTCTGTTTACTAACCACATTTCTTGGTCCATTTTTACATTCCTAATTCTGTGTTTACGTTCCTTCCTACTTTTTCTATACTAGTCAGTACTCCTTCAGTTTATAACTGCCAAGACCTATCGTTTAGTTCATTTTTTCCCACTTTTCACTAAGCTTATAATTTCCCTTGTCATCAATGGTATCCAAATCCTGCTTATGCTTTCCTTCAGTTTTTCAGGGGAATGCATGTGCCGCACTTGAATGAAGTCTCCTTTCGAGCTTCCCACGTCCCAGACGTAGATGTGACCTCAAATAACTGCTCCGAATTCAGATTGCCCATTTCCTATTTGACTTACATAAATTGGCTCTTGCCCAAAAAAGCAACCTCACCCGTGGCTCAACCTTTTTCATGTCCACGCTGCATAATATCTTATGGAGTTTGGTCACTTTGTCAATCCTGGGAGTTTTCCGCACTGTATGACAACAAGGTGTAAAAACATAATCAGAGAGGAAAGTCAAAAATGTTGAAGTACGTAGTCAGAGACAATGCTTGACCAAATGGTTAATACAAAAAAAAGTGGAGAACAAGTTTGATATTTTGTTTCAGAAGCATGAGGTGTTTTTCAACAAAAAGTAGAAAATCAGAAACAGTTGGATCAAAAAGTATGAACAGGATAAATCTGTGCACGTGTACCAAAATGTAACTCGCATAATAATGAAGTCTTGGTCAGAAAACGGAGTTCACACATGGAGACCACGAGGATGATGAGAACTAGGTAGAAGTTAATCAATTTGCATTAATAATGGGTTACATAAAGAAGACTTTGCGAGTAACACTTGAATTACCATAAGGAGATCAATCGGGAGTAAGGAAAATACAAGCTCAAAAACAAATATACTTTTACTGTTTTGGAATGCAAAAGGTCTTGATTGAATATAGTGGGCACGTCATACGTGTGAGGTATTTCGAAAACTTCAGCCAGTTATACAACCGGCATGTTTGATACACATTTTGCACTTGCGAACACCTTTTGGAAAAAGGCTTAATTAATACAGAGGACTTCATCAGAAAGCAACATGCGACAACAAGATTTATTCAACATAGTGGACGCGTCTATTACATTTCCAGGGACCATTTCATTGCACAGTACCATGCCTAAACGTTTTGCAGAAATGGTGTTCAAGATTTTGTTTTATATTAACTTGACACTGACTACCCACAGAAATACAAGCGGATCTTGTGCCAAATTTTCCATCGAAGTAGTAAATCTACTGTATGCCATCCAGAAACGAGACAGCAGTAGAACAGTTGCATCATTTTCAAAAATGTTTCTGAGACCTTATAGTAATTATTAACCATTGGATTGGTGTAAAGTAGTTTAATTTGTAAACCTTGCAACTGGGCATGCACAGAATGAAACTGCTCAATTTAGTCCATTTGAATTGTATGTTGGAGATGATTTGAAATTACCATAAGAAAGAATTCAGAAGGAATCAATGAGGAAAGTTTCAGATGTCACGTATTTAGACTTTATGTCAAATGATTTGGACTGATTAAATAGATGAGTTGGTTAGACGGCATTAGAGACTATCAGATCATGTGATGAAACAGGAAACAGACAGGAAATCGTATTTTCGAAAATTTGCTCTTGGTAATGCAAAAATGGCATTGCCTCGTTATCAAACAAAAGGTTTAGACTGCCTTATCGACTTGAAAGGAAATTATGTGAGTTGAATTACTTGATAATAATGCCATTACAGAAAGAAATCTATCTGAGTTTCTTATGTGAATATGCCCAAAATTTTCTTTGATCGCGAAGGAAATCAAAATGAGAATGTTGTCTTGGTAACAACACAGACTAATACATGAAGTTCGGAGGGTACTGAATTCAACATTCCTCAAATGAAAGTCGACAAGAAAGAAGTTGTCAACAAATGCGACACATTATTGAGTCGCCTTCCAGAGGAACACCAAAATGACCTGAGACATTGATGTCAATTGCATTACGAGCTGGGAGGTAGTATTCTGATTAAGCATAGGTATATATTTACGCATTGGAAAAGCTTTTTCAATTAAGCAGCATTCGAACAGACCTAACCCTCCAAAGTTGTCACAGGTTCAAATAGACAATGAGCACATGCTGAAAGACAACAAAATGGAAGTTAGTCACAGCAATTTGAGCTCACCAATTTAATGGCTCCAAAATCAGATGGTGCCCAAAGATTGTAGGTGCACTATGGCCAGTAAATGCAATTACAATGTCTGATTAATATACTGTACCACGTTTGGAAGACTGTATTGAGAAATTAAAACACGTAACTTACGTTGAAAGTTGGATTTACTCAGAGGATACAGGTGAGTACTTCTATTTTGAAGGAATAAAGGACACTTCTGCTTTCATGATACGGATTGGACTAGACCAATTTGACGTAATACAATTTTTTATGAATTGCCAGCCACATTCCAAAGACTAATCAATATAGTCATTTCTGGATTACCTAATTGCGTGGTATATATTGATGGTGATTTTTAGTCACACATGGAAGGAAGATTTGGAGCATCTTTCATAAGACTTGATGCATCGTGATAAACCTGACTGTGAATAACATTTTAAAAGCCCAAACCATATTCCTGTCCATGATTTTTTTGGCATGGACAAATGCGCAAATGGGATGTGAAAATGAAAATCTATTTGGAGTTTACGATACTATCGATGAAGAGGTAAATGTGACGATTCCTGGGGTTGAATGATTTTCTTCACTGGATGTTTATACCAAATTTTAACAGTGTGGTTGATCCACTGACTGTGCTCTTGAAGAGGTGCGGATTGAGAATTGTGATAAGCATGAGACAGACTAAAAGCTGCCTTATGTATCTCCGCAATGTCATTCAAAGTGATTAATGATGCAATTGATACAACCTTGAAAGAAGAAGTCAAGAAAATAGAAAGAACTTTTGACATTGTTTCCAGTAAATTGAATAATTAACCACAGTAATATTCCAAACAGAGATGGAGGTCTTCCGTTTAGTGTTGGTATTGCATAATTTCAACATATTTGTTGGTAATAATGTGTCTGAGACATGTGTATTTTATGATCATAAGGACTGAAAGTATTTGGGGAAAAAAGATATGTATGAAAATCCTCGACTGTTTTAATGGAACTCATTATTGCAGCTATTCAATTTTAAATTTGTACACGTATCAGGATGAGACAAGAGAATTGATATCAAAGGTATCAATGTTTGGTACTGAGGAAAAGAGGACTGAAAAGACTAAGAGTGAATGCTTACATACTTAGAGTCAAATAAAGTCATTGTTATCTCTTGATTGTTCATTTTCATTCAGTGGGGCATGCAACGACATTATGGAGTTAAGAATTAAGTTTTCTTTTTAATTAAGAAAGCGTCATAGAGAGGATGCAAACATTCTGCTTAAATCCAAGCGAGAAAATAACTTGGGAGGCTTGGGGCACTTATATTCTAACAATAGACGGAGCCTGATTGCTTGATTTCAAGCACAGACAAACCTAGGTAATTGTACAGAATGAGGTCTTGAAGCTGGATGCGGAAGCAAGTATTTCTTACTGTGTTACAGGTAAACGTTAGGGCTCTCTTCCTGCCCACTCAAATTGCGTGACAGATTATCTACTTTCGTGAATTTGACTTTGCCAAACGTATTCGTTTGGGATGTTACGATATTGGAACAGTTAATCAACAGTCGGTAATATATCAATTATCCTGTTAAGAGTGTTGTACTTGATCCATGTACAGACACTGTTTTAACTGAGATCTGTTGGAAACTAAATTCAATATTAATTATTTGATCAAAATATTTCTTTTTTTGTGAAATAAACGCTCAAACCTATATGGTTAATGGCTGCGCGTGGGGACAGAAATGAGTCATTCGCTTCCTTCCAAGTCCAAATCATTCTGAATTGAAGCAATTGTTTTATCCCGTTATGTCTCTATCTTTTGTTCAGAAGTACTGCTGAATAATCATGACGCTGTTAATTTTCCCACTTTCCAAATGGACTCCACATTTTCTTTGAATAATCCAAGGCTGAGCAATTCACTGAAGTGTTAATGTTGGAGGACGTTGAGACCAGTGGTCATAATTTCATTAGTTTCGTTGGAGGAGCTGGCCCGGTGGCATTATTACGAGACTATATTTTCAGCGATGTACTGAAATAATATGTCCCTTTTTCATCAGTAATTTTAACGTGGACAAAGAAATGGTATCGAACGAGCCAGGCAAATATTTTTTTCATGTCTTGAAAACAGTTCACTTTACAGATGAGGAGGTTCTAGATACGTTACATCAAACATGAAAGTTAATAAATTTCGAGGCACTGATCAGCTGTCTGCCGGAACATTGTGCGAAGATAGGCAAGAAGTTGTGGGATCCTGGCATAGAAACATGTATCATTTACAGCAAGAAGCGACGTGCCTGAAATGTTCAGGGTTGCCAATCTAGTGATTATCAAAAAGAAGATCGACAGGTGACATATCTGAAAATGTCAGGGTGGCTAACTTGCTGACTTTATTTTAAAAATGGCTTTAAAGAAAATCCTGGGGACTATGGATCACTGAGATTGACATCAGTGGTGGGCAATTTGTTGTTGGGGGTTCTGAGAGATATATTTGCATGCAATTGGATTTGCAAAGACTTTTCAGGTGTAGTTAGCATGAGTCTGTTAGCTGGAAATTATGTCACACAAGGTTGTTGGAACATTTTATTTTGAGGACAGAAACAAAACGGTTCTTGAGGACAGAGTGGTAGCCGTTGACCACATTCATTTTTGTGCAACCTTTGTCGGGGGTATGCAATGATAAACTGATTCCTAAAATTAGATCACATGGGCTTCAGAGAGAGCTCGCCAATTTGTTTAAAAATGGCGAGGTTGTAGGGGACAGACGGTCGTGTGTAGTGTTGTTTTTCGGACTGGAGGCCTCTGATTAGCGATTTACACAGGGATAGGAATTTTGATTATTATAAATATCAATGATTTCGATGAAAACTTAGAAAACATCGTTAACAAATTTGCAGTTTACAGCAAATTGGTGGTACCCTTAACAGTGAAGAAGGTTATCAATGATACAAAGAGACCTTGAACATTGGGCTCATGAATGAGCCAACAGTGGATCAATGCGTGGTTTTGTGTTTTTGTAAAACAAACAAGGGTTACACATATTTCGTTACTGTTTGTGTTATGACACGGAGTTATACCCCCTTTGTTAATGTAAACAGCAACACAGAAAATATGCAACCCGTGCTGTGATCTGTTAAAATTCAAGAAGAAAAGAACTATCCATCATTTAACACAAAAAATGACAATTTTATTCTTAAATCAAATTAGATTAGATCACATTACAGTGTGGAAACAGGCCCTTCGGGCCAACAAGTCCACACCTACCCGCCGAAGCACAACCCACCCATACCCCTATATTTACCCATTACCTAACTCTACGGGCAATTTAACATGGTCAATTCACCTAACCTGCACATCTTTGGGATTGTGGGAGGAAACCGGAGCACCCAGAGGAAACCCACGCAGACACGGGGAGAATGTGCAAACTCCACCCAGTCAGTGGCCTGAGGCGGGAAATGAACCCGGGTCTCAGGCGCTGTGAGGCAGCAGTGCTAACCACTGTACCACCATGCCGCCCACAGTGATAGAGAATATTAAAACGAACAACTATTTCAAAGTTCTTTCTCTTCCATGAATCTTTTACCTCCCATTCTGCAATACCAGTCCGATAAAAAAAAAGTTGATAAAGATTTACAAAAAACAACATATGTTTCAAAAATAGTCAGCTTTATCGATTCTCCTGTGTAGATATTGCTCTGTACATTCTCCCCAGGTCAGTTCCGATGTTCTCCTGTTCAAATACAGACAGTTACCTTGCTTACAGCTCTTCGAGAAGCAAGCTCCATTTGTTTTTCCTATGGCAGCTGTTCAAAATATCCGGATTTATGCCCCAAAACATCGGAACGGTTCATTGGTATTCATATTATCAAAATACGAAGTGCAAATTTGTTTGGATTTTGGTTTCTTGGTGCACAATTTAAACTGATTGATTGCATTTGAATTTGCGTTTGTTTCATAGCAACTCAGCTGCATCTACTTGTTTCAACAAACTGTTACATTCTTACTTCTTCAGGTCTCTGTGCTTTGTCAGAACTTGCCGGCTTGTCAAGTCTCTAAAATGCAGGGTGGTCAATTTTCTAACATGTACAGTCCCCCTACACATTCTTAACACTTCCTGCCATCCACTCTTCCTCCCAACACTCTCTCTTGTCATTGACACTCTCACAGCCCCTCCCCATTGTCTCTTCCCCACCTCTTCTCTCTTTCTCCCAATTCTCTCTGTCTCACGCTCCCTCGCTCGCCCCCTCGCGCTCTCCATCTAATCCTCTCTTTCTCTCACTCTATCCCGCCTTTCCCTCCATCCCATCTTCTCTCTGTCTGCATTCTCTCTCCCAAAATGTCTCTGTCCTCGTCCCCTTTTCTCTGTCGTCCCTATCTCTTTCCTCTCTCACTCTCACCTCTCGCTTTCACCCGCTCTGCCTCCCCATCTCGTCTCACTCCCCAGCACTCTGTCTCCCCAACTCTCTCCACCCCCACTCACTCTCTCCCCCACGGTCTCTCTCCTTCCACTGTCCCTCCCTCTCTTTCTCCCCTCCCATTCTTTTTTCCCGCTCTCTCCTCTGCACTGCCTCATGCCCCACTGTTTTCCCTCTCTCACCGCTTCTCCTCTCTTCCCCACCTCACACACAACACCCTTTCCCCTTTCTCCCTGTCTCTGTCTCTCTCCTCCTCTCTCTCCACCCTCTTTCTCTCTCTGGCTCTCCTCCTCTTTCTCTGCCTTTCTCCTCTCTCCGCGTTTCTCTCTCACCCCCACTCTTGCTCTCCCCTCTCTGTCCACATTTTTTCTCATCCATCCCACACTCTCTTCCCCACTCTCTGTCCTTTAATCCGTCACAATCTCACTCTCCCTCTGCACCTCTATCACTCACTCCCTATGTCTCGCATTCTTCACTCTCCCCTCCTCTCTCTCTCTCTCTCTCTCTCTCTGGTAGCCTGCATCCCTCACTCTGCTTCTCCGACTTTTTCTCCATCCCTCTCCTACTCCCTTTCTACCCTATATCTATCCCCATTTCCTCTCTCTCTCCCAACATCTCTCGATACCCCACCCTCCTTCTCTCTACGCATTGTCGCAAATCTTCCATCTCTCTCTCCTCACACTCCCACTGTCTACTTCCTTTCCTCACTCGCCCTCTCTTCCCTAACTCTCTCTTTCCCACTCCCAAAAATATCTCCATGTCCTTAACTCTCTTTTTCCACCCCTCCCATTCTTTCCCCAATCCCACTGTATACCCCTGCTTCCACCTCTCACTCACTCTATCCCAGCACTGTCACTCTGTCTCCCCAATCTCTCTCTCCTCTTCCTCTCTCTCTCTCCATCCCCATATGACTCCCACTCTCTTGTCTCCATTCTTCTACTTCCTCCCCCTCCGACCATATCCCTTTCCTTCTTTCTCTCTCTCTTCCCTCCCTTTTCTCCCCCGCTCCCTCTCTTCCTCTCTGGCCCTCGGTCTCTCTCGTTCTCCAACTCTCGACCCGTCTCTCCCCCCTCCACATCCCTACCCTCTATCTACTTCTTTCTCCCTCTACTTACATCCCTCTCTCGCACCACATCTCTCTCCGCCTTTTCCACGTTCTCTCCCATCCCTTTCACTCTCTATCCCCTTCTCCTCTCTCAGCTCCCTCTTCCTCTCGCCCACATCCCTCTCGCTTTCTCCCCAAGTCTCTCTCTTACCTCCCTCTCTCTGCCGCCTCCAAGTCTCGGTCTCTTTCCCAAATTTGTTTGTCTCCGCCTCCCTCTTTCTCCCACCCTCTCACTTTTCCGTCTCTCTTCCCCTCTCTCTCATTCTGTCTGTCGCTACAACATCACACTCTCTATCTATCCACCCCCAATCTCTCTCTCCCCATCTTCCTCATCCTCTATCCTCCCTCCGTCTCTTCCACTCCCCGCTGTTTGCCTTCGATCACTCTCCGCTCCCATTGTCCCTTTTCTCGCATCACTCTCTGTTTTCCTTCCATCCCCTCCCACCCTACTCTTTGTTACTGATGAGCCCTCTCCTCCCACCCTCTCTCTATCTCGCCCCTCTGACTCTGTCTCATGCCAACTCCCATTTTTTCTCTGCCCAACTCTCTCCATCTCCCCTGACTCTCTCGCCCTGACTCACTCCCGCTTCTCTCCCTCTCCTTCCCTCTCCCGCTCTGCCCCGTCTCTCATTTGTCCATTCACCCATTCTCTCTCTCCCCTCCCTCCCTCTCACCTACGACTACACGCTCACGCCATCAGTCGCTTCCTGGCTCCCTACTCGGACTCTCCCCAATGTCTCTTTCCTTCTCTCGCTACCTTTCCTACTTCCTCTCTCTATCACCCTTTCTGCCACTCCCGCACGATTGTTTTCTCTATGTTCTCCCTCTCTATGTCTCTCCCCCTCCAAGTGTCTCACGCCCTTCAACAATTTCTGTCATCCCCCTTCCTTTCCACCTTCTTACTTCTCCTCCACTCTCTTATCCTCCGTCGCTTCAGCTTACACTCTTGAACTCTTCCCAAAGTTTGTCCACCACTTTCTGTGTCTCTCCCTCCTCATCAAGCTAGCTCTGTCTTGCTCCTCACACCTCTACCCCTACCATTCACTCTGACCTCTCCCCATTGCTATCTCATAGATTCTCACGCTCAGTCTTCCCCCTCCCTCTCTCCCGCCCCAACATCTTACCGTCTCTCGCCCAGCTCCCCCTCTGTCTCTTTCATTCCTCTTTCTTTTCCCCTCCCTTTCTCTCTCTACCACGGCACTGCCTACCAATCTACCTCAATTTCTCCCACGAACCTCTCTCTCTGCCCTTTCTCTCTCCACACGTAATGTCTCCCCCTCTCTGTCTCACTCCCACATTCTCTCACAGTTTCCTGTCTCTGTTTTTCCAGCCTCTCTCTCTCCCCCTCACTCCACCTCTCTCTTCTCCTCCTTCTCCCCACTCTTTCCCCGTCGCTCTCCCCCTCTCTGTGCAACCTTCATTTCTATCGGCACCACTCTCCCTCTCTCTGTGTCCCTATCTCTCCATAGCCGTTACTCTCTGTACATCTTTCCCTCTCTCCCTGCGACACTCGAGAACACACTGTCCATCCCTTCCTCTCTCTACCCCTCGCTCTCTCACTCTCTCCCTCTTTCTCTCACCACCCTCTCGCGGTCTTCCTCGCTCTCATTCCGCCCTCTTTCTCTTTCCTCCCACGCTAGGTCGCTCTGCTCCCCTCACCATTATTTATCCCATTCACATTTTCTTTCCCCAATTTCCACTCTCTCATTCCTCCTTCCACACACTCTCACCTGCTTCCATTCTCTCTCACACACACCCCTTCCTTTCTCTCCTCGTCCCAATCGCTCTCTTTCCCTGCTGTCCAATATCTCTATTTCCCACTTCTCGCCCTCTCTCTCTCTTAACCTCTCAACGCCCTCTTCATCTACCCTTTCCACTCTCTCTCCTCGCCTCCCTCTCTTTTTGCCTTTCCATCTGTCTGACGCTCTCCCTCACTCTCTCTCTACCCACCTCCCGACTCTGTGCCTCTCTCTCCGTCTTACTCTCTCCCTTCCTCCTCACCCTCTGTCTGACTCTCTCTCCCCTATCCTTCATCCCTTTCCCTCTGACTGATTTTGTCTCCCTTCCTCCCTCTTAATCTGATACACGGTCTCTCGCTCGTCCTTTCCTTTTCTTCTGACGCAGAGGATGGATGTCGTGGAGAGAATGGTTATGGAAGGGCTGGAGAAGGGATAGAGGATGTCGGGTTGGGCGGAGTAAAAAATGGCGTGTCGAAAGAAATGCAGCAGCGAGACCGATACAACAGGAGAGTGAGAGAAATGGTAAGGGATTGAGGGAAGAGCGGACGGCGTGTTGAATAACGGAGTGTAAAAGAGAGCGAGAGACGTTGGAAGACAGATTGAAAGCGAGAGGGGAGAGAAAGCAAGAGTGTATCGAGAGAGTGAGAACTTTGAGGAGATTTGATGGCGAGAGGTAATGGGGAGATTGTTCAAGATAGGGTTGAGATGGGAAGGGGAGAGTGAGGGATGGAGATAGAGAGAGAAATGGAAGCGGTCGACAGGACGTGGGGAAACGGAGAAAGAGGAATTCTTCCACAGGCCAGGTTACAGTGAGGGACCCTGAAGTGAAACGAAGGGCAGTAACTTAAACCCAGTTCCTGAGGTCTGGACTCAGTATCCTCCCATTGCCTGTGTAACAGGACGAGGGACTGAGTATGTCTCACTCCAGTTCAGTTTCCTCAACACAGATACAAACAACAATATTGTTCACTCTTCTGCCCAGCACTTTTTAATGAATACTTTTATTGCTTACAAATTGAAGTGATCGATACAGTCAATGGAATGTATCCTTTGCTCACTGGACTCTGAGTTGAGAGAAACATTGAAATGTGTACTTGTAACACAGCTTGATAGGTTGGACAAACCAGCACGACCCTCGGACTGCTACCACAGCGACAGGCGACTGCATTACTTAACCATTGAACTGAAATGAGTAAATCCAGGTCGGATTAATTCATGAGTGAATTTGATGGATGATTTTGTGTAAAAGAATATTCCCGCACAATTTTCAGCTGCTATCTGATTTTTGTCTGAGTCACAGCATAAATTGTGGTGCTTGTGTAGCAACTGAGGAGCTGCAGCATGAAGCCCACTTCCTGCACACAGAAATCTCGAAGCATATATCTATACCCAAATCCATGCATCCGCCTCCATACAGAATAACGTTACCACAAAAAGATGAAACTGGCTGAGGTCACAAACAGTAAGATGATGGATTTTTGCTTTTGGCTTCATATTTCTGCATCTCACTGAGCATCCCCATTAGTATGAGCCTGGAATCTCCTGCGGGCTCAGCTGGTCACTGAAATGTTTCCGACGGTTAAAACATTGGGCAATAGAATCAGGAGAAATCAGAGAGCTGGAGTTAGAATATCCTGGCGGAACTTGATTGTTACATCACAACACCAGGGGATGTTACCCAGGTAATATCGAGCTTTGAGGATACAATGCCAAAAATAGTATTTTAAAAGCTCAGCGCAGTCACTGTTCCCAAAACCATAGCAGCAGTTTTCTCACCGCAAGATATACTTTTGAGCTTCTTGGAACAAATTGCCACAAATCGATCGAAGGTGAAAGTGAGGGTGAGTTAGAAACAACAGCAGCCAGTGGCTGCACAAAGCTGGACAGCGTGGATAATACACACGGGGATGAAGTAAAGGAAATAAAACTGTTCCCGATAAACAATGGGGACGTGTATCAATAATAACCAGTCGAGGATAATAACCAGTATATCCATCACTGCCATGCCCCATAGGTAAGGGTTGCCATTGTATAATCGAGGATGCAGATCTTCAATACGTTAACTGCGAGGAATGAATGCAAAACATTATCCAGCAATCTGGAGGAAATATAACGAGTTTGATTGACGTGCCGTGAAACTTTCAAGTATGTCACTGTATTATGAGACTTATTAAAATAATTGGAGATTTAATAAAATAACAAATGGGAAGATGTGAATTACTGACACAAATGTGTCATGAAACATAAGAACCCCTCCCTCCGCAAGCACACCAAGACACATCCATAAGAACAGATGGTTTCTAGAACATTCCCAGAGACTCGATCATTCGGGAGCAAACACGATTTCTAATATGGTTTGAAAACGTTGTTGTCCTGAACGATTCTCTCCCTGTTCCTTGAAGACGAACGGACGCTGGAAATTTCTGTCTTTTAGGTTAACTTACGGTCGATCCTGTGTCGTGATGAAATGTAAACGAAGGGAAAACGTTAACAACCTGAGGGGACTTCGGAACAATGTCTCCTTCTCCCAAGAACTTGATATCTTCCCTCGGGATCTTATCTTTTGTTCAGTTCGTTGACATTCGGATGTTCACAAATAATGTCAGGGATAGAAGGTTCCACAAAATGTTAGTTATAGAATGTTCCGAAGAATGTCAGTTATAGAATGTTCCAGTGAATATCAGTTATAGAATGTTCTTGGGAACGTCGATTGCAGAATTTTCCCGGGAATTTCGGGTGTATAATTTTTTGGGGCAATGTTGGTTTCAGAATGATCCGGCCAATATACAGCACAGAATGTTCTGGAGAATGACAGTTACAAATTGTACTGGGGAAAGTCGGGGATAGAATGTTCTGGAGAATGTCATTTACAGAATGTTCCAGAGAATGTCTGGTATGTATTTATGGGTATAGAATGTTCCGGAGATTGTCAGGTTTCGGATGTTGAGTATATAATCTTCCAGGGATTGGCTGTTGTAGAATATTGAGTACAGAATATTACTGGATTGTCAGTTATAGAATGTTACGGGGAATGATGAGTACAGAATGTGATATCCATTCGTTCATTGATGTACTGTCTGAGTACTTATGTGGGATGTGCTCATATAACTCGGCCAACGTGGTCTATCACACACGCTGTAGGCAATGATATCCTGAGGCATGGTAAATTGGCGAGAACGAGAAAAGGCTTCTGAAATGGATGAATGGACCACCGCAAAAAATCGTCCGGCAGGAGAATTCCCAAACCAGTCAGTGAGCATTTTAGCAGTGAGGCACATTGGGCCTCCAACATTCCGGGGGATCATTCTCCAAGACGGACTTTGGGACAAGCAAAAACACAGAGTGGCTGAGTCTGATAGTCAAGTTCGGTCCCGAGGGGGATAGCCTCAACCGCGATCATGGGTTCATGTCACACTACAGATGACCCCACTGCAGTACACATACTCACACTCACACAGGCCCTCTCTCATAAATACACACTCTCTCTCATATGCTCACACATGAACATCCTACAATCACACCATACACGCATCCTCTCACAGACGTATACTCCATTATATACACAAAGACACACACCCTCTCACAGACACTCACGCACCCACACGCGCACACACATTCAGTCTCCCCTGCATGCATACACAAATAGGTTTGTGAGGTGAATTTGTATTTGCAGAATTATGCTTGATTTTACTGAAAAACGATATAAATGTATACAAGGTTTTGTAACTCCCACTTCAGAAATCGAAACAGTCTGAACTGAAATTGGAACAAAGACTTTCTTTAACTTCACAACTTCAACGCATTATTCTTAGCTGACATGATGCGCATTGTTAAAAGCTATCCTGAGAATACAACTTTAAAAACAAGTTCTGGGAGTCACAGAGATTTACAGCACGGTAACAGACTCTTCTGTGCAACTCTTCCATGCTGACCAGATATCTGAACGTAATCTAGTCCCATTTGCCAGCACCTGGCTCACATCCCTCCCAACACTTCCTATCTATATACCCATCCACATGCCTGTTAAATGTACCAGCCTCCAAGACTTCCTCTGGCAGCTTGTTCCACACAGGCATCACACTCTGCGTGAAAACGTTGAACTTTAGGTCCACTTTAATATCTTTCCCCTCTCACCCTAAACCTTCTAGTTCTGGACTGTGCAAACCCAGGGAAAAGTTTTGATTGTTTATCCTATCCATGCACCACACAATTTTATAAAACTCTAAGGTTACCTCTCGACGTTCAGCATTCCAAGGAAAACAGCCGCAGACTATTCAACCTCTCCATTTCCCTCAAATCCTCCAAATCTGGCAACAAATCGTAAATCTTTTCTGAACCCTTTCAAGTTTCACAACGCCCTTCTGATAGGAAGGAGAACAGAATTGGAAAGGCAGGGACTGATTCGAGATAGTGAACATGGTTTCGTGCGTGGGAAATCATGTATCACAAACTTGATTGAGTTTTTTTGATGAAGTAACAAAGAAGATTGATCAGGGCAGAGCAGGAGAAGTGATCTATATCGACTTCAGTGATGCGTTCGACAAGGTTCCCCATTGGAGACTGATGAGCAAGCTTAGATATCGTGGAATACAGGAAGAGCTAGCCATTTGGATTCAGAACTGGCTCAAAGGTAGAAGACAGAGGGTCGTGGTGGAGAGTTGTTTTTCAGACGGCAGACCTGTGACCAGTGGAGTGCCACAAGGATCGGTGCTGGGCCTTTCGCTTTTTGTCATTTACAGAAATGATTTGGATGCAAGCATAAGAGTAGAGTGAGTAAGTTTGCAGATGACTCCAAACTTGGAGGTGTGGGGGACAGCGAAGAGGGTTACCTCAGATTACAACAGGATCTGGATCAGATTGGCCAATGGCTGAGAAGTGGCAGATGGAGTTTAATTCAGATAAATGCGAGGTGCTGCATTTTGGGAAAGCAAATCTTAGGAGGACTTATACACTTAATGGTAAGGTCCTGGGAGTGTTGCTGAAAAAAGAGACCTTGGAGTGCGGGTTCATAGCTCCTTGAAAGTGGAGTCGCAGGTAGATGGGATAGTGAAAAACGCGTTTGATATGCTTTCCTTGATTGGTCAGTGTATTGAGTATAGGAGTTGGGAGGCCCTGTTGCGGCTGTACGAGACATTGTTTAGGCCACTGTTAGAATATTGCGTGGAATTCTGGTCTCCTTCCTATCGGAAAGATGTTGTGAAACTTGAAAGGGTTCAGAAAAGATTTACAAGGATGTTACTAGGGTTGGAGGATCTGAGCGACAGGGAGAGTCTGAACATGCTGGGACTGTTTTCATTCAAGCGTTGGAGGCTGAGGGGTGACCTTATAGAGGTTTTCAAAATTATGAGGGGCATAGATAGGATTAATAGACAAAGTCTTTTCCCTGGTGTCGTGGAGTCCAGAACTAGAGGGCCTAGGATTAGGGTGAGAGGGGAAAGATATTAAAGTGGACCTAAAGTTCAACGTTTTCACGCAGAGTATGGTGCCTGTATGGAACAAGCAGCCAGTGGATGCGGTGGAGACTGGAACAATTGCAACATTTAAGAGGCATTTGGATGAGTATATGAATAGGAAGTGTTTGGAGGGATATGTGCGGGTGCTGGCAGATTGGACTAGATTGGGTTGGGATATCTGGTAGACATGGATGGGTTGGACAGAAGGGTCTGTTTCCATGCTGTTTTCCTCTACGACTCTTTGACTCTAATTTGATTGCGTTTTTTGAAGAGTTGACAAAGAAGGTTGATGAAGGCCGTGTGGCAGACATTTCAATATGGACTTCGGCAAGGTGTTCATCAGGTTCCGATGGGTAGGTAGAAGGGGAAGACGCATGGGATCCGGGAGAATTTAGCCAATTTGTTTCACATTTGACTTGAAGGGAGAGGGTTGTTTCTCAGAATAAGGTCTGCGACGAGTGGTGTGCAACAACAGTCAGTACTGACTTCACTGCATTTGATCATTTATATAAAGGCTTTGGATATGAATATTGGAGGCATGTTTCGTAAGTTTTCTGATGACATCAACATGGTAATGTAGTGGACAGTCAAGATGATTACCTGACTGTAGGTAATGAAATGTGCCAACGGGACAAGGATAAATGTGATGTTCTGCATTTTGGAAAGTCAAATCAGGGCATGGATCGTACTCTTAATGTTAAGATCCTGGCGAGTGTTACTTAATAAAGAGAATAGGGTTGAAGGCGCATAGTTCCTTTGAGTAGAGTCACAATTGGACAGGTCAGTGATGAAAGCGTTTGACACGCTTGCACTATTGGTTCAGAGCATTGAGTATAGGAGTTGGGGATGGCATGTTGCTTTTGTATAGGACGTTGGTGAGGTCACTTTAAGAATCCTGCACGCAGTTCGGTTGGCTTTATATGCTGTTATATGTGACAGGGTGTAGAAAAGATTGACAAGAACGATACAGGACTGGAGGTTTTGAGCCACAGTGACTGCGTAAATATGCAGAATTCTATCCCCCTGGATTAGCGAAGACTTGGGAGGGGTGATATTATAATAGTTTATAAAAGCATGAGAATAACGAGTTATCCAAGATATTGGAGTTCAAAAACATATGTTGTGAGTTGAAGGTGAGAAGGAAAAGATTTGGAGGGTACATTAGGGACAACTGTTACATGCGGAATTGTGGATGTGCGGAAGGTGCTGCCAGAGGAAGTGATGAAAGCAGACTCGACGACTCATATAAAAGGTATCTGGACAGGAATATGAATAGGAGAATTGTTGGAGAAATGCTGGAACATGGTGCATGGTCAAATTAGAATATTTGGTCGGCTTGAAGATTGTGGTGCAGGAAAATCACAGCAAGTCAGGCAGAATTCGTGGAGGAGTAGGATCACGTTTCGGGCAGAAGCCCTTTATCAGGAATGAGACTTGTGGGCCGGGCACAGAGAGATAAATGGGAGGGAGGTGAACTGGATGGGTGGTGAGTGTAGTTGGGAGTAGGATTTGTAAATGAAGGTGGGTTAGAGCAGATGGATGGTCCCCAGCGGCATTCTACAGAGCCCCACACCCCTCCCATTTATTAGCTTAGATTCATTACAGCGTAGAAAATTATCCTTCAGCCCAAACCTACCCTCCGAAGAGTTACCTATCCAGGCCCATTTCCCTCTGGCGAATGAACCTAGCACTATAGGCAATTTAGCAGGGCCAATTCACCTGAACTGCACATCTTTAGATTGAAGTAGGAAACCGGAGCACATGGAGAATGAGAAATCTCCAAACAAACATTCACCCGAGGCTGGGATCGAATCCAGGTCCCTGGCGCTATGAGACAGCAGTGCTAATGACTTAGCCACTGCGCCACCCTTACATCACGTAGCCTCCATCCTGCAAGCCTTCATTCCTGATGAAGGACTTATGCACGACACGTTCCTGCTACTTGGTTGCTCCCTGGTCTGCTGTGCTTTTTCAGAACCGCACACTCCACTCTGATCTCCAGCATCTGCAGTCCTTCCTTTATTCTATCTGTTCATCATTGATAGTTCGAGGAAATTGTCTGTTTCAGTGCTGTATGAAATTCTTGATTCCATAATTGGGATACAGATACATTCTACAAGAGCCTTTGGAGCGGCAGTTCTCTGCCCCAGATGTTCGTCCTGCCTCAGTGCAAACATTGAAGCAAAATTGCATTAGTTAAGTAATTAGCATGCAAGGTCACGGACAATAGGATACAGACAGGAAAGTGGGGCTGAGCCCAGAACCTGATTTGCCATGATCCAAGTATCTGATGGAGACGGTGCAAGGTTTATAATGAACCACTCCTTCTATCTTCCTCTGTTCTATTCAGCCCCTCAAACTTGCAAGAAAGGAGCCGTTGGGGGTTACTTACACCTGTAGGCTGGGGCACGAAAAGAGATTTGACCATTTGGCCCTTCAACACTGTCACACATGATTTGGAGTGATGTGGAGAAAGTAATTGGAAAACGCAGTTTATTGTGAAAGAGACCTTCCATTTCTCTTCACAAAGCCTATTCTCTCTGCAACTTTTGAGCCATTTGTTGGGCATGTTGTAGACCGAGTTGCACTGTGATGACATCCCTGACACCTCACTCAGAGCTGGCTCACAAAATCCTCTTTTCTCTGTGATTGCAACTTTCAACAGCAGAACTTCCAGGAAAACAACTCCCCCTAACTTTCCGATAACAGAATATGAGAACATCAGAAACAGGAGCAGGTCGCTCATTCCGCCGAGCCTGCCTTGCCCTTGAATAAACTCTGGCTGATCTGCTCTAGTTCACAAGTCCTTTTTAAATGTCCAATTCTTTCTTGCCGTCAACTCTCTGACAAGTCGACATCCGTCTATATCCTCTTTAAATATTTTCAATGACCTCGCTCCCTGAACACTGTGGAATAGAGAATTTCTGACATTCACTAATCACTGTTAGAAAGAACACACTGGCTTCGACTATATCATGACCTACTTATATGGGCAAACGTGAAGAACACCAGTGTTTGGCTAAGAGTGATTGACACTGATATTAAGGAGTGGTTGACTGAAGATGACCTCAAAGAGCGAAACAATATGGAACTGAATGGGAATAAACTCCTCACTGGTTTGAGTCAATTGTGCAAACAATGAATGTGTGTATGGCTCGTGGATGTCAATCCTCCCTGTTCCGTGTCATTCTGCAGGGGATCCTCAGTGTAGCATCCTCAGCACAAACGTCTTCAGCCACTTCAAATTTTTCCCCAACTAAAAGATGAGATGTGTGGCTGGTCAGTGAAGATGACACAATGTTCAGAACACTATGTTACCTCTTTGCACTTCAAGCACGCTTTTACACATGCACTCAAACCGAGGCAACATTCAAGCTTGTGCTCTTAAAGTGCATTTAACATTCTTGTAACAGCACTACGAGACACCGCACAATTCCACAGTTAAAAATGAAGAGTTTAATCAGCACATCACGCTCACTTCACTGAAATATGACGACGCCAGTAAGCCCACTGAAACGTTTGGAAAAAAGAGGAATAGTCAATTAAATCATTCCAGGCTATTACACAGGAAGAGGATGGACCACAGCAGAGCAGCTCAGTGTTTTTTTTCTCTTATTTTAAAGGTAAATGTAAAGTTGATATTTCAGATGCAATGTGACTGTTCAAACTACTCAGTGTTAAGCAGAACAACGTTTACATTTTTAAAAACATACTATCGCCAAAATGCAACCAAATAAAGAGGATTTTTTAGTAACTTAACTCTATTGGAAAACTTAACAGAATAATGGATGCAGTAATTATTATTAATTTCTTTTTCTAATAAAGGAATCTCCTATAAACACACCCCTTGACAATAGGAAAATTCTGATACAGATTCTCATATACAATTCTCCAATCAAAGAGGCAAAAGCACAACATAAAGAGAAAATTCAGAGAGAATAGCAGACAGGAAACATTCACTGTCAATGTGACTCAGTACCCCGTGGTACACAGGGAGGAATTTAACGTGTTTTGCTGGCAGTGAGGACGGGCACAAAATGTTTTGTGTGAGGTTTCAAGGAGGCATCTTCCATCTCTGAGAAGATAGACTGTTTTTCTCTATGTAGGTCAGAAGCTGTGGGAAGGTTAACTGTTTCAGAAGGAATGTATTGTGGCTGACGTCGGGTTTGTAAAAAGCATTACGTCCATTGTAGGATCACACACACCAAGTGCACATTAATGTGGGAAAAGTTCATTTGGAGCCTGCACGTCTCTCTCAATACCTATGGGGCTCACAGATCCACATAAACTGTAAGGAAATCCGTATTAGACTGAAGAATTGATTCATTAACTTCAAATCACGTTGGTATTGTTCATATTGATCTTGTCTCATGCACGCCCTGTGGCGTGTAATCTTTGCGCCTTACTCTGTTCAAGTTTTACTAACCCTGTGATCTGCATTTTCTTGCTCACTATGATCTGTCCATCCTGCTCACAAGCAATGTTTTCACTGCACTCAGGTTCACGTCACTATAAATCACATCAATCAGTCCTGAGCAAAACATTGCGTTTTTCAGCCTTTCGATTTCTCTTTGGGAAACAAGTGATCCCAGCCGCCGCTCAAGTTTCTTCGTAATCATCTCTTCTTCTCTCACAGGTCTACTGAATAAACATGCACTTTCTTCACTCTCTCCGCATGGTACCAACGTCTGTGCCTGCGGGAAGGAGATCATTTCCTACAAACGAGATCAAACCTGCTGAGTATTCGTAATCTGGAATTCATGGCAGCCTACAAACCGACAACCACCGTGAATCAACAATTCACCCGAACAAAAGACACTATACCCAACACGTGCAAGACTAACTTAATTGAAATGATTCCATGCAAAAACTGCACCGACAAGTAGCCAAACAGGCAGACAAGTAGCAATCTCCACCCACGAACACCAATGAGCGACGAAACGCCACGGCCAACTGTCCCCAGTAGCCATACATTCAGATGACAAAACCACAAATTCTACTGGAATAGTGCAATGATCACTGGGCAAGCTTGACAGAGGGCAGCCAAAGAATTCCTCGAGGCATGGCACTTATCCAAAGAGTACGTCAACAAACACACCGACCCGTACCCAATATATTGGCATCTAAAACTAACAACTGGAACTGGCAACCAGAAGCAGCAGGAACGTAAGGAAATAAGTTCCAGAAGACACGGTATAGCAGCGCTTCACGCAAGGCTCAAAACCACTGAAAATGTCATCCAGATAGCAAACGAAATTTTTGCAAATAAAGCACACAACCATAGCAAGCAGCTCACGAGTTACAAATCTTTACAGAAACCTTGAACATCAAATCTGTACGCAGTGCTCCAAATACACTCTAATCAAGGAAATACAAATGCATGAAGATCGCTTTACTTATGAAGTTCAATCATTGTGCAGTGAAGGATAGCACACCAAATATGCACTAATTATTTATACACGTGTATGTGCTATTTTTGGTGACTCGTGATGAAGGACAAGCAGGTCTTTTTGAACAACACTTCCGATCCTCGCACCATTTAATCAATATATTATACTATGCTATTCGTTGCGAACATCGAAATCATTTAAATCCCGTGTAAATTTCTGTGCCCCAAACACTGATTCTTGTGATATCTCATGAATAACTGCCTTCTGTCCAGACTACGGTGCTGCTCTCTGTATTCTCTTCATTAAATAATGCTCAATCGATGTGCCCCAACCCACTTAAATACTGACTTTCACTCACTGGTCAGCAACCATGTCGAACTATTCTGTAAATTGAAATGCAACACACCCACAACAAACTTATCAGGTTTCTAAAAGATGATTTCCCTTTTGTGAAGTTAAGCTGACTCTGCCAACTCATATCCTGATTTCCCATGTGTCTGTTTTTCATATTCCTTAGAAACGATTCAAATACTTTACCGACAATTAACACTAAGTTGTCCAATATTTAGTTTTGTTCAGTTTCCCTCCCTCGCCCGTTTTAAATACTTCAGAATACAATAGGTTCTTTCAGTCATCAGGAAGCAGAATTTCCAGAATGTAAAGAATTCTGAAGGATGTTCAACAATTCGTTCTTGTAGGTGCACCGTTTAATATACATTTGGATAAGCACATGAATAGGAAACGTTGGGTGGGACAAAGACCAAGCGCAGGCAGGTGGAACCAAGTAAATTTTGGATTATGGTTCTCACGGACCGAATGGATTAAAGGGACTGTTTTCGTGTTGCGTGACTTTATTACCCTTTAATTAGCTCTATTTCCACCTCCCTGTACACGAGGCAATGGGCCCATCTCTTGCAGAAACTTACCCAACCTTCAATTCAATTAGATTTTGAATAATTTATCTTTATTAATTCTAACCTCCCTGTTTCTCATTTTCATCAATCATTTTGTCGGGTCAAATTTCTGGAATATTTTCTGTATCTCCGTTTGTGGAGACAGAACAAATCCATTCGCCTCAGCGAGCGGCAGGGTAGCCTACGTCACCTTGTGTATACATCTGCGCACTGCACCTGGAAGTTTTTCTACATGGCACCCACTCCTAATCGGATAGTTCAACAATTACAATAGTTCAATGAAACTGTCACTTCGTGGTCGCTGACAGCATCGTCCTCTCCCTCGTGGCAGTTAACAGATTATGTTGAAAGAGGTGACTCAAAGCTTTGGACACCTCATTTTAGAATCAAACTGGCTTCATAGTTTCCAACTGGCAGAAGTCCAGGGAGGGAGAGAAGTACTTTTATGATCAAAATATTTGAAACTCGGAGAGTGACCAGAAGAAAACTGCAACCGGAAAGTTTTAGGTGATGGTGGATTTACAAACTGTACTGAGGCAGAAGTGAAGATTGGCAATATTATGTAGGTAGTCGTGGGCACGTTCAGCGATGGAGCGAATATGAAGATATAAATCAGCAGAAGCCAAAATTGACCACGGAGGGTATGAACACACTTGGTATTGGACCTTAAGAAAGAGAGTTTGTGTAGTGCCTCCGACATGGATTCTTAGAATAGCTGGTTTTGGAGCCTACAAGGGAGAAGGCAATTCTGGATCTATTATTGTGCAACGAACCAGAATTGTTCAAGGATATCGAAGTGAAGGACCCATTGGGAAGTAGTGACCATAATAAAATAAGCTTCAATCTGCAATTTGAGAGGGAGAGGGTACAATCGGAAGTGACAATATTTTAGTTGAATAAAGGGAACTATGGAGCTATGAGGGAGGAGCTGGCCAAAGTTCAATGGTGCAATACCTTACCAGGGATGACAGTGGAGGAACAATGGCAGATATTTCTGTGTATAATGCAGAAGATGCAGGATCAGTTCATCACAAAAAAGAAGAAAGATCCGAGGAGGAGGCATGGGTGGCCGTGGCTGACGATGGAAATTAAGAAATATAGAAAGTTAAAAGAGAAAAAGTACAACATAGCAAAGATGAATGGGAAAACGGAGGACTGAACCTTTTAAAGAACAACAGAGGATTGTTAAGAACGAAATGCGCAGAGGAAAAATGAGGTACGAAGGTAAACTTGCCAAAAATATAAAGGAGGATAATAAAAGCTTTTTAGGAATGTGAAAGACAAAAAACTGGTTAAGACTAAAATTGGGCCCTTGAAGACAGAAAGAGGGGAATATATGACGGGAAACAAGGAAATAGCAGAAGAATTGAATTGGTACTTCAGATCTGTGTTCACTGGGGAAGACGCAGGCAATCTCCCTGAGGTAACAGTGGCTGAAGACCTGAACTTAAGGGAATTTATATTTGCCAGGAATTGGTGTTGGAGAAACTGTTAGGTCTGAAGGTTGATAAGTCCCCGCGGCCTGATGGACTACATCCCAGGGTATTGAAAGTGGTGGCTCGAGAAATCATGGATGCGTTGGTAATTATTTTCCAGAGGTCGATTGATTCGGGATCAGTTCCTGCGGATTGGAGGTGGCTAATGTTGTACCACGTTTTAACAAAGGTGGGTGAGAAAAAGCAGGAAATTATAGACCAGTTAGTCTGACCTCAGTGGTGGGAAAGATGCTGGAGTTTATTACAAAGGATGAAATTACGGCACATCTGGATAGTAGTAACAGGATAGGTCAGTGTCAGCATGGATTTATGAAGGGAAAATCATGCTTGACCAATCTTGTGAGGATGTAACTCTGAAAGTGGGCGAGGGAGATCCAGTAGATGTAATGTACCTGGACTTTCAAAAAGCTTTTGATAAAGTCCCACATAGGAGGTTAGTGACCAAAATTAGTGCACATGGAATTGTGGGCAAAGTACTAACTTGAATTGAAAGTTGGTTGGCTGACAGAAAACAAAGGGTAGTGATAAATGGCTCCATTTCGGAATGGCAGGCAGTGACGAGTGTGGTACCTCAGGGATCAGTGCTGGGACCGCAGCTTTTTACAATATATATTAATGATATAGAAGATGGTATTGGTAATAACATTAGCAAATTTGCTGATAATAGTAAGTTGGGTCGCAGGGTGAAATGTGAGGGGGATGTTTGGAGATTACAGGGTGACCTGGACAGGTTAGATGAGTGGTCAGATGCACGGCAGATGCAGTTTAAATGTGGATAAATGTATGGTTATCCACTTTGGTGGCAAGAACATGAAGGCAGATTACTACCTAAATGGAATCAATTTCGGTAAAGGGATAGTACAAAGAGATCAGGGTCTTCTTGTACACCAGTCAATGAAGGTAAGCATGCAGTTACAGCAGGTAGTGAAGAAGGCTAATAGCATGCTGGCCTTCATAACAAGAGGGATTAAGTACAGAAGCAAAGAGGTTCTTCTGCAGCTGTACAGGGCCCTGGTGAGACCACACCTGGAGTATTGTGTGCAGTTCTGGTCTCCACGTTTGAGGAAAGACCTGGCTGTTGAGGGAGTGCAGCGTATGTTCACGAGGCCAATTCCTGGAATGGCGGGAGTATCTTACGCCGAAAGACTGGAGCAACTGGGCTTGTATAGCTTGAATTTAGAAGACTGAGACGGGATCTGATTGAAACATGTAAGATTATTAAAGGATTGGACGTCTGGAGGCAGAAAGCATGTTTGCGCTGATGGGTGAGTGCCGAACCAGAGGACACAGCTTAAAAATACGGGGTAGACCATTTCGGAAAGAGATGAGGAGAAACTTTTTCACCCAGCGAGTGGTGGGTGTGTGGAATGCTCTGCCCCAGAGGGCAGTGGATGCCTAGTCTCGGGATTCATTTAAGAAAGATTTGGATAGAGCTCTCAAGGATAGTGGAGTCAAGGGTTATGGAGATAAGGCAGGAACAGGATACTGATTAAGGATGATCAGCTAAGATCATATTGAATGGTGATGAAACCTCAAATGACAGGATGGGCTACTCCTGCACCCATTGTCTATTGTCTATTGTCTATTTGTTCCACTTCAGGTGTGTGAATGGAAAGGGCATAACTTGCATGGAATTGGAATGGACTTTTTGATTGAAAACAAATGCAATAGCTCACATTTTTTTTACAAATATAGAGAATAGATAAAGCGATGGCATTCAGAATAGTTGACAGAATTAATAAATGGACAGGGATAGACTTAGCAGGAACACCACCAAAACAGAGAAAGCGACCGTTTACTGCTTGAATGATAACAGTTCATATTTTCTCCGAAATTTTCACCATAACCAATACTTGGAAATACAGTGCGGTGCTATTTGTCATATCGCCTATTTCCAATTACTCCAGCAATGTTAGAGGTAAAGGAGAAAGGTGATACTTTCTTTTCACTGGCTCGAGTACTATGCTGTGTTATCCACATGCAATACTCCATGTACTTGGTTACTAAGAGCCAATCGAGATGTTGTTATGACATAGACATTTCCTCGGTATTACAGCAGCTGTCAGTTTTAAAACTGTGTCTGGACAAAACTGCCCTGAAGACACACAGAAAGTCTGTATTTCTGATGAACTTCCCTTTAATTGCTTTAATAAGGAAACATTATCTCTTTAACAAAGCGCACTTCAAGAATTTGTTTGTAAAGCTGTAAACATCTGCTTGCACGTTTTTATGTTCTTTTTCAGATTTTCTGGCCTTATCCCAAAAATAAATGTTACATTTACAATTATCATGTTCATTGCGAGTGAAGAGTTAGAGACAGAATGTGCGTGGCATTGGTTAAGAAACAGAAAAGAATAGCAGACAGTGGCTGTGGAGTGAAGTAATACCTCCCAGTTATCAATATCGTTTTGAAAGACAGAAAAAAGTAAAATACAGGGAGAGAGCAGAGTACACTTGCAGCAGCGAATAGCGAGGGGAATGTGGAGAAAACAGGGTAATTCGAAATGGGATGCAGAAAAATGATTTAATACACTCTGTTTAATCATTGTTTTTGCAGATAGACAAGGTTTTACATATGTGCACAAGGTCTTCAGAATGAACAACGGAGACACATTTAATAAAACATGATGAATGTGATGTAGAAAAAAGATAAAACATTAAAACATTATTTGATCCTGAGTTGAGGTCTTACATTCCCGTTTCTTGGGATTCCCTGCTCTTGACCTACTCCTTATCAAGATGTGTGTTATAAATTCCTGCTCCTGGCATCCCAAACGATTTCAGTTAATTCAATATCTACCTGGAAATAAATATATTTTCCTTCTGGGTTCTTTCAACAACTGCTGTCTGTCATATAATTTGAGATAAATGTAGCTGCTTCAGACACTGAATTTGATCATATTACTCTGTTGCATACTAACTGTACAAAGGATCACAGTACATGGGGATTGCCAAAAGAAATAAGGATGTTCATAGACTGCTGTCAGTAACCTTTTTTTATTTTATGAGTTTATCGCCTCATCTACATTCTCTGTCTCTTTCTCTCTTTGTACCTAATTAATAAATCCTTCAATCGTTCCCCGTATCCCACCTCTTAAAGCTCCCTCTCTCAGTTTATATCTATTGCTAACACTTAGATGAGAAGTGATTATAATTGAGCAATTTAACATCAAAGACAAGAGGGAATATCTGGCCAGAGTGCACTGGAAGGGGGAGCCGAGTCGAGAAGACATTGAAGCTGAAATGGCAGAAGTTTCTGGGGATAATTTGGAAGCAAAGCTTCAGTTCAACCAAGGAAGTAGAGATATACTCGGGGAGGACTATGAAACATTGAATGATAAGGGAAGTCATAGACAGCAATTAACCAAACGTGCAAAACATACAATGTGGTGAAGATTATTGGCAATCCAGACGATGAGGAAGACGTAGTACCAGCAGACGATAATGATTAAAATCAAAAGGGAGAAGATGAAATTGGAAGTTCAGCTTGTTAATAATATAGCAGAGATTTGTAAAAGATTTTAGTTACATAATAGAGAAGATCGGGAAGCATAAGGAAACATACGGCTGGAAAATGGGCCTCGAGTACTTGTGGGAAACAATTAAATAGCAGAGGAGTGGAATACATATTTTTTATCAGTCTTCATGGTGGAAGACGCTAGCAGCCAGACCGAACTTCGAGAGAGTCAGGTGGCGGAGGTGAGGACAGTGTCGATCACTAAGGAGAAGGTTCTGAGGAAACTGAAAGGTTTCAAGGTTGATAACTCAACCAGATAAGATAGACTCCACCCTCAAGGTAGCTCACGTGATTGTGGAGGTATTGCCGGTTATCATTCTGCAATCAAAGGAGTCAGGGAAGGTCACAGAGGAATGGAAAATATAACCGTCCCCACGACCCCGTTTAAGGAGAGAGGGATGCAGAAGACAAGAAGTTGTAGGTTACCAGGAAGCGTGAAATGGTTGTTAAGAAGTAATAAGCCAGATATTTGATTAATTTTTCATTTCTTCACAAACTAAACAAAGACTTTCTAGGTAAGGCATCATTTCTTTGTACTATTTCCATCCAGTCTCCTACTATTGCTGCTCACAATGTACTCCCTTTTCCATTGACGACATCAAATAGAGACTGCCTTGAGGAGCATTTCCACTACGGTTGTCAGAATAATCCCGGCCTTCTTACTGCATCCCATTTCAATAACCTACCTTGCTCTCATGCTGACATTTTAGTCCTGGGGCTGCGGCAATGTTCCAGTTGAGCTCAACCCAAGCACGACTAACACCTCATTTTACACATTGATACAATAAGGAATATAGGAGTTAATATTCAATTCCATAACTTCACAGCATGACCAAATTATGACAGTTCTCCATTATTTATATATCCTCCCTAATGGCCTTCTGATGATCTTATGTTTCTTGTATATTTTTTATCTTAAACTCAGTCGTCTCCATTGACATTTCCTCCAGTACCCATTTATTCACTCGCAACTTAATTTGCACACAATTCATGTCTGTTCCTCTTCCACCACAAATAAAACACTCATTGTCCTTTGTATTAGGACGCGACACCCTTTGTTTTCCGCCATACCTCCTCCACCTCCGTAACAGTATCAAAACGCCAATTTTCAAATCAAGTTGATCTCTGTTTCAGCGGTGAGTGCCAGGGACAGAAAACTGATGACGAGCCGTTAAAGCAACAGCATTTTACAGCTTACATTCCAAATTAATATTTGGAACTAACATTGGACAGAGAGTGCGAACCGATCGCAAAACTAACAGATGAGGTGGAAGTTCGAAGTCTTACCACATCCAATCATCAATCGTGATGGACAATTAAGCAAATCTATGTAGGTGCGGGTTGACTACCTTCATCCTAAATAATGGAGTAGCCCGACACGTAAGTGTAAAAGACAAGGATCTAGTAACTGCACCATCCTGCGTGAGATGTGTTGAGTGGATGATCCATCTCACCCCTGTCATGATATTCACAGAATTCCAGAAACGAATCTACAATCGATTCAATTCACGGCACGAGTCATGAAGGAACAGCTGAACACAGTAGATACGATAAATGCAATAGGCCCTGACACGATTCCTGCAATAAGACTGAAGACTTGTGTTGCATAACAATGCGTGTCAATGAGGAAGTTGTTTCATTCCAGCTCCAAATCTGACATCTACCTGTTAATGTGGAAAATGGCTCGGCTCTGTCCAGTCCACTTAAAGGAAAATATTACAATGTAAGTAATTACCATACCCTCAGTCCCATTACGACAGTCAAATTGGTCGGAGATCTTTTTGACAAGAGCTGTCAACCAGCACAGAAATAACCTGCTCAGTTTGGTTTTCGACAACTCTCTACGTGCACATGGTGCTGCTGTGGAAATGCAACTGGATTACTAACCCAGACCAGTGTAATGCTCTGGCAGCAGGTGGAAGTCAAAGACGATTAAATATCGAACGCAAAAATCTTGTGTCAGTAATGTTGACTGCGAAACCATTATCGATTGTTAACACCAATTTGCTTCAGCAACACAGGAAGCAAAACTCGAGTGTTTTCCTCGTCTGACCTAACTGTGACTAGAGAAAGACAGACACACAAGTGATAAAATCATCAATGTTCTCTGAATCGACAAAGCAAGACTATCAATTGGAAAAAAATGCTACAAGGCCGTCAAGGTTAAAACCAGACAGAACACCCATCACAAGCCTCAGTATCACAAAGATGAATGGGAAGCACTGTCTCGTCATCACTGTAGAGACCTCCTCACTAACATCTGAGAGCTTTTGACAACATGTACAGAGCTTTTCACAGGCTACACAGCGACAACAGAAAACATTAGGACATTCAACACATCGAGCCCACTCCATTCCAGTTCACGGCCAAACATCTCCCGAATGCAATTTTCCCACACAATGTACATATCCCTTAATGTGATTGACCATCGGAAATTATGAAATAGAAACTGCAGTAGTTTATTTGATGCATCAAATATCCTCCCCAAATCTTTACCACAATGGCTGATCCTCTGTCTCTTCACCATACTCCTGATCTCTCCCCATCTCTTAAGTGGTTAGAAAGCCGTATTTATGTTCAGTGCCTGATCTTCCACAGCCTTCACGTTGAAGAAAATTCTTTAGGTTCATCAGTCTATGAGTACAGACATTAAATCTCATCTCAATTCTTAGTGGCCTGCGTGTACCTAATACTGTGGTCCTTGCTTTAACATCCCAGCCAGGGCAATTATCATTCCTGTCCCAATCTGTCAGGCCCTGTCAGAGTTTTATGCATTTCACTGAGATAGAACATAGAACATAGAACATAGAAGAATACAGCGCAGTACAGGCCCTTGGGCCCTCGATGTTGCGCCGATCCAAGCCCACCTAAACTACACTAACCCACTATCCTCCATATACCTATCCAATGCCCTCTTAAATGCCCATAAAGAGGGAGAGTCCACCACTGTTACTGGCAGGGCATTCCATGAACTAACGACTCGCTGAGTGAAGAACCTACCCCTAACATCAGTCCTATATCTACCCCCCCTTAATTTAAAGCTATGCCCCCTTGTAATACCCGACTCAATACGCGGGAAAAGGTTCATACTGTCGACCCTATCTAACCCCCTAATCATCTTGTACACCTCAATCAAGTCACCCCTAAACCTTCTTTTCTCTAGTGAAAACAGCCCCAAGTGCCTCAGTCTTTCCTCATACGATTTTCCTTCCATACCAGGCAACATCCTGGTAAACCTCCTCTGCACACGTTCCAATGCCTCCACATCCTTCCTATAGTATGGCGACCAAAACTGCACACAATATTCCAGATGCGGCCGTACCAGAGTCTTATACAACTGCATCATGACCTCAGGACTCCGGAACTCAATTCCTCTACCAATAAAAGCCAGTACGCCATATGCCTTCCTCACCGCACTATTTACCTGGGTGGCAACTTTCAGAGATCTGTGTACATGGACACCAAGATCCCTCTGCTCATCCACACTACCAAGTATCCGACCATTAGCCCAGTACCCCATCTTTTTGTTATTCTTCCCAAAGTGAATCACCTCGCACTTAGCTACATTGAATTCCATCTGCCACCTTTCTGCCCAGCTCTGCAGCTTCTCTATATCCTGCTGTAACCTGCCACATCCTTCCTCACTGTCAACAACTCCTCCGACTTTCGTGTCATCCGCAAACTTGCTCACCCAACCTTCTAACCCCTCTTCCAGGTCATTTATAAAAATGACAAACAGCAATGGTCCCAAAACAGATCCTTGCGGAACACCGCTAGTGACGGCACTCCATGAAGAAACTTTGCCATCAACTACTACCCTCTGTCTTCTTCCATCCAGCCAATTCCTAATCCAAATCTCCAACTCACCCTCAATGCCATATCTCCGTATTTTCTGCAGTAGCCTACCATGGGGAACCTTATCAAACGCCTTACTAAAATCCATATATACCACATCTACCGCTTTCCCCTCATCAACCTCCTTCGTCACCTTTTCAAAGAATTCAATAAGGTTTGTGAGGCACGACTTGCCCTTCACAAAACCATGCTGACTATCCTTGATCACATTATTCCTATCTAGATGTGCATAAATCCTATCCCTTACAATTCTCTCTAAGACTTTGCCCACAACAGAAGTGAGACTCACCGGCCTATAGTTACTAGGGCTATCCCTACTCCCCTTTTTGAACAAGGGAACCACATTTGCTATCCTCCAGTCTTCTGGGACTACTCCTGTAGACAAAGAGGACATAAAAATCAAGGCCAATGGCTCTGCAATCTCCTCCCTTGCTTCCCAGAGAATCCTAGGATAAATGCCATCAGGCCCAGGGGACTTATCTATTTTCACCTTTTCCAGGATTTCCAACACCTCTTCTCTACATACCTCAAAGCCATCCATTCTACTTATTTGTGCCTCAGTATTCTCATCGACAACAATGCCCTGTTCCTGAGTGAATACTGAAGAAAAGTATTCATTCAGTGTCTCCCCAATCTCTTCCGCCTCCACACGCAACTTCCCCCTACTATCCTTGACTGGACCTATTCCTACCCTAGTCATTCTTTTATTCCTAACATACCTATAGAAAGCCTTAGGGTTTTCCCTAATCCTATCTACTAAGGACCTTTCATGTCCCCTCCTTGCTGCTTTTAGCTCTCTCTTCAGGTCCTTCCTGGCTACCCTATAACTCTCAATCGCCCCAATTGAACCTTCACGTCTCATCTTGAGATAGGCCGCCCTCTTCCATTTAACAAGGGATTCCAATTCCTTATTAAACCACGGCTCCCTCGCACGACCCTTTCCTACCTGCCTGACAGGTACATAATTATCAAGGACACTCAATAGTTGCCCCTTGAACAAGTTCCACATATCATTTACACTCTTGCCTTGGAGTCTACTTTTCCAAGCCACACATCCTAAGTCATGCCTCACCGCATCATAATTTCCCTTACCCCAGCTATAATTCTTGCCCTGTAGTACACACTTATCCCTCTCCATCACAAGTGTAAAAATCACCGAATTATGGTCACTATCCCCAAAGTGCTCACCTACCTCTAATTCTAACACCTGGCCTGGTTCGTTACCCAGAACCAAATCCAGTATGGCCTCACCTCTTGTTGGCCTGTCTACATATTGTGTCAGGAAACTCTCCTGCACACATTGAACAAACACTGACCCATCTAACGAACTTGAGCTATAGCTTTCCCAATCAATATCAGGAAAGTTAAAGTCCCCCATAACAACCACCCTATTACTGTCACTCATCTCCTGAATCACCTTCCCAATCCTTTCTTCAATGATTCTAGGACTATTAGGAGGCCTGTAAAAGACTCCTAACAGGGTGACCTCACCTTTCCTATTCCTAACCTCAGCCCAAACTACCTCAGATGGCAAGTCCTCATCCATCGTCCTTTCCACCGCTGTAATACTATCTTTGACAAGCAATGCCACACCTCCCCCTCTTTTACCCCCACCTCTAAACCTACTAAAACATTTAAATCCCGGAACCTGCAACAGCCAATCCTGTCCCTGTTCTAGCCATGTCTCCGTAATAGCCACAACATCGAAGTCCCAGGTACCAACCAACGCTGCAAGTTCACCTACCTTATTTCGTATACTTCTTGCATTGAAGTATACACACTTCAAGCCACTTCCCTGTTTACAGGCACCCTCCTTGGAAATTGATGCCATGTTCCTCACCTCCCTACACTCCAGGCCCTGCACCCTGAAGCTACAATCTGGGTTCCCATGCCCCTGCCGAGTTAGTTTAAACCCCCCCCAAGAGCACTAGCAAACCTCCCCCCAAGGATACTGGTTCCCCTCAGGTTCAGGTGTAGACCATCCTGTTTATAGAGGTCCCACCGTCCCCAGAAAGAACCCCAGTTATCCAAAAACTGGAACCCCTCCCTCCTGCACCATCCCTGAAGCCACGCATTTAATTGTTCTCTCTCCCTATTCCTCGAATCTCTATCACGTGGCACGGGTAACAAACCAGAGACAACAACTCTGTTTGTTCTAACTCCAAGCTTCCAACCTAGCTCCCTGAAAGCCTGTCTAACATCCTCAGCACTCCTCCTACCTATGTCGTTGGTGCCAATGTGGACCACGACTTCGGGTTGCTCCCCCTCCCCCTCCAGGACCCGGAAAACACGATCAGAGACATCACGTACCCTTGCACCTGGGAGGCAACATACCAAACGTGAGTCTCTCTCGTTCCCACAAAACCGCCTATCTGTGCCACGAACTATCGAGTCCCCAATTACTACTGCTCTGCTCTTCTTCACCCTTCCCTTCTGAGTAACGGGGACAGGCTCCGTGCCAGAGACCTGAGCCCCGTTACTTACCCCTGGTAAGTCATCCCCCCCACAAGTATCCAAAACGGTATACTTGTTCTTGAGGGGAATGGCCGCAGGAGGTCCCTGCACTGGCTGCTTCCTCCCAGTCCCCCTCACTGTAACCCATCTATCTGCCATCTTTGGAGTTACTACTTCCCTATAACTCTGATCTATGACCCCCTCTGCCTCCCGAATGATCCGAAGTTCATCCAACTCCAGCTCCAGTTCCCTAACACGGTCTTGGAGGAGCTGGAGATGGGTGCACTTCCTGCAAGTGTAATCGGCAGGGACGTCGATGGATCTGCTCTCATTTTGCTAAACCCCATGGAATTTAGGCCTCGTCGACACAAACATTAAGCCTGTCATCCCAGAGATCAGTCTGGTCATCCTTCACTGCACTCCCTGTAATTCAGTTTTGTTTTCCCCCTTATTGGGTACGGAGACGAAAACAGCACACAGTGCTGCACAATGTTTTAGATGAGGTCTCAGCAAGATCCTATATAGTCGCAGTAATGGATTATCACTACTATACTCAAACCAACTTGCAATGACGATTAACACAGCAGTTATATCCTTGGTTGATTTCTGGTCCGGAAACATTGCTTTTACTGGTATACAAGCAGATCCAGATCCTTTCCAATGTTGCATCTCCCCACTCGGTGTGTCTATGTGTGCCACTACCGTTCCCAGTATTGGGTTCTGGCTTCCGAACTCTCTACCCTTCATTGTACTCGGAGGTCTGTGCAGAAGGAAACAAAAAGAATTCGGGAATGTAGGTCCATTTATCAATCAAAATTTCCCAACCAACTCCTTTTCAAATAGTAGGTTGCCATTCCATTTTCACCACCAAAATTCATAGTCACATCTATCCACACTGTTCTTCATCTGCCTTCTAATTGTCAATTCACTCCCCTTGTCTCAATCAACTTGGAGCTTATTGCATCCTCCTCACTCACGCACAATCCAAGTTTACCAGAATCCTTGTAAACATTGCATTTGATTCTGTCAATCAAATGTTTGATTTGTATTGTGAGCAGCTGAAACCCAATCACCCATCCTTGTGATACACCATCAGCTTTCAACTCCAAAACACCCATTTTACACAAATTGTTGTTTCCTGTCAGCTCTTCCCTTATGACACAATGTCCACATGTTTTCTCCAACCCCATGTGATTTTACTTCACACACTATGCTTGGGGCTCTATCAAAAACCTTTCCGAAAATCCAAATACATTGAACCGAATGTTGTTCCATAATCTATCTACAAGTTGATTTCTCAAGTATGATATCCCTTTCTACGCCCGTTAATTTCAGTCTCAATAATTTCTCCAGATACGTGCATTTACTAATTTCATTCTATTTCATTTTTTCAGCAAACTTAATCTTTCTGCTATTGCTGGCTTATCTTTTTTTAAAATGTCTTTTGTCTCTCTGAAGACAAAATTTAGGTAATTGTTTCATTGTTCTGCCAATACCATGTTCTCCATTCTCTGGTTTCACACTGTGAGGAAGTAGCACTTGGTTTCCTACCCTACCCACTGACAAACATTTAGAAGCTAGTACAGTTAGTTCTAATATCCTTGTTCTTGCACTGTCCACAAACCATTAAGTCCTGTCTTAATCTACTCAGTGATTCACCTTCGACAGCCATACATCACACGAGCGTAGAACCTGTTGAACAGAAATACAGCACGGTCTACATTAGTCCCACTTTCCAACATGAGTCCCACTTTCAGTCACAACCCCCAACATTCTCTGGCGTGAAACTAACCTCCAGTCATCTCTAAACCTCAAACGTTTACTTCAAACGTGTACTCCCTTGTTCATAATCCTTTGTCTAAAAGGAATACCTGATCTCCATTCACACTGTCCATGACCCTCACAATCTTACACCTATATTATTTACACGCTCAAAGTTCTCTGCTTCAAGTGAAATGACCTAAGATTATCAAGATTCTCTTCATAGCTGATATGCTGCATCCCAGGGAACGTCCTGCTAAATGTCCTCTGTACACCATCCAGTGCAATCGCATGAGTCCTAACATATAACGCATCATTTCAATGCTGCTTACTGTGATATTTATCCTATTTTCATCATATTGCTGTTGTGAAAGAGACCTTAACTTTTGTGTGCATTTTGTGCATACCAGATGATCGGAAAATGGGTATAATCAAAGGATGTCGGACCTTCAGTAAAGAGACTTTGCAGATTATTATTATTATAGAGTCATAGAGATGCACAGCATGGAAACAGACCCTTCGGTCCAACGCGTCCATGCCGACCAGATATCCCAAACTAATCTAATACCTCCTGCCAGCACCTAGTCCATATCTCTCCAAACACTTCCGATTCATATACCGATCCAAATGCCTCTTAAATGTTGCAAAAACGCTGAAAACATTTCCATAAAAATTTACAGCTTAAAAAACACACAAAGAAGTTGGGCTGGGATCATGCTGGTCGTCTATGTAGCTGCACTATTCTGCTTGATACTGATGTTGTAAAGCTCACATACACTTGATTTGGTTTATGAGGGTTTTCAAGGTAAGGAGGACATGCTTCAGGAGACCATCGCCTTTATAACACCTTCATTCGGAATCGGGTTCAAGGTATAGAATTACCAAGTTTAGGTGATACACCAGAAAAGATAAATTTTCAGAAAAGGGGTGTTGCAAGGTTGTTTTTGATAAATGTTGCACTGCGTTTATATCCCTGAGCCCTGTGCTAGTGCATTGAACATCTGCCCCACATATTTCCCTGTTGTTCCCTGTCTCCAACTTCTGTGCTGTGAGTGATTGTGTGAATAACTGTCCACCTCCCGTTTGGAAGCTGTCTGGACAGAATTTGGAGATGAGAAGTGTTTTGGAGGTAACAGTGAGGCCCAGTAGCGTTATGTCTGAATTCATGTTTTTTTTTTCAAAATCACTTTCTACATCTTTGCTGAGTACAAGATTGTGTGTTCACTGATCTGAACATGAATCAAATGTTTACGCATGCCACTGAATGATGCAATCGTTAGTTCTGTCCTCTGGTAATTTAAAATATCATTCACTTCAATTGTTTTAAACTGAAAAAAAGATGCTTGTCTTATTTGAAATATGTAAGAAATAGTGATATTAACACTTCATTGCAGACAGTGTACAAGTAAAAATGACCAGCTTTAAATTTCCCACAGATTAATCAAGCTACAGTCAGACATTGGCTGTAATTCAGAATTCTGTGAAAAGCACTGTTTCCCCGGCAACATTACGAATCTGCCAGGAAGCTACCATCCCACTATCAGGACTGAGCCAGACAGAGCGAGGCAGCTCCTTATTATATCATCAAAATAGTGCTTAACATTGATCGTGGATCCTGTGTTCACTTGAATGTTCTGCAGCAGATTATGAAGGAACTAATAAAAGGGAAATGTATCATTTACCACATCATCACCAATCCGCCTGCTGCAGATACAACATTCCATTTAATATATCGATAAGTGTGGACACTGCATAGTCCTAGTGGGGGAGGAAGGGTCACCTTCACATTTTATAGACCTCCACAATATAATGCAACAACCCGTGTTTTGAATAGGACAGTCTGGAAACAGATTGATCAACTCATGACCAAGCGTGCATGAGGTGCAAAGAGCCACGCACAGCAGCATGATAATACTCTGTACAACTCAAACAGGTGCGACTTCAGGGCCCGGTATACGCACCACCAAGCCAGGGATCCACCCTGATTCAATGAAGAGTGCAGAAGGATATGGTGGGTGCCTCACCAGCCAGGTCTAAATAAGAGCAGACAACTTGAAGAAGCTAATAATGTGTTCAGCTGCAACATAGGACAATTTACATGCTAGGTCACATAAACAATACTGATGAACAAAGCACCGTAATCCCAGATTCAGAGGTACTTTTTAATGAACCTTGATAAATTCTCTGCAGAGCACTATGTGAATACCAGGCATTGATGCTCCTGAGTGTCAGTGGATGGGGGGGGGGGGGGGGGGGGGGGGGGGGGGGGGCAAAGATTTGCAGTCCTGTTGCTTTTGGATAAGGACTATTTCGATGACTGAGTAATGACGAATAGCGTTGACCATTGTCCAATCATTGACAAACATCACGACTTGTGACTTTGTGGCGTAGGGGTAGTCATTTATGGAGCAGCTGAAAAGTGTTGAACCTCGGACACAGAACTCTCTTATAACTTACTGATAGTGTCCCTCCCTCTGATTTAGGAAGATTGCTTCAAGTTCAATCTGCTCCAGAGGTGTCTATCAACATATCTGAACAGATGAATATTAAAATATATTCCCTAAGGAGCTGAGTGTGGACTTGATAAGCTCCATCATTTGTCTGGCTTGTTTGGAATGCAGATTAATGCCAACCCCTATCTCTGTAAACTCCTCCAGCCCCTACACCATTCTTACCACTGTCAACTCTGCCAGCCTTTAAACTCTATCTTATCTCCGATACCCCGGCCTATCACTCTTAAACCCCTTCAGGCTCTAAGCCACTCCCTATCCATGCAATCTCTTCCAGGCTCTTCACGCCCCCATCTCTCTCACCTCTGAATCCTACATCTCTTCCTAGCTCTCTAAACTCCAGCTCCTATAACCCTCCTTATCTCGCTGACGTCCTCCACCCCTACAACCGTCCCGATCTCAAAACCTCCTGAAGGCCATACTAATTCCCTAACTCGGAGGCCCTCCAGCCCCTACACCCCGCTGTCGTTCTAAACTTCAACACCTCCAAACCACTCTATCACTTTAACCTCGGCCAGACCCGACAACTGTCCCTATCTCTTTTATCTGCTCCAGCCACTACATCCATCCCCATCTCCCTAACTTCATCCAAAAACTACCCCCTACTTATCTCTGTAACCGCTTCCAGCCTCACAACCTTCCCAATCTCTGTAAGGTCCAGCAGCAACTGTACGACTCCCTATCTCTGTTGCCTGCACCAATTACTACAACTTTCTTTATTTCTGTAAAAATGATTCCAACCACTGCACTCCTCAACTAGCTCATGTTGAAAGATTGGAGTGACGGAGCTTGTATATCTTTGGGTTTAGAAGATTGAGAGGAGATCTGATTGAGACGTATAAGACTATTAAAGGATTGGACACTCTGGAGGCAGGAAACATGTGTGAGTCCCGAACCAGAGGACACAGCTTAAAAATAAGGGGTGGACCATTTAGAACAGAGATGAGGAGAAACTTCTTCATCCAGAGAGTGGTTGGTGTGTGGAATGCTCTGCCCCAGAAGGCAGTGGAGGCCGAGTCTCTGGATTCGTTTAAGAAAGAGTTGGATAGAGTCCTCAAGGATAGGTGAATCCAGGGGTATGGAGATAAGGCAGGAACAAGATACTGATTGAGGAAGATCAGCCATGATCATAATGAATGGTGGTGAAGGCTTGAAGGGCAGAATGGCCTACTCCTGCACCTATTGTCTATTGTCTATTGACACACTTGAACCAATCCATTTGTGTCATAGCGTGAGCAACCTTCCTGTTAGGATGTATGGAATCTGTCACTGACTAGTACTCAAATGACCCCCCAGGACTTTTGTACACCTCCAGTTCAGGTGCAACCTGTCCATCATGTACAGGTCCCACCTTCCCCAGAAGGTATCCCAATGGTCTGGGTATTTGAAGCCCTCCCTCCTGCACCAACCTCGCAAACACGTGTTAAACTGCATTCACTGACTGTTCCTCATCTCATTATTTCGCGGCAACGGTAGCAAACCTGAGATCACTGCTCTTCTCGTCCTGCTCTTCAGTTTCCAACCTAACACTCTGTAGTCATTTTTAAGAACAGCAATCCCTATCCTGGCTATATCATTGGTGCCAATATGTACCACGATTTCTGGCTGCTCACCATTCCCCTTCAGAAGCATGTGACATCACGGGGCCTGGCACCAGGGAGGCAACATACCTTCCGCGAGTCCCGTTCCTGACCACACAATTTCCTGTCAATCCGTCTAACTATTGAGTCCCCTATCACTAGCGCCTTTCTATTCCTCCCTTTCCCTTCTGAGCCACAGTGCCAGGCTCAGTGCTGGAGACCTGACAACTATGGCTTTCCGTGCCACCACCAGTAGTATCCAAAACAGTATACTTATTGCTGAGGGGAACAGCCACAGGGGATCCATGCTCTGACCGTATGTTCCCTTTAAACGCCCCCCCCCCCCCCCAACCCAACCGACAGCAACCCAGCTGTCCTTATCCTGTGTCTGGGGAGTGACCACTTTCCTGTGCATCCTCTCAATGTCCTCCTCAGCCTCCCGAATGATCCGTTCTTCAACCGGCTCCAGCTCCAGCTCCAGCTCCAGTTCCCTAACTCGGTTTTCGAGGAGCTGGATTTGGGTGCACTTCCCGCAGATGTAGTTGGCAGAGACATGTGAAATGTCTCTCACCTGCCACATACTGCAGGACGAACATGCAACTGCCCTAACATCCATATCCCGCTACTTTTTTAGCCTGCGCAGAATTTACAAAGGAAAGGAAGAAAAAAAAAGAGAAACCTGAAAACTTACCTAGTTTACAGACTCCTAGTATGGTTAGAGGAGGTGGGTTGGAGGGAGGCGATACGATGTAGAGTCTCGAGTTTAGATCTCACCAACTTATAAACTTCCCAGAAGTCTTTCCCTCCTCCCTCGCACATTTCAGCAAATGGAGCCCCGGAGCCTGAAGTAAGTCGTTTAAATAGTTAGGCTCACCTTCCCAGATGTCCTTCGCTCCTCCCTCGCACCTCCCGGCAAATTGTTTAGAGAAACAATAGAAACAATTGCTTGCCTGCACTCTGTGAACGTGCAGGTGATTATCCTACAAGAGACTGTGAAGAACTGTGTGAGATAACAGCTCCTGCCTTCTAAAACAGTCTGTCCATGCACGGTGGGAGACCAGAGGTGAATCAGGAGAAAGGGTATTTCCTTTGGATCATCAAATTAGTTGCAACAACTGTGAAGTGCAGAAGACGGTACAGTCCGCGGGATTGTTCGGGAGCATCAAGAGAAGTCAAGATAAAACATTTGAAATAAAATTCAAACCCCAGCTCTAAACTGAGGAGAACTGATTCTTCTGCTTTTCGTCTGAACTGCTCACTTCCCTGAATCCCAATCTGCATGTTGGATGTGAGCTACTCGGACACTCTCCTGTGAGGTAGAAAGTTCAGACTCTCTCTGGAAACATTAGGCTTGTATCATCCTGTTTCACGAAGGCTGCAAAATGTAAACAATCTGACCTTCGCTGTGTTGGCAGTTTACAGTATATATAACATACAGCGCAATAGAGGCCCCTGAGCTCTGGATACTTCTGAATTCTGTCCTTTCTCTGTCACCCCGCAAATTTGACCTGAGTCCCCTCGTGCTATTCATCACCATTTGATTATAAATTACCTCTAACCATCGACCCTATCTAACCTCCTGATTATCTTATATGCCTCAATTAAGTCACCTCTCAAACTTCTTCTCTCTAACGAAAGTAGCCTCAGGTTCTTCAGCCTTTGCTCATAAGCCCTTCACAAATACCAGCAACATGCTAGTTAATCTCTTTAAACACTTTCCAACGCTCCCCATTCTTCCGATAATGCAGTGACTAGAACTGAGCGTAATCGTCCAAATACGGCCCCACCAGATTTTTGTACAGCTGCATCACAACCTCGCCGCTCTTAAGCTCAATCCCCTGCAAATGAAAGCTAACACAACATATGCCTTCATAACAATCCTATCAACGTGGGTGGCAACTTTGAGGGATCTATGAACATGGACAGCAAGGCTCTGCTCCTGCGCATTGCCACGAATCCTGTTTTTAACCCTGCATCCCTCATTCAAATTCGATTTTCGAAAGTGAATAACTTCACATTTTTCCAGGTTGAATTCAATTTACCACTTCTCAGCCTTGTTCTTCATCCTGGCAATATCCATTTACAACCTGAAATAGCCCTCCAAACTATCTACAACCCCACCAACCTTCGTTTCTTTGGTAAACGTACGAACCCACTCTTTCACTTGCTAATTCAAGTCGTTTATAAAACTCTCAAAGAACAGAAATCCGAGAACCTATCCCTGCCGAACACCACTGGTCACAGAACTCCAGACTGAAAACTTTCCATCTACTTCCAAACTTTATCTTCTATGAGCCAACCAATTCTGCATCCAGACTGGCAGATTTCCGTGTATCCCATGTAGCCTTGTTTCATGAATGAACCGACCATAGGGGAAGCTTTTTCAAAAGTTTTGCTGAAATCCGTGTACACCACCTCCACTTTTTTAACTTCTTGAACGTGTTTTTGACACATCCTTAAATATTTCAATAAAGTTTGTGAGGCATGACCTGCCCCTCACAAAGCTAAGCTGACTGTCTCAAATCAAACTATGTTTTGTTTCAAGTAATCATAAATCCTGTGTCTCAGACTCCTCTCCAATATTGTGGCAAACAGTGTCGTAAGACTGACTGGTCTGAAATTTCCAGCATTCCCTACTTCTTTTCGTAAACAAGGGAAAATCACTTGACACGTTCCAATCATCTGGAACTACTCCAGTGGAGAGTGAGGTTACAAAGATCATCACCAAATGTGCAG
Organism: Chiloscyllium plagiosum; assembly: GCF_037043375.1. NCBI lineage: Eukaryota > Metazoa > Chordata > Chondrichthyes > Orectolobiformes > Hemiscylliidae > Chiloscyllium > Chiloscyllium plagiosum. The sequence goes on from NW_028270175.1 coordinate 82,905,643, forward strand.
CAATCTCATCCCTCTGTTCCTGCAGTAACCGATGTTATATATTGCCTGGCACAGGGGATGAATCCATTCATTGTGTGTGTGTTTTTTTAAGTTATCGAAACATCCTCCTTCCTCACGTTAACCCGGCCCAACAGGTAACAATCGCGCAACACCATGTTATAGTCCAAGAAGTTTACTTGGAAGCACTAGCTTTCGGAGCGCTGCTCCTTCATCAGGTAATTGTGGAGAATACGAAAATAAGGAGCAGCATTTATAACAAAAGTTTACAGAATGGGGTCCATTTTGGTGTTGGTGGTGTTGGTGGTGGTGACTCTTGGGTCTTGCAACATACACTGAGGAATTCATCAGACGTACGAGACTCCGTGAATTCTTTCAGGATGCCAGCAGTGCTCCCTATGAGCCCATCGACGAATCTGAACAGTCATCAAAGGGATTTGTAGAGGAGTGACCAAAGTGACAGTCAACTTGGACCCCACCTGCGGGCCGCTGTCCTGAGCTTGGCAAGTATGCTCAAACCATCAGGAAATATATAAATGCCAGATTCATCAGCCGTACCCAGAAGATAGATCAGAACATCACCCGATCACAATGCAACGTCATCTATGCTCTCGAAACCAATCCCATCATTGTCATCAAAACAGCAGATAAAGCACGAACCATGATCATTCAGAATAGAACAGATTATTGCAAGGAAATGTACCGACAACTGAACAAACAGGAATAATACAGACAACTACCGGCCGAAGTGAATCAACAGCACACCCGTGAACGAAACACATCAATCAGGACTTTGCATTCAGTTCTTTAGAGTTCCCGACACGCATTCAAGGATGTCCTCATAAGAACGGCGTACGATGCTCAACTCATCGATAACCAGTTCCGACATGCCCAAGCGAGAAACTTTAATAACATCCTCGGGGACAGACATGAGCTGCAAACGACAGGGTACCTTTCGTTGTCCAATACTTCCCACGAGCCAAAACACTACATCATGTTCTTTGCAGCCTGCAACTCATTCTCATTGAGGATGAACACCTCACCAAGACTTTGCCCACACCTCCACGTCTCGCCTTTAAACAGCTACTAAACCTCAAATCGATCATTGTTCGTCGCAAACTGCCCGACGTTCAGGAAAATATCATGCAAAATGTTCATGGTAGACGCTGCAAGACATGTCGGAATGTCGACACAGATGCCACCATTACGCGTGGGGACACCGCCCATCATGTACGTGGCAAGTACTCATGCGACTCAGCCAAAATTGTCTATCTCATACGCTGCACGTAAGATGCCCTGAGGCATGGAACATTGGCGTGACCAAACAGAGGATACGGTAATGGATAAATCGGGACCTTGGGTTGATGTCACACTACAGGTGAGCCCATTGCACTGTGCGTACACATATACAGATATACCGACAGACAGGCAGGCACTTTCGCACATATACGCACACACACATACACACAAACACAGACCCTCTCTCATTCACTCCCACATACTCTCATACGTACATTCACACACACACTCTTACTGACTTAAACTCCTTTACGCTCACACACACACAACCTCTCACAGACACTCATAAACCCCCAAACCCCACCCACACTGACATGTACACATATGGCCTTGTGAGATTAATTTGTACTTGCAGAATTACATTTTACTTGGCTCAAAAACTGCATAAATCCGTGTAAGATTCTGTAAATCCTTTTTTTTACGTTAGCATCAGTCTGGCCATTGTGGCACACGCAGCCTCACAGGGAGTTAACACTTCAATACCTTATCTGTGTTGAAGTGACACCAATTGGTAAAGTGCACTTGAGAATGTAAATTTTAAAAAGATTTTGCGATTTACATGCGAAAAAACTGAAACCAACTGGAACATTCGAAAAGATGAGAGGCTTAACAAACAATCCGGGTTTTTTTCAATGTATAATTTCAGTTACATCACACTGTAAACTTTTGCTATAAATTCCGTGTCACCAATCTTATTCTCCACAATCACCAGATCAAGGAGCAGCGCTCCGAACGTTAGTGCTTCCAAACACACCTGTTCGACTATAAACTGATGTTGCGTGATTTTTTAGCTTTGTACACGCCAGTCCAACACCAGCGTCTCTCGCTCTAGCACATCAGTCTGTTTCACGCTATTAAAGAACGTCAACATCCCTCTCGATCGTGAGTACTTCAGTAAAGTATTCATTCAGGTCCTCCATACTTTCACCAACTCCAGGCACAAGTTGCCTCCACTAACCATGATCAGCCATACGCTCACTCTGGCCATCCCCTTGTTCGTCACATAAGTCTAGAACGTTCTTAATCCTATTCACTGAAGCTTTGTAATGCCCTTTCTACCCGTCCTGCTCCACTTGTCTACTTTGCAGCCCTCTAAAGACCTGTCTCATCCTTACCTCCTCAACATGAGATCAGTCTCCATCATCGTCTTGACAAGATTTCCACATTCTTTGCCACTCAAGGTTCTTTCAAACAACCATCTCTTCATTGAGAAAAAAAATGCTCTCTTCTTGCTACAGGAGACTGAGCTTGGAAAGAAGTCACACACATTTCCTCCAGACAAGACTCCTGCCCTCTTGTGGTCCCGCATTAAATACATTTCCCTTGACGGCAGTGTTCAGACCAATACAGGTCAGATATTTTTTACCTTTTTTTGAAAAGAAAAGTGTTGTGGACACTTGACAAACAACTGTAGACTTTAAAGTAATTCTTGCACTTTTACAACAGATCTGCAATTGAGCAAGTTAAGTTTCAATGTTTTCAGTAAAAAAACAACAGTATCGAGATTCATACAATTTAGGGAATAGAGAATCAGTTTTCTGCCAATGGACCCTCCTTCATCAACATCAGCCCATTGGAACATGTCAGACCTCATTGAAGCCTTAACCTCACTTCCGCAATAGACGACAAAACCACTGATTCCTTGGTCCACCAAGAATTGAAAAGATCTTCCGAGAATACCTTCAATCACCCACTTTCCAATTCTCTATGGAGAAGAAAATATTCATAGATCAATGAGCTTGCAAGGAAAGGGATTCCCTCTCTTTCCTGCTTTTGTTTGGAGAGCTTGTGTCCCATGGTTCTGGATTCTCTGTCCAGAGGCGACGGTATTTCAGTATAACGCTTTTCTCACCCTCAAGAACAATTGGAAATGGGGCAATGAGAGGGGAAAACAGGGTATGGAAGGTGCAGAATCAAGCATTGGAACCACACTATACAAGACAAACATTATTAAAACATAGCTGAAAATGTGTTGTTGGAAAAGCGCAGCAGGTCAGGCAGCATCCAGGGAACAGGAGAATCGACATTTCGGGCATAAGCCCTTTTGGGCATAATCCCTTACTAAAACATACCATGGTCTGGTCCATATCGGGTGAGAAAACATGCAATATCAGATGAAGTGTTGCTGAGGGTGGTATGGAATAGGAAGCGAAATGGCAAAGTTTGTTTAATGATGTGTCCTCTGCGCACAATTCGAGAGAGTGAAAACAGTCAAGGGAAAATGGAACCACCTGCCAAAACCCAGGGTCCCATGGGAACAATTGCACATCGACTTTAAATGACCAGAAAACCAGTCACAGGAAAAGAAATCCGGCTGGTCCTTAAAAGATGGGTATAAACTGTTGTTGAAAGCAATTCCCGGTAGATTCTGATCGAGATACACATTTTCCAACGAAAGTAATTGAACAGCTATGTTCTCTGCTATTTACAGACCTCTGATTCCATCCCTCATACAATCCCCAAAACTTCATATACGGCAGAATGAATGCATCGGACTCTGAAAGCTAGTCTGACTAACGTTCTGACGGAAACTGGACAGGAATAGGTAAGAGTACACCCCACCATCCTTGTGTAACTGAGGTTAAACCCAACAAAGTGAACCAGGTTGATCCGCTTTGAATTAATGACTGGACAGACAATGCAGCTGCAAGTGGGTGTGGTAGTCACAGGGCTGGAGATATGCAATTGCATGAATAAAGTTGAACAATGTGTTAGAAAAACTGGAAAAATAGCTGCAGGAGCTGAAAGGGGAATGTGCAGACAGACAGAAAGCCAGATACTGGGAAAGGGAGCACAGAAACATTTGATTGATATGCGTAAACAAGGAGATCCCGTCAGGGTGAAACTTTACCAGAACATGTGGGACTGCGAGCGCGATGGGTCCGACGCGGCTTTGTGTTCATGACGGTTCATACCTGCGGTCTACTGAATATTCACGAACAGACAATGGACTCCTTAAGCAACAGAACCGGACGAAGAGAATTCTGATTGCCTGCATGATATTGAAATAGGAATATAAAGTTGTGAATCGTGAAAAAGACTTGAACCTGGGAGCAGTGGTAATGGAAATGTACATTCTGGTGGTACGGAAGAGGAAAGTGTGATATCGACTATGGTACACTTCCCCTGTCCGCGAACAGAGAAAATTGAAACAAGAAAGAAAACCCATCAATTAACATGGAACCGAATAATTCGTTCGAGTCATCAAACTTAAATTTGAGGTTTAGGGCAAAGGCGAGTGAGCTTTGAACGTGGAAAGATTGGATTGGCAAAAGTATTTTTATGCCCCGAGTATTTTGTCTTACCCACAAAATACCCATTTGTCCGCATGGATTTAGGGTAAGGATGAGCTTGAAATAGAAATAATTGAAATGGTCAGTAAATTGTCGAAACGGGCTGTTTGGTGTTCTACTTTATGTCAAGGATGCTCTCATGTAAACCTGCACTGGATTTGGTGAGTTACAAGTCGTTGTGTTATACTATCGCATTCGACCCTGGTTAGCTGGTTTGATGGTGAGGTTGGGGTGGCAGCAAGGCCAGTGGAGGCTGAGCGCTGTGAGGGTGAGAGGTTGCAGTTGCTAAGAAGGAATGATCGTTTGAGGCACCGGTGGCTGTTTGAGATAATGAGATCGAGGGAGGATAAGAGGTCAACACAGGGTGCCGAGTAGGATGGAACTTTTGGGAGGCGGGAGAAGGGGTATTCGGAGGGTGGGTTGTAGTCGTGATCCATTACTCTAAATTCCAACAACTCCACGGCATCTGATCCAAGCAGGGGTAATTTCACTACAGGATATCCCAGATGTCTACCCGTTTCTAGGACAGTAATTTGCCCTCCCATGTCTTCAACAAAGTTCTCCTTCATTTAGATTAGATTAGATTACAGTGTAGAAACAGGCCCTTCGGCCCAACAAGTCCACACCGACCCGCCGAAGCGAAACCCACCCATACCCCTACATTTACCCTTTACCTAACACTACGGGCAATTTAGTATGGCCAATTCACCTGACCCTGCACATCTTTGTGATGTGGGAGGAAACCGGAGCACCCGGAGGAAACACACGCAGACACGGGGAGAACGTGCAAACTCCACACAGTCAGTCGCCTGAGGCGGGAATTGAACCGGGGTCTCTGGCGCTGTGAGGCAGCAGTGCTAACCACTGTGCCACCGTGCCGCCCACTTCATATCTTGTCCATGCGATGCGAATATGCAGAGTTGTTCACAGAACATCTCTGACCGCATGCAGCAACCAACCTTACCACCTTGTGCCAACCACTGGAACTCCCCCGTCCATTCCCCAAGGAAATGCAGATGCTGAGTGTCTTGCACTGCCGTGTCATATCCACCCTACACCGAGAGGATGAACTAGAGGAAAGATGTAGCGAAACGTGAAAGGGTTCAGAAAAGATTTACAAGGATGTTGCCAGGGATGGAGGATTTGAGCAATAGGGAGAGGCTGAACAGGCTGGTGCTCTTTTCCCTGGAGGCTGGGGGAGGTGGTCTTATAGAGCTTTGCAAAATCATGACGGGTAAATAGGCAAAGTCTTTTCCCTTGAGTCGAGGAGTCAGAACTAAGGTGGGACTAGATTGGGTTGGGATATCTGGTCGGCATGGAAGATTTGGACCGAAGGGTATGTTTCCATGCTGTATATCTCTATGACTCTGTGGCTCTACAGCCTTATCTACCACCTCGGAACGCTTCTACGACATGTCATCAAATTTGAATTCACCAACTGCATCATGTCCCCTCCCACTATCTGATCCCAGATCTCACACTCTAAATTGACACAGTTCTCTTTTTCTGTCCTACCTGTCCATCTTCCTTCCCATTTGACCACTCCAACCTCCCCACCGACCTATCACAACTGTCCTTCCCTGCATCCACCGATCGACTTCCGATCTATCTTATCCACAAGCCCCACCCCACTTCCCTATTTATCTCTCAGATCATTTGCCGGACTGCATTCTTTTTCACGGGCTTACACTCGAAACTTCGATTCGCCTGCTCCTCACATTTTGACTGACATGCTGTGCTTTTCAAATGCCACAGTCTTTAAATCTGACTCTCCAGCACCTGCACTCATACCTTTTCTTAATGAATGAGTTAGTGCTATAAAGGTAGTAATTAAATCAGTACGGCCGTGAAATTATAAAAGGATATAAATATCTTATTCACATGGGGCAAACAGAGTGGAATGTTGTTCAATGTAGGGAGGCGGGGAGTAACTTAGGTTGTAATATTTATGACTTCAACACTTAAGAAGAAAAACATTGTATAGGTTTGGAACTGCTTTCAGTAAAATGAATATTCCCAAGACAATTTTAATTTTTACAGCAAACTTACACAAATATGTTACCTTTTCCACTTTATCCTACACCAACCCCTGTTAAAAGCTGGGGACATTTGTTTTTCTGACTGTTGGCTGAGCGAATACGATAAAGTCCTGTGCATTGTCCCCTTTCCATTTTGCTTCTGACCTATCACTGCTGAGTCGAAGTTTAAATCGAAAGCATCTTCTGATCTGATGATTGTCTGATAATGCTGTGAAAATCCGCCCTCCTCTGTCCCTCTACGGCTGAATGCTTGAGGGCGTTCATCCTCCACCAGCCCCTGCAAAGTGCTGTGGGGAGGCCGGCAAAGAGAGGAATGGTATCACTGTTAAGTCAAAGGAGCTGTGTTGTGTAAATTGCACTCTTGCCTCAAATAATACTGATATTACTAGTGTTGGTGTCACCGAGTGCATGCTCTTTTCAGTTTAACCTGAATGTCTCGGTTTAAGTCTTTTGATATCCACATCGTAACTTACTATAAGCTGCCTGGACTATTCGTTAAAAGAAACTTTTCTGTGTACTTCATTACACATCACAATATATCAATCAATTTTGACTTTTCAATGCACGACAGGAAGTTCGTGTTTTGGACTGCATTGAAGTAGCAGCCATTGGAATTAGGCAGGTAATGTTAAAATGAGTGCCACCATTTATAATATTTAGTCGTATTATTCAAAAAGCAAAGAATTCCTGTGACCAGGTATTTTGCTGTGTAACTAATCTTTTGCTCTGAACTGAGTCAACGGTGCTATGTAAATAAATGTGTTTGTGCAACAACAGTCGCGATAATGACCATCAGGTGGGTAGCTGCCATAACCAGCAGGGAGCGAGTAGTGCAAGGTGACACACCGCACTTTCCCCGGGCATGGATGCAATTGCTATCAAATGGGAACAGAAGCAATGAATAACTGATCACAATTCCCCCCGCCTATTCTACAGAACAACAGTAATATTTTATTGCCTTAACGTAGAATTCACCAGCTTCTAAATCTCCCATCAACCTACCTCATCCCAGGCACAGCCCTCCTTCTCCATCTCACTGCCTTGATCTGACTCAACCTGTCCATCTTCCTTGCCACCTATACTTTCCAGGCTTCCCACTAATCAATCACAGACAACTCCGGCTTGCTTCCACCTGTTGCTATCCCACATATATTTCCAAAAGCCATACCCTGCGCATTTATTTCTGAGTCCCTTCCCCCTCTCGAGGCCTGATGAAATATTTCAAACTAAAACGTCGACTCCCACCTCCTCTGATGCTGCCTGACCTGCTGTACGTTTCTTCTGGCTCAACTCTTTGCTCACTCTCAAACGTGAATTGGAATGAGTGTAGTCGATTCTGACACTTTTCAGCTCCAACTCTGTCACGCGCAGAGTCTGTTAGAAATCTCGCTGCCAACTCAGTCATCGGACTTGTGATCGAACTATCAATAGAACAAACTCTCTCTCAAGCCATCCTCTGCTCTTATTATTGGATGAAATCCTGATCAGAGCCTCCATAGGATTAGGAAACAGGTCATCAAAATGTACACAGGATCTTTAACAGGACTGTTCCATGTGTTACACGAGGGGAGCATTACAGATAATGCAGGACTCCCTTCGTAACAGCGTGAGAGTGTTTGGACTGCTATGATCTTTACGTTGTAAATCTACACATTTGCACATGACATACATCTCGACGTAAATGTCACAGGATGACACTCTGCCAAGATTTCAATCCACTGATCAGAGATTCTGGGGAGGAGAGCACTTCCAGAAGGATGGTGGTTAGATGAAGTAATAGAAATGAAAAAGGGCGTTTTCCTCTATTCCTATTGTTGAACAAAAAATGTACTATCGACTTTAAAATTCATAACTGATCCAGCATCTAATGTAGGAAATAGAGTTCCAAACCTGTCCGTCCTTTCTGTTCAGAAGTTCCTCTTTACACCTCTGAACCTCATTCCAACACTAAGCTCCCACATTCTAGAATCCGAAACCAATGGAAATAGTTCATGCTTTCCTGTCTTATCCTCTTAATATTTGTAGTACATCGTCAGAACACGAGTCTTGAGAAAACAGGCCTAATTTGAAAATCAAATTAAAAATATCCCGGCAGCATCCGTGGGAGACAAAGCAGGGACAATGCTTCGCTTCAAGTGACCCTTCTTCAGAGCTAACTTGCGTGATCTGTCCTCGTACTTTCAATCCGTATGAAAACAGAATCGATGACAGAACACTAAGATTAGAAAATGCTGCAGCTGGGTGTCCCTGTAAGTGGTGAATTGTACCGAGAATGCTGTTGAATGAATTGCTGTCACTCTTCTCGTACTTGGATAGGTTAACCACCCAGGGAGCTGGAGACATTGTTGTTGAAAAGCTAAAAACAGAGAGCATATCATCAGCAGATTAAAACAATTTCAATGTCATAATGCCATAACAGGAACGCCAATAAAAGCAAGTGTGGTGTAGAATACCTTCTCCGCTTTTGAATTCGTAGATGCATTTTCCCGTGTGCGGCGATCTGTCCCTGCAGGCAGCTGGCAAGTTCCTTGTTTGAAACACTGGGCTGATATATTCCCAGAGACGTTGCCTTATACTGTGTGGAAGCTCCTTGTGGAGATCGAGGTCACAACATTTCTCAGCTTTGTTGCTTTTTTTTTCAAATTTCTGTTAGTCAACAAATTTATTACAATAACTCGTTTAATCCCAGTTATGGAGGAACATAATTTGGAATCTGGAGTAGTGGTGCTGGAAGAGCACAGCAGTTCAGGCAGCATCCGAGGAGCGAGGAGACTGGACGCCTCCGAGCAGAGCGCTTCAGGGAACTCTCCGGGACACCCGCACCAACCAACCACGCCACCCTGTGGCCCAACATTTCAAATATCCCTCCGACTCTGCCGAGAACATGGAAGTCCTGGGCCTCCTTTACCGCCGCTCCTTCACCACCAGACGCCTCGAGGAAGAACGCCTCATCTTCCACCTTGGAACACTTCAACCCCAGGGCATCAATGCGGACTTCAACAGTTTCCTCATTTCCCCTTCCCCCACCTCATTGCAGTTCCAAAATTCCAGCCAGCACCGCCCTCTTCACCTGTCCTACCTGCCTATCTTCTTTTCCACGAATCCATTCTACCCTCGCCCCGACCTATCACCTTCATCCCCTCCCCCACTCACCTATTTTACTCTATGCTACTTTCTCCCCCACCCTCCTCTCACTTATCTCTCCACCCTTCAGGCTCTCTGCCTGTATTCCTGATGAAGGGCTTTTGTCCGAAACGTCGATTTTACTGCTCCTCGGATGCTGCCTGAACTGCTGTCCTCTTCCAGCACCACTACTCCAGAATCTGGTTTCCAGCATCTGCAGTCATTGTTTTTACATAATTTGGAATCTGCCAGCAATAACACAGGCCGTTCAAACAACATAGGCCTCATCCCAACATCACAAATTATTTTAACCAATGTTGCATCAAGACAGTTTATTCGACATATGAAAGCATATCTCAGACATGTCCAGCTGTGCTCTCAGTTTGGAGCTGCATTCATCAAATTAGAGTATTTCACTCACTGATTAAAATGTGATTCTTATCATCCAAAGAATATGTGCATTGCTGCCGAGGTCAGCATTTATTCTCCATCCCCAATTTCCCAGAATGTGGAATCAGATGAAGGAACACGTGAAGCGAACACACTGCCCTTTCTGATGGAAGAGGACCCAGTGCACATGATGCGTTACCAACAATGGAGAAATGGATGAGAATTTTAAATCCAAGTAAGGTAGCAATTTGAATTTAAGCGTCTGCAGTCGTGTATTTAAATCCTCACCCACAGAACACCAATCTCTAGCTTACAAGAAAAAGCAAACTAGTGATAATATGGCCATGCCACTCTCTGTACAGCTTGCAATGATATGTTTTAACAGCAAACTAATTCAGCACCGCTCACAACTTCAAAAACGTGAACAGATTCATTTTCTGCATTTAATCGAAGTCAAATTCAGGCCACCACTGAAACTAAATAGCAACAAATCGCATCATGTAAATTCTGAAACAAATGAAACTCATCCGACTAACACATCCATTCCGGAAACAGATTTTTACACTCGTCCCAAGAAGAAAAGTCTGTACCAAGCCTTCTCATCAGATTGACAGACCTCCATATAGTACAGAACTTCTGGGAAATGCAGATGTTGAAACTGTGACTGTCAATCTGGATGCATCAGGGACCTCCCTTTTACTGTTACGATCTAGCAGTTCCTTTAGTGTTGATACATCGACAGTGCACTGACCACTCAGAACTAACCATCTGCCAGTACGGCGATCCCGTAGTACTGCCACTCTGACAGTTCAGGGGTCCTTTGCGCAGGCACTCCAAAAGTTCAATACTCCCTCAATACTGGCCCTGTGTCAATGCAGCACAGCAGCAAGTCTTCACTTCCTTCGTACTGATTCTCTAATATGTGGCGTCACATTATTATTGACCCTCCAGCAGTGCATCATTCCTTCTGTACTGACGCTCCAACATTGACACACTCACGTAGTATGTGCTTCTTTGCACAAGGGACCGGGCTTCGATTCCAGCATCAGGTGACAGTCTGTGTGGAGTTTTCACTTTCTTCCCGTGTCTGCGTGTGCTTCCGTTGGGTGCTCCGGCTTCCAACCACAAGGTGAAATTGAGGAATGCAGAATCGAGAGATCAGAGTCGAGATTATGATGCTGGAAAAGCAGAGCAGGTCTGGCAGCATCCGAAGAGTAGGAGTATCGATGTTTCGGGCAAAGGTTTGTGGCTGGGAGGCTGAGAGATATACAGAAGTCGGGTGGGGCTGGAGAGAAGGTGGTTTAGTAAGCAATATACGGATGAAGTTGAGGGAGAAGGTGAACGGTCGGACAGGAGGGTGCAGGGTGGATGGACAAGACAAGAAGACTGTGCCGAGTTGGGGGCATGGCTCTGAGATAAGTTGGGGCGAGGGGAAATGAGTAAACTGTCAAATCCACATTAATCCCCTGTGTTTCCAATTTCGCAAGGCAGAATTTGAGGCGTGCAGGAGGCCTTCCTACATCGCCAAAATGAATCACCCGATGTCTGGATGAAAACGGTTCATTAACCGCATTGGGAACCTGCAACCACACGGGATTAAAGCGGATTTCACCAATTTCATCACTTCCATTCACCCCACCTTATCCCAGTCCTCAACCTCCAACTCTCCACCGCCCTCTTGACTTATCTTTCATCATTCCTCTCTATCCACTCCACTCTCCTCTCCAATCTACCAAATTCTCCCCGCCTTCATTTACCTAATGTATTCTCAGCTCCCTTCCCCCAGCCCCACCTTCTCCCATGTATATATCAGTCCCGCCCACCGGCCCACAAGCCTCATTCGAAATGAAGGGCTTATGCCAGAAAAGTTGATTCTTCTGCTCCTAGGATGCTATCTGAACTGCTGTGCATTTCCAGCACCACACTCTTCCTCCCACAATCCAAAGATGTGCAAGTTAGCTCGATAGTCCTTGCTAATTTCCACTTCCGAGGTAGTTTGGGTTAGTTGTGCTAGCTGTGGGAGAATGCACAATGTGCGGATAAGGAGAAGGTTTTGACCGGATACTCTTTATTGGATGACAGGGCGGGTGATGATTTTGGTTTGGATGCTTTTTGGAGGGTCACTGCGGACTTGTTGAGCTAAATGGTCTATTTCGACATTGTAAGGATTCTATGGCATTCTACAATACTCACCACTGATGGGAAAAATTATGACAGCTATAAAGCGGTAAGATGTTTTGATTGATGATGAAATCTAGAATCATGCATTACCATTTTGGAATGATGGACAAACATTCTTCTTACTCAGTGTGTCTGACAGAATGTTTAAAGTTTAATGTCAGGCTGTGAGTGTCTCCATGATCAAGACTGATCGATTATTAATGATGGGTAATATGCAGGGTAAAGGAATTAAGTAGAACAACTGTTCAACTTACCATAATTGTATTGCTTGGAAGGATAGTCATGATGATCTGAATTGTCTCTGCTGTAAACTTTTTCTGCATCTTCATTCCTCGTTCCGACCCTGTTCCCACAATGGTGTGGCATTCTTTACCATATACTTTACAATGATATAAACCATACTTGTCTTTCATGTCATTTGGGTTCCAGCTTCATCTTCTCGTACCCGCTCCAACAGCGGTGGTAGATGGAAAGGAATCAGATGCAGTGATGCAGCAGAAGGTTTTCATTCAAATTCCGCCTATCATCAACATCAACTCCATGGAGTAAACCATTATGTGTACCAAAATGTGTCAGAAATCACTGGTCCTCAACTTTTCCAGCACAAACACTAAGGTTGAGAGTGTTCTGAGCAAGGTCCTTGGGTGCAGAAAGAGAGTTAGTCTGTACTGACAGAAGACCCTGTTAGAGCATCGAGCAGGGAGCTCCAAGCTAGTTCCTGTGTGTCTCTCTCAAAGCTGTCCTGCACTACTATGCTGAATGCATGTAATGCTGCACGGAGATCCCTGAGTTGGATCAGGATCCTGCTAGATATCAGAGCTCAGTGATTCGCATAGGACCAGGCAGATAGTCAGTACTGTTATCACAGCCTAAGCAAAGCTTCCCTATATGTCAATGACTTCTGAATTATGTCTCTGATGGTCAGTCCTTCCTATACGATGTCTCTCTCGTGGTCGATGCGTTCTGAGTGATGTCTCTGTATTGTTCGGTGTATTCTACATGAGATCTCTTTCTTGGTTAGCATCTTCTGAATGGTGCCGCTATACTAATCTCTGCAGAGTTCGTTCTGTTCTGAATGTTTTGTCCCCGGCCCATGATGCAGTCAATGGTGTCAATATATCATGCTGCATGGAAACGAATCCCTGCACCGTCCAATAGATGCCTCCTGCAGGCTCGAGTTGATATGACCTCATATCCGGAACCTGAAGGTGCCTCCCACCTTCCTCAGGAGAAAGCCGAAACAGACAACAACATGGAATTACCTGTAAAACATTGCATCATGATGCACCCCAACTCAATCCCAAACTTCTCCATGGCCATGTCCCTTTGTTATCGCCTTCGAGTCACAGGGCAAGGGATGGATTGCTGAAATTGCACTGCGTCTTGTTGAGACCAAATCTGGAAGAGTGTGCGGCGCTGTCGTCTCCTTATCTGTGGAAGGATATTCTGACGATGGACGGAGCGCAGAAAAGGTTTCACGCCCTAATCCTGGAAAGGCAGGACAGATGTATGAAAAGAGACTAGATCAGTTGGGAATGTATACACTGGATTAAAATGAATGACGAGGTATTTCATAGAAAACTATAAAATTCTAACAAGGGTAGACAGGCTGTACGCAGGAAGGTTGCTTTAGGTAACTATGGAGTATACACCAGGGGGTCATAACCTGAAGATACATGATGGGCTATTGCGAACTGAGGTGAGCAGAAACTCTTAACCCAGAGAATGGAGAGCCTGTGGAAGTTTCTGCCGCGGAAGGTCGCTGACGCCCGGATATTGAACGTTTTCATGAACGCATTAGATATTGTTCTTGGGATTACAGGAAGCGAGTGCTTCCAATTAAAAATGTTGGACTATAACTGGATACATTCACACTCTCAGAAACACACATGTGCGTGCGCATGAACTTATACATGCACGCAAACACACTCACACACACACTTGCATGCATTCGCACATGTACGCAAAAGAAATACACGTCTACTTATATGCACACTCTCAGACTGACAGACTCCCATGCATTTAGAAATACACACATACACATACTTTCTCACCCATTTACGCACAGAATATGAAACTCTCAGATCCTTTCCTGGGCCATGAACAGATCCAGTTGATTAAATCTGATCATGCATCATCTGACATGACCCCACGGCAGCTGCAGGAGCAAAGATGCAGACTCACCTAGACGGTGAGCTGGGCAATTGCTCTTTTTATGCAAATTGTCCGAGTAACCTGGCGGTACAAGCATGAATTGTAAGTAGGTTGTTGCTGTGCTGTGATGGTGTGGAAAGGTTTGCATATGTCAGATGTTGGATGCCAGTATCCATAGACAGGGGGTGAATGTGGCTGTTGCTCATTGAGCACAGCCTCAGATGGTGATTCCGGGTGTCCAACGTAGATGTTCGGAGAAGCAAGTTGCGAGCTGGTACCGCAAGAATCCATTAACGTCAGTGTTGGAATTTCTCGACACTAAGATTCTGGTCAGCAGATGGTATTTTGGGATCCTGTGCGTTATTGAGGCAAGATTAAGTAATAATGCGCATCATACTGAGCATTAATCCCCAATAATATATGTTTTGCCAGTTACGAATAATAATCTCATCAGCGTCACCAGGTTTTGCTTGGAAAATGCGACTTTTTGTTCTCAATAGCAAGAAAGGGCTCATTTGACATCTCATACAGTTCTTCCAAATGACACACTATTGTTAATTTTTTGGAGTGCTCGTGATCACAGTAACCTAAGACAGGCAGTCGATAATTCCTCAGTAAAATTTTTCATGGCTTATTGAGTTTGGAAAGCAGCATCAGTTTAGGCATGATACATTAGTTAATTATGGAGTCACAAAAATGTATACCACGGAAATAGATCCTTTGATACAACTCGTCTACGCCATCCAGATATCATAAATTCATCTAGTCCCATTTGCCAACATTGGCCCATATTCCTCTTAAACCTTCCTATTTATATACTCAGCCATATGCCTTTTAAATGCATGGCTTTCTGAGGGGCAGGTCATGCCTCACAAACCTTATTGAGTTCTTTGAGGAGGTGTCAGGATAGGTCGACGACGGTCGAGCAGTGGATGTGGTGTATATGGATTTGAGCAAGGCATTTGATAGGGTTTCCCATGGTAGGCTTATTCATAAATTCAGGACGTATGGAATACAGGAAGATTTGGTTATCTGGATTCAGAATTGGCTGGCTGTCAGAGGGCAGAGATTGGTTGTTGGTGGAAAGTATTCTGCCTGGAGGACAGTTTTGAGTATGGTCCCGCAGGGCTCTGTTCTTGGCCCTCTGTTTTTTGTAGTTTTTATAAATGAATTGGACGAGGAGGTTGAGGGGTGAGTTAGTAAATTTGCAGATGACATAAAGATTGGAGGTGTCGTCGATAGTATGGATGGCTACTATGCGACATCGCACAGGCTGCAGTGCGACATAGACAGGATGCAGAGGTGGGCTGAGAAATGGCAGATGCAATTCAACCTGGATAAATGCGAAGTGATGCACTTTGGAAGGTCGAGCTCGAATGTTGAATATAGGATTAAAGACAGGATTCTTGGCAGTGTGAAGGATCAAAGAGATATTGATGTACAAGTACATAGTTCCCTTAAAGTTGCCACCCAAGTGGATAGGGTAGTTAAGAAAGCATATGGTGTGTTGGCTTTCATTAACAGGGGATCACGTTTAAGAGCCGCGAGGTTTTGCTGCAGCTCCATTATTCCCTGTTGAGCCCACACTTGGAATATTGCGTCCAGATCTGGTCGCCTTACTGTAGAGAAGATACAAAGGCTTTGCAGAGGTTTAAAAGAAGGTTTACCGGGATGCTGCCTGTACTGGAGGGGTTGGCTTATGAAGAAAGTTTGAATAAGCTCAGAATTTTCTCTCTCGAGAGAGAGAGAGAATGAGGAAGGGAGGAGACCTGATCGAGGTATACAAAATTATGAGAAAAATAGATAGAATCAATAGTCGGAGACTTTTCTCCAGGGCAGGATTGACTGGTCCGAGAATTCATAGTTTGAAGATATTAGGAGGAAGGTATACAGATGACATCAGAGGTAGGTTCTTTACGCAGACAGCTGTGAATGCATGGAATGCGTTGCTCGCTGAGGCGGTGGAAGCGAAGTCATTGGGGCATTTAAGCGACTGCTGGACATGCACATTGATAGCAGTGAGTTGAGTGATGCGTAGGTTAAGTTACCATATTTTACATTAGAATTACGTCTCGGCACAACATCCTGGGCCTCAGGGAATGTTCTGTGCTGCATTTTCCAATTTTCTCTGTTCTATGTTCTACAAGCAGTAATTGTACCAAACTCCACCACTTCCACTTATAGCTCATTCCGTACATACACTATCCTCTTTATGAAAAGGTTGCATTGTCGGTCACTATTAAATCTTGCCCCTATTCCCCGAATCCTATGTTTTCTGGTCCTGGACTTCTCCGCCTCAGAGAAAAAGACTTAGTCTGTTTATCCTATCGATGTCCCCCATGATTATTTAAAACTTTGCATTTACACTCGAGGGAGAACAGCCTGTAACAATTCAGCCTCTCCCTATACGTCAAACCGTTCAAACCTGACAACATGCATGTAAATCTTTTCTGAACCTTTCAAATTTCGCAGCGTCCGTTCTACAAGAGGGACATAACGAAAATGTACAACCGTGAAAATTGGAATCAGTAATGATACCAGAGAACAAACAGACTGTCGGCACGAAATGTGAACATTTCATTCAAGCATGGGGGGCGGGGTGGGGGGGTGCAGGAGTCTCTTCGCTCACCGACGTGGTAGCGAACATTTTCTCCCTCTTCCTCTTCTTCTCTGGTCCACCTTTCAGCTGCATGATGAGTACTGCTCAATGAAGATTGTCCTGTGGTTCCAAATGATGACATGTGCGAGAGTGTGGTGCTGGACAAGCACAGCAGCACAGGCAACATCCGAGGATCAGGAGAATCGAAGTTTTGCGAAAAAAAACACTTCATCAGGAATGTTATGTTTTTCCAGCACCACACTCTTGACTCTAACCTCCAGCATCTGCGATCCTCACTTTCTCCCAGTTGATGAGTTGTGATGCACAGAATGTGTGCTTTACGAGAGCTTCCATCTGCCGCAGTCCTTATTACATGTTGCCACGACCAAGTAACGTATACTGGGTTCTTTTGACCAGTGGCCATGGGACAACTGAATGTGATATAGCCGAAACTTCAGCTTATGGTCTTTTGGATGCGGATGCTTATGGGATGAAAAGAGAGGACCAAAAGAGATACTATCAGTGTTGTGGGACGGAAGAGAATGTGGTGGTGAGGGCATCAGTATAGGAAATGTTTGGGATATGGCTACTGGGCCTGTCAATCCCAGCAGGACCTCTGAAAGATACAGTTTTTATCTTCAAACTGGATTCCACTGGACGTAAATGCCATCCCACCAATATTTTTGATTTATTATTATTTCATGTATCCATGTACAGTAAAAAAAAAGCTTTGTTCTGTGTGCAGTACACGCAGATCTTAACATATCATACAAAGCGCATGAAGGTAATAGAACAGAGTGAAGGATACAATATTTTGGCTGCAGAGAGAAGGTGGATAATTACTAAGATGAAAACTAAATTTAAAAATTGAGAGCTTCGTTTAGAAGTCTAATAGTTTTTGGGATAAAGCTGTTCTTAAATCTACACGCGTGTATCGAACATTTTTTGTCCTCTGTCTCATGCAAAACGATGTTATAGATTATAATGGAGCTGCGAGGGCTCTTTGATTTTGCCAATAGTTTTCCTGAGACAGCGAAACTATAAGTAGATGGCTCGTTTGCGTGATGGACTGTGCGGTGTTCATAACTCTTTGCCGTTTCTTCTGGTCTTGGGAACAACAGTTGCCACAGCACGCCATGATGCAGGCCGATACGATGCTTTCTATCTGCATCCAAAGGATTATGAGCAGCAAGTTCCACCACCTACATTGTGGGGCCTCCACCAAACATTTATGTTTCACTTCCCTGCTTTGTCAGCATCCTAATGGGACTGTTCCCTCAGGGACACCCGGGTCCTTCTCTGATTCCAACCCACTCCCATGGCACCCATGCAATCACAGATTGCCCGTTTACCTCATCCGTCCTCACTGTCTAAGATGCCAGACTCCTTCCAGGTGAAGCAGCGTTTTACCTGCACTTCACTCAATCGAGTTTATTGTATTAACTGCTCACAACGTTTCTCCTTCACATCAGGGAGACGAGTCACAGATTGGGAGGCCCTCTTTGCGGGACGCCTACGCTTCGTAAGAATGATCCCGACCTTCCCTGTTTCCTGCCACTTCCACACATCACCGTTTTCCCAGGTCCAGCGTCTCTCACTGGAGGCCTGCTGCAGGGATCCAGGAAGCTGAGCTCAAAGGAAAGAACATACTCATTTTCTGATTGTAAGCCTGCAGCCTTCGGGGCTAAAATCAAATTCAATAATTTTAATTCGTCAACACCTTCTTCCGTGTCCTTTGCACGCAGTCCAGACCCTTGTAATGACATGGGCTGCTTCAAACACAGCCAACCACATGATCAACTTTTCTTTCTTCCTGCCTCACAATGAATCATCCCTTTCTGTGACTAACTGCTCTTCTCTTTGTTTCAGGATTCATTAGCCATTTATTGCAGCAGTGAGAGTGAGAACGACGACCTCCCGATCATTTTCAGCATATGTACCACATATCTGCATTGGAAACGTTGCATCTGTTATAACTCCTCAGAATCTGCCAAAACATCCGAGTTTCTCCAGTGATTTCGCTTTTCTTCCACATTCACCTCCAGACGAGATTCCCTGCATGGTACCTCACTTCCTATTGGGCAGAACCACAGGATTGACAGACTTTCTGACCAAACTGTGCTAGATGGGGAGCTCAGACCCGTCGTGAGGGCTGACGCGGAGTCTTGAGGCCTGGCCATTTTATCAAAAGTGCACGAGCTCGAGGTTGAAGGGCGGTTCAGGGACTCACGCTGTCGAGAAATGAAAGATTATTTTAAAACTTTCCAGTGAGGGTGAGAAAACAGTTTCAATATTAATCAGCAAACTGTTAATGTGCAGGTACACAGTACTGAAAGGGACACATTTTCTATCAATGTCGCTATCCCAATGTTGGACGCTCTCGGAGCTAACAGTACAGCAGGGCAGGATGAGATACATCTAAGACTTTTAGGTGAAGTGTGAGCTAAGTTGTGGTGCGATTGGCCCGAACATTACAGTTTCCCCTCGTCTCGGGTGATGTGCCAGGAGATTGAAGGAGAGAACTTACAGGTTTGTTCTGAAGAATATTTAAAGTCAATCCTGACAGTCACAGCATTGCCAGTTTAATTCTGGTGATGGGAGAGCTTTTGGCAGCAATTATTTCGGACAGATCTCACAGTCACGTGGAAAAAGGTGGGTTGATTTGGTAAAGTCAAGAAGAAATTTTGCATAGGCAACTTGCTGAATGATTTTAAATTATTGCGATGGGTAGATGATGCCAAGGTTACTCATGTGATTCACATGAATTACCAGAAATCTTGTGAGCAAGGTTACAAGTCATGGTGCAAGCGGTAGTGATGACATGGATACAAATTTGACGAGCATTATAGGTAAAAGAGAGTAATCACCACTGGATACTTTTCTAGCGAGAGGAAATTTTGGAGTGACGTTCCCAAGGGATCAGTATTGAGACCAGCATGTTGCAGACAGGAGGAACAATAAGGAAGGCAAGGTAAGGGGCAGTTGGATAACACGGAATTTTAGGATGGTAAAATTAAACAAGACCTGTGAGGAATATTAAAAAAAATGCAAAACCTCAGGTAGGGATTCAGGACAGCAGGAAGACGCCCTGAAATGTTCTTGGCAAGTAGGGTTAAAGAGAATCGAAGCGCATTCTATACAACATTAAACAGAAGAGAATCGCTCCAGAGAAGGTATGGGCACTCAAGGATTTTGGGAGGGAAACTGTGCTTGGAATAAGAGGATGTGGGTATTCTTAAAGGGGTATTTTGAATCAGTATTCGCCAATGAGAAGGATGTGGAGAATAATGAGATTTGTGTGGAACAGCCTGATATGCGCAGCATTTTGAGATCAAGAGAGAAGTGGTGCTGTGTCTCCTGAAGAACATAAAAGTGAGTAAAGCTATAGATTCTGATAACATCTGTCCAGGTTATTGAGTGACGCTAGAGATTGCTGGGGTCTTGACCATGGTCATTAACCACTGGAAAGATCCCGAGGACTGGCGAGCCAATAATGTTTTTCCTCTGTTCAAGTTTGGGTTCAATTTTGGTTACCACATTAGAGAATTATGAAGACGTCGGAGAGGGTACAGAGTAGGGTATCAGGATGCTGCCTGGATTAGAGGACATGAACAATAAGGAGAAAGCGTAAAAACTCATCTTATTTTCTGTTGTGCAACGGAAGCAGAGGGGAGACTTATGCAATTGATATCGAGTTGATCGTGAAAATGCTTTTCATCATAGTTGATATGTCCAATACTAAGGTGCATGCATTTAACGTGAAAGTTGTTAAGTTCAAAGTACGTATCAGGGACAAATTTATTTTAGTTGTAGGTGTCAGGAACTCGCTGTTAGGTGTAGTGTTGGAGGCAGGTTCGAAACTTGCGCTTAAGATTTCTAAGGCTGATTAGCGTCTGACTGCTGAGCAGGAAGAATTAAACCGCTGATTCACCAGGTTCTAGTCCCTTACGGTTAAAATCAACGGATTGGAAAACACCTACTGCAGCTGTCTGAACATTCCTCTGTGCTTTCAAACAAACTTCAGAGACATGTTATGTAAACATGTCTAATAAAATTAACTGTCTTGTCAGCTTTAGGATTTTTTTCATTAACCCTGTACTGGAGATGGAAAGCATAGAGGAGGTGGAGAAGGGGAGTCAAGAGAGCACACGACATTAGATTAGTGGGTCACCTTATGAAGTGTTTTTTTTTTGGTAAGGTCAGACTGATTAAAAGAAAGAGATTTTGTGGCAGAATTATTGTGCCCTTATGTCTGTGCCAGAAGCCACAGGTTCAAGTTCCACGAATTACATGTTTGCAGCGTAACATCTCCAATAAGGTTACTCAAAATGTTTTAAATCGTAAATGGATAATTATGGGAAAGAGTGGGAACAAGGTTTGGACTGTCATATGGTGACTGAGGACATAGATGAGATATTAAATGAAAACACTGCAACATTTCACTTGAGAAGATGATGATTCTGATGGCTAAGTCGAGGAAGAGTCCGTGTAGGGTAGAATTAAACTAGAGAGATCGGGTGCATAAAAAGGCAGCTATTTTCAAAACTGAAAGGCCAGCTGTTGGGATGCGGTGTCTTCTCTATTATTTGAAAAAAATCGCTTTCCACATCAGAGAGCTGACAGATGACAACTATATTACTGATGTCCCATTCCTGTTCCAGAATAGAATGACAAACAGTTCGTGATTAGATATTGCTCATCGTAACATTTCTGGCCAGAAATATTTACAGGAAATGGGCTACATTTTGCCATACGTCTAAGAATATAGCAAATGGAGATGGACAATAAATGTTCGCCGGGCTAATGATGCCCACGGCACAGGAGTGAGTTTAAAAGGGATTGGTGCCCCGTCACCTCCTGACAATGCTATCTTTTCGCCTCACAGTTCTGCATGTTTCAACCATGTTCCGACTCAGCCTTTGCTGTTTCAAGGAAAACAAGCCCAATCTTTGAAATATCTTCTTGGATCTATAATTCTCCAGCCCGGCAACATTTTGATATATTATACTTTGCACTCTCTCCAGAGCAATTATATCCTTTCACAAACCCACATTTCCACCCACACTCACACACACCAACCATTCTCCGACTTCCATTGCAGCTACACCATTTTGCCCTCTTACACCCCTCAACACCACCACGTTCCATCCACACCCATCGCTTAACACTCCCATTCCCCATCAAATGACACCTGCACCAGAAACACTCACATAGCAAATCTCCAGCCTACGCACTCCTCACTGCATACTCTCTTTTACAATAATTCCGACATCTCCCAGTCCCATAATTCTCCACACAACTAGCCACATATTTCCACTTACGTCCACTCAATTTCTCAAAATAAACCAAGCCCCATAACCTTCGTTACCACTGCAGCCCCATAACTCCTCAAATCACAACAACATCCCTAGCTATACAAAATTCCAATCCATTCGTTCAACTTCCATTCCACGCCATGGACAACCTGATTCAAACACATTCGTACCCATATTCGTCTTACAACGTCATATGCTCCAGCCCCATAGCCAGCAGCCATATAGACAGCACACACCGGACCATGTATTCTCGAAAAGTCGCCATAAACTTGCAGACCCATTGATTCCCATACCCTGCAGCTCCCTCAACTCTGTCGAGTCCAGCCAAATAAACCTGCCCCATAACCATCAACCCTCATCTTGCCAAAGACCATTTCCTAGCCCCACATCCACAAAACACATTTGCAACAACCCCAAACATCTGTAGGTGTATACCACATTGCTGCATAATCCTCAGTTCTGCAGACCCACAGAACAATCTAGATCCATAAACCCAGCCTGATCTGCCTCATACTATTCAGCACTATACCCTCCTATAACCTCCAGCTTAATATCCCCACCCGTATTCACTGCCTCATAATTACCGCCCTAATGTCCTCACACATCCACTCAGTTTCCATACCTATACGATCTCTATACCGCCAGTCAATCCCAAGGCCTCGTTCACCCCTGTAAGTTCCTGCGCTGCATTCCTCACAATCCACATTCCCCCCCCCCAACAAATGTCCATTACATACCTGGGAGCCTAATACTGTTCATGCCTCTGAGTCCCATACAAACACTTACTCCACGGCTCCATTCACTGCAATGTCCACATACAACCCCGAATCAGCTTCATCCATTTAGTTGCACGTAAACCCAGGCACCATTCAAAGTATAATAGAATCAGAGTCAGACAATCACTACAGTGTGGAAACAGGCAATTTGGCACAAGGAATCCACACTGACTCTCCAAAAAGTATCCCAACTAGTCCCATTCCCCTACCCGATACAGTACATATTTGCCATGTCTAACGAAACTCACCTGCACATCTTTGCATTGCGGGCGGAATCTGGAGAAACCAGAGGAAAACCACGCCGACATGGGGAGAATGTGAAAACTTGTTATGGACCAGGCCAGGCCAGTCATAACATTTCAAGAAGATAGCTAAGTCCATAACTTTGCTATTTGATTTTAAGCAAGTGTGTAGTGGATATTCCAGCAGAGAATCGGATGGTCAGAACAGCTTGTTTTAAACAAAACAGAACTTATTTACAAGACTACTGAATGAAACATAGAAAAGAGAAAACAAAATACTGTATAACGTTTTCTATCCAAAAACACAACAGACTATCCTGACACACTGATGCTGTATCAAATGACTTGCAATAATCCTTATTAACACACCTTCGCGCAAAAAAAGTGAAATGAAACAAGTTCTCACAGGAGAGAACACAGAGAGACAGAATAAGGGTCCAGTAAGTCTTTCTTCTCTCTCTCTCTCTCTCTCTCTCTCTCTCTCTCACACACACACACACACACATATAGACACACACGCACACACGCACACACCCACAGCTAAATTAAAAGCTAACTGAATAGCTGAGCTTATGGAACTGGGCAGGTATCTCTAATTATACGTTTTTTTAGCAAAAAAAAGATAAAACTTTCTGCTTCAGACAATATCTGTTTCTTTAAACAAATAGGTCGTAAAGTCCATCCAACTTCAGTCTTTTCGGAAACTGTGTCATTTACATTCTCTCTGAAAAAATAACAAGAGAAACATAAAACGGTTAACAGAATACGTTAATCACACCTACCCCGTAAAATATGAATATCCAATGATCGCTTCACATGAAACCCCCTCTTAAATTATGTAGTGCTCTAAAACAGACATATATATTACTTTGACTATAAACATGCAACTTCTACATTCTGCCTCAGTCTGTTGTACTTGGACCAGAGAATACCTGCATTCCTCATTCGAGTCTCGACAATTTCAAGTTCCTGGAAAAATACCCAATACGTATTTCGATCTTTTAATCGACATCTTGCAAGAGCACAGCACCGACGCAAACATCATTTGCATCAGTTGCCACCTTGCGTAATTAGATGTGCCTTTAACCGGGGCAGTGGTTAACACAACCTTCAGACTCTCAAATGTATTCTGAAATTTCGTTTCCCATGGAAACATCTTGCCTTTCTTCAACAATTAATTGAGTGGAGAAGCCAGACTTCGAAAATTTGGTTCAAATTTTCCATAAAATCCGTTCCATTCCAAGAAACGTAGTGCAGCTTTTTTGTCTATGGGAATAGAACCTCACAATTATTTTTTTTTTCCTCCAGGGGCGCCATTTGTTCATGTCCAATAACGTGGCTCAGGAACCTTACTTGAGCTTTGGCAAATTCACTTTTAGTCAGGTTTGTCACCAAGTCTGCCTTTCGAAGTCGATCAAACAAGTTTGATAAATTCTGTAAACGTACCTTGTATGTGTGGGTAAATATAATCGTGTCATCTGTAGATACGACAGAGTTGGCTATACCGACAGAGAACTTATTGGATAATCTCTGAAATATGGCTGGTATTTTACATATCCAATGGCAAGACTTCAAATTGATACAGTACATCCGACGTTATGAAAGCCGAATTGCCTTTGCTCTTTCTGACAAAGGTACCTGTCAGTATCTTCTGAGCAAGCCTAATTTTGAAATATAAGTTTCTTGCCCCAACTTCTCAAAACAGTTTTCCAACTGCAGAATCAGATTTGCATCAGTCTTTGTAATTGCATTGACGTTGCAATAGTCCACACAGAACCGTTGGGTTCCAGCTTGTTTCAGCACCATGACCATGGGTAAGCTCCTGTCACTGTAACTCATTTCGACTTTATCATCTTGGAGCATGCGTTCCGTGTCCTTTCGAACCTGCGTCAGCTTTAGAGGATTCAGGCTCTAAACATGTTGCTTCTGTTTAGAGGCTTAATCTACATCATGCATAATTAGGTTAGTACTTCCCAGTTTATTTCCACTTATATCCTTATGTGACAACATGAACAAATATAGGTCCTTTGGATTTGCCTCTACAAAACAACTCAGTAATTTACCCCAATTTTTGACAACTTGCTTATTGTCCAATTTAATTTGAGGAATGTCCAATTCAGAATCTTCTGAGAGTGTTACTTCCTTATGTGTCACTGGAAGTAACACTCATATCTTATCCCTGATAGCAAAGTAGCATTTTTTTTATTTTTTTATCTGCCTCTGTTTCATGGTATGCTGCGATACCTTTAAGTGCTGTCGAGCCAACTCCCCATCTCTAGTTAATCCTTTCCTAAAATTTGTTCAGCTGTGTGGTCTCTGGATTCTGACTTACTCATTTCTTCTCAATCAATTTTAATAGTCCTCTCACATCATACCCAAAACCTCGTTCAAATGGACTGAATTTGGTCGATTTATTTGGTGCACCACTGATGGCAAAAATGCACAAATGGAATTTGTTTACCCGAATCTTCTGGATAGTCTTCATTGTCAGCCCTCAGCATGATCTTTAAAGACTGATGCCACCTTTCTAGCCCTTCCTGCATTTCTGTTTGCCATGCAGGAAATTTGAATTGTTTTATTCTTAAACTGTCCATAACTTCTTTGAATAATTTTGATGTTAATTTTGAAAATAAATCTGACTGTAGCTCAATTGGAGTAAAAAAAAATAGATCAATTACTCTACAATCCTTTTAGCTGTGATATTTCATAATGGAATGATATCTGGAAATCTAGTCGTTACATCATTTATTGTTAGCAAATACTGATTTCCACTTTTTACCAGAGATATGGGAGAAATGCATTTCAGACTCCTGTAAAATATTCCTCAAATGCATGAATATGTATTAAAAGTGCAGGTTTTATTACCATCTGTGGTTTTCCAGTTGCCTGGCATACATTACACATCTGGCAAAATTCGAATACCTCTGTGCATATTCTAGGCCAGTAAAACGATTCTGTATTTCAGTCTGTGTTTTCCTCACTTCTAAATGACACCCAAGTCGTAGCTCATGCATCACTTGTAACAAGTCCTTTCTGTACTCTACTGACGACATGCTGTGAAGAATATCGGCCCATTTCTCATCTGCCTGTATATGTTACGGTCTCCAATTCCGTATTATGAGAAAAATTTTTAAGTTCGTAATATTTAGGCACGTATTCGGTTCCTTTTCTGTGTATACATTTTGTTTTAACTGATTTAAAGTTTCATCTCTCTGTTCTAACTCAATTTATTTATTTGAGCTAACGATGTGTGCATTGTTATCTATTTGCGCCTGTTTTGTTCCAACCTTCTGATCAAACAGTATTTCGACGAATTCCACTTCAAATTTCTTATCCGTACTTTTTTTTATCTCTATTTATTCAATTACTGACTTTATGACCTCGTTACCACACAATCGGGAAAAGTTCCACAATTTATTCCTGCAAATTTTCGGTTGCCTGAGTTTCCATTCGCTTTCCAACCACTGTCGGCATCACTCTTACTGGTGAATCAGCTATTTGATTAGCAGGACAAATTGTACTACTGGAGCTGAGAGATTGTCCCGTACTCCGATTATAAATTCTCCGCCCTTCTCTGGAAATTGCAAGGTCACTTTACACAATTGAGCATATTTTGTCTCACCGGGAATTCACAGTGCCCATACCTTTTCTCGCAGCAGACCTACAGGAGACATATCTCCTCATCCTTCAGCCTCAGAGACTGAAGGTTTCCTTTGTCCCTTGTGGTAAAATCACACAACACCAGGTTATAGTCCAACAGTTTTATTTATAACCATTGCCTTTCGGAGCGCTGCTCCTTGATCAGGTAGTTGTGGAGAATCCAGTTTGTAACACGAAGAATTTATAACAAAAGTTTATAGTGTGATGTAACTGAAATTATATATTAAAAAGACCTGGATTATTTGTGAACTCTCTCATTTATTAGATTGACCCATGTTGGTTTCACTTCATCCATATGTAAATTGCAGACTTCTTTTTTAAAGTTACATTCCCAAATGAATTTTGGTGTCATTTCGACCAGATACTATGTTGAAGGTGTGAATTTTCCTATGGGGCTGTATGAGCCACAGTCTGACGATATCCCACTCTGCTTCCCGTGACGTCTCCAAGAACATTTGCATGATTACCCGGTTTTCCTACATCTGACTTCCCCTTGCTTCTCCTAACCCACCAAAACAGTGATTTCATATGGCCTACTTGATTGCAGTGAAAACACCGGAACTTCTTAACATCTATGTCGCCTTCAAGGGTTTCCAATTTACCCTGTGGCGAATTATTCTTATGCTCTTCACCGAAGCTACCTTTGCCTTTCCACATGATGATTTCTCTTTTCCCCAATTCCTATCCTTCACAGGTTAAATTTGATTCTGAAAGCCAACCATTGCCTTATCGAGCAACTTATAATCATCAGCCATTTCAGCTTCTAATCTTACCGTTTTAACGCTCTGCTCTTCCACATGAGTCTCACCACTGTAGGAGGTGAATTTTTGAACCCTTTCCAAAATAATTGTCTCTCTAAGAGCGTCGGAGGTTTGGTCTATTCCTAAGGTCCTTATCCACCTATCAAAATTACTTTGTTTGATCCTTTCAAACTCAATGTAAGTTTGACCAGTGTCCCTCCTTAGATTCCTTAAATGCTGTCTGTGGGCTTCTAGCATACGCTTATATGCAGTTAAGATAGTTTTCTTCACCTCCTCATACGCTCCATCTACCACTGCTGATCGTGATGCGAATTCCTTGGATTGGATCAACGATATCCACATGGTCACAGGCCACCGTATTTCTTGAGCACTTTTTCAAATGAGTTGAAATAGGTTTCCACATCCTCCGACTCAAAGTTTGTCAATGCTTGATTATATTAAAACAGATCCCCATCAGGCCTCTGCCTATCATAGGTTTGTTAATCCACACTCTCTTCCTCATGAGGATTACATTCAGCCTTTAACTCCATCCATTTAAGGTGAATTTCCGATGTGCCAATTTCTGAAGTCCAAATTTTCTCTCCTTTTCCGTCTCTCTGATTTTAATCATAATTCAAACTGTTTCGTTTCAGTTGCCCTTTTCTTGTCTTTTGCCTCTGAGAGAAACTGTTTCATTTTCAAGTGAACGTCAGCGTTCTCTAAAGATTCTGTTAGTGTTTCCAATAAATGTAAATGCTGAGCTTCTTCTGTAGTTATCTCTTCTTTCCTCATGGAAGGAAGCAGCTCCACATTCGGCTTGTCTGTTAATTCACGCAGCTTGACTACAAAGTTTTTGGACCAGGCCAGACCCCTCAGAACATTTCAAGATGGTATCCCAGACCTTAATTTTACTATTTGATTTTAAGAAAGTGCACAATCGATATTCCAGGAGAGAATCAGAATATCAAGATACATAGTCCTAAACTGATATGGACGTGGGGTGTCAAAAGTTAAAAACGGCACGACACCAGCTTATAGTCCAAGAGGTCTCCTTGGAAGAATTTTTTTCCGAGCGCTGGGCCTTCGTCAGGAAGTCATCAACCACCTGATGAAGGAGCAAAGCTTCGAAAGTAGTACTTACAAATAAACATTTCTAAAATAACTGAATCTATTTCCAATGTTACTGAATTAATCGCAAAGAATTGAAAACAGAATACTGAACAAATTATCTTATTCAGAAAACCACCTGACAACAACACCAATTTAATGATGCTGTTCCAAAACACTGTTTAAAAACCCCATAAAAAACCTTTGGCACAATATTAAAAAGAAACTAGTCCTCACAGGAGAAAACTCACAGAGAGAGAGAGAGAAGAGAGAGAGGGGGGAGGTGGTTCAGTAGTTTTTCTTCTGCCTCTCTCTCTCTCTTTCTCTCTCGAAATCACACACAAACACACACACACACAAACACACACACACATACACACACAAACACACACACACACGTGCACGCGCGAATAACTGAGCTTCGAGAACAGGAACTCCCCTTTCATTCGAAGAGAGAGATCACTGCAGATGGTGGAGTTCAGTGTCGACAATGTGTTGCTGGGAAAGCAGAGCAGGTCAGGCAAAGTACAATGCGCAGGAGAATGAAGTGCTTGTGCCTGAAACGTCGATTCTCCTGCTCCTTGGACTCTCAACTCCCCTTTCATTAGTCAAGTGTTTTTTTTAACT
This sequence comes from Chiloscyllium plagiosum, assembly GCF_037043375.1. NCBI lineage: Eukaryota > Metazoa > Chordata > Chondrichthyes > Orectolobiformes > Hemiscylliidae > Chiloscyllium > Chiloscyllium plagiosum. The sequence continues at coordinate 82,935,185 of NW_028270175.1, forward strand.
TGGCAGACTTCTGCAAGAGTCAGTATGCGTTATCTGTATACAAATGGGCCTAAAACCCAGCTAACCACAGATTTTTTCGGAACCTATCATTTCAAAACTCTCCGTATAAAATGTCAAGGACAAACAAAACTTGTTAATGGAACAGGTTCGTCATGAACGATACACACAGGCAACCGTGCCTCGAACAAGCTCACGTTCCTGACGCTGTGAGGCAGCAGTGCTAATCACTCAGCCACTATGCCACCTTGTAAATTCATCAAATACTTTTAATAACACCGTCTCCCAAGCCTCATACGGCATCCCCATTCAAAAGCTCCGAAACCCCATAATTATTTTTCTATACCCCCTTAACCTCGGCTCCATATGCAAATCCCAAATGTCCTCCACACATCCATCCCTGTACAGCTGCAGCTATACATCCCCAGTGACGCACAATCCTATTCCATATTCCTCAGTTTCATCAAGCCCAAATCGTCTAGTTGCATTGCCCTTTTCGATATCCCATGTAACCCTATTTTCCATAGCTCCACGTATGCTCTTTTTCACAACCCCAATACCGTCCATTACCTTATCCTCGGGCGCATATTCCACAGCTCTCCACGCCCTACAACCTCAATGTGCATCCCCTTAAACCCCAAACCCCTTTTGCCCCTACCAGTGTATCTCTATTTTCCTAATATCCCCCAAGCCACATACCATCTCATCCATGTCCCTAAATTCCCCACACCCTCATCTTGCACACAAAATCGGAAGCTATGCAAAAGCCCCAGTCCATTCCGTGGCATATTCAAAGACGCCACTCCCATGCCCTCCTCTAGCTCTATACCCCAGTACCCCATAGCCGTCAGGTCAAAACCTCACGTGTCACGCCCCCACCTCGAGTTATCCCTGCCCAATTTTCCCACAGCCACATACCATCCTCGTCCATGGCCTCTCACTTCCATAACACTTTGTTTCTCATCAGCTCCACACCAACACACATCCAAACTCAATAATGTCCCCAGATCCCAATGACCCATAACATTCACCTTATATCCTCCATTGATGTTCCAGCTCCACACACCCAAGAAAATATACAGTGATAAACAATATGCTCAGTCCTGTGATCTAACCTTCACTTCAGTCCATAATCCACAATAACACCCCGGACTAGAATGCACGACAAAGCATAACATGAGAGCAGAAGAACAAATGAACTGGGACCAGGAGTATGCCGTCCGGCAATTCAAGCCTGCTCTGCCATTCAGTAAGCTCATGACGAAACTTTTCGTGTGCTCAACTCCACTTACCAGCGTTCTCACCATATGGTTTAATTCTTTCATTTAAAAAAAACAACCATAGAATCACAACCATCTGGATGAAGAAGTTCCTTCTCAATTCGGTCATAAATTTGCTCCCTCTCAGCTTGAGGCTGTGCCCTCTTGCCCTAGCTTCACCGACGACTGGAAACGTTCTTTCTACTTCTATTTTATCGGTTCCCTTCATATTTTGATATGTTTCTGTAAAATCACCCGAAATCCCAATGCATATAATCCCAATCTACTCAGTCTCTCTTCATAAGCCTCACCCCTCAACTCCAGAATCAAACTAGGGTTCCTCCTCTGCAACCCCTCCAATGCCAGTACACAATTGAGAACATAGAACATAGCACAATACAGCGTAGGACAGGCCCTTCGGCCCTCGATGTTTTTCCGACGTGTGAACTATTCGCAGCTCGTCCCCCTATACCATCGCAAAATCATCCATGTCCTGATCTACGAATTGTTTAAATCTCTCTAATGTGGCTGAGTTGACTATATTAGCACATAGGCAATTCTGCACCCTTACCACTCTCTGCATGAAGAACCTGCCTCTGATATCTGTCTTAAATCTATCACCCCTCAATTTGTAGTTATGCCCTCTCGTACAAGCTGACGTTATCACATTAGGAAAACGTATCTCACTGTCTCCCCATCTAATCCTCTGATCGTCTTGTATGTATCTATCAAATACCCCCCCCCCCCCCCCAACTCCCAGCCTTCTTCTTTCCAATGAGAACAGATCAAAGTCTCCCAACCTTCTCTCTTAAGACCTTCCCTCCAGACCAGGCAACATCCTGGTGAATCTTCTCTGCACCTTTCCAATGCTTCTATTTGGAATGTACACAGCATTCCAAGTGTGGCTGCACCATCGTTTTGTATAGTTGCAGCATGATATTGCGGTTCAGGAACTCCATCCCTCTACCAATGAAACCTAACACAACGTATGCCTTCTTAACAGCACTATCCACCCGGGTGGCAACTCTCAGAGATCTATGCACATGGACACTAAGATACCTCTGCACATCCACACTACCAAGAATCTTTCCATTGATCCAGTACTCTGCCTTCCTGTTATTCTTCCCAAAGTGCATCACCTCACACTTAGCTGCATTGAACTCAAATTGCCACCTCTCAGACCAATTCTGCAATTAATCCAAGTCCACCTGCAATCTGTAATATTCTTCAGAAAAGTTCACTATTCCACCGACTTAAGTTCATCTGCAAATGTTCTAATCCATCCAACTGTGCCTGCATCGAAGTCATTTATAAAAATGACAAACAGCAGTGGTGCCAAAACAGATCCTTTTGGCACACCACTAGCAACTGGACTCCAGACTGAATATTTTCCATCAACCACCATCTGCTGCCTTCTTTCAGAAAGACAGTTTCTAATCCGAACAGCTAAATCACTCTCAATTCCATGCCTCTGCATTGTCTCCATCAGCCTACCATGTGGAACCTTGTCAAAGGCTTTACTGAAGTCGGTTTATACAACATCAACTGTCCTACTCTCATCATTTGCTGTCCTTTCTCAAGTTTGAAGACCACATCTGCACACAGTTTTCCAAGCGTGGCCTTATAATCAACTAGTACAGATGTAACACACCTCGCTGCTTTTAAAATCAACTTATTCAACAGTGAAGGGAAAACTTGCATTTACTTTCCAATTGTTTGTTGTACCTGCAGACCAACCTTCTGTGATTCATGAAAAATCATTCATGTAACGATATAATTTTTGTGCTACTCTCATCAAAATGCATGACTTCACATTTGTCAACATTGTATGCGGTTTGCCAGACTTTTGCCAACTCAGTCAACGTATCTATGTTCCTCTGCAAAGTTTCACAGTCATCTTCCCACTTTGCTGTGCCACTCATTTTAGTGTCATCTGCAAACGTTGACATCGTACACGTGGTCCACAAATTTAAATCATCTGTTTAAAGTATAAATAATTGCTGATTCACCAGTGATCCCTTTGGCACACCACTGTTTGCCAGCCAGATTAGTACTAATTTATCCCCACTCTTTGCGACCTGTTCGTCAACCAATCCTCGATCTATGCTGATAGTTTACTACGAACCATGCATCCATATCTTATGCAGCAGATGCTTGAGCAGAAACTCGTAGGTACACCACATCCATTGGGTCCCCGTTGTCGATCTTGCTCGAAATGTCTTCATAGAATTCGAAAGATTTGTCAAACATGACCTTCATGAAACCACGCTGCGTGTTTCCAACAGGACAAGTTCCTTCGAGATACCCTGTTGTTTCCTCATTGATAATAGACTCAAACATCTTGACCACTGCAGAGGTTAAGTTACCTGGTCCTTAATTCTGCTTATTTTGTCGACCTCCATTTTTAAACAGTGTCATTACATTTACTGTATTCTAATATCTGCGACTGCCCCAGAGTCCGGTGAACTTTGTCAAATTACCGCCAATGCATCTGCTATTTCTCCCTCCATCTCTGTTAGTAACCTGGAATGTGTTCCATCAGGGACAGGAGACTTATCCGTCTTCAGCTCCATTAGATTGCCCAAAACTAGCGCTTCTGACAAAAGAAAAGATCGTTTCCAGGTCCTCACCTGTCTTCGTCTCTTTATCAATTACTTCCATGTTATTAATGTCCTCCACTTCACAGATTGTTCTCCACAGCAACGACTACCCTCCCATGCAAAGATTGATACAAAATACCTGTTGAATGTATCCGCCATTTCAAAGTGGCTTTGGACTTTATCTTCACACTCGACATCCGTACTCTACATTCATAATACTGTGATCACTCCTTCCAAGAGGATCACCAATATGAGGTCATTAATTATTCCTGCCTCATTACACAGGACCAGACCTCCGACAGTTTACTCCCTCATCGTTTCCCTGACATACTTTTCAAGAAAACTATTGCAAATACATTCAACGAAATCTTCGTCAAGGCTACCCTGACCTAACTGATTCGACAATCTAGATTCGAATCATGTATGAAAATAACCGTGCCATTTTTGCAAGTATTAGCTATTTCGTTGTTTATTGCCCGCCTCAATGTGACGTTATTCAGAGGTTGCCTATAGACTACGCTTATGAGGAACATTTTCTTCTTAGAATACCTAATTTCCATCCAAATTGATTCATGTTCCTTCTCCATGGAACGTAAATCATCTCTCAGCACCGCCCTGATGTCATCCTTGAATTTCAGAGCAGTACCACAGCCCTGACATTCCTATCTACATTTCTGAATAATCTGGTACCCCGAGATATTTAACTCCAAGTGGTGACCATTCTGTAACCATATCTCCGTAATGGCTACCAAAGCATGTACATTCATCACGATTTGTGCAATTAACTCATCGACGTTTCTTTGAATGCTGTGACCATTCCAGTAAAGTCCCTTTATGCTAGTTTTCTTACCATCATGATTCCCAACATCTCTCTTATCTTCTGAGTTATTCTTCGTTTTTACTTCTTTCAGAGTCTCCCTAAAACTTTAAAACTCCTTACGTTTTCATTTATCATCATACTTCTTGTTGATTTCCCTTTCCCTTACTCCAACTCCCAAATTTAAAGTCCTCGTGACTGCCCAATTTATCCTTTTCGCGAGAACACTGGTTCAGGTGTGGAGGGTCTCTCCAGTACGGAAACCCCCGGTTCTAAAACGCATATCAATTCAGCATGAAATGGAGCCCCTCTTTCTGACAGCATTCCCTGAGTCACGTGCTTACTTCCCGACTTTTGTTATCACTGATCCAAATTGCACGTGGCTTGGGCAGCAATCCAGAGATTATAATCCTCGAGGACCTGTCCCTTAATTTCCTTCCTCGTGCTTGATAGGCCTCAAGCAGTTCTTTTATTTCTGCATTGCCTATACTGTTAGTCTCAACGTGGCCCACAACAATTGGATTGACCCCCTCCAGCTCCGGTATCATTTCAAGCCCTTCAGAGATGTCCTACACCCTGGCACAGAAGAGGAAAAACACCCTGCGTGACTTTAGATTTGGCTTGCAAATTATTTTATCTGTTCGCCTAATTATAGAAATGCTTTTAACGATAAATCTCAATCGATTCTCAACCCCAAACCGTACGCCCCATAACATCCTATGTGTCGATACACCCCCAACCAAATGCGACCCACTCTATTATTTCCAGCTCGTTAGATTCCCCTCGCACCAGACCCACTTCCAGTCATTTCCCCGAATCCTCCAGATAAATACCATCCATACATTCCAGCCCCATACCCATCAATCCCAGGGCTCCAAACCCTTCACACGTCAAACCCGCAGTCCCAATTTCTCCCTCGCGCCATTCTCCTCCTCACCTCCACTTAACATTGGGACATACACACCATGTAAACCAAGAAACCTCATGCTATGCATCGCCACCAACCCACATCACCAGCTCAAATGAAAAGAAAGATATATTTGTTCGATTCCACCCAACTCTCGATCCTCATCCCGCAATACAAGGCAATTCACCCGTCTCTGCGAGGGTCCCGACTCCATTCAAGACCCCCACCCATGTTCACTCTGTCCCTATTTATATCCCTTCTTCTGCACCTTCTCCCACCTTTTCATCATCCCCTTACCATGCCCCTTTAACCAATCATTCATTCTCCCAACTATCTAAAGCACTTCTCTCCGCATTCATCCAAATTTCCTGATATCATCTTCCGGATAATCCCCACAATTTAAACCGCTCCGTTCCCAGCTCTATTCCCCGCCCAGTGCCCTCCCATTTCCACATTCTTTCCCACACCATGTTCAGTTTCTTTACAAGCCGCTTCGTGAAGCATTTTCCCCTTTCTCCGTCTCTTATCCCGCCCCTTTTCTGTTCCTTCGACTCTTTCCCACGGCTTGTTCTGTGTCCCTTTTCCCTCCCATTTCCATGCCCCTTTTCTGCCCCTTAACCACCAACTTCCTCATCAATTTTACGTCCCTTTTCCCAAACTTTTCCTCGCCCTATTTGCCTGCCTATTTGTCGAGGCAGAATTTGGCACTGCAGATGCTGGAGATTGGAGTCAAGATTAGAGTGGTGGAAAAGCCCTGATGAGGGGCTTCTACCTAAAACGTCGACTTTCCTGCTCGTCGGATGTTGCCTGACCTGATTTGCTTTCCAGCACGACTGCAATCCTGTCTCTGCAATATTTCTGTGCCCATTTTGCCGTCGATTCTCCCTCCCCCTTAACCCTCAGTTCATCTTCCTAGATTGCTACAAGTGCTCGTCTATAGAATGGCGTCATCTGGGAGGTGAGAGTATGAAATAATAAATACAGGTGTGAAGTTCGTCACTCGTAGAGGTGTGCTTACGGGTATTTGTTCACTTGGTGAGGTGTGGTTATGCATGGCTTACTCACTTGCGCAGAATTGTGTTTCCAAAAGAAGATTGTTGAGAAGGGGTATCGCCCTTAAATGGACTCTTTCTTGTAGAATTGATGTTCCTTTGCTCGGCTGGGTTTGTCATGTGAAGTATGTTTGATGTTGAAGCATGCAATATTATTTTTGAAATATTTATCATTATTAACATTACATATGCAGCAGCAATCTTGCAGTCGTTGTGTGTGGTGGTTGCGGAAAATATCCAGAGGATCTAAAAAAAAAGCCTCGACGAAACCAAGGCTGTTCTGAGCGGTTATCGCCGCTTTCATTGGCGGTGGGAGGGGTGGGTTGGGTTTGGCGTGGAGTTGAGCGACTACACATAGTGGAAGAGGCTTCAGTCATAGTAGAGAACTGCATTTCTTTAAAGCTGGAAAATTGGTTCCATTCATCCATTTTAAATCTCAAAGCTAATCTTTTGGTTGTGAGTTATTGTAAATTTTCAAGCATAAACCTTTCTTTTTCTCGAATGCCACCTCTTGGTATTTTACATGATGCAGCGTCATTTGGTATTCCAAGTGGACATCCGATATTGGAGATAAATCAGTTAACAGAAGCACTTTGGTCTTTGGAGCCTGCTCTGGTATTAAATGTGATATGGCTGATCCGCTATCTCAGTGGCATATTCCCAATTGCACTTCCCCACACGGTGTCTTTATTATCTGAAGAATTAATCATCTCTTCCATGAACAGCTTCAGTGACCTGGCGCTTTCAGCATTATGTGGTTGTGAATTGCATAGTTTCACAAGCCTTCGAATGAATAACGTTTTCCTCCTTCCAGTCCAAAATGTCATTGAGAATATCCTGAAACATATTGTGAATTCCAAAACCAAGGGAAACATCAACCCTGCATGAATCCTTTTCCAGCATGATAGAACCTTTTGCATTTTCATCTGATCCCCTCTCACCCTGTTCGAATGTGGAGAGTCGAGTCAATCAAGTCTTGCCTCTTAGGATATTTCTGCTATCCTTGCTATCAACCGAATGAATCTCTGCTGTGCTTTGGACAATACAAATATATTTATAGATAGGGTAAGCATATCAGCATGTAACACTCCCGGTGTGGCCCTATGTAACTGTAATACGACATTCCTAAATATGAACTCTGATCTTTGCCCTTCTACTTGCTCGGTGCATCTGTCTGCTTATTTTCATTGGTTAACAACGTCACCCTTATCATATTTATTTTTCGCATTTGCACATGTGGCATCATTCCAAAAAAGAACTCGACCTTCTATGTTCTATGTTCTCCAGCCTACATCCTGGAGGACAAAATTTTGTGTTGTCTAATTTCAAGTAAAGTTCCAACCCATCCTTTGGCTCCCTTTCCAGCCTCGCGTCCTCCCAATCATTCCACCTCCCGTCCCTTTTTTCCAGCTACCAACCGGATTCATCCTTTCCATTGACCAACCAGATCATACCCACGAGCGATGTCCACCTATCACTACCTCGCCAGCTTGCTACTCTCCTCACCCAACACGCCCTTCCGATTCGCTCGTTACATGTAGCTCCCCTATTCCGACGTATATCCCTGAAAAAGGGTGGATACCTGAAACTTTGTGGTGTCCACCTCCGAATGTTGCCCGGCTTGCTGTGTTCCCCAGCCCCCCTGTTGGTCTACTTTGCATCGCAGCCTCATGCAGCTATTTTTCTTTGTTTACAACTTTCTGTTTTTCAAACTAAGATTGCAATCTCAAATTTCGCCCCTTCTCAGAGTATGTTTAATGCATTTGCCATTCCTCACCTGATCTAAATCACCTTGAATTCTCTTTGTATGCTCCTACAGAGTTTTGTGTCAAAAGCAAACTTGGAAATGTTGCATTTGGTTCCATCATCTCCAGTGGACAAAGGAACGCCAGCATAAACAGCTTCTGGAAACTGTTCTTGGTGAGTTTAGCTAAGTTTAAAGAAATTGATATCAGAGGAGATAACACCCGCAGATTCAATTCAGTATACACTTATTTGACAGTGTAAGAGCATGAGACATGGCAGGAGAGCTCAAAATTATAGTCTGCTCCACTTGCTCGATGTGTGTGACTTGGTACATTTCTATTGCCTGACACCTGCACGCTTGCTATCCGTGTCTCCAGCTGCAGTTACTGGAAGCCAGGGTTTTGGAGTTGATGCATTTTCTGGGATGCTTTCGTGCATTCACAAGGTAGAGTGTATTGTGGATAGCACATACAGCGGGATATTCATATCGCAGACTCAGACTCCAGAGATAGTAAGGGAATAGTTGACCAACTTGCAGAAAGGGAGGGATAAGCATTCAGTGCAGGTGTCTCCTGTGGTTATTCCACTGCAAAGCAGATATATGGCTTTGGATACTGTTGAGGAGAATGGCACTATTGTTGACTCTGCGACAGAAGGACGGTGAGATATGCACAGAAATTCCCCCATGAGGGGTTCCAATTGTAAGGGGGATATATGGGCGTTTCTGTTGCTGCAAATGAGAGTCTACGATGGTGTGTTGCCTCGCTGGGGCTCGGGCTCTGGATGCCTCCGAGCAGTTGCACGACATCCTGGGGAAAGGGCAAAGCTAGTAGCAGTGTAATACGTTGGTAATCATGACATAGGTTTTAACAAAATACGAGGGGATGGTCTACAAAAAGCAGAATTTTGAGAACTCGGAAGAAATTTAAGAAGTAGTACCTCAACGTCAGTTATCTCAATTTTGCTACAAATACCACAAGCTAGTCAGTAGAGACAGAAGGTAATATAGGATGAAAATGTTAGTGAAAAGATGGTGTGAGGGGAAGGGCTTCTGAATCATGGGGCATTGGCACAGGTTCTGGGGAAGGTCGAACCTGCACGCATTCCTGGGCAGGACCGTGAATAATATTCTTTTTCTTGGCATACGTGAATGTTTTGGAGGGCGATTTCAACTCGTGCGGCAGTGGGATTGCAACCAGAGAGTTGGGAAAGTAGATGCAGGAGTTGAGGGAGAGTTTGAAGCAAATGTAAACATGACCAGAAACAAGAACATATTGTGAAACATGCTGCATAGAGCAGGGAAAGCTGTCTGAAATGTATGTGTTTCAATGCGAGAAGTATAATAGGTAAGGAAATTAAGTTAGATTTTTGGATGATATTTGGATACGGAGACTTACTAAAAGAATGACAGGGTTGGTAGCTGAATATCTCAGGATTTGTATATTTAGGGTATGACAGAAGGGGACATAAAACGGTGATAGAGTTGCATTACTGGTAAAAGAGTATCTCACAGATGTACTTGGGGATGATACATCAGATGCCTTGTGCTGTGAGGCAATATGGGTGGAACTCGGGAATAGGAAAATTTAAATCACAGTGCTGGGGTTATACTACAGACAACCCAACAGACATAAGGAGATAAAGGATAGAATAAGTAGACCAATTTTAGTAATATGTAAACATGATAGTGAATTTGTGACGGGTAATGTCAACTTCCAATGTATTGGCTGAGACGCACTGCATGGCATTATCTTGGATGGGGTAGAGCTTGGACCTGCCACTCAGGAGGGTCTACTGAAGCAGTATTTAAACAGCCCAAGCAAGGATGGAGTCATACTGGACCTGGATTGGGGAAATGAGCCCTGCCTGGTATGTGAGTCATTGGGTGAGCATTTGGGAGTAGTGACAATAATACCGTCAGATTTATGATACTCATGGATAGGGTTAACATAGTTCTCGGGTCAAGGTATTAAATTGAAGCAGGGCGTACTACAGAAATGTTAGGAAGGAACTGGGGAATTTTTAATCAGAGCAGCTATTTGAGGGGAAACCCACATCGGATATGTGAGAGGATTTCAACCAGCAGTTGATAATAGTTTCAGAAATGGCACATTCCTGAGAGAATGAAGGATACATATGGTAAGTGGCATGAATGTTTGATGACCAGATTTGTTATGAGCTTGGTCAAAATAGAAAGAAACCACATTTAAGGTCAAGGAGGATCGAAACTGATGGAGCCTTTGAAGTCTATAAGGAAAGCAGGAAAGGACTTTAGTAAAAATTAGGACAGCTGAAAAGATCGTGAAAAGTTGCCAGCAAAGACAATTGCATACAATCACAAGGCTTTTTATCAAAGTATAAATTACAAAAGGGTGACCAGGAAAAGGACAAAGGATGGACTCGGTTTGACGGCAGAAGAGGTATTCGGGATCCAAAATGAGTACTTTGGGTCGGTATTTACCAAAGAGAAGGAATTGATGGAGGACAAACTCAGGTATGTGTGTGTTGAATTTCTAAGTCAAATTGTTATTAAAAAGGAAGGGGTGTTGAGCATCTTAAAAAACATTAATGTAGATAATATCCTGGGTCCCTCTGGGATATATCGCAGATTCTGTGGGAAATAAGTGAAGAAATAGCTGGAGCGTTAACAAACATCTTTGAGACCACTTTGACGCAGGTGATGTCCCAGAAATGGGAGAATACCAAATATTATCCCATTGTTTAACAAGTGTTTAAGGGTAGTCTCGTGAGCCTCATGCTGGCGATAGGGAAGGTATTGGAAAACATTCTCACAGACAAGGTAAATACTCATTTCGAAACAAATGGACGTATTAGTGACAGAGAGCATAGTTTTGTGCAGCAGATATTATTCCTCACTGTCTTGATTATTTTTTATTAACGTGGAGACAAAAGTGATGAAGAGTGGTTGGTGTTGTCCGCATGGACTTTCGTAAAGCCTTTGACAAGATCATTCATTGCTGATGAGTCCAAAACGTGAAAACACATGGTATCCGGATTGAAGTGACAAGATCCAGATTAGTCATCGGAGAAAGCTGGTTTCATTTAAAAAGGATGGATTTTGGAATGGAGGAATATGACTCGTTTCAACCAGTGATTGATGCTGGGGTTCTGCTGCTCGTGGTCTACATAAATGATTTGAAGGACGAGATAGCTGGTCAAATGAGTAACTATGAGGAGGATCCAACGATTGGTGGAGTTGTGGAGAGTGAGGATTGTCAGCGGGTACAGCAGATTGTAGATCATTTGGAAGGACATGCAGAAAAAAAAAATGACAGATTATGTTTAATTAAGACAAATGCGAAATGGTGCGTTTTGGAAGGTCAAATAGTGTTCGAAACGATACAATGAATGGCAGACTCCTGAGGAGTGTTGGTATGCAGAGAGACCAGGTGATGGCGCTCTGCCTTTCTCTGAAGGTGGCAGTGCGGAATGGTAAGGTTGTGAAAAGGCTTATGGACGACTTGCCTTTATTTGGAGGGCATTGAGTATAAGGATAGGTAGGTTATAGTTCAGACTTATAGAACTTTAAGTAAAACTTAGAATATTGCATATTTTTCTGGTAACAACGCTGCCAGAAGGATGTGAATGCTTTGGAGCGTGTACTGAAAAGATTTTCCAGGATGCTGCCTATTAAGAAAACTTTGATAAACTGAGTTCGTTTTCACTGTATCACAGCAGGTGATGGCGGTCTGGTAGATATTAATAAGATTCTCAATGGCATAGATAGAGTGGAACGTGTGAGGCTTTATTCCACAGTCGTGCAGCCAATTATGAGGTACACAAGTTCATGATAGATATCATGCAAAAGAGATGTGCGCTGGTTTATACAAAACAGCTGGTGAGTGTCTGGAACATGCTGCTACAAGAGATGGTAGAAGCAGACACAATGACAGCTTTCAAGAAACAACTGGATGAATACGTGAACTGGAAGGAAATAGATTGGTAAGGATTCTTTACGTGAAGACAGTTTTAGTATGGAGGGAAAAATGTGTCAGTGCAGGCTTGGAACGCCGAAGATCCTGATCCACTACATCAGAGATGTAGGAGAATCGAAATTTCAGGCAAAAATATCCTAGATGGCTTCCTTCTTAAAAGACCGCAATTTCCCCTCTGAAGTGCTCGATAATGTCGTCCAACGAACCTCTTCCACTTCCCACAACTCCGCCCTTGAACGGCAACCGTCCAGTCGCAACAAGGACAGAACTCCACCCCAACAACGTCTTCACCTTACATCCCAATAACCTTCGGATACATTGTATCATCCTCCACCATTTATGCTACCTGGTAACAGACACCATCACCAGAGATATTCCCCCACCCTATCAGAGTTTTGGAGAGACATTCCCTCTGCGACTTCCAAGGCCCCAATGGATACTTCCACCTCCAATAGAAATTTACCTCTACTTCCACAGGTGTCACCTACTGTATCCATTGCACACGATGTTGACTCCTCATCATTTGGGAGACAGGATGCCTACTTGTGGAGTGTATATGAGAACATCTCTGGGACACACGCACTAAGCAACATAATTACCCTGCGGCTGAACAGTTTAACTCCCTCTCCCACTCTGCCAAGGACTTGCAGGTCGTGGGCCTCTTCTGTTGACAAACTCTCATCACCCGAGGCCTGGACGAAGAACACCTTATCTTCCGCCAACCACACGGGATCAATTTTGATTTCACCCGATTCCCCATATTCGCACTCGCACCTTATCCCAGTCCCAAACCTCCACTCTGTACCACCCTCCTGAACTGTCCTACTTGTCTATCTTCCTTCGGACCAGTCTGCTCCACCCTCCTCTCCACCCTATCACTTTCATGCCTACCTTCATCTAACTGTCACTTTCCCAACTACCTTCTCCCCAACTCCACTTCCCTTGCATTTATCTCTCAGTCCCCTTGGCCCACAAACCTCATTCCTGATGAAGGGCTTCTGCCGAAATGTCGGTTCGCCTGCTCTTCGGGGCTATCTGACCACACGTGCTTTTCTAGCGCCACACTCTTCGCCCAATATCAATTAAGGACCTGCCACAGTGACGCAGATCGCAAATTGTAATAATAGCATCTCAGCTTTCGCCTGGTATGCCTACAGCCCGTTGGACTCAACACTGAGTTCTCCAAGCTCAAATAAACTAACTACCTATCTCCAACTCTCTTTCCCGCCCCCTCCTCCCTTCCATTCCACCTATCGACCAACTGACCGTAACCCACTACCTATGTTCATCTTACCACCCTGCCCCTCTCCCCTAAAATATCTCCACCTCACACCCCGCTACCCTATCAGCAGCTGTCTTATCCGCACTATCAAAACATTGACTTGTACAACTCCAGATGCTGCATGGCTTGCTGTCTCATTGCAGTCTCCGGGTTGCCTACATTGATTAGTAAGTGGCAGATAGCTTGAAATCTGGTGGTGTCGTGAATAGCAAACGAGGTCTATCTCAGTTTTAAATGGGACCTTGATCAGATGGGTCAATTATGAGCTAACGCAGGGATGCATTTTAGCAGCTAATTTGCAACTGGAATCAAAATCCTTGGTGATCGTCCATACATCTTTGAACGATCTCAGGCTCCATTCCGATGCCTCAAGCAAACAGAGTTAATCTACAGTCAGTTCCCACTGAGGGCGATGGAATCACTGAGAGGCACAAGCCCTTTCCATAGAAGCAATGAGGCTGTCGGCTCATCTGCTACGTCCGACTGCATTCCCAAGTGTGGGACCTTTCTGTCACTTCAGCCTCTGACTGGACTTTGAATTCTCTCACTAACACAGCGGCTGATTCCTGGAAAGGAACATATTAAGAAAGGGACTGAAATCACATCTGGACAGGGTGAAGTGAATGGAAGCAAGGAAAGTAAGTCATTGCAATCAAAAGACACATTATAAAAAATGTATTTTACTGTTCATAATAAAAAAAACCTACTGTTTGTTTTAACTTTTATCCAGATTATTCGATCAGCAAATTCAGTGAGGAAGAGTGGAAAGGAGCTGGCTATTGCTGTTCAAACACTGACCTGCTCTGAACAATGATACAATCCTCCAGACAATTTAACTTGTATCTGGTTCATTCACTGAGAACTGATTGCTGGGGATGTTTTTTGTGTGCATGTCTGATTAATCTTTGGTTAATGCTGTTGTTGTTCAGCTTTGTACATTTTGGTCATTCCTGAAAACGCTTTACACAGTTTTGCTCCTCAAATGGAATCGTTCTTTGCCCATTCGGAAAGACATGCTATCATGTTGCGACTCCTTCCCCTTTAAGTCCATTTTCATGTGGACTCCGCATTCCATTATCTGCTGCATCTAGTATTAGCTCTCAGTTATTTGGTTTTATTCATCGGTTGTTTTTTTCATAGCTGGATATTCACAGCATACTTTAACTGTTCTCTAAAGCTCTTCTGTGTCACCACATGAATCAGTACATTGGTGCAGCAGCTGCGCTTCCGCAACATATACGTGGCTTGGACAAGGAGATCAAAAGCAGCGGAATCCAATGAATATCTGACAGGAAAAAGATAAATTATACAGCAACCAGAGAAGTATGAAATTTACAGATATGACAAGGAATAATACCACAGATTTCTTTCTGCTCGAAAACTCTGGTTCATTCTCTATGTTTCACTGACCCCTGATTCACTTACGACCGTTAATAACTTCAAAAATGTGTCTGACAGCCAGAACATTAGAAAGGAATGTACAAGCTAGTAGGAGCATTGATGTTAAAATAAATGCTCAAAGTATTTAAGACTTGTCCCACGGCCGTCATAATATAATCTGGATCAGGTATAATAGTACCATGGAGCATTATTAATTATCTTTCCATGCTGATATCGGTAGTAGTTTGGAATATTTTTAAAGCAAAAGAAAATGCAGATTGTTGATAGAACCTTAATTGAAGTATTCTCTGTCCTGTACTCCGTTTTCATCGGATGAAAACAAACAGTGACAAATCGATTAAAGGAGAAAGTGAACCCGACAAGTCAATCAGTGGTCAAGCAGCAGATCACATACATCATACGACGAACAGATCGGATGGCCTGGAAACATGGTGGATAATAATTAGGTGGAAATCGATGAAGTTCCACTTGCAAAACAATGAACAGTAAATCATACGTTGCCATAGCCACCAGATCACGAGTGGTGCTTGTAAAAAAAACACACTTGCCCTGAGCTAAGATTAGAATCACCAGTAGACGAACTGTAAGAGAGAGTGAGAGAGAAAGAAGAAAAAGAGAATTGTCGTTACTGATCAAATATTTCTGTGCCTGAGCTCATATAATAAGCACTAGATTTATCACAAACATATTTGTTGTTCCATGCAATACGACGTTCAAAGAATCTGAATCACTTACACTTTTAAAAGATATAGGGAATAACACAAATAACGGGTTAGTCTCAGAATCAGTCACGTATTCAACATTTGATTGGCTTTCACAGAGGTTAATTTGTTCTATTTTATACGTTGCTCAGACTGGCTGGAGATGTCAATGAAACGACAGCATTCACACAAACACTCTCGGCATCAAGGAACAAACAAAGAATGGAAGACACCGAACACAGACATGATGACAAAATTCCTGATTTCAGTTTTGGAACCTACACAGTTGGGTTTGCCATGATAACTGTGCACCCACACAATATGAAATACAGTAGATGGCATTGGATCATTCGTGCATGTCCAGGAATGGATGACATTCCAAATATGAACATAGAAATGATAGGGCATTGACTCCCTCGCTCGGAATATCCTGGTAAGTTGAATTAAGACGATATTCACCAGTGCATCCAAACACCATGTTCCAGCTTGGAAACCCAGTGCAATCAAAAGAACTTCAATATTTGGCACAGACTCGCCACATCATCTGTCGAACACTGTACACCACAGTCTGAAACCAAATGAAACCTGAATCCATGCAGCATTGTTCTTTGCAACTTCCCACTTCAGAAATATCACGATTTATCTGTGATTAAGCACAGTTTCCTACCTGATGTCCCGCCTCATGCACCCAAACTCCTCCCCCTGTGTACAAAGATCCCGCTCCCACACACGGGGCTAGGAATTCCCATCATTCATTCAGCACGCTCCATGGGCATCACCAGAGTTGGATCACAACTTGTTTAAAGAAAACCCCAAAACTGCAGTATTGATTGGCATTGGAAACTGCCTGTCGGGATTCAGGCTAATGTGAATGACTAAGAAAGCCGTAGGCCTAAATACCTTATCATTAGATTATTAATACGGAGACCGGTGTAGTAGACTTTGCGTTTGATGTCTGCCATGGCAGGTCCTTGAATTTTAATTCAAAAGAAATCTGGACTTCTAATTTCAGATGTTGACAATGAACGGTTGTCAATTGGTGGCAAAAGAAACCAACTCACAACGAATAACATTTAAGGAGTGTAATCTGTCATCCTTCCCGCGTCCTTTTGTAGATGTGACTGCAGATCCACAATAGTCTGAGTTATTCTGGTCAATTAAGGAAGGGTTGTAAAATTTGGTGTAGCCAGTGACACACATATTCTTTCAAATAATAAAAGCAAATAGAGCTCCCTATCAACAGCCATATTCCTGCTTCGGACAAATGCTCCATTTTCAGACCCCACCTGGGATTTGCATATCGGCATACTGTGCCCACTTCCTCAACTATGAAATTCCCAAAAAATGATCGACTTTAGAAGAAAATGGATCCTAAAATTCACTCAGTGTAGTTATCTGGAATAGGAAGCACCAACACATTGGCAAGTACTCAGCATAAATAAACGAGGCAACTTCATCTGTCTCTTTGTTTTGAGACCATTCAGAGTCGGGAAACTCGTTAAACTTGGCTCATTAAGCTATGACACGGATTATCCACGGGCATAGGCAATCCCTGATTTTAGTGTACCTATAGCACCAAGAATCACATTGGACATCTGTCCGACTCTCTGCCATGCAGGCCATTACCTTGGAGACAAACCAGCCCTCAGTTTCAGAAGAATGCTCCTTGCAGATGTGGAAATGGTGATAATGTTCAATTGTACTCATGGAATGTAAGCTTTAACGGCCTGCCCAGTGTTCATAGCCCAGCTCTAATTACCATTTGTTGTGGTGTTCGAGATCTACCTTGGTGAACATCTGCATTGCTGCGGGGTGAACCACAGAATTTTCATGCAGCAACAGTGAAGGGCTGACAATATGTTTCTAAGTCAGAATGAAATCTTGCTTGAAAGAAGATTTGCACGTGACGGTATTTTGTTTATCTGCGACCCTTATACTTCCAGCTGCTGGAGATCACGGGCTTGAGAGGTTTTTTTAAAAACGGACTTGCAGTGTTCCTGGTTTGCTTCTTGTACGTGATTTTCATTGGTGATCTTCAGTGCTGGCTATTGTGTCATTGGTGAAGAGAGTGTGTGCTGAATGATTAATGTGGCAATGAAGACAAACAGCTGTTTGTCCTCGACAACGTAAAACTTTGTGAATGTTGCATTCAGTTTCACACGTGAGCCACAGTCAGCCAAATTCTTGGACGGTTTAAATCCAACCCCAGAGCTATGCTTTCTGAATGATGGGGATGGAGTGGAGAGGCGGGCAAGGAGCTTATTAAAATAGCAATCAGAGTGTCTGTTGTTCTCTGTGGCCACAGCACTTGTATGGCTGGAGCAGGTCTTTTTTTATCTCTCATCAATGGTTCGCCCAGTTTATTGATAATAATGCACGCAGTGATGGCAATGTCATAAAACGCCAATAGGAGATTGGTCGATTCACACATTTTTCCTCGTGCTTCTGAGATCCAGCCCAAGCTGGATGTTTTCTCAATCTATATGGACAAAGAGCCCTCTGCAATTTCAAGAATAGTAAATGGTGCTGAACATTGTATAAGGACGAGCAAACCACACTAATTTTTAAATTATAAATGAGACACTGGCATTGATGATGCGCCCACAGATTTTACGAAAAAGGAATAGCTGTGAAGAATTCCTGCAGAGATGAACGAAGGATGACATCATAGACCTTCAACAGCTATAATTATCTTCACCTATAGTCGGGATGAAACAAAGAGTTGTGTTCAGGAGCTCACTATTGTGAATATGTGTTCATAATTTACGTGCTTAAGATATGAACATTTCTTTTCACAACTCAGATAAAACAGGTGCAGCTGTTTGAGGAACAGATATCAATCCTTCTGTAAATGTAAGAGGAGAAAGTGAGGTCAGCAGATGCAGGAGATCAGAGCTGAAAATGTGTTGCTGGAAAAGCGCAGCAGGTCAGGCAACATCCAGGGAACAGGAGAATCGACGTTTCGGGCATATGCCCTTCTTCAGGAATGAGGAAAGTTTGTCCTGCAGGCTAAGATAAAAGGTAGGGAGGAGGGACTTAGGGGAGGGGCGTCGGAAATGTGATAGGTGGAAAGAGGTCAAGGTGAGGGTGATAGGTCAGACTGGGGTGGGGGCGGAGAGGTCAGGAAGAAGATTGCATGTTAGGAAGGCGGTGCTGAATTCGATGGATTTTATTGAGACAAGGTGGGGGGAGGGGAAATGAGGAAACTGGTGAAATCCGAGTTCATCCCTTGTGGTTGGAGGGTTCCTAGGCGGAAGATGAGGCGCTCTTCCTCCAACCGTCGTTTTGTTGTGGTCTGGCGATGAAGGAGTCCAAAGACCTGCATATCCTTGGTGGAGTGTGAGGGGGAGTTGAAATGTTGAGCCACAGGGAGGTTGGGTTGGTTGGTCCGGGTGTCCCAGAGGTGTTCTCTGAAACGCTCCGCAAGTAGCCGGAATGTCTCCCCAATATAGAGGAGGCCACATCGGGTGCAGAGGATGCAATAGATAATGTGTGTGGAGGTGGAGGAGAATCTGTGGCAGATATGGAAGTTTCCTTGGGCCCTTGGAGGGAGGTGAGGGGGGAGGTGAGGGCGCAAGTCTTGCACCTCCTGCGGTTGCAGGGGAAGGTGCCGGGAGTGGAGGTTGGGTTGGTGGGGGGTGTGGATCTGACGAGGGAGTCACGGAGGGTGTGGTCTTTACGGAATGCTGATAGGGGAGGGGAGGGAATATATCCTTGGTGGTGGGGTCCGTTTGGAGGTGGCGGAAATGACGGCGGATGATGCGCTGTACATGGGGTCGTCAGAGGGTGGGGGAGAGACTTGGGTTTTGGGGCGGGGTTAGGTCTGGGGGCGGGGACGGGGATCGGCTTGGGGGCGGGGTTAGGCATGCAGACGGAGATCGGCGAAGGGGCGGCACTGGCCCCACCCCCCACCTTTTCCTCCGCTACATCGATGACTGTATCGGCGCCGCCTCGAGCTCCCACAAGGAGGTTGAACAGTTCATCTGCTTCCAGGAGGACCAGTTCCAAAAACGCACAACCCAGATGGCCTCCTTCTTAAAGGACCGCAATTTCCACCCCCCCCCCCCCCCCCGACGTGGTCGACGATGCCCTCCACCGCATCTCTTCCACTTCCCGCTCCTCCGCCCTTGAGTCCCGCCCCTCCAACCGCCACCAGGACAGAACCCCATTGGTCCTCACCTACCACCCCACCAATCTCCATGTACTGCGCATCATCCGCCGTCATTTCCGCCACCTCCAAACGGAACCCACCACCAAGGATATATTTCCCTCCCCTCCTCTATCAGCATTCCGTAAAGACCACTCCCTCCATGACTCCCTCGTCAGATCCACACCCCCCATCAAACAAACCTCCTCTCCCAGCACCTTCCCCTGCAACCGCAGGAGGTGCAAGACTTGCGCCCACATCTCCCCCCTCACCTCCCTCCAAGGCCCCAAAGGAAACTTCCATATCTTCCACAGATTCACCTGCACCTCCACACACATTATCTATTGCATCCTCTGCACCCGATGTGGCCTCCTCTATATTGGGGAGACATTCCGGCTACTTGCGGAGCGTTTCAGAGAACACCTCTGGGACACCCGGACCAACCAACCCAACCACCCTGTAGCTCAACATTTCAACTCCCCCTCCCACTCCACCAAGGATATGCAGGTCTTTGGAATCCTCCATCGCTAGACCACAACAAAACGACGGTTGGAGGAAGAGTGCCTCATCTTTCGCCTAGGAACCCTCCAACCACAAGGGATGAACTCGGATTTCACCAGTTTCCTCATTTCCCCTCCCCCCACCTTGTCTCAGTCAAATCCATCGAATTCAGCACCGCCTTCCTAACATGCAATCTTCTTCCTGACCTCTCCGCCCCCACCCCAGTCTGACCTATCACCCTCACCTTGACCTCTTTCCACCTATCACATTTCCGACGCCCCTCCCCCAAGTCCCTCCTCCCTACCTTTTATCTTAGCCTGCAGGACAAACTTTCCTCATTCCTGAAGAAGGGCATATGCCCGAAACGTCGATTCTCCTGTTCCCTGGATGCTGCCTGACCTGCTGCGCTTTTCCAGCAACACATTTTCAGTTCTGTAAATGTAAGTCAACTAGTCCTGAGTTACGTGCCATGTAGAATTAACATGTTGTTGTGTTGGAAGGTCGGAGACGATGGTTGCAAAAACAAACAAGCCACGAATGACAGAGTTTGGGCTCCCGGCAGAATCAGAATGTCTGTTCTTATTACATGAAACAAAGGGACATGCATATGAAGCTGGACGTTGGATTTGTGATCTTAGATACTGTTATATAGTATGCAGACATATAAACAGTGCAAAGGACTTTGTGATAAAATATGGAAATTATATTTCCACTAATCAGAGAGACAATGACTGGAGTTCATGAATATGAATCACTCAAGCCAGTTTAGAAACTTTGTATGGGAGATGCTTAAATAATATATTAAAGCATTATGTTAAATGTTTCTTACTACGGACAGTGAATTTTCTGCCATGCTACTTTATTCGATTATTAAACATAGTAATAACATTGCAGGTGCTGTATTCAGTTATTTGGTGAAGCTTGCATCTTAATTCCTTTTATTGAGTTTTTTCAAAATCATGTATTGCCTTAAAATGATTGATGCACAGTTCCCATCAAAAAGTTTTTCCTCCAAAGGGACACACACATCACAAAACGAAATGCAGCGATGGCTGGAAAATTAACTGTGGAAAAATTATGAATTCAAAAATTGTTAATTCAAATCTTACCCGGTACAGCTATGGCATCTAGTTAGCATTTGCAGTTCTGTGTTAGAAGTGGCATAGTGCTTAGTAATTCTACCTGTCAGCATTAGGAGGCTGGATTCAATCCCACCACTGTATTTGTGGAGTTTGCACATTCTTCCTCTGTGCACGTGCGCGCGCGCTGCGGGCTTTTCAGTGTGTGCTCCACTTTACATTCACAGTTCAAAGATGTGCACGCTTCTAAATTAGCTGAAGGAAGCAGACGGTTACAAGGATCGATCGTGATGTGCTTTGGAGTGTTGGTGTTAACTCAGTGGGCCAAATGACCTGCTTCTATCCAATAAGGATTCCATTTCATGACATCATTCATCACTAATATGCATTCATCTAGCAGTGTCCCACATCTTATCCTACTCTTGCTGCAAGATAAATCAGTACCAAAAGTATTACTTAAATCCACGTAATATGTCTTTCGTGTGTTTTATTGAATTAACAATGTTGCTCTGCCATTTCCCCTTTCAGAAAACCATCACATTTGTTTATCTGCAACGGAATTTAGATTAAAGTTATTTACATGTCATAACAATGTGCTTAAGGACAGAGAGAAAATAATGAAGGCGTCGTTTCATTAGGTTGATTTTTTTTCTTATGTAGACGTGTTATCACGGTTTGCAGGCGTACGGACATTTAGAGACTTGAAAAGCCAGCATGGAGTGACAAAGCACAGAGCGTCCTGAAGAAGATAGCAATTAAAACACGATGTAAAAAAAAGGCCGTAGCCGGTTTGCCATGAAATAAAACCAAACTGAAACTCGGCCATGCGTTTCAATTATGCCCGAAGATACCAAACTCCAATCAAATATGAATTTAGTATTTTACTAATATTAATATCCATGAAAAGATCCCACGTTTCAGGGTATAAAACTGGACATTCTAAACAGTTAGATGACGAACCGCCGAAGCCCAACAAATGTAAATTGCTCACTAAAGAGCTCTCTTCAAGGAACCTGCCTGTGCAGTGTTGTTGCAGCAGACAATCAAGACCAACCAAGGGAGAATCTGCGGTGGGAAATCTACGAAGGGGAATCGTTAAAGATGACTGGTTTGGAAACGAGATGTTTTGAAACTTTAATCGGGATTTTCATCTGACTAATATTGTACTGTGAGAGGTAAAAGTAAGCTTTAAGAGAAAGTAGTTGAAAATAGTTGTTGGATTTAATATCCTCTGAGGAATTAAACAATAAAGTTGTCAATCTTTATTTAAAATAGTGACTTCGAGCATAGTTCTTTGCCCCTCTAATTTCAAACACATTGCAGCACGGATTGAACCTTTTCTGTGTGGCTGGTTTGAAGTAGCTGAGGGTTTACATGATTTAATATAATTTACATTGTTCCAAAGATTACCAAGAACACCAACAAGGCAAGGATGGTGTTGTATACTTTTCTGACAATTTGCCTTGGAAGGTGCATTTTGTTACTTGTGGAACAACCTCTTTTTTGCCACTGCTGGCGTATATACCCGATCATTACTCTAAAGAAAGCAACCTGAGTGTATCCAGTCTCTCTCTTCACAAGCAAAATGCAACAGCCCAAGCAATAACCTGGTCAATGGCCTTTGCACTCCTTCCATTTCAATCATATCCTTCCTGTGGTGCAGTAATCAGAACTGTACACAATCCTTGGACTGTGGCCTGAACAACGTCCTGTCAACCTCCAACAGGACGTCCCTGTTATTCTAATCGATTTCTCGATTGCCAAGGATATTTGTAATGCATGCCTTCCTTACCGTATTAACCTGTCTTACTGCGTACAGGAGTGTGTTAGCAATCACCTCAAGAACTTTCTGTTATTCTGAGTATCCGAGTGTCCTGTCATTAATTGGGTGTTGTCTTGTCCTATGACTTCTGACAAAGTGCTTTACCTCACACTTATCAGTGTTAAATTCGATCTGGGATTGATTTGCCCGTGGACCTTTCTGTCTCCATCGAAAACCGTTGATTATGTCTCTAACTGCGAATTGCCCAATCAATATTTGCATAATCTGAAATCGTGCATACCAGGGCCAACCGCCCCTTGTCCCTATCCCACACCAACATGCCTATGCCGCGCGCCCTACTTAACAAGCCCTCCCCTCCCGCCGCGTCAACACCCATAAACCTATACACTGTTATCAATGTCATTTATGAATATTACAAAATATGGGTCATCCAGCATTGGGGTCTGTAGAACACCCATGGATACCAGCTTCAATTCCCCAAACACGTTCCATTAACGCTCTCTGTATTTACTTACTGAAGCAATTTTAGAGCCAAGGTTCCAAACTACTCAGCAATGCACGTGCTTCTACCTTCATTATCTCCTTCGTGAGACCTTGTCAAATTATTTTCTGAAATTCATATAACCTCCACCAATTGGTTGACTCTCTTCTCACCTGCTCACCTCCTCAAAATTGTCCACCAGATTTGTTTGGCATGACCCTTCTCTGAAAAAGCCATGCTGACTATCCATGTCTCTTCAAATGGAGATTAATTGCCTTTTTCGATATCTTCTCGAATATCTTCTCGAACACTGATTATGACGCTCATTTGTATGTTAATACTGATCTATCTTCAACATCCGTAATGAAATTTTTGATTTGATTTGATTTGAATTATTCATTGTCGTGTCTATCACCATGCAGTGGAAATCTTTGTTTACGACAGTACAGGCAGATCATGGTAAACTAACTTGAACAGAGTGAACTGATCAGACAGAAGCATACAGGTTACAGTGCACTGCACATGTGGTAGTCAAGAGCAATTGAGCAAGGTCAGCATTATTTAAGGCTAAAGCTCCAATTCATCAGTCTAATACAGCAGGGAAGAATCTTTTCCTGACCCTGCTTGTGCATGTGTTCAGGCTTCTGCGCTTTGTGCCTGACGGAACATGTTGTCAGAGATACTTACCAGGATGCAAGGGATGTTTGATGATGTTGGTAGCCTCTCCACAGCAGTGGGCCTTGTCGATGGACACCTGGATGGGAGGGTGGTTTCCGTGATGGTTTGGGTTGGGCAAACCACATTGTCTAGTTTCTTATGGTCCTGGGCAGAGCAGCTGCCATGTCAAGCCGTTTTGTCGGATGTTGACTTTGTTGGTCTCTTCACTGATGCTGCCTAACCGACTGAATTTCTCCAGCAATTCCTTTTTTCTTGTCTAGGGTGGGGGCAGTGGGGTTGAGGCGGCATCAGCATTTGCATTTTTGTTTTGTTTTGTTTCCTTGTGTTGGACGTTGCTGGATCGAAATAAGACGGGTTACTTCATTTCTGATGCAGAAAAAGCTTGGAAAAACTAAGAGGTGATATGAATGATCATTTGGAAGCGGAACAATTAAGAGAGGAGAGTGGTCACGGATTTCTTCAGCAAGATCACATCTGACTGAGCTGACTGGTTTTCTTCAGGGGAACAAAAATGACCAAGGGAAGAAATGCTTGTGGTTTAGAACATACACACTGTTAAAAACTGGTTTATTGTGGTTAACCTAAACAGATCAGTTCGTGAGGAAGCTAGGCTGGAGACCAAAATGCCTCTGATTGAACGTTGGGCATCGCCACAAACTTTGGGCCAGCCCATTTACCCGGACCTCCAGCACTCTGTGGACAAATCCGTGCCTGCCATGTTCACGCGATCTTTGCCGGGCAGCTCTGGACACTGAATATTCAACCGAATGAGTGTCGTCTTTCCAACGATGGTGACAGTTCCAAGTATCATGGAATATCTGGGGGAGTTCAGGCGACGGCTAGTAAATCAAATTATGACGAATAGACCATTTGGGGTGACATTAAGTGAGATGGAATCCATGGGGCAGAGTAGTTTATGCGGGTTGATAAGCTCGCGCCAGAAACAATACCGCCCTCGGGAGAGATAGCTTCCATCGAACTCAGTTAATATTACACTTAGCCAAATTATTGCAGAATTCAGCACAATATTCGAACATTTTACTGGCGCAACTATCAGATTCAACATTGCAGAACAAATGTTAAGTTAAAGGACTCCTTTATTCGAACTCAGAAAAGAATCCCGTTCTCAGAATATTCTGGGAAACACTGGCCCATTTTGGAAACTGCTCATAAGATGCCTTCATTTCCATTCGGCACCCTGTGCACTCATCTTTCCTGGCAAGATCAGTACATTTCTCACTTCCTCTCTCATATTCTCTGCATGACCATCTCCAAACTCTTCCATTTGTTGATATGTTAATTGATCCACAACCCACCTCTCTCATAGTGATTTTCGCAGCTGCAACACACTTTGGGAAGCCAGGGAGGAGAACGCTGAAACTTTGACTTTGGTCTTTCTGCCATCATTGTCATCCGGAATAGTACCTGAAGTCTTCAGGATAGCAAATGTTGTTCTCTTGTTCAAGTAGGCGAGTAGAGATAATCCTGGTTATTATGGACCAGTGAGCCGGACTTTGCTTGCGGCTAAAATGTTGGAATAGTTTACAAGAGATGAGATTTATAACTTTTTCAATAGGAATAAGTTGATTAGGGATAGTCAGCACGGTTTTGCGAAGGGTATGTCGTACCTCACAACCCCTGTTGAGTTCTTTGAGAAGGTGACCAAATAGGTGAATGACGATAAAACCGTTGATCTGGTGTGTATGAATCTCAATAAGGCGTTTGATAAGGTAACCCATGGTCGGCTATTGCACAAAGTTGAGAGGCATCAGATTGAGGGCGATTTAGCGGTTTGGATCAGAAATTGGCTCGATGAAAGAAGAAAGAGAGTGTGGTTTGATGGGAAATGTTCATCCGAGAGTTCCGTTACTAGAGGGGTAACACTAAGATCTGTTCCGGCTCCACTGCTGTTTGTCATTTTTATAAGCGACAGCACAGAGATAAATACAGTAGAAGATAATACCCACGGATATTGTAGCTTACAGCGGGAAACAGTTATGTTGCAGATATGAGCTGCGAGATGGTAAATGGTGTTTAATGCAGCAACGTGTGCGATGATGCACTTTGGAAGTAGTAACAGGAATGCAGAGTACTCAGACGGGGAATAGGGAGAGAGAGGGGTTGAACAAGTGGCTACAGGGATGGTGCAAGAGGAAGGGTTTTGGATTCTTAGATAGATGGTGCTCTTTCTGTAACCACAAGCAGTATGGTTTTCATCTGAACCAGAGGGGGAGCAATATCCCTGGGAGGGTGAGAAATTCGCTAAGGCTATTGGGGTGGGTTTAAACTAATCCAGCAGAAGGAGGGGAACCAAATTTTTAGTTCGAGTATAGAAAAGGTCAACTGTAGGGAGGTCCGAAATCAAGGCGCAGGGACGCACGATGGCACCAGCAAGCAAGACGTTGGTTTGAAGTGTGTCTACATTAACCCCCAAAGCATCTGGAATAAGGTGGGCGAACTTACAGCATGGGTTGGTACCTGGGACTTCGATGTTGTCTCAGTTTCGGAGACATGGACAGAGCAGAGACAGGAATGGTTGTTGCAGGTTCCAGGATTTAGATGTTTCAGTAAGAACAGAGAAGATGGTAAAGAGGGGGAGATGTGCCATTATTGGTCAAGGCCGGCATTGCAGTGGCAGAAAGGATGTTTGGGGACTCGTCAACTGAGGTAGATGGACTGAGGTTAGAAACAGGAAAGGAGAGGTCACCCTGTTGATAGTTTTCTATAGGCTTCCGAATAGTTCCAGAGATGTAGAGGGAAGGATAGCAAAGATGATTCCAGATAGCAGTGAGAGAGAGAGGGTAGTTGTCATGGGGGACTTCAACTTTCCAAATATTGACTGGGAACACTATAGTACGAATACGATAGATGGGTGAGTTTTTGTCCAGTGTGTGCAGGAGAGCTTCCTGACACAGTATGTAGAGAGACCAACAAGGGGCGAAGCCTTATTAGATTTGGTACTGGGTAATGAGCCCGGCCAAATGTTCGTCTTAGAAGTAGGTGAGCACTTTGGTGATAGCGATTACAATTCTGTTATGTTTACTTTAGTGATAGAAATGGATAGGTGTATACCACTGGGCAAGAATTACAGCTGTGGAAAGGCAATTACGATGCGATTAGGAAAGATTTAGTTCGCACAGAATAGGGTAGGAAACTGCAGGAGATGGACATCTTATAAATGTGGAGCTTATTCAAGGAAAATCTCCAATGTGTCCTAAAGATATATGTACTTCTCAGACTGGAAGGAAGCTGTAGAGCACGGGAGCCGTGGTTTTCGAAGGAAGTGGAATCTCGGGTCAAGATGAAGAAGAAGGCTTATATTAGGATGAGATGTGAAAGCGAGGTTAAGGCGCTTGAGGGTTACAAGGTAGCCGCGAAATACCTAAAGGGAGAGCTCAGAAGAGCCAGGACGAGACATGAGAAGTTGTTGGCGGATAGGATCAGGGAAAAACCTAAGGCTTTCTATAGGTATTTAAGGAATAAAAGAATGATGAGAGTAAGATTAGGGCCGATCAAGTATAGTAGTGGGAAGTTGTGTGTGGAGTCAGAGGAGATGGGGAAGCACAAAATGAATATTTATCAAATGTACTCACTCGAGAAAACGACAATGTTGTCGAGGAGAATACTGAGATACAGGCTACTAGACTAGGTGGGATGGAGGTTCACAGGGAAGAAGTATTAGAAATGCTGCAGTGTGTGGAAATAGATATTTCCCATGGGATGGATGGGAATTATCCTAGGATCTTCTGGCAAGCCAGTAAGGAGATTACCGAACCTTTGGCATTAATCTGTAATTCTTCATTGTCTACAGGAATAGTGTCAGAAGACAGGAGGACAGCAAATGTAGTTTCCCTGTTCAAGAATGCAAGTAGAGACAACACTGGTAATTATAGACCAGTGAGCCTTTCTTCACTTGTTGGTAAAGTATTGAAAAAGGTTATAAGAGATATGATTTATAATCATCTAGAAGAGCATAATTTGATTAGGGATAGTCAGCACGGTTTTGTGAAGGGTAGGTCGTGCCTCACAAAACTTATTGAGTTCTTTGAGAAGGTGACCAAAACGGTAGAAGAGAGTAAACCAGTTGATGTGGTGTATATGGATTTCAGCAAGGCGTTCGGTTTGGTTCCAAACAGTAGGCTATGGTACAAAATGCGGAGTAATGGGATTGTGGGATATATAGCAGTTTCGATCAGTAATTGACTTGCCGAAAGAAGACAGAAGGTGGTGGTTCATGGGAAATTTTCATCCTGGAGTCCAGTTACCAGTGGTGTACCGCAAGGGTCTGTGCTGGGTCCAGTGCTGTTTTATCAACGACCTGGATGCGTTTGTAGAAGGGTGGATTAGTAAACTTGCAAACGACGCTAAGGTTGGTGGAGTTGTGGATAGTGACAAATGATTTTGTAGGTTACAGAGAGACAGAGATAAACTGCAGAGCTGGGCTGAGAGGTGGACAAATGGAGTTTAATGCGGACAAGTGTGAGGTGATTCACTTTGGTCAGAGTAACCGGAATGCAAAGTACTGGGCCAATGGTAAGATTCTTGGTAGTGTAGATGAGCAGAGAGATCTCAGTGTCAAGGGACACAAATCCTTGAAAGTTGACACCCAGGTTGACAGGGATATTAAGAGGGAATACTGTGTTTTAGCTTATATTAATAGAGGGATCGAGTTCCGGAACCATGAGGTTATGCTGCAACTGTACAAAACTCTGCAGTTCTGGTGTACAGTTCTGGTCACCACATTATAAGAAGGATGTGGAAGCTTGGTCAAGGGTGCAGACGAGATTTACTAGGATGTTGCCTGGTATGGAGGGAAGATTTTACGAGGAAAGGCTGAGGGATTTGAGGCTGTTTTCGGTACAGAGATGAAGGTTGAGAGGTGTCTTCGCAGAGACAAAGATAATCAGAAGGTTAAATAGGGTGGACAGGGGGAGACTTTTTACAAGTATGGTGACTGCAAGCACGTGGGGGCATAGTTTTAAACTGAGGGGGTGATAGATATCGGTCAGATGTCAGAGGAAGTTTATTTACTCAGAGAGTTGTAAGGGTATGGAATGCTTTGCCTGTAATGGTAGTAGAATCGCAAACTTTAAGTACATTTAAGGCGTCAATGGACAAGCATATCGGCGTACATGGAATTGTGTAGGTTAGACGGGATTCATATTGGTCTGACATGTCGGCGCAATATCGAGAGCTCAAGGGCCTGTACTCCGTTGTAATATTCTATGTTCTATGTTCTATGTTCTATGATCTATGTTCATATTTTATGATTTAAGCTGGTGGGAAAATGGGAAGAGAATGAAATTAGTAAATGCATAGGTTTGGACAAATTATTGGGACTGAAAGTAATGCACTGAGTCAAGATCAACATGTATTTATGAAATGGGGGTTATATTTGATAAACTGACAGGCCGATACATTATGGAGAAGCAATCTGTGCAAAGTGTTGGGATTTTCAGAAAGATTTTTCATGAATCCCCAAACCGAGTCTGCAAAATCAGATTTTGTCGGTTTGGGGCTCACTTATTGATATAGTCTTAACATACGAGAGCTGGCGGGAAACAGTGAGTCAAAGCTTTTGATTTTGATTTTCTTATCATGTGTATTTTGCAGGAAAAATAGAGTGAAAAGATTTTACAAAACCCCGCTGTTTTGCCTAATTTAAGAAAATGGAATAAACAACAGATATAGCTTTAGCAGAGTCCGTGGGCCCTGAGGCAGCTCCTCCATATCGACGACTCCAGCACTGCCATCCCTCCATAACAGCTTCATCGCCATCTACACCTGACCCTCCCAATATCGTATTTATTGATTCACTGGTGCCATATTTGCCACTGAACCATTACTCCTCCATCAACGCTTCATCTCCCCCTTTGCCTGACCCTCCAATGTCAGAGGCATGTCGCTTACACTGGGCCCATCTCATCGACGTTTCCATGATTACCTTCCACCATCTGCTTCATCACAGCCAGCACAGGATGCAAGCAAAAACGACGTCTCCGATCCTCAGGCATCATCATCTTCTCCTGGACCCTATCTCGTTCGTGTCCCCTCTGCCGAAGTAGCTGATGATGATTCCAGGTGATGTGCTTGCTTCGAAAATGTAAGGAGGGACTTTATGCATTGGGCCCAAATCGATGCCCGTTTCCTGGTCCCGTGTTCAGACCGCTTGATGTCCATGACCTGAGTCCGCTCAATATCCGTGTGTTGGGCTCTTGCCACTGTAGATGCTTTCCAAGCTACAAGGTCAGTAAGTTTCAGAGAGAAAGGAGAGGGGTAGAAAGTCAGCAAAAAGAAATGATGTCAGAGCGGACAAAGTACACCTTGGACCTGTACCACCAAAATAAATGATCCTGTTATGTGAGAAGACGGCTCGTCGACTATGAGTGGAATTGGGCCTTGGGACCCAGCTGTTCCCAATGCCCATGAAATATTTGGTTGAGAGGATCAAGTGCCATATCTGAAGTATTCTGACAGCACTAAACGATGCCAGATTGTGAGTGGTTGAGGATGTGAAATCGCTCCAAGGTGATTGAGACAAATGGAATGAAAGGGCAAATACGTGGCAGATGAAGAGTGATGTTGACAGATGTTACGTTGTCCACTTTGGGGACAATATAGAACGGCAGACTACCATTTGAAAACTGATTGACAGGAACCACTAGTCTATGAAAAGTCTTATGCTCCCTGCAGCTGTACAGGGCCTTGGTGACATCTTATCTCGATCACTGCGCACTACTGTATGCAGTTTTGGTCTCCTTACCTAATAAAGAAAAAAAAGGTAATAATGGAATCACACATTTTCGATAGAATCCTTATATCTCAAAATCTCCAGTCTTAATTACGTCATTTGAAATATTTATGATATCATTCATTCCGATAGCAGGGCAACACGAATTGTACTCAGTACTGCAAATGTGGCCTGATCATTCTTGGACAGCCGCAACATGATGTCCTAACTCCTGTATTCAATGCCTTGTCCGATGAATGTAAGTGTGTCTAATGCCTTCTAAACAACTCTGTTTACCTGCGATTGTCTACCTAACTGTATTCCTGGATGTATGGGTTTGACAACACTCCCCAGAGTCCTATCGTTAACTGTAAATCCTGCCCTGCTTTGCCTTACAAAATGCAATACTTCACACTTGTCTGCTTCAAACTCTATCTATTGTTCCTCGGCCTACTGGCCCCATTTGATCAAGATCTCATTGACGTCTTAAATGACCATCTCCACTGTCAACGATAACACCAATTTTAATGTCGCCAATAAACGGCCTACTCATTTTTACTGTTTTCTCATCCAAATCATTTTTAAAACTAATGAACAACAGTGGTCCCAGCAAAACTTCTTCTGGTACACTGCTGATCACAGGCCTCCGGGCAGAAAAGTAATTCTCTCCGAGCACCCTCTGCCTCCTACTGTCAAGCCAAATTTATATCTATTTGGCTAGCTCTCCCTGATCCTCTGTGATCGAAACATATTAACTAGTATACCACCTGGAACCTTGTTGGACCTCAAGAAGGTCCATGTCGACAACTTCTGCTGCTTTACTGTCATCTATCTCCTTGGTCATCTCTTGAAAAAATTCAATCAAGTGCGTGAGATCAGTTTGACCAAAAAAAAACAAGCATGTGCTGACTATCCAAAAGCAATCCTTGCCTTTCCGATTGCGTGATGATCCTGTCCCTCAGAATCTCCTGCAATCACTTACCCGCCCCCCCGACATCAGACTCACATGATTGTAATTATCCCGCTTTTCCTTGCAGACTTTTCCAAGATAATGTCAAAACATTACCTGTATTGCAGTCCTCCAGTTCCTCGCCCGTGGCTGTCAAACAGAAAAATAAAAATAAAAGAACTGAGGATGCTATCAACCAGAAACAAAATTACATGTTGCTGGAAAGCTCAGGAGGCTAGCAGGAGCTGTGCAGAGAAATCAGAGTTAACGTTCATATCCAGTGAGACTTCCTCAGAAGTCTGAGAAATCAGGGAAATTTGTCCACTCGTAGTCCTGCAACTTCTTCCCGAGCATGCCACAATGACCTTGGATACTCTTGAGCGGGTCCTGGGAATTTATCTGTGGTTATGAATTTTTAAAAACTTCAGCACTTCCTCCGCTGGCCTCTTTTCAAAACATCAGGACATGGATTTATTTTTCCGACTTCCATAGCTTCCATGTCTTTCTTCACAATAAGTACTGACATAACATATTCATGTAGGATCTCAGCCATAAATCAGGAACGGACTGTCAGGCAGCGGTATGGGGTGGGTAGATTCCTTGTGACGAGTGTGAACCCAACATGGCCAGACACTTATAAACTGTGTTGTTGTACAGTTAAATGTGCTTCTTTGTGTTTATTTTTTCCCGTTTTTGTAGGAATGTCTCTAATGTTTTCTTTAATTTTCTGCTTCGCACGAGGATTCTGTCCCTGGGGTGGGGTGAGAGGGGTACTTCTTACCATAAGATTGCATCATATCTGATGACTTGTAGAATCTTCGCTCTCCTCATGTGAATACATGTGATAGTACAACTAATAAGCCTAATTCATTTCCATGTAGGTCCAAACATAGATTGCTCTACGTTTTTTTAAGGGGCCCTATTCCCTTCTTAATTGCTCTTTTGCCCTTAACATCCTTGAAGAATACCTTCCGATTTTCTTTAACCCTGTTTATCAAATCTATCTCATGTTCCCTGCTTCCTTCCAGATTTGCCTCAGAAATACACTGCTGTAATCCATATGCTCCTCAAAGGCCACACTTCATCCCAGAAACCCAAACCTGAGGTATACCTCGTTCTATTTTCTTGACCAGAGCCTCAAAATCTCTTTTCATGGTCTGTTCCCTACTCGAGCGAGCATTGCCTTTCAAACTAACAAGAACATGCTGTCCCTGAACTCTCATTGACTGGCTATTAAAAGACTTCCACTTACCTGACGTTCATCTAAATGTTTATAGTTTACCACAATATTTTTAAAGATCACGCCGAATACCTCAGAGTTAACCTTGCTTCAATTTATAATGTTAACTTGTGGACCAGACCGATCCTTCTCCACAACTATTTTGAAATTAAAAGAAGTATAGTCACTGGTCCCAAAATGCTTCACTCTAACAGGTCAGTCCCTTGCTTTATTTCCCAAGAGGAAGTAAAGGTGAGGCCTACATCAGATCTGCCATGATGACATTGAATGGCAAGGCAGGAATGATGGACCGAATGTCTGCGTTTCCCTGAATCTTCGTAGTGTGTGTTTGTGTGCGTTTGTCTTTGTGTTTGAATGTGTCCTTTAGCGTATTAATGTATGTATGTCTGCATCTGCTTCTCTGTGCATTTGTGTTTCTGCTGTTTTGGGAGTGAATCCATTGAAATGAGTATGAGAATGTTCCTCCCCAATGTCTCACTCTCTCTCCAACTCCCTCTCGTTCTGGTATTTATTTGATGCGAGCCGGCCCGCACCTTTGCAGGAGCAGCAGCTTTGTTGTCAAAAGGTATCAAAGACATTGAATCTCTCACATTGGAATTGAATTAGCTTCATTGTCACGTGCACTGAAATGAATGGAGTGACAGATTGGCAGTGTCTTCACATCTGGCGCCAACCTAGGTACAAGATAGCTAGATACAGTATTTTAAGTATTTGGTACAAAATGGAAAGAATAATAAATGAAAGTCCAGCTGAAGAATAAAAATGCAAATCAAAGAACAGACACGATTGAAAGTCCTTTCACGACAGTCTGCGGCAGAATCAAGTCTCCTGACTGCACGGGACCCAGTGTCCAAAGTGTGCCAGGCTCAGTCTCCAGAATGCACTGTGCCCAGATTCCAGACGGCACCAGGCCCAGTCTCTTGACTGCACTGGGTCAAGTCTCTACACAGTAGCAGACCCAGAGTCCAGACCACACCGTGCAGAATCGCTGCACCGCGCCTGGTCAATTCTACAGAACACATTCGGTCATTTCTCCACTCCACGCTGGGTCCAATGTGCAAACCACGCTGGTCCAAGGCACCAGACTGCACCGTTCCCACTCTGCAGACAGCACCGGGCCTTGTCTGCAGACAAAACCAGCCTCAGTCTCCAGACCGCACCAGTCCCAATCTCTTCGTGCTAAACAGATATCCACTCCAGGTTAACAGTAAATTCACTGCCATGGTCAGTATAGCAACCAGTGTGAACAGATATCTGTTCCGATTTTACAAATCAATGTAATGCCTTGGTCTGAACCGTATTCCTCACTCGGCAGATTGCTGGGTTGGAACGAGCAGAGCCTGATTTTCACAGTTTTGAAAAGTTAGTTCCTCTGGGTTATGGTGTCTGGGCTGTTTCAGTAATGTGAAATGAGAATGTGATATAACTAATGTGATCTGACAATGCCTTCATGTTCTTGTGCTTGGGTCCTCTGTCTCTCACTCCATGCATGATGCTCTCTGACCATGCACAGTGCATCATGCTGGTGAATATTTACTGTCCTGGCAGCAGCCATAGCCTCTTCATTCAGAAGCAGTTATCATTCCCTTCATCTTCAGGTCTCCACATGGAAAGAAAGAATGGCCTCTCAGTTCAAGCTTGTCCCTTTTTACACGGATCAAAACACCCTTCCCCTTGCTGCTCCCCATCGTCAACCAACCACATCAAAACATATCGTATGTCCTGAAAGCAATGGGGGGAACTGGGATCATCGGGGAGCAGGCCATCAGGGTGCTGTAGTAACACGTCCCATGTCTCAACGGTTAGAGAGAACACTTCAGTACACATTGCATATCGGAAAGTCCTGTATTCTGAATCCATTTATCTAATCTACAGACTCTTCTTCCCGAAACATTCACATGTTCACCATTATCCGGTTTTCATTCCATTTGCCAAATTGTGATCCATTGCTGGTGCATTTACTGATTGTCCACATCCTTGATAACTTCGTTTCCTATCTATTTCGTGTTATCCAGAAATTTAGTTGTTTTGTTCCATTTATGAAAAAAAAAATCACACGCAGATACTGCAAATGGTCTGGGGCCTTACACTGATCATTGTGTCACTGCAGTCCTTAATTTCTGTTAACCTGTTAAAGAATGTAATGTCTCTCATTCATCCCTGCTTCCAGCTCAGTTGCCAGTCCTCCCCGTATGCCTATGCAGCTGCTTCGAATAGCTGATTATTCCTGTAATCTTCATTTGTAACAGGCATGAGAGATGAAAAAAATCTGCTTCAATTTCTGAAAACAGCCTCGAATGCATGAAAGGCCTCATTCTGTTCCTGTTTAATTCTCTTCATGCGCTGAATAACCTGCTTCAGCATACATGTAGTTGTGAATTGTGCTCAAAGTATTGGAACCATCAGTGAACAGTCCACTTCTGACTTTCTAATGAGTGGAAGGTCATTGATGCCACAGCTGCTGATGGCTCACAGAGCCTTATGGATGCCCAGCTTCCATTTGCTCAGTCCTTTTTAATTATGTCCAACTTTCCAGGAGGAATTGCCACATAAGACCTTCAATATGACGCTGAGACTTTCCCTCCACCAGGATTGTCTGTGTACTGCTCCAACACAAACTGTGAGGGTCAGATCCATCTGTGACAAATAGCTTGGTGAGAATGATTCACTCCTGTTGGTTCACCCATCACTTCTCACAATCTGACTACTGAGTATTTGAAGCCTCGCCCTACTCGATTAGTGTGGGGCCTGTGGAGACGCTGACAGTGCTGCCTCCGATTTGTTTTCAACATTGAGTGGAACTGAATTATCACTGAATGCTGGCGTGGACGTCAACGCATGCCCATCATCAGGCGATTTCCTTGACCATCTCTGACGTGATACCATGAGACTTCCCGTGTTCTGCAATCAATGTTGAGAAATTTCACGGAAACTCGTTTCCTGACTGCATCCCACGGTGAACCCAGCATTGATGGATCTGCCCTGAGAGTGGGGCAGGTTATACCCAGGCTTCATGAAACATTACTCATCAGCCCTGATTCTGTGATTATGACGGTGTCAGACAGTTTCATGGCTGGGTCAATATGAGAAATAAAGGCGAACATGGAGCAGGAAATAACGGGTTAAAAACCTGAATGAAAGACACACTATCTGTTGTGTTTTCTATTCTCAAAACAGACTGAGGAATTCCCTGCATACATCGACTGAAATGGATTGGATACAATGATTTTAGACGGACGTGCCTGGCGAATGACCGAGATTGGAAACTCAATATCCAGAGCTGTTTAGATTGGAGAGTGCTATTGTTATGAAGACGCGGGTGCACTTTCAGAGGGTTGAAAGCAGAAGAGGTATCGGACAGAGCACCAAGTGTCACCAGAGAGGCAACAATGCAACACTGGGCTGAAAAACTCAAATAGTTTTTGCCAAAAGACAAAAACACATTTGAATTCTGCCAATCTGTTTAAATTTTACACGAAACATTCCAAAATCCAATCAAGTTTGAATCGAGGAAATCGACAATTTTGAGGGCTAATGAACATTCCGAAGCTCTCGAGTATAAGACCAGGGAAAATTGAATAAGTGGGAGGTGAGCTGCCACGACGTAACATGTAAGCAGACTGCCTGAAAAATAGCTCCTTTAAAAAGGCACCTTTTCGATGTGTAAATCAGAAATTCCGAACCAGAAGAAAAAAAGAAACATGAAGATTTTCAGAACCGGAACCTCTATGGTTTTAAGACAGGAAGTGTTGTTGTTTTCTTAATTACGAACCTATTTGGGCGTTTTGTCAGCCTAGTATTAAAGAAAGAAAGGTAAAGATAGCTTAGAGATCGCAATTGCAAATAGTGGTTAATGAATTATGATCTGTCATACTTTCGGAAATAAAGTTGTTAATTTTTACTTAAAATAGTCCTTGGCCACTCGAATATTTACAGATTACTGCATGGAATAAATCTTTTCTCAGTTTCAGCTTTTAAATTTAACAGAAGCGTGTATCCCGTGTTGTAGCAAATATTCATAAATGAGAAGAAAGTGAGAGCTTTCTCGGAATAATGAATGGCATGTGTCCAATCATAAAAGAGGATGGGAAAAACCAGGATTGATGTATGGTCTTAATAATGTAGGTTTTGCTGCAAAGGGCCAGTCGAATTAAGCTGGGCAGAGATTCCCACCATGAGGCTGAGTGGGTCTCACCAAATTCAATGGGAAGACGTGCCTTTGTGATGTGAGTCTTTATGGCTCTGCCATATTTCGTACCCGACATTCACCGAAGCATTCTGCATTCGACATTCCCGGATCATTTTATAAACGACATTCGCCAGGATATAGTATAACTGACCTTAACCAGGCCATTCCACATCTGACATTCTCCAAACCATTCTGTACGCACATTCTACATCAGTCATTCTCCGGAGCGTTCTTTAAATCATTCTTTAATTATCATTCTCCAAAACAATCTGTAACTGACATTCTCCGGAAAATACTACATCTAATTTTATCTGGAACATTCTTTAACTGACATTGCCCAGAACATTCTGTAACTAACATTGTCTGGAACAATCTACACACACCTTTCTATAACTGCCATTCTCTGGAACATTCTGCAACTGAGATTCTCCAGAACATACGAAACCCAACATTCCCTGGAACATTCGAGAACATACATTGCCGGGAACATTCTATAACTGACATTACCCGGAACGTTCTTCACCTGGTTTTCCATAACTGCTACTCCTCGGAACATTGTATCCCTCACATTCCCTGGGTTATACCCTAACTGACATTCCTGAAACATTCTACACTGACATTCCAAAACTGAAATTCCCCGACACATTCTATAACTTACATTCCCCAAAAAACTGTACCTGACATTCCTCAGAACATTGTAAAACCGAGATGCTCTGAGACATGATATGACTGAAATTCTCTGTAACATTCTAAACACAAATTTCCTGTAATATTCTGTAACTGATATTCCTCGGAACATCGTACAACCGACATTCTCCGGGAAGATCTATACACGACATTCCCCGGGACAATCTATAACCGACATTCTCCAGAACATTCTGTCACCATCATTCTTTGGAACATTCTACACCCGACATTCCCTGAAGCACACAATCCCGGATTTTTGTTTTGTGACTGGCCGAATGTAAGTTAACAGAGCAACAAGTAAGACTGCAAGGGAAGAGATGCTGTTCCAGGGAGAAGGGGACACTGTTCTGAAGTGTTCTCAGGCAGTTAAAGTGGTGTGTCAGGTTTCCCTGCGTTTGCATTTCTTCCCGACACAGGATCGAACATAATTTAGACTAATAGACAGAAATTTCCACCTCCATTTGTCTTCAAGGAACTGAGGTAGAATCCATCAGGATGGCGACGTTTTCACCCTTCGTATTAGGAACTGGAAAGAAGTGATTGTGTTTGATCTCGAGTGATCAATTGTGCAGGAATGTTCGAGAAAGCACCTCTTATTATGTGTGTTTGGGGGTGGCGGGAGGCGTTCTTGCATTGTATGACCATTATTGCAATTAATTTAGACCGTCCCATTTGTTATTTCAGCTCCAATTATTTTAATAAATCTCTGATGACGGTGACATGTAAGAAAATCTCTCTCTGTGGTCAATCAAACTGGTCAATTTGCCTATCGGCTGAAGTATAATGTCTTTGTTTTACTTCCTCATAGCTAACACAGCGACGATCTACGTCCAGCTTTGTAAAGATTGTGGATTATCTCCATGTGTCAGACGTTACTTGGGGGCGATGGCTGTGGCGGATCTACTGGTCATTATCCTTGACTTGATATTGAGACAAATTCCCATCGTATTTCAGAAACAGTTTTATTTCCTGTTCTCCATCCGCGTGTATAATATCCACGCTGTCCTGCTTTATGCAGCAACTGACTGTTCTGTCTGGTTCACCGTCACTTTCACATTTGATCGGTTTGTGGCCATTTGTTGCCAGAAGCTGTAAAGTAAATATTGCAGTGAGAAAACAGCGGCTGTGGTTCTGGGAGTAGTGACTGTGCTGAGCTGTTTAAAGAATATTTTCTGGTATTTTATGTTCGACACTCTGTATCAGTTGTTTAACATACCCTGGTTTTGTACTGTGTCAATGCTTCCGGATTCCATCATTGTCTGGACCACAATCGAGTTCCTCCACTACATTCTAACCCCGGGTCTCCCTTTCTTCCTGATTCTGCTGCTCAATGTTTTCACCGTCAGACACATTTTAGTGACCAGCAGAGCGCGGAGGAGACTCCGGGCTCACACCAATGAAGACACGCAGTCTGACACAGAAATGAGAAATCGAAAAAAATCCATCATTTTATTGTGTGTGATCTCGATCAATTTCATCCTGTTTTGGTCAACCTTAATGTTGTATTCTATTTGGAACCAGATGTGATTGTTTGTGTATAGCACTTTGCAACTAGATTTCTTTGTGCTGGATTTGGGCATTATGCTGCAGCTCCTCAGCTGCTGCACAAACACCGTGATTTATGCCGTGACCCAGACTAAGTTCAGACAGTAGCTGAAGCAAGTGCTGAAATTTCCCTTTACACAAATTCATCAATCAATCAAATTCACTCATTAATTAATCTATCCGTGGTTTTCTCATTTAAGTTCAATGTTTCAACAATGAAGCAGCTTGATGCTATAATAACAGACTGAAGTTAGTGTTAGTTTGTTCAATCTTGTCCCACAGCAGATCACAGGGACCTATTTCAAGGTTTCTTTCAACTCAATGATCAGTAAGATAAGGCACCATCCCATTGGCTGTACCAAATACTTCAATTTGTCAGCAATAAAAATATTCATTGTGAAGTGCCATGTAGCAGAACCAGCGATATTGGTGTTTGTCATTGTGTTGAAAAAGCTGAGCTGAGATGGACAGACTCAGCCCCAAGCCCTGCTCCTCAGGGAAGTGGAGGCGAACGGGACTGAGCTCAAGAGTTGTGTTTAAATCATCCTGTGCATGTTTTCAGCTCAGGGCCACCCATTTCAACCAGGCCATGAGCATAATTCATCTTTCTACCCGGTTCATCCAATTTCCACTCAATCGCAACCGTCTATCTCTCTCTATCCTTCCGTTGCTCTTGCCCCTTTGACCCGTCTCTTGCAC
Organism: Chiloscyllium plagiosum; assembly: GCF_037043375.1. NCBI lineage: Eukaryota > Metazoa > Chordata > Chondrichthyes > Orectolobiformes > Hemiscylliidae > Chiloscyllium > Chiloscyllium plagiosum. Next base: position 82,975,611 of record NW_028270175.1, read on the forward strand.
TATTTCCCCAGATGCTCTCCCCCCTCTCATCATTTGTGTCCCTCTGACTCTCTGCCACTCTCTCTTTCTCTCCCCTTCTGCCTTTCACTCTCACTCATACTACACCACTGCCACCCTCCCTCTCTCACCATCCCGATTTCTTCGCCGTCATTCTTCTTTCTCACCCTCCCTTTCTCTCTCACTCTCCTGCTGTCTCTGTCTCCCTCATTTTATCCCTCCCTAATTTTCTCCCTCCTCCCAACACCTCACAGCTGTCTAACCTTCCACGCTTCCGTCAAACTCTCCACATCTTTCCCGTCACTGGGTCAGAGGGAAAGAGAAGGACCAGTGAGTGTGAGTGTCCGATAAAGATGAAAGGAGAGGGAGAGCGAGAGAATCATTAAGACTGAAAAGTAAGGGAGAGAGAGTAGGAGTGTGAGCTAGAGAAAGAGTCTATAGAGCATCGCGCAGGAGACTGACAGGAAGGTGAGCAAAAAGTTTTGAAACTCATCCTTCGCATCGGTTCCCGCCATTGCTTATCGAGCAGTCGGGTGTTCGCGAAGGTCAAGCAAGTGGGTATCGAGAAGGTAAGCAAAATATTCGTAACCACTCCTCTGAGCGCCGGTCTCAGCCATTGTTTTTCCAGCAGGAAGTGTGGGAGCTTCGAGTAGGAGGCTGTCGGAGAGGTCACGAGTTTCCAGATTTGGGCAGTTGCTTTGGCTTAAACACTCCTCGTGTAGTGCCTTCCAGCAATCCTCCTCTCAACAAAAAACACATCAGTGCATCCGTTAGTGAGCTGAAAGGTTTTTTTTCGGGTTTCACTTTTTCAGCGGTGTATTGGGAAAATTGGAGCAGTGGGAGTGTCGGTTCACGCAGTTGAATGTTCCTCCTGCAGTTTGTGGGAGGACACGGTCATCCCTAATGTACCTGCTGACTATATTTGTGGGAAGTGCACGCAGCTGCATGTCTTCGAGGACCGTGTCATTGAACTGGAACTGGAGCTGGATGAATTTAAGATCATTCAGGAGGCGAAGGGCGTTATTAAGAAGGTTTTCCGGGAATTAGTTATTCGACAGCTTCGTGAAGATGGTAGTTGGGTGACCATCAGGTGACCGAAAGGGAGCCGGCAGGCAGTGCAGGTTTCTCCTGTGGGCTTTTCCCTCAAAACAAGTAAACCATGTTGGATGCTGTTGCAGGGACGACCACTTACCAATGATACGCTTTGGAGCAGAGGCACCTCTCGAAGACTCTGTCCCTGTCACTCAGAGCGTAGTGGGGAAAACGAGCAGAGCTTCAATCATTGCAGATTTCATAGTCCGGGGACAGATATGAGACTTTGTGGGAACGAAGTAGAGACTGGCGATGAGTGTGTTCCCTCCTGTGTGCGAGCGTTCGAGATGTCTCTGGTCGTGTTTTCCAGATCCTTGTTTGGGAACAAGAGCAGTTCCGAGTTGTGGTCCACATAGGCATAGCGAGGAAGAAAAATAGGGATTGGAGGCAGCAATTCAGGGAGCTAGGCTGGAACCTGAGAGCAGGAACGAACTGAGTTGTTATCTTTGGTTCGTTGTTCGTGCCACGTGCTAGTGAAGTAAGGAACAGGGAGAGCGCGGCGCTGACCACGTTACTGCAAGACTGTTCAGCAGGGAAGGTTTTGGATTGTTGGATAATTCGAGCTCTTTCTGAGGAATGTGGGACTTCTAAAAGCAACATGGTCTTCACGTGAAGCAGAGGGATACCAGTATCCTGGAAGAAATTTGGCAACTCCCTTCGGGGGAGATTGTTTATACTAACGCAACAGGGGTTTGGGTACCTGAGTTGGCGTTCCAGTGTTGAGGGTAGTGATGTCAGGGATAGGTTTGAAGTGTTGCGAGAGGGCACTGGCAATCAAGATGTTGGTTTCAAATGTGTGTGCTTCAATGCCAGGAGACTTAGAAACAAGGAGAGGGTGCAAGTGCAGAATTGGTTGGTATCTGGGGTTTTAATGTGGTCGCTTTAGAGACATGGCTAGAAGAGGGAAAGGAATGGTTGTTACCGATTCCAGGATAGAGATGCTTCTGCAAGAACAGAGTGGATGTTAAAAGAGCCAAGCGTGTGTCGTATTTTTAAAAGAGGGTAGTAATACCGCAGATGAGATAACTCATATTCAGTTTGAGGACTCATCCACTGAGGTACTTTTGATGAGGTTAGAAGCAGAAAAGGAGATTTCGCTCTACTGGGAGTGTTCTGTATGTCTCCGAATTGTTCTAGGGATGTTGCGGAAGGGATGGCTAAGATGGTACTCGATTGGAGCGAGAGTAACAGGGTGGTTCTGGTGGGGAACATTGACGTCCCCAACATAAACAGGGAATACTGTAGTTGCAAGCAGTTTAGGTGGGTCAGTATTTGTTCAATGTGGGCAGAATGGTTTTTGACCCAATATGTTGAATGGCCGAAAAGGGCAGATGCCATACAGGAATTAGTATTGGGTAATGAACGTGTTAGATTTGTTGGTAGGTGAGCTCTTTGGCAATAGGGAACATAATTCGGTTATGTTTACAAGAGCAGCGATAGGAATATACTGCAGGGGGAGAGGTATGAATGGGGGGGGGGGGGGAACAATTATGATGCGATTATTTAAAGATTTAGGATGCATAGGATGGGGAAGGAAACTGCAGGGGATTGGCACACTTGACCTGTGGAGCTTACACAAGGAACTGCTACTGCAGGTTCCTGATAAGAATATACCTATTAGTGGTGAAAGCAGTTGTCAAGAGAGGGAGCCATGATTTATCAAAAAAGTTGAAGCTCTTGTGAAGAGGAAGAATGCTTATGCGAGTGTGAGGCAAAACGTCTAGGTTAGCGGGCGCAAGACTTATAAGTTCGATACAAAATATCAACAGAGAGGGCTCAGAAGAGCCAGTAGGGTGCACAAGACGTTGTTTTTGAAATAATCAAGGAAAATCCCAAGACGTTCTACAGGTAAATCAGAAATAAAAGAATGACCGGATTACGTTTAGGGCCAATCAAAGACAGTAGTGGCAATTTGTATGTGGAATCTGAGCACATGGAGAAAGCACTTCATGAATACTTTTCTTCAATTTTCACATTGAAAAACTGCAATTTTTTTGAGATAGTGGAGATACAGGCTACAAGTTTAACTGAGATTGGGGTTGATAAAGAGGAGATTTTAGTAACTTGAGAAGATCCGAATTTAGGTAAGATCCCTGGGCCGGATGAGATTTATCCTCAGATTCTCGAGGAAGCCAGGGAGGAGATTGCAGATACTTTGGCCTCAGTCTTTATGTCGTCAGCACGAGTCGTGCCAGAAGACTGGAGGATAGGAAACGTTGTTCCTTTGTGTCAGAAGGGGAATCAGGACAACGCTTCTAATTATAAGCCATTTAGATATCCTTCGATTGTGGGTAAGTTGGGAGACGAGATTTGAAGAGACAGGATTTATAATCAGCTGGAAAGGAATAAATTAATTAGGGGTAGCAAGCACAGTTTTGTGAAGGGTAGGTCGTGCCTCACTTGATTATTGCGTTCTTCGAGAAGGTGACAACAAACAGGTGGACGAAGGTAAAGCAGTGTATGTGGACTTCCGTAAGGCGTTTGATTAGTTACCACACGATAGGCTATTGCGTATAATACAGTGTTTTTGCATTGAATGTCATTTAGCGGTTTGGATCAGAAATTGGCTCGCTGAAAGAGGACACATTGTCGTGGTGATGGGAAATGTTCATCCTGGAGCTCTGTTCCCAGTGGAGTTCCGCAAGGATCTGTTTGGGAGCCAGTGCTGTTTGCCATTTTTATAAATGATCTGGATATGGGAGGAGAAGGATGGATTACTGACTTTGTGAATGACACGAAGCTGGGCAGAGTTGTGGATAGCGCTGAAGGATGTCGTGGATTACAGAGGAACACAGATAAGATATACAGCTTGTTTGAGAAGTGGCAAATAAAGTTTAAAACAGAAAGTGTGAGGTAGTTCACTTTGGAAGGAGTAACAGGAATGCACAGTACTGGGCTTGTGGTAAAATCCTTTGTAGAACGGAGAGATCACAGTGTCCAGGCATATAAATACCGAAACGTTTCTACACGTGTTGATAGGTTTGTAAAGAAGGCATAGGTGTGTTGACGTTTGTTGGTAGGGCGATTGACTTTCGGAGCCAGGAGGTTATGCTTCAGTTGTACAAGACACTGGTAAGGCTGCGTTTGCAGTATTGAATGCGGTGACCAGAACTGAATGCAGTTCTGGTCACCGCATTAGAGGAAGGATGCAGAGTCTTTGGAAATGGTGCAAAGGCTGTCTGGTATGGCAGAAGGTTTTCTGAGGAACGTCTGAGGCTTTTTTCGTTGGAGAAAACAAGGTTGAAAGAGGATTTAATCGAGACACATAAGGTAATCAGGGCGTTAGACTGGCTGGACAATGACAGCCATTTTCATCCAATGGTGAAGGCTAACACGAGGAGACACAGCTTTATATTGAGGGCTGATAGATTTAGAACAGATATTAGGGGTCGATTCTTTACTCAGTGTGCAGCAGGGGCGTGGAACGGCCTTCCTGCAGTAATTGCAGACTCACCGACATTAAGTGAATTTTAAATGGACATTGGGCATGCATATGGAAAGTTATAGGATTGTGTAGGTTAGATGGGCATCAGATAATTTTGATAGGTCTGCGCAACATCGAGGGCTGAAGTGCCTGTGCTACGCAGTAACGTTCTATATTCGCTGAGTGCGAGGGTTACAGAGAGAGAGGGAAGAGGGTAGCCTGAGAGGGAGTCAGGGCAGAGTAGAGAGAGAGAGAGAGAAAGAAAGGGACGGGAATACAGAAAGACTGTGAGGAAGATGTATAGTGAGAGTGGGAGGGATGCACAGACAGATTGTTGGAAGAGATGAGAGAGAATGAGGTAGAGTTATGAGGCAGAGGATAGAGGGAGAGTTGGATTTTGGCAAGAATAAGATACAGAGACGGAGGGGTGTCGAGAAAAGAAGGGTTACAAAGAGAGTGGGAGAAAGAGCGATGCTGGTAGGAAGGGGAGAGTGGGAGTGGAGAATAGAGAGAAAGATTGGGGGAGATGTTGGAGAGAAAGAAAGAGAGTGGGAGGCAGGTAGAGAGAGTGGGGCGAACTGAAGAGAGACAGAGATAGTGGGGGCGGTCGAGAGAGAGTTGGAAGGGGAGGGAGAGACACAGAGGTAGGGGTGTCGAGACAGAGAAAGTGAAATTGGGAGGTTGACGAGGAACAGCGAGAGTGGGGGTGGAGAGAGAGGAAGCTTGGGGGAGTGGGTTGAATGAGGTTTCGTGAGTGGGATAGAGGGAGAGAGGCAGCGGGAGCGAAATGTCGAGAGAGTGTGGTAGAGTGAAGACGACGAGAGCGGGAAGTGGGTTTTCAGAGAGACAGCGAGAGGTGTGCGGTGAGAATGCGAGGAGATTACGGAGACTGAGCGAGTGGAACAAGAGCAGAGAGAGAAGGAGAGTCTTAGAGAGAGTGAGAGATTGACAGTTGGTTAGAAAGAGGGAAACAGAATCAGAGGGTGGGGGGAATAGTGTGAATGTGTGGCATGGGTGATGAGAGAGACAGTGTGAGGAGGGCATAGAGATATAGGAAGAGGAAGAATAGCTGAGGGGTCCAGAGCGAGAGTAGGGGATGAAGCGAGAGTGTGCTTGGGGTTTGGAGAGATGGAGAGGGAGCGAGGGCGCTAAAGAAAGACAGCGTGTGTGAGGGGGCAGGGAGACAGTCACAGGGATAGGGAGAGTGACGAACGAGAGAGATAGGCAGGCAGGTAGTGTGAGGGAGGAGTTGGAGAGAGGTTAGGGCGAGGATTCACGAGAGAGGATGAAAAAGTGGGCCAGGCGAATAGAGTGAGTTGGAGTGGGATAGGGCGGAAGATTGGGAGGGGGGATAGAGAGTGGTTGAGCACGCCCGGGGGTGGGGTGGTAGCGACAGAGAGAGAGAGAGAGAGAGAGAGAGAGAGAGAGAGAGAGGAACTAGGGAGAGAGACTGAGAGCGTGCTCGAGAGGCTGGGAGGAGTATGGAGAGACAGTGTATGAGAGGGTGGTGAGAGAGACAGAGATGGAGTCGGTGTTTCGAGACAGAGACAGAGAGGGGGGAGAGAGACAGGGAGGGGGTACGGAGAGAGAGTGGAAGAGGGAAGACAGAGAGATGGGAGGGTCGAGAAAAAGAGCATGGGATGGTTACAGAGAGTGAGAAGGATGTTGGAGGGATAAAGAGATTGTGGGGTGTGCGGAATCGAGAGAGTGGGAGGGGTGTAGAGACAGACATAGTGGGAGGGGTGCAGAGACAGACATAGTTGGAGGAAAGAAGAAAAGTGAAATAGAGACGGAGCTGGAGACGGAGAATGGGGTTGAGAGAGTGAGAGAGATGTTTACAGAGAGACCAAGAGAGTGGGTGAAGCGAGAGAGGGCGAGAATGGAGGGACTCGAGAGGGAGAGAGTGGGAGAGGTGTTGACGAGGCAGAGAAACACAGTGGAAGGCAGGCAGAGAGACAGAGTGGGGGAGAGCTGGAGAGAGAGAGAGGCAGAGGGTCAGGGAGAGGGAATTGGAATGGAGAGGGACGGACTTGGATAGGAGGCATGTCGAGAGAACGTGTGATTTGGAAGTCGTTTAGGGAGGCAGAAATAGTGGGAGGGGAGACACAGATACAGGGAGGTAGGGGTTAGAGAGAGAGGGAGAGGGTAGGGGCGCCGAGGGAGGGTGTGCCAGGCATATAGAGATAAACAGTGGATGGGAGGTAGAGCGAGAGAGAGAGAGAGAATGAGAGGGATGGAGAGGGAGGGAAGGAGAATACAGAGAGAGAGAGTGACAGGGAAAAGAGAGAGTGTAAGGAGGATACAGAGAGAGATGTAGAGGGACGTGGATAGAGAGAGAGAAAGATGGGTGTTGAGAGAGATAGCATTGGTGGGTTACAAATTGAGAGAGAGGTTGATGAGGGGAGGGTAAGAGAGACATAGCGCGAAAGTGGCGAGGGGAAGAGTTGGAGGGAGGTAGAGAGAGTGATCAGCAGATACAGAGAGAGTGGGAGGGATGTAGAGAGAGGGGTGCGAGTATCGTAGATAGAAAGAAAGAGAATGGGGGACTAGAGAGGGACAGATTTGGAGCGGTTTGGTGAGATAAACTTGGATATATGTAGAAAGGGAGAAGGTGGGGTGCAGAGAGAAAGGGAGTGAACTTCAAAGGCATCGAGTGCGAGGCAGTTGGAGAGAGTGGGAAGGAGGCAGAGGGATATTGTGGGACAGATGTAGAAAGAGTGGGAAAGTAATAGAGTGAGAGAGAAAGAGATTGTTACAGTAGAGAGAGAATGACAGGTATGTATCGAAACAGAGAGTGGGAAAAAGAGCGAGCATCAGAGAAAGGGAGTGAGGGGGACACAGAGTCAGACATAGGGTGAGGGAGGCAGAGAGAGAGATCAAACAAAACAGAGAGGGAGGGAGAGAGAATCAAGTTGGGAGAGGAAGAGAGAGAGGGGGTCTGTGAGGGAGAAGGAGAGAGATACCTGGATTTTTGGGAGAGACAGACAGACGGAGATGAGGAGACAGCATCAGACAGAGGGAGAGGGAGGCAGAGAGAGACCGATTAAGACAGAGGGGGAGGGAGAGAGAGAAAGTCAGGAAGATTAGAGAGGGTAAAGAAAGAGAGAGAGTGAGAGAGAGACACACACAGAGAGAGAACGCCATACCGGGGCAAGATGGAGGTATAGACGGACAGAGAGAAAGAGAGGGGGTGAGAGCAAGGATGTGTGTGAGAGAAGAAGAGACGGTCAGACAGAGCGGGGAGAGCGAGACTCAGGCAGACAGAGAGAGTATCAAGCAGACAGAAGAGGAGGCGAGAGAGAGAGACAGTGTGTCAGACAGAGGGAGTGAGAGACATGGGGACGCCGAGTCAGACACAGGTAGAGGAAGAGTTGGAGAGAGAGTCAGAGCAAGGGAGAGGGAGCGACGGGTGAGTGTAAGGCAAGGGAAATGGGGAAGGGGAAGAGGGATAGAGGAGGAGAGTTAGAAAGAGGGTGAGTGAGACGGAGTCACAAAGAGGGAGAGTGAGAGAGAGGGTGTCAGACGGGAGCGAGACAGGCAAAGAGTCAGACAGTAGTTTCAGGGTGAGAGAGAGAGAGATTCGAGATGAGGGAAAGGCAGAAAGAGGCAGAATGACAGTCTCACAGAGGGAAAGGGAGAAGGAGATATTTAGGCAGAGAGAACGGGAGAGAGAGAAAGAGAGATTCAGACTGAGGGAGAGGAGGAGAGGGAGAGATTGAATGGGAGAGAGGTAGGTTGAGAAAGACAGCCAGACAGAGGGAGAGGAAGGGAGACAGAGAAAGTCAGATTGAGGGAAAACGAAGAGAGAGGCCGAGAGATAGACAGAGAGAGGAGAGAGAGGGTGTGAGAGAGGGAGAAGGGGAGAGAGGCAGACAGAGGGAGAGTGGTGCGAGAGACAGAGAGGGAGGGAGAGAGTGTCAGAGAGACGGAATGAGAGACATGGTCGGATAGAGTCGGTCAAAGGGAGAGGGAGAGTTGGAGAGATTCAGGCAGAGAGGTATGCAGAAGGAGACGGAGCGGAGGAGCGTTAGACAGAGAGAATGGGAGAAGGAGAGAGAGTGAAGGACAGTTAGATAGAGGGTGATAAAAGAGGGAGAGAGAGTCAGTCAGAGTATGAGGGAGACGGAGTCACACATATAGAGACGTAGAGTGACAGAGTCAGACAGAGGGAGAGGGAAATAGGGAGTCAGAAGAGAGGCACAGAGAGAGATTCAGACGGAGGGAGAGGGTGAGAGAGAGAAATTCGGCGAAGGGATTGTGAGAAAGATTCTGGCAGTGAGGCAGGCAGGTGGAGAGGGAGAGGGAGAGAGGTAGGCAGAGAGAATGGGAGAAATAGAGAGTGAAGGACAGTGAGACAGAGTGAAATGTAAAGAGGGGAGAGAGTCAGACAGAGGGTAAGGGTGAGAGAGAGAAATGCGGGGAAGGGATTGTGAGAAGGATTCTGACAGTGAGACAGGCAGTTGGAGAGGGAGAGTGAGAGAGTTAGACCCAGAGAAGGGGAAGGGAGAGTAAGAGAGTCAGACACAGGAAGAGAGAAAGAAGGAAGAGACAGAGTGAGGTTCAGGAAGAGGGAAATGGGAAAGTCAGACATTGGCAGAGGGGGAGGGAGAGAGAGTCAGCTAGCGAAAGAGGAAGAGAGAGCGTCACACACAAGGAGAGGGAGAGGAAGATTCAGGCACAGCGAGGGGGAGAGAGAGAGAGAGTGATGGAAAGGGAGAGAGAGCGTCATAGACAGAGAGTGGAGAGAAAGAGAGTCGGACAGAGGGAGCAGGGAGAGACAGTTTAAGATACAGTGAGAGAAAGCGAAGGAGAGACTGAGAGAAATAGAGTCCAACAGAGAGATAGAGAGACGGACAGAGCGTCAGAAGGAGTGTGAGACAGAGAGAGCCGGGCAGAGTTAGAGGGAGACAGAGAGTCAGATAAATGCAGAGTGAAAAGGATAGAGAGAGTCAGACAGAAGGAAAGGCAGACAGAGAGTCAGATGTACGGACTGAGAGAGTTAGACAAATAGAGAGGGAGAGTGACTAATTTAGAGAGCTGAAAAGGGAGAGAGTCAGAGAGAAAGAGGGAGAGGGAGTGTCAGACAGACACAGGGAGAGGGCCGAGGCAGAGAGTGTCAGGCAGATTGCATGAGAGACATAGTAAGGCAGAGTCAGGCAAAGGAAAATGGAGAGTTGAAGAGAGAGAGTTCGATAAGCAGGCAGAGGGAAAGGGAATGGGAGAGAATCCGTCAGAGAGAATGGGGAGAGATGAACAGAGAGAGAAAGAGGGTGATACAGAGGGAGAGGGAAACGGATTCAATCAGAGGGAGGGGGAGAGAGAGAGATTGTGTCAGACGGGAGTGATACAGAGAAAGAGTCAGACAGTCGTGTCAGGGTGAGAGAGAGATTCGGAGCGAGAGATAGAATGAGAGAGAGTTGGAAGGAGAGCCAGACGCAGGTAAAGGGAGAGGGAAAGACTTAGGCAGAGAGAAGGGGAGAGAGAGAAGAGACAGATTCAGAGGCAAAGAGAGAGCAAGACAGTCAGACAGAGGGAGAGGAAGAGTCAGACAGAGGGAGGGAAGACAGAATCAGATTGATTGATAGGCTAACAAGAGATTCGGACAGCGGGAGAAGACGTGAGAGCGTCAGCCAGAGGGAGAGAGTGAGAGCAAGTCAGACAGAGGGAAAGGGAGAGACGGATAGAATGTCAGACAGATTGACAGGGAGAGGTAGAGAGAGAGTCAGGCAGAGGGAAAGGGAGAATGAGAGAGAGTCAAACAAACGGAGACAGACGGTCGAAAGAGGGAGGTGAGAGAGAGACAGACAGACAGAGGGAGAGGGATGCAACGACACACAGGGAGAAGGACAGGGTTGAAATCAGACAGAGGGAATGTGAGAGTGAGTCAGGCGGAAGAAGAATGAGAGGGAGAGTGGGACAGAGGGACGGGGAAGAGAAAGAGCCAGACAGAGGATGGGGAGAAAGAGGGAGACAGACAGAGGAATTGGACATTGAGAGTCAGACGGAGGGAAAGGGAGACGGATAGAAAGAGAGTCAGAATAAGGGAGAGTGAGAGAGCCAGGAGGAAGGAATGGGAAAGAGAGATTCTGACGGATGGAGAGGGAGAGGTATATCGGACACCGGGAGATGGGGGGCGGGAGAGAGATTCAGATGGAGCGGGGAAGAGAGAGAGAATCCGACAGCGGGTAGGAAGAGAACAGAGTCAGCTGAAACGAGAGGGCGAGACAGTCACAGAGAGATAGAGAGAGTTTGAGACCGAAGGAGAGAGAGTCACAAAGAGGGAGAGTAGGTGTGGCAGAGTCAGAGGGGGAGGGGAAGGCAGAGAGCATCAGACAGATGGAGACGGATGGAGAGACAGAGAGAGAAAGACAACGAGAGGGACAGACGGAAAGTCAGACTGAGAGAGGGGGAACCGAGAGACGGAGAGTCAGGCAGAAGATGAGGGAGAGAGAGTTGGACAGAGGGTATTGGAGAGAGAGAGAATTAGGGAGAGGGAGGAAGAGATATTCTGACAGAAGGAGAGGAAGAGACAACAGAGAGTCAGAAGAGGGAGAGGCAGAGGGAAAGAGAGTGTCAGACGGGGTGTGGAAAGAGAGAAAGATAGAGAGTCAGACGGGCGGGCGCGTTGGAAAAAGAGAAAGAGACTGAGAGAGAGAGGGCGAGAGAGATAGAGAGTGTCAGATAAAGGGAGAGTGGGAGACAGCGAATCAGATAGAGGGGGTGAGTGAAGAGTAAGAGAAAAACGGAGAGGGAGGGAGTGAGAGAGAGAGTTGAGCAATAGGAGGGATAAGAAAGAGAGAGCAGGACAGAGTGAGAGGGAGAGAGAGGCAGATAGATGGAGGGGCGAGACAAAGAGTCAGAGAAGGCAAGACAATTTCAGATAGAGTGAGACGGCGAGAGAGATTCAGACTGAGGGAGAGGGACAGAGTCATACAGATGGAGTGTTACAGGCTGAGTGACTCAGAGAGAGAGAGAGGGGGAGAGTCTGGCAGAGGAGAGGGAGAGAGAATGACAGTGTGTGATAGAGAGAGGGAGAGTCAGACGGGGTAGAGGGAGAGAGTGAGAGTCAGTCACAACATAGAGAGTTAGACTGAGAGAGAGGAAGAAGAAGAGAGAGTAGGCAGTGGGTAAGGGGCAGACAATCTGACATACAGTAAATGGTAGAGGAAAGTGAGACTCAGACTGTGTGAGAGGGAGAGGGAAAGAGAGAGAGTCAAAAAGAGAGGGAGAGCAGGAGAAAGAGTCAGACAAAGGGGAGAGTACAGAAAGTTACAGAACGAGTGTCAGATAGATTCCGATCGATGCAGTTAGAGAGTTACCGAGAGAAGGAGAGGGAAGAAGGAAATCCGAGAGAAAGAGAACCAGAGAGACGGAGAAAGAGACTTCAGAGAGAGGGATTAGGAGAGATAGAGTGAGATAGCGATGGAGATTGCTAGAGAGAGAGAGAGAGATCCAGAAATTGTGAGAGGAAGTGAGGGAGTGTCAGGCAGTGGGATGGGTGAGACACAGAATCGGACAGTGAGAGAAATATAGACAGTGTCAGAAACAGGGTGGGGGAGAGCGAGAGAGAAATTCTGACAGACGGAGAGGAGAGAAAGTCAGAGAGGGATAAAGTGAAAGACAGAGTTTCAAACAGAAGGAGATTCAGAGAGAGTTGGACAGAGGAAGAGGACAAAGCGAGTCGGACAGATGGAGTGTGAGGGCGGGGAGATAGAGTCAGGCAGAGGGAAAACGAGAGACAGAGTCATACCTAAGGAGAGGGAGAGAATCTACCAGAAGGAAAGGAAGGGAGAGAGTCAGAGAGAGGGTGAGGGCGGGGAGAAAGAGAGACAGATTTCAGGCAAAAAGAGGCAGAGGAAAGTGAGAGACAGACAGTGGGAGAGGGAGAGAGAGAGACAGCGGGAGAGAGAGCGAGGGTGTCTGGGAGAGGGAGATGGAGAGAGAGTGAGTCAGACAGAGGGTGGGATGAGAGAGTGATAAACAGACATAAGGAGAGGAAAGTGAGAGTCATACAGTGGAAGAAGGAAAGGGATCGGGAGAGAGTGAGGCAGAGGGCGAGAGAGAGTGTGTCAGACACAGGGAGAGGGGAGCGACAGATACGAGTCAGATAAAGGGAGATAGAGAGAGACATGCACACAAACTGCAAAGGGGAAGAGTGTGAGAGCGAGCTGGAGAGGGAGACAGCTAAAAACAGAGGGAGAGGAGAGACGTCAGGCTGACAGAGAGGGAATGAGCATCAGACTGAGGGAGAGGGATGGAGAGAGTGTCAGAGAGAGGGGGATAGCCAGAGAAAGAGAGAATTGGAAATAATGGGAGGAAGACAGAGTCATAGAGATGTACAGAATGGAAACAGACCCTTCAGTCTAACCCGATCAGATATCCCAACAGTCTAGTCCCACTTGCCAGCATCTGGCCCGTATCCCTCCAAACCCGTCCTCTTCATATATCCATTGATCAGAGGGAGGGGCAGTAAGGGGGAGAAAGTGGGGACAGATAGGGAAAGGGAGAGACAGGCAGAATCTGAGAGTGAAACAGATTCAGACAGAGGCAGAGATAGACAGAAAGAGTCAGACAGAGTCAGAGAGAGGCAGACGAAGACACTGCAAGAGCATCAGACAGAGGATAAATGGGAAGAGAAAGTCGGAGAGAGGGAGAGGGAGAAAGCGTATGAAAGAAGGTTAAGGAGAGGGATAGTGTGTCAGAAGGAAACAGAGGGAGTATGATAGACTCATGCAGAGGGATATTGAAGGAGTAAGAATCAGAGAGAGGGAAGGGTGGGAGGGTGTGTCAGGCAGAGTGAGAGGGACAATGACCAACTAAGACAGGGGTGGAGAGAGAGTCGGGGAGAGGGAGAGGAGAAATAGAGTGAGTGAGACAGAGGGTGAGGGAGATGAGAGAGTGAGAATCAGACAAACATAAGGAGAAGAAAGTGAGAGCCAGACAGCGAGAGATAGGGAGGGATGAGAGAGTTTCAGACCCCTGAAGAGGCGGGGGAGAGAGGGAGCGAGCGAGGGAGCGAAAGAGAGAGAGATAGTCAAACAGAGGGAGGGACAGAGAGAGAGAGACAGGGAGAGGGCAGAGGGAGTCAGACAGAACGGGAGGGTGTTTGTGTGTGAGAGAGGTAGAGACAGACAGTTTCAAACAGCAGGAGAGGGAGGGAGAGCGAGATGGAGAGAGGGGGGAGAGAGAGAGAGAGGAACAGGGTGACAGAGAGACAGAGCCTGAGATTCGGAGAACGAGAGTGAGAGAATGTGTCAAGCAGAGGGAGAGGGAGAGAGATATAGTCAGGCAGAGAAAGAGGGAGAGTGCAAACCAAATGGAGAGGAGAGGGAGACATCGAGAGGGAGATGGAAACAGAGACAGTGACATACAGAGGGAGAGCGAGAAACAGTGAGTGTCAACAAGAGGGATAGGTGGGGAGAGAGAGTGAGATGGAAGAAGAGATAATCCGACTGATGGAGACAGAGACAGAGACAGAGAGTCCTCCATAGGGAGAGACAGAGATAAGTAGGATTAGTCAGAGGGCGAGGAGGGGGAAGAGAGTGAGACCGAGGGACAGGGAGAATCAGACAGATGGAAAGGGAGAGAGGCAGTCAGAAAGAGGGACAGGGTAAGAGAATGGGAGACTCAGACAGAGGGAGAGAATTGGAAACTGGGAGGACCATCCATTTACTACATTGGATGGGAGACCAGCCGTTCCAGCGCAACACAACAGTGCCGTCCTCCATGCACTTCCATTGGCTGGAGGACCAGCTATCCCTCTGATCATCCAGACACATCCTCGACAGCTCGAACAGCAATGATGCTGATGCACTCGAACATGCGCCGATCACCCAGAAAGCCTGGTTCCGCAGACAGAACAGTTTCCTACTCCCCAGGAACTCTGGATATGTGAGCATCATAAGACAGAATTAGGAACCTGGTCATGAGAATTAATCAGATGAAGGTTTAATTCGAAGAAATATGACTCTACACTTACAGAGCTGCTGGTGTATATTCAGTAAAGGAGCAAAAAGTTGTCTGTAATAGAAAAACACACGTCGGAGAAACTGAGGAGGTGAAGCTGCAGGTTTCCAATTCACCTACTGTCTGTCAGGAATGGCAATATTTCTGTTTATTATCATGGTAGATTCTGCTCTTGTTTATGTTTTGATCGGAAATGGACAAAGCTGATGGCATATTTGACACGGGGTCCCACTGGTTATTATTGTGGCCTCGCAGTGCCAGGGCTCTGGATTCCATTCCATCCTATGGCAACTGTCTTTGAGGAGTTTGCACATTCTCCCCGCGCCTCCGTGGGTTTACTCACACAATCCAGAGATGGGCAGATTAGAAGAATTAGCCATGCTAAATTGCCCATTGTGTTCAGGGATGACTAGGTTTGGGGCGTTTGTTCGATGTAAAAATAGGTAAACAGGGTATGAGAATGGGATTTGGTGGCTTACTTTTCGGTGAGTCACTGTCGAGTTGTTGGGCCAACGGGCCTGGAAACACAGAATTCGCCACATAGCAAAATCCGTTTTGTATTGAAAGAAGTGGCCTTGGAAAAACACAGCGGGTCAGTCAGCATGCGAGGAGTGTTTACGTCTCGGGCATAAGCCCTTCGTCAGGAATGTCAAATGCTGTGCCAATTCTATCGTCATACTTTTCAATTCTAACTTTCCAGTATCTGCAGTCCTCTCGTTTTCCTGGGATACAGTCTATCTCCACAAGCAGAGTACGAACCCGCCCTGATTTTTAACCATTTTGAGTGATATTTTCTGATTGCATCTCTCCCTCTCTTTCCTTTCCACTTTGTCACTTTACAAACTCAACTTCTCAACATTGTAATCTGAAAAACAAACAAGGCCAGGATTATACAATTAATGGGAAGCGTTTTTGTCGTGTTTCAGAACAGAGGGATACTGGATACTAGTGAAAATGTGCTGAAGTTTGCCCCACAGGGTATTAAGAAGAGGCGTCCAATATGTTCGCCTCATGGTTCAGTCCTTTGAGTGTCGGAGTTGGGAAGTTACGTTGGGATTGCCTGGACGTTGGTGAGGCTCTGCAGGTACCCTGCCTCTATTCTGGATGAAAGGCTTTTGCCTGAAACGTCGATTTTCCTGTTCCTCGGATGCTGCCTGACCTGTTCTGCTTTTCCATCACCATTCTCATCTGGTCTTTGGTGAGACCTATTCTGGAAGAAAAAGTGTTCAGTTGCCATCGCCCCGTTTTAGGAAGGAAATTATCGCAATGAGAGAGTTCAGAAGGCATCTATTCACTGGAGTATAGGAGGTTGAGAGGCGATCTTCAATAACTTTACAAAATTAATTAGGCACAAAAAAAGTGTTCATGGTACAGTCCTTTACCGAGAATGAGGGATTTGAAGATTAGGTTCACACAATTTAAAGATGAGAAGAGACAGACTTTAAAAAGGCACGAGAGGCACTTTTCACACAGATCACTTCACGTGTGGAATGAATTTCCCGAGGAAGTGGAGGTTGTGGGTGCAATTACTACCTTTAAAGACATTGGCGTAATTGCCTGAAAGGGAAAGGTTTGGAGAGACATGGTCCCGTAGGAGACAGATGGGAGTAGTTTAGATTGGGGCTTTGTTTTGCACAGACTGGTTGGACAGTATGATCTAGTTCTCTGCTGTGTGACTACGATTCTATAAATTGAGAAAGTGACTGAATGATGTCTGGTCTCCATCTTCCTTCCACCTTATATGCAGCATCCGTTGATGTTTGGTGAGGAACTCATATTGTTGGCAGACACCGTGCTCCAATTGGGCAACTGGCTAGATTGCAATAACGTTTATGTTCTATGCCAACGGTGAAAGAGTTCGAAATTTAATCACACTTTCAGGAGAAACTAAACCACACATGGAACATGGATTGAATTATTGATAATGTTTAGGTAGTATGCCGGGATTATAGAATGGCAACAGCATTGTTAATAGTTCAAATCTGCAAGATTGATTGTGAAGAAGAGAGACACGTAGCAAGGAAAAACCAAGTCAGACACACTGATCCACACACACACACACACACACACACACACACACACACACACACACACACACACACACACACACACACACACACACACACACACACACACACACACACACACACACACACACACACACACACACACACACACACACACCACCATACCAACAGCGGAATGGGGAGTAAATTTGCTTGTTATAATGGGATGGCAGCATTCGGCAAGAATGGCAGGGAAGCCATTGATCGGGAGTTGGGCTGTGACTGACGGGTCTCTGAGCATTTCAGGACGTAAACAGCTTCTGTTCCACCTTTTCGTCCTGAATGTTTCACGAGCGTTGGGCTGCTGAGTGTTTCTGAAGTCTCTGTCACTATCATGGCAATATAGATGAATTGAAACGCCCAGTGGATTTAAATTATGTTACTCCTTCTATCGCTTCCCCTTTTGTCGGCTCCCTGTTTCAGGAGGCAGGTTCTGGCCGCTCAGGTGGATTCGCAACTGTGACCAACCTCTGTGCTGCTTTGCATGTAAAAAGCGCAGTTTGGTTTAGGGTGAAATTGGCAGATACTTCACCCAGAATATGTGAGAAGGCAGGATCTAATCTTTCTCCATCAGCAGTGAACCACACCGCCACCGTAAGACTTGGGTAGTTTCTTTGGAGCAGTGTAGATTGCGGAAACCCTGACTGAGATGTATATAATTATTAGGGACACTGACAAGGAAGACAGTAATTAATCTTTCAGCTTGGTGCTGGAATCAATATGGGGCACAGGGGTATAGATCGATTGAAACGTGTAGGACTTTCTAAAGTGATGTAAGTGCTGATTTTCTTTCACTAATGTAATTGGAATCTGAAATTCATTGTCTGGACGTGGGTATTTGAGGCAGAAAGCCTCATGGCACTTTATAATAAGTTTCATGCATATTCGTGATACCATGACAGACACAGCCGTGGACGAATTGGTGGAAATAGCAGAAACTAGGTGAATGGTTCAAGTCGCCGATTCAGGGCATTGAGAGGGGGAAGGGCAGTTTACAAAGGGAACGAGGGTTGGAAGGAGGGACAGATTCACTCCTAAAATGTTTCGTATTGCGAAACTGGGGGAATGCCAATTCGGAAACGAAGAGACAAAAGAAGTGCTTGGATGTGGAGTGAATGGGACATCAGTAATCCTGAATACAGAGAAAGGACAGTCAGGAAGACACATAGAATCAGAGGAGCAGATGGAAAGCATTTTACCGGAGATGAAGAGATTTTGTTTTCACTCAGAGAGTTGGAAGCCTATGGAATATTTTGCAACAGGAAACAGCTGAACTCAACGTGATAGTTGCATGTTTTCTACAAGGATCGAGTAATAGTTCCGACATCTGAATGGATGAGATCGTGTCGAAAGAAAACCGCAAGAGAGTATGGTATAGTGCAGCAGTCACGTACATACCAATGATTTCCACGTTTCTATAGTAACCGAGGCAATGCGGAGGAACAAGGGACTTCAGCAGTGTGTGGGAATCATTGCGAATGGAGTAGGGAAAGATTCAGAGAATGGGTACAGTAGAGAGAGCTGCCATTCTGCATTGTATCTGACCAGAGAGCAGTCACGCCCATCAAGGTCAATCAGCTATCACAAATCAGTTTTAAGAGTGTAATGGATAGCAGATCGCGCATTGCCCACCACAATCCCCCTTCTCCCAGGCCCTGGATCCGGACAAACATGTCTTGGAATGTGCACTCCTGGCCATGGCATGGTGCAAGGTTCAGAATGCTGCCAGCTCCGTGTATGTAGCTCAGTGAGCAAGGCAGATTTGTGTTTCTTACTTGTGGCTTTTACAGTGGAGTCATGTTGGTATGTGTTTAACATAAACCTGTCTCCCAACCCCTGGAATGAGTCTTGCTATTCGCTGTAAGCGTGAGGTAATCTTGCTTCCTCTGATCCTTCCTGATTTTCCTAATCCCAGTACCAGGCTGCAGGCTCCAGGGTCAGTGATGGGGGTGAGGTCTGCTTAAAAGTTTGTTTCTCTGTGGAGCAGTTTAAGCGTGAGTTTAGATGGTGAAGAAACTGCTGTGATAAGGACGATGGCTCTGCGAAATGTAAATGTGCTCATTAGAAGCGTGTGGGAATCTTTCAGCTTCACCTCCAGTGATGACGCTGGGTCATTGATTCTGATATTCTCGGCGACATTGATAATAGCGATTCTCGTTCCTGCAGAATTCAAACGTCCTTTCAACTTCCGAAAAATGAGTAAGATTTGTTTGTAAGTACAACAAAAGCCTTCATTGCACTCGAACAGACAATGCCATAATCAGGCACGTTATTCATTGCACTGCTGGCCGTTTGCAAGGGAAGCCTTGCATGCTACAGAGATGTGATGATAACACAGACATGAGCAATAGCAGTCATGTTCACATGTCGAACAATCAGTAAAGACAATCACTGTTAACTGCTTCATTCCAGTGACCCTCCTCTTTGCGAATTGGCGAGTTTTGTAAAGCAAACACATTTGTCCTCACGATGTTTCCATTCACTCTTTGTCTGCTCAGCTATTCAATGGGATCACCGCTGATCTGAGATATATAAACACCACTTGCATATTTTTCCTCCATTACTCGACATAAATTCAAACCAAATCACAACATCATACATTCCCGATAAGTTTCTGAGGTTCCAATTACTTTAATGTGTGTTTTCAGGAAATCGAATGACATGAAACGAGCTGAAAATCCCATCCTGCATTTTAACCGAGCGCAGAGTCAGGCAGATGAGGAACGTCACAGAGCGAAAACATTCCCTCTGTTTCTCTACGCAGATGCTCGTCCATGAGTGGAATCTTTGCAGGATTTTTCACATAATTGCGACATTTTCCTTGGACAGATACTCTCTTAATCTACAAGCATGTGTCATGCTAAAAAAAATTCACTTCTGACTAAAATAGCTGAGTATCTTTTCCACGCAGCCTGTGTCCCAATGCTCCCTACTCCTTGTCAATAGAAGCTTCTCCAAGTGTGGTTGGAGCTCCTAGCCTGATGTTCCAATGCTCCCTGCTCCATGTCAATAGAAGCTGCACCTGTTGAGTTTAAAGCTCCCAGACTGATGTCCCAATGGTGCCTGCTGAATGTCAGTAGAAGCTGCTCCAGGTGATTTAAGAGCTAACAGCCTGTTCGCCCAATGCTCCCTGCTCAATATAACGAGCAGCTGCTCCAGGTGAGGTTGACGCTCTTAGGCTCGGTCTTTCACGCACCTGCAAACTGTCAGAGAAGGATTTCCCATTCCCCGATTGCATCTGTCGAGATACACATCTATGCAATCATCTCCATCGCCATTGCTTGTAGTATTCTCGGTCTGCCCTTCGCAGTTTCTCTGACTCCGGGTCTGGCAATTTGAATATATGATCATCCGTAGCAGTGCGTTTTCCGTTGAGTGATGAAATTGGTGAAGTAATCGATATTAAATTGCATTATTTATGAGAAATAGGTTTCCTCAGTAATGTGCCCTGCACCCTCCTCCTTTGACGTTTTGTAGGAATCTAACAATCAAAAAATTCAATGTGGGCTGAATCGTTAAATTCAATGTCGCCAGAGGCTGTGAAGATTCTGAGATCACACATCACTGTCACTGGTTAGCAAGTATTCCTATTGTGCATGAAGTGTTGTTCCTGACATATCCGCTGACACTCTCCACATTGTTTATTACATTTTGGTTTCCCATGTAGTATCGGGTATGTTGCTTTGCGTTGTGGCTGCTGCAAAATCAGTTCGAATCTGGATGATGGAATATTCTGCTTTTACGCCAAGTAATTTGTGCTGAGCAAACGCTGGAAGGAATATTTTTTAATATGAAAACGTTTTTCGAGGTGATGGTTTTGCTCTTTTTAGGCCTCCCTCTCAAATCTCTGTGCTTCAAACTGACCCATTCTCAGAGATCTCCCTTCCTCAACAATAATTAATCTCCTTTACATCACTCCTCCGATTTCACTGATGCAATGCACAATCTAACGCTCACATTGACACCGTTCAGTGTGTACTGCGGCGGTCACTGTTCCTGGGTGAACGTGCCACAGTCCCCCATCTGGACTTTGAAACAAGTCCAACCATTTCCATGCCGCAGTTCTGAGATCAATCCACAAGGACCAGCTTTTACTGACATGTATCAGAGATTATTAGACCATCAGTCTCAGGGAAATGACGCAATGCAGTATTGAGCAACAGATGCTCTTTTGGAAAAAGAAGCAATATCTTTGGTTTTCTGCATCTTTAATTTCAGTTGTTCATTCGCCAATGGCTTGCATATTTTGTGGAGTTTGAAACTTCACGTTATAGCATGTAGGTGACAGCAATGAGAATGGTGCAGAAGAGATTGACACGGGTCCTGTCTATTTGAAGTGTTGCGGTTATGAAGAGAGAATGGACAGACCGGGCTGTTTTTCTTGGAGCTGGGGAGATTGTCAGGAGTGACAGAGTCATAGAGTCAGAGAGATGTACAGCATCGAATCAGACCCTTCGATCCAACCTGTCCACGCACGCCAAGCAGATATCCTATCACAATCTATTCCCACCTGCGAACACCGGGCTCTTATCCCTCCAAACCCTTTCTATTCATATACCCATCCATAGTGCCTCTTAAATGTTGCAATTGTACCAGCCTCCACAACATCTTCTAGCAGCTCATTCCATTCACGTACCATCCTCGGCGTGAAAACGTTGCCCCTTCTGTCTATTTTAGATATTTTCCCTCTCACCCTAAACCTATGCACTCTAGTTCTGGACACCACTTTGTCTATTTATCCTATCCATGCTCCTCGTAATTTTATAAACCACTATAAGGTCACCTCTCAGCCTCTCACGCTCCAGGGATAACAGTCACAGCATGTTCAGCCTCTCACTATAGCTCAGATCCTCCAAACCCAGCAACATCCATATAAAACTTTATGTGAACTCTTTCAAGTTTCACAACATCTTTCCGATCGGAAGGAGACCAGAATTGCACGCAATATTCCAACAGTGGCCGAACCAATTTCCTGCACAGTCGCAACATGACCTCCCAACTCCTGTACCCAACACTCTAACAAATAAAGGAAAGAATACCAAACTCCTCCTTCACTATCCTATCTATCTGCGACTCCACTTTCAAAGGAGCTACGAAACTGCACTCCAAGGTCTCTTTGTTCAGCAACACTCCCTAGGATCTTACCATTAATTGTATAAGTCCTGCTAAGATTTACTTTCACAAAGAGCAGCACCTCACATTTATCTGAATTAAACTCCACCTGATTGGCCCATCTGATCCAGATCCTGTTGTAATCTGAGTTAACCCTCTTCACTGTCCACTACACATTCAATTTTGGTGCCATCTGCAAACTTACGAACTGTACCTCTTGTGCACCCATTGGCCCATCTGATCCAGATCCTGTTGTAATCTGAGTTAACCCTCTTCACTGTCCACTACACATTCAATTTTGGTGCCATCTGCAAACTTACGAACTGTACCTCTTGTGCACGAATCCTAATCATTTATGCAAATGACAAAAAGTAGAGGGCACAGAACCGATCCTTGTGGCACTTCACTGGTCACAGTTCTCCAGTCTGAAAAACAACCCTTCACCACCACCCTCTGTCTTCTACCTTTGAGCCAGCTCTGTATCCAAATGGCTAGTTCTCCCTGTATTCCATGAGATCTAACCTTGCAAATCAGTTTCCCATGGGAAACCTTGTCGAACGCCTTACTAAAGTCAATAGACATCACATCTACTGATCTGCCCTCTTCAATCTTCTTTGGTACTTCTTCAAAAACCTCAATCAAGTTTGTGAGTATGATTTCCCACGCACAAAGCCATGTGGACAATCCCTAACCAGTTCTTGCCTTTCCAAATACTTATACATCCTGTCCCACAGGATTCACTCCAACAAATTGCCAAACACTGAGTTCAGGCTCACCGGGCTATAGTTCCCTGGCTTGTCTTTCTCGCCCTTCTTAAATGCTAGCACCACGTTTACCAACCTCCAGCCTTCCGGCACCTCACCTGTGACTATCGATGTTACACATATCTCAGCAAGAGACCCAGCAATGACTTCTCTAGCTTCCCATAGTGTTCCCGGGTACACCTGATCAGGTTCTGGGGATGTATCCACTTTTAACCATTGGAAGACATCCAGCACTTCCTCCTCTGTAATCTGGACATTTTGCAAGATGTCACCGTCTATTTCCCTTCAATATTCTTTTCCACATTAAATACTGATGCAAAATATTCATTTAGTATCCCACCCCATTTTCTGTGGCTCCACAGAAAGGCCACCTTGCTGATCTTGGTGGAGACCTATTCTCACCCTCGTTACCCTTTTGTCCTTAATATATATGTAAAAACCCTTTGTTTTCTCCTTAATTCTATTTGCCCAAGCTATCTCATGTCACCTTTGCCTTCATGATTTTCATCTTAAGTACACTCATACTTCCTTTATACTCTTCTAAGGAGTCACTCGATGTATCCTGTCAATACCTGACATATGCTTCCTTCTTTTTCTTAACCAAACCCTCAATTTCTTTAGTCATCCAGCATTCCCTATACCTACCACCCTTCCATTTCACCCTGACAGGAATATACTTTCTCTGGATTCTTGTTATCTCATTTCTGAATGATTCCCATTTTCCAGCCGTCCCTTTACCTTCAAATATCTGCGTCCAATCAGCTTTCGAAAGTTCTTGAATAATGCCGTCAAAATTGGCCTTTCTCCAATTTAGAACTTCAACTTTTCGATCTGATCTATCCTTTTATAATCACATTTTAAACGAATAGAATTATGGTCGCTGGCCCCAAAGTGCTCCCCCATTGACACCTCAGTCACCTGCACGACATTGTTTCCCAAAAGTAGGTAATTTTTGCACCGTCTCTAGTAGGTGCATCCACATACTGAATCAGAAAATTGTCTTGTACGCACTTCAGAAATTTCTCTCCGTCTAAACCTTTAAGACTAAGGCAGTCCCAGTCGATGTTTGGAAAGTTAAAATCTCCAACCATAACTACCCTATTCTTGTTACAGATAGCTGGGATCTCCTTAAAAGTTTGTTCCTCAATTTCCCTCTGACTATTGGGGGGTCTATAATTCAATCCCAATAATGTGATCATCCCTTATTTCTCAATACCAACCAAATAACTTCCCTGGAAGTATTTCCAGTAATATCCTCCCTCAGCACAGCTGTAATGCTATCCCTTATCAAAAATGCCACTCCCTCTCCTCTCTTGCCTTCCCTTCTACTTTTACTGTCGCATTTGTATCCTGGATAAAGTCAGTCACTTGAGCGTGCAATTGAAACCGAGTCCCTGGCACTGTGGGGCAGCAGTGCTAAACCTTGAGCCACCTTGGCATCCCCAAAACGATATTGTAATGCTTTGGCTGGGAACCGAACGAGTTCCTCCCGCGTGTCGGGCGAGAAATCTACCACTAAACAATCACATGATTATGATGTGTACGGTGATGAGGGCTATGGATAGGTTCGACTGAAAGATACCTTTCATCTTGATCGATTCCCAGGCGGCACTGATTTAAGATAAGAGGCAGAAAGATTAGAGTAGATATGCAATAAAAGCTTATCATCCGGAGGGTGATTGAATCTGAAGCTTACCGTCTGAAAGTGTCACAAATGGAAAAGTCCACATAAAAATTAGAGGTGATCAGATGTGAATTTGTGATGCTCAGGTATACAAGGTTACATGATGAAACATGGGTAAAGGATAATCAAGTCTTCGTTTCTGGCAGCATCACGTACAAGTAGTTTGATGGCTTTTACTCCATTCGTGCATCACTCTTCTCCAGTCATCCCTGATGGTCCAGTGGTTTATATTCGAAGCTTAGACTGAAGAGGTCCTCGCCCGATTCACGATCATGGAAAGAGGGATTTTTGTTTCTGACAACGATAACAGCAAAAAGAGAGCATCAGTGACAGGAGTCCTTTCAATGCCGCGGATGGATTAATGGCACCGTGAACACCAGTGTCAATGTGCCAGCCTCTCAAAGAAGGAAAAGCTTTCTCGACAGTCCCGACACTTTTGACAGTTTACCCTTTATTCTCTTTGGATTCGCTTTCCAAAGCGTTTCTGAAGATTCACAAAGCTGAGACAGGGCTACTAATTCTGTTTCCTTGTCCTTCCTCGGAGTGGCCGTGATTGTGTAACAGGGATTGGGAAATGGAAACATGCCCACAAGCAACGTGTGCGACTATTTCAGATTTACCACCTATGATGTTGCTAGGATCTTGACTCTGATGTTCTCAACATTTACAGAAAGGATTCTCATTCCTGTCGATCAGGACTTCAAATATCATTTCAGATTCAGAATAGTAAAAACAAAATCCACGTGTAGGAATAACAAATGTGCACATTGCCCTCGAGTCAGGTAGGATTCGACCCCAAAATCCCCTGATCGAGGGTCATTCGCGTTGTCCATTGTGCCACTCGCTCTGCCCGCAGGCCAAGCGCGTATGCTCTAGGATCGTGATGTTAACACGGACATGAGCAACGGCAGTCATGTTTTCAAGAAGAACATAGATGGAAATGTGTTGCTAGAAAAGGGCAGCAGGTCAGGCAGCATCTATGGAACAGGAGAATCGACGTTTCGGGCATTAGCCCTTCTTCGGGAATGAGGAAAGTTGGTCCAGCAGGCTAAGATAAAAGATAGGGAGGAGGGACTTGGGGGAGGGGCGTCGGAAATGTGATAGGTGGAAAGAGGTCAAGGTGAGGGTGATAGGTCAGACTGGGGTGGGGGCGGAGAGGTCGGGAAGAAGATTGCAGGTTAGGAAGGCGGTGCTGAATTTGATGGATTTGACTGAGACAGGCTGGGGGGAGGGGAAATGAGGAAACTGGTGAAATCCGAGTTCATCCCTTGTGGTCGGAGGGTTCCTAGCCGGAAGATGAGGCGTTCTTCCTCCAACCGTCGTATCGCTGTGGTCTGACGATGGAGGAGTCCAAGGACCTGCATATCCTTGGTGGAGTGGGAGGGGGAATTGAAATGTTAAGCTTCAGGGTGGTTGGGTTGGTTGGTCCGGGTGTCCCAGAGGTGTTCTCTGAAACGCTCCGCAAGTCGGCGGCCTGTCTCCCCAATATAGAGGAGGCCACATCGGGTGCAAAGGATGCAATAGATGATATGTGTGGAGGTACAGGTGAATCTGTGGCGGATATGGAAGTTTCCTTTGGGGCCTTGGAGGGAGGTGAGGGGGGAGGTGTGGGCACAAGTCTTGCACCTCCTGCGGTTGCAGGGGAAGGTGCCGGGAGTGGAGGTTGGGTTGGTGGGGTGTGTGGATCTGACGAGGGAGTCACGGTGGGAGTGGTCTTTACGGAATGCTGATAGGGGAGGGGAGGGAAATATATCCTTGGTGGTGGGGTCCGTTTGGAGGTGGCGGAAATGACGGCGGATGATGCGCTGTACATGGAGGTTAGTGGGGTGGTAGGTGAGGACCAGTGGGGTTCTGTCCTGGTGGCGGTTGGAGGGGCGGGGTTCAAGGGCGGAGGATCGGGAAGTGGAAGAGATGCGGTGGAGGGCATCGTCGACCACGTCGGGGGGGACATTGCGGTCCTTGAAGAAGGAGGCCATCTGGGATGTGCGTTTTTGGAACTAGTCCTCCTGGGAGCAGATGCGGCGGAGTCGAAGGAATTGGGAGAATGGGATGGCGTTTTTACAGGGGGCAGGATGGGAGGAGGTGTAGTCCAGGTAGCTTTGGGAGTCCGTCGGTTTGTAGTAGATGTCCGTGTTGATTCGGTCGCCTGAGATAGAAATAGAAAGGTCGAGGAAGGGGAGGGAGGAATCTGAGACTGTCCAGGTGAATTTGAGGTCGGGGTGGAAGGTGTTGGTGAAGTGGATGAACTGTTCAACCTCCTCGTGGGAGCACGAGGCGGCGCCGATACAGTCATCGATGTAGCGGAGGAAAAGGTGGGGCGTGGTGCCAGTGTAGTTGCGGAAGATGGATTGTTCCACATATCCTACGAAGAGGCAGGCATAGCTGGGGCCCATGCAGGTGCCCATGGCTACTCCTTTCGTTTGGAGGAAGTGGGAGGATTGGAAAGAGAAGTTGTTCAGGGTGAGGACCAGTTCAGTCAGTCGAAGGAGTGTGTCAGTGGAAGGGTACTGGTCGGTACGGCGGTATGCCTTTCAAGAAGAACAACCAGGAATTACACTCATTGTGACTGCTTCATTCCAACGACCCCTACTTTGTGAATCGGCGACTTTCCCAATTTAAACGACATTTGTACCGATGAAGCTTCTATTTACCCTATGTCTGCTCAGGCATTCAAAGCTGCCACCATTGTTCTCAAAAAATTAAAATCCACATTCCTTATTTTCCTGGAAAACTTGAGGTAAACTCGAGCCGAATCGCATCGTCTATTCCATTTTAGTTTTTGGTGTTTAGATCCGTTTAGTTACCTGTACTAGATTGCAGGAAATTGAATAACACGAAACGTGCCAAAATCACTTCCGACATTTTAACGCAGTACAGAGACAGCCATATGGCTAAGGTCACATAGCGAAGACGGCATAGGTTTAGGGTAAGAGGGGAAAGATAAAAACAGAGTGCTGAGGGGCACCTTTTTCACGCATAGGATGGTACGTGCATAGAATAAGCTACCAGAAGAAGTGGCGGAAGCTGGTACAATTATGTATCTGGATGGGTATTCAATAGGAAGGGTTTAGAGTGATATGGGCTGCGTGCTGGCAGGTGAGACTTGATTGGGTTTTGGCTATCTGGTCGGCATGGACGGTTTGGACTGAAAGGTCTGTTTCCATGCTGTACATCCCTATGACTTAAACATTATTTCTTTTGTTCTCTGCGTAGATGCTTCTCCACGAGTACAAACTTTGCAGGATTTCTCTTTATAATTGAGACCTTTCCCTGGTATAGAAGCTCCCTCAATCCACAAATTCCTCTCCTGCTAAAATCTTTTCATTTCAGACCAAAGTAACTGAGTTTCCTTATCCGAAAGCCTGATGTCCCGATGCTCCCTTGTTCATTTCAATAGAAGCTGCTCTAAGTGAGGTGAGAGCTCCCAGCCTCGGTATTTCATACGCCTCAAACAATCAGGTAAATCTCTCCTTCTCACCGATTGCTTTGCTGGAACCACACCTGTCAGATCATCCACATCCCAGTTCCAGTTCGATTTTTGGGGCTGTGCCACTCAGTATCTATGATTCCTGCTCTGGGAACAGGGTTTTTTTTGATATTGCGCAGAAGAGGTTACTTGCTTTCTGAGGATTTTGTTGATATATAGAAATACATTTCCAAAAAATACCATGCACTGTCCACTGTTCCTTGGACGTTTTGCAGAATTCTGTCAAACACAGTCTTCGACAAACCTCTGCGGACATCAAAGTTAAAAATTAACCCCACTCTTAGTACGCACAACTCATTCACTGTTTGCAATTATTCCTGTTTTGCACGTGGTGAGCAGATGACAAAGAGCATAGAACATAGCTGTGCAGTACAGGTGCTTCAACCATCGATGTTGTACCGCCTTGTGGAACCACTCTGATGCCTATCTAACACACAATGTTCCATTCTCGTGCATATGGCTGTGCAATTACCTTTTAAATGCCCTTAAATTTAGCAAGTCCACGGCTTTTGCAGGCAGTGCATTCCACGCCACTCCTACTCACTGTGTAAGGAAACTACCTCTGAAATTTGACCGATATCTATCCCCCTTTTAAAAATCTATATCCCCTCGAGCTATCCATCCACACCCAAAGTAAAAGTCTTGGATTGCCCAACATATCTAAATCTCTATTTATCTTATATGTCTCAATTAAGTGGCCTCTCAACCTTTCTCTCTCGAACGAAAACAGCCTCAGGTCCCGGAGTCTTTCCTGTTAGGAACTTCCCTCTATACCAGGCAACATTCTTGTAAATCTCCTCCGAACACTTTCAAAAGCTTCAGCATCCTTCATACACAGCGTTCACCATAACAATACTCGAAATGTGGCAGCATGGAAGTTTGTAAAGCTGCAGCATAACTGCACAGCTCCCAACGTCATTCCCTCTACCAATGAGATCTAACACACTGTGTAACTTCATAACAAACTTGGGTGGCAACATTCAATGATCTATGGATCTGGACACCGAGATGTCTCTGCTCATCTACACTACGAATAATCTTACCAATAGCTCTGTACTCTGCATTCCTTTTTCTCCTTCCAAAGTGAAGTATCTCACCCCTTCCTGCATTAAACGCCATTTGCCACCTTTCAGCCCAGCTCTGCAGATTACCTATGTCTCTCTGCAACATTCATTCTTCGTCACTGTCCACAACTCTACCGATCTTTGTGTTATCCGCAAATTTACTATCGCATTATTTTTAACCCCACAGCGAGCTCCTTTATATAAAGAACAAACAACAGTCGACTCAAAACAGACCTTTGCCATATCCCACTAGTACAGAAACCCCAAACATGCACATTTCCCATGAACAACAACCTAACGACCTAAAGAGAGACCTCAGAAGAGCCAGGAAGTGACATGAGAAGTTGTTGTCGGATAGAATCAGGGTAAACCCTAAAGCTTTCTATAGCTATTTAAGGAATAAAAGAATGACAAGATTAAGTTTAGGGTCAATCAAAGATAGTAGTGGAACATTCTGTGTGGAGTCAGAGGAGATGGGGAAGCACTAAATGAATATTATTAAATAGTATTCACTATAGAAAACGACAAGGCTACGAGACTAGGTGTGATTGAGGTTCACAAGGAAGAGGTATTAGATATCCTGCAGAGTGGGTCGGATGGGTCTTATCCTAGAATACTCTGGGTAGCCAGGGAGGAGATTGCCGAGCGTTTGGCATTGATCTTTAAATCGTCATTGTCTACAGGAATAGTGCCAGAAGACTGGAGGATAGCAAATATGGTTCCGCTGTTCAAGAAGGGGAGTAAAGACAATCCTGGTAATTATAGACGAGTGAGCCTCACTTCAGTTGTTGGTAAAGTGTTGGAAAAGGTTATAAGAGATAGAATTTATAATCATCGAGAAAAGAATAATTTGATTAGGGATAGTCAGCATGGCTTTGTGAAGGGTAGGTCGTGCCTCACAAACCTCATTGAGTTACTTGAGAAGGTGACCAAACATGTCGATGAGAGTTAACCGGTTGATTTGGTGTATATGGATTTCAGCAAAGCGGTCGATAAGGTTCCCCACAGTAGGATATTGCACAAAATGCGAAGGAATGGGATTTTGGGAGATATAGCAGGTTGGCTCAGTAATTGGCTTGCTGAAAGAGACAGAGGGTGGTGATTGATGGGAAATGCTCATCCTGAAGTCCAGTTGCTAGTGGTGTACCGTAAGGGTCGGTGTTGTGTCCACTGCTGTTCGACACTTTTATAAACGACCTGGATGAGGGCGTATCAGGGTGGGTTCGTAATTTTGCAGATGTCACGAAAGTCGGTGGAATTGTGGATAGTGACGAAGGATGTTGTCGGTTACAGAGACATAGATAAGCTGCAGAGCTGGGCTGAGAGGTGGCAAATGGAGTTTAATGCGGACAAGTGTGAGGTGATTTACTTTAATCGGAGTAACCGGAATGCAAAGTACTGGGCTAATGGTAAGATTCCTGGTAGTGTTGATTAGCAGAGAGATTCGGTGTCCAGGTACACAGATCCTTGAAAGTCTACACCCAGGTTGACTGTGTTGTCAAGAAGGCATACAGTGTTTTAGCTTTTATTAACAGAGGGATCGAGTTCCGGAACCATGAGGTTATGCTGCAGCTGTACAAAACTCTGGTGCGGTCGTACTTGGAGTATTGTGTATAGTTCTGGTCATAGCATTATAAGAAGGATGTGGAAGCTTTGGAAGGGTGCAGTGAAGATTTACTCGGATGTTGCCTGGTATGAATGGAAGGTCTTATGGGGAAAGACTGAGGGACTTGAGGCTGTTTTGTTCAGAGAGAAGAAAGTTGAGAGATGACTTACTAGAGACAGAAAAGATATTCATAGGGTTAGATAAGTGGACAGAGAGAGCCTTTTTCAAAGAATGGTGACGGCGAGCACGAGGGGGCACAGCTTTAAATTGAGGGGTGATAGATATAGGACAGATGTCAGAGGTAGTTTCTTTACTCAGAGAGTAGTAAGGGTAGGGAATGCTTTGCCTGCAACGGTAGTAGATTCGCCAACTTTAAGTACATTTAAGTCGTCATTGGACATGCATATGGACGTTCATGGAGTAGTGTAGGTTATATGGGCTTCAGATTGGTATGACGGCGCAACATCGACGACCGAAGAGCCTGTATTGCGCTGTAATGTTCACTGTTCTAACCACCGTCGATCGAAGTGAGAAGCTGCGCCAGGTGAGGTCGTCGCTCGCAGTGTCGGAATTTCTCGTGCCTGTGTACCATCAGAGAAGGATCTTACATTCATTGAAAGCATCACTGGAGCCACATCCGTATACTCATCGCCATCGCCATTACATGTCGTATCTTTGGGGCTGCACCCTCAGTTTCTCTGATTCAGTGTCTGGCAACGGGGATCATAGGATTGTTTGCAGTATTGGGTGCTTCCTTGTTTGAGGAAATTGCTAAAGTAAACGATGTTAAGCGACATTGTTATTGAGAAATAAATTTCGTCAATACCGTGAACTATCTCCCGATCCTTTGAATTTTTTTAGAAATCTATCAAGCACAGTCTTCAACAAACTCACAGTGTGCTGAATCTTTAAATTCAGTGTCGTCATAGGCTGTGCAGATTGCGAGTTAGCACATCACAGTCACACATATCCCTTTTGTGCATGGATTGCACACGATCTGCCACTATCCGTATTTGGTTTTGCTTCGTGATTGTCCTTGAGGCACCGGGAGCCACGTTTGTGTTGTGGTTACCGCAAAATTAGTTCGAATATGAATTACGCATTTTTGATCCTGTTTCAATCAACGTAATATGTGCTGACCAAACGCTGGAAGGAATCAATCTTATTTTTTTTCACATGAAAATCTTCTTCAAGGTCATGATCTCGTTCCTTCAAACACACGTGGCTGCAATGCCCTCCACTTCATATTTCAGGTATCAACCCCCCCGCTTCTCGAAGGTTTCTCTCCCTCCCACAAAATCCAGCCCTTCTCCCGTTACACTGAGGCACTGCACAGTCTGACACTCAATTAAAACTCTTCATTCTGTGCTGCTGTAGTCACTGTTGTTAGGTGAACATGCCACAATTCCAACAACAGGACCTGCGAACCAGTCAATCCATTTGTGTGTTCCAGTTGTGAGATTAGTCATCATGTAGCTGCTTTTACTGACATGGCCCAAGGATTATTGGAGCAGCAGGCTCAGGACAATAACATAGTGCAGGATTGAAAAAAGATATTTTATTCGAAAAAGCCAGTTTCTGAGGATTTTTGCGTCATTTATTTGATTTGTTCATACCGCTTTGCCTGGATTATTGTGTCCAGTTCTGTAATTCACACTGTAGCAGGGACGTGATAGCACTGGAACATGTGCAGAATAGATTTAGCAGGATATTATCTGGTTAAAGATTTTCAGTTATGAAGAGAGGTTGGAAATACTGAGGTAGTTAGCCTTTGAGCTGAGGAGAATATAAGGAGACATGATTGAGATGTACAAAGTAAGGAGGGAAAAAGGCAGGGTCGACTGAAAGAAACCTTTGCTCTTGATCAATAACCAGGAGGCGTAGATTTAATGTAAGAAGAAGAAATGTTTAGTTAATATACATTAAATATATTATCAGTCAGCGTGTGGTTAAATCTGGATAGGTTGTAAGTTTCATGAGTCAGAAACGCACATTACCTGCAGCAGTATTCTGCTGTGAATTTGTGATGCTAAGACATACCAGGCGAAATAATAGAAAACAGGATGAGGACAGGAAGCGAATGTTTCTGACGGGTGTCACCCCATCGGCAATGCCAGCCACTGTTGGTCCAGAGTTCAGGATTAGCTGCTTTTGTAAGCCATAGACCTGGTTCAATTCCAGTTTTAAAAAATCCGGGGACTTGCTGTTCTGCGACAACAGCAAAAACAGAGTATCTCTGATGGGAGTCCTTCCAATGTCTCACATGAATTTATGACCCCATGGACATAAGAATAAATGTCCCAGCGTCTTAAAGAAGGGGATGGCGCCTCGCTATCTCTCTTCAATCGGAGATTTCACCCTTCATTCTCCTCTGATTCCGCTTCCCAAGGGGTTTATGAAGACTCTCAAAGCTGAGACTGGGTTATACGTTTTCTATCCTTGTAGTCCCAGGATATGCAGTTATTGAATCAGTGGGTTTGGGAAATGGAAACTTGTAAATGAGCAGCGCCTGGTATTATTTCAGCGTCACTTTCTATGATGACACTGGGGCATTGAATCTGATGTTCTCAGTGACATTTACTGAAGGGATTGTCCTTGTTCGACTTGACTCTGTGTGATGCAAGTCTGGGATGTTAACACGGACATGAGCAACGGTAGTCATCATTTCAAGAAGAGCAACCAGGAGGGATAATCACCGCGACTGCTTCACTCCAGTGTCCCTCACAACGTGAAGCGACGAGTTTTACAAAAAATAATATCTACCTGATGAATATTGCGCTCATCCTATGTCTGCTCAGCCATGCAATGGTGTCACCACTGGTCTGAAAAAAAAAATCAAATCCACTTTCATGATTTTCCTCGACAATTTGAGGCAAATTCGAGCCGAATAACATCATGTATCCCCGTTAACTTTCGGAGATTTAAATTACTCTAATGA
The DNA here is from genome assembly GCF_037043375.1 of Chiloscyllium plagiosum. Taxonomy (NCBI): domain Eukaryota; kingdom Metazoa; phylum Chordata; class Chondrichthyes; order Orectolobiformes; family Hemiscylliidae; genus Chiloscyllium; species Chiloscyllium plagiosum. The sequence continues at coordinate 83,008,811 of NW_028270175.1, forward strand.
CCTGTACGAGATTGCAGGCATTTGAATATGTGAAATGTGCTAAAAATCACTTCCTGCATTTTAACGCAGTGCGGAGACAGCCACATCACATTACCATTATTGCTCTCTGCACAGATGCTCCTCCACGCGTTTAGACTTTGCTGGAGTTTTCTTTATAACTGAAACATTTCCCTCAGACACATAAACCCCCAATCCACAAATATGTGTCCTGCTAAAACCTTTTCCCTTTCGGACCAAAATAATTGAGTTTCCTTTCCCCCCGGCTCCATACCAATCGAGACTGCTCCAGATGAGGTTGGAGCTCCCAGCATTTTCACGCGACTAGAACCCAGCAGGTACATTTCTCGCGCTCGCCGATTGCATCACTACAGCAAAAACTGCGCACTCGTCAATATGCTCAGTTCCAGCTGGAACTTCGGGGCTGCGCCACTCAGTTTCTCTGATTCCTGGTCTGCGAACTAGGATTTTTATATTTTGCGCAGGAGGGGTTACTTCATTTCGTGAAGTAACCGATGTTAAACTACACTGTTTTTGAGAAATACATTTCAATAATATCCTGCACTGTGCGCTGACACCTTTTGCAGAAATCTATCAATCTCAGTCTTCAACAATCTCAATGATGGATTATCCCCAACCTTGGCGGATATCGAAATTAAAGATTCAGCCCCTTCTGAGTTCCCACATCTCAGTCACCGTTTGCAAGTATTCCTGTTGTGCATATGGTGTTCATCTTGACATCTCCTTTCACACTGTCCTTATTGCCTTTCACATCGCGCTTTTGCATTAGTCACTGGTATCTTGCAGTGGTTATTGCTTTGAGTTGTCACAGCAGCACGATCATCTCGAATCTGAGTTTCGGTAACGGGCAATTATTTCCTGTTTCACTCCATGTAATACGTGCTTTATAAACACGGGAAGGAATCAATCACTTTTTGCATGAAGGTAGTCTGCACGTTGATGATTTTGTTCCTTCAATCACCCACGCTCTCACACCTCTGCCTTTCATTCATCAGGATTCAAACACATCCATTCCCGGAGATTTGTCTCCCTGCCACAATCATTAACCCTCCTTTACTTCCTTCCTCCCATTTCACGGAGGCACTGCACAATCTGACACTCACATTGGAACTGTTTAATCTGTACTGCTCCAGTCACTGTTGTTCGGTGAACGTGCCCTACTACCAACACCGGTACTTTCAAACCAGTCCATTCGTTTGGATGCCAGGATGTGAGATCAGTCTTCATCTTACATATTTAACTGACTGACACAATACATTATTGGAGCACCAGTCTTAGGAAAAGGACATAGAACAGAATTGACAAAAGAAACTGCATTGCAAAAGACTAGTTGCTATGGCTTTTTGGGGCATGCATTTTATTTGATCATTCGGTTGTAGTATTTGTGTACAGTTCCGTAACTGACATTTTGGCAGTGATGTGATAGCACTGGAAACACTGCAGAGTAAATTTGCCAGGATATTATCTTGTCGAAGTGATTCTTTGATAAGGAGAGATTGGACATACTGAGGTAGTTTTTCTTAGAGCAGACGAGATTGTGAGGAGATAAGATTGAGACATACAAAATAATGAGTGAAATCGGTAGGACAGACTGAAGGAAACGTATCTTCTTGATCAATCACCAGGGAGCCAAAATTTAATGTAAGTGATAGGAAGGTTTGAGTAGAGATGCAGTAAAACTTTTAACAGTCAGCTGGTGCATTAATCTGGAATGCACTGTTTGGAAGGGTTTGCAAAGCAGATACTCAAATATCCTTCAGAAGTATTCAAATGTCTTTGTGATGGAAAATGGGTTGAGGATGGTCAAGCCGTTGTTTCTGAAAAGGGAATTGACTGAAGGGATCCACGTTGCTGGCGACTTGGAACTCAATACTCATTTTGGCTTATGAATAATAAGTACAATTAGTTTGTAACTGTAATGCTGCTCTCCAGCCAGGTAGGAGACGAACCTATAATCTCCCAAGTCGTAGCCAGGTATGTGGTCCATTGCACCACTGACACCGTAGTGGAGTTTAGCTGATACACTGAAGGTGATGTGAACACGTAAATGAGCAAAAACGATCATGATTTCAAGAAGAACAATCAGTAAAGCTAATCATCACGACTGCTTCATTCATGCCCCCATTTTGGGAAGAGTTGAGTTTTGCAAAGGAAACACATCTGACCTGCTGAAGCTTACATTCACCCTATGTCTGCTCGGCCATTCAATGGTGTCAACGTTGACTTTAAAAAAAAATCACATCCTGTGTTCAGCAGGGGAGGAGAGAAAAGGAGAGTCTCGTGGGGAGAGAGAGAATGCGTGTGGCAGGGCAGTAGAGAGAGTGAGAGTGTGGCAGTGGTTGAGAGACAGGGAGCAGAGAGAGAGTAATGCAAGGTAGAACAGAGAGTACGGCAGGGGAGAAGAGGGGGATTGTGAGAGAGATTGACGGTGAGGAAAGAGCGAGAGTGAGAGTGACAATGTGGGGGAGAAGAGAGACAGTGAGAGAGTGGGGCAGTTGAGGAGAGGGATCGAAGCAATGTTGCATAAGAGGAGGAGAGAGAATATGTGTGGCAGGAGAAGAGATAAAGCGTTAGAAAGAGGCAGAGTGGCAGGGCAAGAGAGAGACTGGCAGGTGAGGAGAGAGACAATGAGAGAATTTGGCCGGACAGGAGAGAGAGGGTGTGGGGAAGGGCCGGGGAGATAGAGAGGTTGCGTGTCAGGTCTGTGACGGCGAAACAGAGGCTGGCAGGGGAGTAGAGAGAGACGGGAGAATTGTGTGACAGTGAGTAAGAGAGAGGCCGGGGTGACGGGAGAGGGAGAAAATGTGTGAGGCAGGGGAGTAGAGAGGGGAAAGAGAGTGCTTGTGGCCAGGAAGGAGGGACAGAGGTGCGGAGGAAAGGAAGGGAGTGTGTATCGGCGGACGAGGGATTGAGAGCGCGTTGCAGGTGAGGAAAGATTGCGAGAGCGGCAGGGGAGGAGAGAGTATGGGGAGAGCGACAGTGGCAGTGGAGCAGCGAGAGAGTGGCAGTTGTGGTGAAACAATGAAAGTTGCGGGGAGGAGAGAGAGAGTGTATGGCAGGGAATGAGAGTCAGAGGGAGTACGTGGCAGGGGAGGAGAGAAACAGATAGTGTGGCAAGGGAGGAGACAGATTGTACGTGGCGGGGAAGGAGAAAGAGCGTCTGGCTGGAAGAAAACAGAGAGTTCGTGAGGCAGGGGAGCACAGAGGGTGAGAGTGTGTGGCAAAGGAAGAGAGACTGAGATAGAATGTTCAGCAGGGAAGCAGAGAGAGTAATGCAGGGGAGAACAGAAAGACAGTGTATGACAGGGAAGAAGAGGGAGATAGTGTGAGAGAGTGACGGGGAGGAAATAGTGAGAATCAGAATGTGGGTAAGGGACAGTGAGAGAGTGGGGCAGAATTTATATTACAGAAGATAAGGAGAGAGAATGTGTGTGGCAGGAGAAGAGAGAAAGGGCGAGAAAGACAGAGCGGCGGGGTGGACAGGGACTGACAGGTGAGGAGAGAGATAGTTCGAGAATTTGGCTGGGGAGGAGAGAGATGTTTGTGGCATTTGATGAGACAGAGAGGGCTGTGTGGAAGTACCTGGGAGAGGTAGAGGGTGTGTGGCAGGGCAGTGGAGGAGAGAGAGAGGATCGCAAGGGAGGAGAGAGAGTGAAAGTGTATGCCAGGGGATGAGAGAGAGACCGGGGTGAAGGGAGACAGAGAAAGCGAATGTGGCAGGGGAGGAGAGAGAGAGAGAGAGAGAGACGGCCATAGATGTGGCGGAGGGGAGACAGACAGAATGTGAGTGCGTGTGGCAGGGGACGACAGAGTGGGAAAGATGGCACTTGTGGCTGGGGAGGAGGGAGAGAGCAGACAGGAGAGGAGGGTGTGTGTGGCGGTAGGGGAGAGAGAGTATGTGACAGGTGAGGAAGATGAAGATAGCAGCAGAGAATGGGAGAGAGATTGGACAGGAGGGGGAAAGCTTGGCAATGGAGGAGAGGGTGCGGCAGGAGAGGAGATAAGTAGAGTGTGTGGCCAGTGAGGAGAGATGGCGGTGAAGACTGAATGTGGCAGGGAAGGAGAGAAAAAGATTGGCGGGGCTGAGAGACAGGTGGCGTTGCAGGGTGGGAGAGGGAGAGTGTACGGCAGTGGAGGAGAGAGAGAGTGTTTGGCACGGAAGGAGAACGCTCGTGTAGTGTGGAGGAGAGACGGAGGGGTGTGGCAAGGAGGAGAGAGGGAGTTAGGGCCTGTGTGAAAGAATGTGTGGCAGGGAAGCAGAGAAAAACAGAATGTGAGTCAGTGTGACATTGGATGAGAGAGTGAGAAAATGTGTAGCAGGTGAGGAGAGAGAGAGAAAGTGTGAGGCAGGGTTGGAGAGAGATAGTGTGCGGCAAAGGAAAAGAGTGGTAGCATGGAAGTGGAGGACCAAGAAAGAATGTATGGCGGGGAGGAGAGAGAGAGAGAGAGAGAGACAGAGAAAGCAAGTGATTGTGAGAGTGACTTTTTTTCCTCTTGACTAAAGATTCAACGTCCTTAGTAAAGTGCGCACCTGCCTCCAAATCCTAGAACTGGCGGGTTCAATCCCCAGTACCAAATTTAATGTGGCCTCGCCCCTTGTTGGCTTGTCTGTTTACAGTGTCAGGAAACACTCCTGCACTCTTTGGACAAAAAATGATCCATGTAAAGTACTTGAACGATAGTATTCCCCAATATTTGGAAAATTAAAGACCCCATAACAACTGGGCTGTCACTCTCGCTCCTACTGAGGATCGTCTTTGCTGTCTCAACCTCTACATCTCTTGAACTAGTTAGAGGTCGACAGAAAAATCCCAACACGGTAACCTCTCCGTTCCTGTTTCTACTCTCAGACCATACTATCTCAATAAACGAGTCCTCAAACGTCCTTTCTCCTACTGTGATACATTTCATGACGAACAGTGCTTCACCACCCCCTGTTGTACCAGTTTATCTGTCCTTACTGAAACAGCTACATCTTAGAACATACAACAACCATTCCTCGCGCTGCTCTACCCATGTCTCTGAAATGGCCATAACATCGAAATCGCACATAGCAAATTATGCTGCAACTCCACACACCTTATTGCGATGCTCCTAGCATTGAAGTAGACACAGTCCAAACCAACTGTTTGCTTGCCGGTGACTTCTTGCCACCTTAAAATCATCGTTTCGACATCAATACTCTCAACCTCCTGTGTTCTTCAAGTAGAATTTGGGTTCCCATCCGCTTGCTGAATTAGGTTAAACCCACCCGAAGGGCATGAGTAAATCTCCCCAGTCCCACCCCATTTTATTAATACTCGTCTGGTTCCAGTGAAGACCATCCTGTTTGTACAGGTCCCACCTAATCTAAGAAGGAGCCGCAATTATCTAGGAAACCAAAAACCTGCCTCCTGCACCATCCCTATTACCACGTGTTCAAGTCCTCTCTCTCCCATTTCCTCGCCTCTTGCGCACATGGCAGGGCTACACGCCAGAGAAAACAACTGCTTGCTCCAGCTTTAAACGTCCACCCCAGCTGCCTGACTTGCTGCCTTGGATCACATTTCTCTTCCGACCCATGTTGTTGGTGCCTATGTTGACGACGACATGGGCCAGCTCCACCTCCCCATCAAGGATCCCGAAAACTGTTGATAATTATCTCTCACTGTGGTTTATTTGGTGTTATCACATGCACTGTCTCATGTGTCCCTGGGTCTGGCAGGCCTTACTATGAGCTGGGAGGATCATAGGTCGTCCTGACAGCTGTCACACTGATACTTAGAGGATGGGTAGGCCATACTGTGAACCTGTAGGTTGGTCGGCTGTTGTGAAATCTGAAGGGCGGTCGACCACCCTGATGCTAGCCACCCCGAGACCCAGAAAATGTGTAGGCTGTTTTCATTATCGTTCCGAGAAGGTGTGATGGGGTGGGGGGGGGGGGGGACTGTTCTAATGGTGTTCGGAAGGTGTGTCAGGGCAGCCAAGAGCCAGAAGAACTGTAGGGGCTGTTTGAGATCCTGAAGACTTGTGGGCTGCCCTGCACGCTGTCGTCCCAGGGATAGGGGACGGGCTGTCCCAGAAGAGCCCAGATGGTGTTTCATCTATTCCACGAGCCAGATTGCTCATCGGGGTAGACAATAGACAATAGGTGCAGGAGTAGCCAATTCTGCCCTTCGAGCCAGCACCACCATTCATTATGATCAAGGCTGATCATCCTCAATCAGTATCGTGTCCCTGCCTTATCTCCATACCCTTCGGTTACACTATCCTGAAGAGCTCTGTCCGACTGTTTCTTGAAATTATCCAGAGACTTGACCTCCACAGCCTTCTAGGGCACAGCATTCCGTTCACTAAGCACTCTCTGAGTGAAGACGTTTCTCCTCAACTCTGTTCTAAGTGGCCTACACCTTGTTTGTAAACGGTGTCCTCTGGTTCGGGACTCACCCATCAGCGGAAACATGCTTCCTGCCTCCATATTGTCCAATCCTTTAATAATCTTATACGCCTCAATCAGTTCCCCTCTCAGTCTTTTAAACTAAAACGTATACAAGCCCAGTGCCTCCGATCTTTCAGCGTAAGATAGTACTGCCATTCCGGGAATTGACTTCGTGATCCTACGCTGCACTCACTCAATAGCCAGAATGTTGGTCCTCAAACGTGGAGACCAAAACTGCGCACAATATTCCAGGTGCGGTCTCAACAGGACCCTGTACAGCTGCAGAAGGACCTCTTTGCTTCTATACTCAGTTGCTCTTGTTATGAATACCAGCATGCTATGAGCCTTCTTCACTGCTTGCTGTACCTGCATGCTTGCTTTCATTGACTGATGTAAAAGAACACCGAGATCTCGTTTTATTGCCTCTTAACATAACTTGACTATGTAGGTAGTTAGCTGCCTTTCTGTTCTTGCTACCAAAGTGGATAACCACCCATTTACCGACATTAAACTGCATCTGCCATGCATCCGATCAGCCTGTCCAGGTCACCCTGTATTCTCCTAACATCCTCCTCATATTTCATACTGCCTTCAAGCTTTGTGTCATCATCAAATTTACTAATATTACATTTAATACCTGCATCTACATAATTAATGGGCGCCTGCCATTCCGAAAGGGAGATGTTTATCACTGCACTTTGTTTCCTGTCAGCCAAACAATTTTCAATCCATGTCAGTATTTTGCCCTTAATAACGTGTGCCATAATTTTGCTCACTCACCTCATTTCTGAGTCTTTATCAAAGACTTTCTGAAAGACCAGTTATACTACATCCACCGGATTTCCCTTGTCCATCTTCAGAGTTACATCCTTTAAAAATTCCAGAAGATTAGTCAAGCACGACTTCCCCTTCAGAAATCCATGCTGACTCTGACCTATCCTGTTACTGCTATCCAGGTGTGTCGTAATTTAGTCCTTTGTAGTTGACTCCAGCATTTTTCCGACCACTGAGGTCAGAATAACTGGTCTATAATTATCTGTTTTCTCTCTTCCTCCTTTCTTAAAAAAAGTGGGGCAATATTAGCCACCCTCCTATCTGCAGGAACTGATCGTGAATATATAGAACATTGGTAAATGATCATCAATACGTCCACGATTTCTAGAGCCACCTACTTTAATACCCTGGCCATCAGATCCCGAGAACTTATCAGACTTCAGACTTAACAGTATCTCCAACACCATTTCCTGCCTAATATAAATTCCCTTCAGTTCTGGTCCTTCAGCCACTATTACATCTGGGAGATTGCTCCTGTCTTACCCAGTGAAGACAGATTTAAAGTACCAATTCAACTCTTCTGCCATTTCTTTGTTGCCCACAATAAATTCACCCGTTTCTGTCTTCAAGGGCCCAATTGTAGTCTTAACCATTTCTTTTTTTTTGCACATACCTAAAAAAAAGCCTTTATTATCCTCCTTTATACTTTTGGCAAGTTTACTATCGTACCTTTTTCGTTATTCTCTGTTGTTCGTTAAAATCTTTCCAGTCCTCCGATTTCCCACTCATCTTTGCTATGTTATACTTTTTCCCTTTTCTCTTTATATGGTCCTTAACTTCCCTCGTCAGTCATAGCCACCTCGCCTCCCCTTAGGATCTTTATTCCTTTTTGGAATGAACTTACCCTGCATTTTCTGCATTATACCCAGAAATGTCTGGCATTGTTGTCCAACTGCCGTCCCTGCGACGGTATTGCACCTGTGAACTTTGACCAGCATCTCCCTCATAGTTCCATAGTTCTCCTTATTCAACTGAAATATTGTCACTTGCGAATCTACCCTCTCCCTTTCAAACTGCTGATTAAAGCTTATTGTATTGTGGTCAATACTTCCTAATGGCTCTTTTACTTCGAGGTCCATGATCAAATCCGTTTCGTTGCACAACACCAGATCCAGAATTATTTTCTCCCTGGTAGGCTCCAGCACAAGCTGTTCTAAGAATACATCTCGGAGGCACTCCACAAACTCCCTTTCTTGGGGTCCAGTACCATCCTGATTCTCCTAGTCCACCTGCATGTCGAAATGCCCCATAACAACTGCAGTAATATCTTTGCGACAGGCCAATTCCAGTTCCTTATCCAACATTCACACTACATCCAGACTACTGTTTGCGGGCCTGTTGATACTTCCCATAAGTGTTTTTCTACCCTTAGAATTTCTCAGCTCTATCCATACTGACTCTACATCCTCTGATTCTAGGTCCCCCCGCGTAACAGGGACGCCCCACCCCTCTGCCAGTCAGTCTGTCCTTATGATAACACGTATAGCCTTGAATATGCATTTCCCAGTCGCTGTCCAAATGAAGTCACGTCTCAGTTATTCGCACAACGTCGGAATTCCAATTTCCAAATGAGCCTCACGCTCATCCACCTTATTTCAAATGCTTCGAGCATTCAAATATACTATTTTTAATTTAATACTCCCCTCAACCTTCCTATCAATCCCTATTTCACTTGATCTGATGGCATGATCCTTTCTTGAGTTTTCTGTTTCATTGATTCCGTTGTCTTTCTCAACTTCTCTTGCTCTAACTTTCCCTTGAATTTCCTTTGTAAACTTCCAGTTTGTTCCCCCCCACCCCCGCCCACCCAACACCGCTGATTAGTATAAAGCAGCTGTTTAGCAGTGGGAAACTTACCTGTCAGAATGCTTGTCCCCGACCTATTAAGGTACAACCCGTCCCTCTTGTATAATTTATTCTTACCGCTACACATACCCCAGTGATCCAAGAAATTTAATCCTTACTTCCTGCCCCAGTTCCCCAGCTACACACTGAAGTCTAATATCTCCCTGATCCTGTTCTCTCCAGCCCGAGGAACTGGAAGCAAGCTACAGATAACCACCCGGCATGCCCTACTTTTCAGCATTATTCCGAGTTCTCCGAAGTCCCGCTGTAGAATGCCCCTCCTCATCTTCCCGAAGTCATTTGTACCCATATGCACTACCACGTTCGGGTCTTTCACCTTCGCCATTGAGGATTTCCTGCACCCTGTCTGCGACGTCCTTAATCCTGGCACCGAGAAGGCAACACACCATCCTCAAATCCCACCTGTTGCCGCTGAAACCCCTTTCTGACCCTCTCACAAAGGAGTCTCCCATAACCACGGCTTTATGTAATGTCTGACTCCTCGGGTCTGCCTCCACGCCAATTTTTGATTGGCAGATCTGACCGCCTCTCGGGCTGGCAGTGCTGTCTGTCTCTACAATTTCCAGGAGATCCAACCTGTTCCTGACAGGCATTTCCCCCGGAGTGTCTTGCACTTGTCTTATCTCTGCCTTCCTCATCGCCTTCTCCCTTCTGATATGCTCGGTGTAATAACATTGCTGAAGGTCCTGTCCAGAAAGATCTCGTTCTCTCGGATGAGCCTGGAGTTATCTCGTTCTTTCCTCAGTGCTGCATTATGCTCTGTTAATAGTTGAACGTGTACACATTTTCCCCTGTCATACGAGAACGCTGCACCAGAGTCCCTGACCTCCGACATCATGCACGCAGTACAATGAATTAGCTTGGCAGTCATGTCTTCACCCTCTTCAACTGTGGCGTAAACACTTCTCTCAACGTTTTTGTCAAAGACTCCTGAGCCAAAGCCTCGCTCTTTTCTCAACAGAAATTTCCCTTCACCCCCCGTGTTGTGTTGCGAGTCTGTGTACTTTTAATTTAGGTTAGAGGAGAAGGGTGGGAGGGAGGTCCTACTGTGTCGGACCTGGGGCCGAGAATAAACCTACTTAAATAACACTCACCCAACTTCCCAACAACCTCTGCGCTCCGACTTCACTTCCGCCCAGCTTCCTCTGCTCTCTGCTGCAAAAAGACCACTGGTTTCTAGGTAAGTACTTAGGTAGGTGAGATCCCAACCGTACTTCGTTGCTGAAATTGTTCGGTCGGCGGGTAGGCCGACCTCAGCTCTGTTACCCCACGCGGGTACCGGGTTGGATGTCCTAGAGGTGGTCGGAAGGTGCTGAGGGCGATTAGGCACGCCGGAAGGCGGGTAGACCGTGCTGAGCGCTGTCACCTCGGGCAAGTACTGGCATGGGCTGGTAGTTGAAAGTTGCGACAGGGCGGACCGAAGACTGGAAGGGGCATGGGGTGGATTGAGACCAGGAAGATGCGTAGGGGCGAGCTGCTTAGAGGGAAGGTGGGAGGGATGTTTGGCGGCCTTTCTGGGGTTTTTGGGTGTCTGTATTTATGCACTTTTCCTCACGTGATTGGACTGTCTTATATATACAAATGTCATTGTTACTGTTTGTAATGATTGAAACTGGGATTTGAGGTTTGTCCTCATTTCCCTGAAAACCGGTTGAATATCATGTTTTTGGGCTTCGCTTTGGCGTTCCACTCCTTTGTAAAATTGTTGTTTCTCTGTATACAACTGTAAGTGATACTTGCTCTGTAAATTGTAAATTGTTCAATAAAATTAAAAACAACATAAACAGGAGATTCAGAGTCTCCTCAGTTTAGGGGATTGACGCTGTGCTGGCTGGACTACAGTCAGTGTGTTACGGTTGCGGTTGGTTTATGCTTTTTGGGGGGTGGTGGGGTGGAAACTTAATACTTGAACTGGTTGAATTATTTAGCCAGCTTTATTAACTCGTATTCCTTTATTGAGGACTGATTTCTAAACTTTTGATGCACACCGTGTGTTTCAGGCGCAACTCAGACCTCATTGGGGATTGTTATCTAACTCTTTGATTACAGTGTGTGTGTTACTCTTTTCTCTGGACTGTCTTTTATTTGCAAATGTCATTGTTACTGTTTTGTAATGATTGAAACTGGGATTTGAGGTTCCTCATTTCCCTGAAAACTGGTTGTACTGTAGGATTTGGGGCCTTACTTTGCTGCTCCTATCCCTTGAAAAATTGCTGTTTCTCTGTATACAGTTGTTAATGTTAACTGTTTTGTAAACTCTGAATTGTTTAACAAAGTTTTTTCAAAAAACACCATATTCAGGGGTTCTGCTCATTCCACCAAACCAGCTTCTTCCAGCTGGGTCAGTGTCATGTACGATGTGAGCATAGATGTGGTGTGAATTGATAACAGGTTATTGTCCTTTGTGGAAGGCGATAATATTTAATTCAGTATAACAGGGGGAGTATTTAATATAGGGGACTAGAGTGAGACTTATGCTGAGGGGGCAGAGAATGTAATTAATAGAGTAATAGAGAAACATCAAAATAGAGTATCATGAGGAATGTGTTGAATACCGTAGAACTGGGCGACGTTAACTGCAGGGGAACGGTGTGGGTCAAATAGAGCGTGGGTAGGATTAAATGGAGAAAAGTAGGGAGAGGCCTAATTCGAGAGCAATGGGGTGAAGGTTGAATGGAGATATTGTTTAAGATTGTCATGTGTGCGGTTTATATCGAGTGGGTTCTTTGACAACAATTATGAGAAGAATAAATGGGAAGTAATAGGAACAGGGTTTCATCAAGATTAACAGGGAGAGGTTTGAATACAGTGGAAGACAGAGATAATTAAATACGGGAGTTCCGATTATACAGATAATTGTCGGATGAAGTACAGAGTAATGGTGGACGACTAACTACGAATCAATGGAGACTAGATAGAGTAAACAGCAGTGGATAAGACGTGTGAAAAAAAAATGCAGCTTAAATACGTGGGTTGAGGGAGAGAGTGAAATGCAGAGTAATAGGGCGTGAATAAAACATTGGAGAAAACAGTGGATGACAGGGAGGGATATAGAGATAATTAAATGCTGCGAAATAGGGAAGAGATGACAATTACTGAAATGAGGATCCAGTTTCAGTATGTGTCGTGCTAGGGGATTGGGGATGAGCGACCAATAAATGATGTCATTCATTCAAATTTTCAAACCACAGAATTGAGCTTGAACTCTCATTCCGTCCATCACAATAGCTAGTTGCATCCATTTTGCGCTACATCCCAGGATTACCTCTCTCCACCTCACTGACTGCTCACTTCGTCCCTATCCAGTTGTCGTCTAAGTTCGCACTCGCCCACGCTCTTCACATCTTCATTTTCCCTCCTGTATCCGCTGTTTCACGTAGAGCAGTGTGGACTGATGTTGTGCCATTCCGCTGTGCTTGTTCTCAAATTGCAATGGATGAATCGCCTTCAAGTGTTCCTCTTTCCCATCTCAAGATTGTCTCCTCGACTGCTTCTGTACCAGGCTGAAAAGGGGGCTTTCTTTTATTCATTCATGGGATGAAAGTGTTGCTGGCCAGCGCAAGCATTTACTGCCCACCTAATTAACTCTCTCATTCACATTGTTGTAAGTGTGGAGTCGCAAGTCGCCCTGGCCAGAGAAGGACAACAGTTTCCCTTTCAAAAGGGGACAGAACCAACAGTCGGCATTGGATTTGTGATTATCATTGACACTTTATTTCCAGACTTGTACTGAGGCCAAATTCCACAGTGATATTTGTACCCCGGAACGTTAGCTGGATCTCTTCATTAACAGTCCAGCGGTAATTTCACAAGGTCATTGCCTCTCCCTGCTGAATTGCTTTCTTCTGGGTAACAGGCTGGAGAAGGGACTGAATAAAAACAAAAGTAACTGCTGGAAATCAGAAATAAAAATCAGATACTGCTGTGAAAATCCAACACGTCTGGCAGCAACTTCGGAGAGAAATCTAAGCTGAATGGTTCCTTTAACAGTGATCAGGTTGGAGAAGGAACTGAATAGCGTCCACCGCTCCCAGTGTTGTTGGGTGTCTCATTGCGAACAATACACTCATTCAATCATTGAATACTAATCAATGCATTGACAATTGAATTAAAAAGAAAATCCCTCAGTGAAATTGTCAACTCTCTGTTATAATGTTGAGTAGTATTTCAGTGGTTCCTTTGAAATAAGGGCTGCTTGCAGTATTCAAAAAAATCAGCTATTCACTATCAATTAGTAGGATATATCTGGGTGCCTTTTACACCGGTAACCAGTGAAACTGACAGACTATTGGCAGATATCGTAGGGAGTGACAAAGTTCTAATATGGTTGGTATAGCGAGATAATATAGGTAAACTGCCCCAATCCTGAATAGGACATTATAACATCAAGACTTGGAAATGTACGGTTTTTGGAAAGTGACTGGGTAGATTGGGCAGGCGTGTAAAAAGCCATATGATAGTCAGTTAGAGTGCAAAGGGAAGGGAAATGTTGCTTAGCGTACAGAATTCACTGTTACAACCACAGTAGAGGGTAGGAAATCTGATTTGAACTCTTTAAGAGCAAATGATTAGTAACTCGATAAAACTGAGCTCTGGCCACTTCTGAACACCACATTTTAGGATGTCCATACCGTGGATATTCTATGAGAGGAGATTAAGAGCTGTCGGGGCATGATAAAAGGCTATTCAGCCCCTCAAACCTGTTCTGCCACGCGGTGGCTTATTTGTACTCTAATTTCAAACTCCTACACTTCGACCTATTCCCTTAATACCTGTGCTGAACAAAAATACATCTATCTCAGATTTCAAACGAACAACTGATCCAGCAATCATGCCATTTGTGCCAGAGAGTGACAAACATCAACCAGCTTTTCTATGTGGGAGTGCTTCCGAACACGTCTCCTGAACATATTGGCCTGAATTCTCCGACAAAGTCCCTTTGCTCCAGAATCCCCAAACAGTGAAATTAGGTTATCTTTATGCACTTTGTCTCTTAATTTCAAGCGAAAGAGAAAGGAAGCCTGATTTTTACAGTCTCTCCTCATAACTAAATCACGAAAGTCCAAGTTCTTGCCAATCCGCACTGTACTCCCACCAAGGTTAATACATCCTTTCTGAGATGTGCTGCCTGACTCTGCTCACAATAATTCAAGCGATATCTAAAATGTGATTTCTATAACTGCAGCATGATGTCTGTGGTCATATATGGGAATAGACGTTCACTGTTAAGGACAACATTTATTGCCCATTCCAGAGAGCACCTAACAATCAACCATGTTGCTGTGTGTCTGGAGTCACATATAGGTCAGATCGGCGAAGGATGGCAGCTTCCTTTCCGACAGCACATTATTCTTCTGGAAATTACCGAGACAAAATAATGAATCAGTGGGTTGACCACTTCCCTATGAACATTGACACTATCCCCTGTAATCTTACTTTTCATTTGATCTGAATCACTTGCTTAATTAGTGGGCCTCATTTAACAAGAATAGTGAGACGAGGTTTATCTTTAAAATACAAGATAAATAGATATACAACTTTACAAAATCCGTCTTTCCCCGAATGACCTTACAGTTCTGAAATGTATATGCTCATTCACTATTTATAATCCTCGACTACAGCTCATCAAACTAGAATTGAGTCTGTTCTTCCTACTTCCAAGGTTTCTGCTTCTTTGCCCTGATGTTTTCTGAAGTGCATCTGGAACGTCTCTGACTTGAGTGGCTTTTTTTAACCTTTGAGGTGGAGATGCTAGTATTGGACTTGTGTGGAGAATGTCAGAAGATGCATGAAACCAGCCAGTGGTGCTTTTGCCTGAAACGTCGATTTTCCTGTTCCTCCGCTGCCGTGTGACCTGCTATACTTTTCCAGCAGCACTGTAATCTTGATCAGATTATCGCTGTTTGGCTTTATTTGAAACCATAAGCTTTAAAGTGAATTCCGACGTTCTTTTAGCAAGTTATCCAGAACATGTCTGACTTCTTTGGCGTATCGTTTGGTGCAACGATGTATTCAGCTTAACTTAAATTCTGTTTCTATCTCAGGACAGGTGTTACATAAGACAGTACTGAATACTTTAATTTCTCCTCTTCAATTGTCCATATTAAAACAAATTTCTTCCTGGATCAATATCTTAGCTGCACTGTTTCATGAACCGCAGTTCAATACAATCAATCAAGATAAGGGGTTTGCGTACGTGGGCTGGCCCCACCGTCACGACCACCGATCCGATGAGTCCTGTTCCATTTCCACTAGCTGCTTCCGGAGACGTCACTGATGCAATCTTCCTCCACCGTCACCCCACAAGGAATGAAGACAAAGATGAAAGTGAGACAAAAGAGAAGAAAAACGATGCGACTGGACCGGTGATCAAAATCTAATATGCTCAGAAGGCTCGACGCTGTCTAAACTGCAAATGCCTGCCACATTAAAACAAAGGAAGGTGACGTGGGGGGTTGACCAGTACTAGAGTGTTTCTGCTGTGAAGTGAGACGAGAGACTCTGGGATTCGTTTCAGTCAAATCCACCTCCAGTAAGTCGGTGTTACTCCCTCCTGCTGGCCATCAAGGGAACGTGTAATCTGCACATTAAACCGTTGCTCCCAGCAAACATGGATCATCTTGAAAGGAAATACGCAGTTTGGACAAAGTTGCAGCCTCGCTTTGCGTCTCCATGAAACTTGTGGGAAACTTTCAATGTGAGCGACAAAAGTTTAACTATCCTTAAAGACTTTCTCAAGGTGATAGAGAAACGTGGAGAACTGCCAACACTCCAGAAAAGCGTGCACAATCTACGCCTGCTGCAGACAATCTGATTTGGTGTCATAGAGGACTTTAAGGCGGTTAAGAGCCAGCAAGACCTCAGAAGCTCCACACCGTGGAGCAGGATAAACCGTGCTCCCTCTTGCTTTTCCAGAAGGTGTATATGGAGAGCTCTGTGTTCAGAGACTGAAGGCAGAAGACCGCTCTGTAACGTTATCTCAGTCGGACATGCTGAGGATTAGCAAATTATATTATACCGAACTATTTACAAATTATTTTATGACATGAAGCCCACAGACTGCACAGCCTCCTAGTCATTCCTCCCAACCATGTCGGTCTAAGATGACAGCACCCAGGAGAGGCTGCACTAACAGTTTACTCGAGTTGAGCTGACAAAGGCCCTCGATTCGTCAGAAAAGAATAGGACTACTGGAAGTGACGGATTACCAGCCAATTTATATTCTGATTCTGTGAGACTTGATTGGCCAACATCTGATGGAAATGGACAGCAATACGCTTCTGAAAGGTAGTCTTTGTAAATTCATGAGGACCGGTATCATTCCGCTTCATCTACAATCAGAAAAAGGAGAGGGATGACTGACGACCAATTTCCTTGCTGAATGTAAATTGAAACGTCCGGACTAAATTCATCACCAACCGGGTCAGTTCTGCATTGAGCCCAGTGTTTCACTCTGAACAAAGGTGATCTGTACTAGCAGCACGATTCATGAAAGCCTCTCACTTCTCAGGAATGTAGTCGCTTACGTGCAGGGGACTGAGAAGCCTATCTCACCAGTCCCGACCAGGTAAATGTTATTGACAGGGTCTCACACACATAAATGTTGGATGTTCTTTTCAACCTGCGCTCTTAGAAGGGAATTCACAAATGAATGCGACTGCTCTAAACAATATTATTAGTGCAGCGTTAATCAGTGGTTGGGAATCAGAAAGCTTCCTGATGAGATCTATAATCCGACAGGGATTTCACTCTCACTTTTCCTCTCTGATTGTTGACCTGGATGCATCTGAATACTTGTTGAAAATCATTCAAGTGTTTCTTCCTCTTTGGCGACAGTCTATCCACTGAGAACTTAATTAGTTAGGTTCCTCAGTCGATCGTTGTTCAACTGTAATTTCTTTCGTTACTTAGATTCAGGGCCCAGATTCTTACTGAAATTCTTCATTTTGCATTTTAATGAACATTTGAAGCACTTTATGATCACTCTTCCCCATTTCAATAATATTGAGCTGTGTCCGTATTTTGTGAAGAAAGTATATGAACTTTCTGCATGCTTACATCTGTGCTCTTATATTAATTCAAACCTGTGAGATGTAATAATCTCGTCCTTTTTCTGTGTTAGTTCAGTCCAAGTGCCTCTATCATCAATTAATAAAAAAAGACAAGTGAGATTTGGACAATAACTGTGTCACATAATGTGTACACTATTGAGTATATTCCGAAAATTAAAAAGGGGTGTTCCATGAAGAACTCTGTCCCTGAAACCGTGAGGCATGTGTGCGACTTTTTTTTTTTCATTCCAAGCATTAGGATTATGAAGCAGAAGTTTGTTATGGATCCAGATCGCGTTCTTGTTGCTTTTCTCCTGTCACTTTCAGATTGTCTCCTTCCACCCAAACTCATTACCCTTCATTTACTTCCAAACTGAGATTGATGCTATTTTCCCAATCCTCAGACTGTTTTGAGTAAAACTTTCACAATGGCTGTAGTATGCTCCCAGAAGACTAGCAATCCCCATCAGAATATAGCAAAACCCACGCTTCCAATGTGTTCAGTTCGCACAAGATCCAGAATCCGCACCAATAATACACACCAATAATTTCCTGAATTTTACTTATGGGAGTTCATCGCTGTTTATATCTATTATTGTCATGAGTTCAGCCAACTGGAACTCATAAAATATGAGTTCTCTGATTGTGGCTGTAGATCTGATCCAATTAGGGAGCAACGGCTTAAAAAAAAGAAGCATGAACATCAGGGATATTAAGATGCTGAACGTCAGACTCAATACGAGACCACTGGAAAAAGGTATGCATTTGTAACTAAAAGGTGACGAATGACAGGGTGCCGGCCTTTAAAGAGTGAGTTCGTTATCAGATATTGTTTGTCTTTGTGCACCAGGATTTCGGGTTCTTCACTTTCCAACTTTCTCGCTCCCATACCTATCACACCTTTGCCAATTCCATCCCTCAATGTGTGTTGACGTGCTGTAGAGTCATTCCCGACTCCAGGCACAGTTGAGACAATATACCATCCTACACTCTGTCAAGTCAAGACTGATGATTCTGACTGAGTGAGTCAGTCTTTTTAGATTTGTCCACTGCTGCTATTAGACGTTAACAGATTACCGAATTGACTTTACAAATAGGGAAAGACAAAAATCACTGAGGAGATTGAAGACCACAAACATTTGAGTACAGCATCGATTGACGAAATGATAGCTGGAGAACACGGATACAATGGTGAGGAAATGTAATAATTCCAACCCAAGGGTGAATTCCTCAAATGTATTAAGGTCTGAAATGAGTACAATTTTCATGATAATAAAGAAAATTATTGGCATTGAATGGGTAGAAAGGCATCTTGTTGCCCTCTTGTCTGGACTAGGATAAGCATCTAAAAAATTATCGATGGGCGGAAACGTTTCCAGACTGAAACGAATGAATTGTGGCTCACTTTTGTCGACATTATGTTGCAAAGACAATGTTGTTTTCTTTCACCCCCTGAAACTGTCCTATTCCTTCTCAGTGTTCCTGTCTTCCTTGGATTTTACTGTCACACCTAACATTGTATTGTCAAGAAACGCAATACATAATGTCATCTTCTCTCCATTTGTTGAGATTATAAATGGCTGTGTCTCGAGAAATGGCCATGACGTATACCAGAATGGCAACATTGACACATTTATTCCTGTTCTGTTTTCTATCATTTCCCAGTTCTCACTCAAAGTCCCAATTCCCCACCACTGCAGGCCTCATTGATAATTTGGACTCCGGCTCAAACATTTCCAAAATTTGACAGTTATACCTCCTTATGTGCGCAAATCCTTCCCTGGCCTCACATCCCCATCTTGCTTGAAACTGTTGCATCCGAACATCAGTCAGATGTTTTAGGTTTCTTATCTGTACATGTGCACTACACTACAGGAAACAGAGAATAAATCATGGCCGTGAGCTCCTGTACAGATTGTGTGTGTCTCAAAGTCAGCTCTGAAACATGCTCTAGGGACACTTGCCCGAGTTGGAGGGTCTGTATTCATTGGAGCTTATGTAACCGTTAAGAGTGATTTTGGTTCAGAATTAGAATGCGAATTCCTACTGTCGTGATTCAGGCCTTCGGCTCAACATGTTAGTACTGACCCACCGAACAGGATCCCACCCAAACTCATTACCCTACATTTATCCCTGATAAATTTACTACACCCATCATATTGGCAATTTAGCATAGCCAATTAAGCTAATGTGTACATCTTTGGATTGTGGGAAGAAAACCGCACAGTCACGAGGAGAGTGGACAAATTCCACGAAGCAGTCGCCCGAGGCTGAAATCGAACTGGGGCACAAGGCGCTGTGAAGCATCGGTGCTAACCACTATGCCACGATAATATCAAGCTACTCATGGCAAGTTTTTATCAGTGAGTTATTTTACTTGCTTAAATTCATTGCGGAAGATTTATTTGATTCAGAATCTGTATTTGCAAGGGTGAGGAAATCTATTGCGATGTTGTGTTTATTAACCAACTATCACCCTTCACATAACAGCTATTGACAACTACATGAAGCCACACTGCACGGGATCCCACTGCACTGTACACTGTCTTTCTCACATATACTCTGACATACTCGCATACCCATGAAGAACCTCTCTCTTACACAAACACTCTCATATGCACACACATACACGCCCGGCATTCACTCCCGCGCATACGCACTCTAACAGGTGTACACACTACCACACGCTGAACCAAGACTAGACACACTCTCTATCATATGCACTCGCACCCACACATGCACACACTCACGCTGCCTCTTTTGCATACGCAGACATAGGAGTTTATGGATTCAATTTGTGTTTGTACGATTACATTTTAGTTTGCTCAAAAACTACATGAATCCATGTAAAACCCCGTAAATTCCACTTTATAAACAGAACCAGCTTAACTCAGCATTGGGACACAGACAGGCCTCCCAAATTAACGCATTATCTGAGCTGAGATGACACCTATTTTTCGAAATATTGCTTGACAACGTAATTTAGTAGTCATTCTGCTTTACATATCAAAGAACAGAAAACAAACCATCCCATCCTAAATGTTGAATGACTTCGTATAAGATTGTTTAATATATCATCACATCTTCATGCCACTGTGCTTATTTGGAGATAAATTCCGTGTCTTATGGTCTTATTTACCACAACTACATGAGGAAGAAGAGGAGCTCCGAAACTTAGTGTTTCCAAGTAAACCTTTTGTACTATAACCTGACGTTGTGTGAATTTTTACTTTGTCTATTCCACTCCAGCACTCGCACGCCCAAATCATAGCTCCACAAAGAAACAACATTCATCCAAACAATTGACAATATTTCAAACTAATACTCGTTTCTCCCATTGGCCAGAGTTATAGAAAGTTCCGGAATACGTCCACCAAAGTCGAAAAACAAAGTTCGCATGCACACAGATTTCTTGAATCTTCTGAAGGCATTCCAAGGAGCCGAGTAAGAGACCAGCCGAACACCTACAACACTAGTTGCCGGCACGTCACTCCAGTAGAGCAAGGAGACCAAATCGACGGCAATGAATGCACCAGATGAGGTGGGTGGATGTGTTGGGAAATCTCCACTGAATGTGAAATTAACCTTTTTGGCCTTGGAGAGAGGTGAGGAGGGAGGTGTGGGTGCAAGTCTTAGACCTCTTGCAGTAGCAGTGGAAGGTGCCAGGAGTGGATGCTGGGCTGTTGGGGGCTGCAGACCTCATGAGAAGGTCACGGAGGGAATGGCATACGCAGAACGCAGACAAGAGTTGGGAGCAAAAAATATCTCCGGGGGTGGAGTCTGTTTGTAGGTGGTCTAAATGGCCGAGGATGCTGCATTGTGGGCAGAGATTAATATAGTGGAAGGTGAGGACGCGGGGTTCTATCCTTGTTACGGTAGAAGGGGTGGGGTTGTGGAGAAGTTGCGTTTCAGAGCATTGTTGATCATGACAGACGTGAATTTGTGATCGTTGAAATCGCATGTTACCCCAGATGTCCTCCTGTTTCAGGGACCACAATTTCCCCGCCCACGTTATAAACAATGCCCTCCAACACATGTCCTCTACCTCCCGCAACCCCACACCTGAACCACACCCCTCCAACTGCAACCAAGACAGAACTCCCCTGTTACTCACCTTCCAGCCCACCATACAACCGTCATCCTCCGCCGTTTCCACAAACCGCAGTCATACTCCACCACCAAAGATGTGTTTCCCTCCCCAGCCTTTTAGAATTCCGCTGAGACGTTTCCCTTCTCCACTCCCTTGTCAGGTGTGCACCCCCTACCACCCCATTCTCCTTACCTGGCGCCTCCCTTTGCTCCATAAGATGTATAAAACCTATGCTGACACATACCCCTCACCTGCGTCCAAGTCGTCAAAGGATCTTTCCACATCCCGCAGAGATTTTCTTGCAAACCCACCCACCTCGTTTACTGCATGTGTTGCACTCGATGGATTCTCCATTACATCTGGGATACTGCATGTCAACTCGGCAGAGTGATTCGGGGAACATGTTTGGGTCACACGCACCAGACAAAACTGCAGGCTACCACTTCAACACAAACTCGCATTCCTCAAAGACATGCGAGGACTTCTTCCACCAGTATGACAATCGCACTGCCAACTGGAGGAAGTAAGACTCAACTTTCCCTCGGTAGATTCCATGCACATGGCATTGAAATCGATTTTGCTAATTTACAATTCTCCCCTCCCCACACCTCATCCTCTATACAAGTTTCAAACTCGGCATCGTTCTCGTGCATTGTCATACTTGTCCATCTTCCTTCCAACCTCTCCTCTCCACCTTACCCACCGACATATCAAATTACGTCCCACCTGCATTTACCTGTTGCACTTCCAGGTACCTCATACGCACCCTCACAAATTGAGTTATCTGTCAGAACACTTTCCCTTCTGTATTCCTGATGAAGGGCTGAAGCCTCTCGTTGGATGCTGCCTGACCTGCTGAACTCTTCCAGCGCACCAATTATGGACTCAGACCCTCCAGCATCTTCAGGCTTCATTTCTCCCCAGGGAGCAGTGCAGTCTAGCATAGGGAAAGCATTGAAGTCTGACCGTCACAATTCTTTGATAGACAGAGGAGTTAATGTTTATTTCAAACAGACATGAATAGGGTGCTCAGCGACAATCAGATCAACTGCAATATGGTTGCACGGTCGGTCAGTCGTCAGCACTGCTGCTTCACAGTAAGCAGTATCCTGGATTCCACTCTCGCCTCACCTGCCTACCCCTATAGAGTTTGCACATTCTCCACCTTGTACTCCAAATTCCATCCACAATCCAAAGATAAGCCAGTTACCTGAATTGGCCATGCCAAAATGCCCATAGTGTTTTTGGATGTGAAGCTCTGGTGCATTAGCCAGGGGGAAAAGAAGGCAAATTTGTCTGCGTGTGTAACTCTGCAGAGAAGTCCGTGTTACATATTGGGTCGAAGAGCCTGTTGCCATAACGTAAGGATTCTAAGGAACAGTACAGCGGAGTCCACGGTCTTAATAGCTGACTGCTGCTCTTAACTCGTGCGTTTATCTCTTATTCAATCTTTGAAGCTGATACTGTGGCCGAGGAATAGATAACCCATCAACCTCCGATTGTT
Source organism: Chiloscyllium plagiosum (assembly GCF_037043375.1). Taxonomy (NCBI): domain Eukaryota; kingdom Metazoa; phylum Chordata; class Chondrichthyes; order Orectolobiformes; family Hemiscylliidae; genus Chiloscyllium; species Chiloscyllium plagiosum. The sequence continues at coordinate 83,031,592 of NW_028270175.1, forward strand.
ACCATTTGGAAAAAAAACATTGATTTCCTCTGAAAAAATGAGCAGAAACAGTATTATATAATTCAATCTTTGAGCATATCAGAGGGCGGAGAATGAGCTCTTTAACATCGCCAAAAGAACAGTATTGGGTCTGTGTTTCAGCCAGAAGGCAGTCAAATGTACGGACAGATGTGTTGAAAAGCTGTACCGAGTGGAGTACCACAGAGATCAGTTCAGGATCTTCACTTAGTTTCCATTTTTCTCAATGATTTGGATGAGTGTACTGAATTCAATGCAGCTCAAATAACTCACACACCTGGAAGGTCATTCAAACTTTGGCAAGTGGAGTCCCAGAGTCTCTACTGGGATTTAGGCAGGGGAAGTGAGTTAAAAAAAAACATTCGTCCGAAACAGTAACATGACATCGATTTACTAGAATGGCAGGAAGAATAAAACAACAGTAAACTAATGAAATGGGGATCTACTTCAGAATAGGGCGATATTGTACAAGATATGTTAATTACAAGAACACATTTAATTCCTATTAGGGAGGAGCGTTGCTGCTCAGTTCATCGTGATGAAATAACAAAAAACAGCATCTGGAATCTGCCAGCAATAACAGTTTCCACTCAAGTACGATCAGTCCAATCACCAGATCACATATCATTTCAACCGATGCTCCATCGAGTCAGTTCGTTCCATGTGTGAAAATATGTCTCTGAGCCTTTATTCTGTACTCTGGTTCAGGAGCTGCCCTCTTTAAACAAGAACATTTCACTCACTGATTGAAACGCGAATCTTCTCATGCATTGAATATGTGCTTTCCTATCGAGTTCAGCAATTATTCCTCACACTATTATTCCAGGATTCTAAGTTACACGAAGGAGAACATGGGGAGAACATACCGCCTTTCCTGAGAGAAGGGGACTCAGTGAGCAGGATTGGCTTCCTACAATGTAGGCATCACTAACCTCAATCTTTTTTCCCTCTCCATAGAGATCCATCTCTGACCTCACTCTAGCTTCACCGCTACAGCAGCAAAAAAGGAAGACAAATTGAATTTCGCAGTTCCGACTAAAATAATAGAGCATAACAGTGGTGGTATGATTGAGATTGAGGGTTATTATTGCATTTGTGGCTGTTCAGAAGAACTGTACGGGGTAATTCCAGCAATGAAGCTGTTGTCTAGTTCCCACTTAAATCAATTTCGACAACTTATTAAATGTTTGAATGGATTTGCCCAGTTGTCACACGGTACTGAAACAATCAGTTCAATGAGAACACAAGGCGATAACAATATAATCAGTTTCTTCTTTATTGTGAAACATGTTACAATACCTTCCAAATATAGACATTCAAACCAGCCTTCAGGGGAAGCCTTCATTTGAACTTTTGTATATAGTTTTCTGGAATTTTCGACAATTCTGACCAATCAGGAGAATTAATTCATACTTTGAAACGTTGTCGATCATTTGACTTTCCTGCTACAGTATGTTTCTTATTGCAGCAGGACCCGGTGCCTTCCTGTCTGATCCCTTGTTTGTTTGGTAGTTATGTTTGTGTGGGTATGTATTTCCAAGAGAAATGTTAACTCTTACATGATGCTTACAACATGAACACCTGGCTGCTGTATTTGCACTGCGTCTGGCGAGTGGCTTTTGTATCTTGAGAGTTTTCGTTCGCCAATGTAGTCTGAATTTGTTGATTTTTGGCGAAGTTGGCCATCGGAGCAGGCGGCTGCTGCACTTATTCCTTTTTGAACAGAAAAAAGCTTGTGTAAATGAATTACAAGCCCATATGTAAAAGTTGGTTATGCTTGTTGTTAGAGTAGTCAGCTATATGTCAATCCTGTCATCGAACAGCTGATAAATGATGTAAGTCATTCGCAGACATGTATCGCAGAATCCCTACAGCTTGGAAGCCGACCATTCCGCCCACGAGTCTTCAATGAGATTCTGACGGGAATTCCACCCAGACTCACCCCATATAATTTATCCAGCTGTAACCCTACATTTACGACAGCTAATCCGCCCAATCAGCACATCCATGGACACTTTGGGAAAATTATCATGGACAATCCATGAATCCTGCACATCTTTGGTCTGTGGGAGGAAACCATAGCATGCGGTGAAACCCAGCAGACATGGGGAGAATGCGCAACATCGACACAGACAGTCACCCAATGAATCAAACCGAGTTCCCCAGCACAGTGCATGAGCAAGGGTATGAGAGATTGAGTGCAGTGTTGAGAAATAGGAGGTCATCCATGTTGCAAAGAATAGCAGCAAAATTGCACTACTATTTAACTGGACAAAAATGCAGCACGCCGATGTGCAGAGGAACCTGGGTGCCGTTGTGTACGTGTGTGTGTTCATGTGTGTGTGAGAGAAAAATACAGTTTACATCTCTAAGTGAATGTGTGTATGTATGCGTGTGTATGAGAGACAGTGCACATCTGAGCGTGTGTCGGTACGTGCCTGCTCATTTGAAGGTGTGTATCTATGTTTGGGCGGAGAGAGAGAGACAGAGTGACAGTGTACATCTGTGTGTTCATTTGCGTGCACACACATGTAATTGTGTGTGTGAAAGATAGTGCACACCTCTGTGTGTGTTGGTGTGTATGTTTGTGTGTGTATGTGTGTGCTTTGAAGATGTGGGTGAAAAATATACCTTTTTAGAAAGTTAAAAGCGAACAGTGACAGCACGAAGTCTTCTCATTATAACATATGCTTCAGCTGTTGGATTAGCTGGCTCCCTGGATTCGACAAAAAAGATGTGAATTAGGCCACCCAGTTAAACATGACGCTGAAAAATACCAAATTCTAATCCAGTTTGAATTGAGTACATGCACTATGTTAAAATCCAATCACACAATCTGATGCTGTGGGGTATATGACCGCGTTAAAAATCTGAACAGTTGGGAGGAGAACTTCCCATCTACCATCATGTAAAAGACTGCCACGAAAAGAGCTCCCTTAAAAATACCTCCATCGACCAGTAACCTATGAAGCAGAATCGCGAAGAAGAAAAGAAAGTGCAAGAAATTTCAAATAGAAAACTTGAAAGCTAACTGGTTTTGAGATAGAAGTTTTGTTTTGTAAAATTTAATTGGAGTTTTCTCAAACTGCTATTATCGAAGGGAAGATAAGAGACAGGTTAGAGTAAGGACTTAGGAATAATTGTTAGTTAATGATTCTCTGTTATACTTTAAGAAATAAAGTTATTATTTGTAAAAAATAGTTCTTAGCCGATCGATTTTTCATCAATTACTGCATGGAAAATTTCTATTTTTCCATTGCTGGTTTTAAATTACGCACAAGGGTTACTCCACGTTGTAAGAGCTTTGGGAGTTCACGTCCGTGATTTGAAGTGGTAACGACATGCTTGAATAGATTTGTCAGTACAAAAAACCCGAGCAGACGTAAACACTTGCATATTAGTGTTCTTGATATTGAAATAAAATGTAGGGGAGAAAGTTTGTTCAATTTCGGTGATTTGTGGTTGATTAAATTATAAATGAGAGAAATTACTTTTAAAATTGGTAAAATTATGTTGTGGGATTTTAAGATGGTTATCATTTCTGCCATGAAACTTCAGAGGAAAGAAAGTGGCTATTTTTTTAGAATCAGCAAGTAAGTTAGATTTGGGTGTAACCAAGGACAGAAGTAAAATTGAAATTGTAAAGGTGTAACTCAAAGACTTAGGAGTGACAAAGAAATAGACGAGTGCAGCTGAGGTAGAAAAAAACTTAGATTTCTGTTGGCGAATGTCGTGTTAGAGCATAAACAAAGAGAGGGGGTGGGGAGACAGAGGGTGGGTGGAGAAAGGGATAGAGAAAGAGTGAGAGAAGAGAGGTAGAGTGAGCAGAAAGGAAAGACAGAGAAGGTTCTTGCCTGAGCAGCAGGAAGAGAGGAAAGGTTGAGAGAAAGAGAGAGAGGAAAGAGTGAGAGAGAAAGAGAGCGAGAGGAAAAAGAAAGAGAGATAAAGTTGGTAGCTGAGCATTACCCGAGACATTTTGAACTGGCGAATTTACGATTTCGTCATCAAAGTAAAGTTAACAGGTTGGAGATTTAAAAAGAAAGCACTGATATAAATAAATATGTCAAAACTCTGTCACATTTTGATGAGAAAGATGTTGAAACCTTCATTGTTTCATTTGAAAATTTGTCAAGTAAGATGGTGTGGTCCGATGTTGTTTTGGCGACGCTAGTTCAGACTAAACTGGTAGCATAGCAAGTGAGGCATTTGGCATATTATCAGACGCGGTTGCAAGAGAGTATGAAGAGGGTAAACAGACTATTTTAAGTGCTGATGAATTGGTACCAGAAACATATAGATGGCGGTTCAGAAGCACAAAGAAGGTCCAAGCTCAGGAATATACTGAGTTCACAAGAATTAAGCATATTCAATTTGATGGATGGGTTCGTGCTTTGAAAACAGATAAGTCTTTTGAGGCTGTCAGGGAGATTATTCTGCTGGACGAATTTAAAAATCTCACTTTCAACAGAAAGTTCAGCAAGTGAGAAGTGTAGCAGGATTAGCAGGCGATTAAATGTTGGCACATATGTCACGTTTCCGGACAGAATTTTCTCCTGTGAGGCATAGATGTTGGGAGAATTGTAGTTTCTACACTATGAACCCGAGAGTCGAGAGCACTGATAAGATTTCACCACAAAAGGAAAAAAAGCCAACAGTTCAGGCAGGCAGTGAAAGGACTCAGGTGTTTTCACATAAAATTACATTGCCAGTGATTTCAGAAGATCGTGAAAGAAAGTAGCTGTGGGAAAAGATATACAAACGGAAGCTAAGGCAGTGTCATTAGTGAAGTCAGTAAAAGAGACCCCAACAAGTCTTCGAGGAGATGCAGGAGAGTGCACAGTCTCGGAAGGGGCTATGCAGTTAGTCCCTGATCTAGAACAGCGGGAGAAGGGCAAGAAGTTACAATTTTGACAGATACAAGATCGTACCAGTCGCTGATAATAAGGATGAGCGAATATGCTTTCTTTCTGAACTGTTTCCTGAAAGTCTGGAAATTTGTGGGATAGATTGAAAGAAATTTAGCGTTCCGTTATGTAAGATCAGATTGTTGAGCCAGCTCAAGACTGAGGAAGTTACAGTGGGTATGGTTGATGAGAGTGTCAGCTCCAGGAATTTAGATTGTCCTTGGTTATGATTTGTCAGGATGCAAGGTGGGAGTGAATCCCCTTATTGTAGAGAATCAAAATGAAGACGAAAAAAAACTGCAGATAAAAATGAGAATGTGTGGTGAATAGATCGCACTATCATAAGTCACAGAACAAGGCGAAAATTATAAAGAAAGACGAAGGAGTTGAGGTTTAGTTCGTGCAGCATATGTTTGACGCAATGGTGCGGGAAAAAGGTGAACAGGGCAGTCGGGCGGACAGAAGTGTTTAGTCCTGAAATGCGAAGGGACTTGCAACAACAAGACTCGATGAGAAAAGATATTAAATGTGAATGTTAACTCTGAAGAGGAGGCAGAATATAGTCTGGAGGGTTATTATCGGAAAGGTAGAATACCAAGTCCGAACGTAATACCACGTCAGATTAGTGCAGAGGAGAAATGGACCTAAGTGCACCAGATTGTGTTTCTGGTAGTATACAGACAGAAGGTGTTGCGGGTCGCAGATGAACTACATGTAGGAGATCACCTAAGGGTAAGAAATACACAGGCTAAGGTTCAAAAAGCATTTTATTGGCCTGGACTGCACATGTTAGTGGTTGACTTTCGCTGTAAGTTTGATATATGCCCAGTGGCAAGTAAGTCACAGACGGTAATAAACCCAACATATTTGTAGCCAGTTTTGCACATTTGAAGAAACTTTCACGCGGATTATAATGAATTGTGTCGGTTTCCTCCCGAGAACTGAAAATGGGAACCAATACTTGTTAACTGGAATGGGTGTGTCTACCAGATTTCTGGAATGAATTCCATGACGGAGTATCAAAGTAAAAAACGCTGGTTGTGGAATTCGTAGCATTCTTCACAAGGGTATGGGCTCCCCAGAAAGATTCAGTTGGAACAATGATCAAAGTTTTCTGCTCGGCTGTTTAAAGAGATCATGGATAGCTTAGGTATACAACGCTTTAAATTCAGTACGTGTCATCCTGAACCCTAGGGAGCTTTAGAAATGTGGCAACAGACCTTGAAGACCATGTTGAGAGCATACTGTCAGGACTACCCGAATCATTGGGATGCATGTATCCCATTTTTTATTGTTTGCAATTGAAGATGCCCCAAACGGATCTGTTCAGTTTACTCCATTTGAAAGAATATTCGTTCATGAAGTGAGAGGCACTATTAAATTAATAACACAGACAGTGTATTCCTGTGAGTGTGCATTTGCGTGAGAGACCGAGTAAATCTGTGAGCGTGTGTGTGTGCGTCAAAGAGCTGTATGTGTGAGTGGCTAATAGTGTAGATCTGTGAGTGGTTGATTGTGTGTGTGTGGGTGTGTGTGGGTGTGCGTGTGTGTGTGAAAGAGACAGATGATGTACATCAGTGAGTTTGTGTGTGCGTATGTGTCTGTGACAGTGTAGTGACGGTGGACATCTGTGAATGTGCGTGTGTGAGTTGTGTGAGAGAGAGACAATGTACATCAGTGAGTTTGTATGTGCTTGCATGTGTGTGCATGTTTCAGTGACAGCGCAGTTCACAGTGTACATCTGTGAATGTACGAACGCGCGTGTGAGTGAGTGTGTTTGTGTGTATGTGTTTGTGTTTGTGTTTGAGAGAGAGACAGTTCTGAGAGATACTACACTGTTAGACACTCAATACCGAGGTAATGTTGCGCATCAAAAGGTCATTCCTGAGGTAGTGCTGCACTGTCCGATACTAGGTACAGAGGGATTTTCAAAAAAATGTTATTCATTTTCTGGGTTCTGGTCTGGGCCAGCATTTATTGCCCATCTCCTGATGCCCTTTAGAGCGTGGTAGTGAGCTGCCTTCTTTAACAGCTGGAGTCCACCTGCTATGGGTTGACATAGCATACCATTAGGGAGGGAGTTTCAGCATTTTGTGCAAAGACAGTGAGGACTTAAAGTGATTTTTACTCTCTGCAATTTCCCTAGAACCTTAATTTGCTCCTGTAACCACTGCATTTATGTGGTGAGTTTAGTTGTGTTTCTAATCAATGGTACTTCCCTCGATATTGAGAGCAGTGATGGTAACACCGTTGAAAGGCAAGTCATAATGGTCATATGGTCTCTAATTAGTAATGGTCATATTGGGGTCTGTGATGCTGCGGCTAACATAAGGAGACCGAAATGATCATCTTTTCAGGCTTTCTGACTGATTGTCACAAATGCATCAGCTTTACTTTTTTTCCCTGATGTGCTGTAGTTCCCATAATGGTGGCTTCATTTTCGGAGCGCAGCAACCTCCTCTAATTGTCTCTTAAATTGTCCAATGCTTTCTCTGGCTACACGTGACAATACGACAGAGATAGATCTGAACCATTCATTGTGGGATCACTGAGTTCTATCCTCACTTACTGCTTATGCTGTTTACTGTGTGGACCATTCTGTTTTGTCGCTGAAGGCATTAAGAGATTTTTCAGGTGGTCCCCTCATTTCTCGGCCTGGCTGGTACTTCCCACAACATGACTTTCTGCACTCCTCATTGAACCAGCATGGATCCCTGACTTGATGGTTACTGTAAAGTGGAAGATATGTCCGGTCGATGGTTGGAAACTGCATGAATTGTACAGAGCATGATTCTACTGCTGCTGATGGCCCACTGCGCCTCATGGACAACTCATCATGCGTTGCTCTGCCAGTTTAACATTTGTTGCATTCAGCACACGAGTGCTACATAACATGATTGAGAGTCTACAAAATGTGAAAAAGGCCCTTCCTCCCCACGAGAACTGTGCAGTGACCTCTCTAACCGATCTATTAAATGGAGAGGTTTATCTGCAGCAGATGGATTGGCGACAATGAGCTCAAATGTATGTTTCTCTTTTATTGATTCCCATATAATCTGCCACAGAGAAGACCAGCAACCAGAGGATCTAACATCTATCCTGAGCACTGTATTGACTATTTACCAAGGAGCTGCCACCTCTTCCTGGTTCTGTCTTGTCAATCGGACAGACCCTGCCAGAAAAGATCATGATGTTGCCTGGGACATAGTCCTGTTCACAGAATCTTTCTTTGTAGAACATATCTGACTCTTGCTTGATTGGTCTGTCGGAAATGTACAGCAGGTTACATTTGCATATTGCACAATAAAGAGTTATTTTCACTTTACTTCTTAAGTATTCAAAATAAATTATAAATCATTGTCTTTCAGTTGAAAACAATTGAAATAACAACGATTAAATTACCTGAGCACAAACCTAACTATTACACAATTCAGCGCTCGTAGCATAGAGCTGATCCATGTTCAGATCAGGAAACACACCACCTTGCAGTCAAAAAATCTGTTCAAAATGGCTTTTAAAAAGGCTGAATTCAGACAGTTCTACAGAACATCATCACTACCTCCAAAACTCTGATCATCTCCTAAACATGTACAGAGAGCTTTCAAACTGTACCTGAGCAGTAATTCAGACAATCCCTCATAAGAGACCAGTTATAAAAAGCTCTGAAAGACAAGTTAATGCATGGGGAAGACAGGTCAATGCAGATCACAGGGCTCAGCGCTGATCCAAATGCAATTGGAAATTTGCACAAATCATCCGCCAACAATCATGTGTCACAAGTTTATCTCTTCTGAAGCCTTATGGTGTGCCATCTCAGCTTTGTAATTCTGCACCTTGGACCTGATCCTGAAGGTATCTGTTAGGAAAGTGATGGACTCGTGCAGCACAAGCGTCTTAAATTCAATCTTTCATAAACTATATCCATTCTGTACCAGCTTTACAACGTCAATATTCAAACAGAATTATCCAACTGCATTTATGGCCATCCTCATCCATGTCGAGATGGATATTTGTTTGTTAATGTTCTCAGAGTTGGTCGAACTATTAACAGGAGAAAGTGAGGTCTGCAGATACTGGAGATCAAAGTTGAAACTTTATTGCTGGAACAGCACAGCAGGTCAGGCAGCATCAAGGGAACAGGAGATTCGACGTTTCGGGCACAGGCCCTTCTTCAGGAATGAGCAGAGAGTGTTCAGCAGGAGAAGATAAAAGGTAGGGAGGAGGGACTTGGAGGAGGGGAGTTGGAAATGTGATAGGTGGAAAGAGGTCAAGGTGAGGGTGATAGGTCGGAGTAGGGTGGAGGCGGAGAGGTCAAGAAGAAGACTGCAGGTCAGGAAGGCGGTGCCGGGCTGGAAGGATCCGGCTGAGACAAGGTGGGGGGAGGGGGGATGAAGAAACTGGTGAAGTCCAAGTTCATCCCCTGCGGTTGGAGGGTTCCCAGTCGGAAGATAAGACGCTCCTCCTCCGACCGTCGGGTTGTTGTGGTTTGGCGGTGGATGAGTCCAATGACCTGCATATCCTCGGTGGAGTGGGAGGGGGAGTTGAAATGCTGTGCCACAGGTTGGTTGGGTTGGTTCGTCCGGGTGGCCCAGAGGTGCTCCCTGAATCGCTCCGCAAGTAGGCGGCCTGTCTCCCCAATATAGAGGAGGCCACACCGGCTGCAGCGGATGCAGTAGATGATGTGGGTGGAGGTGCAGGTGAATCTGTGGCGGATATGGAAGTTTCCCTTGGGGCCTTGGAGAGAAGTGAGGGGGGAGGTGTGGGCGCAAGTGTTGCACCTCCTGCGGTTGCAAGGGAAGGTGCCGGGAGTGGTGGTTGGGTCGGTGGGGGGTGTGGATCTGACAAGGGAGTCACGGAGGGAGTGGTCTCTACGGAAAGCTGATAGGGGAGGGGAGGGAAATATATCCTTGGTGCTGGGGTCTGTTTGGAGGTGGCGGAAGTGACGGCGGATGATGCGCTGTACATGGAGATTGGTGGGGTGGTAGGTGAGGACCAGTGGGGTTCTGTCCTGGTGGCGGTTGGAGGGGCGGGGCTCAAGGGCGGAGGAGCGGGAAGTGGAGGAGATGCGGTGGAGGGCACCGTCGACCACGTCGGGGGGGAAATTGCGGTCCTTGAAGAAGGAGGCCATCTGTGTTGTACGTATTTTGAACTGGTCCTCCTGGGAGCAGATGCGGCGGAGACGAAGGAATTGGGAGAATGGGATGGCGTTTTTACAGGGGGCAGGATGGGAGGAGGTGTAGTCCAGGTAGCTGTGGGAGTCGGTAGGTTTGTAGTAGATGTCCGTGTTGATTCGGTCGCCTGAGATAGAAACAGAAAGGTCTAGGAAGGGGAGTGAGGAGTCCGAGACTGTCCAGGTGAATTTGAGGTCGGGGTGGAAGGTGTTGGTGTAGTGGATGAACTGTTCAACCTCCTCGTGGGAGCACGAGGTAGCGCCGATACAGTCATCAATGTAGCGAAGAAAAAGATGGGGGGTGGGGCCAGTGTAGTTGCGGAAGATGGATTGTTCCACATACCCTACGAAGAGGCAGGCATAGCTGGGGCCCATGCGGGTGCCCATGGCTACTCCTTTTGTTTGGAGAAAGTGGGAGGATTGGACAGAAAAGTTGTTCAGGGTGAGGACCAGTTCGGTCAGTCGAAGGAGGGTGTCGGTGGAAGGGTACTGGGTGGTACGGCGGGAAAGGAAGAAGCGGAGTGCTTTGAGTCCTTCGTGATGGGGGATGGAGGTGTACAGGGACTGGATGTCCATGGTGAAGATGAGGCGTTGGGGACCGGGGAAGCGGAAATCCTGGAGGAGGTGGAGGGCGTGGGTGGTGTCACGAACGTAGGTGGGGAGTTCTTGGACTAATGGGGACAGGACCGTGTCGAGGTATGCCGAGATGAGTTCGGTTGGGCAGGAGCAGGCTGAGACGATGGGTCGTCCGGGGCAGTCAGGTTTGTGGATTTTGGGCAGGAGGTAGAAACGGGCGGTTCGGGGTTGTGGGACTATGAGGTTGGAGGCGGTGGATGGGAGGTCCCCTGAGGTGATGAGGTTATGGACGGTCTGGGAGATGATGGTTTGGTGGTGGGGGGTGGGGTCATGGTCAAGGGGACGGTAGGAGGAGGTATCTGCGAGCTGGCGTTTGGCCTCAGCGGTGTAAAGGTCAGTGCGCCAAACTACTACTGTGCCTCCCTTGTCAGCTGGTTTGATGGTGAGGTTGGGGTTGGAACGGAGGGAGTGGAGGGCTGCGCGTTCCGAGGGTGAGAGGTTGGAGTGGGTGGGGGGAGTGTGGGAGTTCAGGTAGCGGTTAATATCGCGGCGGCAGTTTGCTATGAAGAGGTCGAGGGCAGGTAGGAGGCCAGCACGGGGTGTCCAGGTGGACGGGGTGTGTTGGAGGTGGGAGAAGGGGTCGTCAGAGGGTGGGCGAGAGTCTTGGTTGAAGAAGAAGGCACGGAGGCGAAGGCGGCGGAAGAATTGTTCGGTGTCACTCCGTGTATTGAATTCATTGACCCGAGAACGTGTGGGAACGAAGGTGAGACCTCTGCTGAGGACTGATCTTTCATCCTCAGAGAGGGGCAAGTCTGGAGGGATGGTGAACACACGGCAGGGCGGGGAGCTAGGACCTGGTGTGGGGCTGGAGCTGGATGTGGGGGCGGGGTTAGGCCTGGGGGCGGGGACAGAGGTCGGCTTGGGGGCGGAGTTGGACATGGTGATAGAGACCGGCGGGGGGGCGGGGTTAGTCGCGGTGACGGAACTCGGCCGGGGGGTGGAGTTAGGCGCGGTGACGGAACGCGGCGTGGGGGCGGGGTTAGGCGCGGTGACGGAACTCGGCCGGGGGGCGGAGTTAGGCGTGGTGGCGGAACGCGGCTTGGGGGCGGGGTTAGGCGCGGTGACGGAACTCGGCCGGGGGGCGGAGTTAGGCGTGGTGGCGGAACGCGGCGGGGGGGCGGGGTCAGGCGTGGTGACGGAACGCGGCGGGGGGGCGGAGACACATGCGGCGATGTGGTCCAAACGTAGATTGCTGACGTCACTGGGGGCGGAAGTAGCTGCGGCGACCACGCAGACAGAGTTCTTCCCCGTAGCCGCGGGGGTCGCCAATCTGTTGGTAATTGTCTTCATGACGATCGCAGAGCAGGTTGTCTGTGCGGCGATTCCGGAGGCGGTTGTTTGGGCCGCGATCATGAAGGTTGCGAGGTCGGTGGGGGCGGAAGTGACGTCATCGTCGGCGGCGTCTGCGGCTATTGCCGCGGGCGCTGTAGCGGCCGCGTGTGTAATGGCGCCGGACTGGTTTCGGAGGCCGATGGAAGTTTCTGGAACGGTTGAGGAATCCGGAGTTTGGGGGTAAGTGCATGAAAGTTTTTGGTACTTACTGCCTTTAATTTCCGAAATGGCTAGAAAGAACTGTTTGTTCAGTCTATGGATTCTTCTGTAGATGAAGAACAGTAGAGGTCCTTTACAGGTCTGTGAGAGAGTTGTCCTGAGCTGGGGTAGGTCGAGCTGCAGGGAATGTAGGTACCGGCGCATGGCAGTCAAGTATCATAACTGAATCCATCATCCTTTGATAATACCTACTTTTCGATTGTCCAATAAGTACAATCAAGTTCTACCTGTTCCAGATGTGTGCAAGAGCATCTCTGAACAGATTGAAAAACATTGACCCAGAGGAGCTGCTCTCAGGCTTGATTCATTCAATCATTTGGACGGATGTTTTTAATACAAAGTAACGCCAACAGTGTGGGTTCAATTCCTCCAATGACTGTGGTCAATGCAAAAATTGTCCTTCTCAAGCTCTTCCTTTGCGTGAATCTGCAATGAAACTACCAGCACTCGACTCTGTCTCACCAGAGAACAATCTCATCATCATCTAGGTCAATGGTGCCTTAGCATTTCATTTCTGATCGCCAGGTTTTCTTAGAAACACCTTCCCTGAGGAATTGCTGCACGGCAGGCCTGGAGTTGGGCTGGGCTGCGCTTTTCCAGCAACACATCTCCGGCTCTGGTTGTTCTCATCCAATCACCGCCATTTTTGTTTGAACAAGGTATGATTTAAGCCAGTTCAGACATTTCCCTGATTGTTATTTGCTCCAGTCTTACTATTGCTCCTTGATGCCACACTTGGTAAAATGCAGTCATAACGACAACTGCAATTGTTCTCACCACATCTCTGGAATCTACTTTTGTTCCTTGTTTGTTCTCCATCTCTAAACTAAGGCTACAATAAGGTCAGAGATGAATAGCGTCGGTAGCGTCCAAACTGAGCTTTAGTGGTCATGTTGTTGCTGAGAAAGTGTTGTATCATAATACTGTAGAATAAATCTTTCATCACTTTACTAATGAGCTAGATTAGACTGATAGAGCAGTCATTAGTTATCAGACTGTGTATGTGTTCGTGTGTGTGTCTGTGTGTGTGTGTGTGTGTGTGTGTGGTTACACGCATATATTTAAGGACAGGACAAATCCAGATCGTTTTCCACATTGTCACTCAGGTACCAGTGTTGTAGCCCAGCAGGAATACCTTGAATGCAATGTTGTCAACGCCCAGAGCCTTCGCATTCTCCAATCCCTTCTGGCATTCGTAGATATGACATGAAATTAATCGAATGAGCTGAAGACTGCCGTCTGTGGTGCTGGAGATCTTTGGAGGGGACTGAATTAGATTATCCTTGCGAAACTTCGGTCTCAAAGTTGTTGTGAATGTTTCAGCCTTATCTTTTCTATTGTTTTCCTGGGCTCTTCCAAATTTGAGGAGAAAGTGAGGTCTGCAGATGCTGGAGATCAGAGATGGAAATGTGTTGCTGGAAAAGCGCAGCAGGTCAGGCAGCATCTAGGGAACAGGAGAATCGACGTTTCGGGCATTAGCCCTTCTTCCTGAAGAAGGGCTAATGTCCGAAACGTCGATTCTCCTGTTCCCTAGATGCTGCCTGACCTGCTGCGCTTTTCCAGCAACACATTTCCATCTCTTCCAAATTTGAGGAAAGCGATTTTTGCAGATCCACCTCCAGTGAGTTGATTGATTGCCCAGCAACATTCATGACGGTATGTGACAGAATTGCATCAAATAAGTTGGATTCGTTCGTTGTGGGTTAGCTTTGATCGGTCTTTCAATTGTTTCTTAATTTCAGGTGCATCAAAAATACAATTCGTTTACTTCAGCACATTTTTATGAAAACAAGCCATAGCTCTTGCTGCAACATTCTGAACCCACCTCCTCAAAACTATACACTTCAGCCCCAGCCCAGAAGCTACGTCCTTTAGAACCCAAATAACTCGATCAGTTGTGTTGTTGTCAAGTCACACTTTTCGGTCGATCTTGTAATGTCCCGCTGTGTTCCATTCTTTGAGGGAGGAGAACACAGGATGGCAGTGATTCAAGCTAACCGCTTACATCTCAAGGACAGCTAGTGACAGGCAGTAGACGCTAGCAGGCCACGCCAATATTCGATGAATGGATTAAAAATACCCTCCAGCACCTTCATCCCTCCGGATCTCAGTAACCTTCACGTGTCCCGACATCCATCCCTCCAGCTGTAATCTCTGCCGGCAATTATAGCCGTCCCTATATCTGTATCCTGCTCCAGCAACAATACGTTTCTCGATGTCTGGGCTCTCTTCCAGCCACATCCTATTTCTTTACCTTCCTCCAACATCTGCATTGCTCACTATTTATTCTATTGCTTCAAAGCCATATCCACTTGCCATGTCAGTAAACTCTTCCACTCTGCACCCTCACGCTAACTTTGTCACCTCCGCCGGCCCATACATCTTTCCCAGCTCTTACGGTATTCTAGAACGTTGTTACATCTTGCAGGCCGGTGCACCTACTATGACTGCGAAGTCCAGCAGGTATTACAGTCCTCGCTACCTCTACAACATCCACAAGCATGTACAGCAACCCTATTTCTGTAACTGTCTCCAGCCCATTCACCACTCCAAGTCTTCTTCGGATATTCCAGCCTGAACAGCACTTACAACCCCTGAAACATCTTTCAGACCGTTTAATCTCATCTGAATTTGTAATGCTCTCCAGCCCAGACATACCTCACTATCTCGGTAAGTTCAAAACATTTTTGCATTCCTCCATATTTCCAGGCACTTTCTAGCCCCCACACAACTCCGTCTTTCAGTAACCTCCTCCTGCACATGTACAGCCCTGCTTATCTCTATGACATCCTTCACCATCTGCTCCCGACTTACCTCTGTAGCTTCCCCTAACAGCTATATCCCCTATTATATCTCTAATCTCCCGTATGTACAGTCTGTATCGGTGTAATCGTCTGAAGTATTGACCCACGTCCATGTTCCTGGAACTTACTCTAACCCCGAAAAGTCTCCCAGTCTCTGTAGTCTCTTCCAGCAACGACAGCCACTTTTTCTCCAACATTCTCCAGCACTATCACCTACACTTACCTCAGTACCATTAACCAGTAGTTACATCCTGACGTACCACTATAACTCTTGCACAATCTACTTCATTCCCTATCACTGCAGACTCCTCCAGCAACTACATCGTCCTCATCACTTTGACATCCTCACACCATACATCTCCTTCACATCTTTCCAACTTCTTCTCGCATATAATGTCCTCCATATAACACTAACACACAAACGCTTTTCCAGCCCTCCTGAGGCCTCTACTACTCTCCAATCCCTATCCCTGTTACCTCATCCACTCGCAACAAACCTCCCTATCTCTGCAAATTCTTCCAGGAATAACAACCTTCCCTAACATTTTCTTTATATCTTGCTGCTCAGACTCACCTAGTTTTGTGAACTCGACCAGTTATTCCAGACCTCTCTCTGAATGCAACATTCTCAAACACTTGCTGTCTCTGTAACGTCCGGCAGCCCCAATAGCAGTACTTGATCCTATATCCCTGTCCGACGCCGACACTTCCTCCTATATTTGATGCCTCCTCCAGCCAGTACATTCTTTCATATCTCTGCCATCATCTCTCGCCAGTACACCGTTCTTATCTCTGTCATTTTCGCCTGAATGCAAGCCTTTCCCAATCTCTCTAACATCCTGCAATCCTTCAACACTCTCCCTATCAGTGTCACCTTCGCAAACATAAGGTGCTGGACGAAGCCCTCACCCTCACAAAAGCCTAAAACCGAAAAACCCAGAGTGGAAACATCACCTTGTAATCTGTTGAAACAGTTTTCGAACTGGCAGAACGGGGTTGGTAATTATAATAAGCCCCTGACACTCAGTTTGTAATTGACAAACAACAAAACAATTAACAAACCGAATAAATCCCTTCAAAGTACAAAAGTTTCCCAAATACAAAAATTCTAAATATATACTGTTTCAATAAACAGAAGTCTCGCTCATAAAAACAAAATTTTAAAAATGCGAATTTAATCTCTCTAACTTGCAGCCAAGCTACGTCTTGCAGCATGTTCTGTGCCTTATCTGACGAATCTTCCTGACAGGAACAACATCTTTATCGATTTGTTTTGTCAGAAACTTTAAACGGCTAATTGGTAGGTACCTTTGGCTTTAATTATTTTTTTCTCGAACTGCTGCGAGCTGTTCGCTTAGCAGATGGTAAAGGCGTTCCTGTTTTGTCCAACTGTCTTCTTCTTTTATACCTTTGATAACATACAATGGGATTGGTGAAACATTGCGAAAACTATGAGATCCGAATTAAACATGTTTTTAGCCTCAACATCCCTGGTTTCAATTGGTTGGTTTTAATCAACACTTGCTGTCTTCCAAACAAAACAAAACTGTCGTTTGCTCTCTTAACTATACAGCCTTTTGCTCTCTGCACTTGCAAACATACATTCCTTCTGAGTCTCTAAGCATCAAAAAAACACATCATCTTTTAAAAGCGCAACACACTACTTCCATCCAGCAATTTATAATCATCAATATTTTACAGACACCAAATTCTAACGTCCTGCCTCCCAGTCCACAAGTCCTCGACGCAACTTAGAAACACCTCCCTCCTTAAACAAATTATCATTATTGCGAAAACATGACTATATTGTATTTTATTTTCTCAACATTAATGCTATTCTGACGCGATTCGAAGTTCATTCATCAAGATTTACACATTTCATGTTTGTACTCTGTAAGTCTAACTCTACCACTTCTTTCTCATGTAAACCTCTTTTTCTTTTCTTTTAAAACAGTGATACAGTGTCCGCAATACAATTTTCTGTAACATATATAATTTGTAAATTATATGCTTGCAACGAAGACTCCAACGGAATAATCTGATGTTCTTGTTCTTCCATCGATCAAGAAATGTCAACAGTTTATGATCAGTATACACAACCATCGCTGATGCATTATTTGCAATGTAAATATTAAAATGGTGAAAGGCTATTGCAAAACTCAAAAACTTTGTTCAGTAGTTGCTTTACATTTTCTGTTGGATATTGAAGTGTTTTCAAAATTAAAGTATTGGCCTTGCAAATCCACTTTTATCCATTTGTAACAACAATGCACCAACCCAAACACCACTTGCGTCGCTGGTGAATTTAAAGTATTTTAAAAGATTGGGACGATTAAAAGTGATGCAGTGGCTAACACTGCTTTCACGTTTTCAAATGCCTCCTCGAATTGTTTTATCAAAAGTAACTGTGTTTTCTTTTATCAAGTCCGTCATTGGTGCCACCATGCTACTATAGTTTGGTACAAACCTCTGGTAAAATCCGCTACATCACAAACATTCGAGCAATTCCTTCTTCAGTGATGGTCTTGGAAATTCTTATACGGTCTTCGTCTTCACGATCCTCAGTGTCATCTGTCCGTGTCTGACGTTGTGAACCGAGAATACCGATTCCACCTTTTCTAATTTCGTTTTAGCCAAGTTTACGAACAACATTGCCTTCTGTAGTCTCTCAAAGAGATCTGTGAAATGCCCTATGGAGCCACAAATGAGTAAAGAACATTCAGTCATCCTTGTCGACGGCACCGCAAGTCAATCCTGCCACAACAGTGTTCATAAGGCTTTCAAAAGTAGCTGGTGCGTTTGTCACTTCAAAGAATATTATTTTATATTGATACAAGAGAAAGTGATGACGAGACATGCTTGAGAGTATGAGTGGAATAGTGTCGTGGTGTAAGAGCAAAGCAGGCAATGCAGCATCTAAGAAGAAGGAATTCGATATTTCGGACATAAACACGAAACTTTGCTGCTGAAGGTCTTTTTCCCGAAACATCGACTCTCCTGTTCCTTAGACTTTGCCTGACCTGCTCAAAACGGATGCCCTTCATTTGGGCTTACAAGCGCAGAAGCTACTTTTGTTCACTCTCACAAAAATACTTACCAGAATCCGGAAAGTAATTCCAACGTTGCGATTGAAGTAGCTTATCCAATTTTTTTTGCACACAATCCTGCAGCTTTGTTATTGTGTATAAGACTCGTTTGTTCACTGCATTTCCCTTCCCATAATCTAAAGAGAATCATTGAGTATCATTAACGTTGGGAACAAGCACGATCGGCGAACTCCAATCACTTTCACTCGACTTGATGATATCTTGGAGCGTCGCGTCCACTTCCTACTGAACTGAATCTGCTTTGAGCGACTTAAGCCTGTTAGACCATAAGACAAAGGAACATGAATATGGTCATTTAGCCTGTTGAGTCTGTTGTGCCATCCAAACAAGTTGGAAGAATTTCTCAAAATCGTTCTCCCGTTTGCTCCCCATAAGTCCTGACAATAAGGGAACCAACTCTCTCAAATTTAAACATATTCAATGGACTGGCTTCCACAGCCTTCTGTGGTGATGAATTTCTTAGATTCAAAACTTTCTGGCATCAGACATTTATCATAATATCTGTTCAAAATTGTCTTTTATTTTCTTCAACGCTATACCCACGAATTCCAGTCACTCCTGCCAATGGAAACGTCTTCCTAAAATCTACTCTGTCCAGGTCATTCATTGCTCTATGTGTCTTGATTAGGTTACTACTTAACCTTCCAAATTCCGTCGAGTATAAACCCGCAGTCCTCAAACGTTCCTCTTTTGTTAAGCTGTTTATTCCCAAAACCAATCTTGTGAACATGTTCTGAATTCGCTACATGTCCAGTACATCCTTCCTGAAATATGCGGGCCAAAATCACGTACAATACTCCAAACGTGGTCTGACGATGGCCTTACGGAACTTCAGAAGGAGCTCACTGCCATTATATTCAAGTCCTCTCAAAATTAAAACCAGCATTGCATTTCCATTCATAACTATTAAGTTAGACAAGAGGTGGGTTGGAACAACACAGCAAGTCAGGCAGCATCCGGTGCAGAAGTCAACATTTCTGGTGCAACCCTTGTTCAGGACTGGGATTGGGTGGAGGTGTTGCTCCATTGAAGGGGGTGCTGGGTCAGGGTGGTGAAATTGTGATAGAATAAAATAGGTAGAGGTCAGGGCTGGGTTGTTCAATGGGTGGACTGAATCTGGTTGGTGGCTGCGTGGAGTGAAGGGATGGGAATAAGTTAGACAGGGAATTGGAGACTGTGAAGGGAGGTTACGCTTAATTGGAGAACTCGTGTTGAGTCCACCGGGCCCGAGGTTGGCCAAGCAGAAGGTGAGGTTTTGATCCTGTAGTTTGCAGTTTTGTTTATTGTGACAATTGTTATGACACGGGGTAAACACCTCTGATAATTTAAACCTGCTAATTAGCAGCACAGAATACTTTTATTCCGTGCTTTAATCTGTTTAAATTTGAGATGCAAAGATCTATCGCAAAACTCACTATTTGAAGGAATTATTCACAACTTTATTTCTTTTTCTGTCAAACAGAGAAAAATTAACTCACAGCTATTTACAACCCATTCCTCCTAACCTATAGTTCACCTTCCACTCTGCAATACTGGTCCGATAAAAAAAGTCGCAATTATTACTTATGAAAATTATAATCACGTTTCAAAACCAGTCAGCTGGTCGTGTGTCCTCTGTGGATTTTCCTCTACGTTATGTCTTCTTCTTTGCGATTATGTTTCACAGTTCGCTGACAGATAAATATACCTTTAAGGAACAGATATTTCATCGTGCAATCTCTCGCTGGTGTTTGGTGTTTGTCATCTCTCTTTTCCGCTCTGGGTAACTGTTCAAATGTGTGATATTAACACCCAAACAACAGATTGTTTCATTGGTTTTAATATTGTCAAATTGCTAAATTCAAACAGAATTGTTTTTTTTTATCTTGGGGCATAATTTGAAATGATTAGAAAAATATGAACGTCTTTTTGTCTCATAGGAACACAGGTACTGCTAACTGTTTGACAAGAAGTTACAATATAAAATTTCCAGTACATTGTTTTCTTCTCTCAGTCATTGCTCGCTTTGAAACTCTTTAAAAGCACAGTTTCCCTGACCTTTGGAAAACATATCACCACTTAAGAAAACATGAACCACCAGAATGAAAAGGTGGCTTCATTTTCTCTGTTCTTCAAACACATTACCATATCATGCAGATAACTTTAATATATGCCCACCTTAATCTGTTCCTCTCTGTGTGTGTGTGTTTGTTTTATATGCTTTATATGTTCTAATAACATTGGAAAAATACAAGTCTCATCGAAACTTCACCAGTTAAATCCGCGATAACACATTTGCAATTACATTCTAATGACACGCAGCATAATGATTTTTACATGCAAAGTCTGTAACATAAGACTGCAACGAAATGGTTTCCTACCCTTGTTATCGAAGCGTTCTAAGGATGTAAGAGGATTGTGATCTGTCAGCGGAACTGTCTGCGGCACATTGTCCATGATATTGACATTGAAATGTTGTCAGGTCAGTACCAAACACAATTCATCTTTTTTGATCGTGGAGTATGTCTTCTGGTGGATGTTAAGCTCCTTCGAAAAGTAACCAAATTTCAATCATATCATATCCTCATCTTTCTGTATCAGTCAAGTTCCAACTTTGATATCACGAGCATCGATGGCAACATTAAAAGTTGTTGAAATGTTTGGTGTAGCTAAACCTACTGAGGTGGTTAGTATCGTCTTTAAATGCTCAAAGGCCGACTGGCACGGGTCTGTCCACTTAATGGGCAGACTTCGTGTTCTTGTTGTCCAGTTTTTTAACGTTGTCGCTGTGCTGCCGAAATTTAGAGCACAGGTCCAATCGAATCCAAAGAGTCTGAAGAATTGAAGTATCTTTTCATCGAGGTTGGTCGTGGAAATTCCTCGATGGGCTTCGTCTTTGCGTTCTGTGGGGCCAGCCTTCATTTACCAATGTTATAGCCCAAGAATGTCATCTTTGCTTCCATGAAAACAGTTTTGTTTACGTTTTTTATAAGTTTTGCTTCTCACAGTTGTTCAACGATTTCTGCCAACTGTACTATGTGATCTTTCCAGGACTTACCAAAGATCACATCATCCCAATAGACTGCACAGTTTTAAACCCTGCCATAACTCAGTTCATGAAACTTTGGAATGTGCCGGGTGGATTCGTCATTCCTTAGGGCATCAATTTCAACAGATTTTGCCAATTCAGGGTTAAAAATCCAGAAATTCCTTTAGCTGCCTCTGCTCAAGATACCGCCAGTACTAAGGCATTACTTCCAACTTGGTGATGTAACTGGCTAGTGCGACTTTGTTGGTACAGTCCTCCAATCTCGGAATTAGATAGGAGTCCGCTTTTGTAACTGTATTGATCCACGCGTTGGCATTGAATCAGCGTTGATTCCAATCATCCACGTAGAAACATTGAGTACTGTCTATTTTGAGAACTAAGACGAGCAGCGACCTCAAATCGCTCCAACTTGTTTCCATGATCCCCTCGTCGACCATGGCCTCCAACTCCTACTGAACCCGTCTGGCTTTGGAAGGATTAAGTTGATAAAACTTTACTTTTATCATCGCAGTATTCTACAAGTCTGGATCATGCACAATAGCATTAGGCCTCCACATCTGATATTTACATATGTTCTTATACTGCACTAACGAACGTTTGAACTTTATTCTAAGTTCATGAAACACCTAGCTGACTAAACAGATCCCATTCCACAAGGGCTTCTTCATCTTTTATATCTATTTTTGGATACAGAAAAATCAACATCATCTAGATTTGATTCCACACTCTGCGGGGCAGCAACTGAATAAGATTCTTTAGGTCTTTCTCTCTTGTATAATACAGTGTCAACATGTTCTCATGACATACCCAATCCCTTATTTTTCTACAAGATAGTTCATCTGACTGAACGTTTTCTCAGTTTGATGGGGACCACGAAACCTGGCTTTGGAGGGATCTTCCGTCACTTGTAATAGTGCTTCACGTCATCCCTTTGGGAAAACTTCAAAGTCTCCGAGATTTTATCTGCCACCTGCTTCATTCTATGCTGTGTCCTTTTAGGTTGCTGTTTAGCTAACTCACATAACTCGATTTCACGTCTTCCACAAACTAAGTGTGAAATTACTTCTTCAGTCCTATCAAATTGCATTTAATTAACTCGAAATGACTTCTCGCTTCATGCCCGCATATTAACACCACCGGAGTGAACTGAATAGATTCATTTGCGGCATCTCTAATGGGAAACAATACGAATGGTGTACCTTTATTCCAATCATTCAGGTAATCCTGATATTATGCTTTCGACGTCGTCTTCAAGGTCTGATGCCACATTTCTAAAGCTCTCTGGGATTCAGGATGATACGCACTGGATATCAACTTCTCGAAATGTAATTCAACACATCCTTATCCAGACGAGCAGTAAAAATAGACCCTTGATCCGAGGAATCCCTCTGGGCAGCCCATTCTGTATGAAGAGAGCTACTAACTTCTCCAATACCCTTCCTGCCTTGGCACTCCGGAAAGGAATTGCCTCCAGACGTCTGGTATACGCATCCGTTATGTTAAAATGTTCTTGTTGCATCTTTTAGTTCTCTGGAGGGGACCTACATAAGTACTTATAACCCAAATGAGCGGTTCTTCAGGTTTGGGAACTGGCAACTGGGTGACATACTATTTGGCATGTATGACACGTATAGCAAAAAGTAACCACAACCTTGTGTATTCCACGACAAGAAAATGCCTTTGTACCCTAAGCCTCAGTCATTATTACCCTCAGGTGACCTCCTACAGGCAGTTCATGTGCTACCCGTAACAACTCATATCTGCATGCCAATGGAAACTCAACTTAGTGCACATCGGCCCATTTCTCCTCTGCAATGTCATGGTCTCCATTTCCGTCTTCGGATTACATCTTTTATAAAATGAACGGCAGGTATATTCTTTGCCTCATTTTCTTAGTACGGATACACATAAATCTTTTCATCGACTTGTCTTCGTGTTGTAAGTCTCTTTGCCTTTCAGAACGAAATCCTTCTCTCTAACCCTCTGTTGCCCACGTTTCTCCTGCACCATTATGTCAGCAGGACGTCCGGTAACCTGGATTTCTTCATGCTTCTCTTTAGCTTTCTCTTCGTGCTGTGACTTAGGATCGTGGTTTTGGTTACTACACAGTCTGGGAAAATACAAAGATACTTCCGTTTTAACTCCTCCAGTTTTTTTGTCATTCTCGGGCTTCTCCACAACGAGGGCTGTCACTCTTATCTTGGACACTGCCAAATCATTCCCAAGTACAAACTAAATTTCTGGAACTGAAATTCTGTCAATCATTCAAACTGTAACTGACACAGTCTTGAGATGGCACACCAAACTGATCTTCAACAAAGGAACGCTAAATGTCTGTCCATCTATCCAAATATTTACCACACGTTCGTGTGTCGGATCAGAAAGAATACATATTCGCTAGATCCTGTATCTGTTAAAATTGTATCTTCTAATCCTTCTCCCATAATTCTGTCTCATTAAAATTTATCCACATATCAGAATTCTTTGTAGTGATCAGATGCCATTTTCATACTTATCCTCTGCCTCCACCGTGCACTCTCCTGCAGTTGCACGGCTTTTCTTGTGGTTTCCTTTACTATCTGCACAAATGCCACTGGTTTTGCTTCTTCAGCTTTACTTTTGTCCTTAGTTAAAAGCAATTCTAACTTGTTTGCTCATTCGAGAAGTATTTTTTTCCTTCAAAACTTTCTTGGGAAATTTGAGAATCATCTATAAATCCCAGAAATTCTTCAGGAAGTTTAAGGACAATTACAATCATTTTTAAGTTAATCAATCACAAGTCACCGAACATAAACACATTGTTTCAACTAAGTTTTATTTAAAGATCTAGGACACTAAACTGCCGGTTTTCAACTCTACTGGGTTTTTAAAATCTCTGACTGGATCTGTCTAATTCTCGTCAAATCACGAATCCGAGACTCAAGCTGTCCAAATCCCGGACGACTTATGACACGGGTAAACCCCTTTGCTCATATAAACCAGCAACACAGAATAGACCCACTTCCGTGCTGTTATCTGCGAATGTTCGAGAGGCAGCAAACTACCGCCAGCGTTAAGGTTTAAAGTAAAAACTCACAACTTTTTCAACCCTATCATCTCTACAATACTGTTCCTCTAACAAATATCCCAATTCCGATTAACAAAAAATTATAAGCATATTTCAAAGCAGTCAGCTTGACAAGTGCGAAGGAAAAAAAGCTCCAAACAGATAAATCGAGTGAGTCAGCAATCAGATATTAAATGACAGTGCACCCCGATGTGTAGGGCAAGAACGATTTTGTAAAATAATAAATGAAGTTATGGTACACCATAAATTTGATAATAATGAACAGTAGATCCGCGATTGTCATTTCCACCAAAGAAACAGAGATACAATTGGAAGGGCCACAGTTTCCTTTTGTCAAAATCAGGATTGTCGTCAAGTTCTCTGTAAGAGAGTTGGAGTAGACAACTGATATTCCAGTGACTGAAGGAAGGTTACTATTGACAATGCAGGAGTCCACTCAGTGTAACTTCCAAAATGAGCGAATGATCCACATATTGAATAAAATGAATAAGATGCAGGAGACCCTACATGATTGACAAAATGGTCGCCACATTCTGTTAATCGTTCGTCCAGGTGCTTTAAAATTTTAAAATATCATCATGTTCAAAGAGTGATGTGGATATTACAGAAACAGAATTGATGTGTATATTACATTAATAATTCACTAACATCCAATATGAAGAGTGAACAAGAAAACTTTTAATATCGGTTAAAAACTGACTTTTAAAAAATATCTCACCAGGAAGGGCACCCGATGCAAGAACTGGGTAATAATTCACTTTGGCCTGAATAGAAACTTTGTACATTTTTTGTCAGATTTAGATTTTGTCTGTAAGAACTGAAGGATTCTGATTGTTGCATGCCTTAAGTAAAAGAAGGATCTCCGTATTTGTACCAGTGTCAAAGCTACCGGGAATCAAGCAAATTGATGCATTCTTGACATTGTTAATGTCATTTCACAAATGTACACGTGGCAATTATGTCCACCAAAGAAGATAACACTGAATTTGATCTAACATTGTTGAATAAAATATTACATGCAACTGAAACAAGCAGGCTCGCGGTGTTGTTTGGAGTCTACTTCTTATGATTGTGACATGGGAGGTTCTTACATTAATTTACCTCTGTTAACTCTCCCATCTTTCTCACAACAAAATACAAACTGCCACCTCCAACTCTCTCCACTTCACAAACTTCTGGAACTTCTACACAATTCATTTCCTGCTTTTTCAGTCATCATGTTAGTAATAGTTTGTTCATTGGTAAATATACGACTGCCTGAGTGTTAATCATTAATTCCGTCTGCACTAGGCTACGTTTTAATTTGGAGGAGGAGATGGTTCGAGTGGAGGCAAGGAACAATCTCTCAAATTGGATAAAAAAAAGAGAGAATAAGGAAATCTAGAGTTCCTTTGTCGAGAAAGAGATGCTATCAGTCCAACAGTTGCAGTGTTTCGCTATTGACAAGAAGTCACCATTAATAGTTTTCTTGACAATCGTCTCGTCCTCTCTTTTAAGACATCTTTTCAAGCGCTTCAGTCCCTACTTTACTTGACCACAGATGAACTGATCGCAATGCAGTATATCGAAGTCCATTAAAGCTGCTCCACATGTGCAGACACATGTTGTAAAATGATATTCTGCCAGCTTTGCAATTCCAATGTGATGAAAGATTACAACCATCCACTGCTGTTACTATCTGTCATTTGCACGTGCAGTGACCATTCACCGTCTTCAATCCTGGAGTGCGATATGGTCACCATATGGAGTGTTAAACATGTCAAATATCCCTTTGGGCGACCTCGTCCTTGTAGACAAGATATGCTACATTTCACTGGAGCAACCCACATTTTACTGTCTCAAAGTCTCTCAACTTTTCTTCTTCATGTACTCATCCAGATGACGTTTAAAATGAATAATTAAGCCAGCCACCATTACGTCTTCCTGCAGGTCATTCCATAGATGGACAAAACTCTGCATGTAAGTGTTGTCCCTTTAAAGATTTCCCAGCTCATCTTAAAACCAGGCCTTCTGATTTTGGAATCCCCTTCTCTTGGGAAAGAAATCTCGCCTGTTCATGATATACCAGTCCTGAAGCGAGAGCTAAACCAGGCAGCAGTGCTACTCACTGCACCACCACACATTTCCATTTTACCGTTCTTCTTTCATTAATGTGCGCAGATTAAATCTGCATGTTTTTGACTCAAACGAAATTGATATCAAGGGAAAACAGCCCCAGGCTCTTCAACCTGTCCATGTAATTCAGATCCTCCAACCCTGGCAACATCCTTGTAAATCTTTTCTGAACTCCTGATGTGGTGGAGGCTGGTATATTGCAACATTTAAGAGGCATGTGGATGGGTATATGAATAGGACGTTTTGGAGGGATATGGGCCGGGTGTTGGCAGGTGGGACGAGATTGGGTTGGGATATCTGGTCGGCATGGACGGGTTGGACCGAAGGGTCTGTTTCCATGCTGTACATCTCTATGATTCTCTGTCTCTATGAATTGAAACGAGGACGAAAAATATCTCTTCTCGTCTTATTTCAGCATTGTCTGTTTCAGATCGCATCAAGACAACTTTTAATCTCGTGAAATTGTCAGTTAGCACCCTTCAGTGATTTTCTTCATTCATTCACCAGATGAGGCTGTGGCTTTTCAGATTGTAATTTATGGCTGATCCCTAACTACCAAGAGAGCCGTTAAGATTCAACTACATTGTTTGGGTCTGGCTTCACGTGAAGGCCAGAGCGGGTAAGGATTGCAGTATCCTTCACTAAACGCTATTTATCAACCAGACCTGTTTTTCCTTCTGAGAATCAAAAATTAATTCATGAGCATAATTAGAGCCTGAATTTCAGATTGTTGAAGTCCGATTTCATTTTAAGGCGGGATTCTAATTCTCGGTGCTCAGCACATTAACTTCATCTCTGGATGAACGGTCCAGCTATAATATCACGAAACCATCACTGCTCCCTTTTCGAGTGGTGACTGTTTTCTCCTCTTCTCGGAAGCCTTGTTCTATTTGGTTGAAGTGCATCTATGATTTCAGGATTCATTTACCGACAACTTCACTGATTCTTTCAAATCTACTGGCACTGCTTCACAATTTCATCAATGATTTCTGTCTACTTTGATATTTACAATATAAATGACATGTTCTTACTTCAATATTTATTATTGTCCAGCAAATTTGATCGACAATTAATTCTGCTCCATTTCAAAATAGTCAATACATTGCAGTCAACATTCGCTGTCATTTGCACAATTTCGATTATTTTTAAATTTAGCGTTGCAATCCCATATATTGATAGAATCTCACTCGCAGAGTGTACACACTGATGGAAAAAAATAATAATTCATTATTGAGCCATTCTGTCATACTGACTGTTTTCAAAAGTGTCAGCAAGTGTTCCTAAATCGAGGTAACTTACAAGATTACAACTTGCTTACATTAATGAGGTCACATCTTTTCTTTCGTCCCTTTGATGGAGAGAAACGGATTCTGGTAAATATGTCCCGTTTCATGTCAATATTGTTTTCTTTATCACTAAATGGTTTGCATGAATGTGCATGAGGCACTGACCCTGCAACACTGTACGCAATTTTGGAAGTCCTGACATTTCATCTTGGGAAATTGGAGAGATCGGCGGGAAAGAGGTGATAAAAGTTTTCAATGCAAAATAAGGCTAAGTAGAATAAAGGAAGATAGTGCAAATGCAGGAGGGGTAAAAAGAGTAAATAGGGAGACATTAGCCTCCTTAAGGATCAACAAGGCTTTTTACGTGCTGAACGACGGGAATAGGTTAAGACACAAAATGAATATTTCAGTTCCTTCTTTAGATGTGCAGAACGGCATAGAAGTTAGAGAACTTTGTGAAATTAATATTGATGTCTTGAGAAGAATCCACATTAGAGGAAGTAGTGTTAGACGATTTGCAGCACATAAAATTGTATACGTCTTCCAGTCTTAAATAATTGTATTGCAGACACTTGTGGGAAACCAAGGAAGGCATTGCTTGAAACAGTGCTAAAATATTTGTATTATCGACAGTCACGGGTGAGGTGTTGGAAGACTGGAGGACAGGTAATGCTGAGCCATTATTTCAGAAAGGTTGCAAGGAAATGCTGGGGAACGAGAGCCATGTCAGCCTGAGGTTAGTGACAGATAGATTGTTGAAGGGGATTTTGAGGGGAAAGCTTTTCATGAGGTTTGAACAGCAAGGATTGGAGTCAACATGGCTTTCTGCGTCGGAAATCACACCTTACTTACAGTTAAAGAGTCATAGAGATGTACAGTATGGAAACAGAACCTTTGGCAGAACCCATCCAGGCCGACCAGATTACCCAACCCCCAATCTAGGCCCACCTGCCAGCACCCGGCCTATATCCTTCCAAACTCTGCCTATTCATGTATCCATCCAAATATCCTTGAAATCTTGCAAATTTACCAGCCTCCACCACTTCCTCTGGCAGCTCATTCCATACAAGTACACTCTCTGCTTAAAAACGAAGCCCCTTAGGTCACTTTTATATCTTTCTCCTCTCAAGCTAAATCTCTAGTTTTGGATGCTCTCACACCAGGTAAAATGCTTAGTCTATTTGTCCTATCCATGCCCTGCAAAATTTTGTAATTCTCTATTAGGTCACACCTCAGCCTCCGATGATGGAGGGAAAGCAGCCCCTGCCTGTTCAGCCTCTCAAATCCTCCAACCCTGTCAAACTTCTTGTAAATACTTTCTGAACGCTTTCAAGTTTCACAACATCTTTCTGACAGGAAGGAATCCAGAATTACACACAATATTTCAACAGTGGTCTAAACAATATCCTGTACAGCCGCAATACGACCTCCCAACTCCGGGATCAATACTCAGACCGATAAAGGAAAGCATACAAAACGCCGTCTTCACCATCCTATCCACCTGCTACTCCATTGTCAAGGAGTTATGTAAATATATTCCAAGGTCTCTTTATTCAGCAACACTCCTGAGGACCTTACCATTAAGTGCATAAGTCCTGCTATGATTTGCTTTCCCAAAAATGCAGCACCTCGCATTTTTCAGAATTAAACCCCTTCTGCGACTTCTCAGCACATTGTCCCATCTGATCAAGATTCTGTTGTAATCTGAGGTAACCTTCTTCGCTGTCCAATTTTGTGGTCATCTGCAAACTTACTAACTATCCCACTGGTACTCACATCCAAACCATTTATATAAATGACGAAAGGTAGTGGATCCAGCACTGATCCTTGTTGCACTCCACTGGTCACAGGCCTCCAGTTCATAAAAACAACCCTCCAGTTCTCTATCCAAATGGCTAGTTCTCCCTGTATTCTGTGAGACCTTATTATGCCAACCAGTGTCTCATGGTGAATCTTGTCGAACGCCTTACTGAAGTCACTCTTGATCACATCAGACGCTCTGCCCTCATCAGTATTTTTTGTTCCTTCTACAAAAATCTAGTTTGTGAGACATGATTTCTCATGGAAAAAAACCATGTTGACGACCCTTAATTAAGCCTTGCCTTTCCAAATACATGTATATCCTGTCCTTCGTGATTCCCTCCACCAACCTGACCATCACCGCCGTCAGACACACTGGTTTACAGTTCCCTGGCTTGTCCTTACCACACCGTTTAAACAGTGTCACCACGTTAGGAAATCTCCAGTCTTCCAGCACCTCACCTGTGACTATCGATTATACAAATATCTCAGCACGAGGCCTAGCAATCACTTCCCTAGTTTCCCGCGAATTGCTCTACGTGACCAGGTCTTGGAGATTTATCCACCTTCATGCGTTTCAAGACAGACAGCCCTTCCTCCTCTGTAATATGGACATTTTCTCAAGATGTCACCAGTTATTTTCCTAAATTCTGTATCTCCCATGTCCTCTTCCACAGTAAACACTGATGCAAAATGGTCATTTAGTATCTCTCCCATTTTGTGCGTCTCCATGCAAAGGCCTGCCTTGCTGATTTTTCAGAGGCCCAATTCTCTCCCTACTTCCTTTGTGCACTTCATGTATTTCGAATAAACCTTTGGATTCTCCGCAATTCTACTGGCGAAAGTTTCTCATGTCCCCTTTTTGTCCTTCTTATTGCCCTCTTAAGTATACTCCTCCTGCCTTTGTGCTCTCCTATAGATTAACTCGATCTATCCTGTCAGTACCTGACATATGCTTGCTTCTTTTTCTTAACCAAACCCTCAATTTCTTTAGTCATCCAGCATTCTCTATTGATAACAGTCTTTCCTTTCACCCTAACTGGAACATATATTATCTGGATTCTCGTTATCTCATTTCTGAATGCTTCCTGTTTTCCAGCTGTCCTTTTACCTGTGGGATCAGTTTTCGAAAGTCTTTGCATAATGCCATCGAAATTGGCCTTTCCACAATTTAGAATTTGACTTTTAGATCTGGTTTTACCTTCTCCATCAGTATTTTGACTCTAATAGAATTATGGTCACTGGTCCCAAAGTGCTTCCCCCACTGACATCTGTCACCCAAGAGTAGGTCACATTTTGCACACTTTCTAGTTTGTCCATCCACATACTGAATCCATGCATTTTCTTGCACACAGTTAATGAATTCTTCTCCATCTAAACCCTTAACACCTTGGTAGTCCCAGTCTATATTTAGAAAGATAAAATCCCCTATCTTAACTACCCTCTAATTCTTACAGATAGCTGAGATCTCCTTACAAATTTGTTTCTCAATTTCCCTCCGACTAGTAGGGAGTCTATAATGCACTCCCAATATGGCCATCATCTCTTTCTTATTGCTCAGTTCCACCCAAATAACTTCCCTGGATGTATTTCCCGGAATATCCTCCCTCAGTTGTCATGCTATCCTTTTTTACAAAAACGCCACTACCCCTCCTCTCTTGCCTCCCTTTCTATTCTTCCTGTCGCATTTTTATCCTGGAAAATTAAGCTTCCATTCCTGTCCATCCTTAAGCCATGTTTCTGTAATCGCTATGGTATCCAAGTCCCATGTTCTCAACCATGCCCTGAGTTCTTCTGCCTTTCCTGTTAGGCCCCTTGATTTGAAATAAATGCAGTTGAATTTATTAATCTTTCCATGTGCCTGCCTGCTGACTGTTTGACTCGCTTCTGTTCTCAAGTGTACCAGACTCAGATTAAACTCTTTCTTCACTATCTCCCTGGGTTCCTGTGATTTTTAACTTTATGGCAAAGAATATTGGTAAAAGCAGAGTAGTAAATTTGGCTTTTTTGACTTCAGTGAAGCGTTTTCCAAGATTCCACATGCCAGGGTTAAATCAGGGTTAAATCACATACGAAAAAAAGGAAGGTAACCAATTGGATGCAAAACTGGTTTGAAGATAGAAGCAAAGAGTAGTCATAGAAGGTTCTTGTTTTGCACTGCAGGCCCTGTCGACAGTCGTGTTCCAGAAGGGTTAGTGCTTGGCTCACCACTTCTTGTCATCTATATAAACAGTTTAGACGTGAATTCCGAACGCATTCCTAGATTTGTGGATTCACAAATTATTACTCTGTCGACATCATCAAATGTACACCAACGTAACTAACAGTAAAAGTCCGCTTATCCCAATTCTCTGTACCTGCCCCATATCGTTGTTGGGGAAAAATATATACCTTGTATCGAAACTTTTAAAATAAATTATACAGTAGAGGAGACTTGAACAATTAGCTACCATTTATTGCAACGCCATGTGGAATTATATCTTCGTTCAGAACAAGGTCGGACACAATTCCAATGAAATACAGTATTTTTCAAGTTATGTAGCAAAATGCAATTCCACTGCCAAATAATTAAGCAACCTCGGGACAATCGTAAGCGTTTCATAATTTGCCAGACCTACATTGTTAGTGTCTGCGAAACTAAATGTTGTCTCATACTGCTGTTTCAGCTTGGCAAGTTTTACCAATAAGTGAACGAGTAACAATATATCATTCAATGAAGCAGCATTAATGGCCTGAGAAGCGGAGAAAGCCTGCAGCTGCAATGGTAGGCTATCAAAACGAATTGATCAGCCGGGGATCAGGCGGCAATGCATATAGCAGGGTGCAAAAATAAATGCTTTGTGAAGAAATACACCTTCCACACAGTTTTGTATCAATTTTGTTCAAATCTTCTGCAATCGTAGAATCCCGACAATGTAGGCACAGGCCGTTCGGCCCAGCAGGTCCACAGCGAGACTCTGACGACTCATTCCATACCGTATCACTGTAAGGTTACATTTGTCATGGATAACCGAAGTGAACAGCACATCCCAGTACCATTTAGGCAATTTAACGTGGCCAATCAATCTATCTTGCAAACCTTTGGACTGTGGTCGCAAATTGGAATACCTGAAGGACACCCACTCAGATGCAAGGAGACTGTGGAACTCCACACCATGAATCACCCGGGGCCAGAATTAAACCAGACATTCTGGCGCTGAGAGGCAGCAGTGGTAAGCATAGAACAAGCATGCCGTCCAGTCTGAATTAGAATGCCTCCATATACTTGACGGTTATGATATTTGAAGTTGAAGTTGTAAAATATTTTTGTAAGGTTTCCAGCCTCCACTCCCTCCCCAGTCAGTTTTCCACGACATGCTGATTGAAAAAATTCTTTTCTCGAATACCCGCTGAATTTCCTGTCTCATGCACATGAGTCTTGTGACTGATTCTTCATGATTCGGAGATGTCAGCGATGGACTGGGGTGTAAAAAGTTAAAAATAACACAACACCATTTATAATCCAACAAGGTTAATTGGAAACTTTAGCTTTCGGAGAGCTACTCCTTCATCAGTTGTTTGTGGGATACTCCACCACCACCTGATGAAAGATCAGCTCTCTGAAAGCCAGTGTTTTCAATTAAACCTGTTGGACTATAACTTGGTGTTGTGTGATGTTTAACTTTAATCCCTCATATAAGAGGAACATCTGCCTTTCACTTACTCTCCCCAACGTCCTCATAATCTCATACACCTCAATCATGTGCCAATTCAGTATTCTCTGCGGAAAGGAAATAATCCAAGTCTATCTACTCTCCACTTATAACACAGTTTCGTCATTCCAGTCAACATCCTGACGAATCGTGTGAGTGCGCCGTCTAGTGTTTTCGCATGCTTACAGATAGGAAGTGAACAGAGCTGCACATAGCACACAGTCCAACATTACCTTCTTGCTGTTATACTCTGACACGGCAAAATCAAGTAAGCTCTATAAATGTTAAACAATTATAATCACCTGCTCTACAGACTTCAGATAACTGAGAATAATTAGCTGAGGCTTCGTGTATTCCTCTTATCATACCAACGTCCGGCCATTCATTCAGTGCAACTGCATCTTCTTTTCTTCTTCCAAGCTTGACAGGTGAAATGCCATCTGCGATTGGACTGCCATTCTGAGCATTCCATCGAAGGTATGGTTAGTAATTTTGCAGATGACATCAAAACAAATGATGTGG
The DNA here is from genome assembly GCF_037043375.1 of Chiloscyllium plagiosum. Taxonomy (NCBI): domain Eukaryota; kingdom Metazoa; phylum Chordata; class Chondrichthyes; order Orectolobiformes; family Hemiscylliidae; genus Chiloscyllium; species Chiloscyllium plagiosum. The sequence goes on from NW_028270175.1 coordinate 83,065,292, forward strand.
TGGACTGTGAAGAAGTTTATGTCTGAAAGCAACGGAACGTTGGACCAGATGTTCAATTGGAGGGAGGGAGTGGAATAAATGAGTTAAACACAGATAAATGTGTGTTGCTGCATTTCGAAAAGGCTAATCAGGGCAGCACTTATACAATTAATGTTAAGTTCCGGAGTTCTGTTGCTGTGAACAGAGACGTTGGAGTGCAGGTTCATCATTGCTTGAAATTTCAGTCGCAAGTGGACAGGATATTGGAGAACGTGTTTTGCAAACTTGCCTTTATTGGGCAGTGCATTGAGTATTGGAGTTCGGATGTCATGCTACAGTTGTACAGGACGTTTATAAAGATAATATAAAATACTGCATTTACATCTGATCTGCCTGCTATCGAAAGGAAACTTTTAAATTTGAAAGTGTTCAGCGAAAGATTTACTGGAATGCTGGATTTAGAGATGGTGTGCTCTCAGGCGAGGCTGAAAAGGCAAAGGCTTTTCTCTCTGCAGCGCAAGAGGATAATGGGAGACCTTTTGGTTCCATGCATAGGGTGAGGAGTTAAGGTTATTTTGAAGATTGCACAACAAGTTGCCATAGCCTTCAGGTGAAAAGGGAAAGATTTAACAGCGGGCTGAGTGGTAATGTTTGCACGCAAATGGTGGTGCACATATAAAATGAGCTGCCAGAGAAGTAATGGAAGTGGGTACAATTCAAACATTTAATAGGCATATGGGCGGGAACATGAATAAGAAGTGTTTACAGGGATATGGGTCAATTGCTCGCTAATTGGAGTAGATCAGGTCTTGCCAGAATTAACGTGTTCGACAGAAGATCTGTTTTTATGGACGATGACTCTATGTTTTCATAATGGTTTGATTCTCACACTCTATCTTCCTGAAAACGGGTGCGGATTTAATCATCGGAACCCACAACACTGCTGACCAAGTTGAACATAAGAGACTACCCCACTTGATAAATTATAATTTTTATTATTGTTCTCTGTTTTATGTGCAGGTGTTCCCTTGAACATATTAACAAAATAGTAAATTATTTGTTGTGGAACCGGAAGAATTACTTGCCCTTCTGTGTCAGTGGACATTTGCTGGAGTGATTGTATTGTAAGCATCAGAAAGGAAAACTTTAGCTATTTATCCAATAGACAGCACTGAAAAGAAGGGAACAGCGACCATTTACAGCTGAGCAACAGGTTCTTCGGCCCTCCAAGCCTTGGCCGATCTAAATACATTGCCTAAACCTAATGACAAATTCCTAATCATCTGTAATCCTCTGCTCGCTATCTACTCATACATTTGTCCAGACGCAGCTGAAATGAATCAAACGTTCCTGCATCTGCTCCATCTGCTGACAACGCGTTCGAGGCACCTACCACCCTTTGTTAACGTACTTTCTGTGAGTATCCCCTTACTCTTTTCAACTCTCAACTTGAATGTGTGAACTCCCGTTATTGAATACCTCACCGCGGGAACAAGCATACCACAATCCATTCTGTCTATACCCTTCCTGATTTTGTAGACCACAATCATGTCCCTCCTTAATCTCCTTTTTTCCACAAAAAATAATCCTAACCTATTCAACCTCTCTTCATAACATCTCGTCCCATACCAGGCAACATCCTCGTAAACCTTTCCTGCGCCCTCTCCAAGTGTCCACATTATTTTGGCAATGTGGCTATCAGAACTGTATCTAGAATTCTAAATGCGGCCAACCAAAGTCTTGTAATGCATTAACATGACCTGCCAGCGCTTATATTCAATGCACCGTGCGATGAATGCAAGCATACCATTTGACTTCTTGATCACTCTATCTACCTCTGCACCTAACTTCAACATAAAATGGACCTGAACTCCCAGATCTCTCTGCTCATCAACTCCTCCGAAGGTTGTTCCGTTTACAGCATAGGTTGCTCGAGAGTTAGACTTTCCAACATGCATCACCTCACATTTGCCTCGATTAATATCCACCTGCCACTTCTCTGCTCAAGTCTCCAGTCTATCTATAATCTCCTGTATGCTTTGACAATATGCTATGTTTTCTGCTACTCCACCAATCTTCGTGTCATCTGTAAATTACTGATCCGACGACCAAAGCCCTCTTCCAGATCATTTATGTATTTCATAAATAACAGTGACCCAGCACTGATCCCTGTGGTATACCTCTGGTCTCCTTTCTCCATTTCGTGAAACTCCCTTCAACCACAACCCGGTGTCAGCTGCTGCTCAACTAGTTCTTTATCAACCTAGCTAGAGAACCTTGCAATCCATGTGACTTCACTATGTCCATTAGTTTGCCATGGGGAACCTTATCAAACACCATCCTAAAGTCCATGTATATGATATCTACAGCCTTTCCTTCATCTATCAACTTGGTCACTTTCTCAAGAATGTAATAAAGTGGTAAGGCACGATCTACCCCGCACAAAACCATTTTGCCTGTCACAGATAAGTCATTATTTTCCAATTGTAAATAGATTTTGTTCCTGAGTACTTTGTGCAGCAACTTTCCCACAACTGACATTAGGCTCACTGGTCTGTCGTTACCTGAAATATCCCTAATACGCTTCTTGTACAGAGGGACGGCGTGGGCAATCCTCCCGTCCTCCGGCACTTCACCTGTGTTAAAGGATGCTGCAAACATATCCGTCAGGTCCCCTGTTCTTTCCTCTCTCGCCTCCCTCAGATCCCATCCGATCCTGGATATTTGTCTACCTTTACATCCGTTAGCCGACACAACACGTCTGCAGAGACACATAATCAGCAAAGCTTTCCCTCTCTGAGCATGTTGAACATTATTTGCAACTGGCATTCCTGCAATCCATCTACTATAGGAAATTATTTTCTTATCATTCGTTGTAATCTTATTCTGTAAATGTCTCTTCACGATTCTTAAAACATATTCACACTAAGTGCCATCTCATTTAACATGGGGATAATAAGCATTTTTTCGACAAGTGTATCTTCCACTCTGGAAACACCATTTGAGGGCTTCAACTCAGTGGATTCGAACCTAGGCACTGCTGCACTGTGATGAAGCCATCATGTTCAACTGTCATATTGTCTATGACATGTATCCTTCAAACATGTGGATCTTAAAATTCAAGGTACAGAAAGAGTTATGAAAACAGGTGTCTGCTTCGAATTATGATATATTCTCATTGCTTCTTTTATATGCTTTTTCCAACACAGTTTCAAAATGACACCGACACGTGAAGGAAAGCAAACATGTAATTCGAAAAACTGGAAATTCAGCTCCATGTTCCTCCATTGTTAAGCCTATTCCTCAAGCATCAGAAGGTTATATATTGAAATTGCATAAGAGAAGTGAAAACCCGTTGGATTTGAAATTCTGTGGATACCCATCCACATGCTGCGCCTTGTTGTTTTGGGCTTGAAACCCGATATCAGTGTCAAGGGTGGAACTGGCCTTCAAACATATGAACAATATAAAAATATGATGGCTATGTGTCCACTGCGTGGCTAGAAACCCGTACAGAAAAACAAATTAAATTAAAATGCAAGAACACCTGCCAGATACATTTTGGATTCCTACCAATTTGTGAAAGGGATGGTGAAGATCAAATAGAAGTGCTGGTGGGTAGTCTGTGCAAACGACAAGGAAAATTCTCAGGAATACCTGTGAATCTAGAGTGAAGTCAAACGGAGTTGAAACAAAGAGAGAAAATATTTCCGTGAAGTAGAAGTGGGAAGCGACTGTGAATTTCGACTACAGCGGCGGATTTCTTTATTAATTCCATAAGGATGTGAAAGCATGCAAAGTTTAAGAAAATCATAGGATACAACATCACAGATTCAGACCAATCGACACAAACTGGTCCATGCTGACCAAAATGTCCAACTACGGTAACACCAATTTCCCTGCACTTGTTCCATATCGTTCTAAACCTTTCACATCCAGGTATTCGTCCAAATGCCTATTAAGTGTTATAAATGTGCCCGCATAATTTACTTCTTCGGGCAGGATATTGCAAATGCATACCAACTTGTGCGAAAAGAAGTTGCCCCTCAGGATCCCTTCTAACTTTTCCACTATAAACTTAAACTGTTTCTCTCTTGTCCTTGTCTCTGCAATCATGTAAAACAATAACTGAGTGCATTCACCCTATCCATGCCTCTCGTGATCTTATATACTTCAATAAAATCCCCATCATTTTCCAGCCCACTAAAAAAAAGTTAAGCTTGACCAACCTCCCGTTATAACTCAACCGTTGAGTACTGGCAACATTGAAATTTCGTCTGCACTATTTTTCAATTTAATAATATAGATCCTGTAGCAAGGTGAGCACAACTGAAAACAATACTCCAAGTGCGCCCACACCAACGTCCTGCACTACTTAACCATCAACGTTTATCTCAATGTCTTGACAAATTCCAGCTAGTGTGCTAAATGCCTTCTTCACTGTGCTGGCTACCCGTGACGCAACTTTCTGGGAACTCTGCACCTGAACGTCAAGGTCCCTCTATTCCACTACACTCGTTAAAGCCCTGCCATTCACCATGAAATTCCGACCTTAATGAGACTATCCAAACTGCAAGACCTCGCATTTATGTTTATTGAACTTCATTTGGCATTTCCCGATTCACAGCGGATCAAGGTCCTGCTGCAATTTATGACAACCTTCCTTACCGTCCCGGTATGGCCTATTTAAGTGTCATCAGCAAAATCAGTGCCTTGCTCATTCTCATTGAAATCATCGAAGTACAGAACAAGTAGCAATGGTCGCAGATCCGATGCTTCAGACACGCCACCAGCCACGGGTCTCCAGGCTGAAATGCATCCTTCCACTATCACCCTCTGACTTCTACCACGAAGCTCATTGCGTATCCAATTTTCTAACTCTCCATAGATTCCATGCAAACTAACTTACATAAATCCCCACAGATTATATCTACCACCACGCCATTGTGACTCTTCCGAGACAATTCAACAAAGAACCCTAACATATTTGTGAGGCATTATCTCCGACGCACAAAGACAAGCACACTGATTCTAATCGATCCCAATATTTCCAAGTGCATGTGTACTTTATCACTCATTATTCTCTGAATCATCTGACCCACCACAAATGCTAAACAATTGTCTGTGTGGAGTTTTCACGTTCCCCTTTGTCTGAGCGGATGTCTACTGGTTCATCCGGTTTCCTGCCTGAGTCTAAAGCTGTTCAAGTTGGCTGGATTTCAATGATAAAGTGCCGTAGTCTTCAGGGATTTATAGATTAGCTACGTTAGCCATAGGAAATGAAGAGTGAAATTCTACCGGAATAGTTTGGGTGCAATGCTCTTCGGAGGATCGATGTGGACTTGCTGGGCTGAATTAACTGCATCCGCGGAGTAGGCGTTTTGTTCTATTGAATATTCGTTGTTGAGTAACGCTTGGCAGAGGTGGATTCTCAATCACAGTTTACTATGTTTTAACAGGTGAACTATCAGTGCATCAGACAAAGAGATGCACCAGGGCACCACAGCAGCTGCGATACAGCACGGACAGAGAAAGTTTGCATATGCAAAGTTTTGGCCCAGGCTTGAGACCATAATCGTCAATTATTGAGTCTTTAAAGGTTCAGTTACTTCGTTTTCCAAGGTGAGGCAGTTTACTTATGTGCACACGTTATGTACTTAGATCATTCTGCTGCAAAATATAACAGCCCTACGATGACCAATCTCGATGAACCCCGGTATCTTCAGCGCAACACAACATTGCCCAATCCAAACATTATCACCCAACACTCAGGAACTGCCAAATATCATCATGCACTGAACAACAACCCCTTCACTATTATCAATCACGGTCCAAACAAGCATCCCAGATATCAAAAAACTTCCGGTTCCTCCTAAATATTCACTGTAGTTGAATAGTGGTTATGATACCATTTTTATTCAGTTATGTGATATGACGTCAGTGGTGGGTCCAGGACTTTTTGCCCGTCGCTCGTTGGCTTCAGAGAGTAGTGGTGACAGTAATCTTTATAAAATGCTTAAGTCGACGTGGAGCACAGAACAGAACAGTGCTGTCACGGGGAAGCTTCCCGGATCTTGCCATCGCAACACAAAAGGAGCAACACAAAACTTAAGAGTAAGCATGTTGAGTGAGGCGGAGAATTCGTATTCATGACATTTTCAAATAACAGCGGGTTGTTGCCCCTCGAGAGCATAGTGGTTTTCATTAGAACTTGCAGGCTAAGGAGCCGTGATGAATTTCTGCAGTGTGCCTTGAATGTGATACAACATATCGAAATTGCGCCATCGATAGTGGTGGGAATGAACTATTCCTGGAAGTGTTTGCAACCATGGAGACTTAATTCGACAAGTATTCTGTCGAACTTCTTTTTGAATTGTTGGGAGCTTCACATGTTCATTCAAGCAGCAAGTATTTCACAATGGTCATACAATCCCTACAAGGTGGAAACAGGCCATTGGCTCAATCGGTCCACACCAATTTTCTGAATGATACGTAAACCTATTAATTGTTAGGCCCCATTCCCATGATGAATGCACACAAACGATATATCCTTAAACGCACTGGTCGATTGAGAATGACCAGCTCACCTACATCTCTGAAACTTCGGAAAACTGGAACAACTGGAGGGAGCCATGCAGACACCGGGAGAATGTGCAAAGTCAAAACAGAGGCTTGAATCGAACCTGGGTTCCTCGTGCTGTGAGGCAGCCGTTCTAACCACAGAACTACCTTTCCACACCTGATTTGCTCCCTGTCGATGGTGGACAAACTTTGAATGATTCCCAGCATCGGTACTGCTCTTGTAGTCCGTGTTTTTCAGTGACTTAGGGCACATCAGGTTCTGGTCAAAGAAAACTGGCATTGGACGTCACTGCAGCTGGATCGTTCGCCCTGCTGCCGCACAGCTGCAGTACCGTGGGTCCAATTCCACCCCCAGCCAACTATGTGGAACTTGAACGTCCACCGTGTATGGGCAGCTTTCTACCGCATGCTCTGGGTTCCTCCTAGTTCAATGATGTTCAAGTTAGATGAATTGGCAATGAAAAACTGACGATAACCTTCAGGGATGTGTAGGCTTGGTGTGTTAGCCAAGGGAAACGTAAGATTACAGGGGAAGGGGATGGGGCTGTTTGGGATGATCACCAGAGGATTGATGTTGTCTTCTTTGGCTCAACGTCATGTTTCCATGCTGTAGGGATTCAGTTCTGTGGAGGATTCAGCATTGGGCAGCAAATCGCAGAGACGCATAGTCAATGTGCTATTTATTATGTTTCCATCATGGAAAACCAATAGTTCATCAGACAATGATGTGCATCGGGCACCTGTCAAGCTCAGATGGAGCTCAGATCGAGTAAGCTTTAAAATGTAACTAAAAATGATTCCCTCATTAAAAGTTCAAAGACTTCTTTTTTTTGAGGTGTCACAGATCACTTCTGTGCACAAATTAGATTCTTATATGATAAGGCCATAAGGTATAAGATCAACCTAAACAATTCAGCAAATTCTGTCTGCTCTGCCATTTTACTGATATGTTTCTCAATTTTATTGTCCTGCTGTCTCACCTTTATCTCCTTAATCATCAAGCGTCTATCTGTCTCATTTTAATGTAGACAGAACGAATTGGCAGCCACAGTCTTCTGTGACAATATGTTTTGCAGATTAACCAAAGACTGGCTGAATAAAGCTGCACTCATCTGAATTTTAAAATGTTCACCTTCATTCTGATGCGAGTGGATACGTGTCTCCCCAACTAATACAAACATCTCCGTCTCATCCACTCTTTCAAAACATCTTTGTATTCAGTAATGTTCCATCAGATCGCCGCCCCTCCTGCTTAAAGCCATCGTGTACAAACCCAGACTGCTAGTCTGATGCTCATATGGCAAGGTCTTCATTCACTGATCATTGTTTCAAAATTCCTCCAGATCCCCGTCAATGTCAGTATATCCTAAGGTAGGAAGCCCACAACATTCCAATTCCTGTCAGGACAGAGCCTCATACAACGTCGTCATTATCTCTGATCTTGCATTCTCGCCCTCTTGCAATGAACGTAGACATTAAATTTACTTTCTTATCCGCGTGCTAACGATAAGAGAAATCGTTTTCTTGAACTCGCAAAACCGTTTGAACATTCGAACATTCAGCTAATCATTTCCTCTGTCAGTTCCTTGCCCATAACGTCATGGGCTCTTATCTTATTGGACAAAGTTCAGTGCAGTACATTGTTAAAGGCTTCGGAAAGTCCAAAGGGATCACGTTCTTTGCTTGTCCTTTATGTTTCTTGTTTGCAACTTTCTCAAGTAATTGTGATATAACGGTCAAGCAATACATCCCCCACTGAAACCGTAACATCTTAGCCCTATTTTACTGCGCTCTTTCAAGTACCCCTCATCTTATTCTTAATAATAGGCTCCAAAACGTTAGCAACTTCAGATCATGATAACCGATATTAGTTTCTATCTTCTGGTCATGTCCCTTCATAAGCAAGGCTGATACCTTCCTCATTTTCAAATAACCTGACACTCTCCTCCACTCCACTGACTTCTAAAAGATCGCTAGCAGTGTCTCAGCAAACTCCTTAGCTATCTTGTTTAGAACTCTGTGATCCAATCCGTCCAGTTATGGGGATTTAGTCTCCTTCAGACATTTTACATGACCAGCGGTTTCTCTTTAGTGATGACCTACACTCACGTCAAACCTCTCAGGCTCTCCAAATCGTTCTTTGCTGCTGGAGTTTTCCACCATGAAAACTGATACAGTATGCCTGTTCAGTTCCTCTATTATTTTTTTTTTCCCCATGATGATGACACAGCCTCAATTTCCAGTGGTTCACTCTCATCACTCCCTCTCTCTTTCTGTTAACATATCTAATACTCTTGAAATTCGCTTTTCCACTACTCCACAGCATTTACTCACCTATCATATTAATCCCTCTGTATTGCATTTTAGTTACCATATTCTGGTTTTGAACGCTTCCCAATTGTCTAACTTCCTACTAATCTCTAACACAATGTGCACATCTTCATTTGTGTTGTATTATCGCTGACTTACGTTGTGTGATATGATTGTCTTTAATTTGTTTCTTCTTCCTTCGGATTAATTAATCCAAAATTACTACAAAGATGCAAGCGAATACAGCTATATTCTTCTTCTTCTTTCTGTCGTGCTCCAATTCCAAACAAATCCTCAATCATATATTTGTAGATGTGATCTTCCAAATGTAATACTGTGGTATCTGAGACCTTCCTCAATCTCAATCTGATTTCGATCATCTTATGATCACTGCCCAATCTGTGTTCCTTTAGCACTATTTCTAATTTAGTATTTCTCATACCAAATCCAGAATGCCTTGTTTCCTAGTGTTTCTTCCAAAAGCTGCTCCTGATGCAGTCACATATTTGCTCCACAAGTAAATTAACTCGATGGTGGTTCTCAAAGTGATTTTTTTTCCGTTTCACCCGCACGGTCAAGTCTCCCATGATTATTGTGATATGTTATTCATGTATGCTTCTCCTATCTCCTGATTTGTTATCTTTGCCACAAGCTGACTGCTGGTAGAAGGCCAGTGAATACAATTTCCTCTGCGATTCCTTCAATTTAACCACACTGATTTGTCCGACTCTGTGTCAGTTCTCACTCCCAATTTTGGAAGACAGAGGTCTTGAAAAAGTTCCTAAGTCTCAGCAACGATATGATGGAAAACTGGTATTCTCGAAGCACATGTTGAGAATTCAGAATGAATTTCCAGGAGAAGTGGCGAAGCTAGATTTAATCACGTCGAAGTGAGCCATAAATGGAAAGAGGTTTTGGCAAGTTTATGTTGGAGAGGTATGGGGTGTGTATGGTAGTGTTCGAGGGGAATGCTTGTTTGAATTGCCCGAACACAGATCAGAACGTGACCTTGTAAATGGCGGCATTCCATCTTGCTGACAGTGACTTTGGGAATAATTCAGTTGACTCTCTCTACAGACTAAAGCGAGCCGTAACGCTCCTGAATTCAGTAAACAGCTCCGCATGTGTTCTCTGATAGTAGCAATTCACTCATTCAATGCTCATTGTGGGAACATTATCGCTGATACAATACGAAGTTCTGACTTTGAAGTAGAAGTGTACAAAGTGACATTTGCATTATTTACCTCACTGCCATTTCTGGTTAGTTACATTATGAGACAACCTTTATCACATCGTGAAGGTTTGTTTTTTTCCTTCTATAATTCTATCCATCGGGGGAATTATCTCAGCTGCCGTCATTTGTTTTTTTTTTAACCACGTTCTGAAGTCAAACGACACTTGAATATTGCAAGACTGAAATCGCTGCGGAGCTGTTAACGGGTATAAAATAAAGGCCTTGTAAATTGTCACTCTCAGAATCAAAGTTACCGGGATTGTCTGCAGAAGAAAGGGACATGTCCGCTCAAACTGAACATGCATCTTCCAATTCAAACAGTGAGGAAAGTTTTCTACGTTGTCCTAGGAGTAATCGGTTTTCCCGATGAGTGGTGATAAACCTCTCGCTTGACAATTGTGTTCATCCTAGGCTGCACCATTGCCCTGTGCGTAATAATGTTACTTGAAACATCGTTTCATTTCAGATGTCTCTGAGCTATTTTCTGTTGTTTCAATTATTACAAGCTCTCCACATTTCGTCTTTTTACGTTGCATGTATCACCAGTCATCAAAACAAAACAAGCAAAAATTATTTTAAGGACTATGTGGAAGCGTACAGTGATGGCATTGAACAAACGTTTTGATTCTGTCTTTCAGTTCTTGATGGGTCAGAAATTTATTTCGAGCAGATTTATTTGACAAAAAATATTTAAAAAGAAAGAAAAATGATAATCGTAAGTATTTAAGTAAATTAGTAGTTATTCATCTAAGCAGATAGTTGCTGCAGTATTTGTTGCCTTGAGATTTAGAATGTAGAAAATGGAAAGAAATAGGATCATTCAGACAAAAGCACGGCCAGATAGTGAGAGGAGGTCCTAAACAGCAGAGTTGATATAAGCTAATCGACACTCGTAAAATTACAAGGTGAAAGAACATATATTAATTTACTTGCCGCCTAAATTAAGATTTCAGTGGGTAAAACTGGAAAGCAGCATTGGGTGTTTGAGTAACATTTATACTAAATTGTACTGTTTCGTGAGTATTTTAGATGAACAATAAGCTTTAGCATGGAATTTACATTGAGTGTTCATTGAGGTTGTGGTGTTTGTGTTTCAACAACCTTAAGAATATACTTACATGATGCTTAGTACAGAGTCAAAGTAAAGGATTCAAGTCTGAATTAACTCTGGAGACATGGGTGAAAGTGTCTCTAATATCTGCAAGAATTTGACATTACACAGTGCACAGGGCATAGAACGGTACACTGGATTTTATAAGTGTTGAAACTTTCCACCTGATTTTTCCATTGTGTTCATTTCAAGAAAAAAGTTACTTGCACAGCGTATTTTTTTATTGTTGTTGTTGTGGAAGGACCTTTTCTTTTATACTGTTAAAGGTGCATTGCCAGCATCTTGTGAGCATACACCCGCTGACTGATTGAACAGCAAAACCGAAAATGAAAAATAAAACCTGTGGTCTGCACAGACAGCTCTGGCTCGAAGATCCGAAGTTTTCAAGCATTATCATCAGCTGTATAAGAACAGCATGCCTCACAAATGATAATGCTTCAGTTTACCACACAGCTTCATTAACTCTGAAGCTGTATTTCTGACTGGTTTGTGACCCCTGATCGAAGTGACTGTGTGTTCAGTGCACTATCCTTCAGGATCTATTTACATTCATGTGGTGCACTACAATGTACTGACTCAAAACAGAATTGAATTTTCGACGTTATTCTGCATGATCTCATTTCATGATCAAAGACTTGGTAAATATTATGTCATGAAAGAAATTACTCATTATAGAATAAATTATGCATGATTCTTCATGCCAAACATTATGTGACAGTTTTCATAACATGAATCATCGTATTTGGATGAACTGGGCAATGACTGGTCTTCATGTTCCACTCACCTCCATCTCCATTCCTGCTCTTCCCACCTTTGAACGTATCCTGCCATTCAGGGATCCCTCATAATCAACATCTGCCTTCTTCAGTTCTGATGAAGGGGAACTGGAACTGAAATTTTTTCTCTGATCTACACAGATGCAGCCAGACCGCCTGGGCTTTTCCAAAAGTAATTGTTCTTTTTTTTATTTACAACATGCAGAATCTTTCAGGTTTTATTTGTCTTCTCATAAAATACTCTCATCTCCTCCACTTCAAGTGATAGTTACACAACCTTAGAGTAAGTGGCATTCTGTTCTGAATTGTTTCGAAAAAAAAATTACCTACTATCGTGGACACTAGTACTTCAAAAGATCACACATGTACATATGCTGTACAAGCCCAGCTTCAAAATTCCTGCACAATTTGAAAAGATTTCTCTGGGTTATCCTTGATCATTCACTTATCTGAATGATGCACCTGCAATGTTTCCAAATTGGATTAATTTCTTCGTTTTAAATTTGTCATTCAAGTTGATAGATTTGTCATAAGGCGTCTGGTGTGTTGTCTTTCATTAGCAAGGGATTGAGTATCAGAATCCCGACGTTAGCCTGCAGTTCTGTCAAGGCGTGGTGAGATCACACTTGGAAAATTATGTTCAGTTCTCGTTGATTTATTATAGGAATGATTTGGAATCTTTAGAAAGGGTACAGAGGAGATTTACCTAGATTCTGCCAGGACTGAAAGACATGCATTCTAAAGTTAGTTTCAGGGTATTAGGAACTTTCTGAATGGAGTGACGAAGTTTTTGGGATGACCTGATCGAGATGTACATGATGAAGAGACGAATTGATCGAGCGGAGAGCCAGACATTTTTTCACAGGGCAGAAATCGCAATCACGAGGGGTCATAATTTTAACGGGATTGGGAGAATGTTTTGTCGAGATTTCAGAAGGTGGTTCTTTACATAGTGAGTGTTTGGCGTGTGGAATGTACTGCCGGCGATAGTTTCAGATACATTAGGAATACTTAAGCTACTCTTGGGTAAGCACATGGTTGACGATGAAATGCAGGTGTATAGGTTAGTTTGAACTAAGAGTACGATTAAACGTTGGTACAACGTCGAGACGGAATGCCCTGCACGATACTGTACCGTTCTATGTCCTATGTTCTGTGTCGTGTCAGATTATTGCAGCTATTAGAAGCACCTTCCCAATTTCTCGAGAATTATTCGGGCCTGAATACCGTATCATCGACTGTGTCCAGAGCATTACGTCAGTATATTATTACCATTATTGATACAAACACTGTTATTTTATTGTCCAGCAGACGTTGTCCAATACATTTTGGTTATGTTTCCACAGTGTCAGATGACTATTCTTTAAATCATGACACTCCATGACAGCCAATTCACAGGGAATGTTCAAAGCATAATGAGTATGTAGAATTTGTGGGAGTTGTTCTCAGCGAAGATAGAGGACTCTTCTTTTCTCGGAATTGGCTCTGTTTAATAATTGGCATAAATAGACAGGAAATGATCTGAATGCACTGGAAGGTTGATAAACCAGCTGCGATTTTGTTTCTCATTCAAACTTTTACCTGCATTCTTACCTCTTTTCAACAACGTGCTCCATGTTCATGTCCCATTTGCGTTAAACCTGAAGAAACACTGTTTGTCACAGGGTATCAGTTGAGATTATTGCTCTTCTAACAACACTCCACACAGATACTTGGTGGTGCTAAAATATAACCTTTACCTCAAAGACTCAGAATGATGGATGCTTATGTTTTCAATTATTTTATGTTTCTCTGTCGTTCTGTCTCTTCCAGTCCATTTAGTGATAATTACAATCCTGGCTCGGGAAAAGTGTGGAATATCGGCCTGCACCACTCGCTACCTTCTGGCTATGGCAACAGTAGATCTTCTGGTCGTTATCATTGAGATCATACTGAGCAAAATCAAGAATGATTACTTCCCACCATCGTTCCTTGACATAACTCCTGTGTGTAGTGTTCGATATGCACTGCACCGCATAGTCATAGACAGTTCTGTCTGGCTCACCACTGCTTTCACCTTCGATCGCTATGCCACCATTTGTTGAAATAAGCTCAAAACCAAATACTGTACTGAGAATACTGCAACTGTGGTTTTGGCAACAACTAGCGGTCTGCTGTGTTTTAAAATATTCCTATCTACTTTAGATTTGAAACATCTAAGATCATTAACAATGTACCATGGTACTGTTCAAATAGTCATGCATATTATGAGGACCCTGTGTGGAGAGGAATTAACAACTTTGAGAAGATCCTGACCCCAATACTTCCATTTGGGTTAACTCTGTTCCGCAATGCTCTGACAGTGAAACACATTATAGTCGCCAGCCGTGTCCATAAGGGACTGAAGGATAAGAATAAAGGAGATATTTCAATCGATCCAGAAATGGAGAGTAGAAGACAGTGTGTGGTTTTACAATTCGCCATATCTGCCAGCTTCATATTTATGTGGCTGTAGTATATTTTACATTACTTGAATGTTGATGCGCCTTCAGATAGTGATGGTGAACATACATTTAAAATGTTGCATATATGCTGCGGAATTCGATTTGTTGCACAAGCAACATTGTCTATGTGTCATCTCTTCCGAGATTCAGAGAGAAGCTGAGAAACCCACTGGAAACTATTTTTACATAAGATATCCAACAAACATGCTAACAAAACAAACGACAGTAGCACTGAAACTGCGAGAGTTCGTGGAGCAAAGTTTACAAATGATAGCTTGGAGGACGACATGTCTCACAAGAGATGTTAACAGTTGGAAATACTTTATATAAAAAAGTTACCAAATTTGAGAAACATCGACAGCGGCTGTTGGAAACTAAACACTATAGAGGCAATAGAAAACACAGTGACAGTGGCAGGAATGCAGTAAATGTCCACTCACGCCAAAGAACAGCAGAATAGTGGCTCGATGACACATAGAGAGACCTGGATGGATATATACTAGAATTTTGCGGACCATGACACCATTTACCTCCTTACTCAGACTCTGCAATTCAGAGAGATCACATCTGCTCAATTGCATCGATACCATTATGTAGAATCATCTTAATCAGTTGTTCTTTTGAAGCAATGGATATTGAAAAGTTTCCGCGTTGAACTGATATTGAGAGCTGAAATTAACAAGACGCATCATGCATGTCCAACCTAAGCAAGGTACCAGAAGAGACCTTAGATTGATCAGATGTAAACAGAGCAGGAGAACAGTCACCATGTCTCCTGCAGCGGAGAAAATTAAGCAGTGTCGATTGTCCCTTATCCAACTCCACTGGATCGATTTTCGGCTCCTCACATCTGCTCGGGAGAAAAACATATTTATTTTTATGGAAGAAACTATGGTGCATGCCGTTCCGTCCAACCCGTTCATGCTGACTACATATCTAAAACCAATCTAGTTCCACCTGCCTGCACCCAGCCCGTAACACTCCAAACCCTTCCTATTCATATATGCATCCAAATGCATTTTGACTTGAGATCTGCTACCCAATTGATTTTCCTAGCCCACATGCACATGAAACACTCGCATTATTGTTGTAGTCGCACAGTGTTTCCATGCCTTTTATTTGTCCTGATTTATTTTCTTCCCTAGATCATCACTATTGCCGGGATGTCTGTGCATAAATCACATCACGGTCTTTTCTCCTTTTCGGTTTCTCAATTGAACCCACACATATTCTACGCATTCTGACTCTTCAAGTCGTCTTGCTATTGACGTGATTCCATTTCTTACATGGCAACCCGTCCCCTCTGCTTGTATTCTTAATATTGACATGTATCCATTGACATTTCGTCCCCAGTTTGATTCCCCTGCAGCCACATCTCTGTTATACACACAACATCAAACCAGCCAATTTCAATCTGTGTTACCAACAAATTTACTCGTTTATAGGCATAACCTCTCAGATTTCCCATTATATCCTAGGAACACGACTTTTTTTCATACACTATATCTCCGGTTATTTGTCCTGGGAACTTTAACACCTTTTCCTGAACACTCCCCCTTTAACTCTTGCCAGTCAGGCAAATTATAGCTAATCGTATGGCTTTTCCTTTTGCTCTTCCCAAGTCAGGTCGTGAAATTTCAGTGTGAAGCGATGAGATGGTCCAACGTGGAAAAACCCAGTTGACGTGTTTGCGTGAGATAGTTAGTTCTTGAACAGAGGAAGTGAGATAGTTAGTTCTTGAACAGCAGCAAGCTCAGAACAAGGTCTGACGAACACGCACACTTGGATTGAGGGCTACCTTTTCATTCCATGATCCACCCCGTCAATCGGATCAGGATGACGCATTTATGGGCAATTCACACTTGTGCCAAGGTAAACGTAAGCTGGTCAACATTGCGTTTGTCAACCTTACCACGTCACTCAGGTCCGTTCCTGTGTCAGCCTGACTACTTCAAGCATCCAGTGCTGTGTGGAGACTCGACTTTTACAGTGCACTTCTGTTTGTCAGCACTCTTTCCATATTTTGTGAATGTTATAGTAGTCATTAAAAGTTGTCAGTCGTCAGTGGACAGCTTCCTTTTCATGAGATCACACATTTCCCAACGCGCAACGCTGATCCTCCACTTCTTGAAAACTATCAGGTTTCTGTTTCTCATTAAACTGAATTATTTATGTTAATCTTGGCATTTCTTTTCGATTTTCCACGTCTTCTCCCTACCCAACTGCATTATCGCTAATTCTGCTACAACTCCGATTGTACTTTTCATTTCTTCAGGCTCTTGCTATTTCTGTTCTATGCGGGCGGCACGGTGGCACAGTGGTTAGCACTGCTGCCTTACAGCGCCAGAGACCCGGGTTCAATTCCCGACTCAGGCGACTGACTGTGTGGAGTTTGCACATTCTCCCCGTGTCTGCGTGGGTTTCCTCCGGGTGCTCCGGTTTCCTCCCACAGTCACAAAGATGTGCAGGTCAGGTGAATTGGCCATGCTAAATTGCCCATAGTGTTAGATTAAAGGGGTAAATGTAGGGGTATGGATGGGTTGCGCTTCGGCGGGTCGGTGTGGACTTGTTGGGCTGAAGGGCCTGTTTCCACACTGTAAGTAATCTAATCTAATCTAACCCTATCAGAACCATTGTATCTAAAACGTGGATTACACTCCCATCAATAAATCAAAAAATAAATAAATGAACTAAATGAAAACATTTCTGCACCACTTCTATTGTTTGAATCTCTCTGCAACAGTACACATCTTTAAAAACGCATTTTTCGACCATCCTCATATTTCCATAACATTCCTCCAGTTTATTTTTTCACGCCGCTCAAGCTATCGACCATCCTCCAGCTGCTACAATCCTCCCGATCTCCTTATACTCCCAAAACCCTTCCTGTAATTTCATTCTCAGTTCCATCCTCCAGACACGCCAATGCCTCCTGGGTGTATGAACCTCTACGTTTCTAAAGCACACTGAATCCTTCGAACCACCTTTACTTGAAAGCCGCTAACAACCCCATGAGTGTTACCTGTTACAGCCGATCCACGACCACTATCTCTGCAAATGTCTTCAATAATATGTCCCCGGTCAACTTACACCGACAGCTATAATTTTCCCACTGTACGTTTTCTCCTCAGTCTCCTTGCAATGTCAGTAACTCTGCAGTTTCATCATCCTACAATCCGAGCAAATCTCAAGACATTACTGTTACATCCATGTTTGAATCGTCCGTGAGAAGCCTCCGTTTCTCTCTGTCAAATTCAAGATCCCACGGCCCTCCCACACTGTGAGGTATCTTCTATAGTGGTGTCAGAGAGTCATCGAAACATATCAGGTGGAAGGAAATCCTTCGTTCCAAACAGTCCACACCAAAAATATTCCCAAACTAAACAAGAACTATCGGTCTCCACCTGTCCCTTTTCCATCCCTATCTTTTCCATTGTATCTATCCAAATGTCTTTGAAACGTTGTAATTGTCCTCACATTTGCCATGTCCTCAGGAGGTCATTCTACACGCGAACCACAGAGGTAACAAAAAAGACTCTTAAGTCTTATTCAAGTCTGTCCCTCTTACCTTGAAAAATGTACCCCCGAAACTTGAAAATAAACTCATTCAGCAAAAGTACCATGAACTCTGCAATCTACTGTCATAAATGCCCCATCTCTGTTTCCTCCTACATTCTCTAGAATATTCAATGTTTTTGTTAAGTTTTCAGGTTCCTCTATAACTGAAATTCCGTGCAGCCGCTCCATCATTCCCTATGTCTTTTCACTCAGTCTCTTCATGTAGGGGGTGGTGTAATTTTTAAATCATTAACTGCTGTAGTAAGCACATAGTTAGTACAAAGCCACCATTTTAGTCTTCTCTACCTTGTAGTAAGCACGAGCAGACACTCCCCCAGATTTTCATGAATGGAACAATGGAAACAGCTTTCCTCGTGGCTGAGGGACCGCCCACAACCACGACTGTACGTCATCATCCATATAAGGGAGAAGCGGAGAACTCGAACACTGATTGGCTGGGTGAATAACCAAATAATCTCATCCATCAGGAGGACAGTGGGGAACTTTAACACTCATTGGCTGAGACAGTAGAAGGCCCAGCCCACTCCTACATGTATATAACGTGCGGGGATTACAATCTGTGTGTGTGCCTCGTGGGAAGCCATTGAGGTAACACCCGGTTCTGCAGAATTGAATAAATAGTTTTGGACGAACTCCTCCGTGTCTTTGTTTTTGGGAAGGGAAGCAGAGTGCCTGATGGGGGGGTCGCAGAGTCCCCTATCCTGCACATTCAGCTTCATTTTCCAGCGAAATCATACCCGTATCTGTAACCCGTTCGAAATCATACAATCTCTTTTTTCTGCATGTATCTTCTATCTCTCCAACTCCATAAAGTGTTTCCATAACTTACAACAACGCCAGCATTCCCCAGGTGACTGCCACTGATCCAATTGCTACAGTATTCCTAGTTCTTTCTCCCGACTGCAAAACGTGTCTTATCTCTGAAAATACAATGCTGCATTTTACAAGGAATACTCCAGTCTGAACAGCATGAATTATGCCAATAAATTCTTCCAGTGCTTGTAACAATCACTTTGTCATGATGACATGATCCAGCTCCTCTAGCCGACCATGTCAGTGCAATCTACTCTAATTATACAGCTCTCTGTAAATCCCTAACTTTTGCCAGCGCCTATGAAGACTCTTACTTCTGCATCTGTCTGTCCAGAAGCACTCTATATCTCTGAAAACCCCTTTTAATATGTCCACAGGCGCAATCACATAACCTTCATCAGCCACTTCGGGTATTACTGCTCTCTCAGCTTCCAATCTCCCAAAACTGTTACCACTCCTGCAACGCCCTCGAGTACTTACAGCCCTCCGAATGTTCGTGATCTAATCCAGTTTACACAAGCTTCTTCTAGAAACTACAGGACCACTTTTCTCATTCAATGTTGCAGTTCTCCATCTCTTGATCTTTCTTTCTTTAATGACTCTATCCAGAGCTTCAATGCAACGTGGTTTTTGTTTTTACTGGGCTCTCATTTTAAAACTCGTTATCTCACTTCATCCAAACACATTTCTACCTAGACACATATGAACTCATTCTTTCATGGCATACCGGAGACTTTCTTTTTTTCACTTTCTCATCGCATTTTGCTCTGATTGAATTCACTTTCAATCAAATACATATTCTTTCTGTTTTGCTTCATTTTTGTCCACAAATTCTCTGAGCCTATGCTTCCTTTTCCTGGTCTATTTGTCCTTACATACGTTGAGTCTCTCCTGCCTTTGGCCTCTGTACCTCATCAGGCGTCAACATCATAATTATTGCAAATTAATATATATTCATAATATTTGTCAACATAAAAGTCTGAATTTATTGAAGCGCCAATTGCTGGACGTACTTTACGCTAA
The DNA here is from genome assembly GCF_037043375.1 of Chiloscyllium plagiosum. NCBI lineage: Eukaryota > Metazoa > Chordata > Chondrichthyes > Orectolobiformes > Hemiscylliidae > Chiloscyllium > Chiloscyllium plagiosum. The sequence continues at coordinate 83,085,182 of NW_028270175.1, forward strand.
ACTTTTACTTGTGCAAGCAATGTATATCATATAAGATCACCACCTGTGTTTACCTGCAATTGAAGATAAGCACACTGTTAGAATTAATGCATTAATACTACATCTTCCCCAAGAATTTGACATGCCTGTCATGCGCTGCAGACCAGAGAAACTACACCTTTAACAATTGATGTTATGCTTCTGTCACACTTTTTTCCTTTTTGTCTGGAGTGAATTGGATTTGCTCACAGTTGAGATTAGAATTTGCTGAACAGGTGGAGTCTTGGTAAATTCCTCACTTTGATCACTCGCAGATTCAGATTCAACTAGTGGATAAGTGGAGGACCTTTGGGGCATTGAATTGCCATGGCTGCCCTGTTCGGTCGGATTTTCCACCTGAGTGTCAATTATGTCTATTCCATTTCATCTCAGTTTTATTCAATTCAATCAGGCACACACTGTTGCCATGGTGGCTGATGACTATATGGCTTTTTTCTCATTTGAGAAGGCCAGCTGGCGATCCATTTAACCTGTGGCTCAACGCGCCTCAGGTGAGTGATGAGATCGAGAAAGTGAGATAGTCTTGCCAATTGCAATCAGTGCAGTAACTGATATTGGAGTCCCTCTGCAGTATAACGCATTCATCCAGGCGACAGAGCTCAAAGGATAATGCGGGATTATGGAAGAAACATGTATTAGCATATTTGTGCGTAATGAACTTGACATTTATGTTAAATTGACTGGTAAATTTCATCGAATCACAGAATGCTGATCGCGTGCAAACAGGCCATTTGTTCGAACATGTCCACAACAATCTTTCAAAGTGTCACCCCTCCAGGCACATTCCCCAAATCTATATTTCCCCTGATTCATGCACATAACCTACTCATCCCTGAAAATTATGGGCAATTGCGCAAGCAAGGCCAATTCACCTAACCTGCACATCTTTGTTCTGTGAGAGGAAACAGGGCCACCCAGAGAAAGCACATCATTAATGATACCAATCGACTTACTCCGGTCGCTCCTATCCAAGATTCACCATTCATTTGGATGCTTCAAAAAAACTCGAAAATCGACACACGAATAACCTTTTTGGCCCTCCCAGCCTGGTCTGACATGAATAGCATAATGTTTGATCATCTAAATTCGTTTGCTGTCACCTTTTTCTCCCCCATTTTCTTTGATCCTTTGAACCCTCAAACTGCATCGAACGTATTCGCGATAATATTGAATATTTTTTCTCTGAATCACTTTCTGTGGCACAGAATTCCACCGTGTCACCACTGTATGGGTGCAGGAATGTCTGCTCATCACAATCCGTTATGGTACACCCCAATAACCAAACCCTCGTGGACCTGGTAATAATGGAGAAACCCATTTGGCCTTACTATTTGGTGGACTGGAATTCAGACGTTGTTCCTCCTACAGTCAAAAGTTTTCGTTAGCCAATCTTTCAAATCCAGGTTGACATAAAGCAGAGATCACATTTTTGTACTGATCAAGAAGGGATATTCGTCAGAGTAGAGGATTTCAGTAACAGATTAACAATTATTAACGATAACGTATAACTGGACTGTTTGAAAATTTAAACACCTGGTGAAACGTTCACGACAATTGCAGAGAGACAGTGAGAAAGGGAAGAAACCATGGTGTTATGGATGGATGTGAAACATGGGAAACCAGTTCAATAGTCCCTGACGATGCGATTTACTGATATATCCTTTTCACTTGTCAGGATATCCTACTCCTCTATATGTATCCCCTGGGTACTTTCACTTGTAGGAGGCACAGGGCGATAGGGTCCGTACTTGCAAGATATCTGAAGAATTGCCGAAAAGAATAAGCTGACAGCAAAAAGGGACTTGAAATAGATAGGCTTCGTTCAGGCTTAAGATCTTAATTTGAATGCTAATGGAAAGATAACATCATAAGTTCGGAGGGCAAAAGGCGTCCATGCATAATGCTCATAGGTGACGGGCTCTGCTGCTCATAATGGCGGGGTAAAATTTCGTAGGGTGACAGCAATAGGGTTTCCATTGTAATGAGAGCAGATAGGCGGTTCTGTGGTCGAAAACGAGACTCCCTGATGGTATGTTGCCTCCCAGGTGCTCTAGTCAGGGAGGTCACCGATCGGCTGCAGAGCATTCTAAAAGGGATGGGTGAAGAGCCACCTCTCGTGGTGCATTTAAGTACCAATGATATAAATAATAAATCGAGGCCCTGAAAGCAAAATTCAGGGAGCTCGGAGAGAAATTAAAGAGGAGGACATCAAAGGCAGTGATCTCAGTAATTCTACCAGTGCACGTGCTGCCCAGTGTAGAAATGAAAGAATAGGCATGATGAACAGGGAGCTTGAGGGATGTTGTAGGGGGAGGGGTACAGATTTGTGGTCTTTGGAACCGCTTCATGGGAAGCTGGAACTATTACAAATTGGATGGTCTACATCTGAACAGACTGGAACTAATGTCCTTGCGGGTGTTTATGCTACTGCTGTTGGGGTGGGTTTATACTGACCTGGAGGGGTGCGGGGAACCAGAAGGGAAAACTAGTGTACAGTGTGATGTGGATGCGTGAGACTGTATGAAACAGGATCTCGAAGTTAGCATTACCAAGGAGATAAATAGGGAAGCAACAGATGAACGCAATGGAATTGTTGGTCTGAAGTTCAAATTATTTCATGCAAGGAGTATAGTGAGTCAGGCAGACGAACCTAAGGTTTGCATTGGTGCCTGGGAGTATGACATTATTGCGATCAGTGACTTGATTGAGGGAAAGGCATGATTGGCAACTGAGTGCTCCAGGATAAAGGTACTTCAGACACGACAGGGAGGGAAATAAAAGGGAGGGAGGAGTTGGATTGCTGGTCAGGGATGATAATGGAGGACAATATGGAGGTCTTGAGCAGTGAGGCATTATGGGTTGTGCTGAGAAATAAGAAGTGAGCAGTCACATTGTTGGAGCTATTGTACAGTTCCACCAAGAGTGACAGTGATGTAGACGAACAATTAGGTAAACCGATTATGGAAAAAAATGTAGAGCCAATAGGGTGGTGTTGACGCCAGATTTTATTTTTCGAAGGTTGACTGGGATACAATTAATTTCAGAGGTCTGGATAGGTCAGAAGTTTGAAGAAGCATCCAGGAAAGTTTTCTCGATTAGTATGTCAATACTCCAACTCGGGAAGACGACATTTTGGAACTGGTGTTGGTGAATGAGCCAAGGTAAGTGGTAGAATTTGTAGTGGGTATTTCTATTGGAATCGTGACCACAGTTCGGTAAGTTGTAGAGTATTTGGAGACAAAGATGGGAGTGGTCCTACCGGAAGACTACTAAACTGGGGCAAGCCTAATTAAAACAAAACTCAGCAGGAGCTGGGAAATGTGGACTGGCGGCAGCTATTTGAATGGAAGAGAACATTTGATATGTGTGAGTCTTTCAAAATAGGTTGAAGATAGTGCAGAATAATCATGCCACTCTGAAAAGAAGCGACAGGAAAGGGATGATTTGTGCACCGTGCATGACAGGAGAAATTGTGCGACTGTTTAAAAAGGACGGTAAGGACAAGCCAGGGAACTATAGACCGTTGAGCCTGAACTCAGTCGTGGTCAAGTTCTTGGAAGGAATCCTGAGGGACACGATGGACATGTATTTAGAAAGGGAATGACTGATTAGGGATAGTCAACATGGCTTTGTGCGTGGGTGATATTTATCCCACAAACTTGACTGACTTTTTTGAAGAAGTAACATAGAAGATTGAAGAGGGCAGAACAGTAGATGTAATCTATATGGCTTCAGTAAGGCATTTTACAAGGGAGACTGATTAGCCCATGGGAGACTGATTAGCAAGGTTAGATATCATAGAATACAGGGGGGATCTAGTCAATTGGATACAGAACTGACTCAAAAGGAGAAGACAGAGTGTGGTGGTGGAGGGTTGTTTTCAGTCTGGAGGTCTGTGACTAGTGGAGTGCCACAAGGATCGGTGCTGGATTCCCTACTTTTTGTCATTTACATAAATGATTTGGATGCGAGCATAAAAATAGTTAGTATGTTTGCAGATGACACCAAAATTGCAGGTGTAGTGAACAGGGAAGAGGGTTCCCTCAGATTACAACAGGATCGAGATCAGATGGGCCAATGGGCTGGGAAGTGGCAGATGGAGTTTAATTCAGATAAATGCGAGGTGCTGCATTTTGGGAAAGCAAGCCTTAGCAGGACTTATACTCCTAATAGTAAGGTCCTAGGGAGTGTTGCTGAAAATAGAGATCCTGGAGTGCAGGTTCAAAGCTCCTTGAAAGTGGATAAGATAGGATAGTGAAGAAGGCGTTTGGTATGCTTTCCTTTATTGGTCAGAGTATTGAGTACAGGAGTTGGGAGGTCATGTTGCGGCTGTACAGGACATTGGTTAGGCCACTGTTGGAATATTGCGTGCAATTCTGGTCTCCTTCCTATCGGAAAGATGTTGTGAAACTTGAAAGGGTTCAGAAGAGATTTAAAAGGATGTTGCCTGAGTTGGAGGATCTGAGCCACAGGGAGAGGCTGAACAGGCAGGGGCTGTTTTCCCTGGAGTGTCGGAGGCTGAGGGGTGACCTTATAGAGGTTTATAAAATCACGAGGGGCATGGATAGGATAAATAGACAAAGTCTTTTCCCTGGGGTTGGGGAGTCCAGAACTCGCGTGCCTCGGTTTAGGGTGAGAGGGGAAAGATACAAAAGAGACGTAATGGGCAATGTTTTTACGCAGAGGGTGGTACATGTATGGAATGAGGTGCCAGAGGATGAGTTGGAGACTGGTACAATTGCAACATTTAAGAGACATTAGGAAGGGTATATGAATGGGAAGGGTTTGGAGGGACATAGGCCGGGTGCTGGCAGGTGGAACTAGATTGGGTTGGGATATCTGGTCGTCATGGACTGGTTGGAATGAAGGGTCTGTTTCCATGCTGTATATCTCTGTGACTTTATGACACTATAAGTTGAATGCTTGAACACGGATAGTGTTCTACATATTTCTACGGTGACTTGTGTCTTTCAGTCCCCTATATCTCTGAATGTGATACCTCTTGAGTTATTCTACTTTCTCTATTTTAGGGACTTGGAGAGAGTTCAGAAGAGAGTAACCAGGATGTTGCAGGGTATAGACGGTTTGAGTTAAAAATGAAGAGTGGTACGTTGCCCTTTTTTTCGCTGGAGCATATGATATTGATAAGCGACCAGACATAAGTTTATTGAATCAGATTTGTCTGAGGATAAAATGCCTGTGGACAAGTAATCAACAGTAAATATGTTAAAAGATGTGAAACCAGCCAGATAAGTTGCAGTTATTCGACACAACGTTTCAATGGCAATATGATTTTTAGAAAGAGCTGAAAACATGCTTTTCCAGAAAAAGCTGAAAATATGCAATTCAAAACTTGTTTTCCCCCTGAACCGGGTTAGAATATCGAACTGAAGCAAACTGCTCTGCACATAAACGTAAGCACTTTGATGTGCATAATCGCAAGGATTCCTTGTTTACCTGCATCACATTTCCCAATTTCTCTGCTTTTCAAAGAGATGTCTTGCAGAATGGCACATATCAGAAATCTCCTCAGCGAATACTGCATGTGAGTGCTCTTACTCATGGCTGGATATACTCAGCAGGTCCGAGCGAATAGCTGTAATCAAACATAATTAACGTTTCAAGCCGATGACGTTCAATCTCAACTAAAGACAGTTGTAAATGCAGTAGGGTAAGCCAGCAGTTAAGTGCGTGTGTGTGCACTTGGGAGCGGGAGGTGACTGGTGCTGGTATAATTTTCCTCATGTGTGTAAGGCAGGGAGCAGGGGAAGGGAGATGTCGTGATGCAAATGGAAATGTCACTTGTAATTCTTCTAAATTGAAGAGTCACAACACATACGCAGCCGATTTTATGATTCTATGCATTCCTGCCCAGAAGCAGCAAGAGGAAAAATGACTGTTTATTTTTGAACCTGATTCAGACCGTTTGTTGCACTTGTCTTTTCTGATGTTGATGTGATGTCGTTGGATGTGATGTCGGAGGAATGGTCAGCATTCTGGGCCTATTCTTAATTCTATCACTGAAAGTTTTGCTTTGCTACTGCATACGGCTCTTCATGCAACCCATAAAACCCCAGTATGAGTCTGTGTTCACATGTAACAGGAGTCACAAATATGTCAATGAGTAACTGGGTGCATTGAGCCATAATTTGTGACAATTGCATGGTTACCATTACTGAGTAAGTTGTATTTCTGATTTCCACCATCGACCGAAAACCATTGGATGAAACACAGAACGAAAGGAAGAACATGCTGTCTGTCCAGCATCAATGCTCAGTAGCAGTTGTACCATGCTCAAGATGCAATGCAACAACTCAACATGGCTCCTTTTGCACCAAAACATGAGTACCACCATCTAGAGGGACACGGCAGTAGTTACATGCGAAACCCATCTGTTGCAAGTTTCTATCCAAACTACTTAGCATCCTGACTTGCAGATGTATCACCATCCCCTGAGTATCAACGTGTGTGTACCTCCAAGATATGTACCACACGTTTTCATTTATATGAAAGTTTTTGTTGATTTGTGCAAAATATGTGTTTTATCTGCAAAATGTTTGAGACTTCAGGTTGGTATTTGTGTGCATTCGAAGTCAGTGAGCAGTCGAGGTTTAGGTATTTAAAAGGTAGATAGAGAAGCCCAGGTTAACCCATTATTATGTTCTTCCTTTCTCAATCACTACAATCCCAGACAGACATGGGAAGGCGCTGGCAGCTGATTGGATGACCTAAAATTTGGTGGAGAGGGGCTCTGAATGACTGACGAGGGCTGAGTACCTTAACCTGGCTCTTGCAGACATTATGCCTCTTACTGTGCGGATTGACCAGAGGTGAGCATCTATGAGTTTCTGTCTCAGTGTCTGAAAGATTGTGGGTAGTGCGTAGATCTGAATCGCAGATTTGATCGCTTAACTCCATGAAAGCAGCCATTCTGAAGCCTCTGAAGTATAATATGTCTCCAACTGGAGAGAGCGAGGGTGAGGCAGAGCTGTAAACAACTGGAATGGTGAACTTAGCCTCTTTAATACTTGTCTTTCCATGTATTTGCTTGCCTCGCATTTGTCTCATTTTTCCTCTTATCTGTGTCTCTTCGTCTCTACCTCTCTCTATCTTTTTCTCTGCCTTCACTTCTTTCTCACACCCTGTTCCAATTTGTAAAGCTAACTGTTTGGCACGCTGTCGATCTCTTCCCACCATCCTCTCACTGTGTTTCTCTCTGACATTATCTTTTCCTGTTCTCCCTCTATCTCTACGTAAACAGTCTCTCAGTCTTTGAGCCTGACTTTGCCCTCTATCGTTTCTCTCTCTCGCTCACACACTTTCTCTTGACGTTGCAGTTTGCCTGCACCGTAAAAAAATTGCAGCGCCCCACATTACTGTGCTAGCTTATTCTTGCACATCTGCATTTCCTTGCCAAAAACGTTACTTCACACTTCTCCAGATTGAGTTGTATTTGTCACTTTTTTTTTGCCTGACTAGCCATTTGAATTATATTATCCTACAGTTTACAGGTTTTTACCTCACTGGCAACGATCTGGCGAAATATATATATCATTTGTAAATTGCATTTTACATTGATAACTCCACATCAGTGGTATTTAACAGTGAAAGCATGTACGAATACTCAACACGAAGGAGGTCATGTGGAAGCAACTTCCTAATGACATCCACATTGCCAATGAGGATGAACAACTCGTCAAGACCTTCCCGCATCTCTACTTCTAGATTTACATCAAGTACCAAACCTTAAACAGGTCATGATTTGTAGCAAACGTCCTTCACCCATGATCTAATCTTGCAATCTTATTTTCGAGACATCTTGTATCTTTGTTGTTCCTTAAATGAGTGGTTAATTTACTAACCAGCCAATCACGTTGGAGCAGAAATCACAGATAACGCTCAGCACAGAGAGACGCCACTTCTCCAAGTGTTCTGGCGACAGTAAGGCCCAACAATTATTGCCAAATCCCTGGAGAGAGGAAGTGACCTTTAGGTTTTTCCTCTCTAATGCTCAGCCTGCTGAGGAATTTCCGTCAATCACACTCAACACCTTTCCAAAATCTAGTCGCTCAAATTCAGTATCATCTCCATTGCGATCAGACTGGATCTTGTAAAGAAAGTCAGTCATGTTCGTCAAATACAAACTTTCCTTAACAAACCACGTGGAATGTCTTAGAGTAATCGGCCTCACTCTCAGTGATCATTGAAAATGTCTCAGAGATTTTTTTTTTGCAATCCCATCCCAACCCTGGAAATGATATAGCAGCCGGTTCCCACTCTTATTATATCTCCCTGACACCATCCAACACAAGGGGAATAATTATTGTCTAATGACTCCATCTCTCTGACCCAGGAACTTCACTGCTGTACAGATCAATGACTACTACTGGCCGCAAGTAAGATTTGCAGCAAACTCACAGACATGCGCAGAGTCTCTCCGGTTTAATAAAGCAGCTCATGTGATTAAGCAGATTTTTTTCTGTGCATTCGGTACACAATTAGATTAAAAAAAAATTACGTATCATAAAGAATGTTGTTTAGAAATTCGTGAACTTATTCATTTGCACCATGCCGGTGCTGTGCAGTACTTGCTCAAACAACTCTGGATTTAGCTGTCAGCGAATGAAAAATATAATTTGAAACGTAAATGAAGGACTCGAGAATTCTGGCCGTTTAGAAGCTCCAGATTGCAAAACTGTATTTTAAGCTTTCATAGCCTGATGCGTAAACCCACCTCTCCCTGTCTCCACTGAAGTTTTTGGAAACATCGAACTACTTTTTCCGTTTCCAGGGAGAGCAGATTCTAACTGTTTTTGCAACAATCAATTGTTTAATAAGAAATAGGAATTGGAGGAGAGAAATATGCTCAGAGACTCAGAATAATTCTGATCCAGCTCCACACTGCATTTCATGAAAAAAAATCATTATCACAAAGAAGGCACAACGTATGTGGGAGTTCAGAGGCGAATGAAATCTTATACAATGAAACTGTATTCATTTTCTGAGTGAAGTCGACGAGCGATTAAATTCATTTAGCAGTGATAGGTCGGACTGTGTAGCTCAAACCAACCTGTAAGTGTTCCTTGGACCTCATGAGTTTAACGTTCCTAACCGGTCTGATGTATTAGACAAGAATATCACAGAATGTTCACGGAACAGAGTGAGAACATGAATTCCATCGTCTCTGCATCTGCCAAAGAGACACATTAACTGTGATTCCCGCGATTGTAAACAGGGTAATTGTAATATTCAGTCTCATGTTCTCTTATCTAAACTTTGAAAGTTGGAATATTTGAAATGGATATTAATGTGCAACCTTTCCCCAAAAATTCAAACAATAAAGAAAACGGTCAAAAAAGGATCCGAGGGCCAAGAGAGAAAGATAGAAATTAGAAGCAGTTTTATCTCCTTCTGGCAAAAGCAGGAACAGCACCAATTGTTTCACTGATATATTGAAGGAAGAGCTATGAGTGGATACCCAACCTGTCCAAAAGGTACAGATACAATTTGGACCAGTGCAGGGAGTCAGAACCATATCTTTGAGTTGAAGAAAGTAAGACAAGTTAAAAAAAATTGCAAATGGGCTCAGCCTGGTGAAAGTGGATTATGTTGGCTGTGGACTGCTCATGTCTCTTGTTTGTAGAAGAAGCAGAGTACTTTCAGATTATTCTGATGGTATAAGGATATGCAGAGCAATTGCAAATCCATGGTAAAGAGGAGGCAGCTAGGGCCAAAGGAAACAACCAGAGATTGTGCAAATAACGTAAAACCTCAGTGGATTTGTGAATGTTAAGTGTTGCTTCCAATTACTTTCGATTTCAATAAACCATTGCGCTCCCAGACAATCATTTAACCCTACACCTTGACTTTCAACTCATCGACCGCCAGTTCTGAGATGCCACAGCGAGAAACCGTAATTACCTTCTCAAGAGACAGACACGAGCTGCAACAGGCAGGGAATCCTTTATTGTGCAGTTATTACCAGGAGCCGAAAAACTATGTCATGTTCTTCGTAGCCTGAAACACATTACCAATGAGGATGAACAACTCGTCAAGACCTTCCCCGTATCTCTACTTCTAGCCTTACATTAACTTCCAAACCTTAAACAGGTCATGATTTGTAGCAATGTGCCCAGCGTTCGGGACAATGACACCATACCACAATGTCACAGCAGCTGCTGCAAGACGTGTTAGAGAATCGACATGGGTAACACCATTACACGTGAGGACACCTCCCATCAAGCACGCGGCAGGTAATCTTATGATTCGGCCTGTTTGGTCTGTCTTATGTGCTGCAGGCAATGATGCCCTGAGGCATGTTACATTGGCCAGACCGAGCAAATACCATGTCAATGGATGAATGGACACTGCACAACAATCACCAGGTCGGACTGCTCCCTCACAGTCAGGGTTGGGCTATCCACCAAGGCAGACATTTGGAGAAGCATCAACCGAAGAGTGGCTGATCAGAAGCTAATAGCGAAGTTCCCCACTAATGGTAACGAGGTTAACCGGGACCTTGGGGCCATGTCACACTGGAGGCGACCCCACTGCACAATGCTCTCTCTCTCTCTCTCTCTCTCTCTCACACACACACACACAAGCACACAAACACATGCATACACAGAAACACGCACACACAACCATCCACGCAGACACACTCCGTCATACACAATATAAATTTTGCGAACATGTTCTTAACCTCCACAACCACCTGAAGAAGGAGCGGCACTCTGAAAGTTAGTGCTTCCAAATAAACACGTTGTACACTCACCTGGTGTTGTGTGTGTTTTTTAACAATCTGCAGCAATTTTGTTCTATTTAATTTATTCAGCACGTTCTAAAATATTAGTTCTTCTGTCTTCACATTTATTGCGTGACTTGCATTTTCCCACGATTTTCTCTTTTTGTTTTAAAGTTCCATCATCAGCAAATTAACAACTAAGTCTCGGAACACAGACAGACCTATTAGGAGTAAGAACAGTAGCAACTTTTTGAATCGCCTCCATATTACTGGAAGTTTGAAAGTGCGAGACCAGCTGGGAGAGCAGGAATATCGTTAATTCTCCAGATAATAAAAGAATGGGCATGAAGCAAATGGCATGTTTTAAAACTGGTGTGTACGGGGTGGGGTGGGGGGGGGGGGGGGGGGTGTTGGCTGATGTAAGCAGAAGTAAATCAAGGATATTTTTGATGATGTGAATATATTGCTCAATTTACTTTGCTAAAATTCATATGCTACTTGATGAAGAAGCAGTTCTCTGAAAGCTGGTATTTCCAAATTAATTACGGTTTCTCGCTGTTGGACTATAACATGATGTTGTGTGATTTTTGACTTTGTCCACGCCAGTCCAACAACGGCAATTCAAATCATAGTTTACTTTGAGTATGGCACTGTTGTTTTGAGTGATCTGTTTTTGCACGTGACAGTTGCAGGAGAGCTTGGACCCAGATATTTGGGACACAGGTATTGAGTTTTTAACCTAGAAAGAAGATTCCTGATGAAGGGCTTATGCCCTAAACGTCGATTTTCCTTCTTCTTGGATGCTGCCTGACCTGCTGTGCTTTTCAAGCACCACTCTAATCTGGAGACTGAAGGCAGCTGATTTCATCTTTTAGGGTTAACAGAGGATATTTCTGCTGATTCAGTCCTGGATGTCGCAGATATCAGGAGGGAGTGAAAATTGGAAGAAACGCAAAAGTGAGTGTCCACATACATACTCGTAATCTCTCTCTTTTGCCTTTACGTTACTCATGTTGCAATTTGGTTCATCCTGCTGTGTGCATTCAGACTGCGGTGACACTTTCCTTTCCTGATGGGCGTTAATGAACCAAACACATCTTCACTACATTCTGACAGGTTCTCTCAATGCCAGCCCAACATTGCCAATGTTGATTCAGCTCAATGTGAGTCTTCGTGATTTTGTAGCAGTTCCATCACTCGTTTTTTTTCTGTTTTAAAGCAGGTGCCAAAGGAGGCGAAATTACAGCCGGGACAGCGGTTCAAAATCTGATCGAGGGTTCTTTTTTTTACAGCAAGAATGTCATTAGTTTTTGAACAGAGAGAGAAAGAGCACAGTTCACTGTGAAGAAAAAAACATGCACGTGTTCTGTGGCTGGACAAGGCTTCAGCTGATTATTTGGCCTTGACACACAAGTGCTATCACCTCGGAGAAAAGCCATGGAAATGTGGGGATTGAAGCAAGTTATGCCGTAACCACTCTGAGGTGGAAATTTACCAACGCTGTCACATTAAGGAAAGACCATGAAGATATTGGGATTGTGATGAAACATTCAAGTACTTGCCTGATCTGGACAACGGTCCGCACATTCAGAATGGGAAGAGGCCATTCACATGTTTCAATTGGCGGAAGAGATTTATTCACGCTACCCACTTTGCAACCAACTGGCAGATTCACTCTGGGAAGAGAACTTTTAAATACTCAGATGGCATGATTCCTGGAAATAGTTCTGGGAACTGCAGTCCCATCAACAGTTTCATTCTGAGGAGAGACTGCTCAGAAAATAAAAGTGTTCAAGACGTCATCTGAATTTACTGTCCTCTAGTCCGCCTGCAGTCTGCGTGTGAAATGATTTAGTTGGTCATCCCAACTCACAATATACCTTTGAATCCGCATTGAGGAGGGAACATTTAAATGCTGAGTCTGCAGGATGTGTTTTAAAAGTTCGAGAGAACTGATGAGCATTCGATATGGTAAAACTGATGAGACTCTGTACATGCTCTCCCTGTGGGATTGTTATCAAAATATCGTCTCATATCTCTGCACATCAGCGAATTCACATCGAGGAGAGGCCATGCTACTCCAGTGAGTACACACTGAGGAGAAACATTTCAATTGATCCAATCTGTGTGAAATGCTTTAAAAATTTGCATCATGTAAAGATCTTATTAACATGTTCACACTGCGGAGAGAGAATTTAATTGCTTAGGCTGCAGGAGGTATTGGAAGAAATTTGGCTATCTGATGATTCATCAATGTGTTACAACTCAAGAGAGCCATGTTCGATGCTCGCTCTAGCAATCATCCTATCCACAATGCACCAGAGAGTTCAGAATTAGAAGAGGACAATCACCTGTATTGAGTGTGGGAATGCTCTCATGTTTAGTTCACAGAAAACTACAGAAGTTGAAAGTTGCTGTTGGTCACATCCAGAACTAACTGCATGTTCATTGGCTCATACATCCCAGCTGTTTGAGTTGTTAATACTTTGGATTAAAAAATATTAAAATAGCTTAGTAATTCAATATTGTGTGTTTTTTTTCTAAAAAATACTCTGTAAACAACTTTTGTTTGAGGCGGACAGTCCCCTCTTTCTCCTCTATCATCACGTTCAACACCAAGTGTAAGAATCACATGGAACGTCTTTCTCATTGAGAGTCAGGCACTCGGATTAGTCGCCTCTGCTGCTGCCATCCCTTCCGCTACCTCATTGGGTAACATGTGGTGGCATAGTGAATCAGTGGTCAGAAATGCTGCATCCCAAGGAGGAATGGAAACTTGCATGGAGTTTGCACATTGTTCTGTGTCTGCGTGGGCTTCCTCTTGGTGCTCTGCTTTCCTCCAAATCTCCAAGGACGCGCGGATTAGGTGGACTTGTCATGCTAAATTCTCCATAGTGTCCAGTCTCTGCCAGTCTCTTCCTTCAGCATTTCTGATTTTAAACACACTTCTCTAATTTTGTCTCTCTTCTTTCTCATACCATTTGTTGTTTCTCTGCCTCTCCATTTCTATTCTTGTGCATGTTTTTTTATTCACTCCCACTCTGTCTTCACCTCTTCATCTCTCTCCAGAACACTACTCTCCCAGGTATTTGTCTGTCTCGACTATGCCTTATTGTCAGGCCGTCTGTTTTCTGACACCCATATTCTTTTGTTCGCCTTTTTATTCCTTGCTCTTTTTAGTGTCCCTTTCTTTCGCGTGTCTCTTTATCATGTGCACTGTTTCTTTGTTCCCCGTCTCTGTCTTCCCCAGTCTATCTCCTTTCCTGTACCTCTGCAGACCCCGCCGCCAGATTTTTCAGGCCCTCCAAAATGATGCAGCCCCAGTATAATTTGTAAGCCTCAAACTCCCCCTACTTTTGTACCGGAGCGCTCAGTTATAGGGGAAACTATCAAAGCCGAATTAAAGTAGAAGAGAAGAGTGCAGAATTCAGGAAAGATTGTTAAAATCTCCAGTGTATGTACAAATAGGACAGAATTTATGGAAAGGATTAACAATCAAACATCAAGGACAATGGGCAAACAAATGATAATGAGTGAAGACAGTATGAAGCGACTATATCTGACTGCAAGCAGTATAAGAAGGAGGTAAATGAGCTCGTGGCATGGATTGACATTGGAATGTTGACGTTTTGGGAATCACGGAGACGTGGCTGGAAGCGGTTCAGGATTCGTAGCTGGATTGGTTTCAAGGACATGCATCCTACTGAAATGATAGTCAAGTGAGCAGTGGGAATGGGGTTACCTTATTAGTACGAAATAAAATTAAATCATTGTTAAGAAATGAAGTAGGGTCCGATGGTGTAGAATATGCGTGGGTAGAATTGAGGAAATGCAAAGTCTAAAAGTAACCTCAAGTTGCCTCCAAAGAGTACTCAGGAACTGGGGCACAAGATAAACCAGGAGATAGAAAAGATGTATTGGAACGGCAGGTTGGTAGTGTGGGAACCTTTAAGAGGCAGTGTACAGAATTCTATTAAATTTACTGTGCAATTTGAAAGGAAGAAGATGAATCAGAGATAATCCTGTTTAATCTGAGTGAAGTAATGATGGAGTCACGATCTGGATAGAATTGACTGAGAGAGGTATAGAACACGAAAGACAGTGGAACAAAAATTGTAGGAGTTTCTACTATTAATTCAAGAGACACAGCAGAGATTCATTCTGAGCAAAAAATAATAGGGAGGATGAGGCAACCATTGTTGAGCAAGGAAGTCAGGCACGGCATTAAGCAAAAGAGAAAACATTTCATATCGCGAAATGTAGTGGGAAACCAGAGCATGGCGAAACTTGCAATGACCAAGAGAGGGTACCAAAAACGAAATAAGGGAGAGAAGAATAAACATGAGAGTAACCTCACCAGTAATTTCAAGGAAGACTCAGAGTCATCCTTGAAAAAAGGGCAAAAGAAAGCAAAATTAGACTTTGGGCCGCTGGAAAATGACGCTGAAAAGACAGTTGATGGAAACAGAAAAGACTGAGGAATGAATTACATTGTGTTTGTGGATGACATATGTAATACAAGAATACAAATCTGTGAAGGGACAGAGCTGAGTATGTCGGTCATCACTAAGGAGACGGTGCATGTAAAGCTAACTGGTCTGAAGGTGAGTAAATCAGATGGAACATATGGACTACAACCCAGAGTTGTAAGGGAGATAGGTGAAGAGATCGTAAAGATGTTAGTGATGATTTTTCGGGTATCACTAGAGTCAGGGAGGCTCTCAGCAGAATAGAAGATTGCTATTATGACACTCCTGTTAAAATTGGAGTAAGTAAAAAGACGGAATTAGCCTAAATTCGCTTAGGTAAGATCGTGGAATCCGTTGTGAAGGATGCGATTTCTGAATTCTTGAAAGTATATGGTAAAATAGGACAACGTCAGCATGGCTTCATCAAGGGGAGGTCATGCCTGACAAATCTATTAGAATTCTTTGAGGAAGTATCGAGCAGGTTCGGCCAAGGAGAGAGAACGGATGTTGTAGAACATATATAGAACATAGAACAGTACAGCGCATAACAGGCCCTTCGGCCCTCGATGATGTGCCGACCTGTGAACTATTGTCAGCTCGTCCCCTTGCATTATCCCATCTTCATCCATGTGCTTATCCAAGGATTGCTTAAATCTCCCTAATTGTGATTAAAGTGTTAGAAAAGGTTCTAAGGGATCGTATTTATACTCAATACGATAGGGATTAGTTCATTAGAGAAAGTCAGTATGGTTTTGTGAAGAGTATTTTGTGCCTCAGAAAACGTATTGAGTTCTTTGAGAAGGTAACCAAACGGATGGATGAGGGTAAATCCGTTCATGATGTGAATTTGGATTTCAGTAACGCGTTTGACAAGGTTTCCCATGGTAGGCCACTGCAGAAAATACTGAGGCATGGGATTCAGGAATATTTAGTGGTTTAGATCAGAAGTTGGCTTCCTGAAAGAAGACAGATTGTGTTGCATGATGAGAAATGTTCATCATGGAATTCACTTCCCAGTGGCGTATGGAAAGATTGTGATTTGGGTCCACTGCTGCTTGTCATTTTTATAAACGATATGAATGAGCTCATAGAAGGATGGGTTCGTAAATTTGCGGACGACAGAAAGATCGGTACTGTTGTGGATAGTGCCAAAGAATGTTGTAGTGTGCAGAGGGACATAAATGAGTTACAGAACCTGAACAAAGGAGTTCATAACAGAAATAAATGTGAGCTGGATTCACTTGGAAGAAGTAACAGGAATGCAGAGTAGGGAGCAAATGGCAGATTCCTGATAGTGCAGGTGAGCAGAGAGATTCAATGTCCAAGTACATAGATCGCTCATAGTTGCCACTCAGTTTGAAATGGCTGTTCAGAAGGCAGACAGTCTGTTAGCTTTTACAGTAGAGTGATCGAGTTTCGCAACCATGAGGCCTTGCGGCAGCTGTAAAAAAGTATTCTGTTGTGGCCGTAATTGGAGTATTGCATCCAGTTCTGGTCGCCGCATGATATGAAGGATGGAGGAGGTTTGGAGATACTTCTGAGAAGATTTATAAAGATGGAAAGTTTTACGGGAACGTTTGAGGGACTTGAGGCTGTTTTCGTTAGAGAGAAGAAGGTTGACTTAACTGACACATACAAGATAATCAGAGGATTAGGTCATGTGGAGAGTGAGAGCCTTTTTCCTCGGATGGTGATGGTAACACGAGGGACAAAGCTTCAAATTGAGGGGTGATCGATATAAGACAGATATCAGAGGTAGTTTTTTTTACTAAGAGAGCGGTAGTGTCGGGAACGCACTGCCTGCAACAGTTGTAGTTTCGCCAACTTTGCAGGCATTTTCATGGTTACTGGATAGGCATATGAACGAGAATGGAATAGTATTGGTTCGATGGGCTTCAGATTGGTTTCACATGGCGACGCAACATTGAGGGCAGAAGGGCCTGTACTGAGCTGTAATGGTCTCTGTTCTATGCTTTAATGGAATTGCCAAAGGAGCAAGCTATGCTATATCTGCTCCTCTGCAGTGATACCTGAACAAGTAATGAACTCAATTAGGGATCCTCTTGGAAGAACTGTTCACTGCATGCATGAATTTAGAATACAGACAGAGTGTGAGAAAAGAAATCCTAATCCAGGTTCCAGTACGTGTACAAGGGGGACTACAATATAATGAGAGAGGATCTGGCTAAAGTCGACTGGAAACATAAGATTTATGCTGGGACAGTTGACAAGCAGTGGATAAGTTTCAAATAAGTTTTTCAAAAGTGATCAGCAAGAGGATATTCCAGTGAAAAAGGAAGGAATTACGCAAAGGTTATTCTGCCCTGGATGTCTAAGAAAATAAGAGAGGTTGTTAAATTGAAAGAGAAAGCATGCAAAGTGGTAAAACAGCATGGAACTGGAAGAATGGGAAAACTTTAATCTCCCCCCAAAAAGCCACCAAAAGAGCTGTAAAGAAAAGTAGGAAATAGCATAAGAAATACAAGCACATAATCTAAACGTTTCTACAAAACATAAAACGAAAAAAAATGTTCGAAGTAAATGTTGTCCCTTCAGAGGATGAGAAGGGACATTTAGCTTTGGGATATAATGAAATAGCTGAGACATTTTACATCGGTCTTCACAGTGGAGGTCGCTGCTAACATGCCAATAATTGCCAAAGAGATGAAGGTAGGTGACGACCCGGGGAAAAAAATCATTATTACAGAAGAGCTCGTGTTGGATTGTCACAGCCAATGCAGTAAGGATAGTTAAGTCTCCCGGCCCTGATGAAATTCATCACAGGGTACTAAAAGAGATGGTGGGAGAAAGATCAAGTGCACTGGCGGTAATTTTCCAATATTCGTTGGTCTGGAACAGTCCCAGCAGACAGAAAAACAAAAAGATTGACACCCCTACTTAAAACGTGAGGCAGACAAAAGATGGGGGATTTGGGATCAGTTTGCTTAACCTCTGTAATGTGAAAGTTTCTTGAGTTTATTATCAGGAAATAAATAGCACGGCATTTCGATAGAATGTGGACAGAAGCACATGGGTTCAGGTTATGTTTGAAAAATCTTTTCGAATTCTGCAAAGATATTACGAGCATGATGGGCAATGGAGACCCAGTGAATGTGGTGCACCTAGATTTCCACAAGGCCTTCGACAAGGTGACACACATGGGCTGCTGCATAAGGATGCATGCTGTTAAGGGTAGAATATTACCATGGATAGAGAATTGGTTGACCAGCAGGAAGGAATGAGTGGGGATAAATGAGTGTTTTCCTGGTTTGCAATCAGTGACACGTGGTGTGCCTCAGGGATCGGTTTTGTGACCGCAGTTATTTACAATTCATGTCGATGATTTGGAGTTTGGGGCGACATGCAGCGTGTCAAGGTTTCCAGATGACACACAAATGAGTGGCAGAGCAAAATGAAAGCAGAGGAATATGAAACTTTGCAGAGGGAAACAGAAACGTTGAGTGAGTGGGCAAGGATCTAGGAGATGGAATGCAATGTTAATACATGTGAAATCATACATTTTGATAGGAGTAAAAGTAAAAAAAAACGATTATTACTTGAATGGTAAAACTTTGCAACATGCTGCTATGCAGAAACACCTGGGGGTCTTTGTACATGAATCACAAAAGGTTGGTCTTCAGCTGCGAAAAACAATTAGCAATCAATGGATTTTTGTTTTTCATTGCGAAAGGGATTGAGTTTAAAAGCAGAACAATTACTTTCCAGCTCTACAAGGTGCTGGTGAGACTACCCTGCTGTAAATGTGCAGTTATAATGTCCTTACGTAACAAAGGAATGTACTGGAACTGGAGGAGGGTCACGAGGTTGATTCCGGCATTGAGTGGGTTGACTGATGAGTGGCGACTGAGTAGATTTGGATACTATTCATTGGAATTCAGAAGAATGAGGGTGTATTATACAGAAGCAGTTAATATTATGATGTGAATACATAAGATAGAAGTAGAGAGGATGCTTCCACTGGCGGGTGAAGTTAGGACAAGTGGGTATCGCATCAAAGTTAAAGGGAGCAGATTTAGGATTGAATTGAGAATGAATTTCTTCAACCAGAGGGTTGCTTATCTATAGAACTGCTTGCCCAGCGAGGTACTAGCTGCTACTTCAGTAAATGTTTTAAACATATGGGTGATTTTTGTTTGAACAATAAAGGAATTAAAGAATATGTTGAGAGGGCGGATAAGTGGATGCGAGTCCATGGAAAGATCAGCCATGTTTTTACTAAACGGCGGAGCAGGGCGTACGGTCTACTCTTGCTCCTAGTCCTCATGTTATATGAATATACGTGTCACATCTTCAGTGACTGCAGGGGAAGATTCCACGGGGCGTGGGGAGATATGTTGGGATTGAAGGCAGAGCGCACCAGGGTGCCCCGAATGGAATGCTCTTTAAGAAATCGGAAAGGGAGGGGAGAAGAATACATGTTTCGTAATTGTATTTCGCTGGAGGTGGTGGAATAAAAAACATCGTTGATCACTTGAAGCATCACAACACATAAGGCTCGAGACAAAGGTTTGGAAAATTGGATGAGAGTGGATAGGTGCTTGGTGACTGACATTGGCAAGATGTGCCAGAACTCCTCTTTCAGTGCTATAAAAGTCTCAGTCTCTTTGAGAAACTAACCACCAGCCACAACAGTGGCCACAGCAGCAGGTCATAATCTGGGATTTTCTTGACTCGCTAAAGCCTGTCTATCACATGGCCTGCCATTACACACCGCCTGTGGCTAGTCAGCAGCAGTGTCCATTAACAGTTATTCACTCTCCTATCCAGATCGTTATACACTCCTTGGTCCAACTGTTCTTCTCTTTCTTTGTGTTCTTTCACGACCTGCCATCTGCCCCTTTACAATACAGAAATGAGAAACATGATGGGATACTTCCTGCTTGCCAGGATGAGTGCAGTGTTAAAGATGTATTGCACATGAGATGGACAGTATAATAGGCAGCATCTGAGTAGCAAGGGATATTTACTTCAAAACCATATTGAGGACTCCTGACTGCAGTTGCAACAATGCTGAAAAGCTCAACAACATCCAGAACAGAGCAGCTGAATTGATCAGCACCACAAGACTAACACAACATCGACAAACATCCGCACTCTTCAACACCAAACACTCAGACACACAGCCAGTACCACCCCCATGATGCACTGCAGAAATTCAACAAAGCTGCTTCAACAGTACCTATCAAACTCACGACTACATCCATCTAAAAAACATAATAGGGCAGTAGTTGAGAGGAAAACCCGCCAAACTACTAACCATCCTGATCTGGATACCATCCTCCCGTTCCTGCCGTTTGCCACTGGTCAAAACTGTGGATTTCACTCTCCTATAAATTTGATCTATTAACACCACATGACTAACTCCCTTTTAAGAAGGCAGCTTCGCATCATTTTGTCCAATCAAATTAGGAACGGTTTATAAATGCTGACCTTTTCTGGAATAACCACATCCGACGAAGAATGAAAATATATTTATTTTGGTGCTTTTAGAAGTTTTCTCTTACTAAGCATAAATGGAGGGATGGTGGAGATAAACTGTGGAAATGTGGTAACCGTGGAAACGATTACTGCAACCACAATGGGGGAGTCATTCAACTGTTGTGAGAGTGGGAAAGGATTTGCTCAGTTATCTACACTGCTGATACACCACTGGTTTCACACGGAGGAGACAGAATTTAATTGTCCAGAGTATGGTAAACGCTTTAAAATTTCTCAGGAACCGATGTGCTAAGAATGTGTTCACACTGATGAGAAACCATTCAAGTATTCTCGCAGTGGGAGTGGGGTCAGGCTATCATTTGATCTAACTTTACATCTGCGAACTCACTGGAGACAGGCCATTCACATGCTCTAAGTGTGGGAAAGGAATCATTCAGGCATTCATTCTGCTGAGACACCAGTGAGTTCACACAGAGGATAGACCATTCATCTCCTGTGTTTTTGAAGATATTAATTGATTCCAGCAACTTGCTGACACAGCTGCGAATTCCCATTGGCAAGAGGCCATTCACATTCCGAATTTGGGAAAGGATGCACTGTCGTCATCCATCCTCCTGATACACCAACGGGTTCACAGTGGCAAGGAACTGTTTTTATACCAGAGAATGCGAAGTGCTTTACAAGTTACCAGGAACTGAAGTCTCATCAACATGTTCACACTGATAAGAAACCAATATTCTGCTCTCACTGTGGGACTGATTTCCCGCTATGCATCGGCACAATTTCGCGCCTGTAGCTCAGACAAAAGGGATTGCACTTCACAAGGACATTAGTTGCTGTGAATCACATTCAGAAATCCTGATTGTTAAATTATATTTTAAAAGTACAAATCAAGCTTTAACAATGAAGAAAATGCCCAAGAACATGGCGGTAAATTGATATCTATCAGTGTCCGCTCATTGGATAGAACTCAGCGGAAAAAAGCTGTATATTTGATGTGATTGATAAACGAACAATTAAATACCACATCAGTTAAAGAGCTTATTCATATCCAATGACGTAAACGCCTGCTGACAGTATTAACACAGTTTAGTTCTAGAGGAAATAACAACAGAACACAATCATCTGCGACTTCACTGGAACGTGTTTGCCATCATAGTCTTGCCAGACCATAGGTGCTGCTCCCTTCAAAAGAGAAAGAAGTTTCTGGCGGTGATTTAACAAGAGGGCCACTAGATCAAAGTTGGGGGAAGAGATTGTAAAGGAGAGCCTTTATAGTAACCGCAAAACAGCGATGGGAATTGAATCCACGCTATTAACATCAGACTCTTTTGAAAACCATCATTGCAGCTAACTGAGCTGAAGCTATTTCACCTGATTCGCCTGTCGCAGGTATAAATGAATGATTGAATCCCTTGGTGCACAATGTGCAGGTGAAGTGCATCTCCCAACAATGTGGGACAGTGTTTCGCACTGCTGCCTCAGAGCAACAAGAACCGGGTTTGATTCCAGCCTTAGGCATCTCTCTGTTTGGAGTTTGCATATTCGCCCTGTGTTTGCGTGGGTGTCCTCGAGTTTCCTCCCTCAATCCAAAAGATGCACAATTTAGGTGTATTGCCCATGCTAAATTGCCCGTAGTATAGGTTATTAGTCGGGGTAAATGTAAGATAGGGCAATTGGTCTGGGTGTTCTTTGGAGATTTCGTGTGGACTTGTTCGGCCGAAGCACCTGTTTCTGCACTGCAGGGATTTAAATTCCAATGTGCTTTCTGGTATTTCATCAACTCATCGCTACTCCTAAAGCTGTATTCAAAGTCAGAGCATTAAAATTTTCTCTGATTGGTGTGAACAAGCACACGTCTGCTGAGACTGGAGAATCAAATGAATCTCTTCCCACACAAGGCGCAAGTGAAACTTTCTCCCTCGTGTGAATACACTGGTTCTCTCTGAGAGGAGATGACCAAGTTAATCCTTTTCCACACTCAGTGCAGGCCTGTCTACTGTATGGCCACGCTTGTGTATCCGAAGCTTTGTTGATTTAATAAATGTCTTCTCATATACAGAGCAGACGAATGGTCTCTCTCCATTATCAACGCGACTGGGTGACATTAGACGGGACTGTGAATGTTATCCCTTTCCAAACAGAGTTGACAAAGCTTCTCTCCCGCTGATGAACATGTTTGTGTGACATTAGGTTGGATACCCAGGTGAACACCTTCCCGCAAATGGAACAGCGGAATGACTCCTCCAGATGTGAAGAGGATGATGTTGAATTAAGATCTTTGAATTTAAGACCTTTACGGGTATTAAAATTTGTTTCTTTTCCCCTCAGTCAGAGGAAAAATCTCTTGTCACTGTCAATCCACTGGTGTTACAGGAAGCTGGATGACAAAGTAAATCCTTTCCGACAAACAAAGCATGTAAAAAGTCCCTCCTCAGAATGTCTCTCTTGATTAGCGTCCAGCTGGCCTGCGTATTTGTAACTCTTCCCACAATCCAGTCATTTCATGGTGCCGATCTCCTCACATACCTCTAAGTTGAATGATCTGTTGAATATTTACCCATAAACACAACACAGATATGGTTTGTCTGTCCATAGATTTTTCTTTGGAATGTTAACTGGATAATGTTGCATCATTTTTGCAGTCAGTTCACTGGAACTCTCCCACTTGTGTGTGTGTGCGTCTGTGTGTGTGTGTGTTGGCGATTTACCACTCACGCTGTGGTTTGAAAGCTTTTCCCACAGACCTTCCAGGGAAACATGCTTCCAACATGTGGTGATGAATTGAGTGACTCTATTGGATCATCATCGCATGTTTGATTTAGACTCATTCATCTTCAATTCTTTCCATCTATTACTCTGTCAAATGAGATACAAATATTATCACTGTCCTAACAGCGTACAGTCTCAAAACAAATAATTCCAATTTCAGAACGACATCTGTGCTTTATTACACACTCCCTCACAAGCAAAGGATCCAATCATACTGAATGATGCAAAAGACACTGTCAAAAGCAGTTTGTTCCCCCCAGCGTCTATGGGGCATTCTACGTCCTGAGGTGCAAACCTGGTTAGGGGACGTACTGAGCTAACTGATGGATACCAGAAACTCCCCAACCAGAATAATGTTACACAAGATATGATACTCTTCGCTGTTACTGGGGAAGTGATTGATTAGGAAAAGTGGTTGACAATCAAAGGTGGTGTTTTGTTCCAGATGTTGACACGTTACTGGTGTTGTTGAAGCAGCATTCAACCAGGCAAGTGGAGAGGATTTCATATCACATATAGCTTATGTCTTGTAAATGGTGGGCAGTCATAACGTGAGTTGAGCGTTGTTAGATATTTAGCATTTGCTCTGATCTTGCACCAGCTGCATTTATATATTTCGTCCTTTTTCAGTGTCCAGTCAACAGTACACGACCAAAATGTTGCTCATGGAGGATTCAGCAAATATATTGCTCTTGAATGTCAAAAAGGGATACTTGGATTTTCTCTTATTGAAGATGGTCATTGCCAGGCAGCTATGTGATATGACTGTTACTTGATATTTATGGGAATTTTAGATGCTGCACACGTTTTGCAACATATGGATGAGATTTTGAGCAGGGTCTTAGCCCAGGTTGAGGGTCACATTGTAAATTTGTTCTCCGTATGAACAAACTAGCGATCTCAGCAAGCAAACTTACAACGTGAACACATGAATGTGAGGTAAATCGGTATCTGAGCACATGAACGCCATGCTGAATAATGTACAATCGTCAACTAAGAACCACACTTCAAAAGGGAAAATAATTGACAAAGCAGCTGAAACAATTTGGCTCAAGGACGTGACTCCGAGGAATTCACTGTGACTGAGAACGCTTGGATTCTGAAGCCCCACGTGCTTCACAAGTGTGAGATAACACGTCTGATGAGTTTGATTAAAAATGCTTCATGCAGAAAAATCCAAGCTTTCAAGGAGGCTGCTTTTTCTCATAAATATCACCTGTGTGCGAAGCTGCAAAAAAAGTTGTCGCACAGGACACTGCGCAACACCGGCAATGATTTCTGAAGATGATGCACACAGGGATGGTAGTGTTAATTGTTTCTCTGTCCAAGTGTAATGCCAGACCTGCTGACTACCTCCAGCTATTCCTGTTTTAGTCTCAGATTTTCGATAGCTTCATGAAGCGTCCTCAAGCTCCGCCCATTACTATTTCGTCACCTTTCCGCCCGCGCATGCTTTCAGATCCCATGGCAAGATGGTGGCTGTTCAACTTGGAGCTGCAAAATATGTTTCCACAATTTATTTTTCAAGTGCACTAATGTCGCTGAAAGGGTTTATAAAGGATATTGACTCCATCCCTCCCTCTAGGTCCTGAAGCCTTACCGTCACGAAAAGCATGTCTCCCCATTTACCACAGAGATGAAATCAAAACTGCGAATTCACCTCCCTCTCCTCGATGAGTACAGTGGACACCACGGGAATGCTGGGTAGTTTCCCGCCATTTAATTCAATTTTTACAGACAATTATTTCTATTAATTCATATTTTTCTACTTCCTGCATTATAAGCTTCTGTGATCCAAATAAAAATTGAAAGAGCAAAATTGGCATATGTCAAGACACCTTACAATTCGATGCATCCATCAAATCTCTCAAACCCTCTCTGCAATATAATCTTGTTATTAAAATACTTGATCACTCAAATCATTTTGTAAATTTAAATTCTGAACTGATTGTGATGTATTTTAGAAACACCTTTAGCAGGTGGATGTTGAGCACTAAAACAAAGAGATATGTCAGTTTCTTCTGAGTATCTCTGAACACACTTATTTTGTCAACTCATTTTACAAAGAATCGGAAGATAGTAAACTGAAGTGTTTCTCTGATTCCAGTTCTGTGCTATCCTTTGAGCTACAAAGTCCAGCAGGAGAGTTTCCATTGAAGTATGATGGAATTGTTTCAGCGGTGAATATCATTTAGCATTCATCTATAATTCAATACCCAACTTGCACTGCTGTGGTTCATAGGTCAGGCTCTGGTGTGATCCCTTTCCTGTGGATCTGAATCCATGAACATCCATTGCTCTGTTTCATCACTGTCCTCCACGATTATCTCTTTGCCACTGTCCAACCAGTGCTTCCTCTAATAATGAATATTTTAACCTGATGTGTTAGTGTTTCGTTATTTCGTCAGTCTTGTTCAAATGAGGGTTTCATCAAGGCAGCTCCCTAATTTATGTGCTGCTAACCTAGTCCACTCCTTTACGTGGGCCTCCTTCACATTCATCACTCGGACTCTACTATGGCCCTGATTGCGTTTATTAGTCGTGCTCCCTCTTACACACACTACATTTTCCCCTGCTCTTACATGCCCGCACCCAGTTCGTTTTTTCTCTTTCATCATTGAGTGGCCAGACGCTTTTGCAGGTCCAGGCCCTTCCTTAATAGATAATTTTAAAAGACTTACGTAGAACATGAAAAAAAAACAACAACGCAGGAACTGGCCCACGATGTTTGCTGAGTATGACGCCAAATTCAACTCATCCCTTCTGCGTGCCCATGTTCCATTCCCGCTATATTTCGTGTAGTCACGTGCACACCTAAACGCCATCTAGAATTCCGCGTCTTGTCTGTGTCCACCACCATCCCTGACAACATGCCTCACACTCCTTCCACGCTCTGTGCAAAAATCTTGCCCCTCACATCTTCATACTCTTCTGTGTGAGCAACCCTACCTATATCTTTCACCTTGACTGAACTCCAAACTTCACAATCACTTTCACCTCCTTCAGACATTCCAACCCTCCCTATCGCTGTCACCTCCTCCAGTCACGCGAACCTCCTTGTCGTTGTCACCTCCTCCAGATACTCCAACCCTTCCTATCGATGTCACCTGCTAACACCACCCTGCCAATCTTGATAATCTTCTCCAGTCACTCCAATCCTCCCTATCACTATCCTTTCTTCCAGTCATTCGAACCCTGCTTCTTATTGAACTTCCTCCGGTCATGACAATGTCAAAATGAATTTGGTGAATGCAGGAACAGGGTAACGAGTTAGATGATCTTTCGTGATTATATTAGACAGTGGGCAGGCTCGTGGAACTGAATGGCCTACACATGCATTTCTATGTAACACTCTGTCTCCATGACTTGCTTCAGTCTTTACCACCCTCCCTATCTGTTTAACCAACAAGATCTCCTCACAATGGAACTTTTACAGACCACAGATTGCTGCTGATCAATCCTCCAATCCCAACAATCCTCCCATTCTGTTTCGAACTTCAGCCCAAAACAGTCCCGATCTTTGTAACTTCCTTCAGTAGCTGGAACACTCCCTATCTCTGTAGTTTCATATCCAACAGCGTCACTGCATTTGCGTGCTTCTTCAATCCCAAAAACCCAACGTCTTTGTAACCTTATCCCACACACTGACAAATCTTCCTAATCTTCTCTATCTCTCTTTACTTTTCGTGCTCTTCACACTTCGTTATCTGATTGACCATTTTTAGATTTTCTGCTCTCCCTGTCTTTGCAAGCTACACCAGTCGCTGTCGCCCTTATTCAATCTGTAAACTCCTCCGATCCTTGCAACACTTGCTGTGTCTGTCCATACTTCCAACCCGCATATTACTCCCCTTCTGTCAGGCCTACTGCAATCCCTACAAACTCTGTGGTCCACTGACTCTCAGCCAAAATCAGGTTTTCCTACAATCTGTAAACCTCTCCAGTTGCAACAACAGGCCGACCATAATGCCTGTTTGCTCCTCTACCCCCTACAACTCCTCCCGCAGCACAAACCACCTCTCACTGTAACTCTGAAACTTTCCATCCGTGCTCTCTGTTACTGACTCTAAAATTTTCCTTTCTCTGTAATTGCTCCGATCCCTCCAAACCTTCGGAGCTCTGTAAGCTTCTGCAGTTCTTCTGTCCATCTTAGCCACCACAGCGAATTACAGCATATTTTCCCCTCCCTAAATCCTAAAGGATTGCAGTGGCTCGACGAGTTCAATGGCGAGTAAAATATTTCAGAGACTTACTACCCTCCTCGTCTGTGTCACGTCTTCAAACCACTACAACTCACCCTGTGTCTAAGATCTCATCCAGTCCTGCCAATTTCCCCTTACATTGTACTTTTCCTGCACTGAGCGCCCTTAATCACAGCAGCTTCTGCAGGTCTCCCTTAAACTTTAAGGATCCCACCCGCTTTCTCCAGCTCTATGCATTAATTCTCCCGTTTGCTCTTGCGTCGACCCACTCTTTCCCTGCCAACTCGCATAATCATGATAAACTGATTTGGGATTGTCCTTAATCTTGTTGACCAAAGACATTTCACGATGCCGTTTAGCTCTCCGAACTCTTTGCACACGTTTTTATTCTGTTTATTTTTTATCTTTTTTAAGGCCTTTGGCAGTCATCAAGTTCCAAAATCTTAAATATGCCTCATTTTTCTTTTTGACTGAGCTCAGAATTGTCAGCAAAGATTCCCAAAGCTTGCCATCCTTACAAACCTGCCACGATGACCAGATCATATATTGCTCAATGCAGTATCATCGAAAAGGGTCGAGTGGGCTTCTCAGACAATATCTCCAGATTCATAACGATAGCCCTAATTGTTGAGTCTCCTTTAGTCTTCAATTCAAGTTCAGAACCATATCCAAACCTTTTACATCTACTTGTGGTTTCTGTTTTTGCCTTTGATTTTCCCTACCTTACTTATTTTAGTGCTCTTTATTGAAAAGTAATCTGCTAAATTTGCTTGATACTTCTTTGCAGCATAGTTGCTCATACACTGTTTGTTTTCTAACATCCTTTCGCATCTCGCTCCTTCACATTCGACACTCCTCTGTAATACGGATGTCCAACTGTCTGACATTAATGTAGCATTTGTGTCTGTAAGCTCGTAGAGTTCCTGGGAACTCTGGATTTCGCAGCCTGGCACGTTTTACTTTTGAGACAATGCTTTCTCAGAGCCACTTTTATTTCCCCTCAGAATACCTGATCTGATTCTGATTTATCTTCTCGTTATTGTTTCCTCTTTACTTGAATGACATCTCTTCTCAACTTATTAAAGTTAGACCGATTCATATTAAATAACCAACTTTTCCCCTACCTTTGTCCTTTACAAGACTTATGTTAGAATCAAATGAATTCTGATCACTCCTCCCCAGATGCTGCCCTTTCCCTTCCAGATGGCAGTGATCACGCGTGTGGAAGATGTTGTGACATTGTACTCACACCTTCTGCTGAGTGTCGGAGGTGGAGGGAGTGAGTCACTGTGGATAGGGACCAATCAAATGGGGTATTTGTTCTTTGATTGTGTTATGATTTTTGAGTACTGTTGGAGCTGCACTCATTCAGACAAGTGGATATTATTGCATCATATTCATGACTTAAGACTCAGAGTGGAGAGGCTATGGACAGACGGGAGAAGAGTTACTAGCTGCAGGATTCCTGGCGTCTGAACTGATGTTTTAACCATAGTAACAATATGGTCTTCGATAAACCTGAGGATATTACTGCCAATGGATTCAGCAAAGTGAATATCATTGGATGTCAAACAGCGCTGGTGAAATAGCTTATGATAGTCATTGTCTAGTATTTGTAAGATACGAATATTACTTGCCATTTGTCTGCCCAAGCCTGGCTGTTGGCCAAGTATTGCTATATTTGCACATGGACTGACTTTGTGATCTTAGGAGCTGGGATTGTAAAATTATGAGTGAACTTCATCACATCTGACCATAGAAAGACGGAGCTTGGATTTTCCCATGTATCTGTTTTCTTTGTTCTTGTCGATTGCCGTGGGTTTGGAACGTCCTGACTCATAAGTACTGATGCAATTCATTTTGTGGGTGGTATGCACTGCAACTATTCAGCTTCAGTGGTGGAGGAGATAGAAGCTTGTGAAAGTGATAGCATTAAAATATATTGGCTTTATCCCATGTTATTCAGGTACATAACCCTTCATCCTCTTTGGGGACACGTTTTCGGGTGTCAGTAGGTGTGTTACTCACTGCAGAATCCGTAGCGTCTTTTCTGTTCTTGAAGACAGTTGTATTTATGTGGCTACTTGAGGGCAATTTCTTGTCAGAGATAACACATAAATTGCTGACAAACACCGAGTTGGGGACTCAGTGGTGATCGTATTATTAAAAATCAACAAAATTCTTCATTATTGTATTTGTCCAGAATTTGTTTGGCGTGAATATTATTTGCTATTTTTGAGACTAAACCTGAATTTTTCCAGATCGTGTTGCATTTCAACATGATTTTTTTTTTCAGTATCTGGGGAATGGTATAATCAGTTAGCATTCCCACGTCTGACCTTGTGATGGAGAGAGGATCAATGCAGCATCTGAACATGTTTGAGCCTCTTTGTTGCTGAATGGCTGGCGATGCCGTGGAGTTCAATTCACTGACACTAACAACAACCTTGTTATTTACTCGTGATTACTCCAACCAGCGGAGTGTTTCCTATTCTCACACACTATACAATGGTGCCTTGTTGTTAAGACTAATTAGTCTCACTGCCCCTTCGAATTTCCACTATTTTGAACGAAGCTTGCAGTTGGTTTAGGATCTGAGTGAGCCTGACGGGACACTAACTGAACATCGCTGAGCAGGTTAGGGCTGAATGAGCACATTGTTGCTGACACCTTCCTTCACATTTATATGATAGACCGTACTCTGATGTGTCAGTGACTGGCTGCAAAGCAAATATCCTACTTTTTGTTTACATGGCATACTTGAGACATTCATCATATTGTTGGTGGATGTTTGTGGGCTTGCTGGAATGGGACAGCTTGGCTCGAGATGTGGAAATCACTGGAGCTAAATCACAACTTCCAGTCTTTCCAGCCATTTCTTGACATCTTATGGAATGAATAGAATTGCCTCAAGATTCGTGTCTGTGATGTTGGGGCGCACTGAACGAGGCTGATATGGATCATCTGCTCATCCCTTCTGGCTGAAGATTGTTACAAACGCAGCAGATTTATTTTCCCCTTGATGTGCTGTGCTCTCTATAATTGGGGATTTCATTGTTGGACAGCAGAAGCGTCCTCCTCCAATGGCCTCTTTCGTTGTCCACTATCTTTTATTACTACATGTGGCTGGAACGCAGAGGTGGGTCTGAACAATTGATTATGGGATCAATGACATTTGTCCATTACTTGCTGCTTATGCAATTTCGCGTGCAAGTTTTTCTGTTTTGTGCAATAGGAGTTTCTCCAGTTTGTCCCCACATGTCTAGCTCTGGCTGGTGCTGCTCCTGACATGACTTTCTGTGTTCTTCATTGAACCAGGGTGGACCTTGGCTTGATTTTTGCTGTAGCGTGGGACGGATGCCAGGCCGTGAGGTTGCAGACTGTATGAGTTATCCATTGCAACTCATGGACATCTCCCTGAAGATTGAACAGACTTCTGCATGGGCACATATTGGTGTGCAGCATATTTATTAAATCATACTATGTTGGAAAGTAGTGATGTATATAAAACACACGCTGTCCTTGTCTTTAAGCTGCTGACGTCTAACATAGAGATGCAGTAAGCTATTTGGAAAGCCACTGGGATGGTAACTTTCTTGCTCCAGTTGAACAGGAACTTGGCCAGACTGCATTTGGAGGAGTGTGTAGTCTTGACTCTTTATCTCACGAAACAAATTATTGCTACAGAGAGACGGTAAAGAAGGTTCAATAGAATTCTTCCAAGGAAAATGCTATCAAAAAGGGCCATGACAAACTCGATCTGTGCTCTCTGGTGTTTCAAAGAATGAGAATTAATTTCATTGCAAGTTACAAAATATTGATTGGATACTTGTTTCTTAATTATTTCTGGCTCTCAGTGCAGCATATATAAATTGCTTGAAGCAGTCAGTTGCATTCCGAACTGGGTGTGACTTCAATGGGAGATTGCTTGTTGTTCCGACGAACAAGGGAACAATCGTCCACTTGATATCGTAAGGCATAGGAACAACAGTATGCCCACCAACTCACCGATTGTGCTCTGCCTTTCAGTTCAGTCATGTTCGTTCTGATCATCCGCAACTCCGCCTTCGTGCATTTTCCCCGTCACATTTGATTCACTGACGGCTTAAGAATATGTGTCTCAACCTTTTTGATACAAAATGGTTCAAGCTCAAAAGCTTCCAAAATGTTCTAAAATGTTTCGCTTTCACTGATGTGGGACTTGGTAGTCTTTAATTCCCTCGTTTATTTCTAACAGGCTTTCCTGAACCCACATTAGATGGCGTGCTGCATTATGGCACCAGCTCTTTGGCCAAAACAAAAGTAAGAAAAAAAGTTCACAGCCTGTAATTTGATTCCGTCATCTCTCACATCGGTTTACATACAAATCATCCATGTCTGGGCATGTGTCCGCTCTTTTTTTCTAACAAAACTTCCAATTCTTCCTTATTCTCTCTATAAATGTGCTCAAGGTTCACACGGTCATTCGAACTGAATCCAGTAAATGTTTTTCCAAACTGAATGCCGATACGAAAAAAAAATGTGTTTGACATATTCTGTGGCTCCGTGCACAGATTGTCTCCATGATTCCCTGATAGTCGCCTTTCTTTCCCCTGTTAACCTCTTCCATTTGGCATACTGATAAAATGTCTTCGGCCTCTTGCTGCTAAATCTTACTCACTAATGCTGCATCACGCCCCCTTTTTGCTCTTCTACTGAATTTCTTTGAAGCTGCATGAAGATTCTCTTTACGTTGTTCTTGCTTTCTGAATATTTTAGATTTTGAACGTTCTCTGATCGTATTTTACTGCATTTGCTCGCATATTGTAACATGTTGGGCCCATATGCTCATCCATTCCATTTTGAGCATGAGCTCCCCTCCCACATCTCACACCACACGGTTTTCCTTCAGCTTTACCAAGAACTAACTGTACTCAGAAGTCTTTGGGCATTACCTGTCTTCTTTTTAAATAAATTCTCTATAGGTAATACAAAAAAATGTCAGTTTGAAGATATTTTGTCTTTTCCTTGACAAAATTAAGGGTATGATGTTATGTTCACTGGGCCTTTAATGCTCTGCCAATTCCGCCTGGAACGTCTGCCTGGCTTGAAGCCCCACAATGAGGCCCAGAACGGCACCGTTTCTTGTTGTATATTCTTCATGTTGAAATAAAATGCTCTCAAGAATACATTTTTACACATTTGTCACCTCTTAAAATCACATGCCTGCTCTAATAAGTGTTGAGAATTGAAACGCCTGTGTAGAATGTACGACTTATTAATTGTGCACACTACAGTGATTGGTTACAAATCTGATCCTGTACTTTCATTTAACTGGGGTCTACTGTATGCACCTACCAATATATCTGTCATCGTTTTTATTCCAAACTCTAACCACGAAGCCTCAGTTGTAAGCACTTCCAAGATATCATCCCTGCTTACTGCAGTAATGACTCCTTAGTTACGAAAAATGACATTGTCTCCTGCACGTCTGTACGAACTCTGTACGAACAAGTGAGGACTGCAGATGCTGGACATCGAAGCAGAGAGTGTGTTGCTGGTAAAGCAGAACAGGTCAGGAAACAACAGAGCAGCATGAGAATTGACATTTCGGGCGTCAGCCCTTCATCAGGAATGAATCTGATGAAGGGCTTTTTTCAAGAAATGTCGATTCTCCTGCTCCTCGGATGCTGCCTGACCTGCTCTGCTTTTCCAGCGCCAAATCTGGACTATCGTTCTAATACCACAGAATATTGAGCTGCCAAACCTGATCTCCTTCACCCATGTTTCTGATGGCAAACATATCACAGTTGCACCTGTCAATCTATTCTGTTATCACATCTGTCTGACGTATAATAGACCCAGCATTAAGTAAAGGATATCCAGCCTGGAATATAACACCAGGAACAGTCTATTACTCGGAGTTCTACACTTATTCACTGTTGCTAATAAAACCGCACAAAAGTGTAACTCTTGAGATTGCCAAAAGCAATATATGTGAACCATTATTTCTTTTAAAGTGATTCATAAAATAAAACATTCCCGAACCGAATGATCACCTCCACATATCATGATTTTCTGGTGATTATTTGCCAGCGTAGTGATCAGACGGGACACCCCTAAGTAATGGTTGCGTTGCTTGTGCCTTTCCACAAATGCATGTGCTCCTAGTGATGCTACTGCTCTGTGCAGGTTCGACATTTGGCTGACCCATTGTGAGAAATTAACATTCTCCCCCAGTAATTCAAACCTTCTTCTCACCAGATGGAGTTTCACATATGGAAATTGTTCATCTAATCCCACGTTTCCTCTTCCATGATCCACAGGACATTGCGAACCGTACTTGCTCAGGAAGGTAGCACCTTATATAACCCTGAAAAAGTCAAGGAGCCAGTCAGTGGGTTTAACAGGGCATTATGGATGGGGGCAACCTGAGGTGAAGCATGCACTGTTTGACCCAACTGGTGCATTCTCATTAACTGATTAATTTGTGAGGGAGTGAGGTCAGGAATCTGGGAACGTTCGAGAGGACAAGACCTCCAGTTATGGTGCACATTGTTACATTCAATTTAGTGTCAGTACAATATGTGTGTGCTTACGTATATCAGACAGAATCCACCAAATTCAGATATTAAACTAAATTTTGGCTTGTCATTAACTGCTGTTTTCTCCAGATGCACTCTGCAGGAATTATCCCTACATCAACCCAGTGAAAAGTATGTTGGGTTACCCATGCATGATATTCCAGCGATCCACACAGAAGTACAATTTTATTTTGACACTGATGAATGTGCAAGTGACAGATACTGGATCTGGTTTTATAATACTCACTGTGAGACACAAGACACGACAGGAGACTATCAAATTGCTTCATTCTGGATCTTGTCCATGGTGCAGATATATGGAGGCTTGGAGGCAAGTCAGATGTCATCACCATAAGCGGCTTGTGAGGTATGATTCTGACATTCCTTGTCCTTAAATCTCCCCGCTGGGCCAGACCGACACTGAAGATTAATTTGCAGGGCCGGGTTTTTGGCTAGGTATTGGTGTCTATTTTGGACAGCATTTATACCTACACTGAGACGTGATAATGAACACCTATTGGCTAGTCTCTACCCCCTCACCCCGACTCAAGGTGAATGTCTGCTGTGACCCAGGATGGAAGATCTTTGCCCAGGTTTAGGTACACGGCCAGCACCACAGGTAGCTGTGAGATCCAGTCGTACTGTGCCTGAATCCAGGTCTTTTGGAATCCATTTAAATGGAGGTCGCGATTGCAAGGGATCAGTTTCCAGATTCGCACAAAAATGTGATATTTATGGTGTTTTCTGAATTGCGTAGTAGTAAGATGTGAACTCTGACTATTTCAAAAACAACGTTTGCATTATACCTGATAAGAAGTACATTGTTAATATATTTATGGAATTACAATGTAAATTTATGATAACACGTTATGATACAAAAATAAATACGTTGTATTTCATACACAACATGAAACTTAGGTGAAAAAATACTTAATTTCAGTCACTTATGGTTGTTAAATGTAAAGTGAACGGAATGTCTCTAAAGATTGTTAAAGGGGTTCTAGGGTTTGAAGATGCTTAGCAAACATGACAACGAACTTCATAAAGACCATGGAACGATATCCATTTTAGAATTAATAAGCAGGCTAGAATTGGCTTCAATCAGAGAGAAAAGGAAAGGTGAAAGTGTAATAGACTTGGTCAAGCACTTAGGTGTATCAGAGAAGCAGACAAGGACAGTGCAAGCGAAAACCTTAAATTGCGAATGAGGCAACTGAACTTAAAAGACAAAGAAAGGAAGAAAGGTTGTTAGCTGAGCAAAATGGAAAAGACAATAAAGAGAAAACAGCGAGAAGAAACAGAGAGAGAGATGGAAAAACAAAGGGAGAGAGCATTGTCAGCTGAGCAGAA
This sequence comes from Chiloscyllium plagiosum, assembly GCF_037043375.1. NCBI lineage: Eukaryota > Metazoa > Chordata > Chondrichthyes > Orectolobiformes > Hemiscylliidae > Chiloscyllium > Chiloscyllium plagiosum. The sequence continues at coordinate 83,120,781 of NW_028270175.1, forward strand.
AGAGAGAAAGAAAGAGAAAGAGCCAGAGAAGAAACAGAGAGGAAAAATAAAAGCGAGAAAAGGGTATTGGCCAAGCAAAATAAAGAAGAGAGAGAGAGAATTTGAACTTACGAAGTTGCGAAGTTGTCAGGAAATTGAAGGTAACAGGATGGAGATGAAGGGAAATGTAGGTATTAAAAAAAAACACATCGAAGAGTTGCCACATTTCGGCGAAAAGTATGTCGAAGCCTTTCTTATTTTATTTGAATGCAAAGGCTGGCCAGATGGACTCGCCAAAGAACTTGTGGGCACTTCCAATTCAGACTAAGCTGGTAGGCAGAACTGATGAGGTATTTGCAGCTCGATGAGATGAGGGGTCAAGAAATTATGCAGATGCCAAATAGGCTATTATGCATGTTTATGAATAACTATCAGAAGAGTATAGCCAGCGGCTCAGAAACATAGCATAACAACCAGGTGAGACTTAGTTTGTGTTTGAAATAATGAGATAAATCAATTTTGATCGGTCAGTGCTTATCTTAAAAATAGACAAACGCATGAGGCTCGAAGAGTGATTATTCTACTGGATGAGTTCAAAATATCACTGCTATAGATGATAAGAATTCATGTTGAAAATCAGAACGTTCAGAAAGTAGAGGAGTGACAGAAATGGCAGATGAATATGCAACAGTGCATAATTGGAAATTTGCATTCCAACAGCAATTTCATCCTTGGAGCGATAGAAGTTGGGAAAACGGGAAATCCTACACTACAAAACGAAGAGGAGAGACTACTGGAGATAATTTAGCGGAGGTGAAAAACAGAAACCCAAAGAAGTGCAAGGCCTAAGGTTTTTCAACTGTGCTAAATTGGGAGCCGGAAAGTCGCAGTGCTGGGCATTGAAGAACGGCACTGTGTGAAAAGAGGTATAAAGAGGCTAAGTCAGGGTAATTAGAGAAAGTAGGAAAGGAAACACAGAGAAACGTTGTGGAAATTAGGACAATTTGCAGCCTGAGTAGGGGCTGGGTATTGGGTTCGTGCCCGATTTCTGTGAGGATGTCACGTCTGTGGGTAATTTTACTCAGGAAAAATAAGGGGAGAAGGGAAATAAGTTATAATTTAAAGCCATATGGCATCTAGTCAGTCTCTGATGGTAAATGATGAAATTATTTTCACTTTTCCTGACATGTTATCTGAGAGCGTTGTAACTTGTGGAATAGATGGGCAGAACTTTAGCATTCCCCTGTGTAAGGTCAGGTTGGAGAGCTAAGTCAAGAGTGGGGATGTAACAGTGGCAGTGATTGACAGAGTGTCAGTACCAGGAATGCAGCTTGTTCTTGGGATCCAAGGTGTCACCTTCTTTTGGAAAAGTCAAACTGAGGAATTAAAAGAAAAGTAGTGTGGAACTTTTCTGGAATGTTTCATAACTATATCTAACTGTCATAAGTCACAGAAAGAAAGAAAAACTAATCAGAAAGATGAATGAGTTGAGCTTCAGTTAGCAGACGCCCTGGCTTATGTAATAATGCAAGAAAACCTCAACAGACAGAGGGTCAGGCAGAGGTGTTTATTTCCCAAAGGCTAATGAACGTACAACAGAAAGATGAGCCAATATGTATTCCTGAGGGTTATGATCTTAAAGATAGAATCTTAAAACAACAATGGAGACCGCGGCAGGTTCGTCAGGAAGAAAAATTGGCGGAAGTACCCTGGAATGTGTTGCCAGTCACATACAGACATTGCCCATTACGAGTAGCACATGAATCACGATTAGGAGGTCACCTGGGTGTGAGGAAGGCTCCGTCTAAGTCACAAAGGCGTTTAGTTTCGCCTGGACTGCACGTCAACAGCGTGTTAAGAGCATACTGTCAAGATGACCACAATGATGACGATAAAGTTTTCCCACTCATATCATTTTTAGTTGAAACTGCGCCAAACGAATCGACTCAGTTTACTTGCATGAATGGAGAGGGCCTTTGAAACTAATTAAAGAAATGAAAATGAGGACTGTACTCAGAGATCTCACACTTGGATTGTGTGTCTGAGGTGAGGTTACGATTAAAATTTGCAGGTGCGTTAGCGAAGCAGCACGTGACGAGGGCACAACAGAGACAGAAGCAGGTGGCAGATTTAAAAATCTAATGTTTGGATGTATCCCAAGGGGATGACGCATTAGCATTGCGACCCGTGGTAGGAGATCCCTTTAATGAAAGGCTATCGAATGGAGAAAAAAATCAGGTAATCTGAATGGTAAAGATGTCGGACAGAAAATACAACCTATATCGGGAATGTTATGTGAACATGGTGAAATCTTATCATAATGGAGACAGTAAGGTGGGAAACAAAATGTTGTTAGTTGCTGCCCTGAAAAGTGAGGAATTAAATCCACAGAAAATAGAAGATTACAGTGCAATGCAGGCGTTTTAGCTCACGATGTCTTGCGGAGCTGTGGAAACAATCTGAAGCCTATCTATCCTCCACTGTTCCATTTTAATTCAAAGGTTTATCCATTTACCAGTTCCATGGCTGTAAATTTGACGGGTCTACTACTGTTACAGGCAGGCGCTTCGCACCCCTACTGCTCCCGGACATCCTCTGACATCTGTCTTATATCTACCACTTGTCAGTTTAAAGCCATGTCCCCTGTGCTAGAAATCACCATCTGAGAAATAAGATTCTTAATGTCTCCCCTCTCGAATCCACTGATTACCTTATGTGCCTCAATCCAGTCACCTCTAAACCTTCTCTCCAACGAAAATAGCCTCAGGTCCCTCAGCCTTTCGTCCATTCCAGGCAACATCCTCGTTAATCTCCTCTGCACTCTTTTCAAAGCTTCCATATCCTTCCTTTAATACGCAATATTCCTAGTGCAGCTGCACCAGATTATGGTGTTGCTGCAACACGACCTTGTGGCTCCGAAACTCAATTCATCTACCAATAAAAGCTGACACACCTAATGTCTTCTTAACTACCATATCAACCTGGGTGGCAATTTTCAGGGATCTATGTATTATTTACACTGCCAAGAATCTCACGTTTAGTGCAAATGTGTTGAAGTGAAACACCTCACAAATTAAACTCAATTTGCCAGGTCTGATCTCAGCTGTGCAGGTTATCTATATCCATCTGTAACCTACAAGATCCTTTGGTACTTTACACAAGTTCAACGACCTTAGTCTCACTCACAAATTTACGAACCCATCGTTGTACTCCCTCATCCAAGTCATTTACAAAAGTAACAAGTATCAGTGGACACACAACAGAAGCTTGCGACGCCCCACTGGTACTTGAACTCGGAATGAACATTTCCCATCAATCATCATCCTCTGTCTTCTTTCAGCGAAGCAAGTTCTGATCGAAACCGATAATCACCCTCAAGCTGATGCCGCCATGTTTTCTGTAATAGTCTACATGGGGAACCTGATCAAACGCCTTACCAAAATCTATATACACCATATCAAACGTTTAATCCTCAACCACCTGCGTGGTTACCTTCTCAAAGATCTCTGTAAGGATTGTGAGGCACGACCTACCCTTCACAAAACCGCGTTCATGATCTCTAATCAACTTATTCTTTTCTGGATGATCCTGTTGCCTGCAACCTTTTCCAACACTTTAAGTAAGGCTCACTGGTCTATAATTAACTGGGTTGTCTCTATTCTCCTTCATGAACAAGGGAGCAATATTTGCTATCCTCCAGTCTTCAGACAGTATTCCTGTAGACAATGACGACATAAAGATCAAACCCAAAGTCTCAACCATCTCCTCACTGGCTCCCAGTGAATCCTTGGATAAATCTGCACCGTCCCAGGGAACGAAAATACTTTCCCACTTTCCAGAATTGTTAACAACTCCTCCGTGTGAACCTCAGTCCCATCTGGTCTAGTCGCCTTTATCTCGGTATTCTGGTCAACATTAATGTCTTTTTCCAGTGTGAACATCGACGAAAAATATTCATTTAGAACTTCATCTATCTCCTTGGACTCTACACACTAATTCCCATTACTGTCGTTGATCGGCGCAAATCTTATTGTAGTCGTATTTTCCCCGCCCTGATGTACTGATAAAACGTTTTCTGGTTTTCCTTGATCCTGTCTGCGAAGGACTTCTCATATCCCCGCCTGGCGATTCTTGGTTCTCTCTTTGTGTCTTTTCTGGCTAACTTGTAAATCTCAAGCGCTCGAACTGAGCCTTCATGTCTCATTCCATCATAAGCCTTCTTCTTCTTTCAAGAGAATAAACTTCTTTAGTAAGCCACGGTTGTCTCAACTGACCGCCTCATCCTTGCCTGACAGTTACCTACTTATCAAGAGCAAACCATAGCTCCACATATAGCTCCTTGAATAACCTCAATATTTCAATTATGCCTATCCCATGCAATTTCCTTCCCCATCCTGTGCATCATAAATCTTCTCAAGTCGCCCCCTGTTGGCCGTCTCCTTACTGTGTCAGGAAACTCTCCTGCACACATTGGACAAAAATTAACCCATCAAAAGTACTCAAAGTATAGTATTTCCAGTCAGTATTTGGCAAATTAAAGTCCCCATAACCACTACACTGTCAGTCTTACTCCTCCAGAGTCATCTTTGCTCTCCTTTCCCCTCCATGTCTGGATCGATTCTGAGGCTGAGAGAATACTCCCAACACGGTGACCTCTCCTGTTCTGTTTCTAACCTCAGCCCATACTACCTCAGTAGACGAGTCGTCAAATTCTCTTACTGCCTGGGTAATACTGTACTTGAGTAACGTTGTCACACCACCCCCTCCTTTACCATAATCTCTGTTCTTACTGAAGCGTTTAAATCCTGGAACCTGCAATAACTAAATCCTGTTCCTGCTCTATCCATGTCTCTAAAATAGCTATAACATCGAAATCCTTTGTGTCAATACATGCTGCAAGTTTCACCCACCATATTCCGGATGTGCCTCGCGTTGAATTAGAGACACGAGAAACCACCTTCCCGTTTGCAGGTGATCTCTTGCAACCTGGAAACCATATTTCTTACCTTACTACTCCATCCTGTTTTTACAGGTCCCACCTGCCCCAGAATGAGCTGCAATCCTCCAGAAACCCAAAACCCTTTCTCTCTGCAACATCTCTGTGCCACGTGTTCAACTCCTCTCTCCTTCTATTCTTCGCCTCATTGTGGTACAAGCAACAAACAAGTGATAACAGCTCTGTTTCTTCTCGCTCCAGGCTTCCACCCTTGCTCCTTGAATTTCTGCCTTAAATCCCCATGCCTCTTTCTAACTATGTCGTTTGTGCCCATGGAGACCACGACTTGGGACTGCTCCCCCTCCCCCTCAAGTATCCAAAAGCATGATCAGAGACATCACGAAACCTGACACCTGGGAGGAAACACACCAAACGTGAGTCTAAGTAGTTCTCACAGAATATCCTATCTGTCCCACTAACTATGGAGTCCCCAACGACAAATGTTCTTCTGCTCTTCCCACTTCCCGTCTGATCAACAGTTACAGAATCTGTGCTCGAGATCTGTACGCCATGGTGTCCCTCTGATAATTTGCTTCCCAAACTGTATGCAAAACGGTATACTTGATATGGCCACAGGTGATCCCTTCAAAGCCTGCTTGTTCCCTTTCCGTCCCCTGAGTGTAACCCATCTGCCTTGTTCTTGTTCCAGAGATGTGACTACCTCCCGTTAACTCCTCTCAATGACCCCACCCCGAATGGTGAGAAGTTCATTCAGCTCCAGTTCCAGTTCCCTTTCAAGGTTTTGAGGAGATTGATTTGAGTGCTCTTCCCGCAGATGAAGTCAGCAGGGATACCAAAAGTGGACCTACCCTCCTGCATTCTGCAGGAGAAACATTGAACTGCCCGAAACTCCATTCCCACTGAACGAAATTCCCAAAGCGACTGTTGAGAAATAAAAAAGGTATTTTAGGATGTGATTTTATAATCGAGCGCACAGAACCTTTTCTGTTTGGCGAGAGGAGGAGAATGGGTGGGATACACGACATAAGAAGTGCTTCGGGTAACGTAACTGGCCAAATATATTACTTCACTTACTCAGCACTCTCGTGTCCGCATCTGCTCAGCGTGAGTTCCGGCTTCTCACGAGGAAAAGTTTTAAATCAGTGATTTACCTTCCCGGCAGCCACTCTCCCTGTCTCCTCGCTGCTGCCTCAAAATGACAGCATGGAGCCCGAGTTTTCTCTTTCAAGTGAGAAAACTTCCTCCTGGCAGTCAGCGCTCCTGCTTCCCTCTCTCTTCTTTGCTCCCGATAAATGGACGTTTGACGCTCGATATCATGGAGATTGATGTGCCTCAAAATACGTCAACTAATGAGGAGGTCCGTGAAGATTTGAATAGGACAGTTCGGTATCTGTGTCAGGAGCAACTAACCGAGGTTCAAAGTTTATTGCAGCAGTATGAGGACATATACAGGAATAAGATGAGAAGGATTAATTCTATTGTGCACATTCAACTTGTCCCTGTGAGCACTTGAATTCAGAAAAGAAGCTAAGGGACACCTAAAGACACAAGCAAATATATTCATGGCAAAGGAATGAGAAAACAAGGGGCCCGAATGTTTCCCTGCTCTTGTCTTTGAGCGTCTGATAAGAATAACATAAAAACAGTATGCAAAATTTGTTCAGGGTCCTTACCCAAGGCGTTTTTGCCTATTGTATTGGTCCCCTGCATGCAGAGATGAAAAATAAAACTTTTTTTCTTTGCACTTGCTAGCAGCTGAGTCGATCAATTGAATTTCCTCGACAGTAAGTTTGGGGGCTCGTCCGGGAACCCACGATTGGGTGAGATTCTGAAGATTCCCAGGAGGCGCAGGCGCCAGCGCCTTGAAGGTCTTTCATTTCAACCCGAGCGCTGCATTGGCCCCTTTGCGTGAGAGGACTGAGAGTCTGTGGATGGCCCCAGCGCCGGGTTTCGAATCGAATAGGGTCCGGGTGAGAGTAGTGGCTTAAGTATTCCTACGTAGAGATTCATTCTAAGAATAAATGAATCAGGAAGAGAGTTTCGTAAGCTATTGCGCGAACCTTTTCCAATAACTTTGAAAATGGGTTCCAGCGAGAGCAAACAAAAAGAGGACCCATAGAGGATTTGGAATGATCACCAAAAAATACAATACATGCTAAACTAGCAACTCAAGGGAAAGGATTGCCGTCTCTCGAATGTTTAAGTGACAGCAAGTTTAAGGGCGGTTTTAGACTTGGAGCCACCACTGTCTGAGTTGGACTCGCCAAAGACGTACCGTGTACGAGGTTTCTTGGTTTACAAAAACCAAGGCATTGAGGCGGACACGCTCAGTGCGAGAACCAACCTTCAGAAGTAAAAGCATGTTAAAGCGAAAAGGTAACTGTACCCCGCCAGAGAGAGAGGGAGCTGAACACTTTTCCAGTAACTTCAAAAATTGGCTCCGGCAAGAACAAACAATAAGAGGGCCCACAGAGGACTTGGAATGGCAACCAAAAAAGTCCAATACATGCTAAAGAATTACGGCCCGAAATCTGTAAATGTGTAAGAATTGTGGATCAAGGAATATGGTTGTCCGTAGAGAGGAAGGTTAAATAAAAGGCAGTTGGTTCTATTGAGGTCAAGGTTTGAGGACAGAGAGCAGGAGAAACGGAAAGGAAAAATAGAACCGTTGAAATTGAATGATTATAGCATGTGGAAAGCTGAGGAGGATATTAGAGAAAGGAAATTCCAATTAAAAGATAGAACAAATAACGTGAACAAACACTAGCGCACATTCGGATGTGAGCAGAAAACAACTTAATGAAACTACGCAGTGTCTTAAGATTGTTCCAGATCCTGACCTTGATGACTCTCCTCTCTTACCTACAGCCCCTCTTCGAGATCCGCCTGGCGAAGATTGCAAGTCAGCGGCCGCAACCTCAGAGTCTGCTGAAACACCTGAGCACACCATACCCGCAACCAATTGAAGCAAGAAGCCCAAAAGAAAGACGGCCGCTCCAAGACGGAAAGCCATCCAGTTTCTGTCCACAAACAGACGGCGAGAGTACTGGCGTACCAGGTAGTTCTGCAAGCACCAAAGGTTGAAGTTGCAGGACCGGAAGGATATCCAGTCCTGCTCGACCGGCCATAGACCATGAAGAATTTGGTAAGTGCCTATGGGCAGTTGCCTAACCATGCGAGGTTGGAGGTAATAAATTTGCCGAACAAGTGACAAAGTTCTGTACAGAGTTCCGTCCCATGTCACATGATATGAAATGTTTCTTGGGACTAAAACTAGATGCCGATGTCACTAAAATCAAGTATAACTGGTCAGCCGCAAACGTCCATGCCAGAGTAGCCAATCCGCAATTGGACCAGAACTGAGACTTTAATGCTTTTGTTTCAGTGCTGGAAAGCGCCTGTTGGGATGCATTCTCGGTGCGAATGGACATGACCAAAATTGTAATGTGTACACAACGAGAAGGTGAGACAGTGCCCCATACATTACGTGACTCATTGAACTCCATAACGCTCGTGGACTGAGACCACCCGAGAATATAACGGCGTCACAAAGCACAACATATGAAGCACACCTGAGGAACAGCTTAACCAATGGAATGAAGGACGATATGGAGAAAAAAGTAAAAGAAACATATCTTACCTGGAAAACGGGTAAGCAGAATTTGGTGGAACAGCATGCGAGACATATTCAAAAATTGCTGACCCAAGAGAAGGATGAGTGGAAACTATGGATGTAACAGCAAGCACATGAAACTCAGCTTACTGTGATGAAAATGGTCCGCGACGTCCACCACTGCCTTTCTCTTTTTCTGCTGCCGTTTGACGCAGGTGCAGCAGAAAAAGAGAAAGGCAGTGGTGGACGTTGCGGAAGACGAAGAAGTTGCGAAAGAGGCGCTGGCAGAGGTAGATGTGGCGGGTGCTTTGCTTGCGGAACAATGGACCACAATGGACCACTGGGCAAGACAATGCTCTTGAGGACAGCATCAATTGGCCCTGGAGACTGGTCAGCAGGATGATTAAGAGGGGAAAGCTGAGGTGGAGGTGGGTAGCTCAGAAGTTACAGGTGAGCCTCTTTCGCTGAGGCTTGGCAATGAATGCACGCTTATGATAATCTCTTCTCCTAACCTTACGGGCACTGAGACATGCTCCACCTCCATACTGAGCACTGAGATTGCGAAGTGTGGATAATGTGTTCAATATGATCGTGATGCGTATAGGTCGATGCCTATCTCTATGCTACATGTGAAAGGTACACCAGTTAGCTTCTTGGAAGATAGAGACAGCATAATCTATCCTCAAATCAAGCCAGTTCAGACGGTCAACGCCAATAAAGCTGAGTGTATTGTTCCTGAGCTCAATCAGTGTATCAGGAGTCTTGAACGAAAGGGAATTCCCGCAACCCAATTGTGCGAATCGAGTAATGGGGAAACAATCCAATTCACATTTTCGCTATTGGAATTATGTCCTTTAAACCTCACAGGGGAGAACCCCCATTTTTCCACTCAAAAAGGCAAACATTCCTTGGTGAACAGGTGGAATGGAGGTTTGTTCAGGACCTGCAGGTAGTCAATAATACTGTTCTCCTGTGCCCCTTATGTTCCTAACCCCTATGCGATATTTGCTCAAATTCCTCCGAAGCGCAAATGGTTCTCTGTTGTGGATTTAGCAAGTGCATTCTTTGGTATACCAGTACACTCAGATAGTCAGTTTTAGTTCACTTTTTCATTCAAAGGGAAATCTTATACATTCACTTTGTCAAGGTTTTTTTGTCTCCTCCAACATTTCTAATGAGGCTCTACACAGGAGTCTTGAGACTTGTTCTCACCCCGGGGTCAACGCTTCTTCAGTGTGTAGACGATTGCCTCTCAGCAGCACTGACAGAAGAATAATGTGAGGAGGATACCATTGCGTTGCTCTGCCATCGAGAAAGGTAAGGACACAAAGCCAGTCTTTCAAAGCTACATTTTTTGCAAAAAACAGGTGAAGTTCTTATGTCAATTAATATCTGAACAATGGAACGCCATTGGTCAAGATAGAGTTCAAGCAATCCAGCAAATTCAAAAGCCTCAAACGAAGAAACAATTATTTCATTTCTAGGCATGTGCTCCTACTGAAGAATGTTTATCCTAAAGTACGCAACCCTTGAGGCACCCCTCAGTGACAGAGCCCAGAAAAGGAGCTGCAGAACCAGAGTCCGTTGCAATGGACCCCAGAGGCCGAGAGTGCCTTTGTTGAATTGAGAAAAGTATTCCACACTACACCGACACTGGAGATTCCGAATCCAAACAAGCCTTTTTTACAAACAGTAGATGAGAAGCATGGCTGCATGACATCTGCGCTGTTATAGGACCATGGGGGAAAATTTAGGCCCGTCGCCTTTTTTTGGCAAATGTTGACCCCGTAGTGGCAGGATTGTCTAAATGCCTAAGAGACGTGGCGGCGCCTGAGAAGGCTTGTTTACCTTCCAGGCATATAATCGGCTATGGCGAATTAACGTAAATGGTCGCACATGCTGTACACTTACTGATTTTCGAGAAAGGACCGCATACATGTCGGCTGCACATTGGCTCAGATACAATATTGTGTTATTGGAGATGCCTAACCTTACAATAAAGCGATGTAACCTCCTTAATCCTTCTAGCGCTCTCCCGACAGAAGGAGACGGAGACCCATATGATTGCATCTCTGTAACAAATGAAATTTGCAGCCTCAGGTCAGACTTGCACTATTCGCCCCTTCAGAATCCAGACATGCAGACTTTGCTGAATGGGTCAGAAAAGGAAACAGAGCAAGGAAACAGGCCAGAATTCTATTGGGTATGCTGTAGTGACTACCCACGAGGTAGTCAAAGGGTGGACACTCTCTTCTCAACTGTCAGCGCAAGCAGCAGAGCTGATTTCCTTGATTAAGGCATGTATATTGGCCAAGGGAAAGACAGTGAATATTTACACAGACAGCAGATATGCATTCCAGGTTGCACCTGATTTTAGAACCCTGTGGAAACATAGGGGCTTCTTGACCTCAACGGGAAAGCCCATGACACACCGTGGCATGATTTCTGACCTCCTGGAAGCAGTCCTACTGCGTAAATCAATCGTTGTGTGTAAATGTGAAGCCCACAAGAAAAATAACGATTCTATTTCTCAAGGCAATGTGAGGGCAGACTCAGTGACAAGAACGGCAGTCCAGCAGCCACCAAGTGATCAGATTGACATATGTATTACAAAACATTGTACCTCAACAGCAGACGTAACGGGTTACAGTCAGGCCACAACGTAAGAAAAGCATGGGTGGACGAAAGCAAAGTGCAGTGTGAGAAGTGGTATGGTGTGGCCTCATTGGTAAACACTGTTTAGCGCGATCGTTATTTCCAAACTATGCCAAACTGACACACAGTAATGTCCATGTGTCAAAAGTGGGGATATCCGACATTAGTTTGGCACACTGGTTACCTTAGGGATTTACTCATTACTCCCAGAAATATTGTGAACGATGTGTTATCTGTGCACTAATAATGTGGGGAGGGAAATACAGATGAGGAAGGCAGCACACCCCCAACCCCAAAGACACTTTGAACATTCATGATGGATTTTATCGAACTAAAACCCAGCGAAGAGAAAAATTATTATCTGGTAATAGTTGTTTCGTTTTCCAAATAGTTGGAAGCGGTCCGCACGTCTACAGGATGTCAATGCAGTAGCCAAGCCTTTGGTCACTGAAATAAGTCGGAGATGGGCAAACCTGCAAGGCTTATTAGTGACAATAGGACACCATTTGTCAATAATGCCTTACAACAGTTCAGAAATTATTTGAGAATAAACCTGAGACAACACCGTGCCTACCATCCAGCGAGCGGTGGTGCAGTGGAAAGAGAAAATGCTACACTAAAAAAAATGACAAAATGTGCTGAGGAACTAGGGATGACATGGACAAAGGCAGTTCCGAATGTGCTAATGTATATGAGATCTAGGTGGAGAGGAAGAGCTAATCTTAGCACGTTTGTGCTTTTGTTTGGTCGGCCGCCCAACACAGGAATTGGCCAAAGATCTAAGGTAAGACAGATAACAGGCCACTGGGAGGATGAGATGTTGGGTTACTCTATAAAACATTCTACACTTTTGCCTCAAATATAGAATCAAGTTAAAGCAGCACTATCCCAACCAGCAGAAGGGTAGCTGCATGATCTAGAAACTGGAGACTGAGTGGTGTTGAAGACTACAGGAGGAAAAACTGGAAGGCGAAGTGGTGGCAGGGACCATTTTCAAATGTTCCTTGCAACACAGACAACTGTTAAGATCGTTGGGTTTTAGCTGTCTGGCTGTGCATATATTTTATTTAATCTGGCACTTTATTTGTGTGTTTCCCTTGTTATCATAAAATGACCAAAAGGGGGAAAACGTAATGGAATATTAACAAAGTTGACATTTACTATGACATCTGAAGGGGAATACGTTGCTGGATTTAATACTTTTCTGAACTTTACAAAGACTTTGCTGACTTCTGCAGTAGAGACAGCTTGGCTTGCTGAACTTTGCAAACATTCAACCTGTCCTTGCGAGCAGTTGAACTCAGAAAATAAGCTAAGGGAAACCCAAAAACAATAAGCAATTATTTCCACGGCAAGGGACTGAGAAAACAAGAAGCTCGAATATTTCCCTGCTCTTTCCCTTGAGCGTGTGATAAGAATAATATAAACAGAATATGCGAAATTTGTTCGGGGCCCTGACACAAGGCGTTTTTGCCAAGTGTATTAGTTCCCTGAATGCAGAGGTTAAAAATGAAGCTTTTGCTTTGATGTTGCTAGCAGTTGATTCGATTGGATTTAATTTTCACGACAATCTGCAAAGGATCTCGATGGAAGTACGATGACAAGGAAGAAGGTACTAAATGAATTAAGGCCTTTAGGCCTGATAGTCTGCACTCAACGGTATTAAAGGAGGGAACAGCGGAGATAGTGGACGCGTTATCGTTAATATATTCAAAAAAATTCCTTGCATTCTTGAACGTGTCAAAATATTGGAAAATTATTAATGCGACACCAGTAGGAAATACAGGAGATAAGCAAGAAGTTGGAAAATATAGACCAGCGCAAGTTTCACTTCTGCAGTGCGGAAGTTGCTGCAGTCAATCGTAAATTCGGAAATACCTAAACACTTTGAAAAACAAAGATCAATTCACCAGTGCCAGCACAGTTTCGTGACGGACATGTTGTGCTTGGACAAACCTGTTGGAGTTCCTTGAGAATGCAACCAGCTCTCCAGCAAATGCGGTACATCAAAACTTCAGATGCCATTTGAAAAGGTGCAACATAAAGGACTCATATCTGCCAGGGGGTTAAGGCGAGGGTATGGAATTGGATAGTCGTTTGGCTGACTAACAGAAAGCACAGTACACAGAAAAATGGTCATTCTCAGGAGAACCGAAACTTGTGAGGTGTTGCGAGTTTCAGCTGTCATACTTCAATTGTTTACTATCTATCCAAATGACCTGGAAGGAGAGACAGAGTCTGGCGACTAAATCCACCGATGGTACTACAATAGATGGTAAAATAGCTGTGATGTGGAGGTAAGGAGTCTGCAGATGAATATTGATAGGCTTGGAGAATGGGACTACACCTGATAGCTAGTGTTTAATGAAGATAGCTGCGAGGTTTAATTTCCTACTGCCACTCCAACTTGCTTTGTTCATACACCCACTCCTTCTTCCTATGTTCTTTTATTGTTCCAATTGCGGTTTTCAACGCTGACAGTTGGAGTTGCAGTAGTCGAGGCGTGTGGTTGAGAGAAATGCAGTTTGGTTTGTACATAATTAATATTGAACTAGATTTCGGTGCCTTTCCCTGCAACGTATGTGTATTACATGGACTTGCATAGTGTTCTTTGTAACATTGCCTGAAATAGTCAGAGCTGAAGGAATTTTTGGTCTGTAGAATGGACACAGACTCAGAGTTTAATTTGAAAAAGCTAGAGTGATTAGGATAAAGTTTCAATTAAATCTACTTTTTGGCCCACGACTGGACGTCAAGTCACATCGTCAAGTCTACCTTGAACTGTGAAAAAATAATTAGAGCATACGCCCACTGTTCTTCATATTGTCGGAAAAGCGTTTCAAAAAGTATTGTTGGAACAGTATGCATCTTACAGCTTCTCCTGGGATGGCAGACATATATAAAGATTAATAATGTTATTTTGAAGTTAATGTCGTCATGAGTGTTCATTAATATAAGGTCTATTCCCATTTGCGTTTATTAGAATTCGAACACAAACAAAAAGAAAACAAAAAATCGCGATTGTTTCTTCAAACAATTTTGTTTGAAAATAACGACCGTACATTTTAAAGGTCGTCTGCGAGGAAACTAGAAAGGTGTGTACATGTTCTAAAATGTTTATTTTTTAAGAATGTAATGTCTTTTTTCACAAGTTTCCACTAGCTATGAATCGATCAAACAGATTGTTTTTGAACTGTTAATGGGGATAGTCTCTCCGAGGAATATGGAAGAGCCGTCTCTTATTGGACACTTCGAAATGTTCTTATGTTAGGCAGCGTTTGACAAGATTTAGTAGAATTATTGCTACTGGGGACTCTGCTGTGTTGGGTTTAAACAGGAGAGTCTGCGGCAGTGAGTATCAATTTTAATGGTTTGTTGCTTTCCCGGTGCACGGATTAACAATGCCTTTAACCGTTCGAAGCATATAGCTAATGGTGAGATTGAGAAGTCAAAAATTATTGTACTTATTGGAAACAATTAAGATTTTTAGCGAAACTATTACAGCAGTACAAAGTGAATTTATGAGCTGAGGTAGAAGATTAAAACAAACAACCTTAAAAGTCGCAATTTCTGGTTTACCCGCAAATCTAAACTCAACTGGTGAAGCAATAAAGGTTAAAGGAGGAAAATCAATGCCTGAAGAGATGGTGTGTTATTCAAGAATTCAAGCTCTTGGGAGATTGGACTGTCTTTTGAAATGGAAAAGGTCTTTTCAAAAAGGATTGGAACAACATGTTCAAAAGAGAGAGAGTAGAATATCATAGAATCCCTACTGCGTGGAAAGAGTCTTTTCGACCCAACATGTTCACACAGACACTTTGGAGAGTCACGCACCCGGAAGCATTTCCCTCGTGACTAATGCACCAACCCACATATTCCTGAACGAAATGGCCAATTTAGCGTGGCAAAGTCAGCTCAAGTGCACATCTCTGGAGAGTGGGAAGAAACCGCAGTTTCCTGAAGAATCCCATGCAGACGTTTGGAGATTGTTGAAACTCCACACAGACAGTCACCAGAGGCTAAAAGCGAAACCGGCTCCCCGTTGCTGTTCGGCAGCAGTACTAACCACTCAGCCACCTTGCTGCCGCACTCAGATAGGGAGAATATATATTGATATCCATAGTGGAAGTATTCTAAGCAGCAGTGCAATTAGTCGGATGGATGAAGAAGTTTCTGAATGTGATGAGAGCACATCAATTAAAAAAAAAGACGAGAGAGTCAGAGTATACAATTATTCTGGAGAATCAACTTGTATCTTTTTTCAATGATAGGGGTCTTGGAGGGAATCCTGATGCACTGGGGCATTTTTAAAAATATGAGATTTGGACATGATGGCTGTTGCAAAAACATGGCACAGAGATATTTAAGAGTGGTAATTCAAAGTTTCGTGTATTAAGTGTATACAAAGGATAGAAAAGAACATGTGGATTGGCCAGTCGTTTTTGATGACAAAATAAATTATTGCTGTAATTTAGGGAGCTATTTCTGAAAAACCGTCCAGTGAAAATACATGGGAAAATTATAAATAAGACAGGAAAGAAAAGGATTGTACTACATGCACTCCAACGGTAGGAAAGGAATTGAGAAACAAATATGCAGGGAGATCTCATATAAATGTAAGCATAATAAGATTGGAATACAAAAGGTTTCCGGGGGGGGGGGAGTGGGGGGAGGGTTAAGTTTCCAAACATTGACAGGGATTACGAAAATGCTAAAAGTTTGAATGATGAAGAATTTGTCACGTGTCCAACAAAATGTTCTTTATCAAATGCGGATGCTCTTACAAAAGAAGGATCAATTCTAGACATTCTTCTGGCAATAAGACAGGGCAGGTGACTGGAGTAGTATTTGGTGAACACTTTGGTTCTGGCGATAGGAACTCCATTCGTTTCAAAATCGTATTGGATACGAATAGGCTTTCCATAGGTATGATGCTTTTAATTGAAATACCACATTTGTTTTGGCATGAAATAAGTTTGGTGTTGATTGTTAGCAGCCTGACAAGTGGGTAGGGTTCAACATTGTGACAAGAGTGTTTGCAGGCATTATATTCCTCTCAGAATGAAGCGTAAGGCTGGTTAGATTAAGGTACAATGGATGAATAAAGTTAGCGAGTTTCAACTCAGCAATAAGAAAAGTATCGTACTTTCAATATAAACAACTTGTTCGAATAGAATTTGTTTATCAAAATAAATAATGTGGGACATTCGTGAGAAATTAGGAAGCCAAAAAGGGGATATGAGATATCATTGACAGAAAAGGTTAAGGATAATCTAAAGGGACTTTACAACGACTTTAAGAACAAGAGAGTAACTCGGGAGAGGATAAAACATCTTAAAGATCAAGGAGGACACATTTGTGTTGAACAACAGGAGATGTGGAATTGTCTGCACCGGGCTTTTATCTAGATTCAACTCGATCTCGTATATGCCACCGTATTAGCCAATTTGATCAAGGTCTTTTTTTAAATATCAGAAAAGCTTCTTTACTGTCCACTGTACCAACAATTTTGTTGTCATCCACAAACTTACTAAGTCTGCCTTCTGTATTCCCATCCAATTCACTTATAGGAAATAACAAACAATGACAATTCAGAACCAATCTCGGTGGAACAATGCTGGTAACAGGCTTCCATTTCAAAAAGCAAACCTCCACCATGACTGTCTGTCTCGTGCCATTGCGCCAATTGAAAATGCTGGAGAGAAACTCAGCAGTATTAGAGCAGAGAAGAAAAGAATTAAAATTTTGAGTCTAACCTGATTTTCATAAAAGCTTCAGATGAGACTCGATATGTTAACTCTGTTTCTCTCTCCAGATACTGCCTCATCTGTTGCATTCCTCCACGATTTTGTGCTTGCATTTCAGATTTGAATTATCTTTAATATGTTGCTTTTCTTGATGGGTCCAGGCGTTGAACCTAATTATATTTGGACCACATGCTCCATTCCTGGTGCAACTACTTGTGCTGGTGACTCTTGCATCACACTGGACTCTGTTTCTTCTTTAAGTATAAAAAAAAGACTTTTGCCAATATCCTCTTAAATACACAAATCTCAGAAAACTTATTTTGATGTAATCCGCGTTTCAGAGACAGTGCCACTTTCTAAAACAAAAATGAATAGATTAGTAATTATGAGGTTGTCTGTGCCCTTTATAAATAACTTGTCTCCTGAGGATCTCGTAGCGTTCAATACGTTTCTCAGAATAATTAAAGGAAAATGGTGGTTACGCAGCCCATTGTCTGTCCAGCAGCTCGGAATGAGCTCTGTCCCCACTGTTACTCACTGTCACATTACATATTTTGTTATTTGCTTCTGTTTTAATTCTGGATATCCAGTCGAGATGTAAACAAACTTATCAACCTGCATTACATGTGATCAAACATTCTGTTCACATTGTCGTTCAGCATTCCGCCTCCCAAATGTTGTCTGCTGACTTGGTCTGCAATGCATTTCATCCCATTTGTCATAAAGTTTGATGGTTGGTTAGTCGTGATAGGGAGGTATGACTGTCATCCCCTCGAGTCTCTTCAGCCATGAAACCCAATCCTCTCTGTCTCCTATTCAATATCATATTCATTCCATCCCTGACTCGTTAATTCATGGGTTTTAATGAACATGGTTATTGTACATTGTTATGGACAAGAGCTGATTCCTCAAAACATTTTTCAGCAAGTCGCCCAGAAAGTACCATGTCATTGGGGTGGCGTAGTGGTTGAGTGGTGGGCAGTGCTGCGTACCAGTACCAGGGAAACGAGTTCGATCACCGCCACCCCAACCTGCCAGCCAGCTGTCTGTGTGGAGTTTGTATATTCTCCCCTTGCCTCCATGCGTTTGCTCTGGTTTCTCCTGCAATGCTAAAAAAAACAGTTTAGGTGAATTGGCCATGCTAAATTGCCCATAGTCGTGACGGATGCGTAGATTAGGTGCATTAGTCTGGATTAAATGTGGAGGAGTAAGGGCATGGGTCTGTGTGTGGTACTCCTCGGAGGTTCAGAGTGGACTTGTTCGGCCGAATGGCCTTTGACCACACTGCAGGCATTCTATTTCTTGAAGCTAAGTGTATAGTGGTTATTCCTGGAGTGAGTTAGCTGGTCAGACTGCCTAGTTATCAACAAATATAACTACATTCAAAATTACGGAATGAAACAGAACGATCCAAAAATAGAAAACCCAAATAATGTATCCTATCCGAGGAGGTGGACAGGCGATCACGACTTAATGATGCTGTTCCAAAATATGTATGACAATCCCAATAAGTAAATCACTTAGCACAAAGAGTGAAAATGACGCAAACATTATAGGTTACAAAGTCAGAAATGCAGAAAGTAGGGGCTGCCATCCACTTTCAACTGTCACCCAGACTCAACTAACCCTAGAACCTAACTGACCCGCGCAGCTCCAGACCTGGCCAATCCCCCTTGATTACACCTTGTTATTTTAAAGACTGGGAAGCCCTCTACCTGAGTCATTTTCTGATAGGTAAAGGCATAAAGGGACCCAATAAACCATTCAAACGTCAGACATTTTGGAACCTTGTATGATTTAGAATCCCTCTTAAAAAATCGAGGACACCTAACCAGCTTTCTGACACGTCCCCTTTAAAAAAAATAATTTTGAATGATGGCTGCGTTTTTCAAAACCTGAAGGAAGTTGTTAGTACTCCAGTACTAACGTATATCCACTGACTATAAACATGCAAACATAAAAGTGTATAAGGAGTTAGTCTGTTGCTCTTACAGTACCAAACCTCCCAATTAGATTCTCTACGGTATGGAAACAGGCCCTTTGTCCTAACAAGTCCACACCGCCCCTCTGAAGAGTAAACCAATCAGACCCATTCCCCTACCCCATATTTACCCCGTTTTTTCCACATATCTCCTCATTTGATTGTAATAACTCTTTTAGGTCATTTCTATTTTACTTAAGACGGTAACTCAATAATTTACCCCTGACTAATGCACTTAACATTATGGTCAATGTAGCATGGCTAATTAACCTGACCAGCACATATTTGAATTGTGGGAGGAAACTGGAGCACCCGAAGAGAACCCACGCACACACGGGGAGAACGTGCAAACTCCACACGGACAGTCACCTGAGACTGGAATTGAATCAAGTCCCTGGTGCTGTGAGACAGCAGTGTTAACCACTGAGCCAACGTGTCTCATTGAAGTCTTAATAATGCATCGGCAAGCACGTTTTCAAGAACTTCCACATCCACAACTTCCAAACTGAATGAATGCAGCAACAGGCTTCACCGAAACAGTCTGACAGTTTTGACCTTAAGTTATGCTACAAACTTCAATGAGTGATGACTAGTGCATAGAATGATCAATTTTGTCATAGCAACACCAAGATCGATGTCTCTTTCTCAAATGTGGACTATTTCTGCTGATGAACGTTCAACGTTTTGGGGAAATAGCTATTAGGTTTTTCTATCTTCTCGTCTTCTTCCCGCAGGAGCACAGCACCGATACCCATATCACTGGAATTGATAGCCAAATTGAAAGACTTTGCGCAATCAGATGAAGCTAACATCGGGACAGTGGTCAACATCGTTTTCAGGAAGTCAAATGCCTTCTAACAATCTGCCATCGAATGAAACTTCATGCCTTTCTTTAGCAAATCGTCAGTCGAGCAGCCAAACTGCTAAAATCCGGAACAAACTTTCGCTAAAGTCAGTTCAATCCGAGTAAAAGAAGTACTACTTTGTCGATGGCATGGGGAATTCCCCAATTACCTTTGTGTATCGCATCCTAGCCACCTGTCCGTGTCCAATACCGTAGCCCAGGAACTTGGGTGATGGCAAATTAATTTTCAGTTATGTTTATCATCAAACGGTATTTTCAAAGTTGATCGAACACATTCAATAAATGTGGGAAATGTTCCTAAAATGAGCGTCTAAAAATTAACAGGTCATCAATGTATGCAACACAATTGGTTTAACCGGAAATGATATTACTGGTTAGTTTCTGAAATGTTCCTGGGGCATTTTTCGTACCAAAAGGTTAGTCTTTGAACTGATGCAGTGCATTCGGTTTTACAAAAGCCGAAATTGCCTTTACTTTTCTTACAAAGACACCTACCAGTCGCCTCTGAGCAAGTCCAAATTAAAAATTTATGTTGTTTCACCTCGGTTTTCAACACAGTCTTCCAAGAGCGGAATTGGATATGCATCAGTCTTTTTAACTGCATGGACGTTGCGATAGAACACACATGACAATTGGTAACATCTGATTTTGGCAACATCACTATTGCCGAGCTCTAGTCACCCGATTTCATTTCGATTACGTCGTCTTGGAGCATGTGCTCAATTTCCTTCTGAACCTGTACCAAGTATCATGCCCAGAAGAATATTGCTTAAGCGGAACAGCATCTTCTATATCTCCAACACGAATAATTCATTTATTAATTCGCTGTTTATTTCCACATATCTCCCATTTTGATTGCAATATCTCTTTCAGGTCATTTAGATTTTACTCAAAAGGTAACTCAATGATTTATACCCATTTTTGGCAACTTCCCCACTATCCAATTAAATTGGAGCAATGCCCAATTCCGTATCCCTTGAACTTGGTTCTTCCTTTTGTGCTGTACTTATTAACACCTTCGGCTCTTCCTTTCCTTTCCCGTCAAAATATCATTTGAGTATATTCCCATGACACACCCTGTGAGATTTCTTCAGTTCGGGAGTTCTTGTCAAGTAGTTGACCTCACTGAATTTCCTGTAAATTTGATAAGGTTCACTAAACATTACTTTGAAGGATTCACCAATTACTGGAAGTAACAGTGATACCTTATCCCCGATTGCAAAATTATATTTTCATTATTTCTTGCGAACCACCTCTTTCATTGCATGCTGAGATTCTTTTATATGCTTTCTCGCCAACTCTCCAGATCGATTTAGTCATTCCCTAAAATTTGACTTTGTCCAAATGTGTCGTCACTGAATTCTGACTTACTGATTTCTCCTTAATGAATTTTAATTGTCTTCTCACTTCATGCCGACAAACTAATTCGAAAGGACTGAATTTGATCGATTGATTTTGTATATCTTTAATTGCAAAAAGAACAAACGGAATTCGCATATCCCAATGATGTGGTATTATTGACTTTAAGCCGCCAAAATGGTCTTTAATGTTTGATGCCTCCTTTCTAGCGGTTGCTGCGAGTCTGGATGTATGCAGTTGATTTTACTTGTTTCCTTCTTAATCTGTCGGTAAATTGCCTGAATAGTTTGGATGTGAAGTTTGAAACTTGTTCGTTCGTATCGACTGAAAAAAATGAATACTGCATCTCCAATCCAATTAGCTGTGATATTGTGGAATGAGATGATCTCTGGAAATCTCGTCGATACATCCATTATTGTTAACGAATAGTGATTCCCACTTTTTGTTTGAGATAGGGCCTATGCAATGAAATTAGACTATTTGAAAGGTTCCTCAAAAGCAGGGATATGTATTAAAGGTGAAGTTTTATTACCGCCTGTGGTTTTCCATTTACCTGACGTGAACGACACGTCTGCCAAAATTCAACAATATCCTTGTCCTCTCCAGGCTAGTAGTAATGTCTTTGTATATTATCCTGTACTTTCCTCACTCCCAAATGACCTCCAAGTGGTAGTACAAGCGTCACCCACAAAACCTCTCCTCTAAACCCACTGAAAAAACTTTGTAATGAATTTCTGTACATTTGTCATCTGCCTGGATATGTGATCGTCTCCATTTCCTAAATAAGGTATCTTTTTTAAAAAAGGCAATGCCACTCACTGATACATTCAGATTCCTTTCCTTTTCAAGCCTTTTGGTACAGGTGTGGTAAATTTTACGTTTTCATACGTCTGCGGGAACTCAATTAGTTTAGCTGAGCATAAAAATATTTGCTCCTGTTTTGTCTCAATTATCTGACTGGACAAAATCTCTGCTAATGCTGCTCCAGCTTCTTCATCTGTATCCTGTCAGCTCTCCTGTTGTAACTGGTGACGATGTGCTCGCATCACCCCACAACCAGGAAACATTGCAGGACAAGAACCCTGCATTCCTTCAATAGCCTACGTCTCCACTGGCCTTTCAAACACAGAAGGCAACATTCTTAGCAGTGAATCCTATATATATATATATATAATTTGCAAGGACGAGTTGTATTCCTAGAGTTTATCCAGTGCTCTGAACAGAAATTTTCCACTCTTTTCTGGGCACTCTAAACTCACTTTACATATTTGAGTGCTTTTTGTCTTAACGTTAACGGTAGATTTCTGACATAGTCAGTCAGGAGTACATATCTCTTCATCTTTCAATATGACAGACTGTTACGATCATGTGTCCATTAATAGTGATACCGTTTTACCTTCTATTCCTGGACCATGTGAATAAACCGTACCTTTGCAGGTATATTTACTAAGCAGATTCGGTACTTCCTTAAATCAACCTCCGATTCGCTTGTGCACTCTGATGTGGCTCCTTAGCTACCACTGTGTTTTCTGTTGCAATTACAACAAAAATCACAGATTTATCCTGTTTTCCTACATCTGGCGTTTTTCCTAGTCCACCAAAACTGTGATTCTGTGATTTATTGCAATGAAAACAACACACCTTTGAACTTCATTATCCACTTCAAGTATTTTACCATTGTGGTAAGATTTCCTTATGCTCGTCACCGAGATCTGCCTTTCCCCTTCCACGTGAGGATTTCTCTTTGCCCAAATTTCTATCCCTCATGGGCTGAAATGTATTCAGGAAAACAAAGGTGCTTTAGATATCAACCCATAATCTTCAATAATTTCAGCTGTTAATCTTACCATTTTCACACTCGGTTCTTCCATATGAGTTCGCACTACTTCAGGCAGTGAATTTTTGAACTGTTACAAAATATATTTTTTCGAAGAATATTGAACGGTTCCTCTATTTTTAAATCTCTTATCCATCAATGAAAATTACTTTGTTTTATATTTTCAAATTCAACATTGGTTTGAAAAAGATCCATCCTTCGATTCCTGAAACCTGTCTGAAGGCTCCTGGTTAAATCTCATATGCTATTAAAATAGCTTTCTTCTCCTCCTCATACTCACTACTTCTGATATTGTTGCGAATAACGCACCAGTCTACCGATACCTTTTATTTGGATCAACAAAACCCACTTGGTCCCAGGACACTGCATCGGTTTGTCCAATTTTTCAAATGAAAAAGGCTTCCACATCACTTTAATCCAATTTTGCAAGGCGTGAATATATTTAAACAATTTCTCACAGGCTATTAGTTACCATGCGTTTGCTCATTCTCACCCTGTTCCTCACTAGACATACCTTTAGGCTTCGTTTCCATCCTTTTAACCTGAATTTATTTTCTAAGTGGCCATTTCTGAAGCCCAAAGGGTCTCCCGTTTTCTTTTCTTCAGCGAAAGCAATTCGATCTTTTCCTCTTTCCTCTGCCAAACTAATTGTTCCCTTTCTTTCTCTTCTGATATTAATCGTAATTCAAACTGTTTCATTTCTGCTTCGACATCTAGCTGCAGAATCTGCAAGTGATGTTTAGCCAGCTCTTCAGTCCTTATGGGGTTTCCAGAAAATTTAAATGCTGCGCTATTGTTGCAATCATCTCATTTTTCCTCACGTTAGGAGATATCCTCAATTCCAGCTTTTCTACTTATTCCTGCAGCTTGATTTTATGTACATTTTGTAAAACCCCCAAGGTCACTTCTTCCACCTTTGAAAATATCCCTGGTGACTGAAAGAGCCATTGCTTACTGAAGTTCTGTGAACCCAAACAAATCAACACGCGAAATAAATTATACTAACATCAGTCACTCGCTGTGTAAACCTCACAACGGACCCCTGATCCCGACCAGGCCCGATCACACAAAATACTATTAAGCAGGTAGCTCAGACAGTAACTTTGCTGTTTGTTGAATGGATATGCACAATGAATATTCCCGCAATGAATGCGCTGGTCAGACTGCATACATTAAAAGAAACAGATTTATGTTTTAAATTACAAACCGAAACACAACGAACTGAAAACATAAACCCGAATAGCTTATCCTGTCAAAATCTGAAAAGCTATCCCGACTTAATGACGCTGTTCCAAAATACTTGCAACAATCCCAGTGAATAAGCCCCACATTGCAAAGAGTAAAAATGACACAAAGATCTTACAGGTTATGAGGACAGAAGGGGATAAAAGAACGGTGGGCGAATTGTGTAGAGCATCCAGTTTCAACTGTATCCCTGGCTCAATTAAACATCGCAGTGAACTGACCTGCACAACGCCAGAGCTGGCCACGGTCTCTGCATAGTACCAAATTAAAAATCATGCAACACCAGGTAATATTCCAAAATGTTTATTTGGAAGCACGAGTTTTTGGAGTTCCGCTTCTTGGTCAAGTACTGTCAAGTCCAATTCCGGCAATGCCAAGTCATGTTGATTACAGAGGAACCTCGATTATCCAAAGGAGATGGGCGGGCACTATTTCGTTCAGATAATTGATTATTTGTTAAATTGATTTCCTCTTGGTATCGGAGTTTTCTGTGAAGACTCCTCCACCTTCAAGGACTATGCAAAGGCACGTTACGCTCGATACCCCGTCACCATTAGCTCCACACAAATTCTCCGCCCAGGCCCCAGCAATGTACGATCCCACCCGCCCGCCTGCCCGTCCGCAACCCCGTTCAACATCGAACCCTATCGGTCCCCATCCGCCCTCAACCCCGCAGCCCCAATACCGCTCCCCCATCGCAGCAACACGACCATGCCCACCCACCTTCCAAACCCCGTCCGCAGCCCCGCCCTCGTCCAACTCGCCCCTATCTGTCCCCTCCTTCCGGGTAGCCTGACTGCACAGCAAAAGTAAGGCTGCTGCTTCCTTTGAGGGTAAGTCTCCAAATGGCGCAAACGCGGTCCACACACACACACACACACACACACACACACAAACACACACACACACACACAAACACACACACACACACACCCATGCACACATACACATCCTTTTGAGAGGTTCCACCTCTGCCCTGTGCAGAACTATGTCAGAGAGATGACCTGGGGAAGGGGGGCGTTTAGGACTCACCCCACTGCAGAACTCCAGGGAAAGTATGGGGAGAGAGAGAGAGAGAGTGCGTGCGGTCAGTCATTTAGAGTCGGTACCTGGACTGTCCAGGATTATTCTTGGTTCATTTCAGTGAGGTGAGATTGTTTTTAATCATTGTACCTATAACTAAAGACTCGATCAGGGTTGAAATAGCTCTTTGACGTAATGTTTCTACTGGTACATTGAGATTCCCTTCGGGTAATCCGATATTTGGATAACTGATATTCGGATAAATTAAGTTCCTCGTTCTTTTTCTGAAACAATTGAACGTCCTCTGCCCGAGGCATTATCTGTTATTTATAAACAAAATATTCCCAATCAACAATTTACTCCTCAGGCATTTGAGAACATTGGATTGTTTAGAAACTCTCTGAAAAACATCAAGGACAACATGGCCTTGTAAAGGGACCAGCTTTGTGACAGAATGCCACGTTTGGCTTTCGATTGAAGTTAAAAAAATGAATGTTTTACGTATTTGAAGCATATTGAGGTGTTTGCGAGTTGATGTAATAATGCTGAAGTGCATTGTGTGTTGAAGATGCAACATTGCTTTATTAGATCAATGAGAGGAATGTTCAAACAAATCTACACTTTCTGTGTATGGTCAGTGCAAATACGCCCACTGATTATCTATTGTATGACGCATTTTGTGGAGGAAGAGAGACCAGAACAGCAACATTAACTTGGGGGGAGTTGCGGAGTGGAGAGCGTCAAGTGGTAACAACATTGCAAACGGACAGCAAAGAAGTATCATCTCGCCTGGAAAAACAAAACATCCATCACTTTGCCTCACGACTGCCTTCGTTAGAGCAATGGATGATTGGCGATAAGATTCATAGCCAGCGATGTCAGCAACCAATCCAGTCCACATATCATTGTGAACTGTAATAACCATACCAAAAAGATTTAAGTGGAGTCCTTTGTTCAGTGGCTGTGATTGATGCCAGTCTCCATGGAACCTAGCCGTGTCACTGGAGGTTTTCCATTTTCTATTATTTAAGGACTTCTTGCCATGATTTATCCCATTCTAGGAGCAGATGCGTCACCTTCGACACGAACAGCGATCACCAGCTGCAGAAACAGGGAAAGGAGAGATCAAAACATGAAAATAGACTGGAATGTTGCAACAATGGATCAGAACCTGAGAAAATTATACTGGAATTTTACAACAATGGATCAGAATGTAAGAACACTAGATCGGGATGTTACAACAATGCATTACAATCAGGCAACAGTAGACTGGAATGTAACAACAATAGATCAGAAGCTGAGAACAGCAGACTGGAATGCTGCAACAATGGACAGGAGCTTATCCTCGGGTATTTCATATCTTTCCTCGTCTCGGTCGACATTGTCTTATCGGATACTAGGTGCAGTGATGATTATACAGGCGGGCTACTATCCTTTCCTTGCTATTGTTGGTGTTCCAAGTAAGTGTCTCAATCTCAATTCATTTATTAATATCATAAACCGTGATTTACTTCATTGCTATTTCTATTATGTACATTGGGCAAAGACAGAAACTATTGTGTTCAGTTTCAACTGCGATCGCCATTCATTACCGAAAGACCTGCCCACATCCCAGACCCCACTTCCATATGAAAACAAGACTATTCACAATCCTGAAGTCGTAATTTGCCGTGAAGTGATTCTCTCCATCACCCCAACCTATGTACTAGCATGCGATAATATCCCCAGTCCTTAACTAGACGTCAGTGCTGATGCATAACAAACCATTAATTATGCCTTGGAAAAAATAAGATTTCATGGTACCAGCTTGTTTTTGACAATCTTGTTCTAGTAGTGTAGTAGTGTTGTTTGAAAAATGATTGAGAGGCAAATGTTCCTTCACGGACAACATTGTTTCAAACCGACCACAGACGATGTCCGAACGTGAACTCAAATGACCACGTAGTCAGTGTTTAGTTCCAGCCAGTTTCATTTTTCTGAGACTTTGCAGTGATCGATATAACCGAGCGGCTGTGTTGGTGATTTCAAAGGGCAATTGAGACTCAATCACATTGTTGTTGGTCTGGAGTCACACGTGACCGTGACCAAGTCAAGATTGTAGATTTCATTCTATGATTTTTCTTTTCCACTGGCAATCGACAATGGTTTAGTGCTTTCATTTATTTCTTAATTCCTGATAATTTTATGAATTGAAATTCCACTATCTGCTGTAGCGGGGTTCAAAGCCAGGTTCTGTGACATTACCTGGGTCCCTGGGTTAATATTCTGGAAATAATACCACGAGACCATTGCGTCCCCAGAATCTCCCATGATATCCAGTAGCATTATTAATGTTGCTGTTGGCGTGTATATGCTTGAAGCAGAGCGTTTCACAAGGCAAAGAAATAATTTCTCAAAACATACATTTGAGATGGTGAGAAGATGTGAAGTGATCTTGGTGAAAAAGATCTGGGTGTCCCTGGTCGTAAGTCACGAGCACAAATCATATCGAGCAGCAATTAATCAGCAAAATAACGTGCCTGCTGACTTTCATTGCAAAATAATTAAAGTACAGGAGTGCAGACGACGTCCTGCAGTTGTTGTGTGTTGTTGAGTTCGTACTTGAGGCACTGTGTACAGATTTTCTCTCGTTTATAAGGAATGCTGTCCTTACAACAATGAGACAGTGTAAAAACATTTCACCAGACTAAACCCTGCGGTGATCGTACCATGAGGAGAGTATGAAGGAAATGAGTATTTAATTTGGAACGCTACAAATAAATAAAAGGTGATGGCATTAAAACTTGAGTGTTACAGACCAACACTCATTATTTACAAAACAAAACATAGATAGCGTCAAATATAACATGTGATTTCCCACGATACATGATTTCCCATTTTCAAACATATATCGTTAGGAAAGTCTTGGAAGGATATGGGAAAATTTCACGGAAATGGGGTTAGCATAGGTAGACATTTTGGTCGGCATAGAACAGCTTCGGCTGAAGGGCCTGTCTTCGTGCTGTAGGACTCCATGTGACTCTATGATAGTTTATATACCTCTATGAGTCCCCATGTTGTTTGACACGGAGCTGTTAATTCTGAATGATCTCTCACCGCCTCAATGTACGGTTGGTGTGTCACCCTGTACTGAAAGTCATGTTGTTCGCAAATCTGTCAGCAGCCAAACTGAAAGAGTTCGCCAAGCACACTAGGATCAGTACTCTACAAAGAACACTAGTGTAGGTGCTTGGAGTTGGAAGATGCCTTCGTGAGACTTGACAGAAGCCATCTCCCGTCCCTCCTTACCATCAGCAAACTACAGTATTGTTAACGTAAAACATGTACCTTCAGCAATGGAGCCAGGAGTAACAACATGGAAGCATGTCTGTACAGTCTCTGCTTCATTGCTTTGACATGTTACAGGATCAATGACATCCTCCAGTTTCTGTGTTAAAGGCTGGAGGGGCTGAATGGCCACTTCTCTTCAGGTATTCGTGCCTTGAGGGTCTGATTGTCTTCCACCTGTTCCCAGGGAAGAGGCCCAATGACGTTATTGGACAATGCAAGTTTCATGTTTACCAGCGCCATATGCGGACAGGGCTCTGTGTCTTCCTGTCTCATCGTAGTCAACATTTAAGATATAACCGTTTTTCAGTCCTGGGAGTGTAGATAGGGGGACCTGCAGCTAAAGAGGGAAGGGGGTTGGTTGGGGTGAGAAGAGCAGCAGAATGATGAAGACGGGATACATGGACAAAAGTGTTGGTGCAACGAAGTTGGTCGATGGGAGGGATGAATTCGCTTGGTACCAGGAAGACAGGGTCCTTAGGTGGAATGTAAGGAAGGAGGTGGAGCTGGAGAGGGAGTATGAACATGGCTGTGATGGCTGTTTTAAATCGGAAAACTTATTGTTGAGTCATCCGGGTTGTAGTTTTCCGACATGGAAGATAAGGTGGCATTCCTCGTTTTTGTGGTTTGACTCACGGTAGCACGAGAGGACGTCCAGGATGGCCATTTCGGAAATCGAATGGAAGGGCATTGAAATTAGTGGAGACTGGGAAATTGGGTCAGCCCTGCCGGCCCGGTTGTGATGCTCAGCGAAATGTGCCCTTATTTTAGTTTTTGTCACCCTGATCTGAAAAAGACCACATTGAGGGCACCGGAATTATGTTGGGAGAGAGCCAGGTGAAATGTTGTTTGACAAGGGAGGACTGTTTGCGGCCCTGGACGCAGGTGAGGAAGTTGGTGTGCCAGCACGGGATGCATCTTTTGCGGTTGCTGGAGAAGTTACCTTGGAGGGGGATGGGAGGGATTAATGGGGAGTGCGGTAAGATCCAAAGATTAGTGGAGGAAATTGTCCTTGTGGAATATGTGGCAGGTAGTGCTATCCAATCTAGTTTACTGCATCTGGTGCTGCCGATGTCATCTTCTCTACATCGGGGAAAACAAACGTAAACTAAGGGAATGTATTGCTGAGCATCCCACCTGGACACTTAAGGGCTGACTTGACTGCACAGTAATCGCCTTTTCCAATTCTCCCTCCCAGTTCCGCTGGGACATGGCCATCCTTGGCCTCCTCCGTTGCCATAACGAACCAACTTGCAAATTGGATGAACAACAACCTCCTTCTGCCGAGGCAGACGACAGCCTATGAGGATTCAATATTGAGTTATCTATTTTCAAATGACCTCCATTTTAATACCCCAACCTCCTTACCAGCCCCTCCCCTCCCTTCAGTCCTCTGATCAACCCTTCCTCCAGCTACCAAACAGATTCATTCCTCCCATCGACTAAACCGCTGGTATCCTCTACCTCCGTTCATATAATCGCATCCCCCCCAGTCCGCCTCTTCATTTGCAACTCCTTTTAACCTTACTACCAGTCTTGAAGAAGGGTTATACGCAAGGCGTTGACTTCTCCACCTCCTGATGCTGCCTGGCGTATTGTGTTCATTCTGTTTTCCTGTGTTTCGACTTTGGATTACAACGCTTTTAATAATTCTCTTCTGGTGTTGATTCGGAGAGTGAATTATTTGTGCCTCTTCTAATCCAACAGTTTAGATTGGTTTGATGACTTTCTGACATTCATTTGAAACCAGCTTGAGATGCTGAATGAACTCGCTTTTTTTCTGTGTAAGTGAGCAGTATCGAGCATTACTGTAAAGGTATGTGACCAATACGGTCGCACACAATCATAAGTGTTGTCCAGAGTTTGATACTTTAGCACGTGAGAGGGCGCTGGACTGTTCTGAACACTGTGTGGTATTTCCTGAATATCCACACTTCTTATCGTATGAAGGAAAGAATTGATTTGGAGATGCCAGTGTTGGACTGGGTTGTACAAAGTTAAAAATCACATGACATCAGGTTATAGTCTAACAGTTTTAATTGGAAGCACACTAGCTTTCGGAGCGTCGCTCCTTCATCAGGTGGAAGGAAAGAAAGATATTGATGGATCAGCTGACTCTGCTGTCCCGAGGAATCTACACCGAGGATCACCACAGAGATATCAAGAGACTGAGAGGATTGATCCCCACCAGACACATTGTATTCTGAATGACCGACCTAGTTTACATCTGATATCCCACAAATTTGAAATTGCTTAGGCTCCTTCACACCTTGCTCAATCAAATACTGTCATGGTATCAGGGACAGTCACTCTACTGTTGTGTTCATATTTTTGTTCACGTAAATTAGCCAAAAGTATACGTATGCGGAGTCTTTCCTTCTCTCAGATTTTAGCGACATTTTGGATTTCTCTGTCCCAGATAGTTAGGGAAGATACTTCCCTGAAATGTTTGGGTGGAGAGAGGGTGTCAACCATTTTGACACACAAAAGAGTTGAGGACGAGATCGAATTGGACATGGAAGAGAAATTAAGGTCCACAAAAGTCCTGCCCTGATGAAGGGAAACCGCTATCGTCAGGCGCTAAACAGCCTCTTGTTATTCCAGTGTACCCCATACCACAGTGACGTTTTGGCATCTTCCATTTCCTGTGTTACTGACTTGAAGAGGCTGAATGGACTCATCCTGTTTCTGTGTAACAGAGTACTGGTGTTGCATGATTTATTCTAGGTCCAGCGTTCTCGACCTCCTCCTGTAATTTGTGGTGCTGGAATAACACAGCAGGCCAGGCAGGATTCAAGGAGTAGGAGAATCGACGTTTCGGCATAAGCCCTTCTTCAAGAATGAAGAAGGGCTTATGCCCGAAGCGTCGATTCTCCTGCTCCTTGGATCCTGCCTGGCTTGCTGTGTTATTCCAGCACCACATTTTTCAACTCTAGTCTCCAGCATTTGCATTCCTCACTTTCTCCTCCTGTTACTGTTTGCTGTGGTTCTGTTTATCAGGCTACAGCGCTAAACAGTCTCATCCTGTTCTGGTGCAATTGAAATTCATGCCGAAAAAATCGACGAACGCAGGAGAAAGCGAAAACTGCAGACGCTGGAGATTAAATCCTGAACGAACTTAACAGCCTCCAACCGAACTAAGTCGAACTCAGATAGTCCCAGTCTATATGAAGAAAATTAAGGTCCACTGTGATGACAAAATTATATAATTTGCAAATGTCCACTTTCTCCCTCGGTACTTGTTCCTCTAATTCCCGTTCACTTTTTATCGACCTATTGTCCAAAGCCAATAGCGTCACCATCCCCCCTTATTTATTAGCTCCACCCACAACACTTCGCTGGATGATCCTTCACTTAGTTCATCTCTCATTAAAGCTGTGATACTCACCTTAATCAAAAATGCCAATTCCCCCTTCACCTCCCTTCTGCCGAAGCATCTATACTCTGGCACATGAAGCTGCCACTTCTGTCACTGCCTTAGACATATTTTTTTCTGTAATGACTAAAATATCTCAGTCCCACTTATATTTCCACCCCCCGAATGTTCATTGGCCTTACCTGTCAGCCCTCTTGCATTTGAAATATATGTAAATTCTTTGAGCAGGCATTCTTTGCTGCTTGTCACATTCCAGCCTGACCTGTCTCTCCAAATTACTATTTTTGACTCCTGTATCTCCTTCTGCTCTCACACTTTTCTTCCTGTTGGTGAGAATCCCACTCCTTGGCCAATCCAGTCTTAACCTTGCAGGACGAGCAAATCTGACTGCCATGTTATTGGTCCATCTCCAGTTCAGGAACCGACTAACCCAGAATGAAAAAGTCTGAATCCCTGGACCACACCAATTCTTTCGTTATGAATTTATGTGTATAATCCTCCTGCTCTGACCTACACTGGCACGCGACACTGGAAGGAATCTGGAGATTACCACTGCCGGGGTCATGGTTTTTCACGTTTTTCCTAGCTCTCGATAAGAACTCCGCAGGCTCTCATTCCTATTTCTATATGTCATTTGTGCCAACTTGCACAATGACGTCTTGCCGCTTAATCTCCTCTTGAGAACGATCTGCAGCCACTCTGTGACATCCTGTACCCTGGCACCTGGGAAGCAAGACACCATCCTGGTTTTCCGATTGCGGTCACAGAATGTCCTCTCTGTCCCTCGAAGTATCGAGTCTCCAATCCCTGAGGACCTCTTTATCTTTTCCCGTTCCGGCAGTGCCCCTGAGCCACTTGCAGCGCAACTGAACTGGTGACTGTTTCTGTTCCTGAATGGTCATTCCCCCTCCCCTAAATATTATCCAAAATCGTATGCGTGTTTGATTTCCTTGAATTCGTTGTTTGTACTTCGAACTGTGTCTCACTCTGGAGGGAAAGAGGTTGAGGTTCCAGTGAATGCAGGGGTATTGGAAAAAGAAAACCATTAGTGAGAGGTGCAACAGTATCACCATCCGCTCAATAAGTCTGCTTTTCCGTTCAGTTAGGTTGTACATATTTTGATAATCCACCATTCCAATTTCCTGCGTTTTCCCTGTAACCCTTGTTTAAAAATAAGGCTCTCTCTCTCTCTCTCTCTCTCTCTCTCAGACTAGAAAATATTCAATCACCAACTTCAAAAGCATTCAGAACTTATGGCAATCTTTCCCTGCCACTGATATGAAACTTGGTGGTCTTTAGCCGCTGAATTATTTCTAACACTCTTTTTGAAACTTGAACTGACATTAAATATTGTCCTGTACTATCATACCATGTCTGAGGCATTTCAGTTTCAAAATGAATGATACTTACTGTGAAAAATTAGTGAGTGGAAAAAAACGATGAACATATTATCATTAGCAAGGTTAGATCTCACGGAATACAGGGAGGACTAGCTATTTGGATACAGAACTGGCTCAAATGTAGAAGAGAGAGATTGGTGGTGGAGGGGTGTTTTTCAGACTGGAGGTCTGTCACCAGTTGAAAACCGAGTCGGTGCTGGGTCCTCTACGTTTTGTCACTTACATAAATGATTTGGATGCGAGCATAAAGAGGTGCAGTTAGAAAGTTTGCAGGCAACACCAACATTGGAGGTGAAGTGGACAGCGAAGAGGGTTACCTCACATTACAACAGAGTCTGTCTAAATGTGCCAATCGGCTGAGAATTGGTAGATGGAGTTTCATTCAGATAAATGCAAGGTGCTGCATTTTGGTAAAGCAAATATGAGCAGGGCGGATACACTAAATGGTAAGGTCCTAGGGAGTATTGGTAAACGAAGATACATTGGAGTGGAGGTTCGTAGCTCTTTGAAAGTGGGATCACAGGCAGATAAGATAGTGAAGAAGACGTTTGTGATCCTTTCCTTTCTTGGTCCCAGTATTGAGTACAGGAGTTGGGAGGTCATGTTGCGGCTGTACAGGACATTGGCTGGGCCACTGCTGGAAGATTGCGTGCAATTCTGGTCTCCTTCCTTTCGGAAAGATGTTGTGAAACTTGAAACGCTTCAGAAAATATTTACACGGATGTTTCCAAAGGTTGGAGAATTTGAGCTACAGGGAGAGGCTGAACAGGCTGGGTCCGTTTTCCCTGGAGCGTCGGAGGCTGAAGAGTGACCTCATAGAGGCTAACACAATTATGAGGGGTTTGGATAGGGGAAATAGGTAAGGTCTTTTCACTGCGTTCGGGTTGTCCAGAACTAAAGGGCATAGGTTTAGGGTGAGAGGGGAAAGGTATAAAAGAGACATAAGGGCCAGCTTTTTCACGTTAAGGGTGGTTCGTGTATGGAATGGGCTGCCAGAAGAAGTGATGGAGGCTGGTAAAATTGCATTATTTAAGAGGCATTTGGATGGGCACATAAATAAGAAGGGTTTGGAGGGATATGGGCCAGCTGCTGTTTGAAATTGGGAGATAACACAATCGCTTTACCAGAGCCTGGCTGACGGTATAACCCAGTATTGTGACGAAACGTCTGAAAATGAACTTTCCAGCTCAGCGAGCAAACTTACATTCAGAAATAGATGCAAATTTTCGTATCCTTCCTTTAGCTAAAACCTTCATTCCAGATATCATTCTGTTATTTATAAGGTTGCTGGTATTTTTTCCAAAGTAATGTGCTGAATATGTGTCTGTCTGTCTGTGTGAAAATGTGTGTGTGTGTGAGTGTGTGTGTGTGTGTGTGTGAGAGAGAGAGAGAGAGAGAGAGAGAGCGAGAGAACAATCCTCTGTAAACTCTGGATTATGCCCGTGGTAGTTGGTAAAGAGGAAAGGCTTAGGAAGATCCTAATCCTTGGAATCCTAATCCTTAGATCATTTGAATCTCTTCCAGTATCGGTGAGACCAATGAAAACATTACACGTTGCCTGTTCCCTGAAGGAACAACAACATCCTTGGTATGACGTTTCTGTGTTCATGTCACGTGAATTCAATTTAATAAAGCAGGAGAGTGTGCAACGAAGCAATTCACCAGAAACTGAGCAGACGTTAGAGGTGAATAGGACAACAGTCAAAACCAGTCTAATGGCCATACTGACGTAAGGAATCATATAAGCGGCATTGTGGCTCAGTTGTTAGCACTACTGCTTCACAGCACCAGTGACCCAGATTTGATATCTTCTTAGGTGACTGTCGGCGTGGAGTCTGTACAATTTCCCCGTATGTGTATGGGTTTCCTCCCACAATCAAAAGATGTGCTGGTTAGGTGATTTGGCGAAACAAAGTTACCCATATTGTTGGCGGGCATTAATGAAAGGTAAATATAGGATAGTGGTTTGGGTAGGTTACTCTTCTGAGGGTTGTGTGGTGTTCTTGGTCCAAAGAGTCTGTTTCAACACGGTAGTGAATCTAATCTAGTCTCCATACCACTGATATAAAACTCACGAGCCTGTAACTTCCAGTACTATATCTGTTGATTTTCCTGTTGTGGCATGGTGGCTCAGTGGTTCGCATTGCAACCTCATATTGCCAGGGATACTGTTTTGATTCCAATTCGGGTAACTGTCTGTTTGGAGTTTGCACATTCGCCCCTTGTCTGTGTGGCTTTTTCCCGTTTGCTCCGAGCTTCCTCCCACTCTCAAAAGATGGGCAGGTTAGGTGAATTGGCTATGCTAAATTGTTCACAGTGTTCAGGGATGTATAGGTTACGTGCTTTAGTTAGGAGAATTGTAGGCTAAAGGGTATGGGTGTGATAATCTTCAGCGGGGCGGTGAGGACTTATTGGACCGAAGGCCTGTTCCCACACTGAGAATTCAAATTCCAATTTACATTCTAAAAAGTTCAAAATGTGAGTTGGAAGTTGGAATGAATGACAGAGATGAGACACAGGTTTATTAAGAATTAAGGATGAAGAGAGTTGGGGATTGTGAGGAAGGGAGGTCTGTGTGATCAGGATACCAGTGCACAAGAAAATATTAAAGGTGAAAGAGGATGGGGTGGAGTGGGATGGTGAATGTTGTAATAGAAAACTGGCAGGATAAGACTAGAAAACCTGTTGTTTGTCGAAACGAATGCCTGGGAATGAATTTATTATGTTTCACAGAAGTTGACGTTAATAGTGAGAAGTTTCTATTATAATGAAGGAAATGCTCAATTTGGAGCCTACCGGGGAGAAGGCAATTCTGGATCTGGTATTGTGCAACGAGCCAGAATTGATCAGGCACCTCGAAGTGAAGGAACCATTAGGAAGTAGCGACCATAATACAATAAGCTTCAATCTACAATTTGAGAGGGAGAGGGTACAATCAGAAGTGACAATATTTCAGTTGAATCAAGGGAACTGTGGAGGTATGAAGGAGGAGCTGGCCAAATTTCAATGGTGCAACACCTTAGCAGGGATGACAGTGGAGGAACAATGGCAGATATTACTGTGTATAATGCAGAAGTTGCAGGATCCGTTCATTCCAAAAAGGAAGAAAGGTCCTAGCAGGAGGCATGGGTGGCCGTAGCTGACGAGAGAAGTTAAGAAACATATGAAGTTAAAAGAGAAAATGTATAACATAGCAAAGATAAGTGGGAAAACGGAGGACTGGGAAGCTTTTAAACAAAAACAGAGGATTACTAAGAATTAAATACGCAGGTACGAAGGTAAACTGGCCAAAAGTATAAAGGAGGATAGTAAACATTTTTAGGTATGTGAAAGGCAAACAAATGGTTAAGACGAAAATTGGGCCCTTAAAGACAGGGGAACAAAGAAATGGCAGAAGAATTGCACTGGCACTTCAGATCTGTGTTCACTGTGGAAGACACAAGCTATCTCACTGAGGTAACAGTGGATGAAGGGCCTGAACAGAAGGGAATTTATATTTGCCAGGAATTGGTGTTGGAGAGACTGTTAGTTCTGAAGGTTGACAAGTCCCTGGGGCCTGATGGTCTACATCTCAGGGTATTGAAGCAGGTGACTCGAGAAATCGTGGATGCGTTGCTGATTATTTTCCAGAGTTCGATAGATTCGGGATCAGTTCCTGCGGATTGGAGGGTGGCTGATGTTGTACCACTTTTTAAGAAAGGTGAGAGAGCGAAAGCAGGAAATCATAGACCAGTTAGTCTGACCTCAGTGGTGGGAAAAATGCTGGGGTCTATTATAAAGAATGAAATTACGACACATCTGGATAGTAGTAACAAGATAGGTCCGAGTCAGCATGGGTTTATGAAGGGGAAATCATGCTTGACTATTCTTCTGCAATTTTTTGAGGATATAATTCTGAAGATGGACGAGGGAGATTCAGTAGATGTAGTGTACCTGGACTTTCGGAAAGCTTTTGATAAAATCCCACATAGGAGGTTAGTGAGCAAAATTAGGGCGCATGGTATTGGGGGCAAAGTACTAACTTGGATTGAAAGTTGGTTGGCTGAAAGGAAGCAAAGAGGAGTGATAAACGGCTCCATTTTTGAATGGCAGGCAGTGATCAGTGGAGTATCGCAGGGATCAGTGCTGGGATCGCAGCTTTTTACACGTTATATTGATGATATAGAAGATGGTATTAATAATAACATTAACAGGTTTGCTGATGATACTAAGCTGGGTGGCAGGGTGAAATGTGAGAAGGATATTTGGAGATTACAGGGTGACCTGGACAGGGTAGGTGAGTGGTCAGATGCATGGCAGATGCAGTTTAATGTGGATAAATGTAAGGTTATCCACTTTGGTGGCAAGAACAGGAAGACAGATAACTACCTAAATAGAATCAATTTAGGTAAAGGGGCAGTACAAAGAGATCTGTGTGTTCTTGTACACCAGTCAATGTAGGTAAGCATGCAGGTACAGCAGGTAGTGAAGAAGGCTAATAGCATGCTGACCTTCATAACAAGAGGGATTGAATATCGAAGCAAAGTGGTTCATCTGCAGCTATGCAGGGCCCTGGTGAGAACACACCTGGAGTATTGTGCGCAGTTCTTGTCTCCAAATTTGAGGAAAGACATTCTGGCTATTGAGGGAGTGCAGCGTAGGTTCACGAGGTCAATTCCTGGAATGGCAGGACTACCTTACGCTGAAAGACTGGAGGGACTGAGCGTGTATATCCTGAGTTTAGAAGACTGAGAGGGGAACTAATTGAGACATATAAGATTATTAAAGGATTGGCACTCTAGAGGCTGGGAACATGTTTCCACTGATGGATGAGTGCCGAACCAGAGGACACAGCTTAAAAATACGGGTAGACCATTTCGGACAGAGATGAGGAGAATCTTCTTCACCCAGAGAGTGGTGGCTATGTGGAATGCTCTTCCCCAAAGGGCATTGGAGGCCCAGTCTCTAGATTCATTTAAGTAAGAGTTGGATAGAGCTCTCAAGGATAGTGGAATCAAGGGTTATGGAGATAAGGCAGGAACAGGATACTGATTAAGGATGATCAGCCATGATCATACTGAATGGTGGTGCAGGCCTGAATGGCAGAATGGACTACTCATGTACCTATTGTCTATTGCCTTTTGTCTATTGTCAATCCATGTTATTGCTGTAATTGAAATAATAATGGTAATCTTCTAGCACAGTGCTCGAGCTGCTGTTGGACAATACTTGCACTGAGCAAGTAAATCATCCTGGATGTTCCCAGAGATTGCTGTGCTGCCCTATGTTGAGTAAGTGTGGATCCTGTATGAGATGATGCTAGTTTGTTACATCGCCACTTACTAAGTATAGGTAAAGAAACAACCCAGCAAGTACCTTTGGATAATGCTTCAGAATATATCAGAGTATGCATGATAGCCACCACATCGAATGATGCAATGAAATTGAGGCCTACCGAGTCTGCACCATAACGTGCATATCCAAAGGCTTTAAAAAACATTGATGAGGTTAACTGCCTCAAACACCCTCCTAGGTAGTGCATTCCAGTCAAAAAACACTCTCTCTGTTCAACACACATTACGCAAATCCTCTTTCATTCTCCTGTCTTTCACTTGAAACTTGTGAACCATTGGTTTTGATGCTTTGACTGAGGCGAACAGTTGTTGCCTGTTCATCCTGTCCCTACACCGATGCTGTCGTACACTTGTGCGATTTTCCCATATCAACGTTGCCTGTTGCAAAGAAATAAACCAAGCAAATTTAGCCACTGCCCCATTATTAGTTAAGTACTCACTTGTCTTGTTACTTCAGATGTGCATTCTCTCACTTTTATCACTGTTAAATTTCATCAGCCCTTGATCTGGCTATCTAAGTATTCCGTTGATATCCTCCTGGGAACTAAAACGTTCCCCTTGATTGTCAACCACCCAGCCAATCATTGTGTCATACAACATTATCTATCAACCACTGCCCTCCGTTTTCCACATTCTCATCATCATCATTTATGAATGTAACACAGAAACCATAATTTCCTCAAATTTGTGCGAAGATTTGTAGCTCGGGTGCTCGTTGTTGTGGTTCTGTTCGCCGAGCTGGATGTTTTGGTTGCAAACGTTTCGTCCCCTGGCTGGGCGACATCATCAGTGCTTGGGAGCCTCCTGCGAAGCGCTTCTTTGATGTTTCCTCCGGTGTTTATAGTGGTCTGTCCCTGCCGCTTCCGGTTGTCAGTTTCAGCTGCCCGCTGGAGTGGTTGGTATATTGGGTCCAGATCGATGTTTTTGTCGATGGAGTTTGTGGATGAATTCCATGCCTCTAGGAATTCCCTGGCTGTTCTCTGTCTGGCTTACCCGATGATAGTAGTGTTGTCCCAGTCGAAATCATGTTGCTTGTTGTCTGCGTGTGTGGCTACTCAGGATAGCTGGTCGTGTCGTTTCGTGGCTAGTTGATGTTCATGTATGCGGATTGTTAGCTGTCTTCCTGTTTGTCCTATATAGTGTTTAGTGCAGTCCTTGCATGGTACTTTGTACACTACATTCGTCTTGCTCATGTTGGGTATCGGGTCCTTCGTTCTGGTGAGTTGTTGTCTGAGCGTGGCTGTTGGTTTGTGTGCCGTTATGAGTCCTCGGGATCGCAGTAGTCTGGAAGTCAGTTCCTAGATGCTCCTGATGTATGGTAGTGTTGCTAGTCCTTTTGGTTGTGGTCGGTCCTCGTTCCGTGGTCTTTCTCTTCGGCATCTGCTGATGAAGTTGCGCGGGTATCCGTTTTTAGCGAATACCTTGTATAGGTGTTCCTCTTCTTCTTTTTGCAGTCCTGGTGTACTGCAGTGTGTTGTGGCCCTTTTGAATAGTGTCCTGATGCAGCTTCGTTTGTGTGTGTTCACGAGAGAAGAAGAAAAGGATAGCCAACTCCCATTCCTAGACGTGATGGTACAGAGAACACCAGACGGAGAATTCACTACAAGAGTACACAGGAAAGCCACACACACAGACCAAGTCTTAAACTATGAAAGTAACCACCCCAACACACACAAACGAAGCTGCTTCAGGACACTATTCAAAAGGGCCACAACACACTGCAGTACACCAGGACTGCAAAAAGAAGAAGAGGAACACCTATACAAGGTATTCGCCAAAAACGGATACCCGCGCATCTTCATCAGCAGATGCATAAGAGAAAGACCACGGAACGAGGACATACCACAACCAAAAGGATTAGCAACACTACCATACATCAGGAGCATCTCGGAACTGACTGCCAGACTACAGCAACCCCTAGGACTCATAACGGCACACAAACCAACAGCCACGCTCAGACAACAACTCACCAGAACGAAGGACCCGATACCCAACATGAGCAAGACGAATGTAGTGTACAAAATACCATGCAAGGACTGCACTAAACACTATATAGGACAAACAGGAAGACAGCTAACAATCCGCATACATGAACATCAACTAGCCACGAAACGACACGACCAGCTATCCTTAGTAGCCACACACGCAGACAACAAGAAACATGAATTCGACTGGGACAACACTACTATCATAGGGCAAGCCAGATAGAGAACAGCCAGGGAATTCCTAGAGGCATGGAATTCATCCACAAACTCCATCAGCATACACATAGATCTGGACCCAATATACCAACCACTACAGCGGACAGCTGAAACTGACAACCGGAAGCGGCAGGGACAGACCACTATAAACACCGGAGGAAACAGCAAAGAAGCGCTTCGTGGGAGGCTCCCAAGCACTGATGATGTCGCCTAGCCAGGGGACGAAACGTTTGCAACAAACACTTCCAGCTCGGCGAACAGAACCACAACAACCATAATTTCCTTCCTATTCTCCAGATGTTACTTCCAGAGGAAGAACTAAGAATTCCCTTCTCTTGCACTTCTTACTTTCGTCAATTTACAGAGTAATGTCGTTAAGATCTTTTATGAGTTTGCCACAAATAGCATTTCCTATACCCAACGTAACTCATCTTTTACACTCTGCCCCCTACACGTTTTATTTATACAGCTCGTAAATAATTTAGGATGGACTATGGTTAGGCATCTTGCACTGCAACACGTGCATTTACTTCGAACTTTTCTTTGTATTATTCCCTGCAATAGACAGAGCTGAATGAATTTTTTTTCGCAATATGGACACAGAATTGTGAATAATTTGTCTGAAAAAGCGAATGTGATGAGAATAAATATTTCACGAAATAATTCACGAAACAGATGATTTTTTTCACTTTGGTCTAAAGTCTCAGAAAAGCCAGGTCTTACTGGCTGAGAGTCACTCTGGTGAAATCAGGATATTACAATATGATTACAATCCCAATTGTTTTCACTCAGAGTTACTTTCTGAGGACTAATATGCGATGTTGGTGCCACTGCGCACAACATTTGCTCTGTCCAATAGCAGCACATCCCATTGGCTGGAGGCTGCATTACTACACAATTCTGGTTTATCATCTGGCTCATTCGCATAGCTAACGAGAACATTTTCCCTTCCCTTTCAGGCATCAAGGCCCACTAGATGCAGTAATTTATCGTTACTGATAACCCTCTGAAACCTTTCTCCCCTCCCCTCTCCTACCCTGCCTCTGACTCCACCCCCTCACCCAACCCCACCTCGTGTCGTATATTTACCATCCCGCCGAACATTCCACTCTCTGATACTGAATGTTCTGGATTTGGAAAAGGTCCCAACTTTATCCATCTGCACTGGCACTTTAATGAATTTCTGGCACAACGTGACGTTGAACTCTTTTTTCCAAACTTTATGCATCCGAGCCTATTTCTTTGAGCAAGAGTCACCTGTAAGTCTCACAAACCGCTTTACCCATCTCCAACTCTCTCACTCCAATTAGACCCGACGCTCTGGCCTTTTTACCTGACTCGATATGTTCATTTCGGACAGTCAATGTGATCATGGTCACCTCAATTTCTCTGCATCCTCTCGCCCATTCCAAGATATCACCCTCCGATAGTTCTGCGCTTCATGCATTTAGATGAAATCCTTAGTGTCATTCAGCCTGCTGATAAGGTTGGTGTTACTGCAGTTTTGTGGACGGACCTCTACATTGCAGAGGCTGGGTGTCAGGTCTCAGATACATACTCCGATTTCC
Organism: Chiloscyllium plagiosum; assembly: GCF_037043375.1. Taxonomy (NCBI): domain Eukaryota; kingdom Metazoa; phylum Chordata; class Chondrichthyes; order Orectolobiformes; family Hemiscylliidae; genus Chiloscyllium; species Chiloscyllium plagiosum. The sequence goes on from NW_028270175.1 coordinate 83,163,247, forward strand.
CCTTGACATTGACCCTGACCACGGTACATCAGGCCATTGTATCAATTACGATATCTCATCTCAATTCATCTGCTCATGCCCGCTTCCACCCAACGGCCCCAAGCTGATGCTCATCTGGTATTACTTCCATCTCTTCCCGCAAATCCACAAACAGAGCTGCACCGGCAGACCCATTGTTTCAGACTTTTCCTGTTGCAAGGAACTCATCTCTTCTTACCTTGACACAATCTCTTTTTCACGCTGCCCACTGCATCCGTGATTCTGATCATTTGCACCAGCCTCGGAATTTCAATTTTGCGGGGTCCAGCCATTTCCTCTTTACCATGGATGTATTATCCCTTGAACCATCCATCCCCAACAGAGAGGTACCAGGGCTGTCAGGATGTTATTGGAGCTAAGTTTTAAACTGCACCCAGCCAGCATCACCCTCCTCTGCCTGGCGAGTTCATCCTCATGCTGAACCTTTGTATTTAACATCGCTTACTTTCTTCAGGTCGGGATGGGGAGTATGGCAGAGGATGGGAACGAATATGGGCCCCAGTTACCTCGGCTCTTCATTTGACATTCCACAATTTCATTTTCTTGCAATACACTACCAACACAATTTTCCAATTTCACAAACATATTTAAATTCTCCATAATCACTGCACGTTTGATATTCCTACACATCTTTCCATGTTCTGGTGTATCGTGTGCCCGAGCTCCTAATTACTGTTTCGATGTCTGTACATAACTCCAACAATGTTTACCTTTACTTTTTTTCCTCAATTCTAATCACACATATTTTACAACATCTGGCCCTACTTAGTTTCTTACTATCGATTTACCCTCATTTGCTACTAATAACATAACCCCACTCGCTCTAACTAGCTGCCTATCTTTTCGAGAGGATGTATCGCCTTGAACTTCCAGCTCCCATTCCTGATCCATGCAGCCACGTCTCCGGGATGACCAACACGTCCTAACTGTCAATTTCGGTCTGCACCACATGTTCCTTTACCTTATTTCTCATATGTCCTGCATTCAGGTGTAAAAACTCCAGTCTTTTATTAACCATCCCTCTTCTCATTGTCATTTGTTTGTCCAGTGTGCTTGAAGTTTGACTGCTAACCCTTTCCACACACTGTTCTTTTTCTGTCTGTGCTGGCGAATTTAATAACCTCTGCCGACGTCTGCGTCCTTACTTCCTCTTTTAATTCAGTTTTCGAATTTTCGCTATAACTGAATTCCTCCCCCACCCAACCCCCATTTGGTTTAAAGTCTTGTCTACAGCCCGAGATAGGGACTGATGCTTCTGTGACTCTACCTATTGGATCCCTCTAAATACCTCACTCACAATCATACCCGCTTGTTCCTCACCACTGGCTGCATTTGAGTTAGTTAGTCTAAGCGATGTGAGTGTCCCCGAAACACAGCGTCCAAGGTAATTCTCCTCCTCCCTGATGTATTGCAATATTCAAAGCTCAGACTCCAGCTCATCGAATCCTAGCTGGAGCTCTTCGAGAAAAGAACGTTTATTGCAGACATTGCTACCGGCAACCACTTTGATGTAAACTAGCTCCCACCAAAGGCAGAAAAAAACACCTCACCTGATTCTCCAACTTTATTTCAGTTAGCCACTTTTTAACGAGACTTTCTCTTTAAGAGAATTGTCCGTGTCTCTCTGCTCATGCAGATTGTAAACTGTAAATAAATTGCAACCAATGAATGCAGAAGCTGTAATTGAACACAGATTCAACTTTCGAGGACTCCCTATTGACTAATCAAATCAAAGTCCTCTTTTGTCAAACCTGCTCATTATCTTCGCAGAGTATTCTGACTCTCTGGTCACGCGGGACCTCTCCTTGACGTGGTAATGCTGACTCAGCCCCATTTTACCATACACCTCCAAGTACTCTGCCATCGCATTTTCAATAATGGACTCAAATATCGTACTACCAGCCGATAACAGGAAAACTGTCCAGTAATTCCCTGACCTTTTTCTCTCTTCCTTCCTTCCTTCTGCAGAGATTTTACATTATTTATTTTCCAGTACTTTGGGTCTCTCCTTGATGTCAGTTATTCCTAATGCCTCCACAATGTTTTTCGTTATCTCATTTCGAAACTTGGTTTGTCATCCGCATGATTTAGCCATTTTCAAGCAGTGCAGCGTCCCCAGCACTTCCACCTCAGTGCAGATCTCAGCACGTATCTCTCGGCTCTTTAATCTCTTGGAAGTTATGGAATGCCACGAGAGCCTTCCATTGTGAAGACTCATGCAAAATATCTATGCAGCTCATCCTCAAGTTATTCTTTCTTCGTTTCTCTATAGCCAGTATTGTTCTCTCGTGGTAGAATGTTAACTCTTATCTCAGGACGGATGTACTGTCCCTTGAGCGTGTTCAGAGTAGATTGTCGAGAATGGCCCCAGGAATGAAAATCTTAACATATGACGTACATTTTAGTGACAAAGATCTATATTTGATGGACCTTAGAACGATGTGGGGGGCTCTACGTGAAACTCACATAGTACTGAATGACCTGGACAGAGTGGATGTTTGGAGGATATTTCCATTCATCGGAGACACGAAGACTGGAGGGCACAGAGTAAAAAGAATATCTTTTCGAACAGAAATAAGGAAAGCTTCTTCATCGAAAGAAAGGTGAATCTATTGAATTCACTGCTACAGAAGGGTTAGAGGCCAGGTCATTCACTATGTTCAAGGTTGAAGTAGATCGGAAAATGAATCAAGAATTACTGGTAGAAAACGGGAGAATGGGGTGCAGAAGCATCACAGCCACGATTGAATGGCGGAGCAGACTTACTGGGCTGAATGGCCAAAATTCTGATCCTATGTTTTTGGTCTTATCGTTACTATTGGTCCTGTCCTTCATTATTTAAGTGTATCCTTATATCTGATCTTCAAATGATTTAGAAAGAGTAACGTTCTAATACTGATGACGGGATGATATCATATTCCCTCCCTCCAGTCTCATCATAAATTTCCTCCAATTCTCTCTGCTTTCTGTCTACTCACCAAGGTCTTAATCACACTGTAATTGAAGTCCAGTGAGTGGTACTTCATCATAATTTATTGACATCGATAACATTAATAGCATGACACACACAAGGGGTTAACTGAAGCTATTTAGACGGTGAATGTAATTAATGTAAATGCCCGTGGATTGCGATTTTCCCAGTGGAGGGTTTCCATCTTTGAACAGTAAATGTGTCCTGTTCACTGTGTTATCCCCGAGTATGAGCGAGAGAATATCCGACAGCAATAAAAGTGATCAGCAGCTCCTGGGAGAGGGGAGGAAGATCAGAATCCGAGAATATTAGACAGAAATGCTACTATACCAGACAGGGGTTTATCATATGTTCGTTACTGGTTATATCAGCCTTGGATATCATGAGCCTCGCGGATCCAAGATATCCTTTGAGTTATTCAATGTGGTTACTATCCCATCTTCGCTGGTCTTGTGTTGCTAGTAAGTCATTCTATTTGGCTATCAAACCCTGAAGGTATTTATGGTCCTGGGATGAAAAGAAATATCGGAAAAGACGGATCAGTTAAAGTGAGTCTTGCCGTCCACTGAACATTGTTTCTTTCTCGGTTGGACATGGATGCGACGGAATCTCCATTCAATTCACTTTAGTCATCACCAACTCTGCCAGTGTCTTACCCATTTCAGTTGGGGGGGAATTTGATGGAATGCATGTCGATCCCTCCAAGAACTGACTTGGTCCTTTCTGAACTACTATCGAGTGGTTCTCCTGGAATGAGTTAAAGGGAGGGAGGGAGTTAATGTGGGAGTGGTTAGGCTTCCTGTTAGTGCTGGTTTAATTGAAGGTAGGACGCGAAAGATGAGGCGTCTGGAGTGAATCCGTCCACAGTGTTGAATTAATGCAGTGCTATTACTGTCGAGGGAGGAAGGGAAGGGGAAGGTGAGCATGTAATAGTGAGTTTATTGGAGCATCACCCTGCTTCTGGGAACAATCTTACAAAAGACGTACAGTGAGCACAGAGAATACGATGATACTTATTCTGGCAGAGCGGGGGCGGTTATTGATGCTTGTCCTGAATTGCTGGACACTTCTTCAGATCATCTCAACGTCGAGCCGAGGCTCCCCCAATGTATTGTCCAAGTTTATCTCGAATACCATAAGAGATCATATCTCTCCGATTCCACAGAATCAGTTTGGATGGAGCTTACAAAGAGCAAGGAGAAGCAAACATGAGTGTGTTATATATCTGAATCAAAACCGTCGTGGAGAAGCAATGGATGGAATGCATTTCGATTTTCAGAACGATTTGTGATAAAGTCCCAATCTTAGTGTGCAAAAAGAAATCTTGTGGAATTGAAGGTTATATATGGACATCGTTTTTGAATGGGAGAGTTGACAGGAAAAAGAGAGTAAAACCATTAAAAAAGTTTTTTTGTAGGTGAAGGCACATAGGAAGTCGCAGGAATTTGTGATTGGATGTCAGCTATTCACAATGATTAGCAATCATTTGGTTGAAGGAATCAAATGAAATATTCCCATACCTGCTGACGGCACGAAACGATGTCGGATGGTGTGTGAGAGTGGAGACTGTAAACAAGCTCCAAGGTGATTGCAACAAGTGGAGTGAATGTGCAAATACGTGGCAGGTGGAGACCAATGTGGGTAGATGTGATGATGTGATGGCAGCCACCCATTTGAAAAGGGATGGTTAAAAAATGTTGACATATAAAGGGATATATACTCCTTGTTGTTGTTTCCTTCTACCTACGAGGTCAATGCAGAGCAGTACTATGTGAAGCCAGAAGTCAATACTGGGAATGGCATTGGCGCACTCAGAAGTGTACATAAACACAGAGAAAGTGAGGACTGCAGATGCTGAGTATCAGAGTTGAAGTGTGTAGTGATGGAAAACAACAGCCAGTCTGGCGGAATCAGAGAAACAGGAGAATCGTTGTTTCGGGTGCACGCCGGTCCTCAGGAAAGAGGCACGGTGGCCAATTTGGCTCAGAGATAAATGGGAGGACTTTGAGGCCGGGAGCAATGTCTGTGGAAATGCATGAGGTCGATGAAGGTGTGAGTAAAGTTGATAGTCAGTGAGCAGTGTGGACAAGATAGGTGGGAAGGAAGATGGACAGGTAAGACAGTTCAAGAAGATCGTTCCGAGTTGGAAGGTTGGAACTGGCATAACGTGGCGGGAGGGGAAATGAGGGAAGTGGTGAAAGTCTCATTTTCTCCCGTGTTGCTGGAAGGTCGCAAGGCGGAAGATGAGGCATTTTCCCTCCAGGCATTGAGTGGTTAGGGTTTTGCGATGGAGGAGGCCCAGGACCTGGATGCCTTTCCCGAAATGCGAGGGGAGTTAAAGTGTTCACCAACAAGGTGATGGGGTTGTTTAGTGTGGGTGTCCCATAGATGTTCTCTGAAACAATCTGTAAGCTGCTGTCCTTTCTCCCCGACGGACAGGAGACAACATCGGGTGCAACGGATACAATAGATGGTGCTTATGGAAGTACTGGAAAATCTCTGTCAGATGTGGAAATATACTTTTGGGACTTGGACGAATATGAGCAGTGAAGTGTTGGTGCATGTATTGCACTTCTTGCTGTGGCAGGGGAAGCTGCTGGGAGTGAAGAGACGGTTAGTGGGACCTGTGAGGGAATGGTGTCTCCGGAGCGCAGATAAGGGGCGGGGAATGTATCTCTGGTGGTAGAGCCTGTCGGTGATGGAAGTGGCGGACAATAATAGATTATTCCGGACACTTGGCAGAAGCTGAGGTTCGGAGAGATCTGTCGTTGTTGTGATTGGAGGGAAGTGCAATAAAGTCACAGTTGCAGCAAGTGGTGGGGATGTACTGGATGGCAGCTGCGACTAAGTTGGGGGAGGGAGAAATTCCAGTCACGGATGAAGGAGGTCATCTAGATGGCCATTGATCCTCCTGAGATTGGAGGAGGAGAGGAAATGGGAATAAGTGATGGCGTTTATACATAAACCAACCAAACAAATCTAACCACACTGGATCAATGCAGATTTCAGCAGGTTCCTCATGTGCACTCCACCCACCTTCATGCAATTCCAAGCTTCCAACTCGGTATCTCCCTGTTGAAGATAGCACTGCACCTCTATTACAAGCTTCCCAATATCAGCACCACCGTCCTGTTCGACCAATCAATTTCACCCCACCTTCGTCTCCCTCTCGTGTTCTCAGCCAACCTTTTCTCCATCCCCAGCCCTCTCTCATTAATCTCTCAGCACCCTTGTACACAATTTTAACTCCTCGTGAAACGCCTATGCCCAGAAAGTCGATGTTTCAGCTCCTCAGATGCTGCCTCAATAACTCTGCCTTTCTGGCACCACACTCTTTGACAATGCAGATAAACACGCCAGGTGGGTCGCCGTAATTTTGAAAAATATTCATGTGTTGACAGTCTTTGAAAGCAACATGGCAGTAACAGAAAACAGGTGAGAAGGTAAATGATGTGGTGGCTTTCATTTCGACGGTATTTGAGTCTCAGTATAAGGGTGCCTTGATGCAGCTGTATTAAGCCTTGATGAGAATTCATCTGGAACATTGTGCAGTGCTGTGCGCAGCTTTCGTCTACATATCTAATAAAAGACAGCGACGTGAGGAAGTGCAGCGAAGAATGACCAGACTGCTGTCTGGCATGACAGAATTATATGTGGTAGGAGATTTTGGGACGACTGCACCTCTATTACAAGTGTTTTATGGAAATGAGTAAATATCTCAATGAAATATATAAAACGCTGACTGGGTGAGATTGATTGGAAGCAGAGTTGATAATTCCCCTGGCTGGGATGTCGAAAATAAGGGTCTAAATTATTGGTTTACGCCAAGTTACTCTGCACTGAGATGAGAAATATTGTTTGCGCTCAGAGATTGGTGATTGTGAGGAATTCTCTCCTACATAAGTTTGTGGAAGCTAAGGAACTGAATATACGTACGAATTTCTAGACACTAACGGGATGGAGAAAGAGCGGGAGTGTGGTATGGAGATCCAGGACCAGCCAAAATTATATTGCAATGGGTAGAATATTCTTTGGACCGAAGAACTACTGCAATTAAAATTTAATATTGTTTTCTAATGTTTAATCAAATGTAGGGAAGTGGACATTGCGTGGGAAAAGTGCATTGATATGCTCAGTCATGAACGAGAGTGTGGGGGAGTCAATGTGCTGAATGGCGTATTCCTTTCCGGATGTTTCGGTGCAGAAGGTGAGAAGGCTCTGTAAATTTTCACAAGCTCTTAGCTGCTAGGAACGAGGTATCTGCATTGTCGACAGGTCTGTGTATCTAATTCCCTTTTCCGGGTCTGGTGCGGGTGTTGTGCCCTGTTTTCACCTTTCGGATCTGGGAGCATTTGTTACAGTTGAGTGTCTTGCTTGGCCATTTCAGAGACCATTGAAGAGTATATTATGTGTCTGTGTGTCTGGAGTCACTTTACGTCCGATCAGGAAAGAAAGGGTGATTTGCTTCGTGAAAGGACACTGGGGAAAGACAATGGTATTTACAATCAGCAATGATTTCCAGATCACTATTACTGACAGGAGCTATTCGATTTTGATATCTTATTAACTATCTTTAACTTCCAACAGCTGCCAGAACATTAGTCTTGTCTGGATTAGCAATACAAAGACATTTCCACAACAACATCCTCTCCACATGGGAACCTACCGAAAACCACACTGAACAGGTTATTTCTTTGTTGCTTGACAGCTCTGTCAAAAGGAACACCCACCAATTTGACTATGGTGAAGGAACCGAGGGTGTGGCAGTTGGTGAGATTTTAATTATTTTCCTCTTCGGCGACTGGACATAATTGTTTACTTTCCTGCATTGTCAGGGAGATGTGAAAATTGGACCTTCAGTCCTCTTGTAGGAATGGTGTTCGGACTCATTGCCTTTGCTGTATGGAGAGTTTAAACTATTTCTCGATGTCACGTGCAGCGAATAAAATTGGTGTCTGTGATTCTGTGGGCATCATGATGATAGTGAGGTGAATCATCGTCTGAACACTTCTGACTCAGGATGGTACAGTTACGACATCCTTGTCTTTTGTACTGACATGCAGGATTCTTCCATTGTTGAGGATACGGATATTTATGGAGCCCTCTGCATCAGTTTGCTGTTTAATCGTATATCACGATGTTTGATCGGATGGGGCAGAACTGCAGTGCTCAGATATGGTCTGTTGATCTTGCGATAGTTTCACACTGTCAGCCGTATTTATTCGTAGTTCCTGCCTTATAGCATTGTAATTCGACCTCCCAAAAATAAGTACAACTCTATACCGTCTGCTCAAGTCCCTCTCTATGATGAGAGTAGCGGTCAGGGAGCTATGATCCATATCATCACAATACCCTCGCACCAATAGATCCGACACCTGTTCTATTTTGTTCCCAAGCACCAAATGCCATGATGCGTCACGTCTAACCATCCTATCTGGATGCTGAGTCAGGAACCCTTCCTGGAAACACCTAACAAACACTACTGCATCCAAATTATTTGAATTGAAGATGTTCCAATTAAATTAGGGAAGTTAAAGTCGTCCATGACAATAACCCTGTAATTTCAGCACCATTCCAAAATCTGCTTCGCAATCTGTTACGCCGTTTATGTGTTGCTACTGGTGCGTCTGTTGCAATCCCCCAATAAAGTGACTGTTCCTTTCCTGTTTCTGCGTTCGACCCATAATGACTCAGTCAAGAAACCCTCTTGGCAACGTGTTTCTGCAGCTGTTATATTATCCCTTATTAGCAAGGTCTTTAATTTCCCTCTTTTTCTGTTTTTGATCGTCTAAACTTTGCAACATGCAACAACCATTTCTACACCTGAGGTTTACAAGATTCCGTAATGGCCACAACATCACAGATCCAAGCACTGATCTGTGTTCTAAATTCATCCCCCTTATTCCAGATATTAATTGTACAAACTAAGACACACTTCAACCCATCACACTGACTGCAACTTTGTCCTATGAAGTGCCTATCACCCCTCACAGACTCTCCATAACCGAGATCTGGCTTTTCATTATCTAGCGTATCATCTGACCTGCAGCTGCAGTTGCCAACCCCTGCCAAACCTGTTTACCTCCGACCGAAGAATAGGATTAGATTAGATTTCCTACAGTGGGGAAACAGACCCTGCGGCACATCAAGTCTATACCTAACCTGGGAAGAGTCACCCACCCAGACCCCGTTCCCTCTGACTAATGCACCTAACGCTATCGGCAATTTTGCATGGCCAATTCACCTTACATGCACATCTTTGGATTGTGGGAGGAAGCAGGAGCACCCGGAAGAAACCCACGCAGACAGGGGAAGAATGTACACACGGGTAGTTGGTCGAGGCTGGAATCGAAACTGGGACCCTGGTGCTGTGGGACAACAGTGTTAACCACTGAGATACCATGCCGCCTCAAGATCTCTGATCAAACCTCACGCCCAATGATATTATTATTCCTCCAGTTCAGATGCAACCCGTCCTATTTGTGCAGGTTCGATATTCCCCACAATTATCCCAATGATCGCCATATCAGAAGCCCTTACCCCTACACCAGATCTGCAGCCTCGTGTTCATCTGCAGTCGCTCTCTATTCCTCGTGTCACTAGTCCGCCACACCAGTAGCATTCCTGAGATTACTGCTCTGATCGTTCCATCTTATAGCTTCCAACCTAACTCTCGATATTCTCTTTTCATTGCCTCCACATATGTCACTAGTACTGCGGTGTACCATGACGTTTGCCTGCTTTCTCTCACCCTGATGAATCCTGTAGACTCGATCTGAGACATACCCGACCCTGGCGCCCAGAGGCAACAAATACTATTGAGGTTTTGTTATCGACCACAGTATCTTCTGTCTGTTCCTCTCTCCATTAAACCTCCTACCACAATCGCTCTGTTATTCTCCGCCCACCCACCCCCATCACTTCTGAGCCACAGATCCAGGCTCAGAGCCAGAGAACTGGCTGTTGTGGCTTTCCCCTGCTGTTGCAGGTCGTAACCCCCAACAGTATCCGAAATGGTGTACTTATCATTTTCAGCCGTGGGAGTGATGATCGGTTACCATGGGGCTGCGAAGAACGTTAACTTTCCCTCTTAAAGATTTACGGAATGAAATGTCAACAGGAATGGACGCGGACACCGGGATTTCTGGGTACGTGAGCTGATATATTCGTGCTGTGGCTGAACAGGAGACACTGAACGTGTAGTGTCTTCCACCAGTCCTCGTCCTCTCACCAAAAAAAAAACGTGTGCAGAGGCTTGGTGAGGGAATGTTTTGTGATTTTTCTCCATCTCTCTTGGTAAATTAAAGGAGAGGGGATGGAGGCTCGGGCAGTTGCATTTTCCTCTTGCAGAATGTGGGAGGTAAGAATCATTACTGGTATCCCTTCTGACTTCGTCTGCGAGACGTGCACACAACTTCAGATCTTCACAGGCAGCGTTCTTGAACTGGAGTTGGAGTTGGATGAACTTCAGATCATTCGGCACGCTTCGGGGATGATAGAGAGCGACGATAGGGAGGTAGATACACCAACGTTACAGGATAAAAGAAACTGACTGGCCCTCAGGAGAAGGAAAGTGAATAGGCAGATAGTGAAACGACCCTCTGTGGCCGTTTCCTTCACTAATAAAGATTAAGATACGGCCCATCTACGCTATAGAGAAGAACTTGGTTATTTAACTTGTCCATGCTCCTCATGATTTAATAAATCTCGATAAGGTTACCCATCAGCCTCCAATGCAAGACAGCAAAATCCCAACCTATTCCTAAACCTCAAAGCCTTCAGTCTCATTTCCAATATTATTGCACGTTGTCCAGTTTATTAACATCCTTCCCAAAGGAAGGGAATCAATAGTGCACACATTACCACAACTGGTACATCACCATTCTCTCGTACAACCATATCACGGTCTCTAAATGGCTGTAGTCACTGCTCTGATTCGAAAGGAAAACATTTCTCATACATTCTTTACTGTCCGGTCCATTCTCCATTGCTAATTAGCCTACTATTGGGAACCATGTTGAAGGCCTTTCTGAAGTCTCTTATGACAACGGGTAACACTCTTCTTTCATCTATCTCTTGGTCACCGAATAAAAAACACAATCATGTTTGTGAAAGATGATTTCCCCATAGAAAAACAACACTGACTATACAAATCAAAAATTCCCTTTCCAAATTCATGTTAAGCCGGACTCTCAGAATCAACTCAAACAACTTGTCCACCGCTGACGCCTGGATCAGCAGTCTGTTATTCCCTGTCTTTCCCTTGAAGCCTTTCTTAATTAATGGCGCAACATTCGACACCCTCCAGTCTTTCAGCACATCACATATGGCTGTCAATGATGCAAATATCTATGCTCGGGCCCCACAATATCTTACCGTGCTTCCCATAAAGTCCTGAGATACATTGATCAAATACACGGGATTAATCCAAATGCCCGTATTTGTGTGTGTATTGTGACACTTCAATGCACAATTTCAACGGTTCCAGATGCAAAAACAGTCAAAATTGTTTATGTGTACATGAGAATGTGGAACTCCAACATTACCATAGCACGGAGGGGCACATACGCACATAAATACACTCAGAGACACACAAACGCATACTCACATACAGACACACACATGCTCACATGGGCGCGCGCGCGCACACACACACACACACACACACAAGCACAGAAGTGGACACCCACACACAACACACACACACATACACAGACAACCGAACGCTCACATGGGCGCACACACACTCAGAACATCTAGACAGACACGCACATTCACACGCAGACACAGAAACACCCATAACACACACAGAAACACACTCACAAACACGCATACGCACACTTTCTTGATGTGGAGAGGGTTGTAACTGTAAAGAGAGTCCTTCGTTTCGAACATGTTCATGTGGGAAAATGTCTGTGCTCCATCGACAATGTGAAGCTAATTTGTCTTTGAGCAATATTCCTGACACACAGTATACACATTAAAGCGTGTTCCCAGTGCAATTATATAATGGCAAAGCTGAATGAACCATTTTTTATGGTGATAAGATGATATTTTAACACTTTTTATAAACTTGCAGTCCTTCGCGCTTTTTCCTGCCAAGAGATAGCTTTGAACTCAAACAGGACAGCCAAAATGTCCAGGTATATGTCAGACGTGGATCAATGCAGACCCATGCGATCTGATTCACTGTGGTAAGATGAACAGTGAAAAAATACATAAAACAGTCTGTACCGTTCTCAAGTGGGGTGCAGGACCTGAGGGCACTTGGTGTACTTAAGCACAGATTGTTGAATATGTCAGGAAAATTGGGGAGAACATTGATTATCACAGATTGGTTTCAGTATCTGAGCTGTTTGCAGAAGAAGTTGTGGGAGGGAGCCTCCATGCTCTCTTCCTGTGAACTGGTAGAGATGATGTGTTTGAAGCCCATATTCCAGTCTTGCGAGACCGTAGAGATTCCATTTGTACCGATTCCACACAAAAGAGAGCTGGCGTCCGGGGCACGGCTTTAAGTTTTGCCGGGGGCAACGGAATTGACAGTGGTCTGAAAGGGAGAATTGCCCTTCACTGAACATTGTTCCTTCCTCGGCTATTGGAATACAGGTGCTTTAAAACATCCACACTCGTTTTCCTCATTCTGTTTGTTTCGGGCCACAGCCTTTGTACTTGGAGGAGTGAAGTGGTGAGGGAACGGATACCTGGTACTTTCTACCTTATGACAGACTGTTTCTCCTGGAATGGGAGAAATGGAGAGAGGGTGAGAGTGAGTGGCCATGCTTTTCATACTGGCGTCGGATTGGGGGTGCAATGCTGTGGTGTCCAGAAGGAGTTGGTCCACAGTGTTGAATCCAAGTAGTGGTGTGGGTATGGGAGTGTAGTGGAGTTTCAGAGCGAAGGTGTTGTAAACATTCGTGAGAGTGGTGGAGCATGCACCTTTTTCGGGTGTAGGTCCTATAACAGATATAAAGTGAGTGTGAAGGAGCAGAGACGTGGTGACCCTTATCCTGACAGAGCAAGGAATGTTTGTTCTGCATTGCTGGACATTTCTTCAGATCGCAGTTAGTACACTGTGCTGGGTAGTAAGTTCAGACAATGCTCGGTGGTTCTGGTTTTGTGGTCTCTTCTGGGAAGAGATTGGTCCTCCTCTGCACTTTCTTATCCATCAGGACCTTCCTGCCATGTTGACAAATCACTGTGTAATTGCCGCTTATCTGCCATGCTTATGGTAAACTGTGCAGTGTAGCTCTGAACTGAGAAATCACAAAAGTGTCCACATTGATCTTTTGAAGATGTCACAAGTGCCAGGAATCACGGAAGTTGTAGAGACGTCTGGACGATGGTGAGTGCCCCCAATCATGATGGATGGGGTAGTTGGGCTGCATTGAATGAGACAGGCACGATGGTGTGGTGTGGGTATTTAATGAGGTGACTTCGATAAGATAGTAGCAGGAAACCAGCTCTGCCTCATGCAGCCGAACCCTCTGTTACACTCAATACGTCGAAATCTCAGCTGACCCAACTCCCAATTACAAAGCTGTAGCACAAATGCTCTTCCAAAGCTCACTGTCACTTGAACTCCCAACAATATTCAGATCAACCATCATTTCTACAAAGACCGTGTCAGGTTGCCGGTCGGTATCAAAATGAATTCATTCCTGCATTCATAAAAACTTGAGCACACATCCTTCAGAACATTTCTCTCAATCTGCCCTCTCTGCCATTGTATAAAACTCTTTGCATTTGGTGGTATTTAAACTGATGCCCTCCCCATCTCTCTCTGGCAGTCACTACCACATCCACAGCACCCCTTGTCATGACACACCGGATATATGAAGCTGCAAATGCACATCCTCTGACTTCCAGCATGGGATGCAAGTTATCCCACACTCTAGTTTGGCACTTAGCCAAACTGTGGAAAAGACGTTAACTTTTCACCCTTTCAATCCTCCTCATGAATTCATAAGTTTCTTTAAGATCTCATCTCATTCTTCGAAACTCCAGAGAGTATAGGCCAGGACATTTGAAATTACCTTGATAAGGCAAAATCCTCATCTCTGGAGTCAGTCTGGTGAACATCTTCTGAAATGCCTCCAATACAATTATATCCCACCTCCAGTATGACACGAAAACTGTACAGGGTGCTTTAATTCCAGTCTCACCAATGCCCTGAATATTGCAGCAGCACCTCTCTGCATTTATTCGTTTCTCTTTCAGAAATAAATGCGGAAATTGCAGTTACCTTGCTCTTTACCTGCTCTGTCTGCATCGGAATTTTCTTTAATTCGTACAAGCACGCCCAGATCCCTCTGCATGTAAGCATTTCAAAGTTTTTCCCTATATAGTTAATATGTTGCCTTTTTTCTTCACTGAGCACAATGGACAGCCTCATACTTTTCTTCGTTCAATTTCAACTGCCGAATGTTAGCCCGAATTATCCAATTCCTTTTTCAAATTCCTTATATCTTCATTGCAATTTCTTGCCTGAAAATTTGATTATAGCAAGTTCCATCCCGCTCAACTGATTAATGGTATAAGTTGCAAATAATTGAGACCTGAGGACTGAGCATTTTGGCGAAGAGAAAATTATGATTTTATTACATCTCACTGCATATTATTCTTCGCCAATTCTGTATCCAAGCTATTAAATTACTTCTAACCTGGATGTGAGTTTGCTTGCTGAACTGGAAGGTTCGTTTTCAGATGTTTTGTCCACATACGAGGTAATGTCATCAAAGAGCCTCTGGATGAAACACTGGTGGCATTCCCCGCTTTATATTTACGTGTTTAGGTTTTCTTGGGTTGGTGGTGACATTTTCTGTGGTGCCGCCATTTTCTGTGTTGAAGTAATTTCCTTTTCCCTTTCTCAGGGTTGTAAATGGGATCCAAGTCAATGTGTTTGTTGATAGAGTTCTGGTTGGAATGCCATGCTTCGAGTTACTCTGCTGCGTGTCTCTGTTTGGCTTGATCTTGAATGGATGTGTTGTCCCAGTCGAAGTGGTATCCTTTCTCATCTCTATGTAAGGATACTTGTGACAGTGGGTCATGTATTTTTGTGGCTTGTTGATGTTAATGCATCCAGGTGGCTAGTGTTCTGCCTATTTGCCCAAAGTTACGTTTGTTATAGTTCTTGCAAGGTATTTTGTAAATTACATTAATTTTACTTCTTGTCAGTATAGGGATTTTTCGTTCATAAGCAGCTGATTTAGTGTGTTGACGGGTTTGTGGGCTACGATGCTGCCAAGAGGTTTGAGTAGTGTGGCAGACATTTCCGAGATGTCTTTAATGTAGAGGAAGGTGGCTCTTGTTTCTGGACGTGTTTTGTCTGCTTCTTGGGCTTTGTTGCTCGGAAATCGATGGACTGTGTTCATTGCATGCCTTTTTTAAATGCACTGTATATTTGATTTTCATCTGTTCTGTGTCGTTCCTCTGTGCTGCAGTATGTGGCGGATCATCGAAACAATGTTCTAATGCAGCTTTTTTTGTGCGTATTGTAATGATTACTTCTCTCGGGCATCATGATAGGGTGAGGTGGATCTTAGGCTGAACAATTACGCTGAGGAATGTGCAAATACTACATCGTTGCCTTTTACTCTGATGTTAAGCGCTGCTCCATTGTTCAGAATGGGAATATTTGTGAAGCCATCTCCTCCAGTAAGATGTTTAATCATCCAAAATCATTTATTACTGAATGTGATAAGATAGTTTGTCTGTTGATATTTAGATCATTTCTCCCTCTCTATCAGTTATTATTTCTGCTGTTTGAAGTGTAAACAGACAGATTTGATAGCCTTAATGGGTATTTGGTACACATGGTTCTGACCCTGGCATGTTAACCCACACTTCTCACTGAACAATTGATCGAATTTATGGTAGGTGTAGACGGGGGGATAATCCAGACAAAGTGTTACAGATTGTGCTTGAAAATAATTCTGCTTCGGCTACTGCTGTGGTTTTAGCACCACACCAATATCAGGACTGATTTATTCAAGAAAGTTCAGAGAGCTGGGTCATTGAATGTATTGCCAGAGGATTTCTGAACTGGAAATGAATTGAATGCAGTGAATACTTGGTGATGAAAGAGGGGTGATCGAGTCATCGACAATTGGAATCATACAATATGCAAACAGGAACTTCCGTCCAACTCGTCCATGCTCACCAAATTGCCGAAGCTAAACTAATCCTATTTTTGTGCTTTTGACCCATACCCCTCCAAACTTTTCGTATTCTGTACCCATCCAATCCTCTTTTAAATGTTGCAATTGTGCTCACCTCTAACACCAATTCTGACAACTCGTTACATATGCAAAGCACGCTCTCCGAAAATCATCAGCCTCTTAGATCCCTTTTGAATCTCTTACCTTACACGTTAAACCTATACCTTCTCGTGTTGGGTATCCACATCCAGAAGAATATACCTTGGCGAGTCACCCCGTTCACGCCCCTCAAGATTTCGTTAACCTCTATAACGTCACCCCTCAGACACCTACGCAAAAGGAACAAAATTCCAGCCCATCATTCTATGTCAAAACCTACAGTCTCTGTCAAACCAGTATTAATATTATTTTCATTCAGGGCGGCACGGTAGCTCAGTGGTTAGCACTGCAGCCTCGCAGAACCAGGGATCCACGTTCAATACCAGCCACAGATAACTGTCTGGGTGGAGTTTGCATGTTCTCCCCAAGTCTGCGTTGGTTTCCTCCTGGTTTTCCCCCACCGTCCAAAGATGTGCAGGTTAAGTGAATTGGCCATACTATTAGGTGCATTAATCAGAAGGAGATGAGTCTGGGTGGGTCATTCTTCGGAGGGTCGCTGTGGATTTGTTGGGCCGAACGGCCTGTTTTCACACTGTAGGATATGAAATCTAATCTAATCTTTTCCAGTTAGAACATATTTTCAAGAGCAGGGCGACAGGAATTGCACTCCAAATGTGACATTACCATTCTGTTGTACAGCCACAAATGTATTCAGAAATCCTATACTCAATTCTCTGACTAATGAAGGTAAGCGTGCTTAATGCCTTCTTCACTGCCCTGTCTAACTGCGACTCTACTTTCAGGGATATATCTACCTGCAGCCATGGGCCTGTCTGTTCCTTGACACCCGTAAGGGATCGACCGTTAACTGTGTTAATCCTGAAATTGTTTGTCTAACAAAATGAAACAGCTCACATTCTTCTGCAGAAGCTCCATCTGCCATTTCTTGGCCAATAGTCGAGTTGAGCACATCTCATTTTCGTTTCAAACGACCTTTTCCACTGTCCCCAATAACACCAATTTTTGTTTCATCTTAAAATGTACTGTCCATGGTTCCTATATTCTCATTTATATCATTTATTAAAAAAATGACGAGCAACAGTAGACTGGTCCTTGTAGCACACCGCTGGTCATATGCCTCCAGTGGGAACAACAAATCTCTACCACCATACTCTGTCTCTGCCTGTCAAACCAGTGTTGTGTCTAATGGACAATCTATCCCTAATTCCCTGCAATCTTAACCTATTAACCAGGCTACCTAATGCTGAGCCATGTTGTGCCTCACAATGGTCCGGATAGACAACTTGTATTGCTTTACCTTTATCTGCCATCTTAGTTACTTCTTGAAAACTTGCAATCAATTTTGAGAAACACGTTTTACCACTCACACAGCCATGCAGTCTATCGCTAATCAATTCTTGCCTTTCTTAATGCATATAAATCCTCACTCTCAGATTTTCCTCTGAACTCAAACACACTCTGACACCAGACTAACCAGTCTGTTGTTCGCTGGCTTTTTCTGGCAGCAACATTAAAAATAATGTCACAACATTAGTTGTCTTCCAGTCCTCCAGCACCTCAACCTTGGCTGTCAATGATACAAATAAAAATTGAAAGAACTAAATATTCTGGAAATCAGAAGCAGGCGTTACTGGAAAATCTCAGCAGGTTTGGCAGCATCTGTGCAGAGAAATCAGAGTTCACGTTTTGGATCCAGTGACCCATCTTCAGAACGCGAAGGAATGCTGCAAATATCTCAGTCGGGGGCAATGCAATTTCTTCCCCAGCTTCCAACAATGACCTGAGATACACTTGAAGATGTCCCATGTATTTATCTATCGTTATTAATTTCAAGACCTCCAGCACTTCCTTTTCTGTATTATGGTCTGGTTTCAAAATAGTACTTCTTCTGTTTTTCAGGGTTCCCTCGTTTCCATATATTTCTCCATTATAAATACTCATGGAAAATATTTATATGGGCTATCACCTATGGAGCAGCAACAGGTTGTAAGTCAGCGGAGTTGGGGAGACCGAGTGCATGTGAGGAGTGTGAAACCAACATGGCCACGCGCCAATGAACGGAGCAGTTGAACTGTTAAATGTGTTTTTTTTCCTGCTTTTATGGGAATGGCTGTAATATTTTCCGTCTAAATTCTTTTGTTCCTTATTTCTCCGCTTTGCACCGAGGTTCCGCACCTGGGTAGAGTGGGAGGGTGGGTACTTTTATCCCTAAGGTTGGGTCACATGTGGCGACTTGTTAACTTTTCACTATCCTATGTGACTACATGTGACAATAAACATAATACACCTAATTCATCTCCTGTGGTTCCAGACAAAGATGACTATTTGAGTTTTAAGGGACCCCATTTTTCCCTCGCTTTTCTTTTGCCCTTAATAACTTTGTAGAATCCCTTTCGAGTCTCCTTAACCTTATTAGCCAACACCACCTCATGCCCTCCTTTTTCCCTCCTAATTTTCCTGACATATGTATTCTTGACTCCTGTATAGTCGTCGAAGAATTCACTTGATCCCCGCTGCTGATATCTGACAACTCCTGCCAAAGCCTCAATGTACCCTGTTATGTCCTCTGCCCTACTCTAGCTAGATTTGTCCTTCACTGCAACAGGAACTCTCCTTATCTTGCATTTAAAAGGTCCCCACGTGCCATATGTCCCTCCACATGTCAACAGCTTCCCCCAGTCATTTTTTTGAAAATGCCTGCGTAATACCATCACAATTGGCCTTGCCCCAATTTATAATTTCAAATTTTGGACCAGGCCTATCTTTTTCCGGAACAACTTCAAAGTAATAGAGTTATGGTCACTGGTCGCACATTAGTCTCACTCTAACAGCTCAATTATTTACCCTGCCGTATGACCCAAGAGGAAGTGAAGCTGAGGCCTTTGTCCGATCAGCTATGAACTTATTTAATGGCAAGGCAAGATTGAGGGGTCGAATGACTGCATACAACTGTGAGTTTATTGCTGTGCATTGGTATTTCCCTGTGGTTTTTTTTGTGTGCCTTTACTGTATAAATGTGTGATCTGCATCTACATCCCTGATCGCTTGGTTTCTTTGTTTTCGAATGAAACATTGACATGAGGATAAAGATGTCCCTCCACACTCTCAAACACTCTGTCTGCCTGTCTCCCCCTCTTGTGTTTAAAATGCTGTAATACTCATTTTTCTGGCTTTTCTGCACAAGTACACCAGCTCTGTTTGGAAAAGGCATCAAAGACAGTCACAGCCTCAGATTTGAACTGAATTGGCTTTATTGTCGCTTGCACTCAATTGAGTTCAGTGAAAAACGTGCAATGTCCATACTTATGTCACCATGAAGGATGGTGTAGGTTACAGAGAGACAAAGATAGGCTGCAGAGCTGGTTTGAGAGGTGGCAAATGGAGTTCAAAGCGGACAAGTGTGAGGTGATTCACTTTGGTCGGAGTAACCGGAATGCAAAGTACTGGGCTAATGCAAAGTCAGATTCTTAGTAGTGTAGATGAGCAGAGAGATCTCGGTGTGCAGGTACACAGATCCTTGAAAGTTGCCACACATTTGGCAGGGTTGTCAAGAAGGCCTTCAGTGTTTTAGCTTTTATTAATACAGGGATCGAGCTCCGGAATCATGAGGTTATGTTACAGCTGTACAAAACTCTAGTGCGGCTCCACTTGGAATATTGTGTACACTTCTAGTCACCAAATTATAAGAATGATGTGGAAGCTTTTAAAAGGGTGCAGAGGAGATTTACTGGGATGCTGCCTGGTATGGAGGGAAGGTCTTACGAGGAAAGGCTGAGGGACTTGAGGCTGTTTTCGTTTGAGAGAAGGTTGAGAGTTGACTTATTAGGGACATATAAGGTAATCAGAGGGATAGATAGAGTGGACAGGGAGAGACTTTTTCTAGGAATGGTGACGGTGAGCACGAGGGGGCACAGGTTTAAATTGAGGGATGATAGATATAGGACAGATGTCAGAGATAGTTTCTTCACTTAGAGAGGAGTAAGGGTATGGAATGCTTTGCCTTCAATGGTAGTAGATTCGCCAAATTTAAGTACATTTAAGTCGTCATTGGACATGCATATGGACGTTCATGGAGTAGTGTAGGTTAGATGGGCTTCAGATTGGTATGACAGGTCGGCTCAACATCGAGGGCCGAAGGGCCTGTACTGCCTATGTTCCATGTTCTATGTTCTATGTTAGGTACAAGACCCCGAGGTTCAGATAGTTAAATACTTCGTGCAAAATTGGAAGAATACTACATGAAGGCCAGCGGAAGTATAAAAATGAAAAAGGAAATCGACTAGATGTGCAATTTTTAAACTTCAGACTGCCAGCACCGAGTCTGCAGACCTACCGGGCCCAGTCTCCGGATTGGACAGTGTCCAGTCTGCAGACAGCACTGGGCTCAGTCTCCAGCCTACACCGAGCAAATTCTCCAGACTATTACTGGCCCGGGCCCCAGCCCGCATCGAGCAACGTCTCGAGACTGCAATGGGTTGAGTCTTCAGACCCTGCCAGAATTAGTTTCCAGAACTTTCTGGCCCACTTTCCAGTCCACACAGAACTGAGTCTCCATACTGCACCGTGTCCAGTCTCCAGACTCAAACTGACATTTTCTCCAGACAGTTACAGTCCCAGTCTCCAGACTGCATGGAATCAAGCCTCTAAGCTGCAACGGTCTGAGTCTTCAGACCACACCAGGACTTGTCTCAAGACCGCGCTAGGCCCAGCTTCGGATTAGAGCACAACTCTTCAGGTCCAAACATTCCCAGTCTCTAGACCACATTGGGTCGCCTCTCCGGAACACATTGGCTCCTGACTCCATACCGCATTACGCCCAGTTTCCAGAATGTGTTTTGCCCTGTCTGCACTGAGCCCAGTCTTCAGACCTCACCGCAACTAGACTCCAGACCAAAACCGGCCCGGTGTCCAGACTCCACTGGGCCAATTCTACGCACCACACTTGGTCCTGTCTCCAGTTCGCAATGGGCCAGTCTCCACTACATACCGACCTAAGTCTCGAGACAGCACTGCAACAAATTTCCAGATCGCCCCTGTCGCAGACTTCAGACGGCACCAGGCCCAGTGTCCGGGCCTTGTCGGGCCCAGTCTCCAGAGTGCACAAGGCCCAGTCTCCCAACAACACTAAGGATAGTGTCATGGGCGCACCAGGCTCAGTCTTGAAACCACAGCAGGCCCAGGCTCCAGACTGCACCGCGCCCAGTCTTCGGGCCACACCAGACTGAGTCCCCAGACAACACCAGGTGCACTCCCCAGACCAAATTGGGCCTAGCTCCCAGACCGCACCAGGCCATGTCTCCAGACCATACCGGGCCTTGACTCCAGACTGTACCACGTCGATTCACCAGGCCACACTTGGTCCAGTCTCCAGACCGCACTGGGCTGAGACTCCAGGCTGCTCATTTTAAAAAAAATCGAGCCTCACCACCCTGCGGCAGCCTTTGGTCTGTTACTTGCTTCCTTCCTTTCAGTCCGATTAATTTTTAAAAGCTAAGCATTTGGTGTGAAAATTAAAATCCAGACAACAGGGAAAAAATGAAAATCCAGAGTCGAGGATCTTTAGCCTGAACATTCCCGCTGTCCCGCCATTTTAACACATTTCTCGACTGTTTATTCAGAGAATGACTTTGGAGACTCAGAGCAGGTTGTCCGAATCCTCGCAATGCTGTTCTTGAGATATTAACAGAGGAGATGAACATGCCATTGCTTGCCCATCTGCTGTGATTAGCATTGTTTCAGGACTTTCCAATCCATTCGCACTGTAATTTCCAAGAGTACATAAAAAACATAAAAAGTTGGAGAAAGTGCAATAAAAGTCATGTTAAACTCTTTAAATGCGCTTCGTTCAGAGTGTGAAAATACTTGTAATACTATGGTCTGCATAACTCCTGTGTCTGGACAGATATATAGAACCGAGTTGAGAGATGAATGCGTGGCTGTGGTAAGCACGGTGTTGCACTCTGCGTCATTTGCCGGGTTGGAGAATGCATAGCTGGGTCTGACTAATGGTCTCAGGTTAAAACATGCCAGGTGTGGTTTCATGGTATCTGGGCTGGTTCTGTGAGGTGAATTGAGTATGTTATATAACTGACTATTTCAGCTGATCTGACAATGTTTTAATTTTATATTCTCTTTCTTGTGATTGCCCCCTCCGTTTCTCACTCCATTACTGTTACAGTGTTCCCATGCACAGTACATCTTATTGGTGAATAAACACTATCCCGGCTGCAGAAAAAGCCTCGGCATTCAGGATCAGTCAGCTGTTCCCATTGACTTCAGTACTCCACATAGAAGAAAGGATGGTCTCTGATAAAGACCTCCTTTTGATGCACTACTTAAAATGACTTCCCCCACACCACTCCTCACCAGCAACCAAACGCATCAAAATATCCAGTATGTACGGAGGACAACGGGGCCACTGGGAGCATAAAGAAGCAGATCAATAGGGGGATGGAATAACAGGTCTGATGTCTGAACGGGTCAGAGTGAACCTCCAGTACACACTGTGTCACTAAGCCCTATAATGTCTCTCCATGTATGGAATATACAGCCATTTAATTTTCATGAAAAATTCAAACTTTCACTGTTACCCACGTTATATTCCATCTGACAAATTGTTTTATATTGCCTATACATTTTCACATTCTCTACCTCATCGTGATAACTTAATGTTATGTCTGTCTTAGTTAGAATGCATTTCTTCCATTTATCTAAAACGTGGATAATTGTTGTAAATATTTGAAGACTCAGTACTGTTCAGTATGTCACTGTAGTCATTAATGCGTGATAAACTGATATAGACTAATTAATTGCTAATTTATTCCTGCTTCCGACTCAGTAACCAGTTATTCCTGTATTAGTATGCGGCAGCATTTAAAGGCAGAATACCCCCTTTCGATTTCCTGCGTAACAGCCAGGGGAGATTAAATCATTAGTCCATTTGCTGAGTAACAACCTCGAATGGCTGAATGGTCTCATTCTGTTCCTGTTTAAAACGCTTGATGGGCTGAATATACTGCTTCAGAATTGGTGCAATTTTGAATGGTGATGGATATTTTGGAACCCTCAGTGACTAAACCAGTGGTGACTTTATGATGAACGGAAGGACATTGATGCTGCAGCTGCTGATGGCCCACAGTGCCTTATTCATGCCCAGTTTCCATTTGTTCAGCCCTTTTAAAATGTCCTACTTTGCAGGATTTAATGCCATATATCACAGTGGGCGGTACCTTCAATATGAAACTGAAATTTTCCCACCACGATAACTGTGTGCTGGATGCTCCGACAGATACTGTGAAGGACCGATACATCCCTGACAAGGAGTTTGGTAAGAATGTTTGACTCTTGTTGGTTCCCCGGTCCTTTCTCACAGACTGGTGCTGTGCATTTGAAGCCTCGAGCTTCTCTTTCAATCGTGGGTCTGTGCATACACTTTTGACGATGGACATTGAAGTACCACACCCAGAGTCCATTCTGTGTCCTTATAACCCTCAGTGCTTCATCAAATTTCATTTCACCATCGAGGGAAACGGAGTTATCACCGAGGAGCGATGTGGAGTGTCCATCATCACGCAATTTCCTGGACCATCTCTGACTAGTTACCATGAGATTTTCTGGGTTCTGAAATCAATGTTGGGAAATTCCAGATAACTCTCTTCCTGACTGTATCCCACGGTGCCGCCATCACTGGGTCTGTCCGACATGTGCTGCAGCATATACTTAGGGATGGTAATTGCGATTTATGAATCATTACCCGTCAGATCTGATTCTTTGCACATGACGATTCTTGACCAGCCAATATGAGGAATTATGGTGACAATGGTTCTCGCTACAGAGTGACCAATTTTGGCAACTGAATATCCAAGACATTTCACAGTTGGGTGTGATTTGCAGAATCAAAAAGAAGGTGGGGGAAATCTCGGAATAACAGATGCCATCTTTTGTGTCCTAAAAAGGATGTTACATGAAATGGCCGTGATATTGTCTCCACTCCATTGTTTTCGTTGCAAAGCGCCAGTTGAGTTTCGGGAGAGATTCTCACCGCGAGAATGAGTTGGTCTCACCAAAACTTATTGGCAAAAGGGCCTTTCTGATTTGGGTCTTTATGACTTCATCACATACTATACCCAACATTCCACGGAACATTCTATACCAGACAATGCCCAGAACATTCTGTCCCCGACATTTAATGGAACATTCTATGCATGACATTTCCCGGATCATTCTATACACCACATTCTCCGGAACATTGTATATTCGAATGTCCCTGGTACATTCTATAACCGACAGTTTCCAGAAAATTATCTTACCGAAATCCAACACAACATTCCATACCTGATATTCCTCAGAATATTCTATAGCCAACATTCCATTGAACGTCCTGTGCACGACAGTTCTCTGGAACATTTCTGAAGAAGGGTTCATGTCCGAAACGTCGATTCTCCTGCTCCTTGGATGCTGCCTGACCTGCTGCGCTTTTCCAGCAACACATTTTCAGTTCTCTGGAGCATTCCATACTCGACATTCCCGAGAACACTCTCTCAAGGACGTTCCCCAGAACATTCAGCATCCGACATTCCCTGAGACATCATAAGATCGCCAATCCCCGGAGCATTTTGTCAACAACATCCCACTGAAAATTCTTTAACTGACGCTCCCCAGAACATTCTAAAACCGACAATCTCCAGAACGCTCTAATACAGAGATTCTCTGGAACATTCCACAACTGATATTCCCTGTAACATTCTATCACCAATATTCACAGGAAAATTCTATAATTAACATTTCCCGGAACATTCTGTCCCCGACATTCCTGGGAGGATTCTTTTCTCAACATTCCCCACAACATTCAAGAATCGATGTTCCCTGCGACATTCTGTACCCAACATTCCCTAGAAGACCGCATAAATGGCATTCCCCAGAACATACCATAAATGACGTTGTCCAGAATGTTCAATAACTGACATTACCTGGAATTCCTATCCATTTCACCTATTTATGAACGGACAAACGAAAGTGAATTGAACTGAAGATAAGATCACGCGGGAACAGATCGCGCATCAGGGAGAACGAGAATCTGTTTCAAAGTCACCTCAGGCAGGTAAACGGGTGAATACGTTTACCCTGCATCTATATTTCCTCATGAAAAAAGATCGCCAATAATGTATACGAGAGGACATAAATGTCAAACCTCCATTTGTGTTCAAGAAAGTGGAATTGAAGCCTTCAGCACGGCAATATTTGCACTTACCATATTTGGAACTCTAAAGAAGTGACTTGTGTCTGCTCTCGAGTGATTGGGAATGTTCTAGAAACCATCTGTTTTGATGGATGTATGTCTGTGTGTTTGGGGAGGGAGGATTTCCTGTGGAGTTTGACACATTTTGGTCATTAATTCAGTCCCTCCCATTTGCTAATTCAACCCCAATTATTTCAGCAAACCTCTGAATGCAGTGTCACATTTGAAAATCTCACTCTATCTTCAATCAAACTGGTCACATTGCCTCCACACTGATGCATAATGTGTTTGTTTTCCTTCCTCACAGTTAACGTAGCGACGATCTACGTCCTGCTTTATAAAGATTGTGGATTGTCTCCATGTGTCAGACGATACCTGGAGGCCATGGCACTGGCAGATCTACTGGTCATTATCATCGATCTGATATTGAGACACATTCCCATTGTTTATAACGATCACTTTTATTTCCTGGAGTCCATCCCGGTGTGTAATATACACGCAGTCCTGCTTTATGCAGCCACTGACTGTTCTGTCTGGTTCACCGTCACATTCACTTTTGATCGATTTGTGGCCATTTGTTGCCAGAAACTGAAAAGTAAATATTGCACTGAGAAAACAGCGGCTGTGGTTCTGGGAACAGTGGCAGTGCTGAGCTGTTTAAAGAACATTTTCTGGTATTTTATGTTCTCTGCTCGCTATTGGCTGATGAACTTCCCCTGGTTTTGTAAGGTTACACGGGATATTTATTACTCCCGTGTCTGGATCACAATCGAGTTCCTCCATCACACTCTAACCCCGGCTATTGCATTTCTCCTGATTTTGCTGTTCAATGCTTTCACCGTCAGACGTATTTTAGTGACCAGCAGAGCCCGCAGGAGACGAAAGGCTCACACAAATAGGGACCCTCAGACTGACACAGAAATGAGAAATCGAAAAAATACCATCATTTTACTGTTTCTGATCTCGGTGAATTTCATTCTGTTATGGTCAACGTTAATGGTGTATTCTTTATGGAACAGGATGTTTTGGATTGTTGATACCCCTGTGTTTCTAGATTGGTATATGCAGCACTTGGGCTTCATGCTGCAGCTCCTCAGTTGTTGCACAAACACTGCGATTTATGCTGTGACGCAAACTAATTTCAGGCAGCAGCTGAGGAATGTGCTGAAATATCCCTTTACCCAAATTCATCAATCAATCACATTAACTCATTCATCAATCCATCCTTGATATTCTTATGTCAGTTCAAAGCTTCAGCAATGAAGCCGCCTATTGCTATGGTAACTGACTGAGGGTAGAGAGGTTTTGCCCATCCTCAACTCACAGGTGTTACAAGGAAACTTTTCAACGTTTCTCTCAACAAAAATTCCAGAGAGAAAAGGTAGCATCCAAATGACTGCATTGTCACTTCAATTTGAAAACAATAAAAATTATCGTTAAAAAGTTCCAAGCAGCGGCGTGAATGACATTGATGTTTGTGTGTTGAAGAAGCTGAGCTAGGGAGAGACAGACTCAACTGGAAGACCTTCTCCTCAGGGAAGGGGTGGAGGATGGGGTCGTAGTCAGGAAAAGGTTTCAAGTCACCATGTCCTCGCTTTCACCCATGTGTCCCCGATTCCTATCTAGAATTCAACTCTTTACCTTGTCTCACCCATCTCCACTCAAACTTATGCATGTCTCTGTCTTTCACTCACATCCCTCAGTATTCCTCTTGCCCCTCCCCCTCTCTTGCACGGCCTCCCCATTACTTATCCCGCATTTCGTTTTCGTCATTTTTCTCCCTCTCTTTCTTCTCACGATGTCTTCCTCTCCCCACTCCCTTTCAAATTCACTCTTCCCGCAATTCACTCTCTCACGCCTGGTTGCTCAACCCGTTGAGCGCATCTTTCTCTCCCTCGCATTCTATCCCTTGCTGTCTCTGTCTCTCTCACGCGTTTTTATCTCTCCCGTATTTTCTCTTTCTTCCAACTTTCCCCACATCTCTCTATCATCTCTCGCCCTTCAGCATCTCAAACGCAGCCCCCATTTCTGAGAGAGAGTGTGTCAGTTCGAGGTGGAGTGACGCAACCAGAGAGACTCAGCCAGAGGCCAAAAGCGGGATAGACGAAAGAGAGAGGGAGACCGGGCCAGAGCCACTGGGAAAATGAAGTTCGGAGTGCGGGAGAGAAACTGAGAGTCGGAGGGAGAGACTGAGTCAGACAGAGGGAGAGGCAACGAACGAGCAGCCGATAGATCTAAACAGATGAAGAGGGAGGGAAGGAGACAGAGGAAGGGAGAGTCAGACATGGGGAGAGGGAGGGAGAGAAAGCGAAAATCTGACAAATGCACTGAAGGAACCAAAGAGAAAGAATCAGCCGGCGAGAGAGGAAATGACGGAGCCCAAGAGAGAGAGTCAGATGGAGTGAGATGGATGGACAGAATCAGATAGAGGTGGAGAGACATATAGCTACATAGAGAGAAACGGAGGAACAGAGGGTGGGAGACTGGTCAGGTGTGATAGAGGAGGGAAGCAAAGACAGACAAAGGAAGGAGGAATGTTACGAGAGACCGTGAGAAGGACAGTTAGAGGGTGGCATCGAGAAAGACAGGGCGAGAGGAAGAGAAAGAGAGAGTGCCGAGAAGAGAGAGAAAGAATGTTGCGGATATCGAGGTAGTGGGGGGAAAGAGTTGAACGGGAGGAAAAGAGAGTATGGGGAGAGACAGAGGGAGAGAGAGAGATTGGAGAGAGGGAGTGGTAAGGGGAGAAAGATAGATAGTGTAGGGGTGTTTGACAGATAGTGAGGCAGAGTGGAAGGGGAAGACAGATGGAGTGTGGGGGGAGAGACAGAGAGTGGGAGGGAACATTAAGTTGTTTTGGGGTAAAGTGAGAGTGGGGGTTAAAGACAGTGGGAGTCTTTTAGAGAGAGAGGTTATGTGGTCGAGCGAGAGCGCAGGGTCGGAGTAAAGAGAGTGGGCGCGGGACAGAGAAGGAGGGAGAATGAGAGACGGGGTTAGAAAGAGATTGAGGGGTGAAGGGAGATGGGGAGTGAGCAAGAGTGTGGGGGGGCGAGTGTGTAAGAGCACGATTGTCGGGAGGTACAGAGATAGAGCAACAGAGAGAAAAAGAGAGAGGGGAAAGAAAGAGAGGTGAGAGAGAGAGTTGGACTGGTGGCGAGAGAGAGTAGTGGGTTGAGAGACAAAGAAAGAGAGGGAGAGAGAAGGAGTTTTAGTGTGATTGATTGTAAAGAGAGATTTGGAGAGAGGGGAAGAGAGAGAAAATCAGAATGGGAGAGAGTGAGAGACAGTGAGAGGCTGACTCGCAGGATGCAGAGAGAGAGGACGAGTGGAGGTGACAGAGAAATAGAGTATGAGTGGAGAATAAGACAGAGAGAATAGGGTGGGGGAGCGAGAGTAGGGGAGAGATAGAGAGGCAAAGAGTATCACTGAGAATATGGAGAGAGCGGGAGCTGGTGAGAGAGAATTGGAAAGGGGAGAGAGAAATTGAGAGTGGGGGAGAGAGAGAGGTAGGGATTGAGAGAGAAAGAGTGGGATTGAGAAAATGAGAGAGAGACTGGGAGGGGAAGAGAGAGAATGGGAGATGGGGAGAGAAGGAGGGTGAGAGTGGGCGAGTTGAGAGAGTGGGAGTGGCTTGATAGACGGAATGGGAGGGAGAGAGAGAGCGAAAGGAGGGGAAACAGCGTGGGAGAGGGAAATAGAGTCAGATGACTGAGTCAGTTGGGCAAAGAGATAACGTGAATAGGCGAATGAGATTGGGAAGGAGTGAGACAAGGAGGAGTGAGATCGCGACGGAGACAGTGTGTGGGGAGTCTCATTGAGAGAGAGAGAGAGAGAGAGAGAGAGAGAGAGAGAGAGTCTGATGGGGAGACGGCGAGACAGAGACGTAGGGGTAAAGGGAGAAGAGAGAGAGAGAGAGAGAGAGCCGAAGAGAGAGAGAGCGTGTTGGGGTCCTGGGGACTGAAAGAAAGTGAAAGAGGTGTGTGAGAAAGAGTGAGACGTGCAGAGACAGGTTTTGATGGGAGGAGAAATGGTGGGAGAGGCTGAGCAGGATGGAGACAGAGAAAGAATCGGGGGTTAAGAGAGACTGAGAGAGAATGGGAGGGGCGGGGAGAGTCAATGAGGAGCGCGAGAGAGCTGCAACTGATGAGACAGAGAATGTGGGAGGAGCGAGAGACAAATGTAGGGTTGTGAGAGTGTGTGCCAGGAGGAGAGAGAGTGCGAGGTTATAGAGAGAGAGTGGGAGGTCGTGGGAAGAAAGGGACCGTTTGGAAATGATTCGGATTCAGAGAAAGCTTTCTGGTTTAGTCCCAATTCTAAACTCAACTGCGGAAGGAACAAAACGTTAAAGGAGAAAATTCAATAGCTGAAGAGCTGGTGTGTTATTCAAGAATTAAGGAATTTGGCATATTGGAATATCTTTTGGAATGGAATAGAACTTTCTAAAAGGGATTGGTCGAATCCAAACTGGAAAGAGACCAATATCTTAACAGGGAGACAGAATAGAATATCATAGAATCCCGAACTTGTGGAAACAGGCACTTTGACCCAATGTATCCACACTCACCGTTCGAAGAATAACCGCCCAGAACCATTTCCCTCTTGTCCTATATTTATTCCTGACTGATGCACCTGGCCTACATAGTCCTGAGCGCTGTTGGCAACTTAACATGGCAAAGTCAACTAAACTGCACATCGTCGGACTGTGGGAGAAAACCGGAGCGCCTGGAATAAATCCATGCAAACGTGAGGAGAATGTGCCATCTCCACACAGACAGTCACTGGTGCTGAGAAGCGAACCCGGATCCCTGTTGTTACTTTTCAGAGGTTCAGAGTAGAATGTCGGGCCGAACTGGCTGGTCAGACTGCCTACTCTTATTCAGGAAGAACTTATTTCCAAAATTATGGAATGAAACCGAATGAACCGTAAATACAATACCTAAATAATGTAAGATATCTGAAATGGATAGACCATTCCTTCTTAATGATGCTGTTCCAAAACACATGCATCAATCACAAAATATATATCACATAGCACAAAGTGTAAAAAAATGTAAAAATGCATGTTACGAAGTCCGATGGGTACAAGGAGGGGAGAGCATTCATTATCAACTTGACTCAGCTAACCCCCGGACTTTACTGACCTGCGCAGCTAGAGAGATGGCCAAGCCCACTTGATAACACCAGTTTTTGAAAACACTTGAAAGCCTTCTCCATAATGCATTACCTGAAAAGTTAAATAAAATCGGGCCACAATAAATTTTCAAACTTCAGACATTTTGGAACCTTGTATCGTTTGGAATCATTCTTAAAAAGATCGATGACACTTCACCAGCTTTGCGATTCCTCCACTTAAAAAAAATGTACGATCAATTTCCAAAGATGACTTCATTTCTCAATCCCCCCAAAAGTTAATTAGTACTCCAGAACTAACAAATATTCACTGACTATAAGCATGAAATTATTTACAACTGCATCCGCATTCAGGCTGTTTTTCTCCCAACAAGAAACATTCTCAATTGCTGATTGAAGTCTCGACAAATGCATCGGAATCACGTTTTCACGACCTTTCTCGTACACAATGTTAAACCTGAATGGATGTAACAACAGTCTCCATCTAAATAGTCTGGCATTTTGTCCTAAAATTACTCTACAAACTTCAATGGGCTCAAACCGGTGTATATGTTTGTCTCGGACGTGTTGCTGGTAATATAAACACTGAAATCTAGTAATGCCAACAAGAAGCTCAAAGTCTCTTTATCACATGTCAGCTCTTTCTACTGATGAACGTTCAAACCTCTGGGGAAATACCCAATAGTGTTTTTTTGCTATCTTCTCGTTGTCTTCCTGAAGGAGCACAGCACAGACCCGGACATCACTGGAATAGATTACCATCTTGAAAGGCCTTGCGTCATCAGGTGTGGCTAATAAAGGGAAAAGTCGGTTACCATGTTTTTGGTCTGTCAAATACCTTATTTCAATCCACAATCCAATGAAACTGCTTGCCTTTCTTTAGCAATTCAGTGGATGGAGCAGCCAAACTGCTAAAGTTCGGCACAAACTTTCGATAAAACCCATTTCATCTTTTATTTTCCTTTTTGTTGATGCCATGGGAAATTTTTCAATTATCTTTCGTTTCGCAACGCATGGTGCCACTTTTTCGTGTCCAATAACATGACCCAGGAACGTGACTTGCGCTATTGCAAATTAAGTTTTATCTAGGTGTCTGAACAGGGCGGCCTTCCAAAGTCAATCAAACAAATCCGACAGATGTTGTAAATGTTCCTGAAATGATTGATTAAATATCACCAGATCATCAATGTACACAACACAGTTGGGTGAGCCAAGAATGATATTATTGGTTAGTCTCTGGAACGTGCCTGGAACACTTTTCGTATCAATTTATTAGACTTTAACTAATACATTACATTCGGCGTTACGAAAGCCTATTTTCTTTTATTTTCTGACAAAGGCACCTGCCAGTAGCCTCTGAGCAAGTCCAAATTAAAAAGGTAATTTGCTTGTCCCAGATTTTCAATGCAGTCTTCCAAGCACGAAATTGTACATGCATCAGTATTTGTAAATTTGACTTTGTGATAATCCAAGCATAACCGTTGGGTAACAACTGGATTTGCCAACATTACATTGGTTGAGCTCCAGTCACTGCAACTCACATTGATTATATAGTCTTGGAGCATATGCTCAATCTCCTTCTGAACCTGTATCCACATGAGACGGTTATGCCTCTAAGAATGTGTTTAATCGGAATAGCATCTCCAACAACTGCAACACGAAAAATTAGTTTACTGCATCCCATTTTATTTCCAAATATCATCCCATGTGATGGTAAAAAAACTCTTTCAGGTCATTTCGATTTTTCTCAGGAGGATAACACAATCATTCATTCCAATTCTTGAGCTTCATGATTGTCCAGTTTAACATGGGGAATTCCCAATTCAGAATGGCCTGAACTTGGTTATTCCTTCTGTATTATTAACGCCTTCTCCTCCTTCTTTCCTTCCCCATCAAAATGCCTTGCGAGCACATTCACTTGACACATTCTGTGATATTTATTCCTATCTGGTATCCTTGTCAAGTAGTTCATCTCACTGGATTTACTGTCTATTTGATAAGGTCCACTAAACCTTCCGTTTAAGGGTTCACATATTACTGAAAGTATCATGAATACTGTATTACCGATAACAACATTGCATTTACATTATTACTTGTCCACTTCTTCTTTCATTTCATGCTGAGCTTCTTTTAAATGCTGTCTGGCCAACTCCCCAGCTCTATTTAATTGTTCCCTAATATTTGCAAGACAGTTCAAATGTGTGGTCTCTGAATTCTTCCTTATTAATTTCTCCTTACTCGATTTTAACGCTCCTCTCATTTCCTACCAACAATCTAATTGAAAGCAACTGAATTTGGACAATTCATTTGGTATATGTCTAATCGCAAAAAGCACAAACGAAATTCGCATATCCCTATGACAGAGATAGTCTTGAATTTAAGCCCTCAACATGTTATGTAATGTTTGTTGACTCCTTTTTGGCGCTCGCTGCAATTCTAGATGTACACAGTTGATTTGAGCTGGTTCATTCCTAAACTGTCAAAACTTCCCC
Organism: Chiloscyllium plagiosum; assembly: GCF_037043375.1. Classification (NCBI taxonomy): domain Eukaryota; kingdom Metazoa; phylum Chordata; class Chondrichthyes; order Orectolobiformes; family Hemiscylliidae; genus Chiloscyllium; species Chiloscyllium plagiosum. The sequence goes on from NW_028270175.1 coordinate 83,196,391, forward strand.
TAATAGTTTGGATTTCGTTCGTATCTAGTGAAAAAAAGAGTGATTCCTCTCCAATCATTTTAGCTGCGGTATTGTGTAATGCGAAGGCCGATGCAACCATTATTGTTAACAAATGATGATGCCTACGTTTTGTTTATGGTTGGGGACCGGCATAATCAATTAAGACTCTTGTTAAAGGTTGCACAAACGCTGGGATCGGTATTAAATATGTTGTTTTTATTACTGCCTGTTTCATTTTTTTCCAATTACCTGACATGGATGACACATCAGGAAAAATTCAACTATATCCTTGTGCACTTCAGGCCACTAGTAATGTCCTTGTACATAATATTGTGTTTCCCTCACACCCAAATGAACTCTAAGTTGTAGTACACGCACCTCGTGTAACTCCTCCCTTCTGTACCCCACTGGCAAAACAGTTCACTGAATTTCTGTCCATTTGTCAGATGCCTGAATATGAGATAGTTTGCACTATCTCATCAAGACATCATTTTTAAGATATTGGCACTCACGGATACATTCAGAATAATTTCCCTTGTATATCTTTTGATAATACTGCTTTAAATTTTAAAGTTTCATATTTCTGCCGTAACTCAATTAATTTAGTTGAGAAAAAATTGTTAGCATAATCAGCAATTTGCTCCTGTTTTTTCTCAATTTTCTGAATGAACAATGTCTCTGCTAATACCCTTCAGCTTCCTTATCTGTACTTCTGAACTTGCCTGTTTCAACTGGTGACTATGTGACCGCGTCACCCCATGATCAGGAAAGGTTGCAGGGCAAGAGTCCTGCATTGCTTCAGTAGCCAGCGTCTCCATTGGCTTTTCAACAACAGTTGGCAGCACTACTACCAGTGTATCATTTATATCATTCACAAGGACACATTTTCTTCTTGTAGTATGTCCAGTACTACTACCAGAAAATCTCAAATCTTTTCTGCATTCTCTAATCTCACTTTGCACAATTGACTGCCTTTTGTTTCAACATTACCAGTAGATTTCTGGCAATAGTCCTTCAGGAGTGCAGACTGCTCATTTTTCAACATGATAGACTGTTAGGATCGTGTGTCCCTTGATAGCGCAACCATAGTATGGCTACTCTTGGCCAATGCGAATAAACCTTACATTTGTTGGTATATTTTCTAAGCGGATCTCATACTTCCTCCTCAACCAACTTCCGATGAGCTTATACACTCTGATGTGGCTTTCTCGCCTCCACTGCGCTTTCTGTTACCACTTCCACAATACTCACAGGCTTATCCTGTTTTCCTTGATCTGGCATTTTTCCGAGCCCACCAACATTGTGATTCCATGTGATCCATTTTATTGCAATGAAAATACTCTTTAACTTGTTTATCCGCTCCAGGCGTTGAATGCTGTGCTAAGTATTCCCTATGATCGTCACCAACATCTGTTTTACACGTGAGGATTTCGCTTTCCACTTTTTATTATCCCTCACAGACTGAAATAAACTCTGGAAACCAAATCGTGTTTTCTACACCAACTCATAATTAAAGTCACTTCAACTGTTAACCTTACCGTTTTCAATCTCTCTTCTTTCACCAGAGTTCGCAAAACCTCAGGCAGTGAATTTTTGAACAGTTGCAAAACACTTATCTCGAAGAGCACTTTAAGTTTGCTCTATTTTTAAAGTTATTATCTATCTATCAATAATACTTTATTTGATCCATTCAAATTCAGTACAGGTTTGACCAGGATCCCTCCTTAGATTACGGAAACGTTGTCTGAAGTCTTCTGGTCAAAGCTCATGTACTCTTAAAATAACTTTCTTCACCTCCTCATACTCCCTCGATACTACCTCTGATAGTGTTGCGAATAACGCACCACACTCCCTAAAAATTTTGTTTGCATCAACAAACTCCACATGGTCACTAGCCACTGCGTTTGTTTATCCACTATTTCAAATAAAATGAAAAATGTATCCACATCCTTCTCATCAAATTTAAGTAAGGCGCGAATGTATTTAAAGAGATTCTCTCCAGTCAATTTAATACCATGGGTTGGCTCCTTCTAATTCTCTTCCTCAAGAAGCCTTCATTCAGCCTTCGTCTCCATCCTTTTAAGGTGAGTTTCATTCATAAGTGTCCATTTCTGAAGTTCAAACGTTCTCTCTTTTCCTTTTACTTCTTCTAAAGCAATTCGTTCCCTTTTTTCTCATAATCGTAAGTCGAACAGTTTCATTTCTGCTTCTAACTCCACTTTCTCAATCTGCAACTGATATTTAGCCATCACTACAGATCCTGATGAGATTTCCAGCAAATTTCAACACTGAGCTACTGCTGAAATCATCGCCACTTTGCTCACGTTATTAGGTCGGCCCAAATACAGCTGTTTTACTAATTCCTGCGGCTTGAACTTATGTGCATTTTTTTTAAACCCGAGGGTCTCCAGTCACACAAAAAGCTTTCTACCACCCACTCTGCCTTCTGCCACTCAGGAAATAGAAGGCACTAACATATTGGATGCAGCTTATTAATTTCTTCCGATACCATGTGATTTTACTTTCTTGTACAGGTTCCCGTTTGTCTCTTTTTCAAAGACTTTGCTGAAACACTTATAAACGACATCCTTGAAATAAAAAAATACAATAAAATTGATTAGGTGTGACTTCGGTCTCATAATGTCATGCTGACGATCCCTGGTCAAATATTCCCTCTCCGGATGGATACCAACTTTCTCCCTCCCTGTTTTCTTCACTGGTTTCACTCACACTGATCTGTTACTCACTGGTCTATAGTTCCCTGGCTCAGCTCCGCCACCTTTCCTGCAAACTGGAACTACATTTCTGTTCTTCAGTCCTCTGGCAACTTCCCTGAGGCAAGAGTCATTTAAATAAGCAGTTTCATTTGATCTGATGTCTTATATTTTGTTAACCATTATTGAGCCAGCTTTCCATTTTGTTGTTGTCATCATGCAGGGATAAATGTATGCTGTATACCTTGCCATGTTTCCATAAATAACACACATTTTCTGTCTTGTAAAATATCATTTTCATGTACTTTTCCAATTCCCTGAAGCAAACTTGCCGTCACATCTCCATGATTCAGGTTTAGCACATAAAACATTGCTGCGCTGTACAGTCCCTTCGGCCTTTGATGTTGCGCAGACCTGTGGAACCATTCTGAATCCCATGTAACCTACACTATTCCATTCTTGTCCATATGCCTATTCTGTCACCATTTACAAACATAATTACAAAATCTTTCTTGTACTCAAACATTGTTTTAAAATCATCAATTCATTATGATCAGCATTCCCGAAAGCTCCTTCACAGCAAAGCTTTCATTTCGTTCTTCTGATCACAAAACACCAATTCCAAATGAGCTTGATATAGAGCTTGGTTGTCAACATACGGATAAAGCAATCCAACTCATACATGCTCATGAAATCCATTTCCCCCAACTAGCATTGTTTTAACTTAATTCCATTTCGATGTAACCAGAATTTGTGACTTGAATTATCATAACACCAGACACAAACGTTTGTGTCTAATTTCTGTTTTATAACATGCCCAACACTTGTACTGCATATTTCACTTTGATATATAACCCCGATCAATATTTGCTGCTTCTAAGTTCCACCTTACCAAATTCTGTAGAATCTGATTGACACGGGCTGTGGAGAGATAAACAGAAGATTGAGATGAGAAAATTGGCGAGACTTATTTTGACCTGTTGTGAGATCAGCCCGCTACATCTTGTCTGTTCTTGTCAAATGGCAGTTTGATATTTTCAACAGATCTCCCTTTATGTTAGTTATGCTACAAATTCCACACAGTGTATAAACAGGCCCTCCGGGTCCAACCAATCCACACCGACCCTCCGAAAGGTAACCCACCAGACGCATTGCCCTATCTGTTGACCCCGGATTTCAGCTCCGAAAACTATGCGCAATTTAACATGGCTAATTAAACATTTTGGGCTTTGCATATCATTGGATTGCGGGCGGAAACCGGAGCACGCGGAAGTGACCCTCGAAGACACGGAGAGAGCGCACAATCTCCAGAGAGACAGTTGTCCGAGGTGGGAATCGAACGCATACCGTGGGCACAGTGAGGTAGCAGTGCGAGCCACTGAGCCACCTTGCCGCCCATACTTTGCAATAATGCTGTGCATTCTTCCAGGCAGCTGAGACTGATCTAATCTGGGCTGGAAACTGAAAACAGGCTGGCAAAGTATTGCTGCTGCTGCTGCTGCTCAGGATCTTCGTGACATCACGTCTGGAGCAGTGTGTACCGTTTCAATCTCCGCACTGAAGAAAGAATGTTGTTGCATTTGAAGCTCAGTTGGCTCTTTCAACTGATTGCTGCAATGAAGGTCTGCATTTATAAGGAAAGTATTATTCGGTTGAGCCAATAGTCAGTAGAGTTTACAAACATTAAAGGTGATTTGATTTTTACACAGAATACCGGAAGGGGTCAGCAACAGAAGCAAATTACCAGCAAATGGAGAAATCCATTCCACATCTCAAGTCTGTTGCACAGAAACAAAGAAGTATATTAAGGCATACGACTTGTTACACCAGAACAGGACGAGGCTATTCAGCCTCTGGAAGCTGAAATGCAGTTACAGGAGGACACCAATCTGCTCCTTGAGTCTACAACATTGGGACCAGAGTAGGCCAAAAAGCACCAGTATCTTATTACACAGTAATAGGATAAGTCATTTCAAACTGGTCAAGTCTGCAACACAGGAACTTGAAGATATCACATAGTGACTGGAGATGGTTACACTGGAATAAAGTTTGATCGAAGTTTGTAAATTATTGAGAGTTTCGATAGAGGTAACGGTAGCTACCTTTTCCCCAGGAAGGTGATTTCAAATCTAGATGGTACATACCTAAGGTGAAAAGAGAGATATTTTTAAAAACGTTAGTGGCATTTTTTGACAGTGGGTGAACTACGTGTGCAATTAACTTCCTGAGGAAGTGATGGAGGAGGGTACAATTACAGCATTTTAGGGTATTTGCACAGTTACATGAATAAGAAAGAATCAGTGGGATTAAAATAAAACTATTCATTCATTTATTGCCCGGAGGGCAGTTAAGAGTCAACCACGACATTATTGCTCCAAACTCACATGTAAGCCAGACCAGATAAGTATGGCAGTTTACTTCCCGAACTGGCGTATGTGAATCAGAATATTGTTTGCAACAACTGATTCAGGGTCATCATTGGGCGCTTCGTTTCCAGGTACTTATGGAATTCAAATTCCACCATCTGCCAAAATATCACATGGACTTTGAGATTAACACTACAGTATTAATACCACAAGGACATGATCAACTCTCAGCGAATACCAGGAGTGGGCAGATGGGAATAATTTAGTCTGGCATTATGTTCAGCCTGGACTGATGAACGAAGGGCCTGGTTGCATGCTGGAGAACTCTATGACCTTGACGCTTTGTAACACGTAGCTCGTTGAGATTAACAACAACATTGACAGCATAACCAAACACCTGCTGGGATATGTAATTTTGCTAGTGATTCCGGAGGTTGTTTTGCTCAGTGATCCCTTCCCACACACAGGATTTCTGAAGGACCTCTCTCCAGCATGACTAAAAAAATGAGTTTCCACCTCAGCTGGGATTGAATCCCTTCCAGCTGTCCCCGCATTGCCCTGGTTTCTCTTTGTTGTCAGTGTCCTTTTATCTATCCAGAGTCAACGACCAGTTCAAATCGTGCCCACACTGGCACAAGTCCCGTTTTCCCTGTTGTGAATGTCTTTTTGTTATTCCTCATTCTTCCATAGAATGTGTGTATCGCTGGTTAGGACAGCGCTTGTTGTTCATCCCAAAATCGTCGCTGCCTCGCTGCCCCAGAAAAAAATGGTTTTGACCCAGGTTTTGAGCGATTGTCTGTGGACAATTTTCACGTTTTGTGTGTGTTCGCGTGGGCTCCCTCCCACAGTCCAAAGATGTGCAGGTTACGTGGATGAGCGATTGGAAATGCTGGATAATGGAATAGGTTATGGGCTTTGGGTCTGGTTGGGATGCACTTCACCGGATCGTTGTGGAACCGAAAGACCGAATGGCCTGATTCCCCACAAAGTAGGGATTCTAGGAATGAGGATTAGCTACGTTGTGCTGGCCATGGAATCACAAGTACGCAGGATTGAGTAAAAATGGCAGAATCCCCTCCCGAACGGTCAGGAAATTAAAGAAATAATCTCTATTCCTGAGTTCATTTTTGCATTCCAGGTTTTATTCATCGAAATTAAACGACACCAGTTCTGTGTCCCAATGCCCAAGGATGACTAGTTGAGTGAATCACCATAACACCAACGTTTCCAGTTTCAAGTACTTACTGGAAACAAGAAGTAGGTTCTGAGGCGACGCGACAAACAGCAGCTGCTACTGCTGATGTCAGAAACACCAACCTTAACAGCAAAATCTAAGTTTGAACCCGCTACCGCAAAATTAAGCGTTTAACATGCTCCAGTTGCAGCACTCAGCTGTCTCAGCAAAGTCCACTGTTGATTGCGATGATATTATAAACGGGGACAAGTCTTCTCTTCTCCCTGAATTTGACCAGGATCATTCCTAACCCTAGCAATTCAAGCGCCTTTATAACGTTTTAGAATGACCAAGCGCTCACTGATTGCATCACTGTAGCCACAGAGTAGTTTCGCGAGCTCATTACCCTCCCCCTTTCCAGTTGGATCATCGTAGCTGCGCCACCGTTTTTCTAATACCGGGTCTGGGGACAGGGACTGGGACGATATGTGATCGTCTGCAGCAGAGTGTCCTGCGTTTGTGGGGATACTGGTGATGTAGCCGATGTGAAACGATATTGATTTTGAAGCAGACATTTCAACATTATCCTGAACTTTCTCCTGAGACTTTTATGTTTTGTAAAAGACTATCAATATCAGTCTTAGTTCGAATCTAATTCATGGCAATACATGCTCTAGACATTTTACTTTATGTGAAACACGATAAGAAGTTGATTTTTTTTAATTTGGCAACATTCTCTGAGATGATCACACTTACCAGCGGGTGGTTGGTATCTGGAACTCACTGGCTGTAAGGGTGGGAAAGCAGAAACAATCATCGACTGAAGAAATATTCAGATGTGAATTTGTGATACCAAGGTTATTGGCTAAAAGATGGAAAATGGGATTCGGATTGTTCGGTGGTTGTTTTTCAAGGGGTTTCTTCAACACTGTTGTCCTCCTTCGTCTCGTGTCCCCGCTTCTCCCGCGGGAGACTGGAGCTCAATTCCGCCTTGAGGACAGTTTAAGTGCTTTAAAACTGTCACTCCATTCCCAAGTGCGGATTATTAATGCATGACTCCACTATTGATGAGGCATATCAAAGGAACGACGGTGATGTCTGAACGAGCGTGGGGAAGGTTTGAAAGCTCACGGGGAGACAGTGACAGTGAAACGGCAAACAAGTGATCTCAGTAAGCTGCACCTTGTGTCCATGTTGAAATGAAAATGATTTGATACATTTGTTCCGCATTGAAGTGTTTATGAGAAACAGGAAGCTGAACAAGAAACGGTCCATACCAATTCAGATGCGTCTGCTGAAAAATATCCCGCAGCACGAATGAGATCGTGCTGCACAGAGTAACGTTTCGAAACATTGAATACAGGCTGATGGACGCAACTTACTTTCACTGGGTTACCAGGCAATGATGACACGGGTAGTGCTCACTGTGATGGTACATTGGCTCAGTGGCTATTCCTGCTGTTAGGTTTGTAGGTTGGGTGGCTTGGCTATTTTAAATTGCCATCTCGTATCCACGGAAGTTTTAGATAACCGTGGTTAACGCAGGGATAAGGTCAGAAGTTACACGACATCAGGTTATACTCCAGCAGGTTTATTTGAAATCACAACCCAGTTGGCTGTCCCTTCTTCAGTTTAAATATACGGGGAACGGGAGGGAAGCTAGTACTGGTTGGGATGCTGTTCAGAGGATGGCTACAGACACGATTGCCTGATTTGCTGTTTCTGCACTGGAGGGGTTCTGTGATTGTATTGGAGAGGACACTGATGGCGTTTCCTTGGGTACAAAGACATTAGAAATGATGCTGATGGTGTTTAACAGGGATGTGATTTTGTTCTCTTTGTGTTTTGGAAAATTTGGAACTGTTATCCCTGAACTAAGGAAGATCAAATGGAGGTTTTTCAGCTTATGTGAGGATTAGAGAGAGTAAGTACGTGAAAAATTCCCTCCTTCAACGAAGTCAACGTTTAGATTTCAGGTACTCAAATCCATCGATGAAGGACAAAGAAATGATGGCAGCAGAGATGTGGACGTGCCAGTGTTGGACTGGGGTGGTGTTGAAAGTCAAACATCACAAACCTCCATGTTATAGTCCAAAACAAGCTTTCAGAGCGCTGCTGCTTGTTCGGGTAGCTACTGGGGCAGAACCATAGGAAATAGAATTAATACTAAAAGATCAAAGTGACATACAACGGATGCAATGTATTGAACACACTTATATCGCTTTTAAGTCTTTAATCACTTAGAATGGGTTTTACGTTTCGAATCATTTACATGTAAATCCCAGAACTCTTTTCTAGTCACATTCCAGAGATATCTTAAAGATTTAATTTTGGAAAGAAGATATATTAGCTCCGACAATGCATTAAAGGAGTAAGGTTAGAGTCTGGCTGTTTTTAAACCCTTGAGTCAGACCGTTTCTGTTTCCAAAACCGGAATTAATGAAACGTTACACGGACTGACTGCCAACAGATTATCTGCTTATCGAAGACATATAATATATAAGCAAATGCAAATCTGCAAATGCAAATTCACCCCAATAGATATATATATCTATATTTGTGCGCATTGGAGTGAGAGAGCGTGAGAGTTTGAGCGTGTGTGTGTGAAGGTGAGGGAAAAGGAAATAGTGTGAGTGTGCACTGTATGGGGTTGTGACGTAGTAGATGCCTGTGAAAGTGTGTTGCCACGAGTTTGTTTATGAGTGTATGAGTGTACCTGAGAGAGAGAGAGCGAACCTCTTTCATGCACACGCTCTCTCTCAGACTCATACACTCCCACGTCACACTCACTCACACATCTACTCACGGACATCTACTCCATCACAACCGTGCACACACGCACTCACACACTGTGTGGACTGTGGACTGTGTGGCGGTTATGGGAGATTACAAAACAACAAGTGCCATGCCACTGATTTAAGAAAAGATAGACAAGAAACGGTCACTATTGTTGAGTTAGCTTAACTTCAGTAGTGAGGAAGTACTTGGGTCTATCAGGGAAGAGAGAGAGAGAGATATCTTGATGAAATTTTTACATTTTGCAGATACATCATGGTTTCATGAAAGGTAGTTCGCGTTTAGTCGAATCACAGCAATTCTTTGAGGGTATTGTGAGTGCAGTGGACCACAGCAAAACGATGGATGTTGTGTTTCTGGGTTGCCAGAAAGCATTGGACAACCTGCTGCACAAAAAATCTGGCTGAATAAGATTAATGTGCATAATGTTTTGGGTAATTTGACAGCATGGTTAATGAACAGAAATCAAAAACTGGGAATAAAGCTGTATTTTTCAGGTTTGCCATCAGTGGTTATTGATATTCCTCAGAGATCATTGTTGGGACACCAATTTGCTGCATTTCAAAGGGCTGCCTTGAATTTGGGGACAACGTGTTAAAGTTCACAGTAGACACGAAAATGATCTCATTCACGATGCTGAGTAGTGAGTTGTAATCAGATGGTCACACGGAAACTGCAGTTAGAGAGTAGCTGCGTGACCACCAGGAAAGGCAAAGGGTGTAAGTGGACAGTGTGGTCAATTCCCTCGTAAACAAGTAGCCCGCTTTGGATAATATAGGGGAGATTTCCATTCAGGGGAATCAGCAATAGCCAAGTCAGTGGCACTATGACGAGTTCCAGGGCACAGCAGTCAATGATAAAGTTAAACAGACCCTTCGCAATAAGAGCCTGGATAGTTTGGGGGAGAGAATGGAGATTCTGTGTTCGCAGACAGGAATCAAGGATCGCATTTCCTCCCAGGTGCCAGGGTTCAGGATAGCATGGAGACGTTGAAACATGTACTCTGTGGCGATGTTGAGCAGCCAGGAGGCATTATGCACGTTTGCACAAATGACACAGGTCATTTTCGGCATGCTTTAAACCAGTGAGGCAGGGGTTGGGAACCAGAGCTACGGATCAGATGATGGACTCGGTAGTGAACAGCCAGAAAGAGCGTGTGGCATGTCTGTGAGAAGCTAAAGGCACTTGATAGCTCAAAGGTACATTCAGTGTGATGGATTCAAGTCTGTCTATTTTAACAGTAGACGTATCAGGATAAGGGTGACGAACGTAGAGCATGGACCAGTATTTAGAACTGTGATTTCTTGACCATTACAAAGACCAGGTTATCACAGGAATAGTAACAGTTCTTGGATGTTCCAGGGTTTAGATGTTTCAAATGGAATGGGGATGTGGATGTATAAGAGTTTAAGGAGTGGTATTGCTAATTCGGCAAAGTCTGACAGCTACAGAAAGGGATATTTTCTGCAGAGGCAGCAGTCGTGCAAGTTGGAAACTGTCAATGTATTGGTAGCTTTCTACAGTTCGCCTAATCGGAACAGAGGCACGGATGAGCAGATTGGAAAGCAGTTTGCAAAGTCGCAGAATTAACAAAGTTGTTGTAATATGTGATTTTAATTTCCCTCATAATCATTGGAACCTATTTAGTTAAAATATTTTGGAAAGAGCGGTTTCTGTCAGGTGTGTCTAGGAAGTTACCCAGACACATGGTAGGCCGAATACTGTGGAGTCCTTTATGGATTCAGTGTTTAGCAACGTACCATGCCAGGTGTCAGATCTCTCGGTATGATAGCATTTCGGTTATAGGGATCACAACTCTATGGCCTTTATTATACGCGTGTAGAGGGATGGGAGCAGACAGTATGGCAAATTATTTAATTGGAGGGAGAGGAAATTGCAATGCTATAAGTCTGGAACCGGGGCGCGTATAGTGGGAGCAAATGTTGTCAGGCAAATGTTCTAAGGGAAATGCACGACTAGAAATGTGGAGTTTGTGTCGGAAGCGCGTACTTTTTCTGCTGTACAGGTTGGTCCCAATGAGGCAAACAAAGTTTCTTTGCTTGAAAAATGCTTCATTGACAAGGAATGTGGAAAAACTAGTAAAGAGGAAGAACGAAAGATTGCAGAGACAGTGATCAGACACGGCTTCAGAGGGTTACAAGTTATCCAGGAAGGAACTTAAGAATGGACTTATGTGAGATGGAAAAGCGCACAAGAAAGCTTTAGCGGAGAGCATTAAAGAGAATTCTAAGCACTTCTAAACTTACGTGAAAAACATGAAGTTGGCCAGAGTGACGGTAGGATCGATCAGGGTTCATGGAGTTAACTTGCGCCTCGAGTCCGAGGAAGGAGGGGCGATCCTGATTGGATATTTTGTCTCAGTATTCACTACTGAGAAGAACCTTGAAGTTTGAAGTATGTCTACTTCAACGGCAGGAGCATCCTGAATAAAATGTTTGTAATTGCAACACGGGTTCGGACCAGGGAATTCGTCGTTGTGGTCACTTCGGAGACATGGAAAGAACAGGGACAAGAATGTTTTTTGCACGTTCCGAGGTTTGGATATTTAAGTGAGAGCAGAGAAGATGGTCAAAGAGGGGGGGGCTATGGCATTATTAGTCAAGGACAATATTACGGTAGCAGAGCTAAGTTTAGAAATAGGAAAAGAGAGATCACCCAGTTTGAAGTTTTCTGTGGGAATCCAAATAGGTCTGGAGTTGTAGAGGAAAGCATAGGTCGTTCTGGATGAAAGAGAGAGTAAAAGGGAAATTGTCATGAGGGCATTAACTTTCCAAGTGTTGACGGGAAATACAAAACTTTGAGTACTTCAGAGGGAGCAGTTTTTGACCAATGTGTGCTGGATGTTTTCGTGGCACAGTATGTGAACAGGCAAACAAGGAGCGACGCAACTTTGGATTTAGTACTGGGTAATAAATCTGGCTCGGTGTTAGATTTGGAGGTCGCTGAGCACTTCGGTGATAGTGACCACAATTGGTTTACCCTTAAGTTAGCGATGGAAATAGATAGCTATATACCACACGGCAGGAGTTATTACTGGGAGAAATGCACTTATAATGCGATTAGGCAAGATTTAGGATACATGGGATGGATTATGGATACTGCAGAGGCGGTGCACAATTGAAACGTGGAGCTCATTTAAGGAACAGCTACTGCGTGTCTTTGATATGTATATCCCTGTCAGGCAAGGAGGAAGTGGTCGGCAGCTTGAGATTTACACATTAGCAGGGAAAGGCCGAAAGAAAGAGTTAAGAACAGCCAGGAGCGGCATGAGAATTGTTGGAATATAGGATCAAGGAAATACCAAAAGCTTTCTACACGCGCGGCACGGTGGCACTGTGGTTAACACTGCTGCCTCACAACACCAGAGACCCGGGTTCCATTCCCGCCTCAGGAGACTCTCTGTGTGGAGTTTGCGCATTCTCCCCGTGTCTGTGTGGGCTTGCTCCGGTTTCCTCCCACAATCCAAAAATTTGCAGGTTAGGTGAATTGGCCATGCTAAATTGCCCGTAGCGTGAGGTGAAGAGGTAAATGTAGGGGAATGGGTCTGGGTGTGTTGCGCTTCGGCGGGTCGGTGTGGACTTGTTGGGCCGAAGGGCCTGTTTCCACACAGTTTTACAAAGAAAATGTATAAAAGGAATAAAAGAATGACTGGAGAAAGAGTAGGGCCAATCAATGATTGTAATGAGAATTTGTGAATGGAGTCCCAGGAGACAGGGGAGGCGCGAAACGAATAGTGTTAATTAGTACTCGCACTTGAAAAGCGACAATGTTGTCGTGGAGAATACTGAGATACAGTTTACTGGATGAGGTGGCATCGAACTTCACAAGGAGGAAGTATTCGAAATTCTGCCAAGGCTGAAAATAAATAAGTCCCCTGGGACAAATGGAATTTATCCTAGGATTGATGGGAAGCCAGCGAGGAGACTGCAGATACTGCTTTCATGTTTCTCCTATTACTGTCAAAATGATTAGTGCCAGAATCTTGAGGCTAGCAAATGTTAGTCTCTTCTTCAGGAAGTGGAGTAGAGACAACCCTAATAATAATAGGCCAGTGAGCCTTACATTGCTTGTCGAAAGTTTTTGAAAAGTTTATATGTGATAGAACTTATAATAATCTAGAGAGGAATAAGTTGATTCGAGACAGTCAGCATGGGTTGCTATTCTGTCGGTCGTGCCTCACAAACCTTCTTGTGATCTTTCAGAAGGTGACCAGTTTGATGAGGGTAAAACTATTGATGTGGTGTATATGGATTTCAGGAAGGCTTTTGATAAGTTTTCCCCAGGAAATCATGGCACCAAATACGGAGGCATGGGATTGAGTGTGATTTAACTTTTTGGATCAGGAATTGGCGAGCTGAAAGATGGTTGATGGGAAATGTTCATCCTGGAGTTCAATTTTTAGTCGGATATCTCAAGGATCGCCTTTGGGGCCAGTGTTGTTTGTCAGTTTCATAAATTACCTAGATGATGGCGTAGAATGATGCGTTCGTAAAATTGCTGACGACGCTAAGGTTGGTGGAATCGTGTGGAGTGCTGTAGGATGTTGCAGGCTACCGAGGGATATATGTACGCTGCAGGACTGGGCTAAGAGGTGTGAAATGGAGTTTAATGTGGAAAAGTATGAGATGATTCACTTTGGAAGGGGCAACAAGAATAAAGAGTATTGGACTAATTGTAAGATTCTTCGTGTAGATGCCAGAGAAATCTCGCTTCCAAAGTACATAGGCGCTGAAAGATTCTACCCAGGATGATAGGGTTGTTAAGAAGGCAAACGGCTTGTTAGCTTTTAGTGGGAGGTGGATTGTGTTTCGGAGCCACGAGGTCATACAACCGCCTTATAAAACTCTCATGCAGCTTCACTTGGAGTATTTTGTAGAGTACTAGTCTCGCCCACTTTTCGGAAGGACGTGGAAGTATTGTAAATAGCGCAGGAGCGATTTACGAGGATGTTGCTTGGTATAGAACGAAGATCTTCAGAGCAAAGGTTGAGGCTGTTTTCTTTAGTGAGAAGAAAGTTGAGAAATGACTTAATACAGAGATACAAGATCACCAGAGGATTATACAGGGTAGACAGTTTTCATTGGATGGTGATGGATAGCACGAGGGCATGTAGCATCAAATTGAGGTTTCATAGATATTGGACAGATGGCAGAGGTAGGTCCATTACTCAGAGCGTAGTAAAGTCGTGCACGTCCTGCCTGCAACAGTAGTAGACTCGCCAACGTTTGGGGTATTTAAATGGCGATTGAATAAACAAATAGATGATAATCGAATGGTGTAGATCAGATTGGCTTTAAAGTCATTGCAAAGATCGATGTAAATTCGATTGGCCGAAGGACCTGTACTGCGCTGTAATATTTCGCGCTCTATGTTCTACGTTCTATGTCTTCAAACAATAAGTTGAAACCACTAATCCGCTGACGCTAAGCCAGTGCAGGAATCAATCTCCACTTGAAAACATTAAACAGTTCAGATTGAAGGTTTATTTTGAAAGGAAGACAAACCTTGGTCAGTAGAGAGGTTCGTGGAGGGGTAAGTGACTTTAGAAGATATGAGTTGAAAGCATGGCCTTTTTAAGAAAGTATCTTATACATTGTAGAACATACTTCGGCATTCACACTTAATGGACATATGCACATAACCACCAACATCCCCTTCAATACCTCGCAACCCCCAAAATGAACACTTTTAAATTTGCTGTCTGATAAGTCACTTTATTCCTGGGAGAACACAGTCACTGCCCTCTCATCATTCGTTTCAAAGATTTTGCCTTCTCTCTCCTTGTTCATATTGATGTGTGTCACTCCGAGGGATAGATTCAAAGACCAATAGAGTCTTACAGCACGCGACATGCCCTTTGACACATACTGGTCCATGCCAAATAAAATGTCTATTCACCCACCCCATGTACTTCATCTATATCTTCCGAGAACCTTTCTATCCATATATTTGTCCAAATGCATTTTACACGTTATTAATGTACTCACCTCACATCTTCTGCAGCTGCTCATTCCATATGCATATACGTTGCACTTCAGATTTCTTTTCTTTCCCCCTCACGTTAAACCCGATGCTATCCCGTCAAGATTACCCAACTCTGGGGAAAAGATTGAGTGCATTCAACCGATCTATGGTTCCAGTGACCTTTAAGGGTTTTTTTATAAGATCCCTCGTCAGTCTCCTGTGCACTGAAGAAAACGTCCCAGCTTGTCCAAGCTCTCCCTATGACTCAGACACCTGACCTGGCGACATCCTTTTCAATTCCGTCTGCGTTCTTTCCAGTTTAATAACACCGATTTTATAGCAAGTTGTTCAAAACTGAACATACTCGAATTGTGGACTCACCAACGTCCTGTACAAATGCAACATAACTTCCCAACCTCGATATTCATTACCCTGACTGATGAAAGCGTCATTTACTGCTCTGTCTACTTCTTACTGCAATTTCAGAGAACCGTACACCCATACTCCAAGGTTCTTCTGTTTTATTACACTCCTTAAGGCACTACCATTCACGATGAATGTCCGAAATTGGTATGATTTCCCGAAGTGCAACAGTTCACACTCGTCTATATTACGCTGCATTTGCAATTTCTCGGCCCAATTGAGCAAGGTTCTACTACAGTTTCAGATAACCTCCCAGACTTTCGAAGGTACTGCCTGCTTTAGTGTAACTTACAAACACATGAATCATGCCGTGCATATTTTCATCCAAGTCATTGATGTGGATAACAAACATCAATGGTCCAGCATCAACACCTGAAGCATTCCACTTCTCACATGCTTCCAGTCCGGCAAGCATCCTTCTATTACTAGCCTCTGCTTCGTACCAACAAGACAATTGTGTATCCAGTTTGCCAGCTCCCCTGAATTGCAAGCCATCTAACCTCCAGAGCAGCTTTTGTTGTGGATCCTTATCAACGGCCTTAAAGACATCCAGGCAAACTACGTCTACCAACCTGCTCACGTCACCTTCATGGCCACTTCATCAAAAAAATGTAACAATTTTTGAGGTATAATCTCCCAAGTACAATACCATGCTGTCTATTCCCGACCAAATATTGTCTTTCAAAATGCATGTTAATCTTATCTCAGAATCCTCTCATGAAACATACAAACCACACATGTTAGGCTTACTGGTTTAAAGTTATCAGATTTAACTTTGCAGCTCTTCTTGAATAGTGTGCAACATTCGGCACATTCCAGTCGTGTGGAACCTCACCAGTGGCTAAGGATGTTGAAAAAATCGAGGTCCCCCGCAATTTCTTCAGCAGCATCTTGCAAGTGTTCTTGGAAATGTCTGACCAGGTGCAGGACATACATCCAATTACAACTATTCTAATACATTCAACAATTCATCTCCTGTGATATGGACTGTCACTAAGCTGTAACCACTTCCTTTCCCAAGTTGCTAAGTCTTCATATTTGTGTCCATGATAAACACAGAGGAGAAATATTCATTAAGGATCTCGCGAATCTCCTGAAATTCGACACATATATGCCAAGTTTAGTTCTGGAAGGGTCATATTTCTCTTGTTAATCTACTTTATTTTTCACTAATATACTTCTGATTAACCCTTATCTTCTCAGCCAAGGCTATCTCGTGACCGTTTTTGCGTTCCTGATTTCCTTTTTCAGTAAAGTTCTGTGTCTCTTCTTTACCTGCAGTGATTCTAGCTGCATGTTCCCGAGCCACACCTCCTTCTTTTGTTCTCCTCAAAGCCTCAAAATGTCCTATCGTCCATGGTTCCATATTGCTGTCAACCATGGCTATCACCCTCACACAACATATATCCCATGAACTCTTGCGATTTCCCACTCAACAGCTGTCCTTTTGCCTGCAATTTAACTACTCCAATAAATTCCTACAAGTGCATGTCTATTTTCATGGAAAAATGTCTTTACTGAATTTAGAACTTGAATGTGTGTACCAGTTTTATCCCTGTCCATAAATATTTTTAAATTAATAGAACTGGTCATTGGTCCTAACGTGCCACGCCACTATCTCCTCCATCACCTGTCCAGCTCTTCTTCCCAAGTGTATGACGAGAATTTCCCCTTCTCCAGGCGTATTTCTGTATACTGCTAGAGGAACCATCCCTGAAATGCACTGAATGAATTTCATCCGATCTAATCCCTTAACGCTTTATACTCTCAGTGTATGTTGTAAAGTTAAAATCCCTTACTACGACAACTTCTTTGTTGCTGCAATTCCCCCCAATTTCGCTGGATATTGTTCATCTAAACCCCCTTGTTCATTTAATTCCCTTTGGGTATTTG
Source organism: Chiloscyllium plagiosum (assembly GCF_037043375.1). Taxonomy (NCBI): domain Eukaryota; kingdom Metazoa; phylum Chordata; class Chondrichthyes; order Orectolobiformes; family Hemiscylliidae; genus Chiloscyllium; species Chiloscyllium plagiosum. Next base: position 83,213,742 of record NW_028270175.1, read on the forward strand.
CGTGTCCTATAGAATGGCAATAATAACGTCATCATGCCCTTAATTATTAGCTCCATCCACAATGCCTCACAGGATGACTCTGGTCATTTCATCAGGGATAACTACTGGGATACCCGCCTTAATCAGAAATATAACTCCCTCTCCGTCTTTGCAATAGGTCTGTACCGCCAAAAGCAGCTGTACCTTGCTACTTTAAAATGCCAATCCTGTCCTTCACTCAGAAATGTTTCTCTAATAGAGTCATAGAGTCATAGCCTCCTACAGCACAGAGATAGTCCTTTGGCGCAAACTGTTCCAAGACGATCAAACTTTCATCCACCTGGCCCCTGCACCAATTCTTTCGCCATGCATTCATCTTCCATATTTCCCTGTACTGAGCCCATATCCTTCTGATCCTTTCCTATCCGTGTACATTTTCAAATGCAATTTTAATGTTATTAACCTATCCGCCTACACCACTTCTGCTGGCAGCTCTTTCCATATTCCTACCATAGTCAGAGTAAACAACGTGGCCCTCAGCTTTCCTTTTATTATTTCTCCTCAAACCATACACTGACGCTGTCTGCTCCTCGATTCACCAAACCAGGGAAAACTACTGAGTGAATTCAACATATCCATGCCTCTCATGATCCCACGCACCTCTATTGAAGTCCACCCTCAATTTTTTTTTATGATAAGAAAAATCTGACTTGTCCAACCTCTCCCTATAACTCAGACCCTTGACTCCTGCAACATGCTTGTCAATTAGTTCTGCACTCTTTCGGTTTTAATCGTTTCTGTAGAAAATTAATCAAAACGGAATATGATACTCCGGTTGGGGCCTCACCAAAGTCCTTTACAACTGCAAGTTTACTTCCCAAATTCTGTACTCAATGTCATGTCTGATGAAGTGCAGTATGCCAAATGGCTTCTTCACTGCCCTGTGTACCTGTGACTCCCCTTTCAAAGAAATGTGAACCTGATCTCCTAGATTACTTTGTTCCACTACACTCCCTCAGGATCTGCCATTCACCATGAAATTCCAACCTTGGTTTGACTTTCCAAAATGCCATACCTCATAATTATCTATATAAACTGCATATAAAAACGATAAACCCAAATTCATTGTCCTCAGCAAACTTACTGATCAGACCTTGCACATTCTCCTCCAAATTACTGATATGGAAAACAAACAATAGTATGCCAACACTGACCTCTGGGACACTCCACTCGGCACAAGCCTCCAGTCTGAAAGCATCATTCCAGTATTGCCATCTGCTTGTTACCATCGAGCCAATTTTGTATACAATTTGCCAGCTCCTTCTGGATTACATGTGATCTAACCTTCCAAAGCAGCACACCATGTGGACCATTATCAAAGGTCTTACTGAACACCACACAGACTAAGTCTAACGCCCTGCCCTCGTCAACGTTGCTGTTAGTTTCTTTAAAATCTCTCATAAATTTGTGGAACACGATCTCCCACTCACAAAGCCATACTGACTAACCATAATCAACCGATGTCTTTCCATATATATAAATATAGATATACACACTGTCCCTCCAGCCTCGTACTAGTCTCTTTGTTGTTCAGAATCACAACCCATGCCATTCGAATTTAAACCGTCCTTTGCAACACTAGCTAATTTCACCACCAAGGTATTGGTTCCCCTCCACTTCAGGCGTACCATGTTCCTCTTGAACAGTTCGCCTCTGCCTCAGACAGCGCCTCAATAATCTAAAAATCTGAATACCTGTCCCCTGCACCAATTCTTTCGTCATGCATTCATCTGCCATATTCTCCTGGATTGAATCTCATGAATACATGACACCAGAAGTAATTCAAATGTTATCACCAACAGGATACTGGTTTTAAAGATTTTTCCTGGCTGTTTGTAAACACACTGCAGGATCTCATCCCTACTTCTAACTATGTCATCCTTACCAACATGCCCATTGACTTCGTTCAGCTCACCCTCTCCCGTGAGAATGCTCTGCCACCTCTCAAAGAAATTCTGACCCTCTTCTGCAACGCACCATCATGGACTCTGGTTTGCGCTAAAAGACCATCTCATCTGTCCCTCCAACTATCGAGTCTCCTGTCACTAATGTCCTGTTTACTTTTACTCTTTAGTGCCGTGCTCCAGAGACAGTCGTAATGCCACCCACATTGCGACTGCTGCTTTCAGTAAATGATCATCCCGCCCCCAGCAGTATGCTGTGTCCTTGCATCGGATGAGAATGTCCACTTTGGATTCTTGCATTCTCTACCATTTCCGTTTGCCTTTCCAGTGGCCACCCAGTTCCTTTCTTCCAGTGACTTCGCTGTGACTACCTTACTAAAACTCGTATCTATGAAGCAATCAGCATCTCGGATAATCTTGAGTGCATCCAGCTTCAACGCCGAAACACGGTTTACCAATCAATTCAACTGTGTGCACTTCACACAGGTGCAGTCATCAGGGACAATGGATGTCTCCGACAGCTCCCACATACTGCTGGAGAAGCTTGCGACTGCCCCAATTGCCACCACAACTGCTGTAAGGCTAAAAACAAAGTTAAAATGACGTTACCTGTTATATGTGTACTTTTGTTTTGAAACGCTGCTTTCCAAAGCCTCCCAAGCCAAAACGTTACTTTTTGTATGCTGCCTTCCAATTTTGCAATGACACATCTGTCGAACTTCCTATTTTTTTCAGATGAAAATGGAAGGAAAGGAAACACTACAGTAATATACCGTTTAGGCCTTGCGTATTCCTTGCCACCAAGTCCTCGATTACCTGCTTTTTAGTCCAGGTGATTGCTTGTCCCCGGAGAGTGTCTTACTGAGGTCTTCCTTCTGCTCGTGGGGACTTCGTCAGTGCAACTATTCAACCCAACAGCCATTCCCCTTTTTCACTGCCTTCTGCTGCTCTATGTGGATATCACTCCGGTGTTACATGTGAATGGTATTCTGCTTCATACAATCGACACTGTTCTGTTTTGTTCACGGTGAAATTATTCTTCAATAAATTTATAACCTGTTTTGACAGAAAATGAAAAAAAGGGAGGTTATTATCCTGCCAACATTTTGCTCGGCTTCGGAAACATCTTCTGGTAGTTTATATATGATCCTGGAGAGATAGTTGATAAATATCATGGTTCTGCGAACAAAATTCAAGCTTGTAGAAAGAAATGGCATTTCACTGGCTAACCGCCATTATAAACCGTTTATCCCATTCCTGTTAACTCGGTAATCAACACTCTGATATATTTTAATAGTCAGTCATGTCCTTAATGAAATATGAGTTTTGGGCATGAAACAAGATTGTCATGAGATAAAGGAAGTTGATTATACAAAATTCAAAATATCTAACAGCTTCATTGAATCCGTAGAGTGTGGAAAGAAGTCAATTCTGCCCAACAATTCCACACCAACTCAGCGAAGAGCATCCCCGACCCTTCTCTTCAATCCAACATTTCCCATAGCTAATACACTGAACGAAACACATCCCTGAACTCGATTGGCAAGCTAGCACGGCGAATTTACCGAACCTGCACAGGTTTGGGCCGTGGGTGGAAACCACATCTCTAGGCGGAAACCCAGAAAGATATGGGGGCAAGTCAAACCCCACACAAGCAGTAAGCCGAGGGAGGAAGCGATTTTGCGACACTCATATTGTGAGGGAGCAGTGATAACCACTGCATCACCGTGCCGTCCTTCATCCCCCTTTGATCATTGAATGTTACATTTTATTTTTATATGGCATAACATCAATGAGCGGATCACTAGGATTGTACGATTTCTGAACTTATTTTCGAAAAGCTCAGAGTTGTGCACGGGAATTTTCGTTACTGCACCACGCGTTGTTTTGAAGTGATACAAACCAAGGTTTCAGTGCAGATCAAACGAGTAGTAAACGACCCAGTTTGATAAAGTAGCCATTTCACGAGTAAACAAAATAACGCACTACAGTCCAGATTGAGGTCAGATATCAGGGAGCTTTGCCCCTTCACTGAATTACACCTCGTATGTTTTTTTCCGCTCAGCCTTTCTCTGTCACTTAGTGAGGCACCTCGAATTTCAGTGTGACACCACTATAAATGATATCTTGACAAAGAAACTAAAATTGGCTCACGCTTTGCTTTTCAATTCGACTGAAATAGATTGCCTGTGTCATATTGCCTGATGAAATCATAAACCTCGATATGTGATGGGATGGCCAGCAGAGAAAAAACACCATGTTTCAAATGCAGAGCAACGGTAGAGCTTTCTTTCCAGATCATCAAGAGGTGTCAAGGTCAACCATGGCAGAGACTTCAACAAAGCCATGAACTTTCAGCTTGCTGCTTCAGAACTGTTTTAGAGATATATTTTAATTGATGTTATTTCTGTCTTTCATCATCCATCGGGTTCTGCATACGTTTGTTCTATTTTACCGTTGTTCGTGGATATATTTTGAATGAACGTTCACCATCTATGTTACTAAATGAGCAAATAGCCGAACTACAACTTCTTCATGAACGTCAGTACCATTCCAGCAACGGAATTCCATTTCTGATGCAACTGAAATTGGTTTACATGCACTTCATCATGAGCACCTCACATTTTGTGTTTTGCTTTTCCCCACCATCGTGCTGAAGAGTATTTTCTCCAGCTCATTTCCAAAAAAACTCTTCCAGTACATTTCTAGCTTTTTGTGGGAAGTTTTCTGGACCAAATTACTTCCCCATTGTCCGTTCACGCTCACTGGCACCGATTATACATTTATCCCACTTCATTTTTTCCGACTGCAAAAAAACAGTGTAAGACATATTTCCATGAATAGTGGTTCTTGAAATGTATAATCTTAATTTGAATCTCAGATATTCTGTGAATATTCGAAGTAGACCCATTATTTGTGCATTTTAAAAAATCGAATCCACGGCCGAGGAAAAGGCACAATGAACTAGAGAGTTCAATATTTGTATAGTAATTACTGAATGACCATATTCTCATAAGGATTTCTCCGAAGCAGCATGAGACATTAGGGTGCATCTATTGGTGCTGAATGATTTATACCCTGGTTGGGACATTGCAATTAAAACAAAACAAATAAGTTTGGGAGAAGATTTGTAGCTCGGGTGCTTGTTGCTGTGGTTCTGTTCGCCGAGCTGGAAGTTTTCGTTGCAAACATTTCGTCCCCTGTCTAGGTGACATCCTCAGTGCTTGGGAGCCTCCTGTGAAGCGCTTCTGTGGTGTTTCCTCCGGCATTTATAGTGGCCTGTCCCTACCGCTTCCGGTTGTCAGTTTCAGCTATCCGCTGTAGTGGCCGGTATATTGGGTCCAGGTCGATGTGTTTGTTGATGGAGTTTGTGGATGAGTGCCATGCTTCTCGGAATTCCCTGGCTGTTCTTTGTTTCGCTTGCCCTATAATGGTAGTGTTGTCCCAGTCAAATTCATGTTTCTTGTCGTCTACGTATGTATTGACTGCTTAGCTTTCACATTGTCACCTGCTGCAATTTGTTATCGTGATCAAACAGCATACATTTTGAAACCTCTGAGATTCTACAGAATCAGCGTTTAACATTGTGAGGTTGTCTCCATCAACAAAAGAGAAAATTGAGGCAGCAATGTATTATCGAATCTAAATTTGCTGAAAATCTATTGTAATACATTTGCTGTTACTGGCATCACCAGTAAGTGAGTCATAAACTATCAAACTTCCAGAAAATTGTTTTGCATTCTGTGACGTAGTCGAAATAATAAATGGACATTTTTAGATGAAATTGTTTTTCTGAGTTTACGTTACAGCAAACACTGCCAATGTATTTAACAGCGAAGTGACAGGCTGTTCCAAAATTGGTTGATAAATGAGTACCTGTGTTTTGGTTGCTGTTTTGAAAACAATTTGACTAATTTATTCAAAACAAACTCTCAGCCCTTCAAATCCAATCCAATTTCAAATATGATTACGTTGAGAGCCTGAAACCAATCAGACGATAACAATTTCTGTTATAATCTAGATAACGAAGTGAGGGCATTTGAAAATTGGTCACAGCAATTACCATCGAATATGAGAGCACATTTCAAAGGGGCTACCTAAAATAATTCTCTCAGGATTCAGGATCTATCGCAGGTAACTTTTCGAGTAAAAACAGTTCAAAAAAAATCAGAATACGACACAGAGAGAAGACAGCAGATTCAGAATGACAGATGGAAGCAACACATTCAGAAGACTGGTAGGAACAGTGCGCACGAGACTGAATGGACTTCAGGAGATTAAGCAGACATATTTGCTAATATTTGTGTTATTAAACAGGCAGTTAAATACAGTTGGGTTCAGGCAGTGATTATGTAACAAAAAGAGATTCAGATTTGTTAATAGAATTTTGTTTATTGCTCACTGCTAGTGTTAGGAAATAAGATTTTTGTTTCTGTGAACAGTGGAAATCGGGCGTTTTCTACCACTCACTCACACTTTTAGCAGATTACGATGCAAGACGAGCTGCACTGGGTTATTAGTTTTAATTAACAGGAGAGTTCATCCTCTGTGTATTAACACTTCTGTGCTGGGTACGATTGCATCCTGTTCTAATATTTAACGTTATACGGGAATTAAAAAAATGACATTGCTTTGTGGAGAAATTTATAGTGATTTTATTTTGGTATTTGATATTGTGCAATCAAAAATGAACATTTGTTTTCAGCTCAGCGGCCACATGAATCATTTAGAAACTACTTGTCCTGAAATTCCACAAGCGCTTGAAGCAGCCTTCCGTAGAAGCAAACAGTCCGATAGTAGAAATTGCGACAGGATTAGTGTCGGTTAAGTTGTATGAACTGGATATCACTAACATGCACAGTTTACCTAATGAAATTGGCGTACGCGAATGCGAAATCTCTGCCATCAGCAATGCACTAACTAGATCACGAATAAGTAATATGCACCTGACACAGAAAGTACATTTTATTTGAACTAATTGTCACTGAAGCATTTTCTCGAATTTGGATTACGAACGGTAATTAAACATTTATATTTCCAAATAAAGTTTAGGTATTCACAGTCAATGCAAATGCCTCTGCATGTCCCATATTAGAAAAAAAAATTGCAGAGATAAACATTTCTTTTGATTAACAATACTGAGAGAAACACATTTTATGTCTGCAGCTGTATCAAGGAAGCATGTTCAGGATTAAATGATAGATAAGCAAATGGATAGTAGTGCTATCGTGTTGACCTTCAGCTTTGGGTGAAAGTCTGAGATGAGATGGCGTTGTGCCATTGACACCTGGACCGAGATTTCCAGTTGCAGATTGCAGAGATAATCATCTCCAGCATGGAATACTGGGTTTGTACCCTTGCTTATATCCACTCGTTAGAATGATCCATCAAATCACATAAGTAAAATTGTCCATACCACAGGCTCGCAAAAAGTAGGCACTGCCTCAGTCTATCAAGAATTTTCGATAACATAAGTGACTTTTCCCTCGTGAACTTGGAGTTGCTCTGAAATTGCTGACTTACAATTCCGGTCTTGTCAGTTCACCATCTCTGTCTAGTTTGACGAAGCTATCCTCAGGGCATTGTTTGGCAGACCGTGACATCAGTGACAGATCAGTCAGCATTCACGATCTTGGACTTGCACATAACTAAATCACAATTTGAAATTGTTTCATTTTACTTTGTTAATTCGTGATTTCTGCAGATTCCTCTCCTTCATCTGAGATTCGAGAATGTGTAAGTTCTAATCAAACAAAGCCAAGCAAACATGTTGAAGCAGTGTCGCGTTAAACGGTTTAAGACACATTTATTTTGTTGTGCTGTTTCACCTACAGTAAATATAGTGGCGGTATTCATCCAGTCCAATAGAAATTGTGGGCGTTCAACCTGCATCACCCGTTACGTGCTGGCTCTGTGAATGTCAGGTCAACTATTTGTTATCACAGAAGTCATTCCGTCCCAGCTAACTTATTATTATTTCGCATTATCTTTCTTTCTCATTGCACCTGTGTGTAGTATTATCCATGCCTTGCAGTGAGCAACAATATTATGATTAGTCTGATTGAACATTAAATTTTCCTTTGATCCGTTTATAGACATTTATTGTCAGTGTCTAAGTGTAAAATATTGCACTGAGGGAACAGCAGTTCTGGGTATAATAACGACCAGTGTTCTCCTCTGTTTTACAAAAACATATCTCCCTACGTTATACAGGAACCTGGAGAGGTAATAGACAATGTGCGCCATGCTGTTCTCCAGATCCTGCTTGGCTGTTATTTCATGATTTTGACATGCTTTTATCACCATTGCTCACATTCGTTTTAATTTTTTTTGTGCACAGTCTGACCATTGGATACATATTCGTCAATTGTTTTATTTTGAGAGACTGAGAGGTCAGAGCACCAAAGATATTTTAAATAACACAGAAATGAAGAGCAAGTGGAAGATTGTGATTTAACTCTTCAGCATATCCAGAAGCTTCTTTCTTTTGTCGAGGAAGCGTATTATGTATTTATTAAATCATAGTATTACAGGAACAAATACAAGGGATCATAAAAATTCCGGACTAATATTGTAAAGATCGGTTTCATGCTGCCCAAGATACGTTTTTGCACAAATCCGTTCATATATGGACCACGTTTGTAGAGCAGATCAAGGCTACAATGGAATATCTCATCAAATCAATGCCTCGACCATTTAATAAACGGGGCAACTGAGAGCATGGAAGATATTTTTTCCCAGTGTTTTTAGTGCTTTAACGTCAAATACCCTGCAGATTCCCAAATAAATCTTGTGACATCTTGAAAAATGTCCAGATTACAGAGGAGGAAGTGCTGGATGTCTTCAAACGGTTAAAGGTGGATAAATCCCCAGGACCTGATCAAGTGTACCCGACAACTCTGGAAGCTAGAGAAGTGATTGCTGGGCCTCGTACTGAGATATTTGTATCATTGATAGTCACAGGTGAGGTGCCGGAGACTGGAGGTTGGCAAACGTGGTGCCACTGTTTAAGAAGGGCAGTAAAGAAAAGCCAGGGAACTACAGACCGTTGAACCTGGCCTCGGTGGTGGGCAAGTTGTAGGAGGGAATACTGAGGGACAGGATGTACATGTAGTTGGAAAGGCAAGGACTGATTCAGGATAGTCAATATGGCTTTGTGCGTGGGAAATCATTTCTCACATACTTGATTGATTTTTTTGAAGAACTAACAAAGAAGGTCGATGAGGGCAGACCAGTAGATGTGATCTATATGGACTTCAGTAAGGCGTTCGACAAGGTTCCCCATGGGAGACTGATTAGCAAGGTTAGGTCTCATGGAATACAGGGAGAACTAGCCAGTCGGATACAGAACTGGCTCAAAGGTAGAAGACTGAGGGTGGTGGTAGAGGGTTGTTTTCAGACTGGAGGCCAGTGACCAGTGAAGTGCCACAAGGATCGGTGCTGGGTCCTATACTTTCTTTCATTTACATAAATGATTTGGGTACGAGCATAAGAGGTACAGTTAGTAAGTTTGCAGATGACACCAAAATTGTTGGTGTAGTGGACAGCGAAGAGGCTTATCTCAGATTACAATAGGATCTGGACAGATGGGCCAATGAGCTGAGAAGTGGCAGATGGAGTTTAATCCAGATAAATGTGAGGTGCTGCATTTTGGGAAAGCAAATTTAGCAAGACTTATACACTGAATGGTAAGGTCCTAGGGTGTGTTGCTGAACAAAAAGACCTTGGAGTGCAGGTTCATAGCTCCATGAAAGTGGAGTCGCATGTGGATAGAATAGTTAAGAGGCGTTTGGCATGCTTCCTATATTGGTCAGAGTATTGAGTACAGGAGTTTGGAGGTCATGTTGCGGCTATATAGGACATTGGTTAGGCCACTGTTGGAATATTGTTTGCAATTCTGGCCTCCTTACGATCGGAAAGATGCTGTGAAACTTGAAAGGATTCAGAAAAGATTTACAAGGAGGTTGCCAGGGTTGGAGGATCTGAGCTACAGGGAGAGGCTGAACAGGCTGGGTTGTTTTCCCTGGAGCCTCAAAGTTATGAGCAGCATGGATAGGATAAATAGACAAAGTCTTTTCCCTGCTGTCGGGGAGTCCAGAACTAGAAGGCATAGGTTTAGGGTAAGAGGGGAAAGATATTAAAGAGACCTAAGGGGCAACTTTTTTACGTAGAGGGTGTTACATGTATGGAATGAGCTGCCAGAGGATGTGGTGAAAACTGGTACAGTTGCAACATTTACGAGGCATTTCGATGGGTTTATGAACAAGAAGGGTTTGGAGGGATATGAGCCGGGAGCTGGCAGATGGGACTAGATTGGATTGGGATATCTGGTCGGCATGGACAGGTTGCATGGAAGGGTCTGTTTCCATGCTGTCCATCTCTATTACTCTAAATATGTGACAAAGAGTTACTCAAGCCATCAAAAACGGGTGAACAGCACATCAACACTGTTAACAGCATCATGCCTTTCGATTACCACTTTCGAAAACTTCAGCAACGTTGTTATATAAGAATTAAATTTTGGAAATCAATTGATTTTATTTAAGCTGTCGTAATCCATGGGATGAACAATTATATCCCTCAAGATTCATCTCAGCTTCTCAATTTAGTTAAACTGCCTCGCCTTAGTCTTTCGTTTTACCATTGCAATTGTCCTTGATGAAGGCATTTGCAATATTAAAATCGATAATTGCTGTGCTGGAAAAGCACTGCTGGTCAGGCAGTACCGACGAGCAGGGGAATTGACGTTTTGTAATCAGCCCTTGATAAGAAATCAAGCGTATCCACCACAACACTTTTTGACTCTAATCTGTAGCATCTGCAAACGCGACTTTCTCCTTCCCCGCTCCTTGGATGCTGCCCGACTGGCTGTGTTTTCCAACCAACACATTCTTCGACTCTGATCACTGGCATCTGCAGTCCTCGCTTTTTCCTAGTTGCAATATTACAGTCTTCCATGTCCAGTGCTCTGAGAACCCTTATTCTCTCAAAACCGTTTAATGCATTTCATCCAGACTCCGTCTGTTGTCAAACTTACACCAACCATCTTATCTAACAATTTTCAGACCTTCTTTATGCATAGATTTCGACAGTCACCATGGTCTAACTATCGTCTCCCTCTTTGGTAAACGGTCGCCTTCATATGAATGCAATACGAAAACTAACGAAAACTTTCCTTACATTCAAACTGAACTTCTCAAATATTGAGATATCCCATTCATATGAGTGTATGAGCCTAACACTAAAGCTGCCCCTTACGAATAGCTGTTAGCTGTCGTTAAAATGTAAATCCACCCTGAAAGCAAGCCTAGATGTAAATTAAACATAAAAACGATTCAAACTAAAATCCCAAATGGGAAACCTCGTTCCAATTATATCCTGTCCCTCAGATTAATATTTTCTTCATCCACCTGTCAACTTTAAATTCATTTCGAACATACCTCGAACAGAACTCCATCCTTTCATGTCCTGTCAACGCCAACCTTCTCCCTTTATTTGTCACTCTCTCAGGGAATTACCGTGTGTTGCATGTATTTCTATCTGCATAATTTATCAGTGGAAGTGACCAAGATAAATGTCATTTGTGTGCAACAAAGAGGGCAAAAAGGGGTGACGGTCCTCATTGAAAGTATTCTGAATAGACCAACTCTCCATATTTCATCATAAATAGAACTTTTTGGAAGTCGCAATCACAGAGATTTAAGTCGATTGCGGAGCTGTTAGGCTGGTGCCTAAGTAAGTTAGAGATTTTACTTGGACGTCTGAGAGTCCGCTGTTGAAGCAATAGCTCTCCTTATTATAGTTAATTTACTTGCAATGGGGGGCAAATAATTTATATTTCCTCTCTTCCCATGAGTCTGCTCTGGTCAAGTGATTATGTCCAAAGGATCTAGTTCCACGGCAAAACTTAATATGACGTCATATTGTCTTATTTCAGAGCAAACAAAAAACTGGAAAAGTATATTATGAAGGTATTCTCGATCGTAAACATTCATCATTTTTCTTCAAATGTACGTGTCCGACATTATTTTCCAATTGCTGGGTAATTTTATCTACACCTGCAATGGTTCGGTCTCCCTTCTTTCTATGGCCTTGGATATGGCAGAATTTTTCAGGACAGTTCAGGAGGGTTTCTTCACACAGGATGTTAAACTTACAACCAGGGATGCCGTTATACTGGACTTGGGTTTGGGAAGTGAACTCGACCAGGTGTGTGAAATTTCAATGGGGGAGAATTTCGAGAAAGTGATCATAATATCGTGTGTTTTAAAGTACTCTTCGATAGTTATATTTGCAGTCTTTGTATTAAGATCAAGGACAGGCAAATGCATCAACGTTAGGCAAGAACTGGAGAATTTTCATTGCAGGCGTTTGTTTCAGGGTAAATTCTCAGTGGACATCTGAGAGTGTTTCAATGGGCAGTTGTAAGACTTGAATAGAGGCACACGCTTGCGGGAATGATCGAAAAATACGGCAAGTTACGTGAACATTGGATGAGGAGTTTGTGGGTCATGATGCGGCTGTACAGGACATTGGTTAAACCATGTTTGGAATATTGCTTGCAATTCTGCTCTCCTTCTTAAAAAAAGATGTTGCTAAACCTCAAACAGTTGAGAAAAGACTTACACGGATGTTGCCAGGGTTGGAGCGTTTCAGCTATGGGGAGAGGCTGAATAGGCTGTGGCTTTTTACCTGCAGCTACGAACGCGAAGAGTGACCGGCACAGATTCATAAAATCACGAGAGGCATGGATAGTCATAATAAACAAGGTTATAACAGGGGGAGGGGGAACAGAGTCCAGAACGCGAAGGCATAGGGGAAAGATAAAAAAGGGACATAAGGGGCAATGTTTTCACGCAGACAGTTTTCGTATATGGAATAAACTGTGAGAGCGTGTGATGGAGTCTGGCACAATTACAGAATTAAAACAATCTGGATGGGTAAATGAATAGGAAGGATTTAGACAGATATGTGCCAAGTGCCGGTAAATGGGACTGGATTAGCTTAGGAAATCTGGTCGACATTGACGAGTTGGAGAGAAGTGTCTGTTTCCATGGTGTACATCTCTCTGACTCGATGACACTCTGACTTGGGCTGTTATGAACTTGGTTAACAAGGAAAGTGAAACATATGGAATGTCCAGAATGATATAATAGTATATAATAGGTATAAGAAGAAGATGGTAGCTTTGGAAAGCATTGGCCCACTGAAAGATGAAGGAGGAACATATGTATGGAACCAGAAGAGGTAGGTGAGGTCCTCAACATAAACTTTGCGTTGGGATTCATCAAAGAGACGGAATTCGGGAAAGATGATCTCAGGGAATTGTGTATCGAACTTCAAAGTCAAGTTTTGCTTGAAATAGAAGAGATGTTAAACATCCTGACAAAAAATAATATAAATACGTCCCTTGGTCCTGATGGGAGCTATTCCGGAAAATTGAGGATGACAAGAGATCAAATTTCTGGCGCAATCACAGCCCTCTTTGTGTACATTTTGGCCGTAGGTGAAGTCCCGGAGAACTGGACAATGTCAATTGCAGTCCCATTGTTTCAGAAGGTTAGCAGGAAGAATTGGGAAATTACAGGTGATAGGAAAATTATTGGAGCCTTTTATGAGGGACACGCTGTTATGCACTCAGAAGCAAATGGACTTACTACCGAGACAGAGCACGGTTTTGAACTGGGAAGGCTTGCCTCAATAATAGATACGGTGTGTGAGCAGGTCATGAAAACGATTGATGAGGCCAAGGCGATTCATGTTGTCGACATGGACTTCAGCAAAGACTTTGACAAATTCTTTCATTGCTTACTGGTTCAAAAGTTGAAGTGCTGCATTTGGAAATTCAAGTAAAAGTGCAAATTACATATGGAATGGCAGAACCCTCAGGATTATTGATCAGCAGAGTGATCTGTGTGTGCAGTTCCACGGATCACAAAAGGTGGGAGCACAGGTTGATAAGGTAGTTAAAAAGAGCCACAGCACGCTTGTCTCCACGAGAAGTGGCATTGAACATAAGTCCGACCAAGCTATGCTGCAGTTTTATGGAATTATGGTTTGGCCACACTTGGAATATTGTGTACAGTTCCGGTCACCACATTACCAGATGGATTTGAATTCTTTGGACAGCGTAGAGAAAATATTTATCAGAATGTTGAGTTTGCCTGTGATGGAGATTTCAGTTAAGAAGTAGGGTTGGATAGACCGGGGTTGCTTTCACTAGAATGAAGAATGGGGAGGTTCTACCAGATAGATCTTTATGAGATTCGAAACCGCATGAGTAGAGTGAGAGCATGAGGTTGGTACCCATTGTGATTAGGTAAATTGGAGGAGACACATTTTTGCGGGGGTGGGGCAGCTTAAAAAAAAGATGTAGTGTAAGTTTTTTTCACTCTAAAGGTGGTGAATGTTTGGAACGGGCTGCCAAAAGTAATGTTGGAAGCAGGCACAATAGAAACATTCAAGAAACATGTACGTGGACGAATGTATGAATAACAAGGGATTAGAGAAAATGGAAAACACGTTTCGTAGGGAAGGGCAAAATGTGTCAGAGCAGATTTGTAGAGCTCACGGGTCTGATCCTGTGTTATATTAAACTTCAATACAAGATAATGTATCATATTATCACAAATTATCTATTTTTGCAATGTATTCAGCATTCCATAAACACACCCTTGTTAGGCAAATAGCGAGAAACAATCTGCCCCTTTTTAATTGAAAGACGAAGTGTCCCTAGCGAAGCAACAGGGAACTCCAGGAGTCAGCTCCAAAAGCTAGCAAAAATCACCAACTCACTGAAAGCAAATGGCCCCTTTGGATCTGCGTGAACCTGACCTGACCTCATGATTCTTCTATCTTACTTTAAAAATCACCCATGGAGAACTCAAAACTATTTAAGAATGCATATCTGAAGGAAACAAAAAAAATCTGCACCACTGACAGAATGTGCTCCTGCAACACACACAAAACCGAACACAACTCGAGAAGGCACAGTATTGTCACAATTCTAGGAAGTCACAGTGGGAGTGTTTACTGATGGGGATTGAAAAAGAACACGGCTTCGAATGGAGAGAAAAATAATACACTGTCTTTCAAGTGTGTGACATTCCTGGAAACATTTACAATATTTTTTTCTGGGCCTTCGTTTTTCCTTGGAAGTAAAATCTTGACTTTGGTCTCAGAGACAGAGATCAGCAAAATTGGACTGAAGGGGGATAAAATGGTAACATATTAGTGCTGTCATTTTTTCCTATTTCGCTCAGGATGTTGCAAATGTTCAGTCCTCAGCCTGTTAGAGAATGCGATTGAAAAACGTGTGGACACTGAAAGCTTTAAGGTAATTGTTTTAGCTTCATTCGAACAGTCATACATAACATCGACATGAATGAAATCCACACAGAATTTAAGTGCACTGTCAAATATTTTTGAGGTACAATTATTTTCGTAATAGAGGTATCATGGTTTCAAATGTGGACAACAGGGACTCCCAAACCAAAGCATTAAGCCAACAAAGAGACCCATTACGTTCCTGTTCAGGTAATGTTAATTTAGCGCTATTTGCACGTGAAACCATCAGTGAGAACATCACTCATTCCCTCTGGTGTGACTACGAGATGTTTGATGTGATTTGATTTATTTGACTTGATTTCTTGTAGTCAAGTGTATCTAACTGAAGTGAAAAGGATTTTTTTGTGAGCAGTACAGGCAGACCAAAGCAAGCAAGCACAGATAGATCATAGAGTGCTTAGACAAAATGGAACTCGCAGGTTACATTGCACAGGAAATGCGCAAAGCAAGTTCTACATGAACAAGGTCACATAATTTGAAGTTAAGGACTCCTTTCATCAGTCATGTGGCAGCACCGAAAAGGTTGTTCTCGAAACTGTTGGTGGGTTTGTTTTAAGCTTCTGTATTTTTTGCCTGGTGGAAGAGGTTATACGAGAACATTACCAGCGTGTCATGGGTATTTGATGATGTTGGCAACCTTTCCATCGGAACGTGAAGTGTGAATCATGTCCGTGTTGGTTTCCGTAATGCTTGGGCTGCACACAAAATTTTTCAGTAGGTTCTTGCTAATCTGGGTAGAGTCATTGTCAGATCCAGCCGGTCTGCAGCCAGACAGTATGCTTTCCATTCTGAATCTGTAAACCTGGCCAAGGGTCCTTGTGGACATGCCGAATTTCCGAAACCACCAGAGAAAGATAATGGCTGGTTATGCTTTCTTGATCATCACATCTATGTGAGAGGTCCAAGACAGGATGTTGGTTATCATCAGTCTGTGGAACTTGACGCTGTCCAACCTGTCAACGTCAGTTTCATTGATGTAGATGGAGGCATGCTCACCCCACCTTCTTCATGAAGTAAATTATAAGTTATTTTGTTTCTGCCGACATTCAGAGAAACCTTATTATTGCACCCCGACGCCAAGCCTTTATCGCCTTTCTGTATTCGAACGGATCTAGATTGATCCTTGATGGCGTCAACAACATTTTAAATGGCGTCGTTCGGAATTGTCTGCACAGTCATGGGAATGCAAATATTACAGGAGCGGGCAGTGAATGCATCGCTGGGAACGGGTCTCCATTGACAGAATCTCTGCATTCTGAAAACAGGAACTATTAACCAACAATCCACACCCAACCTCCAAAATGAAAGCCACCCAGGCCTATGACCCTAATACTCTACATTTACCCCAGACTAATGCACAGAACGTATACATCCGTGAACACAATGGATACTTCAACGTGGCCAATTTACCTAAAGTGCACATCATTTATTGTGCGAGGAAACTGGAGCGCCAAAGAAAACCCAGGCAGACACGGTGAGAATGTGCAAACTCCATACAGAAGTCGCCAGAGGCAGGAAGCGAACCCGAATCCTTGGCACTGTGAGATGGCAATGGTAACCATTGAGCCACCTTGTCACCCCCACTGTTAGTGATTACTGTTTAGGAAGTACAGTTGACTATTTTCACTGATTGTTGTCTGTGCAACAGGAAGCTGACAATCCAGCTACAGATGGCAGAACAAAGACTTTAATCTCGGTGTTTAGAGGTTAATATTTGGTGTATAATGGTTTGAAGGCTTAGTTGCAATCAATGATTCGGATTCTTGCTGACCAAATGTTCCAAGGAAAGTTCAGTGCGAGGGAAATGGTGATTTCTGTGTACCGATACATTGGTAATCCAAATGCAGGGGATTGAGGCAGGCTGGATGACACGAATTGTTGTGAGCCCAAACCAGCCTTTATAAGCAGATAATGATTATACAGATCCGAGTCACTGGTTGGTAGTAAATCCGACGTTTTATCAAAGTTGGATGATGCTCATGCATTTATTGCCAACTGAATTTCATTTGGCTGGCATCTCAAAATTATCATTTCACTGCAGTTTTAGTGCATTGTTAAGTTTCAACCACAAATGAAAGATGATGAGTTCATTGATGCCAGCAATGTGGACAGGTAAGACCTAACTGAGCGAGATTAATTCGTGAGTTTGACGAAGTGTCGCAAGTTTTGTCTCAGACATTAATCTGTGCCATTGAACGGTGCAGGGGTTTCCGAATGTATCAACAACACACGTTCTCCCCCATCGATAAAATCTCTGAAATATCAAAGGAGTAGCATATGGAAAACAACATTTTGACAGTTAAGTTCATAAGTTACCATCAAAAACAAGTGGCACCAGTGCTCCAAAATGGTTTTCTTTTATTGAAAGGCCGCTAAAGGGATTGAGAGCACGCTAAATAGGATGAAAGAGCAATTGCTCAGCTTTCAACACCACACAACAGAATGCACTGACGCTAATGATAAGTTAGCAACGTTTTCCAATGTTAATGATCGAGGAAGATCAAAATTCATGAACTATTTTCCAGCTTCAGGCTCTAACACGAAGTAGCTGCCGGAATCACGCTGGGTTTTTTGAACAGAATCTAGTAGAAGCAAAGGATATCTCTGAGAGACGAGTTGGCAGATCCAATAATGATGCAACGAAGGGATAAGACACGAAAGGATATTCATTTATTTTGTGATTTTGAAGAATACACTGCGGTTTATTTGTTCAAAATATTAAATCGTCGGAAATGAATTAGTTTTGCCCCGTTGGAAATGCGAGGATAGAATGAGCTGCTGGAAAAGTGGTCGACCTTTCTTAAGATTACTGACAGTGGAGAAACAGGCCCTTCAGCCAAACAAGTTCACACCGAAGAGCAACCCACCCAGGCCCATTCCCCTACTTTTAACCCTTCACCTAACACTACGCGCAATTTAGAACGGCCAATTCACCTAACTTGTACATGTTTGGACTGTGGGACGAAACCCACGCAGACACGAGGAGAATGTATAAACTCCACACAGTCAGACGCCTGAGGCAAGAATTAAAACCGGATCTCTAGCGTTGTGAGGCAGCAGTGCTAAACACTGTACCACTGTGCCGCCCATATATATAAAAGGCACCTGGATTCGTACTTTTCAAACACAATGAATCTTCCCCGTCTTATATATTCAATTATTTCCGAGAATCATATTATAGCAAGCAGTTCTTTGGCCTATCAAGTCTGTCGTGCAATGCTGCCGATCCAAGTCCAAACTCCTGGCATATGGCATTGAATGTCGTCACATATATTAGTCATTACAAGAATTGTTTCATATCCGTGAGCTTTTGCACATGAACAATCCTCCAATGAAGTGAATCCCAGAGCCCCACCACACTCTTGTTGAAAACAAATGTCTCAAGTCAGGAAGACTCAAGAATTAGCTCTGCTTCTACCTAAAACGCCAGTTTCCGTTATTACTTGTAAAATTATAATCACCTCAGAATTTCCTAAATTGGAGAAATCTAAACCTGGATAATTGTCATTACAGACCCCGTCAATAACCCCTTTTGTCATGCTATCATTCTGATGATTCTCCATTGAAATCGAAAGGACACGGACTCCCATTTCCACACTCTGTCTTCCGTTTTCAAAATTATAATATAGATATCCATGATGTGCCGATGTCAAATGGCGACACTGATTAATCCAGCAGTAATACAAAACAAATTTGACTTCCCTCGTACTGAAATTTCTCATGTTAGCGAAACGTCAATAAACATAAATTCTATTTATTCATCTAATTAGTTTATAACTTCTGCCAGGTCACCTCTCTACCTCCTATGTTCCAGTGACAAGAAGACGATTACTAACTTATGCAACCTTTCTATATAACTCAAAAATCGGAAACAGCAATATCACCAACGATCTCTTCCAACTCTCTCCATCTTGATAATAGCTGTACTGTAAGTGGGCGACCCTCATTGGATACAATATTCAAGAAGAGGCATACTCACGAATATTCTGTAGGAACTTACCATAGTGTCCCAACTCTTGTACTCAAAGTGCTGAGCAACGAAGACAAACGTGCCGAACGGCCTTTTTAAAAAAATCAATCCTGTCGACAGACAAAACACAGATTGAAGGTGATTCAATGAAAAGCAGCAGTTCAAAGAGTCGGTTCAATATTACCTACTCAGCAGCAAGTTGCGACAGAAATTAAATGTTGGCCAAGCCAATGATGCCTGCGGCACAGAAGGCAACTTAAACAAAAAGAAAGTGTTTTCTGAAGCAAAGAACATTTGATGGAGCATCTGGGGAGACAACGAATTGTGTGGATTTCAGTTCCAGTGACCCTTCAGGAGAACAAGTACTAAGTAGAGAATCACTACGTTTTCGTGTGCATGCATGTGTGTGTGTGCGTGGGCAGCTATATTTATACCTCGATATGTGTGCGTATAAATACATATATGTATTTCTATGCATGTATATGTGTTATACACATATGTGCATGCACACACATGCACATACACACATATCTTTTGCATTTGTCTATGCAATGAATGACAAACTAGTTGGAGATGAGGTGCAGTGAGATGAAAGCCCATTAGCTAAGCCAAGTGTTAGATAATGGTCTGCCAGGGAAAGGAAAAAAAATCAGACAATGAGTTCACTAATTAAATGAGAGCATGCAACCCTCTTAACCTGTCAATGGACAGGGACTATTACATATTCCAAAGATTCCAATCGGGCCTGAAAAAACAAAGTGATTCCCATTGTCCACACTGATTTAGCATCATAAGAAGGACTAATCTCTGATTCAGTCAGCGATTCAAATGGAAATCAATATCTGTTCTTCGCACACAGAAACCCGTACCGCTTGGAAAGCATAATAAATGCGGGAGAGAAGTATTCCTGGCCAACCAGTCTTGAGGTATATAATAGATGGACAATGGGAGCTCAATGGAAAGAAAGGGATAGCATGAGATGGAGTGAGACATTGAAAGAGATTGAGAAAAAAATAAGAGTGTAAGGGGAGAGCTGGTGATGGAAGTTCAAAAGGAGAAAAATTAACAAAAGAAAATAACGGATTGAGGAAGGGAGGCAGTGATATTACTGCACGAAGAGTATAATGGACTGAAAGGAAAGGAAGAGGGCATAATAGTGAGAGTTACGTGGATAATGAGAGAATTCAGAGAGATGTAGAGAAGTTGGGATGTTTTCTGTCGGTTGAATAGGTGGATAATGAAATTAGGAGGCTAGGAATTGAAAGAGGAAGAAAGTTGAAGGCAAGAAAAGCAGAAAGTAGACAGGAGGTCTATAAAAAGTGGAATGGAAGTACGCAGACAAACCAACGCAGCAAGATGAATTTTTGCTGAGGCCATCTATAAGTGTGAATAACTAGAGGCAAAAGCAAAAATGGAGTTGCATAAAGCCACCTCCTGAGCTCAGTCATGCCCCTCTCTGTATCAAGGATGAGCAGATTTGGGGCAGACTCTGTCTTCCTCGAACTCAGCTTCCCAACCTCAAAGGAAAACCAATTATTTATCTGCGGTATTTACCACTTTACAATGGTTTCGTTTTTTTGTAAAAAAAAATCACATTGAGTTTGTACATTGTATATTTTGTATATTTTATTAAATTATGCTTGCATTACTTTGAGTGGTGTCAGTGAAAGAGAATGTTAGACGTGCCGTTGTATCCTCTACTAGTGGCGAATATTCTTGCACTACTACTCGTTGTTTACAGTGCGGTCATGGTGCGTAACAGCTACATTTTGAATTGAAATGCAATGATCTTGACTTTATTCGTTATTTGGTAAACTTTATAGACTGATTAATTTGAGAGAAAGGATGTTTCAGCACATTATAAAGCTGCTGTCTGAACTTCTTCTGAACTACAGCATAAATTGCAGTGTTTGTACAGCAGCCAAGGAGCTGCAACATGAAGCCCAATTCCATGACAAAGTCTTGGAGGTACAGGGACCGATATCCAAAACTGTACAACCGTTTCCATATTGAATATATCATTGCCGTTGACCATAGCAAGATGAAATTGGCCGAGATGACAAAAAGTAAAACGATGGACTTTCTTCGGCTCTCCATTTCAGTGTCTTTGTGAGTCTGTTCACTTCTTCTGGCCCAAAGTCTCCTGCGGGCTCTGCTGGTCAATACTATGTGTCTGACAGTAAACATATTGAGCAGAAGAATCAAGATAAATGGAAGGATTGGTGTTAAAATCTGGTGGAGGAACTCAATAATGACCCATAGAGGCGAGTAATAAACATTGTTTATGATAAAACAAAACCAGGGAACGTTCATCAGAGTATACCTATATGAGTACATATAATACCAAAAAATGTTCTTAACGCAGCTCAGCGCAGTTACTGTGCCCAACACCACACCTGCCGTTTGCTCTCTGCAATAATTACGTTTCAGCTTCTGGCAACAAATGGCTACAAATCGATCAATGGTAAACGTGACTGTGAACCAGACGGAACAATCAGTAGCTGCATACAGTAGGATGGCATGGATATTACAGACACGAACGTAAAACAGGAAATAAAACTGTTCTCTATACACAATCGGAATGTGCCTCAATACCAAATCGAAGATAATAACCAGTAGATCCGCCGATGCCATAGCTGACAGGTAACGACTGACACATGGAGACAATCCACAATTTTTACAAAGCAGGACGAAGATCATTACAGCGTTAACTGTGAAGAAGGAAACAAAACAAAAAAAGAAATTAGTTTCAGTGAAAAGTTTCCAGGTCTGTTGATGACCGACTAAAATTTCCAAATGAATCAAATAATCGGAGCTAAAATAACAAATAAAACGATCTCTTCTTTTTAAAATACGCAATATAACTCAGAAGAAAAGCACCTTCTCAAACATACAAACACGCATGCATTAGACCAGAAAAACTCTCCAAAATTCACATGCACTTGATCAGTCCAGAGCAGACATTGGGCCTAAGAGGGAGACCGAACAATTTTGATGTCCCGAAGGATTCTCTCCGTAATTTGAAGCAAGTCTGAGGGTATAAATTTCAGTCATTCAGACCAAGCTGTGACCGTTCCCTCTACGTTGTATTAATGCAAAATTAGGGAACTCCTTTTTACTCTTTTACCAGCCTGATGAGACTTTAAAACAATGCCTCTTTCCGAAAAAAATAAAATATATTGTCTTTGGGTCTGACTTCTTACCAATCAACCGACGTTGCGAGGATATTCTGGAGAATGTGCCAAAAAATGTGTATCAGGATAAGGTCAATCACATTGAATTGACCACATACCCCATCAACATACTACCCTCCCCAACGGCACTTCACGGTTCTCACCTACAATATCTTTGACATGAAGAGGAACAGGGTCGGTTGGTCCAAACAGTATCGTAGGGATAAGATGAACCTTTCTGTCATCATTGCTTCAAACCTGCACTGTCTTTCAAAGGCTGACCTGATTGCATCCCGAACTCTATATTGCAACCCACTCACCTATACGCCTTGACTCAGTTGTTGTTCATGTGTTTCGATGTCTGTGCCTTCATGATAATCAATGGGTCTGTCTTCACCGTTCTGTGCGTAAGATTGTTCCAAGGACTCACAGCACTAAGAGAAAGAAAATAGTCCTCCTCATCGGAATAAGAAATCGTGGACATTTTTCTTCAGAAACAAAGAGTGTGTCGTGCGTGTTGCATCAGCGTTTGGCTTTATTCTGAGAAATCAACTTTGAGGGAAAGAAGTGTTGTTGCGGCTGAACCCATTCCTACTGCAACTACATGGGGGGTTTCCGTTGAAAACTTCTGAATTTTTGGCTAAGACAGTAGATAATTATATTCGATGCAGTCCTGAAACATTTTACTCCATCAGTGCTTGAAGGAAGGTTTAATCCTATGTGGAAAGATAGGACGGTTTGGGCTTAAAACACTTCGAATTTAGGTGAGTGAGAGCTGTATTACTGAGATATTACAGACCCTGAGATAACTTGACAGGGTGATCGATGAGAGGATATATCTTTATGTGCTGGTGAGATAAGGAGGTATAAAGAAACGTCTTCCACAGAGGTCAGCGAAGACTTCATAATTTTAGATGTTTGTTTGCTGAGAAAGTCAACAGTTATGATGGAAAGGTTAGAGGAGCTGCAAGGTCAACAATTGTTTGTTCTGTGACATAAAAATGAAGTGGTTATGGTGTGAAGGGTCATTCTTTAAAATTAACGGTATTCCCAGTGAAGTTGGAAATCAGTCTTTTTCTTTACGCTGAACGCTGCGCTGTTTGTTGGCTTTCATCTATTCTGGGAGCAGTGAAGTTTACTGAAGATTTCCAAAGTTGTGCCTGATATACCTTCGCTGGGCCTGTGAATCGGAACAGAAAGGGCATGGTTGTTCGGCCACAATTTCATCAACCAGGATGTTTCCAAATTGTGGACTTGGCTCGAACGATCGAATCATCCGTGGCCGCTCACACCTCAGTCATATTGTCTCACTCAACCGCTTGAGGCTGTTGTTCAGGCACAAGAAGATATCATCCGAGCGGTCCAGACCATTAGAATGACAGAAAGAAGATGATTCAGATACTCCAAGTAGTTAGACAAAAATGGAAGAGACCTTTCAACTCTTCTTAGCTTCTCCATCGGAAGACGGAGACCAGGTTAGCAACCAGTCAAAAAAGGATGTAAATTGTTAAATTGTGACGGGTTGATGTAACTATTAGATACTCTCCTAAGAATGGATCATCACCTATTTACCGTCTGTGAGGACAAAATGCGGAGTGCTGATGCTGGAGACTAGAGTTGAAATGTGTGGTGCTTGAAAACCGCAGCAGGCCAGGCAGCATCCGAGGAGCAGGAGAATCGACGTTTCGGGCATAAGCCCTTCTTCAGGAATGAGGCTGGTGTGCCAAGCGGGCTGAGATATAAGGTAGAAGGGGAGATTGGGGGAGGGGCGCTAGGAATACGATAGGTGGAAGGAGGTGATGGTGAGCGTGATAGGCCGGAGAGGGAGTTGGGGGCGAAGAGCTCGGGAAGAAGACTGCAGGTCAAGAGGGCGATGCTGAATCCGGGGGTTGTGACTGAGATAAGGTGGGGGAGGGGAAATGTGAAAGCTGGAGAAATCTATATTCATCCCGTGTGGTTGGAGGGTTCCTCGGTGGAAGATGAGGCGCTCTTCCTCCAAGCGTCGTGTGGCCAGGGTCTGGCGATGGAAGAGGCCAACGATCTGAATGTCCATGGTGGAGTGGGAGGGGGGTTAAAGTGTTCAGCCACGGAGCGGTTTGGTTCATTGGTGCGGGTGTCCCAAAGATGTTCCCTGAAACGTTCCGCAAGTAGGCAGCCTGTCTCCCCAAAGTAAAGGAGATCATATCGGGTGCAGCAGACACAGTAAATGATGTGTGTGGAAGTGCCAGTGAATATGCGACGGATATGGAAGGATCAACGGGGGCCTTGGAGGGAGGTGAGTGGGAGGTGTGGGCGCAAGTTTTGCACTTCTTGCGGTTGCAAGGGAAGGTGCCAGGTGTGGAGGTTGGGTTGGTGGGGGGTGTGGACCTGATGAGGGAGTCGCGGAGGGAGTAGTCTCTCCGGAACGCTCATAGGGAGTAGTCTGTCCGGAACGATGTATCTGGAGGTTGGTGCGTTGGAAGGTGAGGACCAGTGGGGTTCTGTCCTGGTAGCGATTGGAGGGACGAGGCTCAAGTGCGGAGGTGCGGGAAGTGGAGGAGATGCAGTGACAGCATCGTCGACCACGTCGGAGGGGAAATTGCGTTCTTTGAAGAAAGAGGCCATTTGGGCTATTCCATTGTGGAATTGGTCTTCCTGGGAGCAGATGCGGCAGAGGCGAAGGAATTGGGAATATGAGATGGCGTTTTTATAGGGGGCAGCATGGGAGGAGGTGTAATCTGGGTAGCTGTGGGAGTCGGCCGGTTTGTAGTAAATGCCTGTGTTCAGTCGGTCGCCCAAGATAGAAATGGAGAGGTCGAGGAAGGGGAGGGAGGAGTCTGAGACGGTCCCGGTAAATTTGAGGTCGGGGTGGAAGGTGTTAGTAAAGTGGATGAATTGTTTAACCTCCTCGTGAGATCACGAGGTCGCGCCGATACAGTCATCGATGTAGCGGAGGAAAAGGTGGGGGATGGTGCCAGTGTAGCGGCGGAAGACGGACTGTTCCACATATCCGATGAAGAGGCAGGCATAGCTGGGGCCCATGCGGGTGCCCATGGCTACTCCTTTGGTTTGGAGGAAGTGGGAGGATTGGATGCAGAAGTTGTTAAGAGTGAGGACCAGTTCAATCAGTCGAAGGAGGGTGTCAGTGGAAGGGTATTGGTTGGGTCGGCGTGAGAGGAAGTTAACCGAATGTAGATATGCGAGAATGAACCCCCCGCCCCACAGGCAAAATCTTATCCGAAATTAATAATTTTCTAATACCTTTCGTGACAATCTGACATTATTCGTTTTGTCAGTACTTTGTCTTTACTTCGACAAACAGCTTCAAATAATCACTGTATGGAATTTTCATGCCTGTGCTTGTACTGGCACGTGTGTCTGTGCGTGTGTGCGTGTGTGTACCTGTGTGTGCGTGTCTCGTTTAGGGTGCCTGTTTGTATCAGTATGTCTGTGTTTGTCTCTATCTCTGTCTAACGTCAAACCAAGGACTGCAGAAAACAGATTCTGGATTAGAGTGGTTCTGGAAAAGCACAGCATTTCAGGAAGCATCCGAGGAGCAGGAAAATCGACGTTTCGGGCAAAAGCCCTTCATCAGGAAGAGAGGCAAAGTGCCTGCATGATGGAGAGATAAATGAGAGGAGAGTGGGGATGGGGAGTAAGTAGCATCGAGAACAGTCGGTGAATGGGAGTGGGGATGAAGGTCAAAGGTCAGGGAGAAGGGTGGGGACGGTCGCAAAGAGTACAATGGGTGAATGGGGTGGGATGAAGGTGATAGATCAAAGAGGAGGGTGGATGGCTAGGTGGAAAGGAAGATAGGCAGGTAGGACAAGTCATGGGGACAGTGCTGAGCGAGAAGTTTGGAACTGGGTTGACGTGAGGGAAGGGGAAATGAGGAAACTGGTGAAGTGTACATTGATGCCCTGGTGTCAAAGTGTTCCGAGGCGGACGATGAGGCGTTCTTCCTCCAGAGACGGGTGGTGAAGGAGGCTCAGGACCTCCATGTCCTTGGCTGAGTGGGAGGGGTAGTTGAAATGTTGGACCACAGGGTGGTGTGGTTGATTGGTGAGGGTGTCCCAGAAATGTTCCCTAAAGCGCTCTGCTCGGAGGCTTCCAGTCTCCCCAATGTAGAGGAGACCACATCGGGAACAACGGATATAATAAATGATATTGGTGGATGTGCAGGTAATACTTTGATGGATGTGGAAGGCCCATTTGGGGCCTTGGATGGAGGTGAGGGAAGAAGTGTTAGTGCAGGTTATACAATTCCTGTGGTGGCAGGGAAAGGTGCCAGGATGGGAGGGTGGGTTGTTCGGGGGAGGGGGGGCGTGGACCTGACCAGGTAGTCACGGAGGGAAAGCTCTTTATGGAAGATGGAAAGGGGTGGGAATGGGAAATATATCCCTGGTGGTGGGGTCCGTTTGGAGGTCGTGGAAATGTCGTCGGATGATTTGGTTTATGAGAAGTTTGGTAGGGTGGAACGTGCGCACCGGGGGGGTTCTGTCCTTGTTACTGTTGGATGGGTGGAGTCTGACGGCAGAGGTTCGGTATGCATTGGAGGAATCTTTACACATGTGTGAAGGGAAATTGCGGTCTCTAAAGAAGGAAGCCATCTGCTGCGTTCTGTGGTGGAACTGGCCCTCCTGGGAGCAGATACGGCAGAGGCAGAGGAATCGGGAATACGGGATGGTATTTTTGCCGGAGGTAGTATGGGAAGAGGTGTAATCCAAGTCGCTGTCGGAGTTGGTGGGAGTGTAAAAAATGTCGGTGTCATGTCGGTCGTCATTAATGGGGATGGAGAGGTCCAGGAAGGGGAGGGAGGTGTCAGAGATGGTCCAGGTAAATTTAAGGTCAGGGTGGAATATATTAGTGAAGTTGATGCTTTGCTCAACCTCCTCACGGGAGCACGAGGTGGCGCCAATGCAGTCATCAATGTAGCAGAGGAAGAGGTGTGGAGTGGTGCCCGTGTAACGACAGAAGATGGATTGTTCTACGTAAGCAACAAAGAGACAGGCATAGCTGTGGTCCATACTGGTGCCCATGGCTATCCCTTTTGTCTGGAGGAAGTGGGAATATTCGAATGAGAAATTGTTAAGGGTGAGCACCAGTTCGGCGAAACGAATGAGAGTGTCGATGGAAGGGTACTGCTGGAGACGTCGGGAGTGGAAGAAACGGGTGTCCTGGAGGCCCTTGTCATGGCGAATGGAGGTATAGATGGATTTGATATCCATGATGAAGAGGAGGCGTTGGGGGCTGGGGAAACGGAAGACTTGGAAGATTTGTAGGGCATGGGTATGTATGTGGGGAGGTCCTGGACTGGGGTGTTAGACAGATTCAAGGTACGTACAGATGAGTTCAATGGGGCAGGAGCATGCTGAGACAATGGTTTAGCGACGGTGGTCATGCTTGTAGATCTTGGGAAGGAGGTCGAACTGGACAGTGTGGTGTTCCCGGACAATGAGTTTGGAAGCTTTGGGTGGGAGATCTCCTGAGGTGATGAGATTCTGTATAGTCTGGGAGGTGATGGTTTGGTGATGAGTGGGGTCATGGTCGAGGGGGCGGTAGGAGGAGGTGTCCTCGAGTTGGCGTCTGGTTTCAGCGGTGTAGAGGTCAGTGGGCCAGACGTTTCACTGCACCCCCTTTATCTGCTGGCTTGATGGTGATGTTGGGATTGGAGCAGAGGGAGTGGAGGACTGCGCGTTGCGAGGGTGAGAGGTTGGAGTTGGGGAGGGGGTAGAAAGTTTTGGGTGGTTAATGTCCCAGCGACAGTTGGAAATGAAGAGATCGAGTGCGGGTAATAGGCCAGCAAGGGATATCCAGGTGGATGGCTTGCGTTGGAGACGGGCGAAGGGATCCTCAGAAAGTGGTCAGGAGTCCTGATTGTGAAAGTAACCTTGGAGGCGCCGGCGGCAGAAGAAGTGTTCGACTTCCCGGCGTGTATTAAATTCATTGATGCGTGGGTGGAGGGGGATGAAAATGAGTCCTTTGCTAAGGATTGATCATTCGTACTCAGTCAGGAGGAGGTCTGGTGGGATGGTGAAAACACGTCAGGGCTGGGAGCAGAAAACCAGTGTGGATGCAGATGTGGGAGTGGAGGCGGAGCTTGTAACTTGAGTGGGTGTGGTGGTGGGGGAAAGCGGGGGAGTCAAGAGCAGGGATTTTGCTCCCCTCATGGTTCTGGGGGGCGGGGATGGTAACAGTGGGATCTGCGGGGTCGTGTCAGCAGATTGCAGGTGAGTGGCGTTGATGGTGTCAGAAGTGGTGGCAACGACGGCAGTAGTGGGGGGAAACACAGCGTGTGACATCACCGATTATGTGAGGGACGGAAGTGATTTCACGTGTGGTGCATGACGAATTGTGAGGGGCGGAAGTGGCGTCATCGATCCCCGTTGGGGGTGGTAGTTGCACCAGCCATATGCTCATGGCGCCGGAGCAGTTCCAGAGGCCGGGGAATCTCGTGGAATGTTTGAAGAATGCTGGATATGGAGGTGGGTAGATAAACGTTTGTTGTACTTACAGTGTTTGATGTTTGAGACGGTGTTGAAATCGTGTTTGTTGGGAGTATGAATTCTCCTCAGGATATAGTAAAGGAGGGGTCCTTTGCAATTCTGACAGTTTGTGGCCCTCAGCTGTGGCAGGGCTGACTGTAGAGGGGTTAGGTGCCGGTGCATTGCTGCGAGTTTGGAGTGGAGGGTCTTGAAGGAGAACCGTTGCTGGTGTTTTTGAATCTGTACTCTGTACTGTTTGTCCTGTTTGTCTGGTTTAAAGGTGGTTAAAGTCCTTGTAGGATGAGTTGGTTATGGAGGCAGGCACTGAGCAAGCAAATGTGGCTGTGGTAGCGAGTCTGTTTCAGGACATGGTTGAAGAGCTTCAGAGCAGAGGAAATAACCTGGGATTTGCAGTGAGAGAGGGACTCCCTGAAATGTTCTATTCCTGATGAAGGGATTTTGCCCGAAACATCGAATTTCCTGTTCCTCGGATGCTACCTGAACTGCTGTGCTTTTCCAGAAACACTCTAATCCAGAATCCATCTATGCCAAAGTGCGTTAATGTGCTTGTGTGTGTCTATTCGTGCATGTGTATCTGTGCCACTGTGTGTGTGTGTGTGTGTGTGTGTGTGTGTGTGTGTGTGTGTGTGTGTGTGTGCTTGTGTCATATCGACCGTTTCCAATGAACAGATCGAGTGCAGGTAAAATGGCCAGCGGGTGTGGTCGAGCTGGAGTGAGAGAGTTGGAGCTGAATGAATGGACTTGTGGGATCGACAGACGACTCTTGCGCAAAGAAGTAGGCGTGGAGGCGAAAATTCTGGACGAAGAATTCAACATCATTTCGTGCCCGAAGTTCATTAAGGCGAGGTAGCAGAAGGATAAAGTTGAGGTCTTTGCCACACCCAGAACATTCATCATCAGACAGTGTAAGATTAGGACGAATGGTGAACATACGACCGGAAGTGGGTTTGGGGAATGGGATAAAATCAGAGGACAGGGCACGGTATGGGAGGATGTTTACAGAGGGTCATCTGTAAGTATAAGTTAAAAACAATGACTGCAGATGCTGGAAACCAGATTCTGGATCAATGGTGCTGGAAGAGCACGGCAGTTTAGGCAGCATCCGAGGAGCTTCAGCAAAATCGACGTTTCGGGCAAAAGGTAAGTATAAGTTACTGTATCTTTTGGACGTTGACGTCTCCATGGAAGAGGAAAATGTTCTAGTTTGCAAGCCGAATAAACCAAATGATAAAACAGAATTGTGGAGTATTGCAGCCTTGAGGCAATGGGATGTTCTGCTGATGGACAGAGAAAATATTGACCACACTGGCACTGAGATCGCATGATCAGATCTCAGAAAGTAAATCTGACCGAAAACTTTCGGAATTGTAATCATTTTGTTATATGCTGATTCCACTGGGGTGATACTCAACTGGCAAGGTCTCGCTTTTTTGAGACTGTAGACCAAAACGTAAAAAAAAAACATGAAAAAGCACAGTACATTTGTCATCCCCAACAGCTCTGAGAAGAAGAAACTGAGCTGTTTTCGTTAACTGCCTCTGTTCAAGACGTGCGGATACACACAAAGATATAAGGGCATTCCAAGATTTTTAACAATTGATCGTCAAAGAACAACATTTTAGTCCCGAGTGATAATGGTATGTTACTTGGAAGACAACGTGCAGGGATAGGTTTTTCTATTGTTCAGTAAGGACATTACAAGGACAGAATTTCGTCCGATTCCTATTGACCATAGTTCGGTCATATTCATTGATTCCACATGAGGTAAACGCGGCTTTGATGACAAGGAATTTCGCTCTGAATTCACTTCAAATAACATTGGAGCATTAGTTAGAATAATAAAGGGCAAAAGTACATAACGTGGCTTGTTTGGAACATGTGTTCACTATCGTCACAACGGTCAACTGAAAACTGCGGCAAGGAATTCTGACAAGGAGGAGACATTTGTCCTATTTGTGATGAAGTCATTTGCTTAAGCACTGTGACAGAGAGACAGAAGGAAGTTCCACTCTGTACCATGGGGAACAAAACCACCGCTTTCACGGTGCATCAGACAGTGACAAACACGCACAATTTTCTGTTTTTAAGGACTTGGATCATCTCAATGTCATCATTCACTAATGACCAATAGCAACACTGAAGCCAGAAGATTGCAACATCCCAGTTGAAAAACTAAAAGGGAAAAGGATGGACACGGGAAGTGGCAGTAAAATGGGGAAATGGTGAAACTTGCAGTGGGAGTGGCAGAATAAAGGTGTAAAGGGAGGTCGTCAGTGGGAGAGCATGTAGCAGCAGAAGGAATGATGCAACGTAAGTAGTAATATAAGGAGAACGTACGAAGGAGGTGGAAGTCTGGAAGATGATGTTTTTAATGACAGTGAAAAGCTTGTTTTTGGAGAAATGAGATTGATTGAGAAAGCATCATTATTAAGGCATGTCGGGATCACTTCATTCTTGTTCATATTGTACACTCACCCTGTATTTCTGTATCTTCAACAAGTGCAAGAGACATGTTTTTTCCCCTCCCATAGTGTGGTATCTCGTCATCACTAAACCTTTTTTTATAGTGTTTACAACAGTTGGGGTTTGTTCTTAGATCTCGACGGAGACATGAGAATAAGACATGATCTCCTGCAGTGTGTTGATAATGCACAATTTAATTGAATATTCTTCCTCATCACATTCGCTCTTTCAAACAATCAATTAACTAGTCTGTGCCCATCCTGCAGATGAAAAAGATATTTTACCTGTGAGTATTACAGGGAATGTTACAAAGAGCAGTGCGAAGTAAATTACACGTGTTGCAGTGCAAATGCCAAATAAAACATACAGAGGGCCAGAGTATAAAAGGTCAGTTCAGCTGTGGGTTGGAAATTCTCTTTGTAGCACCCTCATAAAAGATGTTAACTACAGCATTCCGTAAATTCACCGAAGTAAGAAGAGCGGTACAATGGAATTCTCAGTTCTTCCTCTGTGAATAACATCTGGAGAACAAGAAGGAAATCATGGTTTCGACGTGATATTCATGAAGGATGATGGTGAGAATGTGGAAGACGCAGGGCAGTGGAATGATAAATAATGTTGCGTATGAAACAATGATTAGCCATGTGGTTGACAATGAGGGGGAACGTTTTAGTTTCCAGGAATATATAAACAGAATACTTAGATAGCCAGATCATGGGCCGATGAAATTCAACAGTAATAAATGTGAGGGAATGCACATTTAAAGTAACAAGACAAGTGAGTATGTAAAATATGAAGGATGTTGGCTAAATTTGTTTCTTCTTTGTAGCAAGCAACTTTTAGCTGGGAAACTCAGACAGGGTGTACAAGGGCATTAGGGTAGGGACAAGATGAACAAAGAAGAGCACTTCTCCACAGTCGAAACGTCAAAAGCAAAGGGATGAACGTTAAAAGTGAAAGACAGGGGATTGAGAGAAGATTTGTGTAATCTGTTTTGAACAGATGTTTATGTGTCTGGCGTGCACTGCCTGGGCGTGCGATGGATGCCGGTAACTTCTGATGGTGCAGACTCAATAGGCATTTTTTCATTGCATGATTCGATGTGGTGGCAATCATAAATACTCTGATATATTCTGAAGCATTAGCCAAAGGCACGAGGTGGGATGTTCCTTTAACTGTACTCGGTAAGTGGGTATATTACAAAAAAAAAACATCTCAAGCTGTATCAGCTGTTACTCAGCAAAACGATGTCCACAATCTCTGTGAACATTCTGTATGATTTGTATGGTCAGTGCAAGTACTTTCTAACAGTAGCACGATCAATATTCCAGGTGTTTTCCATCATTATTTCAATACAGCGATAGCATGGATAGAGTTTATCCTTCATTGTAATACAAACTTCAAGCTACTAAATTCAATTTTTCTGAAGCATATTAATTTCATTCCCAGCCATTCGCTTTGACAAACAGCAGGTTTTGTGGTGTTTTCCTGACAATGTTCAATCACAACAGTCACAACACCCCTCCACCAATCCTCTTTCTCCTTTAACATGTTCTTGTGCACTTGTTTACTGATCACACAGACCTCACTCCCTCACATTCCCTCACTCTCACCATCCTTATGCTTTTTTTAAAATTTCTTGATAAACCTGATCATCATCACTACCATTATTTCCAATTTCTAACTCACATTTTGAATTTATAAAAATGAGAATTCGAGTTCGAATTCCTACAGTGTGGAAACAGGCCTTCGGCCCAATAAGTCCACACTGCCCCTCCGAAGAGTACAACTCACACAGGCCCATTACCCTACATTCCCCCTGACCTTGCACCTAACCTATAAATCCCTGAAAATTATGGACAATTTAACATGGCCAATTCACTAAACATGCACAGCTTTCGACTATGGGAGGAAACCAGTGCACTCGGAGGAAAGCCACGCAGACAAAAGGAGAATGTACAAATTCCAAACAGGCAGTCGCCCGAAGCTGTGTCCCTGGCGCTGTGAGGCAGCAGTGTGAAGCGCTGAAGCACTGAACAACCCGAAGAATGGCAATATATCCAGTCCAGGTGAGTTTTATAGAGACTAGATGAGATTACCGAAAGTGCGGAACAGACCCTTTGGTCTAACAAGTCCACACCGACACTCCGAAGTGTAACCAACCAAAGCCGTTCCCTGACACTAAATTTACCCTGGACTAATGCACTTATCACAAGGGACAATTTTATATGGCCAATTCACATAAGCTGCACATCTTTGGACTGTAGGAGGAAACTGGATCACCGAGAGGAAACCCACACAGACAGGGGGGCAATGTGTAATCTCCAAAGAGACAGTCGCCCAAAGCTTGGGCCCTGACGTTCTTCGGCAGCAGTGCTCACCACTGAGCCACATTACCACGTATGTGATTTCTTAATTCAACATACTCATTAGACTGTGTCGTACCTGATTTCCTATTCATCTTACCTTCTTCTCAGTTTCTGGCGTGCTGCTTTGTTTCACATTCCCTTGCTCTATTAGTTTAAATCCAGCTGACTTTCAACAGTGAACGTCATTTAAGGATGGTAGTGTTACTCCAGTTAAGAGGCAGAATGTCCTCTTTGTAGAGGTCCCACCTATCCTGGAAGAGATTTCAATGAACTAAAAATCTGAAACCCTCATCTCTGAAGTGAGATTTTAACGGCATGTTAAGATAGTTTAACTTCCTAATTTTTGCCTTCGTTTCCACATGGTAAGGACGTAATCCAGACATTACAAAGGATAGCTCTTTCTCCTACACACAAAGGCATTTTCAGATACACACACTTAGACAGACTGATAGACAGCACATTACTTTGCCTAAGACTACCAGTAACATTATAAATAATCAGAATGATAACTGTACTGAAGGATTTAGTTAAAGGAAGGATGAGAAAAAAAGTCTTATTCTGGATGTTAGGTTGTTCGCTGAGCTGGAATGCTTGTTTTCAGACGTTTCATCACCATGCTGGGTAACATTATCAGTCCTCCTCCAGAAAAGCACTCGCGATATATCCCACTTTCAAATCTTGTGTTCATGTTTCCTGGGGAAGATGAGCGAGGATGGGCCGAGCGGGTGATGGGGAGGGACTAGATTATCAAAATGGAATTGATGAGAGTGTCGAGCCATCATGTTATGCTGAAAATGATATTGAGGAAAACAAGCCACAGAACGTTCGATGTCTACAATTATTCAGAAGCAAAACGAATACGGAACAAGAAGCTGAAAGTAGGTCTAAGTGAGCAGGTCAATTGACGTACTGAAAGAGTATAGAAAATGTGAAGCGAATTTAAATAAAGTAAATGGAAGAGCCAGTTTGCGGTCGTGACACAATATTCAAAACATGTTCAGCAAGATTCCAAAGACATTTTACCAGCTTATTTAGAAGAAGATAATAAAAATGGCAAGAATGGGGAGTTTTAGGGACGAAGGAGACAGCCTGCGCACGGAAAACAGAATATGTTTAAAAAGGACGTCCAATCGGTCTTCATTTTGTGGAAGCAATTCCTGGATTAAGGGAGAGTATTAGTGTCATCCTTCAACAGTGTGATCCGAAGGAGAGGAAGAATTTGATGGCGGTAAAAGAGATCACAATTCTCCAGATCTGTGGGATATGAGGGAGGACATTCGAGGCTCTTAAATAATTTTTTTAAAAATCTTATTTGTTGTACCTCTGCCACAGATGCGGTGTGATAGTACAGGACAAGAAGAGTTGAAATGTTGGGCCACAGGGCGGTGTGATTGATTGGTGCGGGTGTCCCAGAGATGTTCCCTAAAGCGCGCTGCTAGGAGGCGTCCAGTCTCCCCAATGTCGAGGAGACCGCTTCGGGAGCAAAGGATGCAATAAATGATATTAGTGGATGTGCAGGTAAAACTTTAATATTCGTGCAAGGCTCCGTAAGGGCCTTGGATGGAGGTGAGGGAGGAGGTGTGGGCACAGGTTTTGCAATACGAGCGGTGGCAGGGGAAGGTGCCAGGATGGGAGGGTGGGTTGTCGGTGGGCGTGGACCTGACCACGTAGTCACGGAGGGAACGGTCTTTGCGGAAGGCGGAAAGGGGTGGGGAGGGAAATATATCCCTGGTGGTGGGGTCTGTTTGGAGGTGGCGGAAATGTCGGCGGATGATTGGGTTTATGCGAAGGTTGGTGGGGTCGAAGGTGAGCACCGGGGTGTTCTGTCATTTTTACGGTTTGAGATGTGGGATCTGAGGGCGGAGGTGCGGGATGTGGATGAGATGCGTTGGAGGGCATCTTTAACCACGTGGGAAGGTAAATTGCAGTCTCCAGTAAAGGAATCCATCTGGTGTATTCTGTCGTGCAACTGGTCCTCCTGGAAGCAGATGCGGCGGAGGAATCGGGAATACGGGATGGCATTTTTGCAGGACGTAGGGTGGGCTGAGGTGAAATCCAGGTAGCTGTGGGAGTTGGTGGGTTTGTAAAAAATGTCGGTGTCAAGTCGGTCATCATTAATGGAGATGGAGAGGTCCAGGAAGGGGAGGGAGGTGTCAGAGATGGTCCAGGTAAATTTAAGGTCAGGGTGGAATGTGTTGGTGAAGTTGATGAATTGCTCAACCCCCTCGCGGGAGCACGAGGTGGCGGCAATGCTGTCATCAATGTGGCAGAGGAAGAGGTGGGGACTGTGCCGGTGTGATTACAGAAGATCGACTGTTCTACGTAGCCAACAAAAAAACAGGCATAGCTAGGGCCCATACGGGAGCCCATGGCTTCCCCTTTGGTCTGGAGGAAATGGGAAGATTCGAAGGAGAGATTGCTAAGGGTGAGGACCAGTTCGGCCAAACGAATGAGACTGTCGGTGGAAGAGTACTGTTGGGAAGGTCGGGAAAGGAAGAAACGGAGGGCTTGGAGGCCCTGGTCATGGTGGATGGAGGTGAAGAGGGATTGGATATCCATGGTGAATATGAGGCGTTGAGGGGTGGGGAAACGGTAGTCTTGGAGGAGGTGGTGGGCGTGAGGAGTTCTTGGACTAGGGGGATAGGACAGTGTCGAGGTAGGTAGAAAAGAGTTCAGTGGTGCAGGAGCCTGTCAAACGAATGAGAGTGTCGGTAGAAGGGTACTGTTGGGGAGGTCGGGAGAAGAAGAAATAGAGGGTTTGGAGACCCTCCAAAGGAAGCATTGGATATCCATGGGGAGAATGAGGCATTGGGGGCCGGGGAAACGGAAGTCTTGGGCAGATGGAGGGCGTGGGTTGTGTCAAGAACGGATGTGTGGAGTTCCTGGACCAGGGGGGGATAGGACAGTGTCGAGGTAGGTGGAATTTCAACATTTCAACTCCCTCTCCCACTTTGCCAAGGACATGAAGGTCCTGGGACTCCTTCACCGCCACTTCCTCACCACTACGCGCCTGGAGGAAGAACGCCTCATCTTCCGCCTCGGAACACTTCAATCACAGGGCATCAATGTAGACTTCAACAGTTTCTTCATTTCCCCTTCCCATGCCTCAACCCTGTCCCAAACCTCCAGCTCAGCACTGCCCCCATGACCTGTCCTACCTGCCTATCTTCTTTTCCAGCTATCCACTCAAACTCACCCCCCGGACCTATCACCTTCAACCTCCTCCCCCACTCTCCTATTGTACTCTATGCTACTTTCTCCCCATCCCCACCCTCCTCTCACTTATCTCTCCACCCGTCAGGCTCTCTGCCTGTATTCCTGATGAAGGGCTTTTAACTGAAATGTCGATTTTGTTGCCTGAACTGCTGTGCTCTTCCAGCACCACTAATACAGAGCATGCAACCTAAGTTCAAATTGCAAACAGGCTAGAAATAAACCATGAGATTAAAGACCACCAAGTCTCATATCAGTGGTAGTGAAAGGTTGTAGAAAATTCTGAGTGACGTTGAGACTGATAATTAAGTATCTTCTTGTCTGAAAAAGTTGACAAGCTACTAGAACTGCCTGACACTGCATAAAATGTTTTGAACAAGTTAGCAATGTCACATTTGATCGAACAGCTTAATTAACTGGGTTGCCTGGATACTGAAACACATTCGAATCCGGCCAATCATTTTAAATTATCTATCAAAATAGCAAACTCCAATTAGGTTTGAATTTGGAATTTTTACAATATTTTAACCAATGAAAGAATCCGATATTTTTGGTTTCAATATCAGCCATTTTGAAGAATTACCGAGAACGGCAAAGACCGTCAAAGAGAACTGCTAAAAGGCCAACAGATGTAGACTGACAGGAAACAATCTCTGAGACGTAACTGGCTGGAGAAGAATTTTGCACAAGAAAAGATATTGACACCGACCTGGAAACAAAATCGACAGAACAAAATGCAAAGAGAAGATTTGACAAATGGCTGGTTTTGAAACATGACTTTTTCGTTATCTTTATGTCTGGGAGGTACCTGTCTCGAGACAGTCAAAAACAACAACGCCGACCTGGACAGCAAATTTACAGAAGAAGATTCAAAAAGAAGATTCGACAAATGGCTGGTTTTGAAACTTGATTAATATTTTAAGGTCTTACAAGAGTTTTTTTTTTCGTCAGACAAGTATAATAGAGGGGAAGGCAAAAGATAGTTTGAAAGAAAGGAGTTGCAAATAGGTGATAGTTACCCATTCTCTGTTAGACTTAAGAAAGGATTTTGACTTTAAATAGTGACTGTTCCGATAGTTCTTTGCCTCTTGAATTTTCACAGGTTACAGCACGGCCTGAACCATTTCGAATTTAATGGTTGAAATTTGCGGGATTAACCTCTGTCGTAACAAGTCATGCAGAGAAAGGGCGAGGAGAGGACTTCGACAACGTGGATTGGCTATCGGAATGAAGATTTGCATTGGTGCAGTCACCGCTACCAGAAGGAACACATTGGCACGGTACACTCCAAGGGCAAGCATTAATCTGCGTTGTAGAATCTGTTGTCATGGTTCTGGTGTTAAGTATCGTCAACTCGGTCAAAGACGCTCTTTGGTCTGTCCGAATCCTATTGATCTTCCAGCTGAAGGAGCTGACCCCGACTGAGTGTTGCAGACTCGCAATTCCAAGGTCCAGGACTATGTGCTGAGGGATGCGTTGAAGCTTGGAGCAGCTGCTGTCAAGGCGCGGTGGATCACAGTGTAACGTCTGCCTGCCAAAGTTGAACAGGGGGCCCACTCAGTAAGTGGGCTCCGCTGAAGCCTCACATAAATATACGAATGATCAACGTACAGATATGTATATACAAATGATTAATTCTGATCTGTGTATTTGAAGAAATGCAAGGTGCGCCATCAATCTTGTAGATCATCAAAATAGTTTATGAAGAAAGTATATTTTTCAAATAAAATAAATGCTTAATGTCTTCCCATCTTCAGTAAACTTATAAACATTTAAACTTGGAGAGCTCGAGAGTCGTGCAGTTGCAACATGACTTGGTAGCAGAGTACATCATATGGCAATGCCTTGAGAGGCTTCAGACAGCAGCGGTGCAGCGAAACATGTGCATGTAAGGTCCAGTAAAGTCGTGTTAACTTTCCTGTTCATTCTTACAGCAACTGAGAAGCCACTTAGAGTAGTCGCACGTTCCACCTGCATGACGTGGGAGATCGGGTAGAGTTCCATCGTCTCTGATGATTGCACGTGTGGGAAGCCACCGCTCCTGGGAGACCATGTTAGTGAGCTGGAGCCTGATGCACTCAAGATTATCAAAGATGTTGAGCCCTGCATAGTTAAGACCTTTAGTTTGGAGGTCACATCCAAGTCACCCGTTTAAACGTATATCTGTAACGACTAAAAAATCCCAGTTCCAGGTACCGATCCATGCCCCGTGTTCATTGGCATAACCCATCGGTGCACTTGCTGCAAGTTCATGTCATAGCCATTCCGTGCCCGCTGTCGTTTTTCAAGCTGGGAGTAGCTGCTTGACCATCAGGAAAGGCAAACGGAATAGGCAGAGAGGCCAGAGTTCCCTGTAACCGTTCCTCTTGAAAACAAGTATGCCATTTTGGATATTGTTTTGCGGAGTTGGGAATGACCATTCAGGGGACAGGACAGAAGGAGTTACCAGTTCGATGGCACTACAGTGGCTCTAGTACACGGCGAGAAAGGGATTGGTAAAGGGGTCCTTCGAGATAGTGAACTCCATAGTTAGAGTGATAGGAAGGAGATTCTGTGACAGCAAACGGGGAATCAGGATGGTATGTTACTTCCCAGCTGTTAGGGTCCTGGATGTCTCAGATTCGCTGCAGATCCTTCTCAAGAAGCGACTAAGTAACAAGAAGTCAGTATGCAAGTTTTCACAAATGATATATAGATATACGAATGAGGGTCTGCAGAGTGATATTAGAGAGGAAGGAAAAATGTTCAAAACCAAGGGGCAAAATTGAGGACTGCAGATGCTGGAAATCAGAGTCGAGGTTAGAGTGATGTCAGGCAGCATCCGAGGAGCAAGAAACTCGACGTTTCGTTACTGGGGTAAGGTGATGGAAGGAGAAATGTGGACTTCACCAGTTTCCTCATTTCCCCTCCCCCAGCTTACCCCAGTTTTATTCCTATAACTCAGCACCATCCTCATGAACTGTCCTGCTTCCAATTATCCATTCCCATCTATCCGCTCCATCCTCCTCTCTGACTTATCACCATCAACCCCACCCCCATCCACCTATCGTACACTTTGTTATATTCCCCCACCCTCCTCTCTGAATTATCATCTTCATCAGCACCCCGACCACCTAATGTAGTCTTTCCTATCTTCTCCCCAGCCCCATCCCGTCCTATTTATCTCTCCACCCTGGAGGCTCGCTGCCTTCATTCCTGATGAAGGGCATTTGCCCGAAACGTCGATTTTCCTGGTCCTCGGATTCTACCTGACCTGCTGTGCTTTTCCAGCACCACTCCATTCTAGTATTAATCTTGCGATATCTTCCAGTGTCACGTGTTAGGTTGGTTAAGAGCAGGAGAATTTGGCAAGTAAATGCGTAACTAAAGGACGAGTGCGGGGCCAGGGATTCAGATTTTTAAATCATTGAGATCATTCTGGGGCAGAGGCGACACTTCAAAAGGGGCAGGCTGTACGTGAACTGAACGGGACCAAAAACACGGAAGCCAAATTTGCTCGTCCTGCAAGGGAGGATTTAAATTAGATTGGCAGAGGAATGGGAAACATAACAGCAGGGAGAAATGACTGAGACTGCAAGGACATACAGGATTCAGAAATAATAATTTGGAGAGACATTTCGGTCTGGAACGTGAGAGGGAGCAAGGAATGCCTTTTCAGTTAATTTGTATTTATTTAAATGAAGAAGGCTGACAAGTAAGGCCAATGAACTTAGGGCATGAATGAATACGTGGGACTGGGCTATTATACCAATTACAGAAACATGTCTAAGTGAGTGACCGCGGTGGCAGCTTCATGTGACAGATTATGCACACTGCGGCAGGAGAGAGGTGGAGAGGGATTTGCCTTTTTAATTAAGGTAAGTATCACAGCCTTAATCCGAAATGAAATAACTGAAGGATCATCTAGTGAGGCGTAGTGGATGTAATTAAAAATTAAGAAAGGGCAGAGCAAGTTATTGTTGTTGGCCTATAGGCCACTAAATATTGGACGGTAATTAGAGGAACAAGCATCGAAGAAGAAAGTGGAAAGTTGCAGGATATATAGTCCTGTCATCAGATGGGATTTCAGTTTTCTTAATATACGCTGGGACTATCAGAGCATTCAGGGCTTAGTTCGGATAGAGTCTGTGAAGTGAGTTCAGGAAAGTTGTGAATCTCATCTCCAGCGTCCGAAGTTCTCACTTTCTCCGAGGGCAGTAGATTTAGACTGTAAAGATTTCACGTACACCATAACACGGTAAGGTTGTTCAGCCATGGAGCCTGATATACAGTTACTGGAGGAGACCAATCAAAATCTCAAGCCTAGAACACTGGACTTAGAATAGATCATGCAGCACCAATATTCTGTTACACAGCAACAGTATCAGTCCATTTCGCCATTCAGTAACACTTGAAATATAAGAGGCCAAAAAGTCACTGGATTAAAAGGTACACTGGAATGACAGGAGGAGATTTAACTCCTCAAGCCTGCGTATCGATTCAGTACAATCAGGGCGGACCTGCTGTGGACCTCACTTTCCCTTTGATGTCCAATTATAACTCGTCCTCAACTCTTTGATGTGTCAAAATGCTTTGAAACCCACCGCCGAACCCAAACATTTCAGTGATGTATCTTGGACAGTGAGACCCAATAATCGCTAACTTCTGAGAGAAGGAAAGCGTGTGCATACTTATACATTGGCAGGTTGACATGAACAAAAAAAATGAACACAATAAAAGAGTGACTGGCCCTGATATCATGGCAGTATTTGATTGAGCAAGGTGTCAAAAAGCCTAAACAACATTTAACTTTATATAAATCAGGTGTAAACTGGCTGAGTCATTCAGTATACAAAGTGGCTGGTGGGGATCAATCCTCTCAATCTCGAGATAACTCTGTGGATTACCCTCAAGGGAGCTTCATCGACACAAACATCGGCAGCTGCGACACCAATGTCTTCCCCCCTTCATTAAATCAAAAGTGTTGGCATTCAATTAATGTCACGCAATGTTAAGAACAATCTTTTACCCTCTCAGGTAATAGAATATCAAATCTTGACAGCATTTCAGCTTGTGTGACAACATGTAGGTCACATTCATTGACGGTACTGCGAGACACTGCACATTTACACAGAAAGAAATAGTGCTGAAAATGTGTTGCTGGAAAAGCGCAGCAGGTCAGGCAGCATCCAGGGAACAGGATAATCGACGTTTCGGGCATAAGCCCTTCTTCAGGAATTATGCCCGAAACGTCGATTCTCCTGTTCCCTGGATGCTGCCTGACCTGCTGCGCTTTTCCAGCAACACATTTTCAGCTCTGATCTCCAGCATCTGCAGTCCTCACTCTCCACCCACAGAAAAAAAAGTGTTTATTCAGCATCTCAAGCTGGTTTCACATGAATGCAAGGAAGCCATTGAGCCGATCGAACCCGTTGTATAAGAAGCTGCACAAATGATCCACACTCTCAAATTACGCAAAAAGAGATTCCTTTTCTTTAAAAAAAAATGTTGCATTCCAAATGGGAAACGCAGGAAGAAGAAAAAACACAACACGTTCGGCAACATCATAAGGTGGAAAATTCAAAGCCTTAGGTATAACCCTTCTTCAGGACTTGGGTAGGATAAGGTGAGCTGCACATAAAGAAGCGGGGTGGAATCCTGCGAATCGGTGAATTGGGGTAGAGAGTAGAGCGGGTTTGTCGATGAGATGAATGAATCCTGACGGAAACTGGAAGAAGGGTTGTTCAGTGGAATGGAAGGGAGAGTGTTGGCTGGGAAGTCAGTTGAGGTATTAAATGGAAGGTTATTTGAAATTGAAAAATTCAATGTTGAATCCTTCGGGCCGTCGGATGTCAAGGCGGAAAATGATGTGTTGTTCTTCCAATTTGCGATTTGGTCCTTTGTGGCATTGGCGGAGGCTGATAGTTATGAGCCACGAGTTGCCCAATAAAGCTATTCTACATCTTCCCTGGGGCCAATTGGAGGACATTCAGACCCTTAAGGTACTAACACATGAAGAGAAGGGCTCCATTCAGCCCCTCCAGACGTTAACACAGAAATAGTAGAATGTCATTGATACTGAAACATGGCAAACCAAAGAAG
Source organism: Chiloscyllium plagiosum (assembly GCF_037043375.1). Lineage (NCBI taxonomy): Eukaryota > Metazoa > Chordata > Chondrichthyes > Orectolobiformes > Hemiscylliidae > Chiloscyllium > Chiloscyllium plagiosum. Next base: position 83,256,786 of record NW_028270175.1, read on the forward strand.
CAGAGGCTGCACAGGCACTGCTCCATGTTGTTCCTTCTGCTTCGATTGCTCAAGGTACGCACGTTTTACATTAACGATATGGAGGTTTGTTGGTGATGAGAAGGGACAGTAGACGTTCTGTGCCAAGTCTTAGGGATCATCTTCCATCTCCGGAGAGATAGACCAGTGTTCTGTGTGGAGGTCAAAAGCTCGTGGGAATGGCGAACTCTTTCAGTGTGGCTGCCGCCAGACTTGTGAAAAACATGACTTTCAGTGCACAGTGAAATACCAAAGACACATTGAGGAGGAGAGAGTTCATTCAGAACCAAGATCTCCGTCTCAAACAGCATTATAAATCATGAGTATTGGTCGATAACCCTTACGTTTTAATGAAATTCTCTTTTATTCTTTTGTGGCCTTCCAGATTAAACACTCATTTTAGTATCTTCTCCTCATAGTATCTTCACCGCAGGGTTTAGTCTGGTGAAACACCTGGTCACTTTCTCATTGTGCCAAGGAGATTGTTCCTTATAACAGAGAGGAAATGTGTACACAGTTCCTCCAGTACTGACTCAACTACAATCTACAACTGCAGGAAGGTACGTTCACGCCTATGCTTCCGCCATTTTGCAATGCAGGAGACAAGACAATTTGTTGTGCTAATCACTTGCTGCTCCGTATGATTTCTGTTACTGACTCATGTCCAAGGAGATCCACCTGTTTTTCGCCAAGAACACTTTCCATCCACTCACCAACTAATAAATTCAAAATGTGAAGGATTGTATGATTTGACAAATTATTTATTTACTTGTGAAACCTACGCTTCAAGCACAGCCACACCAATATCAACACCACTAATGCCAATAGAGAAGGTTTGAGATTCTTGGGAGGCGGTCGCCCAGTGGTATTTTTTTCCAGACTATTATTCCAGGGACAGAGCCCGGATTCGAATCCCACCATGGCAGATGGTGGAATTTGAATTTGAAAAAAAAATCAGGAAATAAGAATCCAATGAAACCATGACAGATTGCAAGCAAATTCTTTCGGGCACGCTAATGTTCTTCAGGGAAGGAAATCTACCATCTTCACCTAGTCATGATTACGTATGACTCCAGACTCACAACAGCGTGCTTGACTTTCAACTGGCCTTTGTGGTGGCCTAGCCAGGTACCTCAAAGTCTCATGGAAATGAACTTGGCCGAACCTAAGCACTCACTACTTCTTACCCATGGACTGCATTGCATCAGCATAGATCACCCACACCTTCTCGGGGGTAATGGGGAAAGACAATTGGATGCTGGGCCATCATCACATTGATAACTAAAAGAAGATGATCACATATAGGGAATGGAGACAAAGGGACATAACTCACCGTAAACTGGGACAGAGATGTATACTGTCCATTGGCATGATATGCAGGAACATGGGAACAGGAAAGAAATTAGTAAGATTAATCTCGTTTCTTACTTTGCCTCTGAATACATGTCCAGCGACATTACTACCCTGACACAATGTCTCTTTTATAAATTCACTTCCTTGATAAAAACAAGATTGTGATCGAAATTGTTGCAATTGAAAGAGTGCTTTGAATCGAGCTGGGACCATGAAGTCTGAATTTTGCAAAGGCGTAGGTAATGGTTTATTAAGTGTAAGCATTGGCGTCAAGGTGAGGAATGCGGATATTATTAAGCTGGTAGGAGATTGATTTAGTGATGGAGAGAATGCCGAAACATAAATTAATTCAGGGCAAACATGGACTTCGGTATTGTGAATAGTCCTCTTTTCAGATGTTTGTGAGCTCGGGGATGTGGGCGGTTCTGTGGGTAGGGAATACCATTGAAACTGAAGACAAAGTTACACTCTTTGCCAATTACAGATAACAGAAGTAACAATTAAGTAAATTCTGATTTATGAGATGAATAATTGGATAAATATGGAGAGACTTACTCGGAACACCAACAATAGCAAGGATGGGATAGTAGCCCGCCTGAATAATCATCAGTGCACCTAATATCCGATATGGTAATGTCGACCGGGACCAGGAAAAGTAGAAAATACCCAAGGATAAGCTCTTTTCCATTTTTGCAGCATTCCAGTCTGCTGTCCTCAGATCCTGATCTATTGTTGAAACATTACAGTCGACTGTTCTTAGATTCTGATCCATAGGTGTAACATTCCAGTCTAATGTTCTTAGAATCCGATCCATTGCTGTGACATTACAGTCTAATATTCGCAGATTCTGATCCATGGTTGCAATATTCCAGTCTACTTCGAGTTTATGATCTCTCATTTTCCTGCCTTTGCAGCTGCCGGTCCCTGTTAGTGTCAACGATGACACATCTGTTCCTACAAGTGAATGAAGTATGGCAAGAAGCCATTAAATAATAGAAGGCAGAAACTCTCCAATGACATAGTTAGGATACATTGAGACTGACATCATTCACAGTCACTGAACAAACAATTCTAGTTAAATACTTCAAGTCTGATTATTTCAGGAAACAATAATAACTGGACTGGATTGGATGTTGACATCGCTGGCGATTGACCTTAACTCCCATCATCCATTGCTCTAACGAAGCCAGCAGTCAAGCAACGTCATGGAAGTTTGGTTTTCACAGGCTAGATAATACTGCTGAATTGTCAGTTTGCAATGATGTAACTTGTTGAAGCCCTCCCTCCCCACTCCTCATCCCCAAAACGACCATAAACAAGATGTTGTAACTATGTTGATCTTTCTCGTCCAGAACACGTGCCAACGAACAGATGATCAGTTGGCATATTGCTCTGACCATACACAGAAAGTGTAGATTTGTCTGGGCATTCCTCTCATTTATCTAATAAGTCAATGTTGTATCTTCAACACACAATGCACGTCAGCAATCTTTATGTCAAGTCACAAACATCTCAATAGAGTTTATCGATTTTAAATAGTTAAAACTTAAATATTTTAAAATTCAGTCCAAAGTCAAACGTAGAATGTTCTCACAAAGCTGGTCCTATTTCAAGGTTTATTTCAGAGAAGTTGCAAGGGACCGAAGTTTCCATAATGTCTGAGGATTCAAGTGTTCATTGAATCCCTTTTGCTCATAAATAACACATCAGGCAGAAGGCTTTCAAGTGTTTTAGGAAAGAAAACTGGCATAGTCAACATAACATGGTGGTGCCAGTGATGGACTGAGGTGAACAAAGTAAAAAATAACACACCACCAGGTAATAGTCCAACAAAGTTTATTTGGAAGCAATAGGATTCAGAGCACTGTTCCTTCATCCCGTAGTCAAGGAGCAGCGCTCAGTAACGTAATGCTTCCAAAGAAACCTGTTGGAATTCGATGAGATTGTCGTAGTTCGGGAGGGGGGGAGTAGATGAAGGAGTTTATAGAGAATGAAGATGCTGGAGGAAACTGCAGCGATTGGCAGGGGTATCGATGCTAAAGGATAGCGAGAAGTGTAGATGCTGGTGGAAATAGGTGTGCACACCCCAGAGGAGATAGCAGAGTGCTGTGACAGGAGAATGTTAAAGAGATAGGGAAGGCTACTGGGGACGGAGGAGGAGGTTTATTATAAAAGGGAAGGATGCAGATGCTCGACAATGTTACAGAGACAGGGAGAATTGCTAGACCCGGAGGAAAATGCATCGTTTGGGAGAATTGTAGCTCGTGGTGTATGGCAGACAGACGGTGTATTTAACTGAAAGTGCTGGGGGATGTTAGAGAGATTGGCAGATTTGTAGGGGATGGAGAAAGTTACAGCGATAAGAATGGTTGGAATATATAGTAGAGTTTACAGAAATGGGGAGGGGCAATGGAGCAGAACTCAGTCATATAGATCGGGCGGAGTGAAATATGTGGGTATACATTGCAGAAATAACGCGTGTGGAGGAGCTACATCAAATTACAGAAATTAGTAGGGGTATCCGGGCTTGAATTCTTAATATAGGGCCAACAAACTGAAGTCTGGATGTGCTTACACGGATTGGAAGATTTCAGTAGCTTGAGGAGGTTACAGATAATAAAGAGGCATGTATATGCTGGTGGGGTAACAGAGATACGGAGCTGTGTAGGTTTTGGAGGAGGACCAAAGATAGGGAGGGAAGAGTTGGAGAATGTTACAGAATTAGGGAGGGGTATACATTCTGGAAACGTTCACAGTTGTAGGAAGGGATGTAGATGCTGGAGAATGTTTCAGGGATAGAGATGTTTGTACGTGCGGGAGAAGGTTAAGTGTTAAGGAGGAGTGTTGGTGTTGGAGAATATCACAGGGAGCGAGAGGAGTATCAGTGCTGGAGAATATCACATGGAAAAGGCGGGGCGTAGAACCTGGAGAATTTTATAGGAATAGGGAGTGGGTGAAGGTGCTATAGAAGGTTACAGAAATGTGGAATGTTGAAGGGGCCGGAAGGGATCCAAATTGGAGTATAAACTGGAGCAGTTTACAGAGAGAAGATTGGTACGGGGAAGGAGGGGACGACAGATTTTTTCAGCAGTGAGAATGATGGAGGAAGTTGCAGAAATAGGGAGATTTGAAAACTGGAGGAGATAATCGTGGTTTGACGGGCTGGAGAATGTAACAGGAATAAGAAAACAAGGCTGAACATGTAACATAGATCTCAAGATCTGTGCATGCTGGAACAGGCTATTGAATGTTTTTTTATTCATTCACAGGATATGGGGAGTGATGTCACAGCTGGAGGTTGGAGAGATAGAGGGTGTGTAGGGGAGGCATGTGGTTAGTGCAATGGGGAGGGATGGAAATGTGTTGCTGGAAAAGCGCAGCAGGTCAGGCAGCATCTAGGGAACAGGTGAATCGACGTTTCGGGCATTAGCCCTTCTTCAGGATTCCTGAAGAAGGGCTTATGCACGAAACGTCGATTCTCCTGTTCCCTAGATGCTGCCTGACCTGCTGCGCTTTTCCAGCAACACATTTCCATCTCTGATCTCCAGCATCTGCAGACCTCACTTTCTCCTCAATGGGGAGGGATGTAGGAGATGCAGGTAGTTCGACAGATAGGAAGCTTTTCAGGGACTGCGTGAGGTTAGAGGGATGGGGAGGGGTGTATGGCCTGGAGATAGTTAGAGTGATGAGAATGCGTGTGGCGGTTGGAGGTGGTTAGAGTGATGGGGAGGAATTATGGATTGGAGAAGGTTAGAGTGATAGAGTGGGCTGAAGCGGGTTAGTGAGATGTGGGAGAAAGAGCCGAAGGAGGGAAGAAGGATTGTAAAGGGAGAAGGGGCTGCAGGTGTTTCAAGAGACAGGGAGGGAGAAGGAGATTGAGGAGGTTAGAGAGATAGAACTGGGAGTGGAGACTGGAGGTGGTTCGAGAGATAGGGAGGAAGAAGGATCTGGGGAGGTTCAAGAGATAGGGAGGTCTAAAGGAGGTTGTAGAGATAATGAGTGAGAAGGGGCAGAAGAAGGTTAAAGAGATAGGCAGCGGAGTTGGGAGCTGGAGGTTGTTCGAGTGATAGATAGGCCTGCAGTAGCTCATGAAAATAGTGGAGTTACGGTGGGCTACTGAGATAGAGATGGATTTAGCATTTGGAGGAGATGAGAGGAAGAGATACAGGGACAGGTGGACAAATTATAAATTGTATTATGCAATGGTTTACTAGAGAACACATTGTCCAAAACTGTGCAATGGACAAGCGACTAACGCATTAAGTGAAAACTTAGTAGGTCCAATCACAGGAGCCATAGAGTCAGTGCCATGCAACACAAGGAGGCTTCTCTGTTAACTGCAACATACATAAGAAAAATATCCGGCAGATCCTGAAAAGTCCTCCTACCTAACGTCTGGAAGCGAGGGCCAGAATTGGGAGAACTGTTCTACAACGGCTCAGCATGAACGTGACATAACGAAGCCTTATGGTGTCAGATCAAACATCGAAAAGGGAATCTCCCACTGACTCCCCTCCGTCAAAATTATGGTGTCAGATCAAACATTGACGAGAAAAGTTCCTAGAGGCGCGGTGGCTCAGTGGTTCGTACTGCTGCTGCACAATACCCGGCTCTTTGGTTCGACCACAATACCCGGCTCTTTGGTTCGTCGTGCTACGCTCTGTATGGAGTTCGCACATTTTCCTCATGTCTCTACGTTTCCTTTTGCTGTGCGGGTTTGCTGAACTGACCAGGCTATATTGCACATGCTGTACAAGGATGTGTCGACTCGGTACGTCAGTTCGGGTAAATGTGGAACAATAGAGGTTGGGGTGTGGGCCAAAGGTCCTATTTCCGCACTACAGGCATTCTAAGATTGACCAGTAAGAGGAGTGCGACCGCAATATTATGATCGAGATGGTCGGATTGGGAGGAAACGAAAAAGAGGAAGGAACATATTTGACCTCATCTTCACAACTCTGCCAGCTGCAGAAACATTGATTAGTAACTAAATTGAAATAAGTAGATACCACATGCAAGATTTCTTTGACATTGTGAATACCTTCTCTGTGTAAGTGTGTGTGAGTGTGTGTGTGTGTGTGAGAGAGAGAGAGAGAGAGAGACAGGCACACAGAGGCAGGGAGCGAGAGCATCACTGTGACAAATGTGGCAGATTTCAAATAGATGCTGGAATTCAGTACTGATTGTTTGAAGTTATTCGGATCATTCCCATCAGCTGAAGAATTGTACCACAGCACAAATTTCTCTAACTCTGCCTGGTGTATGTTCCACTTTACGTTGACAGTCAAGTCAGGAAACAAACTCTTGCTCAATGGAGAATACAGGAGGCCCTACCAGAAGCAGCACCAGGTGCACCTCAAAATGGGATGAAGTTACCAAACTGAATCTATTATTCACCAAATAGCGTAAGCTACAAGTGAAATATAAATGTAACCAACGAATCAGACTGATCTCTGCAATCTTTTCGCATGCAGTCAGGGTGAATGGCGTTGCACAATCAAACAACTCACTGGTGGAGGTGTATCCACAAGTATTGCCCACTTTAGTGATGGAGGGGCACAGTGCAACAACAGTAAAGGTGAGGCTGAGACTTTCACAAAAACGTTCAGACAAAAGTGTCGATGACCTATTTTAGTTATCTCCAGATGGCAGTCTTCAGCTGAATCGATTCATGACGTGTGTCATCTACAAGCGGATGGGCGTAATGAGAATGCAATGCAATACACCTGAGGAATAATGGGACGCTCAACCACCGACTCTCTTGTGCCTCAGATGTTGCCTGACCTGCTGAGTTTTGCTGGAGCCCCACCTTCCAAAGCATATAAACTCATTGGCGACGAAAACATATCAGTGGCGAGGAATCCTGCTGAAACGGCTTACCTCATGATTTCTGAAAGCCTGCCCACCATTTATCAGACACATGTTGACTGTATGTGTGATAAAACACCCACCAATTGCCTGGGTGAGTATAATTTCAACCCTAATCAACTGACAGTTAATAGCAGCAATGCTGACAATTTACACGACTCTCTGCAGAAATTAAGCAGAGTACGTCTGAAAACATAAACATCAAAAAAAAGAACAGGATAGCAGATGCATGTTCATCGTCTTTTCCAAGCCACCCATCATCATGATTTGGAAATATCCTGCTGCTCCTTCAGTGTCACTGTTTTAAGTTCTCTCCGAATGTTATTGTCACTCTTGCGACAGCACCTGGACTGCATCGGTTCAATGTGGCTGTTCCTCTCCACCTTCTCAGGGGCAACACCGATGGGCAATAAATAATCGCCCAATCACATTCCATGAATAAATTAGAATGAAAAATATTGTCCAAACATGCCCATACCTGGACACTGAGTTTTGTGTTTTGTGAGAGCGGGCTGGTTGAGTCCAATCAGCTTGTGGTGAACAGTTGAAGCAAGCTGTTTGAAACAAACTGGCAGGTTTTCAGAGGCATGGCCGATGTACCTGGCAGAAAAAAGGCACTGACATTCTGATACAACATTACTGAGCTGTGAGTTAGACAGAAAAAAATGAAAATGATACTCATCTCTGACTGCAGAATGTTTAGACGCATAGTGATACTGTTGCCATGAAAATGATTATGCGTGAATATTACCATAAAATAATAGTATAAGGGAAAATGTCTATATTTTCGAAGGCGTTTGTTCTTGGATACGGTAACAAGACTCTCCATTTCAAAGCTCCTTATTGAGTTTTCTGCTCTGTTTTCATCATATTGTTGTCAGAAATATGAACTAAAGAAATGGATAGATCTTCTGCTTATTTCACAACCAAAAATTGTCTATTTTCCAAGAATGTCGGAAATGCAGCAAAGAGAATTTGCTGTTAATGGTTCGATCAATGTGGAAAACATTTGCATGGATATTTATATCTGAGTCAGATACTATGACGTTGGTCTGGGATGATGCGTACCATCAATGTAGTGTTAAGTTCTGTTTGGATACTGATGCCATGTGTTGCAGGTGTCCATCACCTTCATAATACCTTCATTCGGGATCTGGTCAACGGTACAAACACATCGTGTTGAGGCGGCACAACAGAAGGGAAAATGTTGCAAAACATGATTGAGCTCAGGTGAATTTTACAAATGTTGAATTGCGCTTGGAACAGTACCTCGGCCTGTGCTAGTGCATTGGCCAGTCTCCCCCACACATTTCCCTGTTGTTCAGTACATCTGTAACCGGTCTGTTGTGAGGGCATGTGTGAATAACTATCCAGTTTCAGTTTGGAGATTCTCTGGACACATATTAAACATGGTCATTGGTTTGGAGGTAGTGGTGAGGACCAGTAGCACTGTGTCTGAGTCCAGGACCTTTTCAAAGTTGTTTTAATAGATTTGGTGTGTGCAAGATGGTGTGTTCACTGATTTGAACATGAATCAGCTGTTTACTGAAGTCACTGAATTATGTAACAATTAGATGTGTAGTCTGGCAAATTAATTATTGACCACTTCAATTGTTTTCAACTGAAATGGAATAACGTTTGATTTATTTTAAAATATGTAAGAAATGAAGTGATATTAATTTTTCATTGTATAAAATCTAAAAGTGACCTGTTGTATATTTCCCTAAAACTAATCAAGCATCAGTCAAACATTGTATGGAAAGCTGGATTCTGTGTGCAGGATTATGGCCCTGGCAACATTACCATTCTATCTGGTCTGTGTTGTTCCACTACCACACACAGCCAGGGAGAGGGGGAGCTTTTTGTTTAATTACAATGTGATGCTCAGCATTGATACTGAATACCGCCGCTGCAAGACTGCTCTGGGGCAGGTTATGAGTGAATAAATGTAAGAGAAACACATAATTTACCCCATTGCCATCAATCCACCTGCTGCACATACACATTTCCTTTTAATACAAGAGTATGAGTGGCTAACGCACAGTCCTTGTCGGGAGGAAGGGCCATGTTCACATTTTGTGGTCCCATCATGATGTTAAATAGACCGCTCTGTGCTGAATGGGACAGACTTTAAAGAGAGCCAAGGTTAGAGTGGTGCTATAAAAGCACAATAGATCAGGCACCATTCGAGGACCAGGAAAATCGACGTTTCGGGTAAAATACTTTCAAAACGAATCAGGTACGAAACCGCAAGGGAGAAGAGATAGATTTCAGGATTGTTGAGCTGGGGAGAAGATAGCTCAGAATACACAGGTGGATGGAAGTGCGGATGAATGTGATAGGTCACAGAGGAGGGTGGAGCGGATCGGTGGGAAGGAAGATTGGCAGGTCGGACAGGCCATGAAGATGGGGCTGAGCTGGCAGGTTGGGTAAGGTTGGGGCAGAGGAAATGAGGAAACTTGTGAAGTCTACATTGATGCCCTGGCGTTGACGATTTCCGAGACTGAAAATGCTAATCACTTCCACAAACATCCATCCACTTCAAGACTGAAGTTCAGCAGTAGCGGTATGTACAGTCGACAAGATGAATTGCATCGGGATTATTAGACAGGACCTTCCAAATCTATGGCCGTCGACCAGACAAAGACAGCAGGTGCATGGGAACATCACGCATTTTCAAGCTCCATCTTTCATAGGGTCCGATAAAATCAAGTTTGGTCATGATTTTACAATTCCCATCTCCTCAGATCACAAAATTATTCCATGTCCAAATGCAGCAGGACATGGCCAACAACCAGGCATGAGCTGACAACTGGCAAATAAAATTCGTACTACACAAATACTAGACAAAAAACTATCATAAACTATGTCACCATCACCATTTGACATCCAATGACATTCACTTTACTGTAATCTTTGGCACTACCGTTCTCAGTTTTATCGAAGACCATATTGCTGCTGTGATTAGCACATAAGTTCAGAAGCTCGTAATCCTGTAGTCTGGCCAAAGCCTCTCCACTATCTCTGAGTCTTAATTCATGAACATTATGGAATAATCTCCACTTGTCTGAATGGGTTCAGGTCCACGGCGCTCAAACAGTTTGACAGAGAAGAAATAACTCACTTGATTGGTCCCGATCCACAATGACTGTCTTCCTCCACCACCGACTCTCTTCAGCATGTGTGAAAATAATGGTACAACATTTTCCACACTCATACTCGCTGCCATCTGGAAGAAAAAGGGCAGCATCTGGAGAATAATGATCATAATTAATTTGACTCTGCCACAAGTCTTGAAAAGGACAATACTGGACGAAGAGTTCGATATTTATTATGACTCGGTCTAACTTTAATAATCTGAGAAGTGATGCCGTTTACGTGAATTGGAAACAAAACCGATATGATAATCAGAATCGGAACAGTGTCAGGTATTTTGAGGGAAGATTAAAGTGGCTTTGATGAAACGTTTACCGAAAGTAAAAAGGGTGAGACTGCTAATTCAGAGCTCCCAGGAAGTCAACGAGCTTGCAGAAAGGAAATGGCCCGCTAATGTCAGGCAGTGTGGAATATGAAGGTGCGAGTACTGAAAGGAAAGTAGACAGCGAACAATGCGTAAAAAATGAAGCTGGCAAGAAATATCAAGCAATCTTTAGCAGATTTCTTTTTAATAAAGAGAACGAAATTATGTGAAGTGCAGAAAATAAAAGGCAAACAACAGGAACCACAAATAGATATAAAAGGTTTGTATCTGGTTCTGAACTTGAATTGAAGCCTAAAGGGATCTCAACTATGTAAGCTATTGTGATGAATCTGGAAGAATTGTCTGATAACCCCATCCAAACCTTCCCGATGTTACTGCGTTTAGGAAAATCTGACCTGGTCATCGCAGCGGGTTGGTAAAGATGACAATATTTGGAAAACCTTGCTGACAGTTGTGAGATTACTCACAACGGTAAACGAGGAACATCTAAGAGATTGGAAACTGAAGACAGAGACCTTAAAAGCATTTACAAAACACAGGAAAAACGTAAGCAGGCAGTTAGGATGGCTGAAAAGTCATCATGAATATCTTGTGGAAGCAGCATTAAGGAAAATCCCAAATTAGTTATCAGGATTAAGCGAGGTGCAGGGAAATAGTAGGTCAACTCAAGGACAAATGAGGAAGTTAATGCATAGTGCTGGAGGAAGTGGATGAGGTCATGAATAAATACTTTGCATTGCTGTACTCAATGGAAGAGGACATGTTGGATGGTGACTCCGGCGACCGATATGTCAATGTTCTAGAGCATTTCAAAATAAAATACAAAGACGATATTCTGGGGTGTTTTGAAAAGCATTAAGGCAGGCAAATCAACAGGACATAATGGGATCAATGCCAGTATACTGAAGCAAGCGAGAGAGTATATTGCTGGGACCTTGTGAACACTCTTTATATGCTCATCAGTCAAAGGAGAGGTTGCAGAGAACTGGAGTATAGATAAAGCTGTTCCTTCGTTGAAAGTGGGCAAAAGGAGTAATCTAAGAAATTTCAGCTTGCTGAGCGTTCGGTCGTTGGTTAAAAAAAAAACTTATTGGAGAAGATTCTTAGAGATATGCTATACTCACATTTGGAAAAGTTATGGACTTATTGGCGATAGACAACATGGCTTTCTAGGGGGAAGATCGTATCTCACATGCTTGATTGAATAGGGAAGTGGCAGACGTAATTTCGTCATGCCAATTGGGAGATAATGCATTTCAGAATGTCTAACGCAGGAGTGAAGTATACAGTAATAGGAAAATCTATCAGTCGCATCAACATCAGAAGGGACCTAGGTTCACAGTTCCCTGAAAGTGTAAAGACGGGTGTATAGAATGGTCAAGAAGACGTTGATACATCTATTATAGCATACAGAATAAAACGAAGGCAGGTCATGTTGCAGCTGCTTGAGAGGTCAAGGATGAGCAGTGTGTACATTAATTAGTATCATAACAGTATCAATCCCATCCTGTATACACAATGGTACTTCGCTGTGTTGGCCTATTTATCCTTCCTTGTGGAAAACATTGAATACCTAGTTCTCAGCCTGGTCATATTGTAGCCAAAATCTCTGCAATGACAGCTACATCTGACCTGTTTCAAACTATTTCTGCTGGCTTATCATTCGTCTTGTTCAAAAGTCTGGAAGATATTCAGGGATGGCAGCAAAAGCCAGATATCAAGACGGCTGTAGTGTCTAGAGAAAGTCATATTGAGAGTAACGTGTGTGAAATCTGGGAATATTACAGGGACATGGATCTTTCCAGGGACAACAGAATAAAACACCAGGACGCAGGATATGGCTCGGGTGATTGGATATACACACATGTAGCCCAGACTGTGACAGGTGGACTGAATTGCTATCTACACAAATTATGGCCAAAGTTGCAGATTCAGCTCACACCAGCTGAAACGCATTTTGTTCTCACGATAATAGTTACAATTGTAACATTTCAGGACGTGAGAACTTTTCTGATTTGAGGTTCTGTTGAGCTGACCACTGATCAAGAACTGATACCTGAGAGTTATTACTGCGGGCAGACATTTCTGTTCTAACAGTTTGAGGTTGGAGTCCCATCAAGACATAAGCATAAAAGATACTTAACTACAGAACGGAACACATTCCAGTGCATTAGGTAGTTAAATTACTCGTATCAGTTATGGAAATAAGCCTCAAAATGAGTTCACGACGACCCCAGGCTCCATCTCTTGCCTGAACACGATCGGCTGCTCTCACTTAGCCCTGAGCTGAGGTCACAAATTCAGGAAGAAAAATAAACAGGCTCTCTCCAGAGCCTGTGCAGAGGCAGTTGCCGGCACACATTCCATTTGGAGTCCCACCGTCAGAATAGGAAGGTCCCAGGTTTAATAATGGGACTATGCATTTGCAGCTCAATTACGTTTTTTTTTAAAAAATCCAGAGACAACCAGGAACATCCCAGATTCTTTCCTCTATGGCTCCGAATTCTCAGTCTTTGTCAGATCCTCCATGTTTTATAACTCTCCCCAACTCTGTAAAACCTCTATTTCTGTGGACATTCGTACTTTTTAAGATTCTCTAAACCCACAAGAATCTACCGTTTTGATAACCTCTCCTCATCATGGACAAGACCACACATGGACTGGTGGTTTAGATTTTGGAAGAATTTAACGTTTGCAAGTACGTTCTAGGTGGAGAAAATTGAAATCGAGAGCTTGCAGGAATCAGAAACCAAATCTTGTATTGGCACTGCAGGAGACTTATTAGAGCAGATTTTACTGAAAAGAATATTACGTATTTTGGAGGATTTTACAGAGATAGATGAGGGTTGCAGCAGTAAGAAGCGATTGTGGAGACACGTGCATTTATAGGGGCTAATAAAGGTTGGAGATATGTGGGAGTTTGAACATTTGGTAGAGATTTCAGAGACAGGATCGGCTGGAGGTATTTTCACAGAGAAGTAGAGAATTAGAATTTGGAATTTGCAGAAATAGGAAACTGTGTAGGGGCAGATTGTTGTTGCAGAATCGGGAAACCTGTCGGGACCTCTGGATGTTTCACAGCTGGTCAGACATTGGACTGAGTTGCAAAACAGGCAAAATTATAGGGGCTGGAGTAAGTTAACGAGGTGTGAAGAGCTTTAGGTGCTGGAGAAAATTTCTGATATGCTGAACGCTGCAATGGCTGGAGGGGGTTTTGGAGACAATGAAATTTGCCAGGGCAGAAGGCAGTTAGTGATATTGATGGTGTTGTGGACTGGAGGATATTCCAAAGATTGGCAGATTTCTGTGGATTGGAGTATTTACAGAGAAAGGGAGAGCTGTGATGTCTTGAGAATTATAACAGATATAGGGAGAATTGTCGGGTCTGGAGGAGATTCTACATTGTTTCGGTATATGTTTGCCTGCATTTTGTTTTTAGAAATATAGCCTCCACCATCGATGAGATGACAGAGATAGGACATTATTGGAATTGGAGGACCCTGAAGACATCACTCTTGAACCATGCAGACAATTTTTAGCAGCGAAAGATGTCATTGATCCATTATGTTTGTACAAGCTCTTCAACTGAACTCACGACTGAGTAATAATCTCCTGCTGACCTCCATATCCTGACACACTTGTTTTAATCACAATAATTATCCAAACCCGTCTTGAACGTTTCCATTGAACATACATCTACACCACATTCAAGTGTATATCAACTACTTGCTGAGTGAAAATGTTCTTGTCGATATCAATAGTTCCTGATATCTGTGCCCTTACATTTTTGTTATTTTTTATAAGCCGGAGCAAATCTATCAGATCTATTCAATTCAGTATGTCTATGAATTTTTAAAAAATCAATAGATTTCCTTTTCGTCCACTTCTCTCTATCTTATTCACTCGAACTGCATACAAACGTTTCTCCTCCGTGGAAGCAGTCGTGTAAATCACATCTTCATCGTTTCAAAGGTGTATACATACGTCCTATCATGTGACATTTTGAAAAGTTTACAGTTGTGGTCTGACATGCGTTTAATATAAGTTCAACCTCCTTGCTCTTATATTCTGTCCCAATCTTGTGAAAACAGGAATACTGTATGATTTTCTTATGCTTAATGTCCTACTAACTTCAATAATCTGCATAAAAATTTCACCTCTTCCTTCGCCCCTGTAGTCCTTCAGATTTGACATTCTATTTTATATATTATTTTAAAGTTCTTGCCCGTATTGTCTCATGATTTTCTGCGCCCAACTTCATCTATCATCTCTCCGCTCACTGCACCAAGTTGTCAATGTATTTTTGGTACTGTCGAATTTCTTTAAGTTGTGTGTCGATGGCGAGCTTTGAAATGGGTCGCTGCACACCAGATGTACATCGTTCATACATATCAAAACCAAAAAGGGTCCTAAAACTGTCTCTTGCAGAACTTCACTGAAACTCTTCCTCCGGCCTGAAAAAAAACTATTGACCATTCCTGCTGGAACTCAATTTTGGATCCATATCGATACAGTCATTTTTATTCCATCAATAAATGATTTTATTGTCATGAATATCGAGGAAAATACAGTGAATCGTGTTTGTCGCCTATTCCATGCATGTCTTCCTCATCAATTGTGTACCTTCCAAGGGACAGAGTTTCCTCTGCTCCTTCTTTACAGTATAAGTACTATTTCTAGTGTTCAACCAGCCTTACTCCAATTTTGAACACGCTCACTATGATGTGTCCAAAGACGATTCTGGGACAGTTGTCAGTTTGCTCTTAGTTTTCGCATAACTCCCCCCAGTCTACCATCTGTCCTCTGAACCTTCAGCATTCCTCCTGGTTACCAATCCGATTCTCTACCTGACACAGATTCTATTGGTCTTCGCTGTCATCCAGGGAACGTTGGATTTGATTATTCTTCATTTTCTAATTGTGGAACCATTTCCTGACTGGAAACAAAGGATCTCCTCTGTGAACAGAGCCATTTGTTCAGTTTTACGTATTATGGACAAACTGGTGTTCCAGTAAATCCATCCCAGCCTGATTCTTGCCCCATCGAACATTGTTTCTAGTAAATTGATCTTTCTTATGTTCCATTATTGCATTCCATTCTCACCCATAATCCTGAAATTTAAGGTAAAATAATCACTGTGTCCTGGAATGTTCATGACGGATACGGGATCCATGTTCTCGATCTTTTTCGAATGACCAGCTCCAAACATTACACTTTTTTTTCAGATGAACACATACTCATGCAAGACGCTCTCCTCCCTGTGATCCACGGAAAACATTCTCTCACTCTCCTGACATTATCAGTGTCCCAATCCATGTCTGCATAACTGAAGTTTCCCAATATCATTACATTACATTACAGTGTGGAAACAGGCCCTTCGGCCCAACAAGTCCACACCGACCCACCGAAGCGCAACCCACCCATACCCCTACATTTACCCCTTACCTAACACTACGGGGAATTTAGCATGGCCAATTCATCTGACCTGCACATCTTTGGACTGTGGGAGGAAACCGGAGCACCCGGAGGAAACCCACGCAGGCACAGGGAGAACGTGCAAACTCCACACAGTCAGTCGCCTGAGGCGGGAATTGAACCCAGATCTCTGGCGCTGTGAGGCAGCAGTGCTAACCACTGTGTCACCGTGCCGTGCCATAACCTCTCTTATTGTTTCCATCGTTCTCAACTGTCCCCGCATACATATTATCTCCACACTTTCCAGTATTTGGCAGCACATAGACGTGACTCACAGTGTAACTGCAGATAATTTTGTCTGTCGTTCCAGGCAAATTCATTCTCGGAGAAATCCCCTTTCTCTGGTTATGATGAATGGACGTTAAATCAATACTTCTAATCTTGCATCATTTCGTTTCTTTCCTGGTGCATCGGAATATTCATAGCCAGCACTATGAAACACTCAACCCTGCCATTCCTTGAGCCAGCACTTGGCAGCATTACATCACTGGAGTTTGTACACACTTATCTGCATCTCTCGCTTTCCAAACTATATTTATTCACATCCATGCAGTGTGCACACAATTTGGATTTTTTTTCTCTCTGTCTGCATCGCTCCCTCCCAAACTTCTTGTTGTAGATTAGCACCAGCTGCGCATTCAGGTATTGTGAGAATCATGGTAGTCTCGTGTTTTATTTCTTTTTGGTTCCCATATTCCCACCAATATAGTTTAAATGCCTCCCAAATGCCCCACAAACAGCTCACTCTCATATCTATCATTTGCAACCCTGTCCACCTTGCAGAGTTGTTGTCTAACTTCGAACCCATCCCATCGTCCCATGAATCTGAAGCCCTCCTGCAGCATCATCCTTTCAGTCATACTTTGATCAATTGAGCACTCCTTTATGCGCTGCCTTGTAAACGGCGCTGAGAGTATTCCAGTGATTACTACTTTTCTGTTCCATCTTTCTCGGACTCAGTCCTAAATTCTGATTCGCAGACGACTTCACCCTTCCAAACAATGTTAATCCAACCAACATGGCCATAACGTTTCAACACTCAGTACCGCCCACATGAATGTCCTGCACACACGGTGATATGCTTGACCCCACCATTCTGGAGGTATTTTGTCAGTCACAGAACCACATGCACCTTCCTCAACATAGTCACTTCCATTGCTCTTCCTTCATTTATCCTCTCCTCATGTATAGTCCGGCCTCATGTGGTGCCAGAAAGCTTGCTTTGACTGCACACCCCTCAGCGGTCAGCTCCTTCAACAGCTTCTGAAAGGATAATCTCATTTTAACTGAGTCCACAGGCTATTCATGTATATATTGACTGTTTCTGTTGGACTCACTAATTACCCATTCTAATCACTTTCCTTTCCCGGCTGTTAAGACTGCAGTGTGATCAGCTCTCTGAATGTGCTATCCACCTCACGCTCAGGGTCGCAGATGTACCACAAAGCCTCGTCGTTGTCTGAGTTCCAAATCTGACCTTCGTCTATGACACCAACAGGGCTGTGACTTTGCAGTGAAACAGAACACATTTTCCATTTGATGGACCTGTAAAATGATGTCTTCAATGAAATTGAACTAGGTTTACATAATAAGTTTTAGGGTTATTGCCTTATCAAACTGTCGCTCATTGTTTTTACTTTCTCGTGTTGGCTCGGACTTTCACTTGTTCCTTGTATTTCTGAGTTAAAACATTCTTTCAAAGAAGAAAAAATTAAGGGGCTGAGCTATAGCAGTTCAAAGACAGTCAGAGTAGGAGTTTATCCGAAAAAGAACTGACAATTTTTCTGTGATGCTCCTCGTGCTTCATTCAACTTAAATGCAGGCACGACTCAGCAGCAGAAATGTGTCTACGTGACTCCCAGGTACATGTAATCCTCGAGTCAGCTCTCCACTCTTCTCCCTCAAACGTTCACCGTCTCTGAGACTCCCAGGTACATGTAATGCTCCATCTCCCACTCCAATCTGCTATCGAGTCACTTCACCATCTCTGTCATTCAGAGGTAAGTGTAAACCCCCAGCTCCCACTCCATTCTGCTCCCTGTCAGATGCACTGTCTCTGTGACTCCCAGGAACTTGTCATACTCCAACTACACCTTCACTCTACTCGCTCACAGGGTCACCATCTCTGTGTCTGCCGGTACGTGTTAACCTCCAGCTCCCGCTGCAGTCTGCTCCCTCATGGGGTCGCCGTCTCTATGTCTCCCAGGTACATGTCATTCTCCAGCTCTCACCCTTCTATGCAACCTCACAGTGTCACCGTCTCTGTGTCTCCCATATAATCTTCCAGTTCATATTTCACTCTGCTTCCTCTAAGGATCACTGTCTCTGTGACTCCCAGGTTCATGTAGACTACGAGCTCCCACTCCACTCTGCTCACTGATCGGAGTTC
Source organism: Chiloscyllium plagiosum (assembly GCF_037043375.1). Taxonomy (NCBI): domain Eukaryota; kingdom Metazoa; phylum Chordata; class Chondrichthyes; order Orectolobiformes; family Hemiscylliidae; genus Chiloscyllium; species Chiloscyllium plagiosum. The sequence goes on from NW_028270175.1 coordinate 83,275,370, forward strand.
TGTCTCTTTGACTGCAAGGTACGTCTAAGCCTCAATCCTCATGCTAATTCACATCCTCCCACTTTGTTGCGTTGATAACTACCAATTGTGAGTTGGCCTCAAGCTCCTGCTCCACGTTTGCTCTCTCTGTGCTGGTTTAGAGCCTCCTGCTCTGCAACTTTTCCAACTTCAAGTCCCAGTCTGCCTCGATACTCGCTGCTGTTTTGCACTGTCCCATTCAGTGCTGCTCAATGTCAGGTTATCTGCCTTTTCACTCCCAGGTCATATTCGATCTCAAGCTTCAGCTTAGACTTATAACGTTCCATTCCGCAGCGCTGTCTTTGTACATGGAAGAAAGCAGGAAAGACGAGGAGAATTTAATGGCACAGAGTCTGTTACAGTGATTGAGAGATAACGAGTAAAATGGAGTGGTACAGAGCCCTGCAGGGCCTGAAGCAGACGACTGGAAAATGTAAACAGAGATTCCAGAACTGAAGAGACAAAGGAAATAGATGATAGCTTGTTGGTGCTGAAAGTTGTTACTCGATTTAGAGCTCTGTAAAGTCTAAAAGGCTTGTAGTAAGATGTTCACACAAATATGAACACTTGACCAAAGGAAACAATGACAGACTGGCAGCTTTGGAGGTACTAGAATCTTGATCTTGTGGATGTTTGAATTAAGTGATTTGTCATGACTGGCGGGTGTAAAGTTTAAGGGGGCCTGTCGAAGCTGCTGGTGTTCAAGGGCACTCAGTGCAGGAAGACGTACAGAGTAAGGGAGCAGTGTCAGGGATGGATGAAACCATAGATACAGGATGAGTGGTCGGGGTTTGAAGACGAGACACAGACAAGGAGGGTGTTAGTCCCTGAAATAGCTTTCTCACCATTGGACACGTTCACCACCTGCAATCATTCAGGATTCAGGAATGGGATAATGTGCTGTGGTAGCCAAGGAGGGAGGAGGAACTGCAGGGGTTCACTCAGATAGGGAAGTTTGAAGGGATTGGAGCATTTACAGAGAAAGGGAAATTTTAGGGACAGAAACAGGGAACTGGAATGGAAAGATGCAGAGTTGCAGAGAAGATTTGCTTATGATGCTGGGAGAGTTATAGGGAGTGGAGGAGCAAACACAGATTGTGGTCGGCCTGTTGATGCAGCTGGAGAGGGTTACAAACTGTCGGAAGTGTTGCAGCACTTGAGAGAGCTTGAAAGACAGTGGACCACAAAGTCTGTAGGGACTGCAGTAGGGCTGACAGATGGGGAGCCATATTTGAGTTTGAGGAATGTACAGACATAGAGAGTGTTGCAAGGAATGGAGGAGTTCACAGATGGAAGGAGGGCTGCGCAGATTGGTGTACGTTGTGGAGAAAGTAAGGGCTGTTAACTAAAAAGGATCAACAGGCAGGGAGGTGGTAGGATCAGGAAAGGGCAAGAGAGAAAGAGAAGATTACGAAGAGTTGTTAGTGTGTGCAATAAGGTTGCAGAGACGTTGGGTTATAGGGAATGGAGAAGCACACAAAAGTAGGGACGCTGCAGGATATGATGTTACAGAGATAGGGGGTGTTCCAGCAACTAAAGGAAGTTACAAAGATAGGGAGGGTTTTGGCCCGAAGGAGGAAACATTGTGAGGAGATTGTGTTGGTTAAACAGATGGGGACGTTAGTAGTGACTGCAGAAAATCGTGGAGACAGAGTGTTGCACAGAAGTGCATGTGTAGGCCATTCAGTTCCAAGAGCCTACGAACTGTCGGATACAATCAGGACTGATCATCTGACTCGGTACTCTGTTTCCACATTCACCACATTCCTTTTGACATAGCCATGACTGGAAGAAGTTCAGTATGAGGCAGGGTTGGAATGACTGGAGGAGGCGATAACAATCAGGATGGTTGCACTGACTGGAGGAGGTAATGTGGAGAGAGAGGCCTGGCGTGACTGCAGAAGGTGGCAACGATAGGAAGGTTGGAGTAATCGCAGGAGGTGACAGAAATTGGGAAGATTGGAGTGCGTTGAAGGAGGTGACCGCGATAGGCAGTGTTGGTGGAGTGACTGGAGGATGTCACACAGAGAGGGAGGGCTGTGCAGTCCAGTGAAGGTGAAAGATATAGGGAGCGTTTCTCAGACAGAAGATTATGAGGATGTGAGAGGCAAGTTTAATGCACAGAGCGTGAAAGGAGTTTGGAGCATGCTGTCAAGAGTGGTTGCGGAGGCAGACACGACAGGGCATGTTAGGTGGATTTTAGATGAGCACATGATTACACAAGTAAATAAGAGAAATAGGACAAGGACACGCACAAGGGATGACTTAAATTTTGCCTCATGCTCAGTACAACATCCTGGGCCCGTTCCTATGCTGTATTGTTCTAAGAAACTCTTTTACCATTATCCATCAATGATAAACCTGGGCCGACAAAAGAGTCTGACCTCTCAGGGATGAAAGTGAGAGAAATGGGCATGCGGAGTGTGGTGGGGAAAGTCCAAGGAAGGGAGTAGACTGTGTAAGAGGGAGCACGAGGAATAAAAGCAAATTGAAGCATAGGAGAGTCTGAGTCATGTTTGGAGGGAGGACACGTACACGAGTGGAATAAATTAGCAGCAGATTGCTGAGCGACGATGAAACCCTCATTTGAACGTGACTGGAAAAAGTCACTATACACTGTATCATACAATTAAAATACTCATTACTCGAGGGAACGCAGGGTAGACAATGGCAAAGAGATAATCAGGGAGGAGAGTGATGAAACACAGCAGTGAATGAACATGGATTCAGATCCACAGGAAAAGCACGACACCACGGCCTCGCGCATGAACTACAGCAAAGGAAGTTAATTTTTGAATTATAGACTAATGCTAAATAATATTCACCTCTGATGCAATTTCCTCGCAACTCAGTGTAAACTGTCCAACTGAACCGTGTTACGGAAAAGATAGCGCAGAACTGGAATCAGAGAAACACTTCAGATTTCATATCTTGCGCTTCTCTGCAAAATGAGATGATTAAAAAATTGAGTGATATTCAGAAGAAACAAATATATTTCTTGGTTTGAGTACTAAACATCCAATGGTAAATGGTTTTCCAAAATCCATAACGACCAGTTCAGGATGGGAATTTACAAAATTAATTGTGTTATCAAGTATGTTAATGACAAGCTCATGTTGTAGAGAGGGCATGAGTGATTTGATGAATCATGTATTTTGACAATGTCTTTCCGTCCGCCAATTTTATTCGAACAAATATTGTTTGAATCACAAAAGTTTGTAATGCACGAAAGACGAAATTAATAATGGATAGAAATAACCTTCTGTCACAATTGAATTCAATGGCGGGTAAGTACCCAGAATTCCTTGCAACAATGAGTGTCCTCCATACTCATTGCAGGAGCACATTCGAAGTGTCGGCGTCATCTGCTTGGTAAAAGGCAACAGACACGCTTTTCGAGACGGTCGGGCTTCAGAACATAGAATTAAGGATGAAGACCGAGAGCATCTAAGAACGCTATAAGCGACAAGCGTCCACCTTGAAAAATAACTTGTGTGAAAATTCTTTGTAGTTCCGATGTGAACAGCCGCCATCTTGGCCAGGGATCGGGACGGATGCACAGGCGGACCGTGACGTCATAGTACAGCGCGGAGCCTGAGGGTGCTTCATGCAGATGTTAAAAATCTGAGACTGAAACAGGAAGCGCTTGAGGAAGTCACCAGATCTGGCAGTACAAGTGGACAGAGATTCAGATTTAACAATTCCAGTCCAGTGTGTATCTTCTGCAGAACTCATTGTCCGGGTTATACAGTGTATTGGGCGACAGCATTTTTAGCAGCATCACCCACAAGTAATATTTGTAACATGCAGCATTCTCCTTGACCGTTTTAGTGCATTTGGCATTTCCAATCAAACTGTTGAAATGTGTTATCTCACACTTGTGAGCAGGTGTGGCTTGAGAGTCCAGGCCTTCTTAGTCAGAGTGGAGTTCTTTATATTTGAGTCCTTGGTCCAGCCATCTTCAGCTGCTTTTTTCAAAGACCTTCCCTTCGGAAGTAGGGTTATTGATTGTCGATTGTACAATATTCGCCAGAATTTTCATCTGCACAGACACTGATCTACCGCACATCCGCATGTACAGGTTAGAAGTTCTCTTGTTGAGCTGGCAGGCTTGTCTCATTGGGAACAAATTTATAACATAAACCTCAACCTAGGCTAAACGTCTTCGGAAAAATCGCTTAGTCAGATGTAGCAAGACCTGGAAAGCATCTAAAATTTGCACATTTAGCAAGTAGCAGTCATATCACATCTTCGACAAGAGAATCTGAATGACCCTTTATAACAGTCAACAGCAATATCATTGCTGAAGCCTCCCACGAGCAGCATGTTTGTTGTGTACAACTTACTAGAAATTTAACACGACTAGCCATACAGATACAGCTGATGCAAGACAGGGCTGAAAATGTGTTGCTGGAAAAGCGCAGCAGGTCAGGCAGCATCCAGGGAACAGGAGAATCGACGTTTCGGGCATAAGCCCTTCTTCAGGAATTAAGGAACAGTTGAGGAATCCGGAGTGTGGGGGTAAGTACATGAAAGATTTTGGGACTTACTGTCTTTAATTTCCGATATGGCTAGGAAGAACTGTTTGTTTAGTTTATGGATCCTTCTGTGGATGAAGAACAGTAGAGGTCCTTTGCAGGTCTGTGAGAGTGTTGTCCTGAGCTGGGGTAGGTCGAGTTGCAGGGAATGTAGGTAGCGGCGCATGGCTGCAAGCGTGGAGTGGAGGATCCGGAGGGAGGTCTGTTGCTGGAGGCTTTGGATTTGTTGTAGGTATTGGTTGTCCTGGTTGGGTCCAAATTTTATTGGTCGGAATGTAGTCCGGAGTCCGTGCAGGATCAGTCAGTTCCGTAGGCAGGTGCTGAGGAAGGAGATATGGCTGTGGTCGCGACTCTGTTTGAGAATGTGGCTGAAGAGCTTCTGTGCAGAGGAGATGACCTGGGGGGTGCAGTGAGAGAGGGACTCACTGAAATCTTTGTAAAGGGAGGAAGAGAGCTTCTTCAAGGAAGGCATCCTTGTAAGAGGATTCACAGTACGTTAAAATCTTTGAGGAGAAAGTGAGGTCTGCAGATGCTGGAGATCGGAGCTGAAAATGTGTTGCTGGAAAGGCGCAGCAGGTCAGGCAGCATCCAAGGAACAGGAGAATCGATGATTCGGGCATAAGCCCTTTTTTCAGGAAACTGATTGCTTCAGGGCTTAGTTTCTTCAGGGAACTAAGCCCCGAAGAAGGGCTTATGCCCGAAACGTCGATTGTCCTGTTCCCTGGATGCTGCCTGACCTGCTGCGCATTTCCAGCAACACATTTTCAGCTCTGATCTCCAGCATCTGCAGACCTGATGCAAGACAGGGCACTGGCAAAAGATCTTGCAGCGCTCAACTCACCTTCAAACTGCGCGTCATTTGCAAGACATAAGCATTATGTGATATGGAATGCTCTCCATTTGCCTGTTTGAATGCTGCTTCAACAACACAAGCAACTTGCCAATATCTGGACAAAACAGCACTTTGCCAACCACCTTCACCATTCACTTTCTGGCCCATTGGCGTACAGTAGCATCAAACACCTTTATCCCTTGTGTAAAATTCTTCTGGACGGGGAGCTTTTGCTGTTCACCAGTCGGTTATTTACATCCCAGAAATAGGTTCGCACCTCAGGACGTACAATGCCTCATAGACGCTGGGAGCAACAAAGAACAAATGACAAAAAGTCTTAACAACCCAGTAACAAGCCCTTCGTCCCTCCAAGCCTGTGCCAATTCACATCCACTGTCTGAACCTATTACTTAATCCGTAAAGATCTGTATCCCTCTGCTCCCCAACTACTCACGCATCTATCCAGACGGACCTTAAATGACTCTACCATGTCTGCTTCTACTACTTCGGCGGCGAACGCGTTCCAGGCATCTACCACCTTCGGTGTGAAGTATTTTCCGCGTGTACCCCCTTAATCTTTTCACCTCTTCCCTTGAATGCATCAGCTCTCGTTATTCACACTGGGAAAAAAAAGCTTATCGCCATCCACCTTGTCTATAGCCTTCATGAGTTCGTTGACCTCAATTAGATCCCCCAATGTCCTTTTTTCGAATGAAAACAATCCTCACCTGTTCAACTTCTCTTCATAGCTTCCATAACAGGCAACATTGTCACAAACCTTCCACGCATCCTCTCCAAAGTCGCCACATCCTCTTGGGTAATGTGGCGACCAGAACTCCACACAGTATTCTAAATGCGGCCGAACCAAAGTCTTGTACAATTTTAACATGACCTGCCAGCTTTTATACTCAATTCCCCGACCGATGAACTCAAGCAAGCCATATGCTTTCTCGACCACTCTATCCACCTATGCAGCAACCTTCAGTGTAATGGACCGGAACTCCCAGATCCCATTGCTCATCAATTTTTTTCCAAGGCACTTCTGATCACATCATACAACTTGCTTTATTCAGGAATGTTCCTTTTAGCTTTTGTTAGAGCCTTTTGTATCTTTCGATATGAATGGATCATTCAAATCTGAGGGGGTGTGTAATAGTGTGAAGATGTCTTTATGAAATTAGATTTTATTGTTTTGAGATTTGACAGTGTATGGTTTGCATTTGTATCTCATTTCCTGGAGTAATAGATTGAAAGAATTGAACATTATGGAGTCAAATCAAACATGAGATAATGATCCATCAGAGTCACTTAGTCCATCAGAGTCACTTATTCCATCAGTCCATGAAGGTAACACCTTTATCTGGAATGTCTGTGGCAAAAAAACTTTCAAACCGCAGTGTGAGTATAAAAGCACACCACCACCACCACCCCCACCGCCCCCTGTGCACACACGAATTTGAATGTTTCAGTGAACTTAATGCAGCAAAAAATATTCAACATTATCCAGGTAACAATCGAAAAAAAATGCATAGCATAGAAGCATACCTATGTTGTGTTTGTGCGTATAGATTAACAGATCATTCAACTTGGAGGTTTGTGAGGAGATCAGCACCATGGAAATGTCTGGATTGTGGAAAGAATTGCAAATACCCAGGCCAGTTGGAGGCTCATCATCAAAGACACTCCTGGGAGAGAATGTTGACCTGCTCCATTTGTGTGAAGGGATTTACTCGGTCATCCAGCTTCCTGTAACACCAGTGGGTTAACACTGACAAGAGACCTTTCCCCTGACTGTGGGAAACAATCTTTATTATCTGTAAATGTCTTAAATTCAATGGTCTTAATTGAACATCAAAATGTTCACAGAGGGAGAAATCATTCAACTGTTCCATGTGTGGGAAGGTATTCACTTGGGTATCCAAACTAATGTCACACAAAAGTCTTCACTGTTGGGAGAGAAGCTTTGTCTGCTCTGCTTGGGAAGGGATAAACTTCATGGTCTCGACTAATGTCACCCAGTCGAGTTCATACTGCAGAGAGGTCATTAGTCTGTTCTGTGTATGAGGAGAGAGTTATCAAATCAGCAAAGCTTCACACATTCAAGCATAGCCATACTGTACAGGGACCTGCACTGAGTGTGGGAATGGATTGACTTGGTCATCTCTTCTCAGTGAGCATCAGCATATTCACACTAGGGAGAAACGTTTACTTGCTCCTTGTGTGGGAAGGGAACCACTCGATTCTCCAATCTCAGCAGATATGGGCTTGTTCACACTATTAACAGAAACTTTTAATGACTTTGAGAAGGGGTCTAGGAGCAGCAACGTTTTGATTAAAAAGCAGAAAACATATGGGAATTAGAATCAGAGCATAAACATTCCAATGAGCACCCACATATATTCCTCTACCCCATATTTACCCAGACTAATAGCCAACCCTCTGGGCAATTTAGCAAGGCCAATTCACCTAAACAGTGAACCTTTTGGATTGTGCGACTGAACCTGAGGAAAACCATGCAGAAATAGAGAAAAGTAAAAACTTCTCACAGATAGCTGTCCAAGGCTGGAATCAAACCTGGTCATTGGTTCTCTGAAGCTTAACACTGCACCACCATACCACATGGTGGGCGAGGCACATCATCTGCACTGTGGGTAGCAAGAGAATCAATGATTCATCCGCAAATGTGAGAGGCCAGTGAGCTGGAATCGGTTTAGTTCAGTCGGCTGGATTGTTATATTACTAACTCGTTTGATATTAGGCATGTGGGTTCGATTCCCATCACTGGTACGAGATTGCCATTAAGGCTATTCTACGCAACCTCTTCCACCAGCTGAGATGTGGTGGCTGTCTGGTTAAATCATTACCAGTCACTTCTTTCTCTAAATAAATCAGTAGTCCCTATGATCTGGTAAGATTATGGGAGCACACACATTACAGTGATTGTGATCTGCTGTTACTACGTCCAGAACTGAACTGCGTTCATTCTGTTAGCAGGGGTTTACGTAAGTGGATATGAATGATATCTTCAATTGACCTGGGGGTTCAGTGTTCAGGTGTCAATCACATCAGATACGTAGCTTTATTTTCCGTTGACTTATCTCCAATTAGAGGAGACTGGTAGACATACATTTACTGCCCTGTTTTTGGTCCTTTTCTTCATTGTTCTGGCTTGATTTGTATTTTAAAAATATTTTCCCACATTCAGGATTTCTGAATGTGCTACACAGCTACTGAACTCCGTGTGATGTGTTGCCCTTTTGTCAGAGGTACAGGAGCTAAAATGCGCCGATGGACAGTTGGAAACACAGTCAAATAGTGAAAGCACAAGATTGGTTTCTCATCAGTGTGAACATGTTGATGGGACTTCAGTTTCTGGTCACCTATATAGCATTTCCCACTCTCTGGCATTTGAACAGTTTCATGTTACTGTGAACCCGTTGGCATATCAGGAGCATGGATGACTTAAGTGCATTCTTTCCGAAATTCGGAACACATGAATAACCTCTTGACAATATAAATTTGTTGTAGTCTCAGCAATTTGCTGGAATCAATTATTTCTTTTCAAAAATACAGCAGATACATGGTCTCTCCTCTGTGTGAACTCGCTGGTGTCTCAGAAGAATGAATTAATGAATGAATCCGTTCCCACACTTCGAGAAGTTGAACAGCCGCTCTCCAGTGAGTTCGCAGATGGAAAGTGAGATCAGATGATGGCCTGACTCCACTACGACTGTGCGAACACTTGAATGGTTTCTCATCAGTGTGAACACATTGGTAGTACACCAGTTCCTGAGAACTTTTAAATCTATTCCTATACTCTGTACAATTATATTGTCTCTCTTCCATGTGAACTCACTGGTGCATCAGCAGTTTAGATAACTGAGCAAATTCCTTCTCACACTCACAACAGTTGAATGGCTTTTCCACAGTGTGTTTGCACTGATGAATGTTCAGGGCAGACAAGTAATTGAATCGTTTCCACAGTCAACATGTTTCCAGGATTTCTATCCAGCATCCATCTATTTATCTGTCGAAATTCCAGATGATTGGCTGAAGCCTTGCCCACAGATAGAACACGTGAATCATTCCACTGTGACTGTCAATTTCTCCTTTCATTTTCAAAGGCTGATAAGTTTCAGGTTACATTAAACAGAGCAACTTCATCATATTCTGATATGATACTTCGTATCGGTTTCCCAACAGCAAATCTTCATATTTAATACCACTGAAATTAAAAAAGAAACAGCTCAGTAAAAGAGAACTTCCAAAAACATCAAAGCATAGAATTTTCATTCTTCCTCGGATGTGGCTATTGTCTAAAATATCAGCATTTATAGTTCATTATTAATTTGACTGGACAAGGTGATGATGAGCTGCCTTCTTGAACCACTGTTTCCATGTGCTGTCGGTTGACCAAAATTATAGTGAAATCCACAATTTTGACCCAGTAACACTGGAGGAACGGCAGTATATTTACAGATCCCGATGGTAAGTAGTTTTTAGGATGTTCCTATCTATCCACTGCCCTATTACTTTTAGATTGAAGTCTTTGTGAATTTGATAGGTACTGTTAAAGGAGCCCTGTTGAATTTCTGCAGTGCGTCTTATGGATGTTACAGATTGCCTATCTGAATGTTTGGTGGTGGAAGATGTGGATGTTTGTCGATGTTGCGTCAGTGTCATGTGGTGCTGATCAAGTCAGCTGCTCTGTTCTGGATGGTGTTCAGCTTTTCAGCATTGTTGCAACTGCAATCAGGAGTCGTCAAGGAGGTTATGACTTAACTGTCTCTTGTTCCTCAGATGCTGCTGAATCTGCTGTCCTTCTGCGCATTACTGATTTAACACTGCACTCATCCAGGCAAGCAGGAACCATCCCATCATGTATCCTATTTCTGTTTTGTAAAGGACTAAACGGTAGGTCGGTAAAGAATACAAAGAAAGAGAAGAACAGTTTCAGAAACGTATGGATAACGACCTGGCTCGGAGAGTGAACAGCTGTTAATGGAGCTACTGACTAACCACAGCTGTTAGAAAATGGCAGGCTATGTGATAGACAGGCTTTAGCGAGTCAAGAATATCCCAGAATATCCCAGTGTTCTTATGGACACTGTGTTTAACCGGCTGGCGAAGTTAGTTTCTCATAGAGATTGAGACTTCTGCAGCACTGAAAGAGAACGTTTGACCCTCCTTGCCATTGTCAATCATCAAGCATCCACTATCATCTTATTTTCCAGAACTTGGTCTGAAGCCGTATGCGCTCCGGTTCTTCAAGTGATCAACGAAATTCTTTATATTCCACCATCTCCAGTGAAATGCAATTACACCACAGGTATTCTCCTCCCTCCCTTGTCCAATTTCGGCAGGGACCATTCCCTCCTAGACAACCGGGTGCACACTGCGTTCACTCGCAACACCTCTACCAACAGTATCATGGAATCTTCCCCTGCAATCACTGAAGATGTGACAAATGCATTCATCGAATAGAAGAACTATGAGCAAGAGACGGCCGTCCGGATCATCAAGCCTGCTCAGCCATTCAATAAAATCACGGCTGATATTTCCATGGACTCAAATCCACTTTCCCGTCCACTCAACCTATTCCTCAAGTCATTTATTGTTCAAATGCAAATCAAACTTAGCTTTGTAAATATTTACTGAAGTAGCATCAACCACTTCGCTGGGCAAGCAGCTCCATAGATTTGCAACCCTCTGGTTGAAGAAATTCCGTCTTAATTTAGTACTAAATCTGCTACATCTAATTTTGGTACTATGCTCACTTGGCCTCGTTTCACCCGCTAGAGGAAGCATACTCTCTACGTCTCTCGTATGTATTCACTTCATAGTTTCATATGTTTCTGTATGATTCTCCTCATTCTTCTGAATTCCAATGAATAGAATTCCAACATACTCCGTCTCCGCTCAACAGCCAACACCCTCAATGCCAGACTCAACCTCGTAAACCTTATCCAGTTCCACTATGTCCTTTCATTAAGTAAGGATATCAAAATTGCACATATTACCACAGGGGTATCCTCACCAGCACATTGTACAGCTGCAAAAAAACCTCTCTGCTTTTAAACTCAATTCCTTTAACAATGACAGACAAAATTCCATTTAATTGCTAATTACTAGCACCTGAAGATCAACCTCCTGTGATTTATGCACAACGACACCCAGGTGACTCTTCGCAGCAGCATGCTGCAATCTTTTACCATTCAAGTAATAAACATTTTTTTTACTATTACTCCGACCAAAACGTATGATTTCAAATTTAATGACAATTTGTTTCATTTGCCAGAACTTTGTCCAATCACTCAATGTTTCTATGTTCCTCTGCAAAGTCTTACAGTGCTCTGCATACTTTTGTCTGCCACTCATTCTCGTGTCATCTGCCAAAATTTAAACGCTACAAGTGACCCCAAATTCCAAATCATCTGTAGAAATTGTAAATATTTGCGGTCCGAAAACCAATCCCAGAGGGGCACCACTGGTCACAATTTCTCTCCACTCTTTTATCCCTATTGGTCAACCAATCCTCTATCCATGCTAATACTCTATCCTTAACAGCATGCATACTTATGAAGCAGCCCCCTTGTGTGTCACGTTATCTGAAGCCTTTTGAAAATGTAGGTACTCCACATTCACGAAGTCGTCAATGTACACCACGCCCGTAATGTCTTTGTAGAATTCCAAAAGATTTTTCAAGCATGATCTGCCCTTCATGAACTCACGGTGCGCCTGTCCAATTTCTGTTGAGATGCCCTGCTAGTTCTTCCTTGAAAATAGACTCAAACAACTTCCCCACTATAGAGGTTAAGCAAAATGATCTGCAATTCCCATTCTTTTCTCTGCCTCACTTTTTAAACAGTGGCTTCACATTATTTCCGTTCTGCAGGGACTGTCCCAGAGACCAACGAATTTGGGAAAATTACCGCCAGCGCATTTGCTTTGTTCTTCCACCATCTGTTTTAGTACTCTGAGATGCATTCCATCAAGACCAGCAGACTTATCCATTCTTTGCTGTGTTAGATCCAACAATCCAACACTAGCTCTTGTGTATTTTTTTTCGGATCGTCACCTGCCTCCAAATCTTTGTTAATTACTGGCATGATATTAGTGTCCTCCACTGTGAAAACTGATGCGAAATACCTGTTCAATGCCTCAGCTATTTCATCATATCCCATAACTAAATGCCCCTTCTCATTCTCTGAACCAACAACGTTTCTTTCAGCTACTCTTTTTCCTTTTATATATTTTTTTCTAGAAAAAATTTTTTGTGTGTCTTTATATGTTGTGTTTTTTGTGTGTTCTTTCTTTTCTTTACAGCTCTGTGTGTGGCTTTCTTTTGACGATTAAAGTTTTCCCAGCCTTCCAGTTTCATGCCTTTTTGCCATTTTATTTGACTTCTCTTTTAATTTGGCAGCCTCTCTTATTCCCTTAGACACCTGTGTCAGAATAACGATCTTTTTTCAGTCCTTCCTTTTTCACTGGAATATATTTTGCTGAGTTCTTGAAAAAATTCGTTGAAACTCCTCCTCTGCTCGCCAACTGTCCCCCCTGACACCTTCTTTTCCGGTCGACTTTCGCCATGTCGTCCCTCATTCTATTTTAGTCCCCTTTTCCACAAGTTCTGGACCCTGGCTTTGGATGCTGTCTTCACACTCTCTATCTGTATTCTAAATTCATGCATATATTGAACACTTCTTCGAAGAGGATCAATAAATATAAGTGTAATACAGAGGACAGGATCTAGGATAGCTTGCTTCCTCGCCAGATCCATAAAACGTAGATTACAGAATACGACAGCGCAGTACAGCTACTTCAGCCCTGTGAAACCAACCTGAAGCCCGTCTGACCGACACTATTCCATTCTCGCCCATATGACTATCCATTGACTATTTACGTGTGTGTAAAGTTGGCGCATCTACAACTGTTGCTGGCACTATCTTCTGCGCCCCTGCTGATCAATGAGTAAAGAAACTGTGTCTCTGACGTCTATCCTATATCTATCCACCCTGAATTTGATGCTATACCCCCTCATACTATACATTACCATCCTTAGGAAAAAGGTTCTCTGTGTCCACCCCACCTAACGCTCTGATTATCTTGTATGTGTTAATTGAGTAACATCTCAACCTTCTTCTCTCGAACGAAAACAGCCTCTAGACGCTCAATCTTTCTCGGAAGTCCGCCCCTCCATACCAGACAACATCCCAGTAAATCTTCTCAGAACCCTCTCCAAAGCTTCCACATCCTTCATGATTGAGCAGAACAGCACACTATACTCCAATTGCGGTCGCAACAGAATTTTGTACAGCTACGAAATGACCTCATGATTCCGAAACTCGATCGTTCCAACAATAAAAGCAAACAATCAGTATGTCTTCTTAGCAGCCATTCAAACCGCGTGGCAATTGAGGGAACTATGTATATAGACATTGAGATCTCTTTGCTCATCTACACGAACGAGAATTTTACCAGTACTCTGCGTTCTTGTTGCTCCTTCCAAAGTGAATCAACTCACACTTTTATGCATTCATTTCCATTTGCCACCCATACAGCTTATCTGTGTCCCTCTGACACCTACAACATCTTTCAGCAGTATCCAGACCTGTACCAACCTTCGTGTCGTCCGGAAATGTACGAACACATCCATCCACGACCTCAATCAGGTAATTTATAAAAATGCAGGATGTTTATCCAGGAATCTTCCATGATTGTGTATTAATGTGATCGTAGAGTCACAAGCAGAGATCAAAAGACACTTATAAGAAAGCTGAAATAGCATATTTTTTGCCAGATACGTGGGACGCAGCCAGAGCCAAATTTCGAAACATGCAAGTATCTTTAGCTCTGCTAAGCTTATTGAGTTGCAGCACAAAGATGAAAACTTAAAATAGTTGTACAAAAAGGCATATACATGGAAGGAAAGTGAATGCATCCCTGTATGTTATTACTTAACAAATGATGTCTTAATGAGGAAATGGAGAACATCACCTGACTACCTGTCAGGATATTGTTGGTTTGATCCCTACTAGGTAGGGTAACGCAGACTCTTGGTGCATTTGTTGGTGCATTCAAGCAGATGAGAAATGGGCACAGATTCATCAATTTGTTTTGCCAGTAGGTAAAGAAAAGACGTGCTGCGAGTGGAGAATGTGCTACTAATTGAAGGAAATTTAATCGTGAGGACAACATAGGCTAAAATACAACGACATTTTTACGGGCCTGGACTGCACAAGAATGTAGTTGAATTTTGCCAGACATGTCATACGTGTCAGCGAATTGTAAAACTACGGTCAGTAATAAAGCCTGCACATTTCATACCTATTCCAGCCTTAGGGAAATCATTCTCAAGAGTATTGGTTGATTACGTAGGTCCCCTAACAGAAACACAAAGTGGGAATAAGTATTTATTACCAATAATGGATGTATCGACCAGATTTGCAGAGGTGCTCAATTACACATAATTGCAGTTCGAATGATTGCAGAAGAATTACTATCTTTTTTTCTAAGAATAGGACCACCAACAGAGATGCAATCAGATCAGGTATCAAATTCCACTCCCAATCTATTAAAGGAGGATATGCATAGCTGTGGATTAAAAACAATTCACATCTACTGCGTATCATCCAAAATTACATGGTGCGCTATAAAGTTGGCATCAAACATGAAAGACTATGTTGAGGGTTTATGCTTAGGAGTATGCAAATGATTATGATAGAGAGTCCCGCTTAGTGCTTCTTCTGATCAGAAATGCACCAAATTATTCGACCAAATTCAGTCCATTTCATTCAATTTCTGGGCATAAATTAAGAGGACCGATAAAATTGATTAAAGACAAATTAACAAGTCAGATTTCAGAGACCACCTATTTGCATTATGTGTCCAATTTTAGAGATCGACTAAATAGAGCGAGGCTGTTGGCGAGACAGGATTTAAAAGTATCGCAGCATAAAATGAAACAGGAAGTGAATAAGAAATCAAAAATTCTCAATTTTGCCACAGTGGATGATGCATGGGTGTTTCTTTCAGTAATAGGTGAACCTTTAAAAGCATGGTTTAGTGGACCTTATCAAATTGAGAGGAAATTGAGTGAGGTGAACGACTTGACAGGGATTCCAGAAATGAAGAACTGTCATGTTATGTATGCTCAAAAGGTATTTTGGCAGCGAACGAAATCAAGGGGGTGCCTGTTTCATAATTGTCTGGTTTGCATAAGTGAGTTCTGTGGGTATTCTATATTTCGTTCTTTGTGTTTCTTTTTGTAATTTTGTGAATAATTTTTTTGTCGATTTTAAAATATTGTAGTCAACCTCGCTAACTTATTCTGGTTAATCGTCACTGTGCACTTACGAAAACAAATAGCACAGTTACGGTCTCGGCTGTCTGGTTAAGAATGATTTGAGTGGCCTGGCTTCGTCCATAAGAGGGGTTGTTTTTCTTACTACAGAGGAGATTGCAAAGAAATATTTTTAAGATGTATAAAATAATGTGGGATATGGCAAGGGTAGGCTGAAGGAAACATTTCCTCTTGATTTGTCATCGGGGGGTGCAGATTTGATATAAGAGGCAGAAGGGTTTGAGTAGATATGCAGAAGACTTTACCTGTCAGCGGGTGGTAGAGTTTGGAATTCTGCATCACAGAGGATGAAACCGACACAATGATCAGCAGTATTTCGATTTGAATTTGTGATGCAAAAGCAGGCAAGGCAAAGTGATGGAAAATGGGATGAGGATAGTCAAGCTGTTGTTTCTGACAATAGAACGTACAAGGAGAATGAGGGTTATCACCTCACCCATGCACTCACCTCGGGTCGTCATCCCTGCTTTTCCAAAGGTTAGGATTGTCCACCTTTACCACCGTGGTCCGAATTTGATTCTGGTTTTATTTTGTTTCAGACAGCGACAACTGCAAAAGCAAAGCGTCTGCCTCGGATCGAGTACAGAAGAGTCAATATTCCAGCCTCTTCAAAAAAGAACAGGTGCCTCAATAGTCCCTGCTCATTCGGTCAGCTCACCCTTTATGCACTTCTGATGACGCTTCCGAAAACGTTTCCAAGGATTTTCAAAGCTGAGACTGGGCTATTTATCTACTTTCCTTACCATTTCCAGGAGCCGCAGTGATTGGATCAGTGGTTATGGGAAATGGAAAGGTGCCAATGAGCAGAGTGGGAGAATATTTCAACTTCCACTCCAGTGATGATCAGAATCTCGAAAAACAGTTGGCAAATGCACCAAGAGTCTGCGTTACCCTACCTAGTAGGGATCAAACCAACAATATCCTGACAGGTAGTCAGGTGTGTTATTCATTGCGTCGCTGGCCCCTGCATGTATGCGTTCTCCAGAGTTGTAATGTTAACACGGACATGAACAATAGCAGTCTTGTTCACAAGTTGAACAATCAATAAGGATATTCACCGTTACTGTTTCAGTCCAATATTCTCCAATTTGCAAAACGGCCAGTTTCCTGAATAAAACACATTAGGTCTCATGACGCTTCAAGTCTCCATCTGTCTGCTCATCCATTCAATTGGATGACAGATGATCTGATGAATTTAAATTCCACTTACCTGCGTTTCATCCATAACTCGAAGTAAACTCGAGCCGAATCACACCAACGTATACTTCTGTTTATTTTCGGAGGTTTAGAATACTTTAAGGACGTGTGCGAGATTGAAAAACAATGAATACTATGAAAAGAACTAACAATCACTTCATGCAATTTAACCCAGTGCAGAGTCAGCCATGTAAGAACTGTCTGATAGCGAAAACTTTACGCCTGCTTCTCTCTGTATAGGTGATCCTACACGAGTTGAATCTTTGCAGGATTTTTCTTAAAAGTTGCGAAGTTTCCCTGGGACAGATGCTCCCACAGTTCACAAACATGTGTCCTGCTAAAATAAAAGCGACTTTACATCTGCTGATTATCCTTTCCCCAGCCTGAGGTCCAAATGTTCCCTGCTCCATGTCAACCGAAGCTTGTCCACGTGAAGATGGAGTTGCCAGCCTGATGCCCTAATGCTCCCTGCTCCGAGTGAGGTTGGAGTGGAATATTCGGTTATTGTGGAATATTCGTTTTTAAATATAAGAAAAGCCTGCTGGCCATTCTCTTCAACCAGGTCGAAGTCAAACCGACAATCGCATGGTCTGTAATCCGGGACAGTTTTGATTGTAACACAGTCCTCGCGGATGCTTGAGGCAGGACGCTGCAGATTTCTGATGATAACATAGACGTGGGCAACCGCACTCACGTTCACAAGTTGAACATTCAGTAAAATTAATCACCGTTACTGCTTTGTTCCAATGGTTCCAACTTTCTGAAAAGGCGAGTTTAATTAAGAATATGTTGTCTTCATGAAGTTTCCATTCACCCTTTGTCTTTCAGCCATCGAATGGGATCATCAATTAACTGATACATTTCAAATTCATTTCACTGCTTTGGCTCCATCACTGGAGGTAATCTCGAGCCTAATCACAACATCGTATATTCCCGTTAATTTCCGAAGATTTAGATTAGTTTAACGACCTGCCAAAGTTTGCAGGAAATTCCATAATATAAAACTAGGTAAACGTCCCTTCTTGCAATGTAACCCAGAGCAGAGTTAGCCATATGAGAGAGGTCAGAGAGCGAAAACATTACCTCCACTTCTTTCTGCAGAGATCCTCCTCCAGGAGTGGAAACGTTTCAGGATTTTTCTTTATAATGGAAACATTCCGCTGGGACAGATAAACTCTCAAATAGCAACATGTATCTTGGTAAACACTATTTCACTTCAGTTTAAAATAGCTGAATACCCCCTCTCCCAGCCTGATGTCCCAATGCTCCCTGCTCCACGACAACAGAAGCTGCTCTAGCTGAGGTTGGAACTGCCTGCCTGATGTCTCTCTGCTCCCTGCTTCATGTCGAAAGAAGGTGATCCAGGTGAGTTTGAAGCACCCTGCCTGATGTCCCAAAACTCCCTGCTCCATGTTAATAGAGGCTCCTCCAGGTGTGGCTGGAGCTCCAAACCTGACGTTTTAGTGCTCCCTGCACCAAGTCAATAGAATCTTCTTCAGATGAGGTTGGAACTCCCAGCTCCATCATTTCATGCGCCGCTCATGTCAGAGAAAGACATCGCACTCCTCGATTGCATCACTGGAACTTCATCCGCGTGCTCATCCCCATCCTCATTTCCAGTTTAATATTCGCTGCTACGCCACTAAGTTTCTCTGATTCCGGGCTCGGGAACTGAGATTATATGATATTACGCAGCAGTATTTACTTGCTTGTGTTAGGAAATTAGTGTAGTAACTGACGCTCAACTCTATTGTTATTGGGAAATGCATTTCAACAATACCTTGCAGTATCCCCTGACTCTTCCATCTTTTGGAGAAATCTATAAATCTCAGCCTTCAACAAACTCAATGATGAAATCTCCACAGCCTCTCGGGCCATCGAAGTTGAAGTTACAGACCAATCTGTGTTCGGACGTCTCAGCCAGTGCTTGGCAAGTATTTCTGCTGTGCATGGGTGCTATTGCTAACATATCATCTGTCATTATTCTTATTGCTTTTCGCATCACGCTTTTCCATGGTTCCTGGATCGTGCAGTGCGTAACTCTTTGCGTTGTGGCTGCAGACAGATCAGATCGAATTTGACTCATAGGAATGGACACCTTTTTTTTCCATTTTACGCCACGTAATACGCACTTCGCAAACGCGGGAAGGAATCAATCATTTTTTACATGTAAAGAATTCTTCGAGGTGCGGATTTTGCACCGTCAAGCACCCACTATCTCACATCTCTGCGTTTCACATATAAGGATTCAAACTCACCCATTCTCGGAGATTTTTCTCCCTCCCAAAATCAGTCACCCTCCTTTAACGTCCCTCCTCACATTTCACGAAAGCCTTTGACAATCCAAAACTCACATTGACACCGTTCAATCTGTGCTGCTGCGCTCACTGTTGTTTGGTGTACGTGACCCAACCCACCATGGAAACCATTAAACAAGTCGATCCATTTAGATGCGTCTGTTGTGAAATCTTTCTGCATGTAGCAATTTTTACTGACATGGACAGAGATTATTGCAGCATCAGACTCAGGAAAAGGATACCGCGCAGGAGTTAGCAAAAAATACTTTATTGGAAAGGAGGCATTTCTGTGGTCCTCTGCGTCATTTGTTTCATCTGTTCATTCGGCCCCGGATAGCATATTGTGAAATGTGCTGCAATTAACAATTTAGCAGAAATGTGATACTTGTGGAATCGATGCAGAACTGACTTATCAGACATTGTTTGGTTGATGAGTTATGAAGACGTCTTGGACAGACTCGGGTTGATTTTAATGGAGAGGCGATTGTTTGTAAACATGATTGAAACGTACAAACTCAGACTTTCCTCGTAAGACCTTCGCTCCATGCCAGGCAACATCTTCATACATCTTTTCCAAACCCTTCCCGAAGCTCCACATTCTTCCTATAATACGATGAACCGAACTGCATGCAATACGCCAAGTGCGGCCACATCAGAGTTTTGTACAGCTGCAACATGACCTCTTGGCCCCAAAACGTTATTCCTCCAGCAAAAAAAAACTAACACACCATATTCTTTCTAAACAACCCGATCAACCTTGGTGGCAACAATCAGGATCCATCTCCATGGACACTGACACCTCTCTGCTCATGTTAACTGCGAAGAAACCTACCATTAGCCAAGAACATTATCTTCCTGTTGGTACTTGCAAAGTTTTTCAACTCACACTTTTCCACACTAAACTGCATTTGCCACCTCTCAGCCTAGCTCCTCAGCTTATCTATGTTCCTGTGTCATCTGCAACATCCTGCTGCACTGTCCACACATCCATCGACCTTAGTGTAATCGGCAAATTTACTAAACCTTCTACCAACTCATCCGCGCTTTAAAGAAAATTGACAATTAGCAGTGGACCCAAAACAGATACTTGCGGTGCATCACTAGTAACTGAACCCCAGGATGAATATTTCCCACCAACCACCACCCTCGGTCTTCTTTCAGTTAGCTACTTTCAGATCCAAACCACTAAATAAAATTCAATTCCATACCTCCATATTGTGTTCAATAGCCTACCGTGGGGAACCGTATGAAATGCCTTACTACAACCTATATATAAACTACAGCAACCGCTTTACCCTCATCCACCTGTTTGTTCACATTCTCAAAGAAATCAGTAAGACATTTCTCATGGCCCAACGTACCCTTCAGAAAACAGTGTTGGCTATCCCTAATCAACTTATTCTTTCTAGATGATTATAAACCCTATCTCTGAAAGCTTTTCAACACTTAACCTACAATCGTTGTAAGGTTCACTGTTCTACAATTAGCAGGGCTGTCTCTATACCACTCTTGAACAAGGGGACAACATCTTCTATTCCTGTAAACAATGGTGACATAAAGATCATAGTCAAATACTCTCAAATGTCCTCCTTGTCTTCTGAGAGAATCCTAGGTTAAATCCCATCAGGTCTAGAGAACATATCTGTGTTCACACTTTAATGAATTGCTAATATCTCCTCTTATGAAACTCAATTCCGCCCAGTTTAATAGGTCGTATCTCTATATTTTCCTCGACACCTTTGTATTTTTTCATGGGTGAATAAAGGCGGGAAATATTTCTTTAGCAATTCTCCTTTTCTTGGACATCTCGGACAACTTCCCAGTATTTTCCATCATGGGCCACTATCTTACTGGAATCATTCGTGACATACCTACAGAAATAGGATAGCACCTGCCAAAGACATTTCATGTCCCCTCCTGGTCCTTCCCGGCTAACGTTTCACTCTCAAGCGCCCGAACCGAGGCTTCACGTCTCATCTTTATATGAGCCTCCTTCTTCCCCTTGACAAGTGATGCAACATCTTTAGTAATCCACGGCTCTCTCTCTCAACCACTTCCTCCCTGCATTATTTGCACATACGAATCAAGGACTTGCAGCAGCTTCACATTTCAATTGAGCCCAACTTTGAAGTTACTTTCCCCATTCTATGCAAAACATATCTTTCCTAGTCGCATCATAATTGCCTTTTACCCTACCTATAACTCTTGCCCTGTGGGGTATACATATCCCTACCTATGGCAAAAGTGAACATAACCGAATTGTAGTAACTATCACCAAAGTGCTCACCTACCTCCAAATCTAATTCCTGGCTCTGTTCATTTCCCAATATCAAATCCAGTGAGGCCTCGCATCTTGTTGACGTATCTACATACTGTGTTAGGATACTCTCCTGCACATATTGGAATAAAAATGACTGGTCTAAGTACTCGAACTATTGATTTTTCAGTCAATATTGGTAAGTTAGAATTCCCCATAACAAGTGCACGTTACTTTCGCTTCTATCCAGAATAATATTAGCAATCCTTTCCTCCACATCTCTAAATTGCTTCGATGGTCTGAAGAAAACTCCCAACAGAGTAACGTCTCCTTTCCTATTTCTATCATCACCCCATATTACCTTAGTATCCGAGGCCTCACCAAATGCTCTTGCCGCCACTGGCATACTGTCCTTGAATAACAATACCACACGTCTGCCTCCTTTCCCCTTTTCCTGTTCTTACTGAAACTGCAACAATTCATTTCCCAGTCTGCGTGGTTATCTGAAATGGCTACGACACCGCAGTGTCAGGTACCAACACAAGCTGTAAGTTCACTCAACTTATTCAGGATGCTCCTGGTGTTGAAGTAGACATACTTTAAACCACCTTCCTGATTGTCAGTACGCTTTTCCGACCTTCAAACCTTGGGAAGGGAAATTGCGGTCTCTAAAGAAGGCAGCCATCTGGTGTATTCTGCTGTGGAACTGGTCCTCTTGGGAGCAGATACGGCGGTGGCGAAGGGATTCGGATATGGGATGGCATTTTTACAGGGGGTAGGGTGGAAGAGGTGTAATCCAGGTAGCTATGGGTGTCGGTGTGTTTGGAAAAAATTTCGGTGTCAAGTCGGTCGTCATTAATTGAGATGGAGAGGTCCAGGAAGGGGAGGGAGGTGACAGAGATGGTCCAGGAAAATTTAAGGTCAGGGTGGAATGCGTTGGTGAAGTTGATGAATTGGACAAACTCCTCACGGGAGCACGAGGTGGTGCCAATGCAGTCATCAATGTCACGGAGGAAGAGGTGGAGAGTGGTGCCGGTGTAATTACAGAAGATCGGGTCCCATACAGGTGTCCATGGCTACCCCTTTGGTCTGGAGGAAG
The DNA here is from genome assembly GCF_037043375.1 of Chiloscyllium plagiosum. Lineage (NCBI taxonomy): Eukaryota > Metazoa > Chordata > Chondrichthyes > Orectolobiformes > Hemiscylliidae > Chiloscyllium > Chiloscyllium plagiosum. The sequence goes on from NW_028270175.1 coordinate 83,297,971, forward strand.
TGGGAGGATTCGAAGGAGAAATTGTTAAGGTTGAGGACCAGTTCGGCCAAACGAATGAGAGTGTCGTTGGAAGGGTACTGTTGGGGACGTCGTGAGAGGAAGAAACGGAGGGCTTCAAGGCGCTGCTCATGGCGGATGGGGGTGTAGAGGGATTGGATATCCACCGTGAAGATGTGGCGTTGGGGGCCGGGGAAACAGATGTCTTGGAGGAGGTGGAGAGCGAGGGTGGTGTCTCGAACGTATGTGGAGAGTTCCTGGACTAGGTTGGATAGGACAGTGTCGATGTAGGTAGACATGCGTTCAGTGGGGCATGGGTATGCTGAGATAATGGGTCGGCCAGGGTGGTCAGGCATGTGGATCTTGGGAAAGATGAAGGACCGGGCAGTGCAGGGTTCCCGGACTATGAGGTTGGAAGCTGTGTGAGGGAAATCTCCTGAGGTGATGAGGTTATGTATGGTCTGGAGATGATGGTTTGGTGAAGGGATGTGATATTGGTCGAGGGGGCAGTAGGAAGAGGTGTCCTCGAGTTGGCTTTTGGCTTCAACCGTGTAGAGGTCAGTGTGCCAGACTACCACTGCGCCCCCTTTATCTGCTGGCTTGATAGTGAGGTCGGGATTGGAGCAGAGGGATTCGAGGACGGCGTGTTGTCCCGTATTCTAAATTCCTTCGCCTCCGCTGTGTCTGCTCCCAGGAGGACCAGTTACACCACAGAATACACCAGATGGCCTCCTTCTTTCGAGACCGCAATTTCCCTTCCCACATGATTACAGATGCCCTCCAAAGCATCTCGTCCACAACCCGAAACCCCGCCCTCAGACGCCACCCCTCCAACCGTAACAAGGACAGAACGCACCTGGTGCTCACCTTCCACCCTACCAACCTTCCCATAAACCAGATTATTCGACGACATTTCCGCCACCTCCAAACAGACCCCACCACAAGGGATACATTTACCTTCCCAGCCCTTTCTGCCTTCCGCAAAGACCGTTCGCTCCATGACTACCTAGTCATGTCCACGAGCCCCGACAACCCACCCTCCCATCCTGGCACCTTCCCCTGCCACTGCAGGAATTACAAAACCTGCGCCAACACCTCCTCCATCCAAACTCACCTCCATCCAACGCCCTGTAGGAGCCTTCCACATCCATCAAAGTTTTACTTGCACATCCACCAATATCATTTATTGTGTCCATTGCTCCAGATGCCGTCTCCTCTACATTGGAGAGATTGGACGCCTCCTAGTAAAGAGCTTTAAGGAACATCTCTAGGACAAGCGCGCCAATCAACCACACCATCCTATCGCCCAACATTTCAACTTCCCCTCCCACTCTGCCAAGGACATGGAGGTCCTGGGCCTCCTTCACAGCCGCTACCTCACCACCAGACGCCTGGAGGAAGAACGCCTCATCTTCCGCCTCGGAACACTTCAACCCCAGGTCATCAATGTGGACTTCAATAGTTTCCTCATTTCCCCTTCCCACATCTCACCCCAGTTCCAAACCTCCAGCGCAGCACTGACCCATGACTGATCCTACCTGCCTGTCTTCTTTTCCACCTATCCACTCACCCCTTCTCCGAACTATCACCGTCATCCCCTCCCCCACTCACCTATTGTACTCTATGCTACTTTCTCCCCACCCCCACCCTCCTCTCACTTATCTCTCCACCGTTCAGGCTCTCTGCCTGTATTCCTGATGAAGATCTTTTGCCCGAAACTTCGATTTTACTGCTCCTCGGATGTCTGCCTGAACTGCTGTGATTTTCCAGCAGCACTCTAATCTAGACCCTTACCTACGGTAAGTCATTCCCCCAACATTATACCAAAATGTATACTTCGTATCGAGGGGAATGGACACAGGGGAGTACTGCTCTGCCTGTCGATTCCCGTTTCATCCCGTGACTGTAACCCACCTACATTTCCCTTTTACCTGAGCTGTTACTGGTTCCCCATAAATCCTCTCAATTACCTCCTCAGTCCCCCGAAATATCCGACGTTTTTTGAGGTGCAACTCCAGTACACTTGCACACTTTCTGAGGAGCGAGAATTGTGTGCAGATACCGTACATGGGCACTATTCGTCTACAGGAGGAACATTGAACACATCTACCATCCATTGCAACAGTTCATATTTCTGAAACACACTATATATTTCAATTTAAAAGATGCAAAACTATGTTGAATGAAACAGCATTAAATCTGAAAGTTCAGTTATTGATTTTGTGAAGCGTTCTGTCCTTGGGAAATACCTCAATTATTAGCGAACAGCTACAAATATTCTCCAGGTGAATATCCAACTCCGGATCGAGAAACAGAGATGACGTTTGAGCTCGAAGACATTTCTCATCAAACTGACAGCGTGCTGTGTAAAATTCTGTGAAAGGATTTTTTTTTAGCTCATTTCAAATTATTGCATTTGGTACAAACTAGCACATGTCATTAAACCAATTCGAAATGAAATAGATCTATCTCATTGGTCAGTTTGAATGTTCTAAGGAGTACCTGGTATCAAAACGATTAAGATTATTTAAAGTACTGCTGTGAAGAGCAGAGTGGTAAAGCAGGAATGATTTTCGAGTTTTGTCTCTGAATTTCTTGGGTGTACATCAGTGAGTGTTAAATGGGCTCACTACCTCCTCTGGTGCTTGCGGTGAAATGCTCATGCAACAGATGACAATAAAATTGGTGTGTTACATCGACAAGTCAATTCCTACTAACTGTGGTAAAAATTCACTTTAAAGGGATGTTCATGTCGCCATATTTTTACGGATCAGGTGAGCAGGGAGACTATGATCCTTTTGGTCAACTGAGATGGTGCGAGGATTAATCCCACACTCTTGGTGTCACTTTATATGGTAGGCCAGTTATGCTGCGGACATAATTAACCGGCTTCCCTTCGTTACAGAGCAAAACCAAACTGCTCAGTTCTTTTACAATTGATAATAGTTAACTGATAACAGGCTGATCGAACTTTCAAAAACACCAGCTTGTTTGTACACTTAGTCTTACGATATTCTGCAATTTCTTTCCAATTAACATTAACGGACGAGAGAATGTGCACATTCCTCCTCCCCATCCCGGCAGCCCAGACTCCCTGTCCCTGTTAAATTCACTCCTGTATGCCTGTACGCGTTTTAATTAACATATTCTGGAATCAGCTTCTGAAACTGTTTTCTTTTATGAAAATGTAATTTCCAATAAATTAAACTGGCTGAATGAAAATAAAAGTGCTCCAATATTGTCTTTCTCATTCATCAATGGTTTTGAAATTCTAAACACGAGTTATAGATCCACATCAATGAAGGAATTTCCCTCCTATTTGTGTCACCAAATTCACATCATCTGGTAAACCTACAGGCGGACACCACTCAGTTGTTCCTGTTTTCACCCCACGTGATCTATTCATTTTTTCCCACCTTGTATTTTTCTAATGGCTTTATCTACCAGAAAGCCTCCTTGCTTCCTTTCGAATGTTTTTGCATCCAAATAAATCCTGTTTGTTCATTCCTCTCGTCTTTATTTTTCAGTGAACCACACCCCATGTCTTTAATCATATCTTTACATCCCAGTAAATTCCGTCTTGAGAAAGGGTGCTGCGTTCAATTCAACACAGGAAATGTCGCTACCATGCTGTACAATCTCAAGACCAGTGTAAGGAGAGGTGGGAGCTGATTCAGTCAGAGCTGAATCAGTTGATTGTCGCAACAAAGGATTAAGTACCTGATAGGGAATGACTATTTTTCCGCGCTTTTCCTGCATCTCCTAACGTGCTAAATTAACACAGTAAGGGAACAGCGAATGCCTCCAGTGCGGAAACATGCCATTTGATGCAACAAGTCCACACCAACATTCGGAAGATCAACCCTCCCAGACACATCCCACTACACTATTACTCCACATTTGCCCCTAATTATACAGCTTAGCGACTGTCTCCCCCTTGCAGTGAGATCGCAATGCTAACCACTGAGCGGAGAAAGTGAGGTCTGCAGATGCTGGAGATCAAAGTTGAAACATTATTGCTGGAACAGCACAGCAGGTCAGGCAGCATCCAGGGAACAGGAGATTCGACGTTTCGGGCACAGGACCTTCTTCAGGAATCCTGAATTCCTGAAGAAGGGCCTGTGCCCGAAACGTCGAATCTCCTGTTCTCTGGATTCCGCCTGACCTGCTGTGCTGTTCCAGCAATAAAGTTTCAACTAACCACTGAGCGACTGTGCAACTTTGCAGCTGCAGCAATATTACAAGAGACATACAGACACGTGTAAAATGCCGAAGTTGAGATCACGCCTCACCCAGAGTAGTTTTTATTAACGTAGTCCAGTGGTTGTTCTTACCTCAAGCACAGGAAGATATCAGAAAGTGATAAGTGAGATAGACACTTTTGTCCAATACCAGTGCCGTGTTTTTGTGTTGTTCCGCTCATTTATGAATTTTATTTCAGTCAGGAGTTTGAAATGGTCTACTCTGTACAAAAAGTAATTTTATTTATCCAGAAGAGAGGTGGTCTGAAAACTGCCTCTTGGGAGTACTGTGCCGTCTACTGAAGACTCCAACCGAAATCCCTCACAGAGAGTGTTCTAGTCTTCACTGTCTTGGGGGTTTTCATCCCAATGGCTGTCATTCTTCAAAGAATGAGACACAACAGAGTAATTACGGTGTTTGTGATCACGTGAGCAGTGTGTCGCAGTGGGAGTGCGCTCGGGCCCTAACTCAGAGATTAGAGCATAGTCTGGGAACCATACTCTGCTGTTTATCATTTCACAAACACCAGAGAGAATCATTTGCTGTCCTTCACAACTAAATCATTTTTAAATAGTAAGCCTGTTTGTATAGGGAGATGCAGAGCTTACTCGTGCTGCTCTCCGCGACCTGTGCCTGCAGATAGGTTAGTCCAGCTGCCAATGGGGAGAGCCCGGTCCCGGGGTAAGCAAGGTATCACAGCCTCCTTGGAGCCAGGAATCAGAATGAAACAAAAATATGAAAATCAGTCCTGCATTCAGTCCCCATAGCAACAGAAATATCCTTACTTTTCAAGAATACATACCGGATCTATTTCTCACGTAACGGCAATGGTGCTGGCTCGTTCTTTCTGGCTATGATTCTCATTTCGGGTAGATTGAGTAAAGTGTGAGATGTCCTCTTCAACTCGCAGATGATTTGTGACATATTGCATCTAGTTCAGTTTTTCACTGTGATGATATGATTTCGATGAAATCCAGGTCAGATCAAGATACAGAAGCTTGAACACACACACCAGCTCGTTCAAGATCAGCTTTATCCCTGTCGCGATTAGGCTGATGAATGGATTGTCTGCACTGAAATAATGTTGATCAATCCATGGGTCCATCTTGTGAAGATTAACCTGAATGTCATATTCTGCCCAAGTTTTTATTTTCACCCAATGACCTGTATGTCCTTGATTAGAATGGTCAAAACGGAAGTGCTTGGAAATGCGACGTTGCGAGGGAACAGGGTGGCTCAACGGAAACATGTTTATTCATTACCCCACCGTCCATGTCTCGGTGCCATCTTGTGCTAATATCTACATGTACATGTGGCCGAAAGTAATGCTTTGTTCTGCACTTTACCTTTTGATCACGTTTCTGCTTCGTGTGGATTCATGTAATTGAATTAAATATCTCATTTATACACTGGCTAAATTTACACAGCTGAGGAGACACATTTCAAGACTGTTTTCTGTCTTTCTGCTCTGAACTGAATAGCAAAATCCCTTCTCTGAGATAGGAATGAACTGGCGAAAGTGAAACGCTTTACCTGCTGTTTCGTCACTTCCCTGCAGTAATTCGCCACTTGCGTCAGATGTGAATGGCAAGACGATCAACAAGTGGCCGAAAACAACAGGACACATGGCCAGTTCCCCACTGTCAGGACAGGTATCACAGATTGGGAACAACCTCAGAGAGATAAAAGCGAAAGAGATTCGACGGTGATCCTATGGGCTGATCTCATTCCGTGTGAGAATGATGCCACATGATAATACCGACCCTCTAGCTGTCTCTGGGACAGAGCAGCTGAGGGAAGAACAATAACCCATTTTAAACTTGCATTCCGTGGTGGACAGTCTGTATTCCCTCAGCTCACGGTAGTGAGCATAACTCTAGTTGAGTGAAGATTTCACTCGGATTCTCCTCATTTGGGACAGTTGGGATTACCTGATGTCCGATAGCAACAAATAAACTGAGGCTCGCTTTTCAGTGGGCGTTCTTCAGGATTGTTGGGCAAAGACAAGTTCTGAACAACAAACAGTGTGCATACAAGAAAGCTCATATTAGTGGACCTGGTGAACAGTCTCCAGTGACCATTTCGCTCTTTGCTTCCAGCTCAGCATCTTTGTATCCTTCGGAGATAAGACATTTGAATAAATTCCAATTCCTGCACATTCGTGTAACTGACTTCTCCCACACCAAGTGATTGAGAGGGAGCAGATGGGCGAATGGGCTTTGCCCTCCCTCCTTACAGCTTGCAAGTTGGTACAAAATGATTTCATTAGAAACCAGTGGACAGAGTGCGGTCCTCGGCGACAGGACAAGAAGCAGCACCCTGGGAGCAGGGAGATCGAACAAAAAGCAAATGTTCTGGAAATTCTTTGCTCCATGGAATTCCTGGATAAGTGTCAAATGAATTTCATGCTAACCGATTCTCAGCTCATTCAGCAGCATGTGTTGTGGCTGGTCTCTGGTTCGTTTGTCTTCGGGTCTGATTCTCGTTTCGGTTCTTGCACAAGTCCTCACTTCAGATCTTGACTTTGGCAAAAAGGCCTGATACGTTTTTTCACAAAGCAACGTTAAACTAGATCTGTCTAACTGAATTAAGGAGGGGACAGCCCTACCATTTCAGTGAAAACGACAACGAGAATCACTTGTTCAAAATGAAAACAAGTGTTTCAGATTTTTCACCACGCAACCAGACTCTGAATGATTCAAATCACCTACCTATTGCACAATTCTCAGTGTGAAGCGTCAGGAAGCAAGGAAGTTAGTAGAGACATCCCTTAACAGTTTTGCACCCTCTTTGCCTTCCGCCTACCCCTGTAGTCTTACAGGGGCACACTATGTTTGTCCTCGCGTCGAGGACCGCGCTCTGTCCACTGGTTTCTAATGAAATCATTTTGTTTCAACTTGCAAGCTGTACGGAGAGAGGGAAAAGCCCATTCGTCCATCTGCTCCCTCTCAATCACTTGCTGTTGGAGAAGTCAGTTACACAAATGTGCAGGAAATGGACTTAAAGTCCTTCCATTTTCCAGCCGAACTTTTCCTGCAAACATCTACCCCCAGTCAACTTCTAAAAGTTCTTTCACAATACTTTCAAAATACTTTCTGATACTCCTTGCATTGAAGTATAAACACTTGAGCCCATCTCTGTGTCCGCAAGTATTCCTTGTCAGTGCTACCTTCTCCACAGCCTCCCTACATTCTTGGACATCCTGACAAACTGCTGGACTACAAGTCCAGATCCCATCCCCCTGCCAAATTAGTTTAAACTCCCCCCGAAGAGTGCGAGCAAACCTACCCCCCAGGATATTGGTGCCCTTCTGGTTCAGGTGCAATCCGTCCTGCTTGTACAGGTCCCACCTTCCCCAGAATACAGTCCAATTGTCCAAATACCTGAAGCCCTCCCTCCTACACCATCCTTGCAGCCACGTGTTCAACTGCACTCTCTCCCTATTCCTTGCCTCACTGTCACGTGGCACCGGCAACTACCCAGAGATGGCGACACTGTCCGTCCTAGCTTTTAGCTTCCAGCCTAACTCCCTGACCTCCTGAATGACCTCCCCACCCCTCTTCCTACCTATGTCGTTGGTACCAACGTGCACCACGACCTCTGGCTGCACACCCGCTCCCTTAAGAATTCTGAAGACACGGTCCGAGACATCTCGGACCCTCGCACCCGGGAGGCAACAAACCATCCGAGAGTCTCGCCTATGTCCACGGAACCGCCTGTCCGTCCCTCTAACTAAAGAGTCTCCAATAACTAGCGCTCTCCTCCTCTCCCCCTTTCCCTTCTGAGCCTCAGAGTCGGACCTCGTGCTAGAGACCCGGTCACTGCAGCTTACCCCTGCTAGGCCGTCCCCCCCAACAGTATCCAAAGCGGTATACTTATTGTTGAGGGGAACGACCACAGGGGATCCCTGCACTGCCTGCTTCCTCCCCTTCCCACCTCTAACTGTTACCCAGCTACCTCTGTTCTCTGGCGTAACTATGTCCCTGTAGCTTCTATCCATCACCCTCTCAGCCTCTCGAATAATCCTCAGTTCATCCAACTCCAGTTCCAGTTCCCTAACTCGTTCTGTGAGGAGCATGATCTGACTGCATTTCCTGCAGATGAAGTCGGCAGGAGTATCGGTGGTCACCCCTACCTCAAACATCATGCAGGAGGAACATTCCAATGTCTGCGCTGCCATTACTCTACACTTCGTCTCCAAAACAAGAACACTGAGTAGCTTATCTGTGGAGTTTAAAGTTAGGTTAGAGGAGGAGGATGGGAGGGAGACCCTACTATGTAGGGCCTGGGGTCTAGATCACACCCACTCAAATATCAATCACTTACCTTCCAGACCAGCTCTGCGCTCCAACTTCACTTCCGCCCAGCTCGCGCCGCTCTCTGCTGTGAAAAGACCGTTGGCGTCGAGGTAAGTTCTTAAATATCAATCACTTACCTTCCCGACTAGCTCTGCGCTCCAACTTCACTTCCGCGCAGCTCACGCCGCTCTCTGCTGTGAAAAGGAAAGATTAGGACAGTGGTCAGAAAGATTATTTTGATCAATAAATGTACACCGAGACCAAAGTGTAACGATGTAAAACCAACGAAATTGAGATTTTTGAGCTTTGTGAACCTGGCACGATATTATCATGCAACCACCTGATCGGAAATCAGATGCGCTACCGTTGCTCCACAAGCCCATCACCCGGAGTTCCCTACTGGACTTGATTAAGAGTTGTGATTATACTGCAATCACTTTAAATTATGACTCGTAATGGAGTTCAGCAGTTCTTGCCTGTCCTGTCTCTCTCCCACTCTTTTCCTCTGCCTCTCAAGAACCTCCCCTCTGTCTGTCTCATTCCTCCATTCCCCAATTCATTGTTTCAATTTCCGCCTTTCCCTTACTTCTCCATACATTCGGTTCTCAACTTGCATCTGGGGAGACAGACTCCACTCTGTACGTGGAGAAAGTGAGGTCTGCAGATGCTGGAGATCAGAGCTGAAAATGTGTTTCAGGAACAGCGCAGCAGGTCAGGCAGCATCCAGGGAACAGGAGAATCGACGTTTCGGGCATAAGCCCTTCTTCAGGAATTCCTGAAATCCTGGACCATTGAATGGTCCAGTACCACGTCATCCATGACTAATGTATATTCATGTTTCATCATAATAGCTGCAGACCATCACAGTGCATGACTTTACTGCGTTGCCGGAAGTCCCAAAGGCAGTTTGTTAAAGAAACTTCCCTGACGGTCACTTTACATGAGGATACATCTTTGCATTAAATGGCCTTGGAGCAAACTCCCCACAGTCCTCCTTAAATTTCAAGATCTATCAAATGAAAATTCCTCAGGAATGTTTTGAAACATTTCTTCAGATGTTGGCAAATTAGTTCTGTGCACATTTGTTTAAAGTTTGAACATGGTGAGAAACAATGTCGGCAAAATTTGTGCCCATTGACCTTGGAAGTCAGAGCCTGGCCGAGTTGACCAATACTTAAAACAATAACTTGCAATAAAACTGCAGCCCTGATTACAACAGAGAATGACTACATTCACCTCCAGCTGTTTATGTTTCCAAAGAGAGGCGTAAGTGACACTTCAAATGAAACGGATTAAATGGCAAACGGGTTGCGGGTTCACTTTGTATGTATCCACAGATAGAACTGATTGCTGGTGATATGGATGTATTTGCAGTTACAGGGATCCGAATGTCCCAAGTCTGTCCACAATCGACGTCACAGGCTGTATTTCTGAAGAGTAACACTGATAATAACAATTGGTATTGCTATTCATAATTGATATTGCAGTCTGATGCTTGAACTAAATGATTCATGGATAACGGGATTTTACCGATTTTTAACACCTCAGTCTCTTGTGCATTTCGTCAGCACATTTCGCTGTTTACCGAATTATTCGTGGGTTGATGTGGCCCGTAATTTCAGAATGAGGAATTTTCCATGCCAGGTGTATGTTCGGAAGCACTTCCACGCAGAAATTTTGTCAGATGTTTGGAACGCTCTTGCACAAGTGCCAGCGGACACAGGGTCATTTGTTAACTTTAAGTGTGAGTTAGAGTTTTTTGTTCAGCGAAAGGATGAAGGGGTATGGGCCAAAGACAGGAAAAAAGAGGTAAGTCTCAGATCAGCAATGGTTTCTCTGCACGACGAAACAGGCTGCAGCTGAATCATCGACTCCTGATCCTTTAATTCTTATAATCTTTACTGTTTCATTATCGCACATTTTTTGGCGTGTCAATGGAGATACTGCCTGCAAAGAATCATCTCCAACTATTGACTGTTCCGGGAATATCTAGGACAGATACATCCTGGCGTATTGTACCCATATTCTTATAAATATAATCCCAAAACAAACAACTGACTGCCTTCCCACACCTAAATCATTAGACGCCTGATAGTCTTGGTGTGTCAAACCCGATAATGGATCGCTTTCCTGAACTCCATATGGAACAACACAGGGAAAAACAGAGAAGCAGCAATGTTCCATTTCTACGCTATCCAATCATTTGCTGTCAGTAAAAAGCAACATGGCAGCTTCAGTTCGGGTCTAATGCAAATCCTTGAGATGTGAGATTGTCCAAACCGGATCAAACCTCCCAATTCACTGAGCACAGGCTCAGAACAGCAGAGTGAGATTATGTCCGGATCACAAAACCTCGGACTACCTTTTCAAAGGCCAAAGCAAGTCACCCATCAAAGTCAATCAACAACTTTCTCAAAGTTCTGTACTGCTCATTTCAACTATTTGATTTAACGACTGGCCTTTGTGAATCTAAATGTGACGACTGGAGATGTGTGTTCGTGAGTGACTCATTTTCCGTTCTTTGTCAATTCTGTTGAAATAGAAGTGAATTTGCTTTCCAAAGAACAGCACAAAAGAGACAAAAACATTAAATTCATGAAGAGATACGATGAAACTCGATGTCAGTGTTAAGAAGGAAGCAAAGCTGGAGTGGAATCTCAATGATTTCATTGAACATGCAGCATAAAGCACTGGCGACATAGGCCTCTTTTCTTCAATTTACTACATTGAATGTATTTTAAGCAATTACGTGGCCTTGATAGGAGATGTGGTTATAGCCTGAATGTACGTTCATTTATGACAGTTACCGTGGTGGTGGTGTGTTTAATGCCCTCATTTGACAACGTTCCTTTCAAGGATTGCATTTTTTGTTGAACATTGACACTTCATTGCACTTGCAGCGCCATCATAGTCGAAGAGTGTTTCTCCCCTGTTCGGATTGCTAATTTTCCAGCTGTTGGTTTACAAGTCCAAACTGGAGTGAAAAGTCGACCAGTTTGTTAGTGTGCCTTAACGTGCACTGAGCAGTATCACATTAAAGTTGACAGATTCTGCTCATGTCCTGAGGTCAATAAGTGAGGTAATCACAGAGTTCGATGGACCAAGTGTTAGCGGAATCAAAAGCAACACACCCATACCAAAGCACAGTCAAACGAAAAGGGTATGATTCATCTCTGCTCCGTCTTCTGAATGTGATAAACGAATTCACATGTGTGCAGTCACAAGAGCTCAGGCCAGAGGACAAAATCAGGGATTTAAAGAAATGGCCAAGACTTACAACCATGATCAGAAAGGAGCTCCCATTATCTCTAGGTCCCTTCCCCCGCTAAGAGAACATAAATCTAAATTAGGACTGTGTGAAAAATTAAAATAAACATGAAAATCCTTACTGTGCTCACAGACAGATTGCCTAGCTGTGGATGGGAGATATAAGAGTGGAGAATCGAGGATGATAATTATGAAGCCAACCTGAAAATAATATTACCTTACTCTGACCTCTCCAACTGTAACATCCATTATCTTCACCCTGCCGAGAAGAAGGCCTTGGAATATGCTGTGAAAAAAACCCATACATTTGAGACAATTCACTGTTTGATCATAGATTAGATTCCCCACACTGTGTTAACAGGCCATTTGGCCCAACAAGTGCAAACTGACGTTCGGAAGAGTAAGCAACCCAGAGCCAGTCCTCTGACAAATGCTTCACATAATGTGCACAATTATCATGGCCAATCCATTTGGCCCTCATATGTTTGGATAGCGGGAGGAAATCCACGCAGACGATGTGCAAACGCCAAGCATGCAATCGTCTGACGGTGCAATATAATCCATGTTCCTGCCGCTGTGAGCTTGCAGTTCTAAGTACTCAGCCACTGTGCCGCCCTAACCGATTGTTCACTGCAAACATCAAAGAATCACAACATTGCTTGGGTGGCATGTACACAGATTGGAAACAGTTGACTTTAGCGCTGTTTAAATCTACAGATCTTTCCACAGTATGTTCACTGAAATACTCCCTATGAGTCAATATGTCGGTGTTTTTTGAGTAGGGTGGCATCGTGGTTAACACCGCTGCCCCACAACACCAAAGATGTGGACGCTCCCCAGATTTGGGTGACTATCAGAATGGAATTTGTTCATTCTCGTCACGTGTGTCTGTGTGGATTTCCTCCCACTGTCCAAAGTTGTATATATTTAGTGGATTCCACAGTGGCCGCGGATATTTGGGTAAGACATTGGAAATACAGGATTATAGGGTCGAGGCATGAGTCTTGGTGTGATGATGTCCAGGAAGTGTGATTGAATGGCCTGCTGGCATAACGTAGCGTTTCCATGACACTAAGTTTTGAATTTGTTTTTCAGATGGACATACTGGAGGTAAAATTCAGTTCCTGATGAATGGATGAACTTTCTCAGATCACAGTATGATGTCTGATTTAAGTTTCCCATTAGCAAATCTTCTCTTTCTAATCCTGTCGAAAACTAATTTATAAAATTCGGCTCCGGACAAATAGAATATACATTTTGAAAGGCAAATCCTGTTCTGTCAATCATTTTTCCTGTAATGCCCCCCGTTATAAATCTATGCCCCACATCCTTCATCCTCCATCTGCCAGAATACAAATTCTACCTTGGACATACTTTCTTAAACATATTTTTAGTTTTAATTTCCATCCAGAGACAAAAATGCGTTTTATAAATAAATCTTTAGGCACAGAAAGAGATCATACAACCCACTGTGTAAAGACGGTGTTACGACTACACTTTCTGACTTTGTCCCATTTTCCTTACTTCTCAGTGTAATCGGATCCATTGTTTCTCATCAAATAATCATCAAATGCTCCTGAGTAAATCTGCCTAATGCATTTCAGATACAATTACACGCTGTGTTAAGTTTCGTTCTCACATCTCTTTGCTTCCCTTGTAATCTTTTTGAGATCTCCACTTTTATTCTCAATGCTTTTCAAGTGGTAAGCTTCTCACCATCTATTCTGTATGAAACCACTACGATTTTGAAAATCTATATTAAATTTCCTCTCAGGCTTCTCCAATCTAATGTCATGATTGAAATGTCTTATTGCTGGAACCTTTCGTGTCAAAATTGTTTCTCCTAACCTGCCAGTGTTGCCTTTCTTCAGAGTGGGTTGCTGGAAAAGCACAGCAGGTCAGGCAGCATCCGAGGAGCAGAAGAATCGACATAATCCATTCTTCAATGCTTCTCACTTTGCTTCAGTTCTCCCGCCAATACTCGCTCGCATCTGGAATCAGCCACATGGTGCCTCGTGGTTTCTGATTTTCTTTATGCTGAAAAAGTCATTCGAAAGAATTCTGGGAAGGTTCAAGGTAGTGTTTCCAATCTTCCTTCGGTCCACCCTGTATCATAACCGACAGGTAATCCATAACTTTAGCAATAACTGCACAACCAGCCACCTCCAACAAAATGATCATCACCACCTCGATATTTGTTCTAAGCTACACAATGTCTCGACATTCAGTGCTGAATCTATACAAATTTGCTCCAATTTAATCTCAAACCTTGGAGCATTGTCTGTGCAAAAGAAATGTTTGGAAACACTTCTCCATAAATATGGCGGTAAAGACTTGGAACAGTGATCCAAAAGTGGCAGTTGACGCTCATGAGCTCGATATTAGATTTTATTCTCAAATAAACGTTTGTTAAGATATTCAGAAATATGGGGCAAAGGTAGTTATATAGAGTTCGACCTTGGCCACCTCGATATCAAATGACTCAAATCACTCACTGTTTCAACCTCCCTATAACCTTCAGCTCGCCCAATACTCCGCTGCCGCGTGGTCATTCTCATGGAGTCTTGTTCTTCTAACCCTGAGCTCACACCCCCGAAGAGTTTGTCCATTGGGAAAAAGCAACATTTGAAAATACAATTCTTGTCCATATTTGCACAAGTTAGTGTCGTCAGGGAAATAGAGATGCGTTCCTGTTGCCAGAATTGTGTGTCCCGAAGAATACGTTGCCTGTCCGACTTCAGGTTGTTTTTCCGGGCTGCAGTGCAACTTGGAGTGTGAAAGCAATGATCAAGTTGTTGATATAGTTAGAATGAAGAAAGTGTTTCTGCTGAAGGAATTTTGCTTGGAGCAAAAGTAGAAAAGAGAACCAAAAAGGTAAAATTCTGGAGTACTACATGATCCATAACTAGATTAGCAGAAATTCTGCAAGATTAACGAGGTAAACGTACGCCTAAAAGACAAGTGTGGGAGAAATGAACTCAATCTAATTGGCTATTGGCGACAGAACGGGGGAAGGATGGAGCTGTTACGAATGGATAAGCGACACATGAATGATGCTGGGACCAGAGACCTGGGGTATCTAGAAAGGGCGGTCTGTAGATAGGCCTTTAAACTAAATAATGTGGGTTGATTTAAGTTACAAAGAAAATTCAGGAGTAAACTACAAGTAGGAGGAGGGTTCTGCAGAGATTCAATTTTCCGAAACAAGTAATAGGACAGAAAGTACGGAAAGTCTCAGGAATCTACTTCACACACAGCAGATAAGGGGCCAACTATAAGAAGATGTGCAGTCACGGCAGGGCTATTCGTGTTGTGCCCCAATGCACGCAGTATATGAAACAAGTTAATGAGCTCAGAACGGGGATTGGAATGTGCAGGTATGTTATTGTAGCTGTCGCAGAGACGGGGCTGCAAAGGGATCAGGGCTTGGAACTATATATCCAAGGTATACAAATCCGAGGGAAAGATAAGCAGATGGGCAGATACCGCGGGGTGCGCCTGTTAGTACAAATGAACTTAAATTGACAGCAAGAAGGGGAAAAGAGTCGGATGGGTGAAGACTCAATATGGGAAGAGTAACGGAAGCACGAAGGAAAAAAAAGATCGTGATGCACTCTGTGTACAAGCCACTGAGCAGTCATCAGGATTTGGGAAGAAAATTAATCACGAGATAGAAAAGGCATCGATAAAGGGACTACTGCAATAATGATGGGGAACTACAATATGCACGTGGACTATGAAAATCAGGTTAGCAGCTGATCTCAAGGAAAATGATTTGTGGAATGTTAGGGAAATTTTCTTTGGAGCAGATTGTCGTAGAGCCAACGAAGGAATAGGGATACATATTTAGTGATGTGTAATGAGATAGACTTGATGAGGGAGCTCAAGGGGAACGAACACCTAAAAGATATTAACCATAATATAATAGAGTTCATACTACAATTTGAGAGTGAGAAAACTGAATCAGTTGAAAAGTGATTATGATTAAGTAAAGTTGACTACAACGACATGTAATTGGAATTGGCCAGAGCTGATTAGAAGGGAGACGCTGGCAGAGAAGATAGTGGTGTAGCAAAGGGAGGATTTTCTGAGGTATTTCAGGAGGCACTGCAGAAAATCTTCCCAAGGAAGAAGAAATACATTAATGGGAGTATGAGGCAACTGTGGCTTTAAAGGGAATCCAGAGAGAAAATGCAAGCAATGGAAAAATCATACAATGTGGTGAATTTTCGTGGATACCAAAATATTTGGCTTCAAAATATTTTGAAGAGAGCACATGAGAACATCCAAAAAGGAGAAGTTTCTGGAAAGCTGCAGGTGTAAATGATATCAGCAGAACGTCATGGACGACATCCCAGCCTTCTGAAAGAGACAGCTGAGCAAATTGTCGAGGCATTCGTGATGACCTTCCTAAATCACTTTTGTCAGATGACTGGAAAATGACTGAAGTGAAAGCCTTTTGATAAAGGGAGTAAGGCAAAACTCAGGGAGTTAATGGCCGATTCCCCAAACCTCGGTGGTGGATAACACCATGGAATCCATTCTGAATCATGCGATTTCTGAATACTTGGAAGTGCATGGTAACGTGGGACAGTGTTGGCACTGCTTCGTCAAGGGGGCATCATGCTTGACAAATCTGTTAGATTTCATTGGGGAGGTGAAAAATAGCTTATACAAAGAAAATCTTGTGGACCTGATCTATTTGGGTTTCTGGAACGTGTGTGATAAGATACTGCACAACAGGCTGCTAAATAATATATTGGCATGGTGTGAGTTGAAAGGTAGAGGATAGACTGTCTGGCAGAAGGCAGAGAGTCATTATAAAGGGGTCTTTTGCAGGATAGCAGCTGGTGACTTGTGCAATTCCACAGAGGCCAGCGTTGGGACCAGAACTGTTCAGGTTATGCGTCAACGTTCCTGACAATTGAAATGAGGACATTGTTGTCACCTTTGCAGACGTCACAAAGGTATCCTGTGCAGCCGGCTGTGTTGTGGGAGTGGGGAGAGTGAAGACCGATTTAGAAAATCTGGGACAGTGTGCAAAAAAGTAGCAGTTGGAACACAGTGTGGGAAAATCAGAGGTTATGCACTTTGTTCGAAGGAGTAACTGCGTAGATTATTTTCTGAAGAGTGAAAGGCTTCAGACATCTGAGAGGCAAAGGAACTTTGGGGTCCGAGTTCAGGGGAATGCTCCAATGATTAACATGCAGTTTCAGTTGACAGTTCAGAAGGCAAATGTCAAGGTGGTTATAATGCAAGAGCAGAGATGTACTGCTGAGGCTGTACCAGCTGTGTTCAGACTGCATTTGCAATATTGTGAACAGTTTTAGACCCTGTACACAAGAAAGAATGTGCAGGCGTTGGAAGAAGACCAGAGGAAGTTTGCAAGAATGATCCAAGGATGAAGACCCTTTCAGCGAAATAAAAATCAATGGTGAGGACTCTGGGTCTGTATTCGATAGAGTTTAGAAAAAATGAGGGAACATAGCAAGGATAGAAAGGGAGGCAAAGGCAAGGAAGAGAGGTGTTTGCCAGTAAGGGAAATATTACTTATCTAAGAGTAGAAAGTATTTCTTACTAAGTGATCAAATGAAAATATACAGATTGATGGAAGAAAGGAATAATCAACTTGATGGAAATGTACTCTACGCAGCCCCCACAATTAGACAAGGAGAAACTGATTAAAAATATGCAGAGAAATCTCACATATGTAAGAATAGTTAGATTCCAAACTTTGACTGCGGCTATCATGATGCTAAAGGCTTGGATGGAGAAGAGATTATTAAATATTTTTCCAGAAAATTCCTTGATCAGCATGGCAGTGTTATACTCGAGACAGAACAATACGTGTTCTTCCCTTGGGTAATAAGGCAGAGCAAGTGACTGAACTGATAGTAGGGGAACACTTTAAGTCTAAGGATCATGATTCTATCAATTTTACACACTTATGGGAAAGGATAAGTCTTCCGTAAAAGATCACAGTATTTCTTATTTGGAGTAAGGCAAGGTTGAATGGTGTGAGACATGAAATTTAAAGAGACATTGATGTAGTAGCTTAAGGTTAAACGGACGTCTGATAAGTTGCAAGCGTTCAAAGAAATATGATAACAAGAATTCATAACCTTATCGGACCCTGAGAAGTACGAGCAGACATTAGGCCATTTGGCACAAACAATCGCCTCTCCCTGGCAATCATGAGTGATAGGTTTTTCAACACTGTTCTCCCGCTATCTCTTCAGAACCCCCTTGATCCACTTGACAACAAGAACCCATCTATTTCTGATTCAATTACTTAATGACCTGGTCTCCACAGCTTTCTGTGGCCAGGTGTTCCACAGATTCACCACTCACTGGCTCAAGACGTTTCTGCTTATCTCCGTTCGAAGTTGTCTTCGCTTCACTCGAAGACTGAGCCCTTGGGTCCCATCCTCTCCAGTTGATGGAAATAGTTTTCAAGTGTGCAATCTGTATACACTCTGCGGCAGTCTGTACGTTTGAATTAGATTCCCACACATGATTTTAAACTCAATCGAGTATAGTCCTAAAGTGATCAGATGACCCTCATATCTTAAGACTATCAT
Organism: Chiloscyllium plagiosum; assembly: GCF_037043375.1. NCBI lineage: Eukaryota > Metazoa > Chordata > Chondrichthyes > Orectolobiformes > Hemiscylliidae > Chiloscyllium > Chiloscyllium plagiosum. The sequence goes on from NW_028270175.1 coordinate 83,316,356, forward strand.
CCCTGCGATTATTTCTGTGAATCTCCTCTTCTGGACCCATTCCAGGGCCAGTACATCGCAGTGGGTGTAGGTTTGCTCGCTGAGCTGCAAGGTTCATTTCCAGACGTTTCGTTACCTTTCTAGGTAACATCTTCAATGGGCCTTAGACGAAGCAATGATGAAAACTTCTGCTTTCTATTTATATGTTTAGGTTTCTTTGGTTTGGTGATGTTATTTCCTGTGGTTATATTATTTCCTGTGGTGAAGTCAGTTCCTGTTCCTTTTCTCAGCGGGTGATAGATGGGGTCTAACCCAATGTGTTTGATAATAGAGTTCCGTTTGGAATGCCACGCTTCTAGGAATTCTCGTGCGTGACTTTGTTTGGCGTGTCCGAGGATGGACGTGTTCTTCAAAGTGGTGTCCTTCCTCATCCGTATGTGAGGATACTAGCGAGAGAGAGAGAGAGAGAGAGTCCTGTCCTTTTGTGGTTAGTTGGTCTTCATGTATCCTGGTGGCTAGCTCTCTGCCTGTTTGTCCAATGTTTGTTACAGTCCTTGTACGGTATTTCTAAATATCGTTTGTTTTGCCAGAATACATGAACACCAACGAATCACAAAAGTCCTGGAAATTGTAGTCCTATACATCTGACATTGGTGATGGGCAGGTTGTTGGATGTGATTGTGAAAGATAGCATTTAGAGAGGGAAGGATCGATTAGGGATCGTCCGCGTGATTTTGTGAGATGGAAACTGTGTCTCTTATATTTGTTTGAATTTTTGATCAAATAATCAAGAAGCTTGATGAGGCCATATATTAGACATTAGGCTGGACTTAAGGACAACATTTGACAGGGTTCTGCAAAGTAAGCTAATGAGTAAAGTTAAATCCCATGGGGTTCAGAGAGAGCTTGCCAGTTGGATACAAAATTAACTTAACAACCAGAGAAAGCATGTGGTCGTGGAGGTTGCGACCAGCTGTGTTCCAAAGTGATCAGTGTTGTCTCTTTTGTTTGTCATTTATAGAAATGATTTAGCTGAGAATTTCAATGGCAGGGATAGGCAGTTTGCAGAGAACACCTAAACTGGTGTTCGCATGTGGAATTAGACACTGGTGAAAGTGGTTGATGTGTGTACATAAAAAAATTTCATAGGCATTTCGACAAAGACATGGATAGGAAAGGATTAGAAAGATATGGGCCAAGTGCAGGTAAATGCAGTTAGTCTGGACAGGCATTTTGATCAGCATGAATCAATTTGTGCCAAAAGGGCCAGTCTTTGTGCTATAGGAGAAAATGACTCTCCATGGTAGTAGAACACACAGGGAAGAAGGTGATCTATGTTTGAAAGATACATTGATCACTTCGGTCTATGCGTTGTGGACTAGCAGCTAGACATTAAAATGATTAAATATAAGGTTCTGCATTTTGGTAAAAAAAAGAGGATGTAAGACGTGTACAATTAAAAGTATTGCTTTGAATAGTGCTGTAGAACGGAGAGACTTCGGGGTTCAGTGACCTAATTCTTTGAAATTTGGGCCACATGTAGTCTGGTTGGTTAAAAAGGCTGTTAGTGTGCTCACCTTCATTGCACAGGCTGTTTTGTGTTGGAATTATGACGACATGTTGAGGTTGTACAGGTTGTTGATGAGACCTCTTCTGAAGTATTGTGTCCAGTTCTGGCTGCCCTGTTTTGGGAAGAGTACTATTAAGCTGGAGATAATTCTGAAGAGACTTACCATGATTTTGCTCGGAATGGAGGGGATGAGTTATAAGCAGAGGCTGGATAGGCGGGGAGTTCTTTCACAGAAAGGTTGGGGTAGCCCGACAGCGGTAAAGAAAAAAATTCTGAAGGGTATGGATTATGTCAAGTGCAACTGTCTTTGCCTTCGGCTTGGGTATTCCATGTCAAGTGGGCATATGTTTAAGTTCAGAGGCGAAAGATTTATAAAAAGACAGTCGGGCACTTTTTACTTTACACAGTGCGTGTTTCCTGTGTGGAATGAATTTTTGTTTTACATCGTGATAGTTCTTTGCCTCTCGAATCTTAACAGATTGCTGCACGGGGTGTATCTTTTCTGTGTTGCGTGTTTAAATTAGCAAATGGAGTTACACCGTGTTGTAACATTTTGCGGCTCATCGCCAGGGTTTGAACAGTTTGAGTCTTAGTTTCGTGATTTGGACAGTTTCAAACAAATGCATTCTGAGATTTGGACAAATTTGAATCGATTTGGGGTACGAAAAAGATCAGAAGATTTTAACACTTGCAGATTAGTGTCTGAGATATTCATGTAAAACGTCACAAAACAATGTGTTTAATTTCGGTGACTTGTGGTTGGTTAAATTAGAAGAAGAGAAACGGCTCTGAAAATTGTGGAAGACTTTCCTGGATTTGAGGATGATGCTCAAATTTGGCAAGCAAGTATAGAAGGAGAGAAAAAGACCATATTTTAGAATAAGCAAATAAGTTGGGTTTGCGTTAAACCAAGGACAAAAGTAAACCTGAAATTGTAATGGAGTTATAGAGACACAGAGTCATAAAGAAGAACAAGCACGGGAACAGACACTTCGGTCCAACTCGTCCATGCTGACCAGATATCACACCCAAACTAGTCCCACCCGCCAGCACCTGACATGTAAACCTCCAAACCTTTCCTGTTCATATACTCGTCCAGATGCTTTTTAAATGTTGCAATTGTACTGGCCTCCATTACTTCCTCTGACAATTCAGTCCATACACCTACTACTCTCTGAGTGAAAAGTTGCCACTTTAGTTATTTTTATGTCTTTCCACTTTCACCCTAAACCTACGCTTTCTAGTTCTGGTCTCCACCACCCCAGAGAAAGGGCTTTGTCCATTTATCCTATCCATGCCCCTCGTGTTTTTATAATCATCTATGAAGTCATCCCTCAGCCTCCGACGCTCCAGTGAAAACAGCCCTAGCCTATTCAACCTTTCCCTATTGATGAAATCCTCCAACCTTGGCAACATTCTTAAAAATCTTTTCTGATCCGTTTTAAGTTTGACAACATCTTTCCAATAGGAGAGAGACCAGAATTGCACACAATATTCCAAAAAGTAGCCTAACCAATGTCCTATACAGCCTAAACATGACCGTCCGAATCCTGTACTCAATATTCTGACCAATAATGGAAAGCATACCAAACGCCTTCTTCGCTATCCTTCAAAATTCAAGGAGCTATGAACCTGAACTCCAAAGTCTCTTTGTTCAGCAACACGCCCTAGGACCTCACCAGTAAGACTATAATTTCTGCTATGGTTTGATTTCCCAAAATGAAGCAACTCACATTTATCTAGATTAAACTCTATCTGCCATTTCTCAACCCGTTGCCCCAGAGAAAGATCCCTTTGTAATCTAAGGTGAACTTCTTCGCTGTCCATTACACATCCAAGTTTGGTATCATCAGCAAAGTTACGATATATACTGTTTATGCTCACATCCATATCATTTATATAAATGATGAAAAGTAGTGGACCCTGCACCAGTCCATGTGGCACGTCACAGGTCACAGGCCTCAAGTCTGAAAAGCAACCCTCTGTCTTCTAGCTTTCAGCCAGTTCTGTATCCAAATGGCGAGTTCTCCCTGCATTCCTTGAGCTCTAACCTTGCTCACTAGTCTCCCATGGGGAACCTTGTCCAGCGCCTTACTGAAGTCCACATAGATCACATCTACCGCTCTGCCCTTATCAATCCTCTTTGTTACTCTTCAAAAATCTCAGTCAAGTTTGTGTGACATGATTTCCCACGCACAAAGCCACGTTGACTATCCATAATAAGTACTTGCCTTTTCAAATACATGCACACCCTGTCCTCAGGATTCCCTCCAAAAGCTTGCCGACCAAAGACGATAGGCTCATTTGTTTATAGTTCCCTGGTTTGTCCTTACCACCTTTCTTAAACAGTAACAACACGTTAGCCAACCTCCAGGCTTCCAGCACCACAACAGATTATTGATGATATAATTATTTCAGGAAGAGGCCCAGCAATCACTTCCCACATAGTTCTACGGTACACCTGATCAGGTCTTGGGGATGTGTCCACTTTTATGCGTTTCAAGACTCTTTTTTCCAAAACTGTCTCATGTCCCCTTGTTGCCCTCCTGATTTCTCCCTTAAGTATAATCCTACTGTTTATTGTACACTTCTAAGGATTCACTCGATCTATCCTGTCTATACCATCAGATGCTTTCTTCTTTTTCTCAACCAAACCTAAATTTCTTTAGTCGACCAGCCTATACCTATTTCCCTTTACCTACCAGCCTTTCCTTTCATCATAACACGAATATACTTTTTTTCTGAACTCTCGTTGTAAAGGCTTCCATAGACGTAGAAATCTAAAGTAACAATTGAGGAAAATGGAGTTAGAAGATAACAAAGGGAAATACACAAAGAAAGAGAGGAGAAAGGGAGGCAGAAAAGAGACAGGGAGAGAGAAGTGAAAAACGAGCGAAGGTTATTAGCTGAGCAAGGAGAAAGAGAAGCAAGGGAGAGATAAAAAGAGAGAGGAATAAGAAAGAGAGAGAAGTTTCTTGGCGGAGCAAAAAAGCGAGATCGTTTGAACTTAAACATTTGCGTCTTAGTCAACAAAGTCCATTCAAAAGAATGGAGATTAGAAGAGAAGGTAGTGTGATATGTATAAATCTGTCAAATTGCTGCCACATTTCGATGAGAAAGATGTTGGCGCCTTCTCTTTTGAATTTGATAAAAAAAGACTACCCAGATGGAGCACCCAGGATTTTTAGGCAGACTAAACTGTCTGACAGAGTTAAAGAGATATCTGCCTCGCTGTTACATGATGGGCCAAGAGACTATGAAGATCTCTAATAGATTATTGGTCATGAATTGGTATGAGAAGCCTCGAGACAGCGGCTCCGAATCATAAAGACAGAACCACGTCAGACTTACGCTGAGTTCTAAAGAAATAAGCAGAGTCATTTTGATGGATGGGTGCGTCCTGTAAAGATATTTAGGACGTTTGAGACGCTTAGAAAGATTATTCTGCTGGAGGAGATTAAAAATATCACTTTCAGAGATCACGTGGATGAACAGAAACTTACGGACTTGAGGAAGGCAGCACAATCAGCAAACGAATGCAGGTTGTTGCACAAGCCACGATTTTGACCAGAATTTCGTCCTGTGAGGGACAGACGTTGGGAGGAGGGGAGATCCCACACCATGATGAACACTGGTAAGTGCCTACCAGAGGTTACGAAAAGTGTCCAGGAGAATGCAAAAGATGTCAAACGCTTCAGCTCTTTCAACTGTGATAAGTGGGGTATAAAAACTCACAGTGCTGGTTCTTAAAACAAGGCACTTTGGGAAAACATGTGGTAGAATAAGCTAAGCCAGTGACATGAGTGAAAGTACGAAAGAAACACCAAGAAGAGCCAAACAGCTGCAGGAGAGTAGTGCAAGCCTTTGCAGCGGATCGGCATGGAGTTACTATCTGACCTGTATAAAGAATTCGCCTCTGTGGCTAAAGTGTAATCAGACGGAACAAGGGGAGACGGAGAAGAAATTATAATTTTGAGAGACGCTGATAGTTAGAGATGAGCGACGGACACTCTTACTGATTTGATACCCAAGAGTTTGGTAAATTTTTGGGTAGTTGGACAGAAATCTAGAACTCCCCTTTGTAAGATAGTTTTGGTATGCCAACTGAAGACTGTGAACGTATGAGTCGGAATAATTGACAGAATATCAGTTCCACGGATTCAGGTATTTTCTTGGGAATGTTTGGGCATGTTCCAAGGTGGGAATGGCACCCCTTCATGGGAAGAAGCACACAGAAGATCAAGAACCAGAGGAGTTAAAATATGATAAATGCTAATATCTTGTGAGGTCAATGCTGCCTCACAGCGCCTCACCCGGGTTCAATTCCCGCCTCAGGCGACTGACTGTATGGAGTTTGCACGTTCTCCCCGTGTCTGCGTGGGTTTCCTCCGGGTGCTCCGGTTTCCTCGCACAGTCCAAAAATGTGCAGGTCAGGTGAATTGGCCATGCTAAATTGCCCGTAGTGTTAGCTAAGGTGTAAATGTAGGGGTATGGGTAGGGTGCGCTTCGGCGGGTCGGTGTGGACTTGTTGGGCCGAAGGGCCTGTTTCCACGCTGGAATGTAATGTAATCGAATCAAATCTTCATAGACTACGACGTAAGCAGATCTCACTATCAGAAGTCACAGTACGAAGTAAGCACTAAAGAGAAAGATGAAGGAGTTGAGGTGCTGTTAGTGGACATCCTGTTTGACGTAACGTGCAGGAAATCCTGAAAGAGGCAAAGGGCCAGGCAGATGTATTTAATTATGAAAGGCGCAGGGAATTGCAAAAGGAATAAAAGAAGGTGAAAGTGTGTGTGTGTGTGTGTGTGTGTGTGTGTGTGTGTGTGTATCTGTGAAGGAGTCAGAGAATTTTCCTGAGATTGAAATGGAGACCACGGCAAGTTAGGTAATGTAATGAAGTGCACCAGATTGTGTTGCCTGTAGCAGAACAAACAGGAGGTGTAACGGATAGTACATCGACAAAGGTTCAGAAAGAGTTGGAGGCCATGCTCCACGAGGATATGATCAAACCGATCCTGAGCGAATGAAGTTCGCCGATCATCATAGTTCCCGGATGGGAATCAATGATTTTGCTTAGATTATCGAAGGTCAACAAAGGGACAAAGTCTGAATCATATTCACCTCCAAGACTAGAGCACTGTATCCAGAAAATTAGATGAGCCAGTTACATCACCAAGTTGGACTTACTGCTTGGTTAAAGGCAGATACCTTTATCAGAGATGGCGAAAGAAAGTGCTGCGTTTGTATTTCCAACTGGGCGATGCCAATTTAATTATTGCTCATTAGAATAAAGAACGCACCCGTGTGAAGTTTATTTGGACGTTGTAGCTGGCAGAGCTCTTTGAACCATTATGAGGATCAAAATTGGCAAGGAACTTAAACAAAAGTATTTTCGCGAAAACAGAGCTTACTTTTTTGGAACATAATATTGGTCAGGGAAGGTTCACGCCACTGGAAATCAAAGACGAAGAGCATTGAGGAATTTCCCCGACCAAGTTCGAAGAAAAAGGCACTTTGATTCTTTGGATGAAGCGTATTCTTTTGGAAGTTTGTTCCAAGCCTGAGCAGTGCAGTGGCACCGTTAATAGATTTTGTCAAGCATGACGCCCCCTTGACGAAGCAGTGCCAACACTGTCCCACTTTACCATGCACTTCCAAGTATTCAGAAATCGCATGATTCAGAATGGATTCCATGGTCTTATCCACCACCGAGGTTTGGGGAATCGGCCTTTAACTCTCTGACTTTTGCCTTACTCCCTTTTTCACAGGGCTTTCACTTCAGTCATTTTCCAGTCATCTGACAAAAGAGATTTCGGAAGGTCATCACGAATGCCTCGACAATTTGCTCAGCTGTCTCCTTCAGAAGGCTGGGATGTCGTCCATGACGTTCTGCTGATATCATTTACACCTACAGCTTTCCAGCAACTTCTCCTTTTCAGATGTTGCCATGTGCTGCTCTTCAAAATATTTTGAAGCCAAATATTTTGGTATCCACGAAAATTCACCACATTGTATGATATTTCCATTGCTTGCATTTTCTCTCTGGCTTCCCTTCTAAGCCACAGTTGCCTCATATTCCCATTAATGTATTTCTTCTTCCTTGGGAAGATTTTCTGCAGTGTCTCCTGAAATACCTCAGAAAATCCTCCCTTTGCTACACCACTATCTTCTCTGCCAGCTTCTCCCTTCTAATCAGCTCTGGCCAATTCCAATTACATGTCGTTGTAGTCAACTTTACTTAATCATAATCACTTTTCAACTGATTCAGTTTTCTCACTCTCAAATTGTAGTATGAACTCTATTATATTATGGTTAATATCTTTTAGGTTTTCGTTCCCCTTGAGCTCCCTCATCAAGTCTATCTCATTACACATCACTAAATACGTATCCCTATTCCTTCGTTGGCTCTACGACAATCTGCTCCAAAGAAAATTTCCCTAACATTCCACAAAACATTTTCCTTGAAATCAGCTGCTAATCTGATTTTCATAGTCCACGTGCACATTGCAGTTCCCCATCATTATTGCAGTAGTCCCTTTTTTGGATGCCTTTTCTATCTCGTGATTAATTTTCTTCCCAAATCCTGATGACTGCTCAGAGGCTTGTACACAGAGTGCATCAGGATTTTTTTTTTCCTTCGTGCTTCCTTTACTTTCCCATATTGAGTCTTCACCCATGCGACTCTTTTCCTCTTCTTGCTGTCAATTTAATTTAATTTGTACTAACAGGCGCACCCCGCGGTATCTGCCCATCTGCTTATCTTTCCCTCGGATTTGTATACCTTGGAACTATAGTTCCAAGCTCTGATCCCTTTGCAGCCCCGTCTCTGCGACAGCTACAATAACATACCTGCACATTCCAATCCCCGTTCTGAGCTCATTAACTTGTTTCATATACTGCGTGCATTGGGGTACAACACGAATAGCCCTGCCGTGACTGCACATCTTCTTATAGTTGGCCCCTTATCTGCTGCGTGTGAAGTAGATTCATGAGACGTTCCGTACTTTCTGTCCAATTACTTGTTTCGGAAAATTGAATCTCTGCAGAACCCTCCTCCTACTTGTAGTTTACTCCTGAATTTTCTTTGTAACTTAAACCAACCCACATTATTTAGTTTAAAGGCCTATCTACAGACCGTCCTTTCGAGATACCCTAGGGCTCTGGTTCCAGCATCATTCATGTGTAGCCTATCCATTCATAACAGCTCCATCCTTCCCCCGTTCTGACGCCAAAAGCCAATTAGATTGAGTTCATTTCTCCCACACCTGTCTTTTAGGCGTACGTTTACCTCGTTAATCTTGCTGACGTTCTGCTAATCTATTTATGGATTATGTAGTACTCCAGAATTTTACCTTTTTGGTTCTCTTTTCTACTTTTGCTCCAAGCAAAATTCCTTCAGCAGAAACACTTTCTTCATTATAACTATATCAACAACTTGATCATTGCTTTCACACTCCAAGCTGCTCTGCAGCCCGGAAAAACAACCTGAAGTCGGAAACGCAATGTATTCTTCGGGACACTCAATTCTGGCAACAAGAACGCATCTCTATTTCCCTGACGACACTATCACCAGTTGCACGTATATTTCTTTTTTTCCCCCTCTTGAATTCCTGCCTCATTCACCATACTGTGGCAGTGTTCGGAGCTCAGGCTTCAGCACATCAATCTGAGCTGGAGTTCATCAAGTCATCAAACACTTGCTGTGGATGGAGTCACGATAAACCACAATGGGGTCCACCAGCTCCCAAATAATGTAGTTACAACATATAAACTGGCCAGTAATCTCCACTTAAATTACTAGCTCATCAGATTTTTAAAAATGTAGTGTTAGTATGCATATATGTCCACCGTCGGTCGAGAGATTAATTGACTGTGCTGAAGAGTTCGGAATTGGGCGAGTGCAGCTATTTTGAAGTATTATGTGGTTGGCAGAGATTACAGAGATATGGTTCGTCCACTATCATGGAAGGGTATTGCAAATATGGACAAGAATTGTATTTTCAAATGTTGCTTTTTCCCAACGGGCAAGCTCTTCAGGTGTGTGAGCTCAGGGTTAGAAGAACAAGACTCGATATGAATGACCACACGGCAGCGGAGTGTTGGGCGAGCTGAAGTTTATAGGGAGGTTGAAACAGTGAGTGACTTGGGTCATTTGATATCGAGGTGACAAAGGTCGAACTCCATATAACGACCTTTGCCCCATATTTCTGAATATCTTAACAACGTTTATTTGAGATTAAAATCTAATGTCGAGCTCATGAGCGTCAACTGCCACTTTTGGATCACTGTTCCAAGTCTTTACCGCCATATTTATGAAGAAGTGTTTCCAAACATTTCTTTTGCACAGACAATGCTCCAAAGTTTGAGATTAAATTGGAGAAAATTTGTACAGATTCAGCACTGAGTGTCTAGACATTGTGTAGCTTAGAACAAATATCGAGGTGGTGATGATCATTTTGTTGGAGGTGGCTGGTTGTGCAGTTATTGCTAAAGTTATGGATTACCTGTCGGTTTATGATACAGGGTGGACGGAATGAAGATTCGAAACACTACCTTGAACCTTCCCAGAATTCTTTCGAATTACATTTTCAACATAAAGAAAATCAGAAACCACGAGGCACCATGGGGCTGATTCCAGATGCGAGCGAGTATTGGCGGGAGAACTGAAGCAAAGTGAGAAGCATTGAAGAAGGGATTATGTCGATTCTTCTGCTCCTCGGATGCTGCCTGACCTGCTGTGCTTTTCCAGCAACCCACTCTGAAGAAAGGCAACACTGGCAGGTTAGGAGAAACAATTTTGACACGAAAGGTTCCAGCAATCAGACATTTCAATCATGACATTAGATTGGAGAAGCCTGAGAGGAAAGTTAATACAGGTTTTCAAAATCGTAGTGGTTTCATACAGAATAGATGGTGGGAAGCTTCCCACTTGAAAAGCATTCAGAATAAAAGTGGAGATCTCAAAAAAAAACTACAAGGGAAGGAAATGAGATGTGAGAACGAAACTTAACACAGCGAGTAATTGCATCTGGAATGCATTAGGCAGATTTAATCAAGAGCATTTGATGATTATTTGATGAGAAACATTGTATCCGATTACACTGAGAAGTCAGGCAAATGGGACAAAGTCAGAAAGTGTAGTCGTAACACCGTCTTTACACAGTGGGTTGAATGATCTCTTTCTGTGCCTAAAGATTTATTTATAAAACGCATTTTTGTCTCTGGATGGAAATGAAAACTAAAAATATGTTTAAGAAAGAATGTCCAAGGTAGAATTTGTATTCTGGCAGATGGAGGATGAAGGATGTGGGGCATAGATTTATAACGGGGGGCATTACAGGAAAAATGATTGACAGAACAGGATTTGCCTGTCAAAATGTATATTCTATTTGTTCGGAGCCGAATTTTATAAATTAGTTTTCGACAGGATTAGAAAGAGAAGATTTGCTAATGGGAAACTTAAATCAGACATCATACTGTGATCTGAGAAAGTTCATCCATTCATCAGGAACTCAATTTTACCTCCAGTATGTCCATTTGAAAAACAAATTCAAAACTTAGTGTCATGGAAACGCTACATTATGCCAACAGGCCATTCAATCAAATGTCCTGGACATCATCACACCAAGACTCACGCCTCCACACTATAATCCTGCATTTCCAATGTCTTACCCAAATATCCACGGCCACTGTGGAATCCACTAAATATATACAACTTTGGACAGTGGGAGGAAATCCTCACAGACACACGTGACGAGAATGAACAAATTCCATTCTGATAGTCACCCATATCTGGGGAGCGTCCACGTCTTTGGTGTTGTGTGGCAGCGGTGTTAACCACGATGCCACCGTACTCAAAAAAAACACCGACATATTGACTCATAGGGAATATTTCAGTGAACAGACTGTGGAAAGATCTGGAGATTTAAACAGTGCTAAAGTCAAATGTTTCCAATCTGTGTACATGCCATCCAAGCAATGTTGTAATTCTTTGATGTTTGCAGCGAACAATCGGTTAGGGCGGCACAGTGGCTGAGTACTTAGAACTGCGAGCTCACAGCGGCAGGAACATGGATTATATTGCACCGTCAGACGATTGCATGCTTGGCGTTTGCACATCGTCTGCGTGGATTTCCTCCCTCTATCCAAACATATGAGGGCCAAATGGATTGGCCATGATAATTTTGCACAGTATTGGAAGCATTTGTCAGAGGAATGGCTCTGGGTGGCTTACTCTTCCGAACGTCGGTTTGGACTTGTTGGGCCAAATGGCCTGTTAACACAGTGTGGGGAATCTAATCTATGATCAAACAGTGAATTGTCTCAAATGTATGGTTTTTTTTTCACAGCTTATTCAAAGGCCTTCTTCTCAGCAGGGTGAAGATAATGGATGTTACAGTTGGAGAGGTCAGAGTAAAGTAATATTATTTTCAGGTTGGTTTCATAATTATCATCCTCGATTCTCCACTCTTATATCTCCCATCCACAGCAAGGCAATCTGTCTGTGAGCGTAGTAAGGATTTTCATGTTTATTTTAATTTTTCACGCAGTCCTAATTTAGAGTTATGTTCTCCTAGTAGGGGAAGGGACCTAGAGATAATGGGAGCTCCTTTCTGATCATGGTTGTAAGTCTTGGCCATTTCTTTAAATCCCTGAATTTGTCCTCTGGCCTGAGCTCTTGTGACTGCATACATGTGAATTCATTTATCACATTCAGAAGACGGAGCAGATTTGAATCATACCCTTTTCGTTTGACTGTGCTTTGGTATGGGTGTGTTGCTTTTGATTCCGCTAACACTTGGTCACTCGAATTCTGTGATTACCTCACTTATTGGCCTCAGGACATGAGCAGAATCTGTCAACTTTAATGTGATACTGCCCTGTGCACGTTAAAGCACACTAACAACCTGGTCGACTTTTCACTCCAGTTTGGACTTGTAAACCAACAGCTGAGAAATTAGCAATCCGAACAGGGGAGAAACACTCTTCGACTATGATGGCGCTGCAAGTGCAATGAAGAGTCAATGTTCAACAAAAAATGCAATCCTTGAAAGGAACGTTGTCAAATGAGGGTATCAAACACATCACCACGGTAACTGTCATAAATGAACAGGCTATAACCACATCTCATATCAAGGCCACGTAATTGCTTAAAATACATTCAATGTAGTAAATTGAAGAAAAGAGGCCTATGGTGCCAGTGCTTTCTGCTGGAAATTCAATGAAATCATTGAGATTCCACTCCAGCTTTACTTCCTTCTTAACGCTGACATCGAGTTTCATCGTATCTCTTCATGAATTTAATGTTTTTGTCTCTTTTGTGCTGTTCTTTGGAAAACAAATTCACTTCTATATCAACAAAATTGACAAACAACGGAAAATGAGTCACTCACTGACACACATCTCCAGTCGTCACATTTAGAGTCACAAAGGCCAGACTTTAAATCAAATAATTGAAATGAGCAGTAGAGAACTTTGAGAAAGTTGGTTGATTGACTTTGATGGGTGACTTGCTTCGGCCTTTGAAAAGGTAGTCCGAGGTTTTGTGATCTGGACATAATCTCACTCTGCTGTTCTGAGCCTGTGCTCCGTGAATTGGGAGGTTTGACCCGGTTTGGACAATGTCACGTCTCAAGGATTTGCATTCGACCCGAACTGAAGCTGCCATGTTGCTTTTTACTGACAGCAAATGATTGGATAGCGTGGAAATGGAACATTGCTGCTTCTCTGTTTTTCCCAGTGTTGTTCCATTTCGAGTACAGGAAAGCGATCCATTATCGGGTTTGATTGACACCAAGACTATCAGGCGTCTAATGATTTAGGTGTGGAAAGACAGTCAGTTGTTTGTTTTTTGATTGTATTTATAAGAATATTGGTACAATACGACAGGATGTATCTGTCCTAGATATTCCCGGAACAGTCAATAGTTGGAGATGATTCTTTGCAGGCAGCATCTCCATTGACACGCCAAAAAATGTGCGAGAATGAAACAGTAAAGATTATAAGAATTAAAGGATCAGGAGGAGACGATTCAGCTTCAGCCTGTTTCGTCGTGCAGAGAAACCATTGCTGATCTGAGACTTACCTCTTTTTTCCTGTCTTTGGCCCATACCCCTTCATCCTTTCGCTGAACAAAAACCTCTATCTCACACTTAAAGTTAACAAATGACCCTGTGTCCGCTGGCACTTGTGCAAGAGCGTTCCAAACATCTGACAAACTTTCTGCATGGAAGTGCTTCCGAACATAGACTGGCATGGTCTATTCCTCATTCTGAGATTACGGGCCACATCAACTCACGAATAATTAGGTAAACAGCGGAATGTGCTGACGAAATGCACAAGAGACTGAGGTGTTAAAAATCTGTAAATCCCGATATCCATGAATCATTTAGTTCAAGCATCAGACTGCAATATCAATTATGAATAGCAATACCAATTGTTATTATCAGTGTTACTCTTCAGAAATACAGCCTGTGACGTCGATTGTGGACAGACTTGGGACATTCGGATCCCTGTAACTGCAAATACATTCATATCACCAGCAACCAGTTCTATCTGTGGATACATACAAAGTGAACTCCCAACCCGTTTGCCATTTAATCCGTTTCAATTGCAGTGTCACTTACACCTCTCTTTGGAAACATAAACAGCTAGACGTGAATGGAGTCATTTTCTGCTGTAATCAGGACTGCAGTTTTATTGCAAGTTATTGTTTTAAATATTGGTCGACTCGGCCAGGCTCTGACTTCCAGGGTCAATGGGCACAAATCTTGCCGACATTGTTTCCCTCCATGTTCAAACTTTAAACAAATGTGGACAGAACTAATTTGCCAACATCTGGAAGAAATGTTTCAAAACATTCCTGGGGAATTTTCATTTGATAGATCTTGAACTTTAAGGAGGACTGTGGGGAGTTTACTCCAAGGCCTTTTAATGTAAAGATGTATCCTCATGTAAAGTGACCGTCAGGGAAGTTTCTTTAACATCTGCCTTTGGGACTTTTAGCAACACAGGAACGTTATAGGACATACACTGTGGTGGTCTGCAGCTATTATGATGAAACATGAATATAAATTAGTCATGGGTGACGTGGTACTGGACCATTCAATGGTCCAGGAATTCAGGAGTTCCTGAAGAAGGGCTGATGCCCGAAACGTCGATTCTCCTGTTCCCTGGATGCTGCGTGACCTGCTGCGCTGTTCCAGCAACACATTTTCAGCTCTGATCTCCAGCATCTGCAGACCTCACTTTATCCACGTACAGAGTGGAGTCTGTCTCCCCAGATGCAAGTTGAGAACCGAATGTATGGAGAAGGAAGGGAAAGGCGGAAATTGAAACAATGAATCGGGAAATGGAGGAATGAGACAGACAGAGGGGAGGTTCTTGAGAGGCAGAGGAAAAGAGTGGGAGAAAGACAGGACAGGCAAGAACGTCTGAACTCCATTACGAGTCATGATTTAAAGTGATTGCAGTATAATCACAACTCTTAATCAAGTCCAGTAGGGAACGCTGGGTGATGGGCTTGTGGAGCAACGGTAGCGCATCTGATTTCCGAGCTGAGAATCGGTTAGCATGAAATTCATTTGACACTTATCCAGGAATTCCATGGAGCAAAGAATTTCCAGATCATTTGCTTCCTGTTCTATCTCCATGCTCCCAGGGTGCTGCTTCTTGCCCTGTCACCGAGGACCGCACTCTGTCCATTGGTGTCTAATGAAATCATTTTGTATCAACTTGCAAGCTGTAAGGAGGGAGGGCAAAGCCCATTCGCCCATCTGCTCCCTCTCAATCACTTGGTGTGGGAGAAGTCAGTTACACGGAAATGGAATTTATTCAAATGTCTGTTCTCCGAGAGGTACAAAGATGCTGATCTGGAAGCAAAGAGCGAAATGGTCACTGGAGACTGTTCCCCAGGTCCAATAATATGAGCTTTCTTGTATGCACTCTGTTTGTTGTTCAGAACTTGTCTTTGCCCAACAATCCTGCAGAACGCCCACTGAAAAGCGAGCCTCAGTTTATTTGTTGCTATCGGACATCAGGTAATCCCAACTGTCCCAAATGAAGAGAATCCGAGTGAAATCTTCACTCAACTAGAGTTATGCTCACTACCGTGAGCTGAGGGAATACAGACTGTCCACCACGGAATGCAAGTTTAAAATGGGTCATTGTTCTTCCCTCAGCTGCTCTGTCCCAGAGACAGCTGGAGGGTCGGCATCATCATGTGGCATCATTCTCACACGGAATGAGATCAGCCCATAGGATCACCATCGAATCTCTTTCGCTTTTATCTCTCTGAGGTCATTCCCAATCTGTGATACCTGTCCTGACAGTGGGGAACTGGGCATGTGTCATGTTGTTTTCGGCCACTTGTTGATCGTCTTGCCATTCACGTCTGAAGCAAGTGGCGAATTACTGCAGGGAAGTGACGAAACAGCAGGTAAAGCGTTTCACTTTCACCAGTTCATTCCTATCTCAGAGAAGGGATTTTGCGATTCAGTTCAGAGCAGAAATACAGAAAACAGTCTTGAAATGTGTGTCCTCAGCTGTGTAAATTTAGCCAGTGTATAAATATGAGATATTTAATTCAGATACATGAAACCACACGAAGCAGAAACGTGATCAAAAGGTAAAGTGCAGAACAAAGCATTACTTTCGGCCACATGTACATGTAGATATTTGCACAAGATGGCACCGAGACATGGACGGTGGGGTAATGAATAAACATGCTTCCGTTGAGCCACCCTGTTCCCTCGCAACGTCGCATTTCCAAGCACTTTCGTTTCGACCATTCCAATCAAGGACATACAGGACATTGGGTGAAAATAAAAACTTGGGCAGAATATGACATTCAGGTTAATCTTCACAAGATGTACCCATGGATTGATCAACATTATTTCAGTGCAGACAATCCATTCATCAGCCGAATCGCGACAGGGATAAAGCTGATCTTGAACGAGCTGGTGTGTGTGTGTTCAAGCTTCTGTATCTTGATCTGACCTGGATTTCATCGAAATCATACCATCACAGTGAAAAACTGACCTGGATGCATTCTGTCACAAATCGTCTGCGAGTTGAAGGGGACATCTCACACTTTACTCAATCTACCCGAAATGAGAATCATAGCCAGAAAGAACGAGCCAGCACCATTGCCGTTACGTGAGCAATAGACCCGGTATGTTTTCTTGAAAAGTAAGGATATTTCTGTTGCTATGGGGACTGAATGAAGGACTGATTTTTCATATTTTTGTCCCATTCTGATTCCTGGCTTCAAGGAGGCTGTGATACCTTGCTTACCCCGGGACCTGGCTCTCCCCATTGGCAGCTGGACTAACCTATCTGCAGGCACAGGTGGGGGAGAGCAGCACGAGTAGGCTCTGCATCTCCCGATACAAACAGGCTTAATATTTTAAAATGATTTAGTTGTGAAGGACAGCAAATGATTCTCTCTGGTGTTTGTGAAATGATAATCAGCAGAGTATGGTTCCCAAACTATGGTCTAATCTTTGAGTTAGGGCCCGAGCGCACTCCCACTGCGACACACTTCTCACGTGATCACAAAAACCGTAATTACTCAGTGACAAGATCTGTTGTGTCTCATTCTTTGAAGAGTGAAAGCCATTGGGATGAAAACCCCCCAAGACAGTGAAGACTAGAACACTCTCTGTGAGAGATTTCGGTTGTAGTACTCTGTAGACGGCACAGTACTCCCAAGAGGCAGTTTTCAGACCACCTCTCTTCTGGATAAATAAAATTACTTTTTGTACAGAGCAGACCACTTCAAACTCTTAACTGAAATAAAATTCATAAATGAGCGCAACAACACAAAAACACGGCACTGGTATTGGACAAAAGTGTCTATCTCACTCATCACTTTCTGATATCTTCCTGTGCGTGAGGTGAGAATAACCACTGGACTACGTTAATAAAATCTACTCTGGGTGAGGGGTGATCTCAACTTCGGCATTTTACAAGTGTCTGCATGCTTCTTGTAATATTGCTGCAGCTGCAAAGTTGCACAGTCGCTCAGTGGTTAGCATTGCGATCTCACTGCACGGCGGAGACAGTCGGTAAGCTGTATAATTAGGGGCAAATGTGGAGTAATAGTGTAGTGGGATGTGTCTGGGAGGGTTCATGTTCCGAATGTTGGTGTGGACTTGTTGCATCAAATGGCATGTTTCCGCACTGGTGCATTCGATGTTCCCTTACTGTGTTAATTTGGCAGGTTAGGAGATGCAGGAAAAGCGCGGAAAAATAACCATTTTCTATCAGGTACTTAATCCTTTGTTGCGACCATCAACTGATTCAGCTCTGACTGAAACAGCTCCCACCTGTCCTTACACTGGTCTTGAGATTGTACAGCATGGTAACGACATTTCCTGTGTTGAATTGGACGCAGCACCCTTTCTCAAGACGGAATTTACTGGGATGTAAAGATATGATTAAAGACATTGGGTGTGGTTCACTGAAAAATAAAGACGAGAGGAATGAACAAACAGGATTTATTTGGATGCAAAAACATTCGAAAGGAAGCAAGGAGGCTTACTGGGAGATAAAGCCATTAGAAAAAAAGCAAGGCGGGAAAAAATGAATAGATCACGTGGGGTGAAAACTGGAACAACGGAGTGGTGTCCCCCTGTAGGTTTACCAGATGATGTGAATTTGGTGACAACAAATAGGAGGGAAATTCCTTCATTCATGTGGATCTATAACTCGTGTTTAGAATTTCAAAACCATTGGTGAATGAGAAAGACAATATTGGAGCACTTTTGTTTTCATTCAGCCAGTTTAAATTATTGGAAATGACATTTTCAGAAAATAAAAGTTTCAGAAGCTGATTGCAGAATATGTCAAAAAAATACGCGTACAGGCATACAGAAGTGAATTTAACAGGGACAGGGAGTCTGGGCTGCCGGGATGGGGAGGGGTAATTCTCTCATCCGTTAATGTCAATTGGAAAGAAATTGCAGAACACCATAAGACTAAGTGTAAAAACGAGCTGGTCGTTTTGAAAGTTCGATCAGCCTGTTATCAGTTAACTATTATCAATTGTAAATGAACCGAGCTGTTTGTTTTTGCTCTGCAACGAAGGGAAGCCGGTTAGTTATGTCCGCAGCATAACTGGCCTATCATATAAAGTGTCACCAAGAGTGTGGGATTAATCCTTGCACCGTCTCAGTTGACCAAAGGGATCGGAGTCTCCCTGCTCACCTGATCTGTAAAAATATGGCGACACGAACATCCCTTTAAAGGGAAATTTTACCACAGTTAGTAGAAATTGACTTGTCGATGTAACACACCAATTTGATTGTCATCTGTTGCATAAGCATTTCACCGCAAGCACCAGAGGAGGTAGTGAGCCCATTTAACACTCACTGATGTACACCCAAGAAATCCAGTGACAAGACTCGAAAATTATTCCTGCTTTACCACTCTGCTCTTCACAGCAGTACTTTAAATAATCTTAATCGTTTTGATACCAGTTACTCCTTAGAACATTCAAACTGACCAATGAGATAATTCTATTTCATTTCGGATTGGCTTAATGACATGTGCGAAATTGTAGCAAATGCAATAATTTGAAACGAGCTAAAATAAAAGCTTTTCACAGAATTTTTCACAGCGCACGGAGAAATGTCTTCGAGCTCAAACGTCACCTCTGTTTCTCGATCCAGAGTCGGATACTCACCTGGGGAATATTTGTGGATGTTCGCTAATAATTGAGGTATTTCCCGAGGACTGAACACTTCACAACATCAATAACTGGACTTTCAGATTTAATGCCGTTTCATTCAACATAGTTTTGCATCTTTTAAATAGAAATATATCGTGTGTTTTAGAAATAGGAACTGTCGCAATGGATGGTAGATCAGTTCAATGTTCCTCCTGTAGACCAATAGTGCCCTACGTACTGTATCTGCACACAATTCTCGCTCCTCAGAAAGTGTGCAAGTGTACTGGAGTTGTACCTCAATAAACGTCGGATAATTCGGCGGACTGAGGGGGTAATTGAGAGGATTTATGGGGAACCAGTAACAGCTCAGGTACAAGAGAAAGGGAGGTTGCTTCCAGTCGCGGGATGAAACGGGAATCGACATGCAGAGCAGTACTCCCGTGTGTCCATTCCCCTCGATAAGAAGTATACATTTTGGTATAATGTTGGGAGAATGACTTACCATAAGTAAGGGTCTAGATTAGAGTCGTGCTGGAAAAGCACAGCAGTTCAGGCAGACATCCGAGGAGCAGTAAAATCGACGTTTTGGGCAAAAGCCCTTCATCAGGAATACAGGCAGAGAGCCTGAGGTGTGGAGAGATAAGTGAGAGGAGGGTGGGGTGGGGTCAATGTAGCATAGAGTACAATAGGTGAGTGGGGGAGGGAATGACGGTGATAGTTCGGGGGGAAGGGGTGAGTGGATAGGTGGAAAAGAAGATAGGCAGGTAGGACAAGACATGGGGACAGTGCTGCGCTGGAAGTTTGGAACTGGGGTGAGGTGTGGGAAGGGGAAATGAAGAAACTGTTGAAGTCCACATTGATGTCCTGGCGTTGAAGTGTTCCGAGGTAGAAGATGAGGCGTTCTTCCTCCAAGCATGAAGTGGTGAGGGAGCGGCGGTGAAGGACGCCCAGGAACTCCATGTCCTCGGTAGAGTGGGAGGGGAAGTTGAAATATTAGGCCACAGGGCGGTGTGGTTGATTGGTGCGGGTGTCCCAGAGATGTTCCCTAAAGCTCTTTGCCAGGAGGCGTCGAATCTCCCCAATGTAGAGGAGACAGCATCGGGAGTAACGGATACAATAAATGATATTGGTGGATGTGCAAGTAAAACTTTGATGGATGTGGAAGGCTCCTTTAGGGCGTTGGATGGAGGTGAGGGAAGAGGTCTTGGCGCAGGTTTTGTAATTCCTGCAGTGGCAGGGGAAAGTGCCAGGATGGGAGTGTGGGTTGTCGGGGCGCGTGGACCGGACCAGAGAGTCATGGAGGGAACGGTCTTTGCGGAAGGCGGAAAAGGCTGGGAAGGGAAATGTATCCCTTGTGTTGGGGTCTGTCTGGAGGTGGCGGAAATGTCGTCGGATGATGTGGTTTATGCAAAGGTTTGTAGGGTGGAAGGTGAGCACCAGGGGCGTTCTGTCCTTGTTGCGGTTGGAGGCGTGGCTTCTGAGGGCGGAGTTGCAGAATGTGGGCGAGATGCGTTGGAGGGCATCTGTAATCACGTGGGAAGGGAAATTGGGGACCCTAAAGAAGGAGGCCATCTGGTGTATTCTGTGGTGTAACTGGTCCTCCTGGGAGCAGACACGGCGGAGGCGGAGGAATTTGGAATACGGGACAACACGCCGTCCTCTAATCCCTCTGCTCTAATCCCGACCTCACTATCAATCCAGCAGATAAAGGGGGCGCAGTGGTAGTCTGGCGCACTGACCTCTACACTGTTGAAGCCAAAAGCCAACTCGAGGACACCTCTTCCTACAGCCCCCTCGACCATGACCCCACCACCTTCACCAAACCATCATCTCTCGACCATACACAACCTCATCACCTCAGGACATTTCCCACCCACAGGTTCCAACCTCATTGTCCGGGAAACCTGTACTGCCTGGTCCTTCCTCCTACCCAAGATCCACAAGCCTGACCACCCTGGCCAACCCATTATCTCAGCATACTCATGCCCCACTGAACGCATGTCTACCTACATCGACACTGTCCTATCCACCCTAGTCCAGGGACTCTCCACATACGTTCGAGACACCACTCCCGCTCTCCACCTCCTCCAATTTTTCCGTTTCCCCGGCCCCCAACGCCACATCTTCACCATGGATGTCTAATCCGTCTACACCTCCATCCGCCATGAGCAGCACCTTCAAGCCCTCCGTTTCATCCTCTCCCGTCGTCCCCAACAGTACCCTTCCAACGACACTCTCATTCATTTGGCCGAACTGGTCCTCAAACTTAACAATTTCTCCTTCGAATCCTCCCACATCCTCCAGACCAAAGGGGTAGCCATGGGCACCCGTATGGGCCCCACCTATGCCTGACTCTTTGGTTCGTACGTAGATCTTCTGTAATTACACCGGCACCACTCCCCACCTCTTCCTCCGTGACATTGATGACTGCATTGGCGCCACCTCGTGCTCCTGTGAGGAGGTTGTGCAATTCATCAACTTCACCACCGCATTCCATCCTGACTTTAAAATTACCTGGACCATCTCTGACACCTCCCTCCCCTTCCTGGACCTCTCCATCTCAATTAATGACGACCGACTTGACACTGACATTTTTCCCAAACCAACCGACACCCGCAGCTACCTGGATTACAACTCCTCCCACCTTATCTCCAGCATAAATGCCATCCCGTATCCGAATCCCTCCGCCTCCGCCGTATCTTCTCCCAAGAGGACCAGTTCCACCACAGAATACACCACAAAGCCTCCTTCTTTCGAGACCACAATTTCCCTTCCCAAGGTTTGAAGTTCGCAAAAGCGTACTGACAAGCAGGAAGGTGGTTTAAAGTATGTCCACTTCAACAGCAGGAGCATCCTGAATAAGTTGAGTGAACTTGCAGCTTGTGTTGGTACCTGACACTGCGGTTTTGTAGCCATTTCAGATACACACGCAGAGCAGGAAATGAATTGTTGCAGTTTCCGAGGCCAGATGCTTCAGTAAGAACAGGAAAATGGGAAAGGAGGGAGAGGTGTGCTATTGTTATTCAAGGACAGTATGACAGTGGTGGCAAGGGCATTTGGTGAGGCCTCGTCTCCTCATATAGTATGGGCTGATGATAGAAATAGGAAAGGAGCCGTTACTCTGTTGGGAGTTTTCTTCAGACCATCGAAGCAATTTAGAGATGTGGAGGAAAAGATTGCTAATATTATTCTGGATAGAAGCGAAAGTAACATGTACTTGTTATGGGGAATTCTAACTTACCAATATTGACTGAAAAAGCAATAGTTCGAGTACTTTAGACGAGTCACTTTCATTCCAATATGTGCAGTAGGGTTTCTAACACAGTATGTAGATCGGCCAACAAGATGCGAGGCCTCACTGGATTTGATATTGGGAAATGGACGGAGCCAGGAATTAAATTTGGAGATAGGTGGGCACTTTGGTGATAGTGACTACAATTCGGTTATGTTCACTTTTGCCAGAGGTAGCGATACATATACACCACAGGACAAGAGTTTTAGGTGTGGTAAAAGTCAATTATGATGCGACTAGGAAAGACATATTTTGCACAGGATGGGGAAAGTAACTTCAAGGATGGGCTCAATTGAAATGTGAAACTTGTTCAAGGAACAGCTACTGCAAATCCTTGATTCGTATGTGCAAATTATGCAGGGAGGAAATGGTTGAGAGGGGGAGAGCCGTGGATTACTAAAGATCTTGCATCACTTGTCAAGGGGAAGAAGGAGGCTCATGTAAAGATGAGACGTGAAGCTTCGGTTCGGGCGCTTGAGAATGAAACGTTAGCCGGGAAGGACCAGGAGGGGACATGAAACATCTTTGGCAGGTGCGATCAAGCAAAACCTGAAAGCTTTCTGCAGATGTGTCACAACTAAAAGAGTTACTCGAGTAAGATAATGGCCCATGATGGAACATACTGGGAAGTTGTGCATGAAGTCCGAGAAAAGGAGAGTTGCTAAAGGAATATTTCCCGCCTTTATTCACACATGAAAAAAGACAATGGTGTCGAGGAGAATTTAGAGATATGACCTATTGAACTGAGCGGAATTGAGTTTCATAAGAGGAGATGTTAGCAATTCTTTAAAGTGTGAAAATAGATATGTTCTCCAGACCTGATGGGATTTAACCTAGGATTCTCTCAGAAGACAAGGAGGACATTTGAGAGCCTTTGAATATGATCTTTATGTCACCATTGTTTTCAGGAATAGAAGATGTTGTCCCCTTGTTCAAGAGTGGAGTAGAGACAGCCCTGGTAATTGTAGAACAGTGAACCTTACATTTATATTGGGTTAAGTGTTGAAAAGCATTCAGTGATTGGATTTATAATCATCCAGAAAGAATAAGTTGATTAGGGATAGCCAACACTGTTTTCTGAAGGGTACATTGGGCCATGAGAAATCTTACTGATTTCTTTGAGAATGTGAACAAACAGGTGGATGAGGGTTAAGTGGTTGCTGTGGTATATATAGGTTGTAGTAAGGCATTTCATAAGGTTCCCCACGGTAGGCTATTGAACACAATATGGAGGTATGGAAGTGAGTTTTATTTAGTGGTTTGGATCTGAA
The DNA here is from genome assembly GCF_037043375.1 of Chiloscyllium plagiosum. Lineage (NCBI taxonomy): Eukaryota > Metazoa > Chordata > Chondrichthyes > Orectolobiformes > Hemiscylliidae > Chiloscyllium > Chiloscyllium plagiosum. The sequence goes on from NW_028270175.1 coordinate 83,340,142, forward strand.
AGTAGCTAACTGAAAGAAGACCGAGGGTGGTGGTTGGTGGGGAATATTCATCCTGGAGTTCAGTTACTAGTGGTGCACCGCAAGTATCTGTTTTGGGTCCACTGCTAATTGTCAATTTTCTTTACGACTTGGATGAGTGGATAGAAGAATGATTTAGTAAATTTGGCGATTACACTAAGGTCGATGGATTTGTGGATAGTGTCGAAGGATGTTGCAGGAACATAGATAAGCTGTGGGACTAGCCTGAGAGGTGGCAAATGCAGTTTAGTGGGGAAAAGTGTGAGTTGAAAAACTTTGCAAGGACCAACAGGAGGACACAGTTCTTGGCTAATGGTAAGATTCTTCGCAGTTTACATGTGCAAAGAGATGTCAGTGTCCATGTAGATGGATGCCTGATTGTTGCCACCAAGGTTGATCGGGTTGTTAAGAAAGCATATGGTGTGTTAGTTTTTATTGCCAGTGGAATAAAATTTTGGGGCCTAGAGGTCATGTTGCAGCTGTACAAAACTCTGATGTGGACGCACTTGGCATATTGCATGTGGTTCGGTACATTGTATTATAGGAAGAATGTGGAGCTTCGGGAAGGGTTTGGAAAAAATGTACGAAGATGTTGCCTGGCATGGTGCGAAAGTCTTACGAGAAAAGGCTGAGGGATCTGAGGCTGTTTTCATGAGAGAGAGGAAGATTGCGACATGAACGATCATCAGAAGGTTAGATAGGATGGACAGTGGGGGTACATTTCCTCAGATGGTGATAACTAGCACGAGGGGACATAGCTTTAAGTTGAGTGTTGATAGAAAGAGGACAGATGTCAGAGGTAGTATGTTTACACAGAGAGCAGTATGGGGAAGAGATGACACGCCCTGCATCCAACGGTGGTAGACTCGCTAACTTTAAGGGCAATTAAATTGTCATTGAATAAACATAATGATAAAAATGGAATAGTGTGCGATAGATACGCTCCAGATTGGTTCCAGAGCTCGGCGTAACATCAAGGGCTGAAGAGTTCTTACTGCGCTGTAATGCTCTGTGTCCTATGTTCAAAATTGTCTCGCTGAAAGAGTTTCGAGAGTGGTTGTTGATGGAAAATGTTTATCCCGGTGTGCAGTTACGAGTGGTGTAATGCAAGGATTAGTTTTGGGTCTAGTGCTCGCTTTCATGTTGATAAATGACCTGGATGATGTCATAGAGGGATTGCTTATTAAGTTTGCCGATGTCATCTAGAGTGGTGGAGTTGTGGACAGTGCAGAAGGATGTTACAGGTTACATTGGGGAAGAGATACATTGCAGAGCTGGGCTGAGAAGTGGCTAATGGATTTTAATGTGAATTGTGTGATGTGATTCATTTTTCAAGATGTAACAGGAATAGAGAGCACTCGGCGCATTGCAAGAATTTTGTTAGTGTGAATGAGCAGAGAGAGCTCGGTGTCCATGCACAAAGATCCCTCTAAGTTACCAACCACTTTGACACGATTGTTTAGCAGGCATCTGATTTATTAGCTATTGTTAGTAGAGGGATGCAGATTCAGAGAATGCTGTTGCTCTCGAAATCCTCTAGTGTGGCTGCCCTTGGAGTATTGACTACAGCTTTTGTTTTTAGAAAGAGAAGAAGGCTAAGGAGAGACTTAATAGAGACGAACATGATGATCAGAGGATTAGATAATATGGCCGGTGAGGATCTTTTTCTTCAGGCGAAGATGGCTCACATGACGGGATATATTTTAAGTTGAGGGGTAGCAGCAAATTTATCAGAGGTAGGTTATTTGCACAGAGAGTCGGCAGAGTATGGCGCATCTTGCCTTCAACATTAGTAGGCTCACTTCTTTTCAGGGCAATTAAATGGTCACTGGATAACCTATGGGTTCTAACAGAAGAATTTACGTTAAATGGACATCAGATTGGTTTCACGGTTCAGTGCACGAATTGAGGACCGAAGACCATGTATTGCACTGTTATGTTCTTTATTCTACTTGTACCTCAATGTGATGTTCCAATCTTCCCTGGACCCTGTAAGTAAAAACTGCTTCAAGTTAGGATCAAACTCACAATGTTACCATTTCACGTAATGCTATATTGTCATATATGTAGCACACCCTGACTTGATATTAGGTGGTGCACGTTCACATTATCATCTTTATGATATTAAAACCTTCTGCCAGAAACAGCACAGACAGTGACGAACAGGATGACCCCATTCAACCCAACGTCCCTGCTCCGCCATTTGATATCTTCGTGGTTGACTGAACACGTCAATGTATTTTCCCAGACCATCCACATCAACCCGTCTTCCACTGGGAAACAGACATTTTACCAATCTCGACCTGAAATAGACAACGAAATTGTGCATGCGTGGGAGGGAAATGTTGTGTTTCGAAACAGTTGTGTGGGAAATGTTGTGTTTCAAGACAGTTGAATTTCTGCATGAACTTCACAGGTCTAGCAGGTGAGGAGACGATGCTGAACTGATCACGTTTCAAACCAATTGATTCCCTAAAAACTTGCCCTGAGAACGTGAGGGTGTTACCTGGTCAGCAGGAAGAAATCGAACTCCAGTCTGCAGGGATTGAAACGGAATCACAAGAAATTGATTGGTTCAGTCCAAACCTGAACTAAAACCCGACCCAGTTCCTTACTCAGCATTCTTTGTTCTTAGATAAACGACCCCAGCAGAGCTTGTATATCTTCACAGTGGGAATGGTTCACTCCAAGCAACATCCTGCTAAATATTGTGGGCGGCACGGTGGCACAGTGGTTAGCACTGCTGCCTCACAGCGCCTGAGACCCGGGTTCAAACCCTGCCTCAGGCGACTGACTGTGTGGAGTTTGTACGTTCTCCCCGTGTCTGCGTGGGTTTCCTACGGGTGCTCCGGTTTCCTCCCACAGTCCAAAGATGTGCAGGGTCAGGTGAATTGGCCATGCTAAATTGCCCGTAGTGTTAGGTAAGGGGTAAATGTAGGGGTATGGGTGGGTTTCGCTTCGGCGGGTCGGTGTGGACTTGTTGGGCCGAAGGGCCTGTTTCCACACTGTAATGTAATGTAATCTAATCTAATCTTCTGAGCACCCGCTTGTCTAATCACATGTATCCTGCAGTCTGACAATCGGAATGGAATAATGTTATCCATAGAAAAGCAGGAATATTTGAGCAAACTCAGCAGGTCTAGTCCATCTGCGGAGAGAAAAGCGAGAAAATGTTTTGAGTCCAACGATGCATCTTTAATACTGAAGGAACATATGGGTAGGTAAAGAAGATGGAGAAGACAGGGCAGGTACTGAAATTATTCAACTGGATGTTAACTGCTGAATGCTGCATGGTCTCTCAGTAGAAAATGAGGTGCTGCTCTTCTAGCTTGTGCTGTGCGTTGCGCGCTCACTGCAGCAGACTAGATACTGAAATGGTGGTATGGGAACACCGTGGAATGTTCCACTGACAGAAAGCTTGAATCCCAGGGTTACTGTTTTTCTTGCAGGTGTTCGCAAAGTCGTCAAGACTTTATTTTCCTCTCCCTAGTTTCGAGAAGTCACCTTGTAAGCAGGATATACAGCTGATGAGATTGCCTGAAGTAGCAGAAAAATCAACGGAAGGTGTATCTGAAAGTTAAAATTTTGAGGAACGATGTCGTAATCCGGCAGGTGCCGTATCTTCTGTGATTTCACGGCTTGGGGAGGTGCTGGGAGTCAAGGAGTATTGGACCAGGGTGTCTGGAGAGATTTTCCTGCATACGGCTGGCAATGAGTGGTTTTCAGTGCGATGCAATAATGAGGTAAGTTGGTTGAAATGTACAGCTCTTTCAGTTTCCTGCTTCCAGTGAACACTTCAATTCGGAACAAACCTGTCAAAAAGTTTTCGTTCCAATACGGGCACAATTTGAAGCTTGCAGGTATCACGGGTTTCCACTTTTACTGACAAACTATTTTTCCAGGAGCTGTCGTCTTTCACCAGGTTGATTCAGACAGCACTGTCCTTCCTTTGACACGTCCCAACGCGACTGCAACAACAGATATTAATATCCCGCCCTGGGTAACGGAGTGGACAATTTCCAAACCTTATTTCATTTGTCCATTTGACTATGCTGGATATTGTGTGCAGTTGTGCAACTCATATAATAACAGGGATGTCAAAAACAGATGTAGAAAAAAAAACAAAAGACAAAATCTCACGGAGTCAGAAATAATTGAATCCCTATTGTACAAGGCGATTGAATCACACCGCACCACCGAAAAGATTCACAATCCCCGAACCTTTCTTTCCCGATCCGCAGTAAACTGCAAAAGTTGGAATTTCTGGAAAAGCTCAGCCGGTCTGACGGTCTGACGGAGAGAAATCAGAATTAATATTTCACTCGAGATCAGTTCTGCAGAAAGTTCCCTCGAGCTGAAATATTAACTGATGCTGTAATTCCTATTTCTAACACTGATTTGCAACACTTATATCAATTTTCGATGCCATCTACTTAACATTCACATCTTTGGATTGTGTGAAGATACCATAGCAACTGAAGAAAGCACACGCAGGAGAATACACAACCCCCGCAATGTCAATCACTCAAGGCCGGAATCGAACTGGGGTCTGAGCGCTGGGAAGCAACAGCGTTATGCACTGAGCCGCACCAGACGGCAAACACGATTGCTGATGAGCAACTGAACTTTGGACTGGTGTAGTGAGAGGCTGAGGTACCTACCAGGACTTCTGGAAATAAAGAAGCCCCTCAGCTTCTGTGTCGGTACTGGACAATAATACTTTTTAAATCACTTTCCCCATAGCCTTGTCTAATTTGGCTTCACAAATACACATCTGAGGGCTTCTCACCCTTCCTGTGAGTTCAATGATTCCAAACACTCAGTGGCTGAAAACGTTTTTCCACACATCAACGCAAACCTTTCTGCATCTTAAATTAAATCTATGCCACGCCCGTGATTGATCTCTTCCTTAAGTTGAAACGTTTCTTTCAGTCTACCCTATCCGTATCTCTCATTCTTTCATACCTCTCAATCTTGTCTCCTTTCAATCCCCTCTTCTCTACGAAGAATAACACCAGTCTGCACAAACTCTCTTCGAACTGAAACTCTTCAGCCCAGACAAAATCCCGGCAGATCTCTTCGAAACTGGTTTCCGGTGTTATCACTTCCCTGCTATAATGTGCATTGCAGAACTGTGCACAATAATCTAGCTCGAGCCGAAGAAGAAATGAAATAAATCACGCAGAAAGCCTCAGAAACTTTTCCAACAACTCTCTTTGGCTCAATACTGCCCTGTGTCCTTTTCGTAGGATCAGAGCAAACCCGACAGCGTTGAATCCGGCCCTTTGACAGAACAAGGTGCCAGCGACCCTCCGAAGTGTGACCCACCCAGTTCCATTCCTTACCTTATTATCCGACATATACCCCAGATAATGCACCTAACTTTCACAATCCTGAACATGATGGGCAATTTAGCATGGTCAATTCACCTAACCTGCACATCTGTGGATTTTCCTGATCCTTATGCTCCAATGATCTCTGCTGCATGATCGTTAAATTTGACACATGTGCGTTGATCTCACAACCACGACATCTAAATGGATCAGCTGCTTTGAAGGTCCCGATGTGATATTGGGCATGTTTACACAGCAACAGTGAATGCAGCAACAATGACTGAACGGTGTCGATGCTAAATTGCGTGTTCTACTGTGCAGTGCCTCAGGGAATTGGGAGGAAAGTTACAAAAGGTGGTTAGTGATTGCAGCAGGAAAAAAAGGTCTCCAAAGAGTGGGTTTGACTCCTAATATATGTCAGGCAGTGACGTGCAAGAACGCAGTTTGAAGGAACAAGTCATCACCTTGGAGAATATTTTCATGTGAAAAAAATGAATTCCTTACTGCGTTTGTGTAGCACGTGTCACATGGTGTAAAATGGGGAAACTATCACAACCGTAATTCGGATTCGAACAATATTTCTGCAGCCACAAGGCAAAAGGCTGACCACTGTGAAAGATCATCGCGCCACGCAAGCCAACACACTTTCAAAAATAAATTAATACAGTGGCAGAGGATATGTCAGAGGATGGAAGCTTGAACCCCAATCACACGGAATTTTTTTTTCCTGTCTTTGATGTGAATGTGGCTGAAAACATAGGTTATTGGCCGAAATCGTTGTTGTCTTCCAAGAGGTTATGTGCTTCTGGGGACCCTTACGTTGGTATTTGTAACTGAGAAGGCTGCGAACGTGTTCCTGTGAACATCTCTGTCGCTGAGCTGACTGCCAATGTGTCAGAGGCTGGGAGAATCGAGCGGGGAGTGGAAGGAGAGAACTGATCAGGATGGGGGTTCGTGTTGAAAATTAACGTTGTTGGTTGCCCACTCTCCACGAAACTCCCATCCCATTGTTCCTCTCAGTGATGCACTTCCCAACTCATCACATCCCATTGCAACCATCCCTCCCCCGAGTATCAGAAAAAATCTAATTATGTTTTCTTCTTTCCTACATGCTCTGTAGCTTTGGTCAGAACATTCAATAGTTTGATAACTGGCTTAAAAGCGAGAGATAGATCAGTCAGTGCAGCATATTTGCAAATTACTGTGTAACTTCTCGAGATGCTGCATTTCACGTGCTAAATTTGCTGAGGATTGATGTTTGGTAAGGTGTTGCAGGATTTTCATCTAGAAGTGATGATGGAGTGCTGATGTCTGTGTCAGTTGCAATCATTTTATTTTTATATTCATCCTTTAATGGAATAGTAATATAGAAAAATGGAACAAGTGTAGATTGTTGTGATGTTCGATGCTGCTGTACTCGTCAGTATGGTTATGGCTGATCATTCCGCCCAGCAGCCTGCTACCACGTTAGACCTGTACCTTTTGATTCTTTTCGCCCTCAGAACGATAGGTGTCTTCATCTTGTAAACATTTCACTTTCCGGACTAACTGCGTTAAGTGACAGCAATTTCCACAGAGTCACCCTTCTTTAAGTAGGAAAATATCCTCATCTCAGTCTTACATTGCCACCCCATGTACTTTATTTGTAACCCACCCTCACACCGCCCCCCAAACCCCACGGTGCTGGACTCCTTGGTCATTGAAAGCACGCTGCCAGCATTTCCCTCTTAGTTCCTTTTAGAACTTTAATCGTATCTGTGGTATCCTACTTCATCATTCTAAACTGGAGTGATTTTCATCATAACCAATCCATTCATTCCTCATAGGTCAGTCCTGCCATCCCCTGAATCAGTCTGGGAAATCTTTGTTGTGCAGTCACCAGATAGGTAATTTGTTTTTAAACAGATAAGGGTTCCAACACTGCACACAACAAGCCAGGCACGATCTCAACAAGACGTTATATATTTTCAGCAAATCATTCCTGCTCCTGTATTTAAATCCTGTCATTACAAAGGCCAACATACCGTTTGCGTTCCTCACGTCCTGCTACACCTGAATGCTTACTTTCAGCGATTTGTGCACAATGACTCCAGGTTTCGTTTCTCATTTCAGTTTCGTAAATAAATGCTGACTGATTCTGATCAATTTAGTTATTGTTTTCCAGTGTTAGCCTAACTGGTCCGTCACTCCATGATTTCTCTCTACCGCCGTTGATAAATAATGGGGTCATATCAACAGACCTCGAATCAAGAGAAATTGTCTCAACGTCGATAGAATATTGAAGTAAAACAATCAATTTACTCTATTTAGATTCAAGATTCTAGTTTCAGACTGCATCCGCTGTATCTAGGTTACCTGCAAGTACATTGTGTTGGGGCAAAAGCACAAGAGATCAGGCAGCGTCAGAGGGGCATGAGAATCGATGTTTTAGACATAAGCCCTTCATAAGGAATGAGACTTGAGGCCGGGTGCTGACAGTTATGTGGGAGTTAGGTTGGGGGATAGTGGCTGAGGAAGCGATAGGTGGATACAGGTGATGGAGGAGCTGATAGGTTGCAGGGAGTGATGGACAGATCAGGAGAGCGGAGCCGATTTGGAGGCTTGAGACTGTGGTGATGTGGTTGGAGGGGCGAGGAGGAAGCTGTTGAAATCCACATTTATCCTGAGTGGTTGCAGCGTTCCAAGGTGGAATATAATGCGTTCAACCTCCTGGCGTCGGGTGGTAACAATTTGGTGGTGGTGGAGGCCCAGGAAGTGCATGTCCTTGAGAGAGCAGGAGGGCGATTTCAGGTGTTCAGCGAGGGGCGGAAGGGGTTGATGGGTGCAGGTGTCCCAGAGATATTCTCTGAAACGATCTGCAAGAAAGCATCCTGTCTCCCCAATGCAGAGGAGACCGCATCGGGTGCAATGGCTGCAGCAGATGACATTGGTCGACGTAGAGGTAAATTGCAGATGGATGAGGAAGGCTCTTTGGGGCTTTGGACGGAGGAGAGAGTAGTGGTGTGGGCGCAGGTTTTGCACTTTCTGCGATGGTAGGGAATAGTGCTAGGAGTGGGGTGTGGGTTGATGGAGGGTGTGGACATGACGAGGTCGCCGGAAAGGGAATGGTCTCTCAGGAACACTGATACGGATTGGGACAGAAATATATATTTGGTCTTGCGGTCCGTTTAGAGGTGGTAGAAGTGGTGGGGAATGAGTCAATGTATGTGGAGGTTGGTGAGCGGAAGGTGAGGACCAGGGCACCTTGTCGCGTTGGGAGGGGTGGTGTTCAAGGGCAGTGGCGTGGGAAGTGAAGGAGATGCGCTGCAGGGCATTGTCAAACACGTGGGAAGGGAAGTTGCGATCTTGGAAGAAAGAGGCAATGGCGACATTCTAAGATGGAATTGGACAGCCTGGGAACAGATGCGGCGGAGGCAGAGGAATTGGGAATAAGAGGTCGCGTTTTTACAGTAAGTTCGGTGGGAAGAGTTGTATTTTGGATAGTTATGGGAGTCCGTGGCCTTGTATTAGATGTCTATGGCTAGTTAGTCGCCGGAGACGGTGATTTAAAGTTCCAGGAAGGGGAATGAGGTGTCCCAGATGGACAAGGTGAATGTGAGGTTTAGGTGGAAGGTGCTTGTAAAGTTGATGAACTTTTCACCACGTGGGAACACGAGGGGGCGCTGATACAGTCATCGATTTGACAGAGGAACAGTTGGGCGTGGTGCTGGTGTAAGTGCAGATGATTGACTGTTCAATGCCGACAAACAGGCAGGCATAGCTGGGACGCATGAGGGTGCCCAATGCTACCCGTTTGGTTTGGAGGAAATGAAAGGATTGATAGGAGAATTGTTCAGGAAGTGTTCAGCCAGACGGATGAGGATATCATTAGAAGGGTACTAGATGGGACCGCGTGAGGAGAAGAAACGGAGGACTTGGAGACCTTCGTCGTGTCAGGTCGATATGTTCAGGGGCTGGAAGTCCCGTCTGAAGATGAGGTGTTGGGGGCGGTGAAACAAAAATCTTGGATGAGGTGATCGTCGTGGGTGTTTTCACGAACGTAGGTGGGGATGTACTGGACAAAGGGGGATAGAACAGCTGAACAAAACAGTCCTGTTCACCTTACCAGGAATTGAACGCAGGCCGCAGTGGTAAAAGATGACGAAAAAACTGTATCAGTAATGATATTAGCGGATCACAAAGCAGACTCTAAGGACTAAGTGTGCAACTCATTTTTTGTTCGTATATGCCACGTGTTAATGCAGTGTTGTTTTCCTTGTGTGTTTGCATTGAGAAAAGGCTTCTGGCCAAGTGTCACGGAGCAGACAATCTTGATATGTTACTACCTTTAATTTGTGAGTCTCACGATCAGAATTAGAATATTTGAATACCTTCCGTGTGGAAGAAAGTGAGTCAGCCCATTGAATCCACACCATTCCTGCACAATGCATCCAAAATAGTTACACAAACCAAGTTGTTCTACATTTCCCATGTCTAACACATCTTCAATGTACACCATGGATATTACAGGAATTTAGCATGTCTAACCCACCTTCTGTACATTTTTTTTTACTGTAGGAGGAAATCAGAGAACCCAGAAAAAAGCCATGCAGGCAGGGCAGAACATGCAAACTCCATATGGTCGCCTGATAATGCAATTGAATCGACATGTCTCGTGCGTGAAGCCGCTGTGTTTACCACAGTGTCACCGTGCGGCTTATCAAATATGGTGTAAATATTTTCAGGAAGAAAAATGTTTTTTCGAGTCCCAGTATTACAGAGACCCTTCTCTGAGGCTGACTTTTACTAGGATTTTACTATGAGGAGAAAGTGAGGACTGCAGATGCTGGAGATCAGAACTGAAAATGTGTTGCTGGAAAAGCGCAGCACGTCCAAGGAACAGGAGAATCGACGTTTCGGACATTGCCCCTTATTCAGGAATGAGGAAAGTGTGTCCAGCAGGCTTAGATTAAAAGATGGGAGGAGGGACTTGGGGGAGGGGCGTTGGAAATGCGTTAGGTGGAAGGAGATTAAGGTGAGGGTGATAGGCCGGAGTGAGGGGGTGGGGGGGGGGTGGGGTGGAGAATTCAGGAAGAAGATTGCAGGTTAGGAAGGCGGTGCTGAGTTCGAGGGATTTGACTGAGACAAGGGGAAATGAGGAAACTGGAGAAATCTGAGTTCATCCCTTGTGGTTGGAGGGTTCCTAGGCGGAAGATCAGTTGCTCGTCCTCCAGCCGTCGTGTTGCTATGATCTAGCGATGGAGGCGTCCAAGGACCTGCATGTCCTTGGTGGAGTGAGAGGGGGAGTTGAAGTGTTGAGCCACGGGGTGATTGGGTTGGTTGGTCCAGGCGTCCCAGAGGTGTTCTCTGAAACGTTCCACAAGTAGGCGTGGTGGAAGGTGAGGACCAGTGGGGTTCTGTCCTGGTGGCGATTGGAGGGGCGGGGCTCAAGGGCAGAGGAGCGGGAAGTGGAGAGGATGCAGTGGAGGACATCGTCAATCACGTCTGTGGGTAAATTGTGGTCTTTGAAGAAGGAGGCTATCTGAGTTGTACAGTATTGGAAATGGTCCTCATGGGAGCTCCTCCGCCCTTGAGCCCCGCCCCTCCAATCGCCACCAGGACAGAACCCCACTGGTCCACACCTTCCACCACGCCTACTTGTGGAACGTTTCAGAGAATACCTCTGGGACATCTGGACCAACCTACCACCCCACCAACTACCATATGCATCATATCATCCGTCGTCATTTCCGCCACCTCCAAACGGACCCCACCACCAGGGATATATTTCCCTTCTCTCCCCATCAGCGTTCCGAAAAGATCATTCCCTCTGTGACTCCCTCGTCAGATCCACAACCCGCCACCAAACCAACCTCCACTCCCGGCACCTTCCCCTGAAACCGCAAGAAATGCAAAACTTGCGCACACACCTCTCCCCGTACTTCCCTCCATGGCCCCAAGGGATCCTTCCATATCCGCCACAAATTCACCTGCACCTCTACACACATCATTTACTGCATCCACTGCACCCGATGTGGCCTCCTCTATACTGGGGAGACAGGCCGCCTACTTGCAGAACGTTTCAGAGAACAGCTCTGGGACACACGGACCAACCAACGCAATCACTCCGTGGCTCAACACTTCAACTCCCCTCCCACTTCACCAAGCACATGCAGGTCCTTAGACTCCTCCATCGCCAGACCATAGCAACACGACGGCTGGAGGAAGAGCACCTCATCTTCCGCCTAGGAACCCTCCAACCACAAGGGATGAACTCAGATCTTTCCAGTTTCCTCATTTCCCCTCCCCCACCTTGTCACAGTCAAATCCCCCGAACTCAGCACCGCTTTCCTAACCTGCAATCTTCTTCCTGACCTCTCCGCCCCTACCCCCACTCCGGCCTATAACCCTCACCTTGACCTCCTTCCACCTATCACATTTCCAACGCCCCTCCCCCAAGTCCCTCCTCCTTACCTTTTATCTTACCGACTGGTCACACTTTCCTCATTCCTGAAGAAGGGCTCATGCCAGAAACGTCGGTTCTCCTGCTCCTTGGATGCTCCCTGACCTGCTGAGCTTCGCCAGCAACATATTTCAGCTAGGATTTTACTGTATTGGCTATCAATCTGGTGTTGTATAATATTGTGCATAACTGAGCCTAAAACAAATATGCGGAAGTCATGAAATACGGGGAAAGAACAATCAGATTGTTTTGGAAGCAACAAAGAGAACAGTATCGAGAACATGCAGGGACAGAAATTGATCGGTAAGATGACAGGTGCGGTGTGGATACTGACCGAGCATGACCAGTAACAGATTTGGAAAGATCAAAGAATGAAAATATCACACAGACAGAATGGATAAAAACACAGGAAGAAGCAGTTGAATGTTTGAGAGGAGACTGTGTATTGCAAAGTTGAGTTTGAGGGCCAAATCCCAAACGTGAGTGTCTGAGAGAGGTTCACAGCGAGGGATGGAGAATAAATTGGAAGGACATGAAGAGAATAAATGTTACTGAGATGTTTGGAAGAAGCTGTGAATGTAATAACCCATGCACAATAATTCATGGGAAAATCTGTCTTTTGTTTCCTTTTACAATATCGTCTTATTGAGTTGATATTTCAAGTTGGCCTCACTTTATGCAGCTTTTTTCTCTTTCCGTATGTCAGTTTCTTTCATCAATGTGCCACTATTGAGAAGTTTAAATTGCATTTGTGACCAAGCTAGAACGGTTTTTCATAACCCACAACTTTGAAACTGAGCGGAAATAGATGTTGGACAGACAGAAATCGAGAAAGCACCAGTCTGATGGGCTGGAATGTAATTTCATTCCATACCAATCAGCTGTGTGGAATTATTTAACGTTGGTTATGTACCTCTGGTTACTTAGTCACTAACATCAAAGGCCAAGGAGATTAATGATTGATATAGATCTCGAACCATTTACTCGAAGTTCACTTTCATGAAACATTGCTGCAAAATAGCCCTTCACAGATTTCCCAATGTGGAACAAGTGCACACCGACCCACCGAAGAGTAACCCACCAGGACCCGTTTATCTACTCTGTTACTTTAGATTTACCACTGAATTTTTCACCTAATCTTCACATCCCTTAAAACTATGAACAACTTCGCTTGACCAATTCACCTGACGTGCACGTCTTTGGAATTTGAATGGAAAGACACTCAGACATGGTGAAAAAGTGCAAACTCCGAACAGGCTATCGCCGTAGGCTGCAGTTAAACCATGTTCCGTAGCGCTGTGTAGCAGCATTGCTAACCACTGAGCCACCACGCCACTAAGCTTGCTTTGCCTTACGTTGTAGGCTCACATGTTAGAAGTGCGGTAGCACTACAAATATCGTAATCTCAGAACATTTAATAATACTGAAAAAAAAATCAAATCCATTCACAGCAGGTTAAATTTGAATTCATTGAAAAAAATTCACTTCATGGCGGATTTTCTCCTTGTTTCCTTTAGTGGAAGAAAACAGTTGGCCGACATGTGACTCCGGAAGAGAAAAAATATAACACGAAATGCAGATGCTAAAATCCAAGGTAGAGAAGCAGGACGCTGAAAGAACAAAGCATGCTACGCAGCATCAGCAGATAGAGATGTCAACCTTTCTAGGTAACACTCATCTCGGCCTGGAGGTGGGTGTAAGTACACCTGCAGATTAAGGGGAGCCGTGGGAGACGGGAGCAGTATGATGAGTTAAGGACGGGTGAATTACAAGTGGAGGACATGACGCTGTAGCTCGTTGAGTAACAAGGCAATTGTTTGATTTCTGAAAGAAATTGTTGATTAGTCGAATGGATGGGAGATGTAGAGGCTTGGGACTGGTGTTGATGGATGGGAACGGAAGCTGTTTGAAAGTAGAAAATGCAATGTTGTGTCTCCGGGCTGTCATCTCCACAGGCGGAAGATGAGGTGGTCTTTCTCACAATATGTGGTCTGATTCGATGTGGCAAAGAACGAGGCTAAGGATGGTCATGTTGGAAAAGTAGTGTTAAAGCGAATTACAATGGACAGTGACTGGGAGATCAGGTCAGAACCTATAGGCCAGGCTAAGATGCTCAGCAAAATGTGGCCTCACTTAACGTTTTGTCGCAGCGATGTATCGAGATCACTGGATACAATAAACTACTTTGGAAGAATTACAGGTGAACATTTATCTCACCGGGAAGGACTTTCTGGGGCCAGGAATGGAGGTGAAGGAGTGGTGGTGCCAACAGGTTTTGATTGTCTTTTGGTCGTAGGGGATGGTTGCTTGAGCTTCGCGGGTGTTGGTTGGGCATATGGCTTGAAAGAAATGTGCAACAGAATGATACTTGTGTTATGCAGGATGAGGTGGAGAGAGCAAGATACTCTTTGTGGAGCGGTCTAATTAGAATTGGCAGAAGTGTCTTAGGATGATAGGTTAGATGCGGAGTCTGATCGGATGCTACGTGAGGACAAAGTTGAACTAATTTTTGTGGCGTTTAAAGGGAATTGAGAGTAGTAAATCGGGGTTTGGAGGAGGTGCGCTCGAAGGCTGTTTCGATGGCAGAGGGGTGAATAACACGTTAATCCAAATCGATGGACATCTGTAAAATTTGCAAGTGGAATGTCTCTTCATCCAAGTAGATGCCATGTAGGCCGAGGAATTGGGAGAATTCGGTGGGCTTCTTGCAGGGAAGAGGTGTTGTCAACGTAGCGATGAGAGTCTGTGGATTTACAGTTACCATCCGCCTGGAGACTGTACCCAAGATCCACTTGGAGATGTCAGGACACTGGGGTGTGTTTTCCGAGACAAACCAAGTGTGATCCCAGCAATATGCCTCATTGTAAACTGTCTGGAAAAAATTGTGCGGAACGAATAAAACCTGGCACATCATGATACTTCATGCATGAACTGTACATAAAATACTTGCATTCCCGTTTCAATGATTCTGAAAGACCTGCTTCTATCAAACTGTCTTCACCGCAGTTTCATAACCCTTCATTTTTTTAGAAACTGAAGGTTCGGTTCAAACGTGTTAGAATGTCTTAATTCAATTTTCGCATCCCTCATGCATTCTTGATTTGGAGATGCTGGTGTTGGACTGGGGTGTACAAATTTAAAAATCACACAACACCAGGTTACAGTCCAATAGGTTTAATTGGAGGCACACCAGCTTTCGGAGCGTCGCTCCTCCATTAGGTGATGGACTATCACCTAATGAAGGAGCGACGCTCCAAAAGCTAGTGTGCTTCCAAATAAACCTGTTGGACTATAACCTGGTGTTGCGTGATTTGTAACCTCATGCATTCTGTTTTGCATACCACAGCCTCTCGTTCTATTTAACATGTCAAAAGGAATTAATTGCCATCAGTCTTGACCAGCTTTTAAAGTGGCGCCAGATCTGATCTTGTACTGTTGGATACACTGATTAAGAAATCACATTGTCAGTTACATACTTCTCCGCATTTTAATTCAGCCATTCAAATAGATCCCATGCATTTTTAATCATTTACGGTACTGAGTAAATAAATGTTAAGCAATAATTTATCAAAGAATATTCGACAGAAATAATGACAAAAATATCGTCCTTTGTCAGAGAAGGGGCGGAAAATGATAACAATTTCAACCTAAATATTGTTAATTGTGTCCGTGACTCTCCATATGGTCAGAAAGATCAAATTATGTTACTGTCTGTTTAAATTAACCTTCATTTAAGTGTTATCCTGTTCGCTGAAAGTGTTCTTTGATACTGTTGGATACACTCATTGATAAAACGTTTCATCCCTTCCTGACGCCACTTCATTCTACTTCAGCCATTCAAACAGATCTCGTGATTTGCTTTCTCGAGGAAATAAATGAAAAGTTATATTTCTTTTGTACCAAAGGAAATTTAATGTAAATGGTGCGCAAGTCATTTATTGCCTCTTTGAAGGTGCAGAAAACAAACAAATTGTCAAGCTGGATATGTTTATTGTGCCCTTGTCTTCGTGTCTGACCATAAATATCTGACATTATTTTTCTGTGACTTTCAGTTAAACTTAGTAGAGTTGTCATCCTGGCCCCTCGGCAACTGTTCTTTGGTTAAATGCATATTTCACTATAGACTGGTCTCTTTCACGCACCTTATACTGAGGTGGGTAGATGCAATTCGTTTCCGTGATTCATTCCTGCTAATTCCACCTGCTTGTTCTCTCACGACCAGCTTGAGCTTTGCAACCACCGTTGTATTTCTCTGGCTCACTGGGGCTGTCACCTGTGATCGATTTGTGGCCATTTAATGTGAGAAGCTCGAAAACAATGCACTGCACTGAAAAAAAACAACAGAGGTTACAAAATAGATCTGAAAGGATCACAGCGCAGTCCAGGCCCTTCAGCCCTCGATGTTGCGCCAACCTTTGAAACCCATCTAACCCACACTATTCCATTTGCCTTCATATATTTGCATCCAATGACCATTTAAACGCCCTTAAAATTGGGGAGTCGACTACTGTTGCTGGCAGTCCGTTACACGCCACAACTACTCTCCGAGTGAAGAAACTACCTCTGATATCTGTCCTACATCAATTTCCCCTTAATTTAAAGCTACGTCACCTCGTGCTCGCCACCACCATCGAAAGAGCAAGGCTCTCCTTGTCTACCCCAACTAACCCACTGGTCTTTTTATGTATCTGAATTAAGTCACCTCTCAACCTTCTTCAATCTCAGGAAAATAGCCGAACGTCACTCAACCTTTCCTCGTCATATATTCTTCCATACCAGGGAACATTCTTGGAAATCTCCTCTGAACACTTTCCAAAGCCTCCACATCCTTCCTGTAATACAGTCACCAGAAATGTACACAATACTCAACGTGCGACCGCACCAGATTTTGCGTAGCTGCAGCATGACCTCATGGCTCTGAAACTCAATTACTCTCCCAATAAAAGTTAATACACCGTATGCTTTCTCAACTAGTCTATCAACTGGGCTGGCAACTTTCAGCGATCTATGTATCCACAGGTACATTGAAATCTCTCTGTTTATCTACACTGCCAAGAATCTTACCATGAAACCAGTACCCTGCATTCCGGTTACTCCTTCTAAAGTGAGTTAGGTCATATTTTTCCAAATTAACCTCCATTTGCCAAATCTCAGCCCAGGTATGCAGCTTATCTATCCTCCTCTTTTTCCTGCAACACTCTTCGGCGCTATCCACAACTTTACTGATCTTAGTCTCATCCGAAAATATACTAATCCACCCTTCTACGCTCTTATTCATATCATTTGTATAAAGGGCCAACCGCAGTGGCACCAAAGCAGATCATAAAGGTACATCACTACTAACCAAACTCCAGGATGAAGTCTTCCTATGAACCACAACTCTTTGTCTTCTTTCAACTAGGCAATTTCTAATCCAAGTCTCTAAAGCACCCTCAATACCTCGCCGCCGTATTTTCTGGAATACCTTACCGTGGGGGATCTTATCAAACATCTTACTGAAGCCCATATACATCACATCAACCGTTTTACCCTCACCTAACAATTTGGTCACCTTCTCAAAGAATTCAATAAAGATTGTGAGGAACGACTCTATAAAACTGTGTTGACAATTAGTAATCAGCGTATTCCTTTCTTGATGATTAGAAATCCTACCTCTTATAATCTTTTCCAACACTTTACCCAAACAATAGAAAGGAACACCTTTCTATAATTTCCAGGGTGGTCTCCACTCCCCTTCTTGAACAAGTAATCAACATTTCCTATCCCACAGTGTTCCGTCATTAGTCCTGTGGACAACGACAACATTGTTCTTTCAAATGTGAGTGCACAGGGATGTTTGGTTTTATAGTTGGCAGTGTTCCCTTGGAATGAGACTGAAACTCATCTTTGTTGATTACGCGTCATGGACCGTAATTGTCACGTTTGATTTAATGTTAACTCCCCTGATCACGTTCTTTCTTGTTTTTCTGCTCAATGTTCTGACAGTCAGACGCATTGTAGATTATGACATGGGCTCCAGCACTGAAGCGTTGCAGAAAATCGGAACGACCAAGATTGCAGAAGTGAAGCAGTTTGATTATTCTAATTTTTAGCATATTTGATACTTTCGTGGTTTTATTGGCGACTTCGATTGTTTCTAATATGTATTTCTGAATTGCAAATTTTGAACTTCATACCTCTGGCTCAGATCTCCACAATGTTGGAAAACGTTCTTCGGCCATGATACAGCTCTTCAGTATATTTGCCAACAATTCGTTTACACTGCAAGACAGCAACAATTCAGAAGTAAGCTCAATACAGTGTAAAACATTCACTGAAGTGCATTGTAAAATTAGTAACAGCTTGAGCTTGTTTATCTTGACAGCAGGAGAAAGTGAGGACTGCAGATGCTGGAGGCCAGAGCTGCAAATGTGTTGCTAGAAAAGCGCAGCACGTCAGGCAGCATCCAAGGAGCAGGAGAATCGACGTTTCTGGCATAAGCCCTTCTTCACGAAAGTATCTTGACAAGATTTGTAGCTCGGGTGTTCGTTGTTGTGGTTCTGTTCGCCGAGCTGGGAATTTGTGTTGCAGACGTTTCGTCCCCTGTCTAGGTGATATCCTTAGTGCTTGGGAGCCTCCTGTGAAACGCTTCTGTGATCTTTCCTCCGGCATTTTTAGTGGTTTAAATCTGCTGCTTCCGGTTGTCAGTTCCAGCTCTCCGTTGCAGTGGTCGGTATATTGGGTCCAGGTCGATGTGCTTATTGATTGAATCTGTGAATGAGTGCCATGCCACTAGCTATCCTTAGTAGCCACACACACAAATGGCAAGCAACATGAATTCGACTGGGACAACACTACTATGATAAGACAAGCCAAAGAGAGAACAGCCAGGGAATTCCCAGAAGCATGACACTCATCCACAGATTCAATAATTAAGCACAGCGATCTGGACTCAATATATCGACCACTGCAACGGAGAGCTGGAACTGACAGCCGGAAGCGGCAGATTCAAACCACTACAAATTCCGGAGGAAAGATCACAGAAGCGCTTCACATGAGGCCCCCAAGCACTGAGGATGTCACCGAGACAGGGGACGAAACGTCTGCAACACAAATTCCCAGCTCGGCGAACAGAACCACAACAAGTATCTTGACAGTAGACTTGTTCCTGGCACGAATATGCTGACGGCAGCACTGAAATAATGTCCAGGACAGAAAAAAGCCTGAAGGTGAAAGAGCGTTCACATATCACCCCAATCATTAACTGCTGCATTTCCTAAGTGAGTGACAAGGATAAGTTGGTAAATACCTTGAACTCACAAGCTGTGAGTGGAACGCTGCCGAGTGGCTACACGACTGTATGTATGGTGCATTTATCTCCATTGTGTTATTGATTTCTTTTTAATATGAATACCATGCACACTCAAACAATGACTTATATCTTCATCTCTGTGCACAACCAGCCAGTTAATAAAAAAACTCATTTTCGACAATGCTATTTATTTCGTCGTTTCCTCTAACCCAGCAACAATTACATGAGTGAGAATTACATTTGAGGCTCGAGAAAAGTGGGATTCTGTATGGAAATGTGTGGAAGAGGCTGATATTCTCGAACAGTGTAATGTTGAAAAGGAAGATATGCTGGACATTTTGAAAAGCATGAGAATGGATAAATCCCGTGGGCCAGAGTGGTTACACTCTTGTTTCGAGGGAAAGTGAGGGAAGACATTGTTTTTTCGGCCATGATCTTTACTATCCACTGGAGTCGCAACAGATGATTGACTGTGGCAATAGACACCTTCAAGAAAGGAATAGGGATACCGCTGTGAATTACAAACAAGTCAGTGTTATGCCTTTTGTGGGCACAAGATTAGAGAGGAATCTGAGAGGAAGGATTTATGACTGTTCGTAAAAGCTTGGTTGGTGTAGAAATAGTCCGAATGGCTTTTGATTCGAAAGGTTTCACATTGGAAAGGCACTGCAGGTCAGGCCGCATCCGAGGAGCAGGGAAATCGACATTTCAGACATAGGCTGGTCATCAAGATTGTGACAGGGAAGGGTGATGAGAGAGATGTCGGTCGGAGTGGGTGTTAATGTGAAGGTTGCTGGGAAGAAAATAGGTAGTTGCAGCAGGGAGTTGATCGTGATACATCGGAGCAGAAGGTGGAACGCATAGACGAGAAGGAACATGGGCAGGTAAAACATTGATGAGGACATGGCAAATTCTGCGTTGATGCCATGTCTTTGGATGTTGCAAGGTGGATGTTGAGGAATTCTTCCTCCAGGCAACGTATGGCAAACATTTGGAGAAGATGGACGTCCAGAACTTGAATGTGCTTTACGGTGTGGGAGTGGGAGATGAAGTGGTCGACTGCAGATCACTGGGGTTGTTTGTTGCTTGTTTTCCAAGATGATACCTAAAGCATTCCGTCAGTTCGAGAATATCAGCCTCATTCACTCCCCTCCATACAGAATCGCGCTTTTCACGAGCCTCAAATGTAGTACTCCCAAAGGACAAGCCACCATATCGCGATCAATGGACACAGCAGATGAGATATTTGGGTGTGCAAGAAAATGTCTGCTGACTGTGAAAGGATATAGGGACTTGGAAAGAGGTGATGGCGTGGTGTGGGCACAGGTTTTCTATCTCTTGCAGCCGGAAGGGAAATTAACTAGAGTGGAGTGTGGCATTTTGGGGACCGTGGACCAAACGAGAGAGTCGCAGAACGAATGGTCTGTGTGGAATGCTGAGAGTGGGGATGGAAATATATCGCTGTTGGTGGGGTCTGACAGTCGGTGTGGAAATGGCAGAGGAGAACACTTTTTATTGGTAAATTGGGGAGATGGAAAGTGAGGACAATGGGCGGTTTTCTATTGCGTTTAGAGGGTTGGGTTCATGGGTGAGGTAGGGAAGTCTGGAGGGTACTGTTGCCCCCGTAGAAAGTGGAAGTTGTTCTCCTTGAAATAGGAGGCCATTTGAGATGTTCGGGCACGGAAGTGCTCCATCTGGGAGCAAACGCGGTCAGGGCAGAGGAATTGGGATTAAGGCATAGCATTTTCACAGGAGGGGGTGTGGGATGATGAGCAGTTCAAGTAGATGTGGGAGTGGGTAGGATTGAAGTTGATCTCCATTTTGCTGGAAATGGAAATTGAAATGTCCAGGAAAGGGAGAGACGTGGCTGTGAAGGTAAGGATGAACTGGAGGTCAGGGCTGTGAAGTTGATGATGTGTTAAAGTCTCCTCATGAAGCAGAAGCAGGCCCCCACGAAGTCACCAATACAGTGGGGGAGGAAAATTTGGGGATTGGTGAAACGTTAACTACTGAAGATGTATTGTTCCACATATCTGCTGAACACGCAGGCATGGCAGGGTAACACATTGGAGCTCATGTCTCCTCTTTTGATCTGAACAAAACGGCAGGATTCGAAGAAGACGTTGCTGAGGGTGAAGACAAGTTCTGCCACTTGAATGAGTGTGCCGTTGGTGGGGGACTGGAAAGGGTTGGTGGGAGATGAAGAAACTGATGGCTTGCATGATTTCACCATGATGGATGGATCTGTGTAGGGAACGGTTGTCCGTGGTGAAGATGAGGCAATGAACACTGCGAAAAGGAAAGTCATGGAGGAGGGCGAGGGTTTGGGTGGTGACGCGGAGTTATAAGACCAAGCGGCTATGGATGCTGTCAAGATATGAGAAAATAGGTTCGGTGGGGCAAGAGCAGACACGGACGCTGCATCAACTGGAGCAGTCACGTTTGTGAGTTTTGGGCAAGAGGTAGAACCATCTGGTGTGGGATTTCGGGACAATGAGGTGGGAGGCTGTGGATGGGACATCCCTTGAAATGATAAGGTTAGAACTGTCTGCAAGATCATAGTTTGGTGATAGAGGTTGAGGTCGTGCTCTGGAGAGCAGTCCGAGGAGGATTTCATGGGAATGCATCTGACATCAGCGGTGTAGAGGTCTGACCACCATACTATCACTGTGCTCTTCTTTGTCCCTTGGTTTGATGGTTAATTTGGGTTTGCAGCGGAAGGGGTTAAGGATTGCGCATAGTGAGTATGAGAGGTTGGAGTGTGTGAAAGGAGTAGACAGGTTGAGGAGCTCAATTTAATGTCGGCAGTCGGAGATGAAGTGGGCGTGGCGGCTAACACACCAGCATAGGGTGTTCAGTGGATGGAGTGTATTGGAGGCAGGAGAATGGATCCTCCGAAGGTGTGTGGGAGTCTTGATGGTCAAAGTAAGCACAGAGACAGAGACAGCAGAAGAAAAAAATTATGCTGGAACAAGTGTGGAATACGTTGACTCTGGACCATGGTGCAAGAAGATCCGACTTCCACTGAGGACTGAACGAACACTCTCAGTAAGGTGGAGATCTGGGGATGATAAAGAAAAAGTCGACAAAGCGGCAGTTAAGCTGCTAGTAGCGTGATGCAGTTGGGAATGGGACGGAGACTGCCTCAGGAGCGGTCGTGGTCATGGTATCATTTGAGCTGTCATCAAAGGATGTGCTGTTAACGGTAGTGATCGTGGACAGAAGTTGCATTCCCGGCGACGGACTGGATCTTACGTTGTCTTTGGTGGTGGCTGTGGTGATTGTCTTCAGTGGTAGTGGGAATATCTCGGTCGGCAGCAATCAATTAGGCGGAAATGGCGTTATGGGTAGCCTTGGTGGTGTCTTCAGCTTTAGGCGGTGGGCCAACCCGCCTAAAATAATATATATCGCATTCCTACAGTGTGATTGAATTTAGGTCACAGAACTCCCTCCTGATTGGAACTGTGGCTGCTCCAACAGCACATAAAAAGCAACAGTTCAATGAGGCAGCTTGCAACCACCTTATTACGGAGCTATTCAGGAGAGGCAACTAATCCTCTCCAGCCCAGAAGAATAACAGATTGCACCCACAAACAAGTACCTGACAGTACAATGTAAACTTGAGACTCGTATATGTTTTGACAATTGTCTGATAAGCGAGCTTTTCAACTGAATTTGGTGTCATTTAACTGTATTCTCCCATTTTCTGAACTTTTCTTTTAACGATTACACCGGATTTCTCAATCCCTTTATCAGTTCAATATCTTCCGCCTCTTCCAGGTCTCGAGCAGTAACACGCTTCCCACCCCGCTCGCAGAGCTCTCACGTTCTCATCTGAATTCATACGTATCTGGTCCTGCCCCAGATCCACTCTTCTGCGAACCATGTCCCCAATCCCATTCTTACACTTCTATTCCAAAACGTTCCCCATCCTGTCCTGCATACCCTTGTCCTTGTCAAGTCTGCAGCGTTGTCCGGTGTTGAAGACTTGTCCACCTTCCTTCCTCATTATTACAGTAGCCTCCTGGTGTGTGATTTTTAATTTTGTACAAGCCTGTCCAACAGCAGCACCTCCAAAGTATGGCTACCTCAAGTATAGGATGAGTCCACGCTGAACACCAGTGAACACCGGAAGGCTGAGTAAGCGAGTTAATATATTGGAGTGGTTGCTTTACCCGAAGCACTATTTATGTAGTGGTTCCCGCCCATCGTCCTCCTTTCACAGATACTAAGCTCTCTGTGCGCCAAATTGGAATAGGTTACTAGTCTATAATTTTCAGTCGTATCTTTGGGAATACAGGAGAGTGGGAATGGTTGTTGGGGCAGTTGATTGCTCCTTCTGTAGAATGGGAGAGGTAAGGATCGCCACTGGTGTCCCCTTTGACTTCAACGGCGGGACGTGCACCCAACACCAGCTTCTTGGAATCTGCTTGAGGCAACTGGTGCTGGAGCTAGATGACGTTTTGATCATTCGGGAGGCTGAGGGGGGAATTGAGATGAGTTACAGGGAGCTTTCACACCTCCGGAACAGGAAAAAGGTACATAGATTACAGTCAGGGGACGGAAAAGGAAAAGGCAGGCGATGCAGGAATCCCCTGTGGACTTCCCCCTCAGAAACAAGTATACCATTTTGTACGCATTTGAGAAGACGATTGACCAGGGGTACCGTGCAGCTCAGGTCTCTGGCAGGCAAGCTGTCTCTGCTGCTCGGAAAAGCAGGGTGAGAGAAAGAGACCATTGCTATCTTGGAGTACATAATGTGGGGGACAGATCGGAGATTATGTCGGAACGAGAGTGACTCACATTTTGTGTGATGCCTCCCAGGTCCCAGTGTTTGTGATGTCTCGGATCATCTTTTCAGGACTTTAAGGGGAAGGGGAAAGAAGCCCCATGCTTTGTTCTACACAGACACTGACAAAGTAGGTAGGGAATGTGCAGGGGATATAAGACAAGATTTTAACGAAGTTCGCGTGGAAGCTTGGAGCGGGAACAAACTTAGTTTTTATCTCTACTTTGGTACCCATGCCAAGTGCGAGGTAGGCGCGGGATAGAGTGATCCGTTGAGCACGTGGCGACAGGGATGCTGCAGGACGGAAGGTTTTGTATACCTGGATAACTGGAGCTCAACCTGGGCTCAGTGGGACCTCTACAAACGCGATGCACTACATCTGAACAGGAATGGTACCAATAACCTCTTGGGGGAAATAGCAAATACTCTTCTGAACAGTTTACGCGAATGCAGCAGGAGGATGGGAATTTGAATTGCAGATCCAGTGCCAAAGAGGTTAGAAGTAGTAAGGTCATAAATATGTTTTTAAGGTGGCTGGAGTGTACCAGCAAGGAGGAAGATGGATTGAGGAATGTATACTTCAATGCCTGGAGCATTTGGAAACAAGTGGGCGAACCTGCAGCATCGGATGAGACGTGGTATATCGAAATTCTGCCGTTTCGGAACTTGGATAACCCCAGGTTCAGGAGCGGTTGTTGGAGGGTCAGGGGTGTACATGTTTAAGGAGGTGCAGAGAAGGTGATATTGGAAGTTGAGCTTCGGCATTGTTAGTCAAGAAGAGTATTACTGCGGTAATATAGTCTGAGATTAGAAACAGGAAAGGAAAGGTGAAACTGTTTCGAGTTTACTATAGGGTTTTAAAAAGTTATAGAGATTTACAGGAAAGAATTGGAATGATGATCCTGGATCGAAGTAAAAGTAACAGCGTGGTTGTTATGGAGACTTCAACTGGCAAATGTTGACTGGAAACGGTATTCTTCGAGTACAGTTTTTATTTCAGTGTGTTCTGGAGGGTTTCCTGACAAAGTATATAGGTCGGCAGGCAACAGCCGAAGCCACATTCGACATGGTACTGGATAATGATCCCAGCCACGAGTTAGATTTGGACTTAGCTGAGGACTTTGGTGAAAGCGACCACCATTCGGTTACGTTTATTTGTGCGATTGAAATGGAAAGGTATACACCTTTCCATTTACATATTAGCCAGGAAGGACCTAAGCAGAGCACGAATAATAGCAAGAGGGCACATGAGTAGCGTTTTGCAGGTAGAATCAATGAAAACCCTCAAGCTTTCTTTAGTATGTCAGAAATAAAAGAATGACGGGAGGAAGATTACAACCAGCCAAGGACAGTTGGTGGAAGATGTGTACGGAGTGCGAGGAGCGAGAAGAGTAGCTAAATGAATATTTTTCGTTGGCATTAACGCAGGAAAAAGACAATTGATATCGAGGAGAACGCTGAGATAGAGGTTTCAGCTGACACGGGATTGAAGTTCACAAGGAGGAAGTGTTTGCAATTCTGGAAAGTATAAATATATTTAAATTTCCTGTGCCAGGTGGGATTTATCCTTGAATTCTCTGGGAAGCTAGGCAAAGAAACACAAGGCTTTGCGTTTATATTTATTTCGTCATCATCTCCACGAATAGTGCCAGAAGACTGGAGGATAGCAAATGTTATTCCCTTGTTTAAGAAGTGGGGTGGAGTCAACCCTGGTAATCATCGATAAGTGAACCTCACATCAGTTGCTGATAAAGTGTTGGATGATCGATAGCATGGTTTTGTAAAGCACAGTTCGTGCCTCACAAAACATATTGAGTTCTTTGAGAAGGTGACAAAACAGGTGGATTAGAGTAAAGCGGTTGATGTGTGGAATTTAATTTCACTTCAGGGTTTGAAAAGGTGGCCCATGATAGGCCATTGCAGAAAATCTGGAGGTATGGAATTGAAGGTGATTTAGCTGTTTGGATAAGATATTGTCTGGCTGTACGAAGACAGAGAGTGGTGGTTGGTGTTGAAATGCCCATGTTGGAGTTCAGTTACCCGTGGTGTACTGCAAGGCTGTATTTTCAGACTACTGCTGTTGTCATTGTTATAAATGCCCAGGATGAGGCGAAAGAAGGATTGGTGAGGACATTTGCGTACGATACGAACGTTGTGGACAGTGCAGAAGGATTTTGCAGGTTGCAGTTGGACAAAGATGTGACAAATGGATTTTAATGCGGAATATTGCGACATTATTCACTTTGGAAGGAGTAATCCGAATACAGAGTACAAGGTTAATGGTCAGTTTAGTGGTAACGTAGAAGTGCACAGAGATCTCGTTGTCCAAGTGTAATTATCCCTGACAGTTGCACACCCAGATTGATAGTGTTGTTAAGAAGGCATATGGTGTGTTTGTTTTATTGATAGAGAGGTTGAGTTTCGGAGTCAGGAGGTCATGTGCAGATGTATTAAACTCTGGTTTGGCCGCACTTGGAGAATTGCATCCATTTCTGGTCGTCGAATTAAATGAAGGATACGGAAGAATTGGGAAGTGTGTTATGAATAGAGTGGCCAGGATGTTACCTGCAATGGAGGGAAGGTCTTATAAGAAAGGCTGAGTGACTTGAGAATGTTTTCATTCGAGAGAGGCATATAAGATCATCAGATAATCAGATAGTGGAGTCATTGGCAGCCTTTTCCCTCGGATTGTGATTGGTGGTTCAAGGGGACATAACTTAAAATTGATGGGAGATAGAAATGGAGAGATGTCAGAAGTGTTTTTTTACTCAGAGAGTAGAAAGTGCATGAAATGACCTGTTTGCAACACTGGCGCACTCGCCAACATTAAGGTCATTTAAAAAGTCATTGTATAAATATACGTATGGTAATGGAATAGTGTGGATGAGAATGACTCCGATTAGTTTCACAGGTCAGCACAACATCAAAGGCCGAAGGGCGTGCATTCTTCTCCAAGCACGAGTAAATCAGGTTTTGTTAGAAACGTCTCCAAGACTTTTCTTACAACTGATGGCTTATGTCTTGCAATTCGTGTATTAAGAAATGACATTGGCTTCAACCGAATGTATTGTTTTCCTTTTTCCATCGAATACTATTGAAATTAGATGTCCAATAATTTAGAAATTTGGCTAGAGGGAAGTCTTATCTCTTCTATTTACTTGGTAAAACGTTTAGAATTATGGTCACTGCTCCCAAACTGCTCCCTCACTGAATCTTGGAAAAGTTGGCCAAGTTCATTCTTCAATAAAAGGCCTCGACCAGCCTCTTCCCTGGTTGGAATCTCACATTTTATTTCAAGCATCCATCCTGTATTAATCTAACCCATTCCACATTTAAGCGGAATGAGGGAGTTATAATTAAATAGCATGTAAATTAAAATCACATACGAGAATACGCTGCATATGTTTTGTTCTGACTGCTTTCCATGATTTGCATACATAACTGTCCACTGCTGACTGAGATTTTAATGGTATAACGCCATCAGAAGACTGTAAGACACAGGAGCAAAAATTAGACCATTCTACCCATCAAGTCTCCTCCACCATTTTATCATGTCTAATAATTTTCTTAACCCTATTCTCCCGCTTTCTCCACATTACAACTGAAGGCCTGAAGAAGTAAGGACTTGCCTCTGTCTATCTTAAATGCACTCAATGACCTGTCCTCTACAGTCTTCTGTGGCAGGGAATCCAGTTGTTACACCATTCTCTGGCTTATCCTTATCTCTGTTCAAAAATGTCTTGTAGTTACTCGAAGGTGGTGCCCTCGAGTCGTAGTCTCTATGATGAATGGAAGCATCCTCCAGCATCCATTCTGTCCAGGGTTTTCAATGTTCTGTTAGTTTCAAGTAGTTCCGCTTCATCCTTCTAAACTCAATCCAGTATTAACGTCCCTCATCTGTTAGCCTTGTCGTTCAAGGGACCATTATTGTGAATGTGCCATACATTGTTTCTGAGGTATAGAGCGCAAACATGCGCACAATACACCAAATGTGGTCCGATCAGCGCCTTATAGATACCCCAAATTACTTCGCTGCTTTAAAATTCAATTCCTGTCGAAATAAATGCCATCATTGCATTTTCCTTCCAAAATATTGATTCAAGCAGTAGGTTATCCCTGAGAGAATCCTGGAAGAGAACGCCCAAGTCTCTTTGCACTTCGGATTTCTGAATTATCTCCCCATTCAGAAAATAGCCTCTATTTTTCCCAACTAGTCGTATAATCTCACACTTCCCCATAATGTCCTCCTCTGCCATTCTTTGCACGCCCTGCACAATAATCCAAATCCTTCTGCAGTCTCCACGCCTCCTCAATGCTACTTGACCTTATACCTATTATTGAATCATCTGCAAACTTATGCAGAATGCCCTCACTTCCTTCATCTACATCGTTCATGTATAAAGCGAAAACATTGTTTTCCCAAGAGTCAGCCTTGTGTAACACTAACTGTGAAGAGCTGAAATTCTGAGAATGACCATTTTCTCCCAACTCTTTTCTTTCTGACAGACAGCCAAGCTTCTGTTCATGCTCGAACTTCGCTTCTTAAGTCATGGTCCTTAACCTTCCTCAGTAGCCTCCTTTGTAGCTCTTTACTAAGCCCACTTTGAATTTCTTAAATATTACATCCATTGATTTTTCTTGTTTTAATCTGCTCGTTAATTCCACAAAGAATGCTTGAAGATTTTTCAAGCATGATCTAACTTGATGAAAACATGCGGATTCTGCCTGAGTTTCGCATCAACTTCCAAGTATTCAGAAATTACATCCTTCTGCATGGATTCCACGACCATACCCGCGTACAAATTTGGGCTAATTGGCATATAATTTTCCATCGTCTGCCATACTCAAATTTTAAACAGGGGTGTTAAGTTACCAATTTTCCAGGCTTCTGGAACCCTTTCTGCTTCTACTGATTCCTGAAAAATTACCACTAAACCGTCCATTGTCTCATCAGCTGTCCGACATGGGAATCACGCGCGTAATCCATCTTGTTCGGGAGAATTATCCGCATTCAGGTCATTCAGTTTTCCCAGCACTTTCTTCTTGGTGATGGCTGCCAAACTCAGCTCTGCCTCTTTACCCTCTAAGACATTTTGGGAAATTTCTTCTGCCTTCGACTGTGAAGACAGAAGCATTTTTTTTCCATTTCTTCAGACTTTTCGCTTTTCCTGAATACTATTTCTCCCGTGCAATTTTTCAGCAGCCCAATACCCATTTCGGCCTCTTCTTAGCCCTTTATACACCGAAAGCAACTATTTCAAACAGCCTTTCTATTACTGACTGATTCGCTCACATCTTTAACCTTCTCCCTCCTTCAATATTTGCTTTTTATTTTTTTTGGCCTCTATTGGCGCATATGTATGCATTTGTGTGTATATTTATCCACGTGAGTTTATGTGTATATATGTGCGCATGCACATATTTGTCTGTGTACTTTATGAACAGCATGCAATAATGTAGGTGTAGGTGCCTGAATTCGGTATATTTCTGCACGTTTATAAGTATGCATGTGAATATTGATAAGTAGATATGTGTCTACACGGACGTGTGCACGTGAATTTTTGTATGCATGAGTGTGTGTTCACAGGTGCATGCATGTCCATGTGTATTTGGAGGTTTTTTTTTGAAATTGTGTGCGTGTATGTTTGTGTGTGTGTGGGTCCCTGTGTACTTACTGGCCTGCATGCATGTATGGATGAATTTCTGCAGTGCCTCTTCCACATTGCACGTGCTGCCACTAATGAGTAGAAGAAGTGGCTCTACAGTATACCGGGAAATGATGCCAATCACTCAGTACGTTTTTCTCTGGAGGATGAGGATGAAGTACTACATTCATTGTAATCATAACATTAGAGGAAGGATGCATCTGAGTATATATGTGTTTCATTTAGTGTGCTGAATGTACTTGTATGTTTGTGAGAACGTGTGCATGCGTTGCTAAGTGAGTGCATGTGTGCTACTGAATACAAATGTATGTGATGCAAACATGTGTAAATCTAAATAGAGCTAGTGATGTATTGCCATCACGATCAGGGGATGTACCTGGGGCGTTGAGAACGTGAAGAAAGCCATCTTCAGTGCATATGACCTTGTGCCAGAAGATTCCAGACAACATTTTAGCAATCTAATACTCGTCAAAACTCCATTGTGTTTGAAAGGATCAAACAAAGTAATTTTGAAAGGGAGGCAAGCGCAGTGAAAATTGGAGGAAAGCTACGATACTGTTGGAGAAACAATTATTTTGGAGGAATTCAAAAATTCACTTCCTGAATTACTGTTAAATCATATGGAAGAGCAGAAAGCTAACACGACCAGATTAGCAGCTGAAATGGTTGATGGTTATAAGTTGGACTAGAAAACGAAGAATTCGAATTTGATGAAATGACAAATCTTCACGTGGAAAAGGAAAGGTATATCTCGGTGAAGATCACATGGATGAGATACAACAGCATAAAATAAGAAACCCTTCGTAGGGGTCAGAGAAGTTAAGAATCTCCAGTGTTTTCACTGCAATAAAATAGGCCCATGAAAGCACAATGTTTGTCAGTGGGGAAATGCAGTGGAACACGAGATGTAGGGAAACAGGATGAGCCACTGAATTTTCCCAGAGTTGTAAGAAATAGCGCAGAAGACGCTATATCAGAATGTACAGGCTGGTCAGGGGTTGTCTCAGAAGGAAGTGACAGATCTTCTTAAACAATGTACCTGCAAAAGTAATGTTCATTCGCATAGGCCAGGGGCAGCGAGTAAAGACATTATATTATTCAGAGACACGGGCTCCTCTCAGTCTGTGACTTTGAAAGATGAAAGAATATGCACCTCTGAAATAATATTTCCAGAAAAGGTAGGAATAACCGGAATTCACGCTGAGACAAAAAGGTCTCAGTTATGCAATATGGGGTCAGAGTGTCTGCGGAAGAATGGAGAATTCGTCGTACGAGTAGTAGGCAAACTGTCAGCTCCAGAAATGTTATTTGTCCCTGCTAGTGATATCGCTGATTTACTTGTAGTTGTGCAACCGACTGAAAATCACATGGATACTAATGCAAGTGAACTACTTCAGGACACATATCATGAAATCTTTACTGACTGTGTGGTACGAAGTCAACAAAGACTTTATTTGAAACAGGAGATATCAAAAAGTACAAATAAGTACTTTGAAATGGACTTAACAGAGAACCAGTTTGATCAAATGATTGAGACAAGGCAGAAGCAGATACATTACAATGCAAACATCTTTTGCTACGATAGGTTGACAGAGTTGCAGTGGAAATATGAAAATTTAAATAACTTGTATCAGGAGGCATGCACAGGAAACGAATTAGAATATATATCTGAATGTTATTACCTTAAAATTAATCACTTCGTGAGAAAATGGAGAACATCACATATCCAGGCAGATGAGAAAAGATCAGAAGTTCATCAAATCGTATTGCCAGTAGAGTATAGGAAGGAAGTGTTGTGAGTATAGCCTGAGCTATTACTTGGGGTCGTATTGCAGTGAGGAAAACACAAGCTAAAAGACAAAACATTCGTACTAACTTGAACTGCGCAAGGATATAGGTGAATTGCAGCTTGAACTAATTTCGTTGAATTTGCTCCATTTTTTCTCAACATTTCAAAGGCTGTTTTCAAGATTCTGCCCAGTGAAAATTTCCAAAACATTACAAGTAAAAGGAATGGAATGCACCAGTTATTGTTAGTTTTAAATACTGAGTTTGCTGATCTTGTGGAGTATGACTTGCGTCAAGTAATTGGAAAACACAGACGATAATTGTCGCCCCACATTTAACGCCTATTCCTGCATTTGAGAAAACCTCTACAAGCGTCTTAACTGATTTCGCAGATCCCGAACATCAAAAATGTGGGAAACATGTATTCTTAAAAATGATTGATGCGTTGACTAGATCTCCAGAGACCGTCCCATTAAACAACATCAGAGCTGGAGTGGACATACTCAATTTTTTAAACTAGATACAGACTACTGACAGAGATATATTCCGATCAATCGTCAAACGTCACATCAACATTCATAAATGAAGTTATGGACAGCTTAGTAATAAAACAATTCATTTCTCCAGTAGCCCATCCAGATTCGTAGGGAGCACGCGAAAGGTGGCGCTAAACATTGAAGACCATATTGAGGGCTGAGAGCCAAGAGTATGCAGATGGTTGGGGGAACAGAATTCCGTTTGTGCTTTTTGCAAACAGACATGCATCAAACGAATCGATCAAATCCAGTCAATTCGAACCAATTTGGGGGCATGAAGTGAGAGGACCGTTAAAATGGATGAAGGAGAAATTGCTAATTCAGAGTTTAAAGAAAACATATAATTGAGCTATGTGTCAACTGTGAGAGTTCAATTGAATAGTGTTGGAGAGTTGGATGGTCAGCATTTAAAAGTATACAACATACAGTGAAAAAGGAAGCAGACAAGAAATCAAAAATTGGCAATTTTCGCTCTCGGGAATAAGGAAGTTTTACTTCCAGTGATAAGTGAAACTTTAAAAGCAAGATTTGGTGGTTTGCATCCAGTTGAAAGAAAAATAAGTGAAGTGGAGTAACTGATGGGGACTCCAGGCAGAAGGAATCGCTCAGAGGGTGTCATGTCAATATGTTCCAAAGGGAAGGAAAACAAGAGGAGAATCTATTATTTATTACAACACAGAGGGAAGAACCAAATTCAGAGGATTCTGAATTGGGCATTCGTCAATTCAATATGGAAAATGACGACATTCTCAAAATTTAGGGTACATATTGAGTTATCTTACAGAAGAAAACCGAAATGAACTGAAAAAAATGTTTTACTATTGCATTGGGAGGTTAGTGATTAAGCTTTGAAGTACTAACATAATTGTGCAGGATGTAGACACAGGAGATATTGCTCCAATTAAGCAATATTCTAATGGGCATAACCCTCTAATGTTGACGCAGTTTAAAGGAGATTGAATGCATGTTCCAACTCGACGTTTCGAAGTGAATTACAGTGACTGGAGCTCACCCATCATTATGGCTGTCAAAACGAAATGGTTACCAACGGTTATGTTCGAACTATCGAAAAGTCATCGCAGTTACAGAGACTGGCGGATCTCTGATTCCACGTTTGGAAGACCGCGTTGAGAAGGTCAGACAAGAAACTTAGACTTGTAAGTTGGGTTTGCTCAGAACATACTGGCAGGTATATTTGTCAGGAAGAACAAAGGTAATTTCGGCTCTTGCAAAACTGAATGAACGGCATCAGTTTAAAGTTGTGCCATTTGCCATCAGAAATAGGCCAATCATAGTTCAGAGACTAACGAATAAATTCACTGATGGATTCACCCATTTATCAGACTTGTTCACTCGACTTCGAAAGGTAGGCTTGGTGATAAACCTAGCCAAACGTTAATTTGCCAAATTGTAACTCACTTTCCTGGTGAATGCTATTGGACATAGACAAACAGCCCCACGGGATCCAAAAACAAAGTAAATCGGGTAGTTTCCCAAAATATCAGCAAATAGAGCTCTACTACGGTTCCCGTCATTGAGTGGACTTTATCGAAAAACTGCCCCAAATTTTAGTAGTGTGGCTGCTCCAGGCACTGAATTGTTCAGGAAAGGCAACACGTATCAGTGCACAGCAGACTGTCAGAAGGCATTTGACAACCTGGAAGTTCTCTTATGCATTCTCCCAGTTTCAGCCGTACCGAAAGACATAAAGTTGTTCAAGGTGGCTATCAATGCAAGTGTTGTGGGCGTCAATGCTGTGTTCTTGCAGGTAGATGACGAGAAGATAGAAAGAACTATCGGGTATTTCATTGGAAGATAAACATTCAGCAGCAGGAATAGTCGAACTTTGAGAAGGAGATTTTGAGCTTGGTATTGGCACTACAATATTGCAGTGCTTATGTTACTGGTAATGTATATGAGGCAGTGATATGCACCGATCATAACCCATTGCAGTTTGAGGAAAGTCATAAGGACAAAAATGTCAGACTGATTGGTTGGAGCATGTATTTGGACGCGTTCAATTTGAAAATTGTGTATGTGGAAGGACAGGAAAACGTGATTGCCAACGCATTGTCGAAACTCTAATGAGAAACAGAGGCATTTAGTGGCAGTAGCAGTATCTCAACGTTTGAGATAGGTCATCCTTGGTGTGAGGGAAACGGGTAGAGGTGACCATCAAGAAGTTAGTGACAATATTCAATGAAGCGTTCAATAATTAGTTAACTTCACTGCAGTGTCTCGGATTAATGTAATTTTAGGGTCAACTTTAGGCTGAAGTTTGGGTCACGAATAATTTTACTGTTTCACTGACAATGTCTGTTGCAGTTAACATTGGACTTGGATGAGGATTGTGTCAATTAAAGATTAGCAGTTGCGTAAAATAAGAGGGAACAGAGAGAAAAGAAAATTGCAGCACAGGAACAGCCCCTTTGTCCCTCCAGACCTGCGCTGATTCACGTTCTCTGTGTAATGTCATCGTCTACTTTCTGGAGATTTGTATCCCTCCACACGCTGCCCATTCATGCATCTGTCGAGATGTATCTTAAAAGACGCTATAGCGCCCGCCTCTAGTATACCCTTTGGAAAGCGTTCCAGGTACCTACCAGTCTGTGTGTAAAAACCTTTCGACGTGTATCTCCCTTTAAACTTTCCCCGATAACCTTAAACTCATGATCCCTCATAATTTAGTTCACCACTCTGGGGGAAAAATGTTTTTTTTCTATCCATCCTGTCTATATATCTCATGCTTTTGCAGAATTCAATCAGACCCCACTCAATCTCCGTCTTTCTAATGAAAATAAACTTAATCTACTCAACCTTTCTTCATGAGTAGCACCTTCCGTACGAGTCAACATCCTGCTGAATATCCTCTGTACACTCTATAAATCAATCACATTCTTTTGGTAAAGTGACGACCAGAACTGTCCACTGAACCAATGTCTCATGCAATTGTAACATTGCCTATCAATTCCAGTACTCAATACACCATTCGATGAAGGAAAACATGCCATGTGCCTGCTTGACCACTCTGTATACTTCCATTGCCACATTCAGTGTGCAATGGACGTTAACAATCTCTCTGTATATCACCTTGCATTTGCTCGGATTGACCCCATTAACCATTTCTCCGTCTAACTATCCAATTGATCCGTATTTTGCTGTATTTTCTGAAAGTTCCCTTCACTGTCTGCTCCTCCACCAATCTTAGTGTAATCTGCAAACCTGCTAATCAGACCACGTGCATCTTCCACTAAATCAGTGATATGACTATCACAAACAAGGCTGTTCCCAGAACGCAACCCAGTAGAACACAATTGGAGCTGAAAAGTGTGTTGCTGGAAAAGCGCAGCTGGTCAGGCAGCATCAAAGGAGCAGGAGAATCGACGTTTCGGGCATTAGCCCTTCTTCAGGAATGGCTTATGCCCTAAAGGTTAAGCCCTTCTTTAAGCCATTCCTGAAGTAGGGCTTATGCCCGAAATGTCAAATCTCCTCCTCCTTTGATGCTGCCTGACCTGCTGTGATTTTCCATCAACACATTTTTCAGCTCTGATCTACAGCATCTGGAGTCTTCACTTTCTCCTAGAACACAACTGGACACAATTTTCCATTTAGAGAAACTCATTACTACTACTAAACTCTGTCTTCTGTTGCCCCAACCAGTGCTGAATCCAACTTGCTATTGTAAATTGCACTCCATGTAACTTCATTTTCTCCATCAGCACAAAATAAGGCACTTGCCAAGTGCCTTACTGAAAACCATGCAATTGACAGCTGCAGCCCTTCCATCATCAATCAACTTAGTCAATTCCTCAAATAATTCTATCAGCTTGGTAAGATACGACCTTCCCTGAAAAGAAAACGTGTTGCCTATCATTGATAAGTTCATTTTCATCCAAATGGAAATAGATCGGATCCCTTTGCATCTTCTCCAGCTGCATACCCTCCGCTGATGTCAGGCTCACCAGTCTATATTTATCTGGAATATTCGTGCTACACGTCAGCAATAAGGAGACAACATTAATAACTCTCCAGTCCTCTGGGTCCCTGTTGAAGTCTGCTGCAAAAATGTCTATTAATACCTCAACTATTTCCTCTCTCGCTCCTCTCTGAAACCAGGGATACATCCCATCCGGACCTGGGGGCTTGGGATACTGTAATGTATTTTAGCATACTCAACACTTCCTCCGTCCATTCCTTAATGTTATACTTAACTTCCCTGATACATTTAATAATTTAACAGAGTCAGCTTAACCATGCATGCTGATGCAGCAGGCAGTGATGACAGCCAAAGGTATGCTGGCCTGTAAAGCGGGACGATTTTCTGTGTCAGAGTAAAGACATCTTGCTGCAATTAAAGAGGGACTTCATGAAGCCACACGTTAAGTATTTGATGTTCTTGTGTGTTGAAGAATATTCTTGCAATTGAGGAAGACAAGCGAATGTTCACAAGGCTGATTCCCAAGTTGGCAGGACTCATATATGACAAAAAACTAGATCGACTGGGCTTGTACTAACTAGAACTTAGTAGAATGAGGAGGGATCTCATTGAAACATATAACATGCTGATGATACTGAGCAGGTCCGGGGAGTCCAGGACGATGTGCCATGGATTAGGAATAAGGGATATTCCATTCAATGGGTATACGAGGAAGATTTTCTTCACTTAGAGTTTTGCGAATCTGTAGAATTCTCTCCTACAGGAAGCTGGTGATTGAATATTGTCGGGGGGAGGGGGATTGTGTATGTTTGCTCAAGTGGGTGCATCCACATACTGAATCAGAATTTTTCTTGTACACACTTAACAAATTTCCTCTTTAAATTCCTGTATAACTCTGTGTATTCTCCCTTCAGAATCTCAACCCTTTCCCTTCCAATGTCATTTTTGCCAATGAGGACAATGGCCTCATGCTGGTTTGTCTCCCCCTTGAGATCATTCCGCACCCTCTCTGAGACATTCTTGTTCCTGGTACCAGGGAAACCACACACAATTCTGATTTTTCGCTGCTGGCCACAGAAATGTCTGTCTGTACCTCGGACTAGAGAATCGCCTAACACAATTGATCTCTTGAAACCCGACGTAACCCTCGTTGCATTAGAGTCAGTCTCAATACCAGAAACTTGGCTGTTCGTGCTATGTTTCCCTGAGAATCAATCAACCCCTACATTTTCCAAACAGCATACTTGTTTGAACTGAGTATAGCAACAGAAGGATTCTGCACTAGCTGCCTAACTCTCTTACTTTCCTGGAGTTAACCCATCAATGTGACCGTATCTGAAACTTTCCCCCCTTCTTATAACTGCCATCCATCACATAACATTGCTGTTGCAAATTCCTCATTGCGTCTAATTGTCTCTCTAACCGATCCATTCGATCTTATAAGATTCGCAACCAACAGCATTTATTGCAGATATAATCCGCAGTAACCCTCAAACTCTCTTTCACCTCACACATCTAACTAAAAGCGTATGTCACTCTACAAAAGGCCATTTTTGCTCCATCACAACCTACTGACCCAGAAAAAATGACGGTCTTATTCCTCAAAACAAACATTGCTCCAGTTTAAATTAATAGTTATGGCTTATATTTTTAGTTTAATCAAGAGACATATCGCAACAAAAAACATATAATCAAGAAAGAACCCCGCATACTCACTACTACAAACTTTCTGTCGATCTCACTTAAAATAATACACTTACCTGATTCTGTGCTGAGAACCTCACCCAAACAGTTCCTCCAAGATCAGTTGTGAATTTCGCTGTTTGTTAATTTTCCCAGATGCACTCCAAAGTCCAGCGATCCATGAAGTTAAACAGCAAAGGCAGTAACTGTGCATGTCACTGTCAGTTACTTTCTCTCTCTCTCTCCTGCACTGACCTCACCATGTGCTTCCTTTGCGTGTCCTTCCCTCTTTTAAAACTGCTGTTGCTTTGACTGTTTTTTTCCCAAAGTTCCAAAACAATGAAACAGCATATAAAACTGTTGTGGTTCTATTCGCTGAGCTGGAAATTTTTGTTGCAAACTTTTCGTCCCCTGTCAAGGTGACATCCTCAGTGCTTGGGAGCCTCCTGTGAAGCGCTTCTGTGGTGTTTCCTCCGGCATTTATAGTGGCCTGTCCCTGCCGCTTCCGGTTGTCAGTTTCAGCCACTACAGCCACTACAGCGGACAGAACCACAATAACGAGCACCCGAGCTCGGCGAACAGAACCACAATAACGAGCACCCGAGCTACAAATCTTCACCCAAACTTTGAGGACATAAAACTGTAATTGCTGCTCCTGGAATTCGAGGAAATCACCTCCAACACCTAAAGTGCCTCAATAAAGGAGCAGCTGTTACAGCCAGAATTTTTTTCCGTCCTTCATCTTGGATTACCCAGAATCCTCAATGATAGATCATGATAATATTTTACCCATCGCGAACGTTTCTGAGACAAGAGGGCATTAGTTCAAAGTGAATTGTCATTGGTTTATGAAGTTCTGAAAAGTTTTCATTCATCAAGGGAAGCAGAAATATTGACAGTGCTGCCTGCGATGGTGGTGGAGCCGGGTACTCTCGCAATGTTTGAGAAGAATGTGAATGTGCACATGAAATGCCAGGGCATGGTACACTGTGGACCAAATGCAAGTAAAAGTGGTTAGTGTCATTTGATTACTCTTGGTGAGTGGAGATGTGCCACGACAAAGAATCTCTTTCGATTCTGTATGAATGAATGCCTCTCTATGACACTAACATATGCAGTGATGATTCATTGCAATTTACTGACATTTTATTAAGTTTGTTTAGAAACAGCAAATCACTTCCGATGCATTCAATAATTAGATTTTTAAAATGCAAACCAGCCAACAGAGGCGAGTTTCCTGATATCAGAGGAAAACAATGTCTCGGTGGAAAATATTTCATTTTTGTTAAAATGACACGAGTAATGTCCTCATCTCTAACTGAGGTATGTGCATTTCTTTATTTAATCTTCCTCTCCCTTCTGATTGGTGTTCGATCTTCTTGGTGAATGCTGTTCAATGAAGACATCTCTCTGAGAATCTAGAGATACCTTCCCAGAAAAACAGAATTCTGCTGCCTGGTAACTAATCCATTCTTAGTGTCAATTCAAACTGCCCAGCACGCAATTCATACAGCCCCTGTGCAGTTACGAAAATGCAGCATCCGTCTCGCAAACCTTAGCCGCTGCATCGCATTTGCAGCATGGATTTGGCTTCCAAAATATTCTTCTATCCTAGTGTGGTTATTCCAGAATTGTACTTGGTGAGCTCTTGTGTGTTTCTCCCAAGCCTATTATCCTGAGCACTCCTGTCTTAGTCGTAAACGAATGGAGCTCTCTTATATCAAATAACGTGTTATTTTCTGTATCGATCAATTGCCTGAAATCATATCGAAAATAGTCTTGAGCAAGGCAGTCATGCTCAATATCCTCCTAACCTGCCTTCGTCTAGGCAGCAATGTCAAATCCATGTTCAGTCCACTTATATTAAAAAGAAGCAATTTAGAACAGGCTGTGTTTGACACCAAATGGATTCGTGATGGTAGTCTTGGACTTCACAAAGTAATTTAGGACTTTGAACGTTGGTGCCTTTATTCAGAATGCTGTTGTCATAGCTATCTCACAAAAAAATATTCATGAGAGCATCATTGGCGAGATCAACATTGATTCCCCTTAACAGACTGCAGTTAGGTGTAACTCACATTGTTGTGTGTCCATCGTCGCACAGAGGCCAAACTGGTGGTGTCCTTCAGTCAACGACATGAGTGAACCAGACATTCGATTCATCGTCCTCAATAAAATGACAGCTCCAGATTTCGTCTCAATTCAACGTAAATTTTACCATGGCATGATTCAATTTAGGTCTGCAGAACAGTTCGACATTGTCACAGGAATGTACTCAATTAGAATACCACTGCATCACCGCTTCCCTTTGGATGAAGGCGCAATGAAATCTCATGCTGAATTGTAAAGACGAGGAATATTTTGTATTTATAAACCACAATATTTAGCAGTTTTACACGTTGCAGTAGAGAAACAGCCCTTCCTCACTTCAGTCTTGGTTAGGACTTTTTATGGATTAACACTGCTCCATTGCAATCATACAACGTTAGGTCAAGGATGCAGTAGGCAATTTTTTTGTCAAAGGCCAAGAGGCCTGTATTCATGTTCTGCACATCGCGACCAATTCACTCAGCAGCACGCGTCTCTCCAGCAAGATTCCAACGTGTCAACACATGTCTGAAAGGGACATTCACATTCTCCGGAGCTGAAATCACTCGGATAATGTATAGCAATTCACGAAAGTGTGATGTGATGACCCCAGGCAAGACAAAAATGGCAAGTAAAAGCATGATGAATTTGAGGACCCCGGGATCAAAAAAAGGCAAGATATAACTTTTATGCACATGTCTTGTGGTTTCTGAATATCGCTGATCAGGGAACGTTCGTGGTTATGAATGCCTGTGTGATACTTGTTTTTAGTAGCCGAGGCATACACTTTTCGAATGTGCAGGTTGTGAAGAGAACTGTATAACATTGATTTGGTTTGGTCACACACTTACAGTTTTACTTACAATTCCGGTATGCACACAAATGGTCACTCTCGAAATTGGGCAGAGAGGAGATTTACGATTATGTTACCTAGCCTGGCGAATTTCAATTATGATGAGAGACCGAACAGACTGGGTTCGTTATCGTGAAATAAGAGGAGTTTGAGAGAGCACAAGATTGGCATGTATACAATAATGAGGGGGAGATAGGAAGAAGACGTTCCCCTTCCTGGTGGGATCAGTGGCAGGATTGGTGATTTTAGGTAATGGGCAGCAGGATCAATGTGGCCGTGAGGACCACTGTTTTCATTCATATGCTCGTGGAATATGAAGCTCACTCTCCATGGAAGTGGGAGAAACAGAAACACTCAACAATTTCAGGAAGTATTTATCTGTGCAGCCACGATGCCAAAGCGATTGGCAAAGGGCTGGGGAACAGGAACAGAGTTTTGATCTGATTGCATTTGATTGTTGCAATCTAATGTGTAGAAGCTTTTTCTTTGTCCAATGCGACCGAGCTCAGAGACTCTCTGACGCTCCTGCCAACATTTAACAAGAATGTAATAAGGACGCCTTATTTAGCAACTGTGAAAAGACCTTGCTGACTCCGCAGAGAGGATGGGACGTTAGTGGCTTATCCTGGAGGCATCCTCACAATTGCGATTGAATCTTGTTCCGTCCTCAACTCCTGGAGATTGTTCTAAATATCAACTACCTATTGTTCAGCAATTAACTATGCAGAGCGCAGCGATCACAAAATTTCATCCATTTCCCTCTTGCCTCCTGACCACAATTCAAACAAAGACAGAATTTTAACATTCGTCTCCGTCACTCAAATTAGAAGCCATACATTCAGATGCTGGCCAATCAGTCTTTCGAGCCTGTTACGTCCTTCAACGGATTGTCTGATAAACCTCAAACCACTTCTCTAATTTATCTCAATACCACATGATTCCCTTTTTGGAGTAATGATCTGTATTTCACAGCTTTGAAGACAGTTCACGATGA
Organism: Chiloscyllium plagiosum; assembly: GCF_037043375.1. NCBI lineage: Eukaryota > Metazoa > Chordata > Chondrichthyes > Orectolobiformes > Hemiscylliidae > Chiloscyllium > Chiloscyllium plagiosum. The sequence goes on from NW_028270175.1 coordinate 83,381,560, forward strand.
AACCTCAATAGTTATCTGCAGCTGATCATTCCACATATATTCCCAAATTCAGAGAGATTAAATTCTTCATCATCTGTCGAAACTCGATGGTTCGTATTCTTAAATTATGCCACCTGGTTCCACACTATCCCACAAGGAGAAACAAAGCCTCTTCATCTCCACGAGTAAACACTCTCTTGAGTGATTCAACAGTGACGTCTCTCAGTTTTCTATATTCCAAAAGCAACGGGCATAATCATCTCAATATATGCTCATAATATCGTCCATTCATTCCCCGGATTAGCCCAGTAGAAATTCTCTGGACTGCCTCCGATGCCAGTATACGTGTTTCTTTCAAGACTGGATTGAAACTAATACTGCTCACAGTATTCTAGCTGTGATTGAACTCGTGCCTGTATTGTTTGAGCAAAACATCCCTACATTCATGCACCATTGCACCTGAAATAAAGGCCAACATTTTTTTACCTTAACAATTACTCAATGAAACCAGTTCAGAGACAAAAGAAATGTTGCCTCCTTGAGCTCCAAACGATGGGATGTACTCTCCAGATATTTCTGCTCAGAGTTTCCACCTTCAGACCGAGGCAGGTGTGCTTCTCACTGTGCCAGGTCCTTTCGTTCCTGCAGCTACACATTGAAAACGTGATGGTACCTCAATTGCTCTGTACAACTGGTGAGCTATTTTGCAAATGACCTTAATGCTTTCCTGGATATCAGGGAGGAATCGAAAATGACAGCCGTTGATTGTAAAGAAGAATAGTTCGTGGCTGAGAAAATTATATCCGAAGGTAACAAGCCTTGTCTAACAAAAAAGTACCTTCCAAAAAGTTGTCTTTTGCAAGATTCTAGGGCACACCTTTTCTTTTGAGCTCAAGCACTGTGTTTCGCGCTGTATGCAAATGGCCATTCCCCAAGGTTGGAATCTCACATGTGGTCTACTGAAATTCTGAGCTCATTGGAATATGTTCTCTCATGTATTAATGCAGCAGTTGTCCCATAGCCTCTCATAGGCAAGTGCGCTGATTGACCTTCATCGAATCCTGAGTTAGCAATGTCTTAATTTTAAAACTCTCTTCCTTTTTTCTGGACACACTCCATGACTTGCCTCCCCCCAGTCTTTGGATTCTTTTCCAGCAAAACGCCATTATCCTACGACCCTTCGTGATCTCTGATTTGTCGAAATCTCCAGCTTTTCTACACCTCTGCTAGATTTGAAACTTACCACCATTGAGCTGCAGGAACGTTGGAATTCCGTCCGAACCTCTGACAAACTCTTCCCAGCGTAAAGCAGATCTATTTGACTAGACTGAGTTGAGATCACTTTACTGGTTCATGTGTCATATTTTGGTTTCACGTGGCTCTATAGAGATTACTTGAAATTATTCATGAGGCGAAGGACAGGACATAAATCGGCATTCACAAAAGGGGACACAGAAGTGTAATATCTCCTCTTCCCCTCATCTGGAGAAAATGCAAGAAATCCAATCATGAAAAAAATATGAGCATTTCTGCAGTGCTAGAATAACTGAATGACAATCTCAGCAACATGTGGATACATGTTTGACTGGTAAATCTCTATTTTGGACCACCAACGAACTGGGAGTGAGTTGCAGTGTGAGAATTTTGAGGTATCCAGAAAAGAATTGTCAAATGTCTATGGCTGTTTTTTTTTTTGAGTTTCGTCAGCTGTTATACCTGATTCTCATCTCCCTCACAATGTATTTTAATTTTGCAAATTAGATTTTGCCTTATTGGTATAGGATTTTCGAGATCACTCGAGATGTTGGCAAAATGTCTCTCAGCAGGTCTGATTCACTGGTGAGCTTTACTTTCAACTGAAGACTCTCAGGGTCAAATATAATTTTTTCGATCAACTTGACGCATTTTAAAATCTCATTGGCTGCCCATAACTGGGACAAGATTAAAACTTCTGGAACAAATGTCCAGTGCGCCCCAGCCACCTCTCACCTCAGAGCGCAGAAAAAAAGTATTTTGAACCAACGTATTTATTCACACTGCACGCACTCACGAATCTTCCCCTCAACATTACGTTCATTGTTTTTTTTTTACTTCCAGCCATATTAATTCAGTCTCTAACTACAGTCTCGTTTGGAGATGAGGAAGGAGAAGACAAAGAGATGTTGGTGAGTGTGTTTGAGGCGCGAACAGGTGAATGCTGGGATGAATGAAAACCTTTAACTATGTCGACAGAATTGGGCCCATGTCAGTAATAGATTCACTATTTGCAAATTCACTTGTGTAAATACACTGGAATGTTGAATGTCAGTCCTTGGATATTTGTCTGTAGAAGCACTGTGGCTCAGCGATTTCATTAATATTCTGTTCTATCAATTATTTCAAGCCAAGTTATCTTCTAAGTCGCACTTACTCTAGTTTATTCTTCTTACTAAACGCCAGTTTTACATCATTTCCAGTACGGCTATTTGCAACTTCGCATATGATGTCTGAAGTGAAACATGAGTATAATTCGTCAGTCATCTCTTTGCTCCCCATTACACATACTCCCGTTTCTGAATCGGGACCAATACCTCATAAATCTGAAACCATAACGGACAAACCATCTTTTCGGCCAGTGATATACCTCAATTTTTTCTACTTTATTCATAATTCAATCTTAGTAATCTTAAGATCCCTACCTTTGCAGTCCTAAATTCAGTTTGCTTCCTGCATTTTTGATCTCGTTATTTCCTCCTGTCATTTTTCCCAATGTGTAACCTGACCTCTGGCTTTTCACCCTCTACTTTTAAGATGCGCTGTAACTTTTCTGAGGCATTCATAAGTCAAACATCGGGGAGGCATCATCGTATTCTTGATTCTCGTTTGCGCCGATCCATCCTCCTCATAATTGGTTGAACTTTGCCTTTCAAGTTATTTTGGATCATTCCCTTAGTAACACACACATCAGGGTGCAATGAAATTGGTTTTAGCTGCTCAATCGAAGAGAACATCTCTCTCAACACTATCTGAAGATGTATATCTTTTCTCAAGAAAATGCCCACGGGGGAGTCTCGCATGGCCTTTTTAGTCGTCTTTCTCTAACAACAATACCTTTTCTGCTTGTGGAGTCTTAACCTGCGATGGGGCCATCTCGCTGCCTTGCTTTCTGTATTTCGCCCAGATTCACATTTGTTCTGCAGTGACCTCAGACATTGCTCCAGTTCCACAATCTGTGCTTCCAGCAGTTAGAACTGGAGACATTTCCTGCTCACAGCCTTGCCCGAGGCAGTGGAAATATTCCCGGCTTAGTCCGTATTCCTGCAGGATGACACCACTGATTGTTGCTCTTCTGCCTGACTGACCCCGACATCTTGTACGTTTTAGAAGATACTAACTGTCGGATTCTCTGGTTCTTTGGTCTAAAATCAAGGGAATTTGGCAAAATTACACTTAATATTCCGTGATCTTTACTGTCACTTTTCATTACGTTACCATGCAAGTTATGAAATGCGAGAGTTTGTCGACACTGTAGCGCAGGCGGAGGCCATTTCGACAATCGTGCCTGCAACAAGTTTTCAAAATACATACTTTTTTCATCCCAATCTCCTGTTCCTCCCGACAGACATGCATTACCTGTTCTTTACAACAGTAGTGTACATACACATTCTTCACTGTGATGATGATTGTTTTTGACTCGGTGTGTGAATTTCTTTAATTTTACTTACTTTTGAATGTCTTCACAATTTAACATAGATTAAAAATGTGTGTTCAATGCCCATGTTAATTTCTCCATTCTCATTGCTAAATCCGCACGTTCACCACTCATAAATGAATACTTTCTGTGTACTTTCTTCCTTTTCTCTACCGTCGTGGAAGGTGAAATCATGTGCTTTGCAAACACTTCTGGATAATTTACGTTTGCACTCCTTTTTCCCATTTTTAAAAGATCATTCATTGTTGATTTTTAAAACTTATTCATGCCAATACATTTTACCATATTGGTCACAACGTTGTTCGCTTTGATACAATCCTTAAATTTCATGTTTAGTCATAGAAGGTAGAACATAGAACATTACAGCACAGTGCAGGCCTTTCGCTCTCGATGTGGCGCCGACCTGTGAAACCAATCTAAAGCCCATCTCACCGGCACAATTCGATTCTCATCCATATGCCAATCCTATGACCATTTAAATGCCCTTAGATTTGGCGAGTCGACTACTGTTGCAGGCAGTGCATTACACTCTCCTACTCCTCTCTGAGTCAAGTACGTCTGACATCGATCCTATATCGAACACCCCTCAACTTAAACCTATGTCCCTTAGTGCGAGCAATCACTCTTCGAGGAAAAGCGTTCTGGGTGATGCATCCTTTTCATTCGAGAATCTCTCGGTGAAATGTATGCCGTTTCAGAGACCTAAAAGCCTCCGTAAACGTCGAGGACAGCTTCTTTACCGACCTGAGTTTTCATTTCGTTTTTAATTCCCCCCGTCGACAGAACTGAACCATGCTTTCATGGGTTTATGTGTGTGCTATGCAAATTGCAGGAACAAGATTCAAATCAAAGTGTCCCACACAAAAAAAACTGATGATATTTCATCATGTCACAATCACTGTTGAATAGACAATATGGAGGCAAACCTGCTTCCCTATTTATCTTTTTTATGCTTAAATTCATACACACAAATGCACACATGCAGGAGGATACACACTCCTGAGCAAGTGTACAGATAGACGAGTGCAGAAACAGAAATAGCCGCGGCAAAATAAAGAGGCAAAATCGTAAGTTCAAATATTTGAATGGAAGTCACCAGCGAATGTGGTTGCAGGATTGATTTCTTATAGTGCAATTCTTTAATCGATTTCAAAATTTGATACATTTAAATATTGCAGCAAAGGGATAATTGACAATATTCATGAAATGTTCTCTGAACTTAGTTTGTGTCGAGACATATATCGCAGTGTTTGTACAACAACTGAGCAGCTGGAGCATGTAGCCCAGTTCCATTACAAAAACTGGCAGCTTCTTAGACAGATATCTCAGATAAAACAGTCGTCTATTTATGGAAAACACCATTGATACTAACCAGAACAGAATAATATTGATTGACAGAAGGAACAACAAAATTATTGAATTCCTACGATTGTTCATCTCTGTGTCTCTGGTGGTCTTTCTGTTCCTTTGGTGATGGAGCCTCCTTCGGGATCTGCTGGCCACGATTAAATGCCTGACCGTTGAACCATTGAGAAGCAGAATGAGTATAAAAGCAATTCCTGGGGTGAGTAGATAATGAAATAACTCAATTGCGCCCCACAATGAAGAATACCTGATACGTCGTGGCAGCCAGCAGAACCAGGGTCCATCCCTCTGACTATGCTGACCTGTAAACGTAAAATACCAAGAAATGTTCTTCAAACAACTCATTCCAGTCACAGTTCCCAGAACCACTGACGGTGTTTTCACAACGCAGGATTCATTTTTCACTTTTGGGCAACAAATATTCACGAATCGATCAAAGGTGAAAGTAACTGTGAACCAGACAGAACAGTCAGTGGCGGCATGGAGCAGGACAGCGTGGATGTTACAAACAGGAACGTTTTCTAAGAAATGGTGCTCTACCTTATAGAGGAATGGAATGCGTCGCAGGATTAGATCAGTAATGACGACGAGTAAATCCGCCATTGCCATAGCCATCAGGTAGTGAGTGACGCCTTGGGAGAGATCACACTTTTTCCGGGAGAGAATTATGATGGTTATTACGTTTGCTGAGGAACATAAACAGTGAAGTTATTGGTTCTGCTCGGATCAAAGAGATCAGATTTCCATGCTACTTAATGTGACATACAAATAGGATACTGTTATATTGTTCTACCAAATGTTTATCACAGTATTATGGTTTTCTGTTGCAGCTCGTAGTTGACCTTACATAATTTGATTACAAATGAAAATGTGGGATAAGGTAAATCGAGTGGTTTTCGTCATGTATAACTCTATGACTGTATGTTATAATGCATGTTGCTGAAATTGGTAAATCCCACAGGAAATAGGTGTGATGTTGTTAAATTCACTCGAAGTCACGTCAGTCGGATATGATGTCCGCACTTTGATCATGATGATTTTTCTTGGGTAGTTTGATGTTGCCAGTGTTGTCCTTTCCCTTAGAATTCCTGAGTACCCATGTGTAATTGTGAATAATCCATCCTGCATTATGAAGACTGAATAGCAATCAACGACCCAGTATTGGAGTGTTGGAAACGGACATAGTCACTTTTTCTCATGCGTGCAGGCTCGAAATAGGCAATTGCTCATTTCTATTTACTCATAGAATACTCTCTACCTGCTTGGACCAGTGCCGCTCTGACATCATTCTACGACCTGACAGCATCATGCCAATGTAGTGCACTCAACAAAAACCCAGCTGACAACTTGAAAAATCAATCACACTGTCAACAATATGCACTGCTGCATCTCCAAAACACGACTTCGATAATACCGTTCAAATCAATGACCACGACCTGGATAATGCAATGGCGCCAAAGGGAATCTTTGGGTATCTGTGACCAGAAGGAAAGAGTGTACATTCACTTTGACAACTGATTTAAATGCATGGCGATTACAATAAAGTGTCAGTATTTACTCAATAAGAGGAATGAGATAGTGACATTTAAATTACCGACAGCGGGAATCAGAGACTCGTCAGGCTGACCAGAGGCAACAATTGAACGTCAAGCACGGTAATATATTTGCTCAGAGTATGTCAATAATAAACCGCGGAATCATCAGATGCAGCAATGTTAGCACAGTAACGCCAGGGTGGATACAAATTGGAAAGACTTACCAAGGAGACCAACAATAGCAAGAATGGGATAATAAACCAGTTGAATGTATTGAAGGGATCTTTCAATGCGATGTTTTTGACTCAATCGGTCAAATTGTACAGACGAGTGACTCATTCCAAAGAAAAACCTTGCTATTGTTTTGCCGTTCCAGTCTATGTTTCTCACTTTTCATGTCTTTGCATCACCGTACCAAGTCGTTGTTCCCCCATTCCAAGCTGTTGTTGTACTATTCCAACTCAGTGTCCTTGGATCGCAATCCATTGCTGGGTCTATGCAGTTGACTGTAGTTAGATTTCAATTCACTTTTTCATCGTTGTGATATATTGTTCAAATAGCGATCTCGATACTTGTGTTGCTCATCTCTGTTCGTGTTGGGTGTGCTGCTCTCACTGACAGTGTTGCAAACATATCGAAGGATGGCCTTATTATTCCAGAGGGGCACACTCCGGTTGCACAATTACGGTCGGTGGAGACTGACATTCATGAGACCGATTACATGTAACGATTCATTTAACTCATTTCACTCCATACTTCCCTCTCCCAGAATGAAAGGATTCACTTACCAGTATACTGAGAACAGAATAATGCAATTAGGGGACATTCTGGCTGTAAGAGGAGACTGGAACCAGAGGCTGAAGCAACGCATGTGTTTAGTTCTGTGCAAGAAATAGACAGAATAGGTCTTGAATCGGTAGTCCACAAGCTGAAAGGTACGTCCTAAGTCGCCACAGCGAGACATGATGAAAAGAAGTTGTGATCAGTACTTAAATGAATATGGATATATCGGATGTTTCATCCTGTGCAGATCACCCCATCCCACACATGACGAATATTCTCTGATATTCCAGATAACCGTAGGAAACAATCCTGTTAACCTCCGTGGAAGTATATACTTTCCTGCCAAGGTTACCAAAACTGTGCATAATACTCAAGGCACAGTCTCACCATTGTTCTCTGCCAATGAAACATCAAGTCTTCTTTGATCCGGTGCTCAAATTCTCTTTTGATGAATAAAGACAGAATATTGGCTTTCCCATCTTCTTCCCAAACTGCTGCCTCACAGTGCCAGTAACCTGGCTTCGATTCCAGCCTCGGCCAACTGACGGTGTGGAGATGGCACATTCTCCACGTGTCTGCGTGGATTCCCTCTGGTTGCTCCTCCCAGAAGCCAAATGTAGGCGGTTTAGGTGAATTGCATTGCAAAATTGTCCATATTGTTCAAGGGGTGTGTAGGTTATGTGCATTAGTCAGGGGTAAATGCAGAATAGCAGTAGAGGAGAATGTGTCTGGATGGATTACTGTTCAGAGAGTCGGTGACGACATTTCGCCCCAAATGTCCTGTTTCCATAGTGAAGGAATTGCATGATATCTCTTAGTCACAGACCATGAGGGCCGCACGGGTGTCTTTAGCCACTGGTGATTTCCAAATATTTGGTTTCATTGCTATTAACAACTTCGATACCAACGTGAGGCGTTACTTGATTGATTACATGTTTTTTGTGAGTGTTTATCTGTTTACTATCGTGGTTATTCACTGAAGAATATTCAGCAGTTCTGCAAATTTTCTTTAAATACTTTTCAGTTATCTGTGAATTGTGTTGTTTGTTATTTTAGGGAATTTTAACTTCGCAAATATAGACTGGGCTACTGGAGTGTTATTGGCTTGAACGGAGAGGAAATAGTTCAGAACATAAGAAAATAACAACATAAGAAATTGGAGTAGGCGTCGGCCATCTGGCCATTCGAGCCCATTCTGCAGTTCAACAAGATCAGGGCTGTTCTTATCGGGTGTCAGAACCAGTTACCACCCTCTCACCATAACCCTTAAATCCTTGACGTTAAAAAAACTATCCTATCATTTAAAAAAAAAGAACTTTCAATGGGAAGCCTCAACCACATCATTGTGCATGCATTTCCACAGTTTAACAATCCTCTGGGTGACGACGTTCCTTCTCAATACGGTCCAAAATCTAGTTCCCTTATTTTGAGGCTGTGCCATCTTGTCCATTTTTTATGCACCATTAAAAACATATTCTCTGTTTCCATACGATGTAAACAGTGGCTTCACTGTTTTAAATGTTTGTGAAGGAGCCCACCTCACTGTTCTAAACTCCAATTAATATAATCCCAATCCAGGCAGAAGTGGGTATTGCAGATGCTGGAGATTAGAGTCAGTATTCCAGTGGTGCTGGAAAAGCACAGCAGAACATACAGCATTCGAGAAGCAGGAGAATCGACGCTTTGAGCATAAGCCCTTCGTCAAGAATGACTTGATCAAGAACATATGTCTGAATGGTCGATTCTCCTTCTTCAAGGATGCTGCCTGACACGCTGTGCTTTCATAGTACGGCGTTCTCGACTCTGATCTCCAGAATCTGCAGACCTCACTTTCTCCTATTGAAACTGCAGACCCACCTTCTATGGATCGTGGAAAAGGACACCCAGGTCACTCTTCACAGCAAAATGTGTACCAGAAAATGTTTTGTCCGAATGTGTTATTAAATCTAAGAAGAATCCAGGGTAATACAAACCAATGAGCCGAACATCTGTTGGGGACAATTGTTGGAAGGAAATCTGAATAATCGGATTTTTGGTACAGTGGTATGCCATAAGGATCAGTGCCGGCCCCACTGCTTTACATCACCTGTATAAATAAGTTGGATGTGAACATACGAGACATGATTACTAAGCTTGCAGATGACACCAAAACTGGATTTCTAGCTGACAGGGAGGAAGTTTACCTCAGAGTACAACGGGATTTGGATCAAATCTGCCAGTGCATGAGTATTGGCAGGTGGATTTTAATTTCGATAAACGTGAGATGCTGCACTTTGAAAAGGCAAATCAGGGCAAGACTTATACAGAAAGGTGAATGTACTGATTTGTATTGCCAAATAAAGAGAAGATGGAGTGCAGTTTCAGATTTCCTTGAAGTTGTAGTCGCAGTTGGATGGGATTGCGAAGAAGACCTTTGATATGGTTGCCTTCACTGATCAGTTCATTCAATTGAACAGGTCCCGTTTCAGTAATGTACAGAACATTAGTTAGGCCACTTGTAGAAAAATGCGTGCAATTATTGTCTCCCAGTTAAATGAAAGTATTTGCAAATTTTAAAAGAAAAAAAAATTATATGGGCTTTGCCAGCGAGAAAGAGTTTAGGCTTTTGGTAGAATCTCCTAAGGTTGCATTTATTTTCAGGAAGCAGGGTTACTTGATCCATGGCTGTAAACGTATGATAGGCATGGACAGCATGAATAGCCAACGTCTTTTCTCTAGTGTTAGGGGTGTCCAATACCAGATAGTTAAGATTAGATTAGATTACTTACAGTGTGGAAACAGGCCCTTCGGCCCAACAAGTCCACACCGACCCGCCGAAGCGTAACCCACCCATACCACTTCATTTACCCCTTACCTAACACTATGGGCAATTTAGCACGGCCAATTCACCTGGCCTGCACATCTTTTGGACTGTGGGAGGAAATCGGAGCACCCGGAGGAAACCCACGCAGACACTGGGAGAACGTGCAAACTCCACACAGTCAGTCGCTTGAGGCAGGAATTGAACCTGGGTCTCTGGCGCTGTGAGGCAGCAGTGCTAACCACTGTGCAACCGTGCCGCCCACTAAGATTTAAGGGGAGTTGGGAAAGATTTAATAGGCACCGAAGGGGCAACGTTTCCTACAGAGGGTGCTGGTGTATTGAATGAGCTGCCAGAAGAAGTTATGAAGGCTGCTAACTTGCAACATTTATAAGGAATTTGAATGGGTATATGAAGAGGAAGTGGTCATGGGGATATGGAGTAAATGTTGACAAATGGAAATAGATTTATTTCAGATATTTCTTCGGCATGCACGAGTTGGACATAAGACTATGTATCCATGCTGTACAGCGCAATGAATCCAGACAGCAAAAGGACATTACTTAAGTGACGGACAAGAAAACTCAGCTAAAATTTGGGATAATGTCAACGGTTCCATTCAAACAATTTTTAACCCAGTTTCAGAAACCATGCATCAGAGAAATGAAGTCAAAGGAATTTGCACACCTTATTTCCACTCCTAACTGTTCAACGTTATTGACACCTTTGAGGCTATTTCCCATCAATAATGGAGGGAATCTAAGTAGAGATTTTGCTGAAATTCACGTCGAAGAAGAATGGGTGCTCAAATTTTCATGTTTGCGGACCACAGATTTCCAAATCTGACTCTCGTGGTTTCACACTGAATCTTTCCGACAATGTAACGATGCTGTTCATCGCCCGAGCAGCCTTCCAGGGGAAAGGCGAAACTTGTTTCCAAGCTGAACTTCTATATTCTATGAACTGAACGGAAATCCAATGTCAGATGTTGTTGCATGAAAGGGTTTGTGATCACCAGCACTATTAATCGCCTGTCGGGAATCTTTTGGCAGTTTATTAGGTTTGTTCCACAAAAACTGTTCAGCCCGTTTACAGGAACTAAGCACGTAACGAAATGATAAAAGCTTGCCAATTGGGATTATTATATTGACACCAAAGGACGATCATGCTCTCGGTACGTTTTCTATTAAGTCTCGTTAAATTCGTGGGAACAGTATCCTGTTGTCCACTTGAGGAATTAGCGAACATTTCCCTCCATCTCCATCCTCTCCTCCTGCTCTATCTTCCATCTGTCTGGTGGAGAACTATTCCAGTATCCCTGACCGAAAAAAATAACCTCCTCCACCTCGAGATGACCCTAGTTTCTGTTCATGTTCAGATGCGCCAGAGTCGATTTGATTTGGCTATCGTGAAGTAACTCAAGCATGCAATCTGCTTTCTAACCTCTGCTGCCCTCAGTTTAGAACACATTTGCATTCGCCAAATACCTTGATGTCTGTATCTTTATTTCAGCACGGAATTGATCTCATCTTTGTTGGCTTCCCAAAGCACTTCCTGCTCTGATTACTCCGCGCTGATCCTGGAAATTATTTTAATATATTTCGAACAGCCGTTATTTTCTCTGTTTCAGACAATTCACTGACCTTTTTCGAAAACCGTTGCACGAGAACATCTTCTTCTGATGTCAAATGTTACTTTCACCAAACCGACATCATCGGAGGCTTACCTGATCTTTATTCTAAGGCGAAAGTGAGGTCTGCGGATGCTGGAGATCAGAGGGAAGATGAGAGTGGTGCTGAGAAAGCAAAGCAGCTCAGGCAGCATCCGAGGAGCAGGAAAATCGACGTTTCGGGCAAAAGCCTTTCATCAGGACTGAAGCAGGGAGCCTCCGTGGTGGAGAGAAAATGGGAGGGAAGTGGTGCTGGGGCGAATGGAGGACAGGGTATTATATGTGGGTGGAGGTGGAGTTGAAAGTGATAGGTCGGAGATGAGGGTGGAGTGGATAGGTGGAAAGGATGATAAGAAGGTAGGACAGGTGATGAGGATGGTGCTGAGCTGTCAGCTTCAAACTGGAGTAAAGTGGGGGGATGGGAAATGAGGAAATTGGTGAAATCCACACTTGTGCCCTGTGCTTGAAGAGTTCAGAAGCAGAAGATGAGGCGTTCTTCTTCCAGGCGTCTGGAGGTGAGTGAGTGGAGGTGGAGGAGGCCCAGGAGCTACATGTCGTCAGCAGATTGGGAGGGGGAGTTGAAATGTTTTGCCACAGCGTGTTCCGGAGATGTTCCATAAAGCACTCTGCGAGAAGGCGCCCACTCTCACCAATGTAAAGAAGATCGCATCAAGTGCAACAGATGCAACAAATGAAATTGGTAGGTGTGTAAGTGAAGTGCTGGTGAATGTGGAAGTCTCCTTAGCGGCCTTGGATGGAGGTGAGGGAGGAGGTGTGAGCGCAGGATTTTCAATTCCTGCGGTGGTTGGGAAGATGACAGGAGTGTATGATAGGTTGTTGAGGGCCGTGGACGTGACCAGGTAGTCACGGAGAGAACGTTCTTTACAGAAAGTGGATAAGGGTGGGGAGGGAAATATATTCCTGGTGTTGGGTCTGTTCGTAGGTGACGGAAATGTCGGTGGATAATGTGGATTATGCAGAGGTTGGTAGTGTGGAAAGTGATGACGAGGGGTTTCTGTCCTTGTTGCCATTGGAGTTTTGGGGTTTGAGGGCAGAGGTGTGGGAAGTGGATGAGCTATGTTGGAGGCCATATTCAACCATTCCCTTCCCAAGTGGTGGGAAGTAATACTACTTTCGGAATGTCAGGGGAAAAGTCATAAACAGACAACACCAGGTTGTATTCCAACAGGTTGATTTGGAAGTACTGCTGTCCCTTCGTCAGTTAGCTGGATGGTCTGAACGTTTTCTAATGAGCAGACTCTCTCACTTATAAACACACACACTCCCCACACTCAATGTTTCTCTCTTACTCACGCTCAATCACATGCATATATAAGTCAAGGTAAAATTGCACTTGCACGTTTCCATTTGGAGAGGGGTACATTCTGTTCAAACAAGCACTATTTGTCGGCAGTCAGTCAATGTCAAATTTTATAAATTTCTAATTTGAAAGTACAACCAGTCTGAGTCAAGTTTGGAACTCAGACAGACTCTAAAAGCAACAATTTAAATATATTGTCTGAGCTGAGATGGCGACTTTAAAATAACCCTAATTTATCTTGGGACTGCATCGTGAAAGAAATGTTTGAATTTACATATTTAACAATCGAAAACAGAGTTCCCGTTCCAATGATTAAAATCCTAACAGCAATATAGGTTTGTGCAATGTGTTGCGACACCCGTATGATACTTTAGTCTTTTCCCATATATTCTGAAAACTTGAATATTCAATTACACCTGTTGGACAGTAACCTGGTATGTGTAATTTTGAACATTATCCACCCCAGTCCAAAACCAGCACTTCCTCATTGTGACTCCGGTAAAGACACTATGTTGCCCATGTTGTTCTTCTTTTGAACCTGCTCCTGTCCTTCATGGAGGCAGTACATTGGTGAAAGAAACAAACTTAGAAGATAGGAGGAGAGTTGGCCACTCAACTGATCTGACCTGCTCCGCCTTTCATTTTGATCCTGACAGATCAATGACCTCAATGCCATAATGCCACCTTCCAGATATCAAGGAGAACTTTTGCCCACAGATAAGATTTTATTGCTTTCTTGCAAATACATCTTAATTTGGTCTCAACCACGTGTTGTGATCGTAAATTCCTTAGGTCCGCATTCTGTGCATGATCAAACTTCTCCTCATTCCAAAATTAATTGTTTGAATGATTTTGTCCGAGAGGTGAGAGCAACAATCAGAGGGCTGCTGGGAAGGTGAGTGATACTAAATAAAAAGCTTACCTCGGGCGTCGGACACGGCATTTGTCAAGAGGTGAAAGTGAGGACTGGAGGACTGTTGGGAACGTGAATGAAACCGTTTTAAAAAACTGACCTCGGGCGTCGGGTCATCCATTTGTTGGGAGGTGAGACGGAGGACCAGAGGTCTGCTGGGTAAGCGAGTGAAACATATTTAAAATCTTACTTCGGGCATTGGAGCCTGCATTTGTCGAGCGGTGAGAGTGGGGACCAGAGGGCTGGTTGGAAGTTGAGTGAAACCGTTTAACAAACAGACCTGTGAATTCGGGGCCTCCATTTTCCGAGAGGTGAGAGCGAGGATGAGAGGGCTCATGAGAAGGTGAGTGAAACTGTTTTAAATATTTTTCTCGGGCCTCAGAACCTACATTTGTCTCGAGTTGAGAGCGAGGACCAGAGGTCTCTTGGGTAGGTAAGTGAAATTGTGTTATTAGGTAGCGGCTGAACCCAAGGTACGTCATGTGTCGTGTCTCCCACCCGCCCTCCTCCTCTCATGAAAAAAGCTCTTGAGCTGATCAGGTAACGACTTTCTATTTCTTTTTTTATTACTTTATCGAGTGATTTGGTGAAAACATTGCTTTTGTCATACACGTGGGAGGCTTTAGAAAAGCTTGCTGAGAGTTTCGAAGAAGTATGTTCCTGTGAAATAAGCGATCGAAATGGCAAGGTTAAGGAACCTTGGATGACAGGATAAATTGTGACTCTAACTAAGAGGAAACGGATGTGCACATATGTCGCGGCTACAGAAGATAAACAAATCTTTGGAAGAATATCGGGAATGTAGGACCATTGCGAAATGAGGAATTAAGAGGGCTAAAATGAGTCATGAGATATGTTCAGGAAATAGGGTTAAAGATAATCCCAAAGCATTTTTTTCATCGATAAGAAGCAAGAGGGTAACTAGAGAAAAGGTTAACCCACTCAAGGCTAAACCAGGAAAAACATGCATGGAGTCAGAGAAAATGGGTGAGATCCTAAACGAGAACTTTGTATCGGTATTCACTGAGAACAGGAACATTACGGAATTTGAGGTTAGGGATCGATCTGTGAGTGCTCCAGGTCATGCAGGCATCCGGAGAGAGGAGGATTTGGGTGTATAGTACACAATTCCCCAGGTCAGGATGAGATCTACCACAGGTCAGTCAGGTTAGAGAGAGGAAATAGCTGCGCTTTAACATATATCCTTGCAGCATCCTTGCACACGGATGCGGACCAGATGACAGGAAAATTGCTAATAGTGACCCTTGTTTAAGAGAGAAGCAGTGATGTTCGAGGTATTCAGAGACCAGTAAGCCTGACGTCAATTTTAGCGAAAGTGAGGGACAAAACTATTGCATTTGGAAAATAAATGAGCTATTCAGTAATGGGCAGCATAGATTTGTGCGGGGAAAGTCAAGTCTTACAAACCTAATAAAATTATTTGTTGAGCTGGCAAATTATATTGATAGAGGAAGGGCTGCAGAGGCCAAAAATTTGGACTTTAGTAAGGCACTTAATAAAGTTCCCCATTGTCGGCTGATAGGGAACGTCAAATCGCATGTGATCCATCGTGTTCCAGGTGGATGGATCGAGTACTGGCTGGACAACAGGAGACAAAGTGTAGTATTGGAAGGGACATGCGACCACAGGGATCAGTGCTTGGAACACTGTTGTTTGTGATGTATATACATGATTTGGAGGAAGTAATCAGGTGCCTGAGTAGCAAGTTTGCAGATGACACTAAGATTGGTGGAGTCGCAGTTAGTGAAGGGGAATGTCAGCGAATACAGCACAATGTAGATAGATTGGAGAGATGGTCAGAAAAATGGGAAAAGGAGTTCAATCCTGGCAATTGTGAGATTATATATTTTGGAGAGCGAACTTTACAGTAAATGGAAAAGTCCTGGGAAAAAATTACATACAGCGAAATCTGGGAGTTTAGGTCCATTTTTCCCTGAGGGTGGCAACGCTGTTCAGTAAAATGGTCAAGAAGGCATACGGCCATGCTTTCCTTCATTGGACAGTGTATTGAGTACAAGAATTGGCGGGTTCTGTTACGGTCGTGTAGGAGTTTGGTTCGGCTGCATTTGCAATACACCATAGAGTTCTGGTCGCCACATTAACAAGAGGATGTGGATGTTTTGGACAGTTTGCAGAGTAGATCCATCAGAATGTTGCCTGGATTGGAGGGTGCTAGCTATGAAGAGAGGTTGAACAGATTAAGAATATATTCAAGAAGAAGAGAGTTTTCGGGTGGACGTGATTAATGTCAGCAAAACCGTGACATGTGTAGACAGGGTGGAAAGCAAGAAGACTTCTTTCTCAGCATGTTTAACTCAATTACTGGGGTTCACGAGTTCTAAGTGTGATTTGAAAGGTTGTGGGAAGATATTCGTAGGACGTTCTTTACACAAAGGATGGGGGGGAGGAGGCTGACCGCATTGCCAACGGAAATGGTAGAAGTGGAAAGCATACCATAATTTATAATGTATTGTGGTGGAAATTAAATCGACTTAACTCAATTATTAGCAAGAGCAAAGAAAGGATCTTTATTTAAAAATTCTGCAAGATTTTGACTCATTACACTGAAGAAGGGCTAATGCCCGAAACGTCGATTCTCCTGTTCCCTAGATGCTGCCTGACCTGCTGCGCTTTTCCAGCAACACATTTCCATCTCTGATCTCCAGCATCTGCAGACCTCACTTTCTCCTCATTACACTATGTCAGATCCCTCAATGCAAATAGTACTGAAACATTTGCAGACGCCTGTCTTTTAGCATTCCTTATCACACTCTCAAGGACAAAGACCGGGGGAAGCTCAAGTTGTTATCCTCTTATCCCCGGTTCTAGACATAACAGTCCTTCAGCTTTTGCTTAGTTTGACTATCGCAATGTCTAGTTGACTGTTTACAAAATTCAAACAGAAATAAGCTAACTGCAAATCTTTATCAAAGCATCATTACAAACCTCAGTTCTGCACTGAATTGTAAAAAGGTATTCTCTTTAAATTTCACAGTAAGTGGATAATTTCCATTACATGTATCTAGATAGATACAAGAATGGGCAGGTAGCAAAGGTATATAGATCTAATGAAAATAGGCGGCAGGTTGAGATGCAGTGTCTGGATCGGCGCAGGTTTGAAGTGGCGAAGGGCCTGTTTCTGTGCATTTTTTTTTTGGTCATTGTTTGTTATTTGTTTGGCTTTTCATCAAACGCTCAAGTTTATTTTGGACTCTCCCACCATCGTTAACATCGTTATTGCATTTAGCCTTTCCAGCCATTTTGAAATGAAGCTGTTTTCTATTATTTCTCCCGTTCAATATTCTAAACTCCAGGGAATACTTTCTTAAACAACCCAATCTGTCCACATATGTCAAGCGTGTCATCCCAGGAAGCATTTCGATAAACATTCGATACTTTCACTGTAGAGCAAGAACCTCCTTCATAGTTTAAGTATTCTAAAACAGCTCAGAATATTCCATTTATGGCCTTATTAATACGTTGGAAAATGGATGCAAGGCAATTTTCTTTCTGGCAGTCATATCTTTTGCCCGATCAAAAGGCAAAATCCAGCTTGCCTTCTTTTACACGTGCTGCACCCGTACTGTTATTTACTCAGAGACTAATGAACACGGGCCTCTCTGATCAGTGCTCTCTCTCAAACTGTACTCAATTAAATGCGTATATGGCGAAAGTGAGTACTGCAGATGCTGGAGACTGGAGTCAAGTTCAGACTCGTGCTGTAAAATCACAGCAGGTTAGGCAGCATCCGAGGAGCTGGAACATCGATGTTTCGGTCAAAATCCCTTCATCAGAATTAGAAAAAGAAATTACATGCAGCCGACAAATAGGAAGACATAGCTGGGGGCATGGGAAGTCCTTATTGGTGCCTATGGAGAGGAACTGGATGTCTATGGTGAAGATGACGTCTTGGGAGCCTGGCACATGGAAGTCTTGGAGGAGATGGATGGCAATAATGGTGTTCGGAAGGTATGCTGGGAGTTCTTGGACTGGGGGAATGAGACAATATCGGAGTAAGTGAGGATGAATTCGGTGGGCCTGGAGCAGGCTGAGATGATGGGTCAGCTGGGGTAGTCAGGCTTGTGGATCGTGAGTAGGACATAGAATCGGGCTGTGTGGCGTTCCCGAAGTATGAGGTTGGAAGCTGTTGGGAGTTCCATTGAGGTGCTGAGATTGTGCATAGTATGGGAGGTGATGATTTGGTGATGGGGTTATCGTCAAGAGGGTGATAGGAGGAGGTGGCTTCAAGTTGTGTCGAGATCGATGCGTCAAACGACCACTGCACGCACCCACCTCCTTCCCTCTTTGTGCGCTGGTTTAATGGTGAGTTAAGGGACGGAGCAGAGGGAGTGGAGGGCTGCACGTTGTGATGGCGAGAGGTTGGAGTGGGGGAAAGTGTAGGATAGATTGAGGTTGTTAATATCTCGGTTACAGTTAGAAATAAAGATGTCGAGAGCGGCTAATGAGGACGGAGTGTCCAGGTGGATGGGGTGTGTTGGAGATGGGCGAGGGGGTCGTTGGAAGGTGGGCAAGTGGCTTGATGATTAGCTTTTGCCCAGAAAGCCGATTTACCTGCTCTGGGATGCTGCCCGACCTGCTGTGATTTTCCAGCACGACTCAAATAATTATGTGACATTTCAAATAGTAGTCTGCCTGCCTATCTTGGCGAATAAATCCCATTATGTGTACACATTCTTCCGCACACGCCATACATTTACATACGTGGTTGGAGGCTCACACTGATAGTCTTACCTCTGCTTGGTGAAGAAACGTTTAGAACAAACCTTCCAGCGTAGCGAGCTAACTTACAAACATATCATAAACCTAAGCTAAATTTAACAAATATCACGAATGTACATTGTATTGATTCTGTCTAAATAACACAGACACATCTGCACATCCTCCTCGCTGCTCAGCCTTCCAGCCAGCACGAACGACACCACAATTTGCTTGCTTACCTCTGTCAGCAAGGCAGGATACATCTATCTGGTCCTGAAGACTTTTCGACCAGTCGTGGTGCCAGGCGGTTGAACACCTTTCCCATCTCCATTAACATACAGCTCAGTTGGGCAAAATCGACATTTTAAACTACGCTGTTGCTATCATTTTTCTAACTTTGCAAAGTCCACATCAAATTTCTCATTTATCATCTCGGTTATAAATTGATTCAGGGAGCAGCTAAACCTATTTGTTCCTTAGAGACTCCACTTTTATCCTTCATTAACCTTTCACTGTTAACATATTGAAGACTTGTCTTTTCTCTTTGATTTCGTGCACATGGCACTATTTCCTTATTCTTCCTGTTAGCCTTCTTTATTTTTCTCACTGTGGCTCTCCACAGTTGAAATACTCTGGCTCATTGGTATTACTAGCATTCTTTCAGTATGTATCATATGCCTCTTTTCCTTCCTTATTTCCTCCATGATTTCCTTAGTCAATCGGGTATATTGTTAGGCTTAAAGTGCCTAATGGATAACATATATTTTCATCAAAATGAGTAAAAGAAGACGTGAGTTTTTATTCAAAGCCATGTTTTTATTTAAGCTATTTCAGTTACAACCAAACTGATGAGTAAATGATAGAAGTATGGAATATCTACTCTGTGGAAACGGCTATTTAGTCCATTTTTTTCCGCACTGTTTCTTCCAAGCGCTTTCAAATTAGATCCAGCATTTCTATTGTATCCGTGTAATGTGATCTACACAGCCTGCACATCCATGAACACAATGGACAATTTAGCATTGTCGTTCCACCCAACATGCATATCTTTGGAGTATCAGCTTTAGTCTGCTATCTTACATGATGTCAGACATACTCAACAAGCGAGCCTCACTTCCATTCTTGCATTGGAGTCTGTTGTGTCAAGGCTGGCAATTTACAGTCCTGCCTCAGCCTCCTGAACATGAGTCTGAGATGAAAAGTTCTCTCTGGCTTGGAAAAGTTATCGACATCAATACTATTCTAACATACTGCACTGCACTCTCTGATGACTCTCCCAAGCATGAGTTCGGGCATAAACTCATCCAGGTGTCTCTCTCTGATTTTCCTCAATTGTTTGTTCCCAAGCCATCTGCGGTCATGGAAGTTACAACCGAGACAGAATTGACTATTTTTTTTAATAATCCTCAGTGTTTTATTCACTTAATTTTCTTCTATTTTTCTTGTCCAACAAACAACTAGCAATTGAACCTTAACTAACTGGTTTGAATGTATCATTTCGAAGCATAAAAGTACATCAGGATACTTTATCCTGGAATATCCTGTCTTTCCATTTCTCATAGCTATATAGCTACTTTGAATGCTGTATTCTCTTTTCAAATTTTCCTATTATTTATTAAATCTTTTATCCACCAAAACACTTTTCCAAACAACCTTCCCCAGTTCATCTTTAAACAGGGAAATTCTGCACTTTATCAGTCTTATTTCATAAACGTTGTAAGATATTTCTGCTTTACTAACTTAATATTTTTATTAATTACTTTATGATTGCCTCTGATTATGACCCCCACGCTGACATTCTTTAATTGGCAGCCTCGTTTGCAACTACTATCAGTTCCTCTCCAGTACGATTAGAAATCAGCCCTTGGCAATAAGGTTCACCCAGAGATGGTTCAGTGGTTGAATACAGTTATGAGAAACGTTGTCCATGAGGAGGTGTGCATGTTGCCTGTATTCATCAAAGATTCGATGAATGAAATTCTATGTATTTTAATATTCATGATTCTTTAGGGAATAGAGGGGTATGTGATATGGACAGGTTGTACACCTTGTTAGAGAGTGTAACATTAGAATCTCTTACTTCAGAATAAAGAATGTCAATTTAAGAAAACTTGGTGGAGGACTTCCCTCCCTTATGTTATGAAAGGCGAGAAATGTACTATACCTTGACGAGAGTTGAAAAGCGAGCAAGGACTGACCCAAAGTGCAGCTTGTCCTGAGCAAGGTAACAATGTAACACTTGATCAAAACAAAGAGCAGCAGTTGGGTTGCCATAAAAAAAACACACTCAAATTCGGCCAATCAGTTTAAATTATACCCCAATATATCAAAATCCAATCAAATTTGTATTTAGTATTTTGACAATATTAAAACAATCTTATGTTTTAGGTATAACATCGGACAGACTGAACAGTTTGCGGCAGAACTGCGAAACACCAACAAATCTAGAGTTCTAGCTGAAGAGCTCTCATCAAACTACCTGCCTGTGGGGGATTTCACGCAGCAGAATATCGAGGCTGACCTTAGAGAATCTACAGTGGAAAATTTACAAACAAGAATCGGCAAAGATAATTGGTTTTGAAATGTAATTTGCTTTTGTCAGTATAAATCTCTTTCTTTATCAGACGAGTATTATAGAGTGGGAGGAGAAAAATAGGTTTAGCAGAAAGCAGTTCAATATAGTTGTTGGATTTCATATTTTCTGTTGGTCTTAAAAAAGAAAATTGTTAATTATTATATAAATAGTGACCTCTGGCATAGTTCTTTGCCTCTTGGATTTTAACAGGTTACAGCACTGCCCGCATGTTTTCTTTGTGGCTGGTTTAAATTAGCAAAGGGGATTACCCCTTGTCGTAACACTTGGAGGGTCTCGAATTTCTGGATTAATTTACCACACACATCTGTGGATGTTGGATTTTTAAGTGTATTCAAGACTGAGATAACATGATTTTATTGGGGAATTGAAAAGTTATAGGGAAATGGCAACAAGGTAGATTAACTTTAAAATACTTTAATCTTCCCGACAGCCGACTGAGCAGATCATTCGAACAAGGCCTTCAACTTCTGTCTAATATCAAAGTGCAGAATTTAAAAGGCCTTTCTCGGAAATTAAGAGATAACCTTACAAACACAATTGAACTGTTTCATACTTTTGAACGAAATTTGCAATGTTCCTTCCAATACACAGCAATCCAGTTTTGAAAACGGTGTATACAATGCATTCCTTTGATAGGAGGAAATTTATTTCAGTTGTTGTTTGTTCGTGGCAGGGCTTTTATGATCGTTTTAATTGTACGTGATTACAGAATTATGTTGTTTTGTTTTATTAGTATTTATCTCTTTCTATCTGTTCTCATAATCGCGACATTGCATTTTCATTTAGTTTTGTTTGTAATGCAATACACGCCTGCTAAAATGTGGAGAAGGATGTCTCGCTTTGCGTTCTTGATTTGGCATTGTTTTCCCTTGGTCAGAATAAGTTTCTGGGTTAGGGAGTCTAAACCTGTTTCAATAAGTTGTTAATTATTATAATGATGAAACTCATTTTTCCTGAGAGATGGTACAACATGGAAACAGACCACTCATCGATGCCACTCATCCATGTCGACCAGATATCTAAGTTAGCCTAGCTCCCTTTGCCAGAATTTGGCCCATGTCCCTCAAAACCCTTCCTATTCATATATGCACCCTTATGCCGTTTCAATATTGTCATTATATCAGCCTCCAAAACTTCGTCCGGCAGTTCATTTCAATCTCTAGTTCTTGTCTTTCACTTTCTCTATTTAGCCTACTCATGCCCCTCATGATAACAAAAACCACTATTAGGTCATCCCACAGTCTCTTACGCTCCAAGGAAAACACGCTCAGCCTATTCAAAATTTACCTGTAACTCAATCCCTCAAATGCTTGTAACATCATTTTAAATTTTACTGAAACGTTTCAAGTTTGACAACATACTTTCAATTGGACAGAGAACAAAATCGCAGACAATAATCCAAAAAATGAAACAATTGCAAAACAGACCGTTCGAATTATGCTGGGATTACTGAGTGTGTAGTTTTAAATTTCAGATTTGATATTAGATTTTTAAGTTGTATTCTGGAAAATCAATATTGTCAGTTTTACGTATTTTCAGCACATGTACAACAATGCAGTCATGCTACAGTGAAATAGATCCTTCAGTCTGAAAGGTTTACACTTCCCAGGCATCCCAATCTTATCCTGCCTAGTTTTAGATTATAATTCTTTACAATGTGGAAACAGGCCCTTCGACCCAACCAGTCCACACTGACCCTCCACAGAGTAGCGCACCCAGACCCATTTCACTTCTGACAAATTCACTTAACACAAGGGGCAATTTATCCTGTTAAATTCACGTGACCGGCACATCAATGCACTGTGGGAGGAAACCAGAGTACCAGGAGGCAACCCACGCACGGGATGTGCAAACTCCACCGTGGCAGTCATCCAAGGCTGGAATCGAACCTGAGACCCTGGTGTTTTAAGGCAGTATTGCTATCCAGTGAGCCACCAACTTTAGCACAATCGATCACAGGTGGCAATGTGTGAAGCTGAATCATATGTAGTTCACTCAGTGCAGTGTAGGCAATACAGCATTGACTTGTTTTACTGCTTCTTTATAAAATTTGAACTTTCATTCCAGCACTTACGTTTTTTCCCCTTAAAATTCGTTTCCTCCATTTCGCTTCCTGTTACAGAATGATGACGAAAACAGTATTAATTTTGGTGAAAGGTATCGTGAGAGACGTCGATGAATTTCATTGCTTTTGCTCTTTGCTCAAGATTGTTATGAAGTTGTAAGTATGTGGTGTCCCTTTCAGAGAGAATGTTAAGCTGGCAAGCACAGAATGTGCTGACAAATTTTAAAACGTAACATTTGGCTGTGAAACAAATAGCTTGTTCTGAGTTGCCATGGGACATTACAAATTCCAATTTGGCCAATCAGCTTAAATGATGCTCCAAGATATCAAAATCCAATCAAATTTGAATTTTAATGTTTCGGTGAAAACATTCCATTCAGAAGATCTGATGCATTCAATTATATAAAATCGGACATTTTGAACAGTTAGCGTGAGCAGCAAAGAACACCAACATATTGTACCTGCAGTGTCGGTCTCTGAAAAGTATCTTTTCATATGAAATCTATGAAGCACTAGACCGAAGAGAAGAAGACCAAAGTATACAGGAAATCGAAAGGAGAATGGCATTGGAATTCACATGCTTGGTTCAACTTAATCAGAGATTTTTTTTATCGGATCATTATATTCCTGTGGAGTGACACCGAGGCAAATTGGTCAGACTAGTGAGGTTTACAAGGATAGATAGTTTCGATTTTTTTTTTTTTCATTTCAGTTGGATTTGAAGAATAAATTGTTAAACTTCTCTTTTTTTATAGTAGGCCATGGTAGTTATTTTCCAATCATACTTTAAAGAATTACGAGGTGAGGTGAGCTTTTCTGAGTCTGTTTTAAGTTAGCAGAACGTTTTACAACGTGATGAACCAGCCTAGAAGCTCAAGTCCTTGATTTGAACCGGTCAGTCAGATCCAGTCTGAGATTTGGACAGATTTGAATAGATTTGCGGGAGAAACAAAAAGCCCAGTTGGTTTAAACACTTGCAGGTTAGTGTCTTCCTTTTAAAAAAAAAACGTAGACTAGACAGTTTGTTTAATTTTGTTTAAATGTGGTTGGTTAAATTAAAAATGAGAGAAATGCCGCTGAAGATTGCT
This sequence comes from Chiloscyllium plagiosum, assembly GCF_037043375.1. NCBI lineage: Eukaryota > Metazoa > Chordata > Chondrichthyes > Orectolobiformes > Hemiscylliidae > Chiloscyllium > Chiloscyllium plagiosum. The sequence continues at coordinate 83,406,105 of NW_028270175.1, forward strand.
AAAGACGTTATGGGGATTGAAGATGACTCCCAAATTTCTCAGGAAAGTTTAGAAGGAAAGGGAAAGAAAGACGTTACCTTTAGAATTAGTAAACAATACAGAATTGGGTTTAACCAAGGACAAAAGTAAAGCGGAAATTGCAATTAAAACACTTAGGTGTGCCAGAGAAACAGACATGTGCAGCAGCGTTCGAAAGACATTAAATTTCAGTTGAGAAAAATGCAGTTACAATATAAACAAACGAAAAGTGAAGGAAAGTGAAGAAATTCAGGATAACGAGAGAGAGGAAGAGTTCTTATCTGAGCAAAAAAAGAAGAAGTGAGGAAAGGGGGAGAGAAATAAGAGAGAATTTTGAACTTGAAAAGATTTCTGTTAGTCTGAAAAGTCAAGTTAACAGGATAGAGTTTAAAATAGCATGTATCTCTAAATGTCAAACTTTACTACATTATGATGTGAAAGAGTTTGAAGCGTTCTTCCTTGCATTTGATAATTGGCGACGCAGATGTAGAGATCCGATGTATTGTGGGTAATGTTAGTTCAGACTAAACTGGTGGGCAGATCTAGTGAGGCATTTGCAGCGCTTTCAGATACGGTACCCAGACGCTATGAGGAGGTCAAACATGTTAACGTAAGTTCTTATGAACTGGTACCAGAAGTGTTTTATTCTGTGGTTCAGAAACAGAAAGAAAGAACCAGGTCAAACTTATGTTAACATCGAAATAACTAAACATAGTTATTTTGAGAGATGGGGACAGGCCTTAAAACGAGATAAGACCAATGAAGCGCGAAGAGAGATAATTCTGCTGGAGGATTTTTTCAAAAGTCCCTTCCAGATGTGACAAGAATTCATGTGGAGTAACGCAATTTTCAGCAAGTAGGATAAGCATTAGAGTCAGCAGATGAATACAAGTTGGTGCACATGCCAAGATTCAGGAAAAATAGGTTACCCCGTGAGAGATAGAAGTTACTAGCAGGTGAGATCTGACACTATGAAACAAAGAGTTGAGAACACTCGTAAGTGTATACCACAGTTCAAAGAAGAAGCTCATGAGCTTATAAAGTAGATGAAAGGCCTCAGGTACTTCCACTGTGATAACATGGTATATGGAATCTCATAGTGCTGGTCGTCACAGAAAGGCACTGCAGGAACAGTTGTCATAAAAGAAGATAAGCCAGTGGCACAGTGAAAGTCGGAAAGGAAAACCCAAGACAATTCATGGAACTGCAGAAGAGTGTACAGCTTAGGCAAGGGCTGAGTATGGAAATAGAAAATGATCTCAATAAATAATTCGCCTTTGTGGACAACGTTTAAGCGAAAGAACAGGACGAGAAGGTTCCAGAGGTTATACTGTTGAGAGAGGCAGGATCTAACCCGTCTCTAACAGTAAGAAATGATTCTTTCTGAACTGTTATCCGAGAGATTGGTAATTCGTGGGGCAGATGGACAGAAATTTAACAATTCCCGTCGAAAGATCAGGCGGATGCCAAATGATGACTGGGGAAGAATCATTTGAGTGATGAATAGAGTGTCAGGTCCAGGAATCCATTTGTTCTTGAGAATGGTTTAGCAGGGTCCAAAGTGATATTAACACCCTTTTTTGGAGCTGCCCAAGGAACACCAGAAAACAGAAGAGATAAAAGAAAAAAAATACGCGTATTTTATCCAGACTGCGTGGTAAGAAGTTACACTACCCTAAGTTACAGCATGAATCAACAACTAAAGAGAAAGGTAAAGGAACTTTTGTTCAGTTAGAGGCATACTGTTGGACTGAATGGAATAGGACAGTCCTGAACAGGCAGAGGGTCAGCCAGAAATATTTGTTCTGAAAGGCTAATGGACTTCCAAAAAAATGACGACAATTAAAGACTTGTATTCTGATGCATGCACCCAAAAGGAGGCAGAGAATATACCTGAGGTTTATTGTCTGAAAGAACGAGGGAAGCAGCTGTTGGTTACTGCTCTGCAGAGTGAGGACTCAGATATTGTGGAATTTGATGCATCTCAACATATATTTAACAATCACGAAGTCCGTGAGGCATGGGTAAGTTAGTAAACTACCTGTCTCAGGAGGAAAGAACGCAGTTCAAATGTTTGTTACAGCAGTATGACTATATATGTTGGAATACGTTGGGGTGGACTAATGCTATTGTGCATGAGGTAGACAATGGGAATACTGTTGCAATAAAGCAACACCCCAATTCGCTTAATGTTTTCAAAGCCAGGCTGTTCCAGAACGTGGTGGAGACCATTCTCAATGAAGATATCTTCGAACCGAGGCAGAGCTTTTAGTCTTCGCTGATCGTCTTAGTTCCCAAACGTGCTGAGACTCAATGATGTTGCATGGATTGTCAGAAGGTCAACGCTGGAACAAAATCAGACTGATATGAAATACCGAGATTGGAGGACTGCATCGAGAAATTACGACAAGCTCGTCAAAGTACGAAGTTGGACTTGCTGCCTGGTTATTGGCAACTGCATTTATCAGAGAGGACAGAAGAAATTTTTGAGTTCTTAACCACAAATGGATTCTATCACTTCAAATTGATGCCCTTTGGAATGAGGAATGCACCCGCCACATTTCAAAGGCCAGTGAACAGAGTTGCGACTGCGTTAACAAACTGTTGAATCTATCTGGACGATGTAGTGATCTTTCGTAAGTCCTGCACATAGCAAATTTGGCAGAGCTATTTGAACGAGTATGAGAAGCAAAACTGGTAGTGAACGGAAAGAAAACTGAATTCGCGAAAGCAGAGGTGATGTTCTTGCGACATAACATCGGTCATGGAAGGTTGACGACATGGAACGCAAATCTGAAAGCCATGAAAGAATTTCGAAGACAAATCTCGAAGAAACAGATGCTTTAATTTTAGGTAAGAAGTGAATTCTATCGGAAGTTTGATCCAGGTTTCAGCGGTGTCGTGGTGCTGTTAACCGCTTTCCTGAGGAAGAACACAAACTTTCGGTGGACAGAACAATGCCAGGAGGTATTTGACCATTTGAAAGCATCCTTAACCACCGCTCCAGTTTTAACTACAGGACACTTCTCGAATCCCTTCAAAGTTGCTATCGATGCTTGTGGCATAGGAGTTGGAACTGCACTGCTGCAGGAAACGAGGATCGGATTGAACTGCCAGTTGCTTATTTTTCGTAGAGGCTAAACACCCATTCGAGGAAAGACTCCAGGATCAAAAAAGCAACTATTGAGTTTGGTACTTGCTGAACAACATTGAATGTGTATGTCATGGGCAATGAGTCCGAGACGTTTGGGTACATGGATGACAATCATCTTACATTATTGAAAAGCTTGAAATACCGGAATGTGAGATTATTTGTTGGGTTAAACGTTGCAGACCTCTCCTTTATGCCTCGGAGATGTTGTAGGTTAGAAGAATGTAACTGCAGATGCGTTGTCGTGGATTTGACTGACAAAACGGAAACAAGATTGGTATACATTCAATGTTATTATGTATACATATATAAGTTATACATAGTTAAAAAATCACACAACACCAGGTTATAGTCCAACAGGTTTAATTGGAAGCACACTAGCTTTCGGAGCGACGCTCCTTCATCACCTGATGGACTATAACCTGGTGTGGTGTGATTTTTAACTTTGTACACCCCAGTCCAACACCGGCATCTCCAACTTATGTTATACATGTGTGTGTGAATACATATCTATATATATATATATATGTGTATATATACACACACAGGAAGAGGCTATTATGAACTTAGATTAAAGTCATATGCAAGTCATCATAATGTGGCTGAAGAATAGTGGAAGCAAATGAAGCAGTCTTTCCATTATGATATTTGTTTTTTTTCCACGAGGGCGGTTTTATGAAGGTGCAAGAGGGTATTGTATATTGAAGACAGTCTTGAAGTTGGCACGGGCTTACGGAGAGTATTTAAAATGACACACTTGCTTGAAGCAAGCATCTATATTCATGTTGCTATGGAACAAATACAATTTAAGTTCGGCCAATCCGTTTAAATTGTGCCCATAAAACGACTTCCAATTGATTTTGAATTTTACTGTTTGTGATGACATCAAGCGAATGAAATGATTCGATGTTTTGTGAGATAAAGCCGGACATTTTGACGAGTGAGTTGGTGAACAACTCGACTACTAGCTGAAGTGCTCTCCGATAAGTGCACATCTCCATGAAGTTTGTGCGACAGAATATCGAAGCTGAACTTGAGAAAAATCTACTGAAGAAAAGCCACGAAATAGAATCGACACAGCTGACTAGTTTTGAAACGCGATTTTATTTTGTACATTTTTTTTTCTTATATGACTAGTATTGTAGAGTGGGAGGTAAAAGATAGTTTTAATGGAAAGCTTTTGGAAATAAGTGTTGGTTTGAATATTCTCTGTTCGAATTAATGAATAAAATTGTTTGTTTTCTTTATTTTTAGCTGTGACCTCTGGGACAGTTTTTTGCTTCACAAAATTTAACAGATTATGGCACGAGGTGTACATTTTTGTGCGGCTTGTTTAAAATGGCAGAGGGATTTACACCGTGCCGGAATAGTATCATACATCCTATAGCCATCACGATATCTCACAGAATATCTCAAAAGACATCACCAATAAAGTAAACCATAACCCATATCATGTCCCATGCACAACGTCATTCTCACAAAAATACACACGCCACGAAATGTCAGATACTTTAGCAAAAACAGAACACAACATTCCAATGCCTTACAACACAATCCGTCACCAACATATTGACCTTCACACCACAGCACACTATCCTACCCATGACCGACGTAATTATCCAAACACTTAGCACCACATCACACACACACCATTGGCATAATACACTCTATTGTTGGCTGGTCATAAGCTAATTGGTCACTCCAAATAAATATCGTCAGTCATTGCATCCAACTCCCATAACTCACTGAAATGCATTACATTCCGGCACTGATACCCACTTTTTCAGTAGCTGCATCCTGCCAACCCTTGTAACAACATCCCACTCTCTTCATTCAAGCCATTTTACGTCAATAATTATATTAATTTGTCACACTTCATCCTCGTTCCTGAATTCAATACTTCTACCGCTGGCATTATGATCACCCACTTCCCTTATGCACTAACTCACACGCTGTTCTGTAACTCCAATCATTGCATGCAGGTGTTGTAGTCCACTTCCGACCCTGTGCCACTGCTCCCACTCATCTCCGTCACTGAATGCTATCAGCTCAATGACTAATACAAATTAACATCAGCCAGAACGCTGAACTCCCTTCAGTGACTACATTTCACTCCTATCTGCAAACCATTGCATTCATCTGCCCCTACTAAATCCGTCTCACTACCATCAGCCACGATATTCCATTTCCCATACTCCACTTCACACATGATTTGTGCTGCACTGATTTCTCTGAACTTACAGACCAAACTCTATTTATGATGTATTGCAGGACTCATCAATTTCAATCTGACTCCCTCGATCTGAAGCTCCCACACTCTTTGCAAATTTGAAAGCATGTGTCACCTTCTCCGTTTTGTTGTTGATACATGACATCACATATTCCGAATCATTAAATTATTGCATTGACCTGTGGAATGTGCAAAGATGCAGGCAAAATGTGATTCCTCTCATACACAAAGAAACTGGTGCAGAAATTCATGTTGACCTCTTGCATACTGTCACCGTGATATAAAAACCAAGTCAAGTGAATAATTCTCGCTACTTCGCATTCCTTTAAGGTGGCATGTGCACTTGTCAGCTGTTGGTCTGTTTCAGAATTTGTTGCTGTTTCTGGATTTCGAACAACAGTTGGTTCGATGGGAAATTGAGAAATACGTACCATCTCAATAGTTCGTCCTTTGCTGGGAAGTTTTCTCATACTAGGTGCGTTTCTTCATTTTTCCCAGAACAGAACACCTTTTCTACAGGGCGACTGCAAATTATGCACGAAGATAATATCTTCCCCAACTTCACTTTAGTGACTTATTACAACTTTTCATCATTCACTTTTCTTTTTCCTTTTTTCACGGTCCATGTGCTAACACTTAGCAACAAGCAAATCTCCTCTCGAGCCAGCTGCCCATTCAGTGAAAGAATCATTGTGTTATTAATATTGCATTTATTCTATATCCTACGTACATCACGAAGAATAACATCCATCATTGTTCTTCTGTACCATGAATGAAACTGACTTGAACAAAGTGATACATGGGTAGCATGAAGGGAGGTGTTGTGTTGGGTTAATTGATATCAACGTGTTGTATTTCAACAAGGGCAGGAAATTAGTGAACAATCAAATAATCATCAGCAGAGTCCTCATCTTACTCTCTGACATTCGAGAAAGGGAATCATAGAATTGCATTTGATGATATCTGCATCTCATTCTTACTGGGATATTAACATAACGTTCTCTCACACAAGGATATTGATATACACTGCGTGAGATCTACACCAGGTGAAATCACATGGGATTAGTGTGAACTGGCAAGATGAATACAAAACTTGTTTCGTCATAGAAAATAGAAGCCAGGAGTGGAAGAATGCTTTTAGGCAAGGAGAATTGTTGCTCGTGGTGTTCCACAGAGATCAGTGACATGACATGTGCTAAATGTGTTGTACAATAATGATTTGGAGGAAGAAATACCTGGTCTAATTTGTAAGATTGCTGACTATACAAAGATTGTATAGTGAGGATGTTTGTTATAGAAACAGCATGATATAGATCATTTAGAGCTGTGCGAAGTAAAAACATGACTAATCTTGAGAAATGTGAGGTGATGCAATTTGGAAGACCAAGTACAGGTGGAAATTATACAGTGAATGGAAGAGCACGTACGAGTACTGGTATGAAAAAGGATCTGTTTGTACAGGTCCACAGATCATTGAAGGTATCAGCACAAGTAGAAATGGTAATAAAAATGGCCTACTGCATGCCTGCTTTCATTGCATGTTACATTGAAAATGAGAGTTGGCAATTTATAATCCAGCGTTATAGAATTTAGCCCAGTCCACATTTGGAATATTGTGCACAAGTCTGGTCACCACACTACAAGAAGGATTAGATGCTTTGGAAAGGGCATAGAAAAGGTTAATTAGGCTGTTTCCTGGTCTGAGGGAAGGAAAGCTATGAAGAAAGGGTGAATAATTTGGATTTGTTCTCACTGTGATGCTGGAGTGTGATGGGTGATCGTATACAAGTTGACGGTGTGGAAACAGTGGAAAGTATGAGCGTTGTTTTCAGGGCGGAGGGGTAAATTACTTGGGAGGCACAGGATCAAAGTAGAAAGGTAAGTTTAAAAGAGATGAGCGAGGCAAGTTCTTCATACAAATGATTGTGCATTCCTGGACCGGGTTGCCAGAAGGGTTGTTGAAAGCAAACTTTAAGAATCACCTGGACGGATACATGAATAGAAACGCAATACAGAGGTATCGATCCTGGAGGTGAAGACAGTTTTAGTGTGGAAGAGCAAAATTTGTCGATTCAGGAATGGCAGATCATAAGGCCTATTCGTGAAAATTGTGTCTTGTTAATGGAACATCCGAAGACCACAGTTGCTTACGTTCTGTTCCATCTTCTTTGTAATTACCAGTTCCTTGACTCCAATCATTGTATTTGTCTTGAAAACTTCCCTACCCATCAGTCAGTTCACGTTTATGTGATCCCGAACAATTAACGCCCTTTTCTGCCCCTACTCAATCACTTGCTAATATCTCAGCAAAACTCTTATTCCTGACACCTGTATCAGGACAGGGCTACCATGATATCAACCACGGTTCTTCTGCACAGAAACTGACATCCGTCTCAGCTTTTAATTTTCGTAGCTTTGGATATATTCTATACATCTTCCAATGTTTCTCAAAGAGGTCTGACGGAGTCAGAAGCAGTGGGTTTCCAGTTCACCTGCTCAATCTTCTGTCTCAGGTCCAGTCTGTTGTGAGAGGCGTCAGTCTCTGGAGACCTAGCACTTACCACCTCATAGGACTCACAGTGCAACGATCGCTGTGATTTTTTATTTTGTTTTGTAATATCATACATGGAATAATGCAAAAAAAAATTGTGATACCAAAGATGCATATTGAACAATTTTCATGATAGGAGTTGAACAAGAAAAGTAGAGGAGCATTTCTAACAGAGTTTATAGCAAACTGTTTCGTATTTGTGTTCCGCCAGTTCCGTCATAAGGACGGTATAGCTTTTTTGGAATGAGCAGAGGTTCGGAACATAACACATTTACCACATCCAGGAACTGCGTCCAGATACCACGATAGCTGTAATGACACGAATATACTGCTGTATTTTCACAAGTCTGGTGTGTTGAGATAACAGTAACTTTGTAAGGCTGGATTCGATAGAACAATTTTTACCGACTGCAACCAAGGCCATGGCACCAAAAAGAACAGCACATCTTTGTTCCAAGTACATTCTGAGAGTCAGCTTTTGTATCTGTTTCAGATTCCACTCTCTCATGTTCCAAGCCTCTGTGAGTTCAATGACATTCTTTTGTCGCAGATTCTGTCTTGGTCTCAGAATCTGCATCAGTTTCAGCGTTTCAGGGTCTGTGTAACTCTCAACATCTGTACTAGACGTTGATTTCATATCCGTTTCTATGGAAGCAAAACTTTTCTAAGGTTTTTAACGGCTTTAATAGTTCCAGGGTTTGTCTTACTTTGAGGTTCTGTATTAGTTTTAGAACAGATAATCATTCCGTTTCATGCATAATATTTGGCGAAGTGTTTTCTCACTTCGCTTACTCTCCCATCCCTGAGATATTGTTTGAACATTCGACAACTCCGCTGTGCAAACGCCTAAGTTTCTATTTAAATGAAGTATCCACATCCGTCAGCTTACCTCCTGACTGTTTTTCAACGCAGAACTGTGAGTTTATTTGACACTGTCGGCTTCTCAAGAATCCCGAAACATTTCATGTCCTGAAGATACAGATAATCTGCCAGCGCGAACAGTCTCCAATTTGCACGTGTTGTTAATGCAGTTTTGGAGAGTATTTCGTCTTTAACACACATGAACAATCCACTACGTTCAATATGAGAGTATTCTGTCTTAAAAATAAATCATTATTACTTCCCATTCTTCCTTAATAAAAAAAGTGTGATGCGCCCCAGCATATGACACAACGAATACGTTACTGCATTATTCTGGTTCTATCCGTTTCTCCATCACAGCAAATATATCAACGTATACCCTGGTGTGATCATAAAACTGTCATTAATTTCTTTTAAAGTCTGTCTTCATAATCGACGACGCTTCCAGATCTCCAAACTCCCTTTGCATTGCGTACTGAGTCTCTGGACGCCCTTTTGACAAATACATGTCGCCTGCTAAGTTGAACTTCCTACATAATATCATATCGTACTGGTGTTGTTGTCAGTCAGATATGCAATGAGTTGGGCCCTGATGAAAGTATTATTGCTAATCTTTGAATGTTCTTGCTGAGATTGAGTGAGCAGGTAAATTTATTGGATCTCCAAAAGTGACAATTGTGGTGGTGTGGAAGTAGCGTCACTGGAATGTTTTCCTTTATCTAATGGGGCATTAGGTGGAAGAGTTGGCAGGCCATGTTACGTTTGTTTAAGAATTTGGTTCAGGCATGTTTGAAATACTGCATACCGTTCTGGTCGCCAGATTGCCAAAAGCATGTGGATACTTTGAAGTGGCTGCACAGGAGCTGGTATGGAGGGCGTCATGAAGGGAGGTTGAGTAGCTTATGATTATTTTCATTATAAAGATGGAGGTTGACAATAGTTACAAAACCATGAGACGTATATTCAGGGTAAATAGCAATAAGGTTTTTCCCCAGAGTGGGAGATTCAATTACCGGGAGTCACGAGTTCAACGTGACAAGGGAAATGATTAAGTGAGATATGTGTGGAACCTTCTTTACCGAGAAGTTGTGGAAGCGTGGATCGCATTGCCAGCGGAAGTGGTCGGGGTGGGAACGATAGCGTCATTTTGTATTATGCAGACATAAACATGAATGGGCAGGGTGCAGAGGGCTAAAGATTTTTTTTAAAAAGCCGGCAGGTATAAATAAAGGATCTCGAATAGCACAGGCTTACAGAAACGAAGGGACTGTTGCTATGTTTTACTTTCTTTGCTCTTACATTTTTCTTTGAATGTCAATTTACCAGAAATCCATCCAACGGGTAGACACAACAGAAATGGAAGCATAGCGATAGACAACAGGTTTGTGGTTTCACTGTTAGATGTTAATATGGAATCCTTGCCTCATGACCTCTTGGAACATGATGTTGACAAGTGACATAACAAACAAAACGTGCAGAAAGGAAATTTCTTGGTACTTCCTTATCATGACTTTTGTAATACGTAAGATGCCAAGAAAAGCTTGTTTTGACGAAAGTGCAGATAAGCGCAATTGAAAACATATCAGAAGAAACATCCAAAAAATCTCTTTAAATGGCCGGCGGACTAGGTTTAATTAATGGCTCCCATCCTGTCCTACGTCTTATGGCGATCGAGCAACATGCTTCAAATGGGTGTTGCGGCCTTTGACAAAAGGAACAATACCTGCTGATTCACATATTCAAGCCCTTGTCATGCTACATTAAATCTTGTCTGCATCCTGACCCTCTTCGTCATTCTTCCATAGCGTGGTCATCTCGTTGGAGTATCGTCTCGTGGCAGAGCGGTTGTTGATATTGATTGACAAATTGGAAAACAGCACAACCCATATTCATGATCCAGTCCTTTCGCAATTGGAACGGAGGATGTAATTACTCCAGTTATTGCTGAGAGGCTTCAAGTTACATTTTGGAGTGGATGCGAACTTTTAAATATCTGACTTCAAGATTCCAAAAGAAAACTGCATAACTCCTATTACACAGTACGTGGGTACCCTATTTTGTCATTTGCAAATTCTAGGAAATAACTGGTGACGACTGTTTGAGGATAAATACACATCTGACATGTTGCAAGTTTTTTGACGTCCTTTGTTAGCGTCACGACCAGTGAAAATGACCATAGAGCACAGAATAGGACAGCACAGTACTTGTTGTTCAGAAGTAGATCTGACGTATTAACCGGTCATAAAATGCTGCAACTTTGGAATATAATGCAATAATTCTGAAAATTACGGACTTTGTATCGATAAGACGAATACAATTGTTCTCTGTCGAACAAAAGTCGACGTCACTGAGTTTATTAGAAAACTTTCTTTTTAATAATTCATTCTGGCATTAATCCATGACCAGCTGACTTGGGGCTTGTGATCGCTTTAAAAGGCACGATGTACTCAGGGTTTATCACCGTAAAAATAAAATGACGAGCAGATAAAGGAATTTTTCAATCATTGACGGGGAAAGGATGATTAGATTAGTGAATGTTGTGGGGCGTTAGTACCCAATGCTCTGCAAGAAACATATGGAAACACAGAACATTCTTCACGAAGTTAAACCTTGTCATGTTGCCGCCCTTACCTGGTGTCATTATCCTAACTAATCGTATTAGCTTACATTGACTTTCAGACTAATCATTTTCTGCCACAATGGCCTTCTACTTTACACTTAACCTATCACATTTCACAACGATTATTTTAAGCTTTAGCTCATCTGTCACGTGATTTGACTAGCCTATCATGTTATGTGTCCATTACTCTCAGCATTAGCTGATCTATTGCTCGTCTGTTACATGATTCTATGCATTGCTTCATCAATATAAACATACAACTGCCAAAATAATTTTCATATTAGATGATTCTATGCATTGCACTATTAATCTAAACATACAACGGCCAAACTAATTTCCATATATTCCCCCCTTTGAGATCTATTGGTCTTATGTAGAGAAAGAATACAATGAGCTGGAGGAGTAAAGGCCAAACTTGTAGTTACAGTCCCAAAAGCGGGAAGGAATAATTCCACGGTCCAATTCTCAAAGGATTCTCCTCCGTGCCTGGAGTCAATGGGCCAAAAACACGTCACTCAATATCCAGAAAAGGAAAAATAACCCAAAGACTCTCACAATCTAAGCTCGCATATGACGCAAATTTATTCAGGCGTATTTGTCTGGAAAAGCCTTCAGCACATCAGTAGTTATGAGATCATAATAATTCAGCGTTGGAGTATTATTTGAAGAGGGAGATGTTCAGCAGAACCACAGGAAACTGCCGTGCAGTGAGACGTATTAAAACAAGTCTCAGAAGAGGTATAGCACAGCAAGAGACAACTGCAACAATATTCATCACAATACCTGCAACAATCCCAATCTGGGCGAGTCAAGCTCCCCATCCATACGAAACGCTGTCCAGCCAGTGAAAAAAACTGATGGCCGGGCCCTGCATTTTCCTTAAGCTCTTGTCTGAGATACTTCAGCTTATCCGTCGCCTTAATAAATGTTCCCTCCATGTTAGTATTATTGGATATGACGGTGCAGCAATGTTTCCCAAACATCACACTTTTTTTGGCGAACAACCAGTCCAAAGGCTATTTCACCATGTCATTTTGGTAGTTGCATCCAATTGCTCCTCCAAGGCTGAGAGGGCATGATCAGTGGAATTTATGAATTACTGCTGGTTTTAAAAATGTAGATAATCCATTCTGCATTTTTGTGAAGTCCTGTGAGGATGAAGTGACTCCCACCCTGTGGCGATATCGCTTCGAGCCTTGAATTTGAATGGTGATGCCACTTGGCTGACTGATACTATCAATTTGCATTGTAAGGTCAGGGGCACACTCCCGTCGCCGCCTGTGTAAGTTGGTCGTGATAGAGAGTCAATGTGGGCCGTGGTGACACATCAACCTCAAGGAGGACCAGAACACGGGTGCAGGTCAAATCCCAGTCAGAAGGAAGCGTCGGACCCTACCCTTCTTCCAACCACACGCCACCAGGTGTCTGCTAACGTGATGTGCAGCCAATTCAGAATGAACCATAGATGTGGGTCATGGCTTCAGAAGTTGTGTCAGTCCGAAGGTGAACTGTGTCCCCACAATGGCGTTCAAAATGGCCTACCGGCACAGAGAAATTGCATCTGAAACAGTCAAATCTTAAGCCTTTATGCACCGTGAAAGTAGCCATGGGGAAGGTCTGGTGACTTTTACTGGTAGACTAAGCGGTACCACAATTACACAACTGTCGAAGTTGCTGCCTGACGTTTTCGTTCCGTTGCATATACGTGGAAGCCTGCATGAGGAGGCACCAGAGAAGGCACTTGTGTTGCACCGGTGATGACGCGTCATTTAGTCAATTGGACGATGGGTTTGTTGTTGTTGCCTTTGAAAGCAAGTGGAAGAGTTATTGGGCAGAGGGGCAACGAAGTATGATGGTTTCGCCTCAGTGCACAGGAAGCAGTCCTATCTCGTCAGCAATGCTGCCGTGTAATTTGCCCATTGTTACCACTGGTTCCTACAGTCAGCAACCATGTTTGAGGAGTGGGCTCCACACTCCTCATTCCTCTATACCGTTTCCCTAGGCTTTGCAGGGCATTGGCATTATCAAGCAAGATCCACCATGACTGACAAGTCGATGGTCTACAAGTCTGTACACTCATAGAAAGGTTCACAACTGGGGAATGTCTCATCATTGACCACACCTGGACCATCCCAAGTCAAACAATCAGGAGACAGACCACCTTTCACAGACTAATATCTGATATTCTTGGAGGCGTAATTATCAGAGAAAACCTCACTCACCAACTGCTCATAGTCTCGTAAAGGGGTATTGATTTTCAGCATGTTCTCTTCAGGCTCTGCAGCTCCTTCCTCAATCTCACCTACCTCAGCTCTGGTGTCAGTCGGCATCTGCGGGACAGTTCAAGTGTAACGTTCCTCCACTTGAACGGCTATGGGCAAGTCGGTGCTCACCGGGAAGGGCCCCTCTCTACTCAGCTCGTTCCACTTTCTCTGGGAAACGCGCATATACCTGGTCTCCGGGTCTAATATGTCTGTCCTCTTTGTCAGATAGATTCATATATCACAGTTAGTTGTTGCATGTACAACTTAACATCTAGCTACAATTCTTATAAGCTAGGTCCTTCGTACAGAACCCTCCATTTGGCATTGGCATGGTCGACTGGTAAGTATTTATTGAAATGGCACGTTTTTCATGCAATTCTTCTACATGCGCGAGCGAATTAGTGCGAGCGGCAGTCCATTGAGCCTTCGTACTTGCGCAAATTTTATTGAACTTAGATTTAAAAGTTCCATTAATCCTTTCCACCATGCCTTGTGACTGGGAATGATACACACATCTAAATCTCGGCTTGATCCTCAAAGTCTGCAGCACCCATTTAACCACTCTTTGTATAAAGGCAGACCCATTGTCTGAGTTAATCTCTGACGCTATGAGAAACTTTAGAATAACTTCATTCGTTAAAAATTTCACCACTGTGGCTTTCCCTGAGTCTTTAGATGGAGTTGCCTCTACCCATCTACTGAACCTGTCGATTACCACAAACATATATCTTTTTCCTCTCAACGTCTTTGTCATGTCCACATCGGCAATCACCACATGTTTAAATGGTCCTTCGAACACAGGTATGTGACCTATAGGGGTCGAGATTCCGTTTTTTACTTTATTCTGAACGCATACCTCACATTGTGAAAGGACGTAATCCACAGTCTTATTCTTAGTCCCAAAATGGTTGCACTGAGTCCTGCCTGTCCCCACTTCCAGGGTCCTGACAGGAATGGGTTGTTCAGCATTAATCGTTGAGCGGACACCTGAGGTAGGTTCTGCCCCTAGTGGGTATGCTGGTACTAATCGACCTCTTCCAGGTTGACACATGTGGTATAGGGTTCAGGAGGTCTCACGACACAATTGCTGTTTACCTTTAGCTTGCATTGTGGCTCATTCCAGTTCTCGCCAACCCAGTAGAAAACCATTGTCATCACATTAGCAACCCGAAATTCCTGGACAAATTCATATGGTTTTGCCTGTTCATGTTGGTGACAGCAGAAGGAATGCATTGCAAAAGCATAGGGTTTAACAAAGATGAGCCAGCTTCTCGATCATTCTTCATTTTTGGGATTTATGCCACTTTTGTCAGACAGGTGGCCACTTCTTTTAGCCCTCTTACAAAAGTCATTCGGATTCAGTTCAATCGCAGAATTATGCTGCCTTTACATCTGTATCATTGTTTGGACATATTGAGCAAATTGGACCAGTTTCTCCTGACAGGGTTTGGTTTAGGAAGAGAACTGTAATTCCCGCCATAGCGCCTTGTTTCAGATGGTTCATGCCACTAACCCCAATGACAGCAGCTATAAAGGTGGATACCGATATTGGATTCTGCATCTTCAGAGCACGGGAAGGTTTATTATCGTGCGATGGGCTGGGAAGAGTCAGGAGATATTAGGGGAAAATCCCCATCGCTTTCATCAAATAGTGTCTGTATGCCAGACATAGGCTCTGCATTATGAGTAGAATGTAAGTTCTTTGTTTTTACAGCGTTTTTAATTTAACTTTTTAATATATGCATATTCCTCAAACTTAGTGTTCTTTTACATTCTCCCAGCTTTTTGGAGATACTTCTGCTGAATACACCTCTACCTGTATCACATGCAGAGTTATTCCAATGGCCAGTAAGGTGTCTTTTCATTTAGTATTGGCGTTATCCTTCCATTTTATAATTACGAATGAATCAGATGCTGCCATGCTTCAACTTAACCATGAGGTAATGACAGAGGTCACTGACAATGTGTTAAGGTATAAAACCAAACGATCCTGCCAATTAATTCTGATTTTGCAATTCAGGGCTTATCCAATTGGTTTATAACTATTCATGAGTAGAATCATTATCAATAATTGAAAGATGGAAACTGAACAAGCGACTAAAACATTTTAAAAGTCACCAATGTAAACTGGAAATGTATTTATTCAAAATTAAATTTAAAAATGTAAACTTCACATAGTGTCCAACTCTGCAATCCATTATAACTACTTGGTTCTAGTCCCTGAATTCAAATCGCTGATTTGGTACCTTAAACGGTTCGGACCAAACGTTGCTCAATTACAATGCGACAGCATGTGAAAAGACTACAGCTATATTAAAAGACCTTGTCTATTTGCATGGTATCAAAATACTTCTAATCCACAAATATTGGCCGAACCCAAACACACAGATATTCACAACAGGATTTTAATTCTTGTTACATGATTTTCACAGCATAATGTTCAACCAAAACTTATTTTCTCAGTGAGAGAGGCAAATTAATATAGAATAAAGCTACAACTGATACTCCATAATCACCAATGAGATGTAACATCTTCAGCGGAAACAAAATAGTCCGAAACAAAAACAAATCATTTCTGTTAGAATCATTTTCTGAAAACTATATTATTGGTTTGTGATATTTAGAATCTGTCTTCATACTTTCAGTTTTACAATATTTAACGAATATTCAAGTTCACGTAATTCCTCCACTCAATCAGCAAATGTGATAGTCGGAGATGATGTGCGTCAATGTTAGGTATAGTTTATTATTTTAAATGAAATTGAGCTGGGACCTGCTCTCATCCTAGGCCAGAATGATTCTGCAACTGAGGCCACGACTTAGTGTGGTTGTTTTTACTTCCTTTAACCAATTATTTCATTCGTCCAACAAGTTGGGGTGAAAGGTGTGAAACTGATCTTTGGCAGCCGCATGAAAATATGGGGAATTTGCAAGCAAGTTTGTACTGATGTTAAATGGTGCAGAGTCTAAGGGGAAGACATATTTTTTTTTTAAAAAAAGATCGTTATGTCGTCTTCGTCCATATTAAACTGATTGAATTTAAAAAGGGTTGGATTTCATAGAAGCATAAAAATGTGCTTAGTTAGAAGTTGACAGTAGAGCTGACTTGGTCCGTAAGAAGAACAGGTGGGTTAATATTTCATTAGTATGACCATTTATTCATGAAATTGGTTTTTCATAATCACTGGTAGTTTCCTGAATCCCTCAAAAGAAATCGTCCTAAATTTCCAAAATGCAAAATAAATTCGAAACAGTCCTGTATGTTGAGCTCCAGAAATAAAAAAAAACATACATTCAATCACCATCAACCAAAGGTGCATTCAAACTCGATCACAAACAGTTAACCTTTCTGCAAACTGCAAGGATTCACACGCACGGACACACCCACACACTTATTTGAGCAGAGCCATCATGCTTTTAGTATGGGGGGCACTTTATCCATGTTATAATCTTCATCCAGGGACTACCCTTCAGATCCTGACCATTATTCCATCTCCAACTAATCCCAACCGTCCCGTGCTGCTACCGGTCAGGCCTTCCTCTGAACATGCTTTTCAACCCCATTTTGCCCCTTCTATGGCTCATTTTCCATCTGGGCCTATTCAATACTCCGTTTACAGTTTAGAAAATCCGCGTCGAGCTTTGTTCTCGTACTGTCCGAAGGAACCTGAGTTCCTCGTCAAAATTTCCCTTTGTGTTTTTGCCTTTTTCACTTGCCCTCAAAACACCTTTCTCTCTTTCTGCCTTTCGTTAATTAACCCCTTCACACCCTCCCATCTCTGATTCAGTTCAGCTTTCTCGTCCTTGTCCTCAACCCATTCAATTTCTCCTTCTATTTCCACCGTTCCCTTTATCAAAGGTGATGGCTTTGTGTTTTCTGTTATCGAGTAGGTAGAAGGTTGCCCAATTCGCCTAAGTCTTGACTCAAATAAAGTTTATCTTTCAGAACCCCACCTTCCACAGACTGCTTTTTTGTTCTTTAACAGCCTGCCTGGTCACTATCAGCTTTTCTACCTCTCATCTGAAAAATGTTAATATTTCTGCCTTCCATTCCCTTTTGTACTTCCTCTTTTTAGTTTTACCTTTTGTTTGTGGTTCTTAATTAAAGTGAGCGGCTTGGTGGCACAGTGGTTAGCACTGCTGCCTCACAGCGCCAGAGAACCGGGTTCAATTTCCGCCTCAGGCGACTCTCTGTGTGGAGTTTGCACATTCTCCCTGATTCTGCGTGGGTTTCCGCCGGGTGCTCCGGTTTCCTCGCACAATCCGGAAAAAAAAAGTGCAGGTCAGGTGAATTGGCCATGTTAAATTGCCCGTAGTGTTAGGTGAAGGGTTCAATGTAGGAGTATGGGTCTGGGTGGTATACGGGTTGGTGTGGACTTGATGGGCCTGTTTCCACAGTGTAAGTAATCTAATCTAAAGTAAACCCTTCTATTTCAACCTGGTTATATCAAAGGTGCATTCTTTGGCCGTTTGGTTAGAAATGTCTGAGTTTTCTCTCCATTTTTCGGTGAAATTACAATATTATTTTTTGTGACTGGGAATTTCTTACTCAATATTTCAACTGTTTAAAATTACATCAGTCCAGTTATCATACCCTGTAATTGTGTTGATTCTACTTAACAGTTTCGTGGCGCTTGGGAAAACGTGGTTATTCTCAGTTATTTTTACTTTAGTCATCTATTACCAAATTGCCGGCATTCAATTTTAATCAGGATCAATAATACTCACGATGAAATAATCTTTCCTGACTTGTTCTGCCTGTATAGAGCCCTTCTCTTTCTCGTCCGGTATCCATAAAACATTCCTCCCTGACTGCGCAAACACCTTAATTCCCTGCGGCATTATTCGCAATATCATCCTGCCCTGACCGTTCAGACTCTCTTTACCGGCACAGGAGTATCCACAGGGACTTTCCAACCGTCCCATTAAGACCTGTTAATTTCCTAGTGCGGCATCTGCAGGATGGTCCAGCCTGACTGTTCAGACGCTCGTTACACGCAAGGTGGTGTCCACAGTGATTTTGTAACATTTCGTGAAATTCTATCTCAGCCAATCGCTTTGCTCTGCACTTTATCACACCAGTGCAGTATTCCTGGATAATCCTCTGCGTCTCCTGAAATTTCAATATACTACCGGGCTCTTTGGTTCTTTGGATCAGAGAAACGTTTCAGCTGCTTTTCTGCACGTCTGCATCCCCGAGATCATCCCTCACTCAATAGAATTTAAACCAAAATATCAGAAAAGTGCTCATATGTATTTAAGCTTGGCCAAACCTAATTCTGTCAGGCTCAGGAGGGTCCCCAATCGACTGGAAGCGCCGTCTGCCTGCCGCCTCTGTTCAGAAGTTGTTTTTTTCCCCCGAGTCTACTCGCAGCGCCAAATTTGTTGTCGAAAGTTTGTATGCAATGCTCTGAGACATTCACAAGGAGGCACAGAACATTCATCGCGAATTTGAACTTTTACTTGCAGACAAAAGCTGAAACAATCAGACAATTGCTTCCTGGCTGCCCCCGATACTTGGGGCTCACTACTTTTTATAATTTTCTAGTTGCCGTGCTTATCTGGTGTCATGGTAATAACCAATCACACTAGCTTGCTTTCTAACTAATTATCCTCTGCCGCAATGGTCTTCTACTTTACACTTAACCTATCACATTATGCTACCATCATCTAGCACATAAACTCACTTATCACGTGATTTGATTAGCCCACCATATCGTGTTGCCATTACTGACAGAATTAACTCAACTATTGCTCATTTGTTATATGATTCTATGCATTGCTCCATCAAGTTAAACATACAACTGCCAAACGAATTTCCACATTACATGTTTCGATGCATTGCTCTATTAATCTCATTATACAACTGATAAACTAATTTCCATTTTACGTTACACTATGCATTGCACTATTAATCGAATTATACACCTGCCAAATCAATTTCTTCATCGACATCTGCCTTTTAAGTAAATAGATGTGTCAAAACAGGATCCAGCTTCATTTTGATCAGGATTTTTTGTGCCTTTCCCATGGCTTAGAAAGGAAAGGACTTTTTTGGTGATGCATAACAAACCAACCTTTAATGTGGAATCTGTTTTTCTCTGTCAATGAGCAATTCTTCTGTAACTAGATTCGACTTTGCCTCTGATATACGGCGTGTAATATATGTGAGAAAAATGCTGACAGTGCCAGACCGTCAAACTGTCTTATATATCGGAACTTCGATATTGTTGCTATTTCGGAGACATGGATAGAGCAGGGTGAGGAACGGATGCTGCAGGTTCCAGGGTTTAGATCTTTAATTAAGAACAGGCAAGGCGGTAAAAGAAGGGGAGGTGTGACCTTGTTAGCCAAGGTCAGGTGGCTGAAAGAACTTTTGATGAGGAATCGTCTACTGAAGTAGTGTGGGCTGGGGTTAGAGGAGAGGTCACACTGCTTGGAGATTTTTATAGGCCTCAGCAGAGTTCCAGGGAGGTGAAAGAGAGGATTGGCAACAGTATTCTGACCAGGCGACAAAGGAACAGGGTAGATATTATGGAAGACTTTAACTTCCCCAATATTGACTGCAAATGCTATAACCTAGTTTGTCAGATAGATCAGTTTTTGTGCAATGTGTACAGGAAGTTTCCTGACGCTTGTCGAAGGAGCGACAAGAGGGGAGGCCACATTAGATTTGCTGTTAGTTAATGAACCAGGCCTGGTGTTTGATTTGGTTGTCGATGAGCACTTTGGAGAGAGTGACTATAATTCAGTTACGTTTTGTTTAGCGATGGAAAGTGATAAGAACATGTCACTGTCAAGAGGTTTCGATGGGCAAGGGCAATTGTAATGCGATTAGGCAAGAATTAGAATGCATAGAATCGGTAGCAAAATGCAGGGAATTCATAAAATGGAAATGTGGAGCTGGTTTAAAGAATAGATGTTGCGTGTCCTTGACAGGTATGTCCCTATGAGGCAGGGAGGCAGTGATAAGGTAAGGGAACCATGGTTTACTACAGATATTGCATCTCTTGTTAAGCAGGAGAAGAACGGTTATGTGTTGATGAGGCAAGATGGTTTAGATGAGGTAATGGAGAGTTACAGATCAGCCAGGAAGAATTTAAAGAGAGACTTAAGAAGAGAAAAGTGTGGTCACGAGCAGTGTTTAGCAAATAGAATGAAGGAGAACCCGAAAGCTCTCTGTAGGTATGTGAGGAATAAAAGGATGACTGGGGTAGTAATAGGGCCAGTCAAAGAAAGAAACGGGAAGTTGAGAGTGGACCCGATGGAAATTGGAGAGGTCGTAAACGAACATTTCTCATCGATTTTTACTCAGGAAAAGTAGCATCTTGCAGAAGAGCAGAATGAGGTACGAGATATTAGACTGGAAATGACTGACGTTAGATACAAATAGTTGGCAACAAGTCGAGAAGGAGTGAAAGTAGACAAGTTCCCTGGGCCGGATGGGATTTATACGAGGATTCTCGGTGAAGCTAGGGAGGAGATAGCAGAACCTTTGGCTTTGATATTTGAGTCGTCATTGTTCACAGGTTTAGTACGAGAGGACTGGAGGATTGCAAATTCTGCGCCCTTGTTCAAGAAGGGCAGTGGAGATGACCCAGGTAGTTATAGACCAGCGAGCCTTACTTCTGTACTAGGAAAGGTTTTGGAAAGGATTATAACAGATAAAAATTATGATCATCCAGCAAGCAACAATTTGATTTCAAGTAGTCGACATGGTTTCGTCAAGGGCAGGTCGAGTCTCACAAACCTCATTGAGTTTTTTTGAGAAGGTAAGCAAGCATGTAGATGAGGATAGGGCAGTTGACGTGGTATACATGGTCTTAAATAAAACCTGTGATAAGGTTTCACATGGTAGGCTGTTGGAGAAAATGTAGAGGCATGAAACTGAGGGTGATTTAGCAGTTTGGATTACAAACTGCCTTTCTGAAAGAAGGCAGCGAGTGATGGTTGATGGCAAATACTTTGCCTGGTGTCCAGTTACTACTGGTGTGCCACAAGGATATGTTTTGTGACCACTGCTGTTTGTTATATATTTTTTAATGACTTCGACGCAGGCATAGGTGGATGGATTAGTAAAATTGCTGATAATACAAATGGTGGTCGAGTAGTTGACAGTTTGGAAGAATGTTACAGGTTGCAGCAGGACTTGGATAAACTGCACAATCGGACAGAGGGGTGGCAAATGGACGTCAATGGAGCTAAATGTGAAGTGATGCACATTGGAAAGAATAACAAGAAGACAGAGTACTGGGTCAATGGAAAGATTCGTGTTAATGTGGATGTGCAGAGGGATCTTGGAGTCTATGTACATAGATTCCTGAAAGTTGCCAACTCGGTTGACAGTGCTTTTAAGAAGGTACAACGTGTGTTAGATTTAATTGGGAGAGGGATTGAGTTCTGAAGCCGGAATATCATGCTGCAATTCAACAAAACGTTGGTGCGGCCACACTTGGAATATTGTGTACAGTTCTGGTCACCACATTTCGGGGAGGATGTGTACACATTTGAAAAGGTGCAGAGGGCCTTTACCAAGATGTTGTCTTTTCTGGAGGGAAGGTCTTATGAGGAAAGGCTGAGAGACTTTGGTCTGTTCTCATTGGAAAGAATAAGGCTAAGAGGGATTTGATAGAGACATACAAGATGACCAAAGGATTAGATAGGGTAGACAGTGAAAGTCTTCCTCATAGGATGATGACATCAGCTTGTAGAAGGGCAGCATAACTACAAATTGAGGGGTGAGAAAGATGTCAGAGGCAGGTTCTTTACTCAGAGAGCGTTAAGGGCGGGGAATGCCCAATCTGCCAATGTCGGCAACTCAGCCAGATTCGGGAGATTTAAATAATCCTTGGATAAGCACATGGACGATGATGGGATATTGTAGGGGGACAAACTGAGAATAGTTAATAGGTCCGCGCAACATCGATGGCCGAAGGGACTGGTTTGTGCTGTATTGTTCTGTGTTCTGTGTTATATGTTCTATTGTCCCTTCTAACAGGTGGCTATGCTCTGCTTTGTGTAAATGTTATTTATGGTATGGATCGATTCGCATCCATTGAAATCTTGATTTGTCTCTGATAAAAGACGTATTTATTTCTTATATGTGGTGGATTTCCATACGTCTCGCTAATGTACGCTCGAGCTGCTTCTGATATGGCTTGATGCATTTCTGATGCGTGCTCCGTGTTGCTGTTGATTTATCTCGTGCCTGCAGTCGCCAAATCTAAAACACCTTATTTCCTTTAATTGGCACATATTGCCCTTGTTTCTCATTTTCGTTATTGTTTCGATTTCTGGAAGCAGCCGTTATGACTGAATATAATATGTGGCATTTTGCCCTGTCCCAAATTGCAAGAATACCTGTCTCAGTCATACATGCCATTCCTATATGCTGTTGCCTGTAGGAAGAGAGACAGCCACTGAAAGAATCTCTGAGCAGCGACGTGTAAGAAGACTTGAATATGTTATGAACGGTTTTTACCCTTATTTATTTTTCAAAGAGAATTACAAATTTCACAGAATATTATAATGGATAATATCGGGTGAGTGTAGTTTGTCATCTAGTTAGACATTTCTATGCATTGCTGCCCAGTGCTCCTCACCATTGAGAATAAACTGACAAAAGATTATATATTTGGATAAGCTGGCACCATCTGGTGCTCTGGTTGTCTGGACACCACTGCCAGTTCTCTGAAATGTTGAGGCCACTCCTTTCAGCGAGATGGTCCACAAAGAAATTTAGGTTTATCCGAGAGAAGCCAAGTGTCAGGTTTTCCTTTCTCAAAATCTCTCCTGACTACGTACACCAATTAACTTCCAAATGACAACCCTCTTGGGGACTTGGACTACAATATGAGAGACAGAGATATGACTATTGATGATGGCCTTCGCGTGTATCTCAGTTTTCTGATGGTTGGACCATAAACAGTGCATGGGAAGATTGAGAGTCTGGCAGAAGCGATTTGTAACCTTCGGCTCAAACACAAATTACAGTTAATTCTTTGAGAAAATGGAGTCAGTAAACTAGCTCAGCCTCTGTTCTGTAGTTACTGGTAAGGCTCAGGATTTTGCTGAAAAATGATATGATTCATTGCAACAAAATGCTGACACTGACAGAGGGTCTTATCACAACAGAAAACGTCACACTAATGTAGATACTGATGCCCAGAATCAGAACTCACAGAGGCATTGATTCAACCAGAGGCCTGGAAACCTGCAGAAGTCTTTGCATTATGGAATTTTCTGAAACTGTTAGATATTCTGATATTTACAGAAATACTGACGGTAATGCATATTCTGACTGTAACTAAGACCCTAATGTTAATAGAGATCTTTACACAAGTAGCATCAGTCTGAGTTAAGCTGCTTGTTTAAATTTTAAATTAATTTTGGAAATTATGTAGCAGTCAACAACTAACTGTTGCATTGGCATTTTCAACGTCTCAACCAAAGAATGTGTACATGCTTTCCAATCAGCAATCTCATTCTACACAGACCATTTGAATATATCGTCTCCTTACATCGCTGTTCTAAATCTAACAAGACTCAGGTAGTCTCCGTGCAAGTAACACACGATTGATAGAGACTGATTTCTCTCTCTGAGGCTGCATTTGCTGGACAGTCTTTCCTGTAGGGGTAAACCTGGAGAAAGATTGATTGATCAACCAGTATTTGGGATCCAAGGAGGTGAAGAATGCAGGTGCTGGCATTTTGGCTTTTAGAATCTAAGCTGCTCAACAGCAACCACATATTATTCTAGGCAAATGCAACAACTTTGGCCAATTGCCTTGTATAGTTGGGCATTGTAAGTACACATTTAGATTGTTTTCGGAGTTATGAGGTCGCCTGTCTCATCCTACATTACAGGCAGACTGTTCTTGATTCCGATTAGCGTCTGGCTTAACAAATAAAAAGATTAATGGTTCTCAGATTGCCTTGTAGCTTTCGACCCCAGTGGTAAACTTTTGTCCATTTCGTTATTGATCTCTCTTTCAAAAGAAAACTTCGTTGGTGTTAAATCTACCTTTGTACCTTCTAATTTTAAACATCTTATTTGCAACTGACCTATATGCCAACTTCCCCACTTTAGTACCTGCCCACGGACGTCTGGGATGGGTGGCATGCTTTTTGGAGGTCTACCATTCATTATGTATTCTCTTGCCTTGTTTGTCTGCCCAGATACAACACATCACACTTATTCTGCTTGAATTTTATTTTTAATGATACAGCCCTTATGACAAATCTCTATGTCCTATTGTGATCTCTCGTTATTCTCCTCATTATTTACCACCGCATAAAAGGTTTCATCATCCGCAACCTAACTTATCAACTCTTAGACATCTAAGTAGAAGTTGATTACATATAGCAGACAGAACAGGAACACTGACATTGATCCCGACAGAACTACCATGGAGACAGATGAATGAAGAAGTCAGCAATTGATGGCAATCAAATAGTTTGGATTCTTCTCCATTGACCTGATGACCTCAGGCAGTTGACAGTATAGCATCCATGTTGAAGAGTCACCGACATCTCCATTCTGAGTGTAACTTTTGTGCTTTCTGGTGGGTCGGTCATGTGAATATGAAATTGCTAGAAATTTAAAATCAGTGCCAAAGACATGATACTGAACGTATATTTCAGTGACATTCCTCCAACTTATAAAGTCTGAGATGCAGTGTGTTCCATTAAATTTCTCTCTCCTCATTTCCAGATCAAATGTCTGGTCATTACAGTCAAGAGACGAATGAACTGCAGATGCTGGAATTCAAATTAGACAGGCAGGAGTCTGAACGAACACAGCAAGCCAGGCAGCATCAGGAGGTGGAGAAGTCGACATTTCGGGTTCACCATTGTTCAGGACTGGGTGTGGAATGGGTTAGCTGCAGCTGAAGAGGTAGCCAGGTTCAGAGTGGTGAAGTGAGGATACATGATGGAAGGTAAAGTGTATGACCTGTTTAGTTAATGGGATGAATGAATCCAATTGTTGACAACGAGAAGTGGCAGTCGGGAGAAGGGGCTGGGAGGGGAGTCGGGAGATTGGGAGTGTGGTTAGTTGGAATTGTCAAACTCAGTGTTGATCCTACGACCTGTAGAGTGCCTAACCTTAAGATAAAGTGTTGATTCTCCAATTGACGCTGCGGTTTGTTTTGGACATGGAATAGGCCAAAGATGTGCATGTTGGAAAGTTAAAGGCTGGGGAATTGAAATGGGCAGAGACTGGGAAGTCCGGTCGTCCGCTGCGGACCATCCTGTGAAATTCGGTGTGCTGTTCCCTAAGTTTAGACTCTGTCTCCCCGATGTCGAGAGGACCTCATTGTGAGCTTCTGATGCACTATCCTAAGTTGGAAGAGAAGCAGAATATTTTTTGACTCATCTGGAAGGTATGTTTGGAGCCCTGGAGTGAGGTGATGTAGGTGGCATACTTTCATTTGTTTGCATTTTCTTGGTTGCAGGGCACGTTACCTGAGGGTTCAGCGGGGGAGAGAAGGTGCAGTGAACTAAGGAATGATGGAGGGAACGGGTCTTGCAGAAACCTTACACGGGTGGGGATAGGAAGATGTTCCTGACTGTGAGGTTTGTTTGGGTTCGTGGTTGTGTTTGTGGATAATGCATTGCAGGCGGAGACTGGTGGGGTGGTAGGACGACATCGGACACTCTTTTCTTATCGTGGATGGAGGGAGTGTGTTCAGAGTGGTGGTACGGGAAAGGAGGTGGTGCGGTGGAGGGCTGTGTGGATATTCAAAACAGGTCGACACCTGGGATGCTTGCGATTGGGATGCGTCTGCATCCAAGCAGATGCAGCGGATTTGGAGCAATTGTGAGATTGGGATGGAGTTATTGCAGAATACGGGGTGGGAGGAGGTGCAGTTCAGGTAGTTATGGGTATCTATAGTAGACGTCCGTTTGAATTCTGTCACTGGAGATGGAAATGGGGTGGTCGAGGAAGTTGTAGGAGGGCTGTGAGAATGATCAAGTGAATTTCATAGCGGTGTGGAGGTTGTGGGTGAAGTCGATGTTCTGTTCCAGGTCAGCCTGAGTGTAAGACGCTGTATCGATGCAGCAATCGATGTAACCGTGGAAGAGTTCGGGTACAATTCCTGTGAAAATGCTGAAGCGGGAATGTTTGATATGACCGGCAAATAGACAGACACAACTGGAATGCATACAGGTACCCATGGCTGGGGACCTATCACAGTCAAGATCAGGTACAATGTTTCAATAACAATCGATGTCATTGATTTTCTGACTTGCAACAGGGCTTGTGCGCTGTAACATTATCCAAAAAGTACTAATTAGACACACTCATGCAAATTAGAAACTGCAGAATGAAAGAGCTTTGAGAAACAAGGAAATAAGTAGACACTCCGGACCATTGTGAAACAAATGACGTGCAGTTATTTTTATGCAAATCTAAAGTTACCCTCACTGATGGACTGCCGTTGTTTCGTAGTGTGAAAAGATCGCTGAGCACAGTCTTGAAAAGAAAATAATGAAATAGTCAGAGATTATGCGACAACTGTAGCAGGCTCACTAATTCTTCTTTTTGTTGAGTTGTCAAAACTGGCAGAATGGCAAAAGGAAGAAAGTCGATCTTCGTTGATGGAGGAGCTCAGGATTTCCCCACATACTTGCTCTGTAAATATTGCATTTACTTTTCTTATCTTGGCAGAATATTGAGAGAACAAGAACAATTGCCTATTGATATGGAATTCAGAACTAAGGGATTTTACAAAATACGTTCAAGAACACATTCGAGTAAAATACAGGAAAGTGAAAGATAGACAATAGACAATAGGTGCAGGAGTAGGCCATTCAGCCCTTCGAGCCTGCACCGCCATTTAATATAATCATGGCTGATCATTCCTAATCAGTATCCTGTTCCTGCCTTATCTCCATAACCCTTCATTCCACTATCTTTGAGAGCTCTATCCAACTCTTTCTTCAATGAATCCAGAGAGCGGGCCTCCACTGCCCTCTGGGGCAGAGCATTCCACAAAGCCACCACTTTCTGGGTGAAGAAGTTTCTCCTGAGCTTTGTCCTAAATGGTCTACACGTATTTTTCAGCTGTGTCCTCTGGTTTGGCACTCACCCATCAGTGGAAATATGTTTCCGACTGCCAGAGTGTCCAATCCTTCCATAATCTTATACGTCTCAATCAGATCCCCTCTCAGTCTTCGAAACTCAAGGGTATACAAGCCCAGTCACTTCAGTCTTTCAGTGTAAGGTAATCCTGCCATTCCAGAAATTGACCTTGTGAATTTACGCGACACACCCTCAATAGCCAGAATGTCTTTTCTCAAATTTGGAGACCAGAACTGCACACAATACTCCATGTGTGGTCTCACCAGGGCCCTGTACAGCTGCAGCAGCACCTCTTTGCTTCTATACTCAATTCCTCTTGTTATGAAGGCCAGCATGCTATTAGCCTTCTTCACTATCTGCTGTACCTGCATGCTTGACTTCATTGACTGGTGTACAAGAACACCCAGATCTCTCTGTACTGCCCCTTTACATAAATTGATTCCATTGAGGTAGTAGTCTGCCTTCCTGTTCTTGCCACCAAAGTGGATAACCAAACTTGGGGTGACCCTAATACTGACACACATTCTTAAACTTAAACTGTCTCTGAATCTAATCGAGACTGTGAAAGTATACAGACTGGTATCAGACAGTGAAACTTATGCACACCCTGAAATGAATAGATTCCCTTAAACTAATGTTCGTTCTTAATTTAATAAGAAATTTGAAAAGTATCTGCCTAATATTGTAAATGAAACTTTTGCTGAAACGAACAAATCTCCTACATTTAATAAATACTGTTAAAAGGACAGTCAGTGACACATTTCATGAAACGAACGCAGGCCCCAAAACCGAAAATAAGACAGCAGCTGAAAGTAATGAAAATCTTGTAAAGTTGCACTTCATGAATGTGATACAGACTCTAAAATTGAAACACTGAAAACAATAAACACTCTGAAAGCAAGGGAAAGAAAGAAGGTCGATGTCTGTTGATCAGGGAGCTCAGGACTTAATGATTGGCATTCTCCGTAAATACTGGGATTTGGTTTAATTTTGATTGCATAATATTGAGAGAAATTGTTATTGATATGTTATTCAGGAATAAAGGACTGCATAACACACATGCGGCAAGAAATGCAAATAAATGCAGAGAGTGAATGGGCTGCTGGAGAACCTGTTTTTTTCAGAACATGTAAGATTGTGAAACTCCAGAAAAGTAGGCAAAGTCCAATAGACGGACTGCTCTGCATTGAGTACCAATAGAAACACAAAGCCTCGTTAAGTTGTGATTTTATTTAAATGCAAACTTGCTGTGTACCAAACGAAGAAATTTTGTAATTCCAAATTGTTTTTTAGACGTGGAGTGGTTCGAGGAGTGAGGCTAAATTGACAGCACATTACCTGAGCGTATTGTAAAGTAATACTGATCACTCGTCAGGAGCCAATGCAGACGAGTCGAAAACAGGCAGTGAAATTGATATGGACTATGAAATGGACATATACCCTGAAAGTAATGCAGATCCTTAAACGAATGCTAAACCTGAAATGCATACGGTGCCTGAAATTAATGAATAGCCTTAATCGAAAACAAAATCTGAAACTGATATCGACCTTGAAATTATTACTGATGCTGACACTATTAAAAAAAACTGAACTTAATACTTCTATTGAATCGAATCGTGACTGAAAATTGCAACGTGAGTGACACAGGTTTCGAAACTAATACACACCCTAAAACAGAAACTTATTCAAAAATTGAAAGTGATGTAAACCCTACAATGATGCAGTCTATGAAAGTAATGCCGACCATATAACTGAAACTGATACACACATTGAAAATAATAAACACTCTAAAAGCCTTGCATGGAAAACAGACCGTGAAACTGATATGTACTTGAATCAAATTTAGACGTTAAACGAGAAAACAGCCCCTGACGCTGAAGCACATTTTAATCAATTACACATCCAAATGCAGACACTGAAATACATTCAGATCAGAAAGTAATACGTCTCTGAATTTGATGCACGTTCAGAAACTAATGTAGACCCTGTAAAAATATTACAGACCCTGAACCCGACACATACTCAGAATTATTCCCGGCTCTGAAATTGATACAAAGCCTAAAGAGAATGCAGTCTTTTCAACTAAAGCACAACTTGCACTTAATAGAAACTGCAAAAATGATAACGACGCTATTATAGACAGGCGCTAAAACTTACACAGAGTCTGAGTCGAGGACAAAGCCTGAAATTTATACCATCCTGAAATTAATATATACCCGGGTAGTAATGTATTTTCTGAAAATTTGAAATGTCTTGAAACGGACACGCTCTCTGGCACTATTTTACACCTTGACACGAATAGTGGTGTTAAGCTTGTGCAGACGCTATCACTTTTTGAGAACCTGATAGTATTAGAGGATCCGAAATTGATGAAGAACATGTCAGAGTTTAATGATGAACATGGAACTAAAAGTCATGTTGGCTTTTACGACGTCTTAGATTCAGCCTGCAATGTTTGTCAGCCTTGTCAGGCCCCTAGTATCCCAAACGCAGCAAGTACTCAAGTCTGCTGCCCGATGTACCGGCCGTTGCAAGTGCCAGATTAGCGGCCATGCAAATTCAGGAAGGCTGGACAGTGCTGGCAACAGCATGGTCATGTACTCTGCCAATTCTAATATTCCTGCATCTTTTGTGTGAGGGTGTGGATGTGTGGCGGTAGTCAAATGAAGCGAACATCAGGATCAAGTACAACCAAACAACACGTTCCAACGCCAGGAAAGATGTATCATTGTTCTCTTTCTGTATGCCATTTCATAAAAAATATTTAATTTGCATTGAAGTTGCCACAATTTAAATCATTGATTATGTAGCCAACCAGCACTTTGTTCAGAGTCTTCTAAGGATGTGGTGTGAGTTGTTGTGCAACTGGCACAATGCATAGCAGAAGTTTGATTGGACTAAAAAGGTAGCAGCTGAACTGGAATACCCCACAGCGAAACTGACTTCAAAAGAGACAGGTAAGCGGGAATGAACTAAAGGAACACGCTAACAAGCTCATAAAGCTGTCACTTATATTCACTTGTTTCGGTGATGGGAGAACTGTTTTTCTCTACCGATTGAAGTGTTTGCAATTGGAGTTGTTCTCAAAGATTACCATGTAATGAAACAGTAAAAGGAGCTGGTTCATTGTTTAGAACATAGCATTCAAGTCAGTTGAGGTTCTGGTAATTGTGATGTTCGGACTACAATTACCTTGCAGTAACTGTTACTTGTACACATGAGATGGAAGTTGTAAGGACGTGTACAGATAGATGCTCAAATGTGAGAGAGGTGTTTCTTATTCTGTTGATGATAATAATGATGAAGAGAGTTGGATCGCACCCTGTCTGTGGTTGTTCCGGTGGAACACAGATGTACATCTCATTTTTCCTGCAGTTGACCCAGTGAATGTAAGATGGTTTGAAGCCACACACTCATAGTAATTCGTATTCAAGGACGACCAATCGTTAATTTATCTCCCATAATGTCGCTCTTCATTGACACTTTAGAATAGTAATTTTCTGTTCCTATTTACAGACTATCACACAGTGGCATGAGGACTCTACTGCTGGTTCTCGGTTTGATGTGTAAGTTCCTGAACATTCATTCAAACTTCACTCTGTTTAATTGTTTTAATCACGCATAAACATAGCCCATGGTGTATTTGTGATCGTATTAAGATACCTTTTGTATTTTCAGTGCTGATAGGAGTTAATCTTACGAAAGAAAAACAATTATGTAATATAATGAATGGGCACTACTCTGTCAAATTGTCTCCCTTGTTATTAACTATTAGCATAAAATTTATAATTATTTCGGAAAGAGCACTACAGTATCCATTACACTACACTAGACTGAAATGAAATGCTTAAGAAGAACAGGAAGCCAACTGGCATGTCGTGACTCTGCTGTGTCTCAGAATGTGTCCTTTGCCAAGAACCAATTTTCTGCAATCAGTTCATAACCCTTCACCTCACCTGTTCTGATATGCATCCAATTCCATCTCATAGAGCGGATTGCCTCTGTCCCCATTAGACTCTTCGGCCAAAGTTCCTGATACCAATAGCTGCGGAGAACAATGTATCTGCATTTCAGAACATCATTAATTTACCTTATAGAGGTTTATAAAATTCTGAGGAGCATGGAGAGGATAAATTGACAACGTCTTTTTTCCTGGGTTGGGGGAGTCCACAACGAGAGAGCAGAGGCTTAGAGTGAGCGGGGGAAGTTATAAAAGTGACCTAAGGGGCAGCTTTCCACACAGGGGGCGGTAAGTGTATGTAAATAGCAGCCAGAGGAAGTAGTGGAATCTGGTGCAATTGCAATTGCAAAATTTAAAAGGTATTTGGATGTGTATATGAGTAGGAATGGTTTGTGCTGGGTAGGAATATGTGTTGGGAAATGGGACTAGATTGGGTTGGGGTAACTGGTCGACATCACGGGTTGGACCGGAGGGTCTGTTTCCGTGCTGTAATCTCTATGACTCAATGACTCAAGCAACTGATTAGATTTTTAGATTAGATTCGTTACAGTGTGTAAACAGGCCCTTCGGCCCAACAAGTCCACACCGACCCGCCGAAGCATAACCCACCCAGACCCATTCGCCTACATTTACCCCTTTACCTAACACTACGGGCAATTCACCTAAATGCACATTTTTGGATTGTGGGAGGAAACCGGTGCACACAGAGGAAACCTACGCAGACACAGGGAGAATGTGCAAACTCCACACAAGGAGTCGCCTGAGGCGGGAATTGAACCCGGGTCTCAGGCGCTGTGAAGCAGCAGTGCTAACTACTGTGCGACCGTGCTTCCCACTTCTTTCTTGTTTTCAATATTTCTGTCAATACGATCACTTTCTCTCGTAATCGACACTGTCAAAAACACTCGTGACTTTCAATGTTTTTTTGTTCAAAACTGCACTCAACCTCTACTTCGCAAATGACTACAATTGGAACTTCAGTCGTTCCAGATTACTGTGTCCCTCGTCCCTGCTAATATCAATTATAGTTTTGATGCTTCTGGCAGCTCATGTTGCTATGTCAAATTCACTGTTCTTTACAACATAATATTAAACAGTATTTTTTGTGACCCTCAGTCCCAAACAGCAAAATCGCTGATCCATGTGTGAACCACACAGTCTTGGACCCGACCAGGAGGAGCATTAAATTGGGTATAAAAGAATGCTTACACCGAGATGAGTGTGGTAAAAATCTCCAACAGGGATGGTACAGCTTTAATAGGTAAAGAGTGAGCTTTCTTGGAACGTTAGTATAATTGTAAAAGGCGGGGTGATGGCTCACTGTCAATGGTTTCATTGTCCTAGGCACCAGTGTAAAGCTATGAGGGAATTGGTGGGAGTGAAACAAAAACATCTGTAATTCTGGAATACTAAACTTATCTCCCTCATTGTTGAAACTGAAAACATCATGTTTCGCAAAGAGAGAAACATAAATGTATTTTAGGGAAGGACTCGTGATATTTTTATAAAATTAAAAGCAAACTCGTTCATAATCATGTGTAACTCTGTTTTAAACATTTATCACACCACAATTGAAATGCAGCACACATTTCCTGTCTCCATAGCCATCAGTTAATTTACAGAAAGAGCACAGTCCACAGTTTGGTGCTCCGCATTAGGAGCACAACATTTTGTTTTGGTCTTGATGTTATTCTGGTTATGCAATCGAGGGGCACCTACTTTGGTATTCACGGTCTTTCATTAATTTACACGAAGAGAACTGTGTTCTCTTTGAAAGTGATTCAACCAAGTATTAATAAGACAATCGCTGTGAGGGTTAATCATGAATCTAATGGAGAATTCTGAACAGACTCCTCTATCAAGAGAATAATTTGAATGTTCAGCTCACGACCACAGAGACGGGTATTGACTTCAACTTTTGTTACGTGTTTAATGGAATAAAGATCGTAAAACACTTGAGGATAAACCAGGATAGTTTAATGTTGATGAGAGGATATCTATAGATCATGCTTGAAAGTTCGTGTATGTGTGAATAATTGAAAAAAAAAACAGTAGATAGAATGTCCACTTTCTATGCAGTAAATCCTCCGTACAATCTTGCAAATACCTGAACCTGAGCCAAGGGCTAACAGTATATATTCGGGCTGGAGGGAAATATTTCATTCCGAGTGCATGTTTTCAAAAGGGGCACAGATTGTGGAAGTCTCGGACATTTTACCAGTCAGATAATATATGTGATCAGATCAGGAGCTGACTCTGTAATTTTTATCTCAGTTCTGGTGAATGGATGATTCCAGAGAATGCTATCCCAATTGATCTCTGCTGCACAAGGAGTACAGGCTGGTTAAATGGTATAACAACCTATTTATCTACCATATTTAATTCTCCATTATGCACTGTTCATTTTATCTTTTAATCATTTCCGATTAAAACAAAATGAATTGCAGGTCGCCATCCCTCCGTGAGTGAAGGGGAGGTAACCAGGACTATCTGTTTTAATTGGAATAATAATAACTGCTCCTCCAGCCAAGACATCATCATCAAGAAATGTTCCACATTCTTTGTGTATGAGTTGAAGCCGACACAATTCTGTAATGCTGGATATTGTGCAGGTACGTCATAAGTAATTTACCACGCACAGTGTGGTTCTGAGATTTCATGTGAGTCCGTTAGAATGTTACAAGCACCCCTTATTCGGTAAGCAAAAATGAGATGAGATACTATGTGGTCCTGTCCCTAATTTCTGGAAAACATAATTGCTCTCCATGTCACTCACTCTGTACCTCCATGGGAGAGTACAGAATACAGAAGAGACCAAGTGTCCGGTTGTAAGTTTGCTCGCTGAGCTGGTGGGTCTACATATACTGGGTGGAAAATCTGCTGGTGCTATTCGGATGGGGTTAAACTAACTCACCAGGAGAATGGGAACCTGAGGTGTAGTTCCAATGCACAGAAGGATGAGAGTAGGGAGGACATGGACAGGATTTCGTGGTCACATGAATGGGCTGGCAGGTCGCAAATTGGTTTGAAGTGAGTCTTCAAAGCCAGAAGTATCCGAAATAAGGTCGATGAGCTTGCAGCATGGATAGGTCCCTGGGACTTCAATGCTGTGGCTATTCGTGGATAGAGCAGGGGGAGGAATGGATGTTGTAGGTTCCAGGGTTTAGATCTTCCATTCAGAACAGGGAAGAAGGTAAAATAGGGTGTGTGGGAAGTGTGGCCTTGTTAGTCAAGACAAGTATAATGGTAGTCGAAAGAACTTCTAACGAGGACTCGTCTATTGAGAGAGCATGAGCTGTGGTCAGAAACAAGAGAGGAGAGGTTACACTGCTGGGAGGTTATTTATAGGCCTGCGCAGATTTCCAGGGATTAGATTCGATTCCCTACAGTGTGGAAACAGGCACTTCGGCCGAACCAGTCCACACCGACCCTCAGAAGAGTAACCCAGAAAGACCCATTCCCCTCTGATAATTGACCTCACACATTGGAGCAAGTTAGCATTGCAAATTCACCTGACCTCCACATCTTTGTACTGTGGTAGGAAACCTGAGCACCCGGAGGAAACCCACGCAGACAGAGGTAAAATGCGCAAACTCCACTCAGACAGTCACCCGAGGCTGTAATTGAACCTGGAATCCTGGTGCTGGGAGGCAGCAGTGTTAACCACTGAGCCACCGTGCCGCACCTAATATGGAGGAGAGTTTCGGCAAAACGATTCTGGGTAGAAGTGAAATGTACAGCGTGGTCATTATGGGGTGGCTTTTAATCCCACAGCATTCATGAGAAATGCTATATTTCGAGGATGTCGGATGGATTAGTTTTCGTACAATGTGTGCAGGTAGGTTTCCTGACACAGTATGTCGAAGGGTCGATAAGAGTGACGGCAACAGTTGGTTTAATACTTGGTAATGGACCAGGCCAGGTGTTTGATTTAGTATCAGGTGAGTACTTTGGAAAGTGACCATAATTCGGTTTCGATTAGTTCAGAGACGAAGATGGATAGAACATGCCACAGGCATGAGATACAGATGGTGGAAGGGCAATTATAATACGATTAGGCAAGACGTCGGATGCAAAGAAAGGGGTAGCAAAATACAGGGATAGAGATATTCGAAATGTGGAGCTGGTTTAGGGAACAGATATTGCATTTCCTTGATACATATATACCAGCCAGGCACGGGCGAAATGATAACATAAGGGAACTGTGGTTTACGAAAGGAATTGCATCGCTTGTTAAGCGGAAGAAGGAGGCTTATGTGACCATGAGGCGACATGGTTCAGGGGAGACGACGGAAAGTTGCAAATTTGCTAGGTAGGATTTATAGTGAGAGTTCAGAAGATCAAAGAGAAGACATGATCAGTCTTTATCAGGCAAAATAAAGGAGAACAATGAAGCTTTCTATAACTATGTGAGGAAGAAAAGGATGACTAGAATTGTGATCGCGCCATTCAAAGATAGAAGTGGGAAGTTGTGTGTGGGCTCTGTCGAGATCGGATTGCAGGTCGTCAACATGGTTTCATCAAAGACAGGTCAAGCCTCACCGACCACATTGAGTTTTTTGAGAAGTTAACCAAGCATGTCGATGAGGGTAGGGCAGTTGACATGGTATACATGGACCTGAGGACAGCCTTTGATAAGTTTCCACATGCTAGGCAGTTGGAGACAATGCAGTTTTTGGAATTGAGATTAATTTAGCAGTTTTGATTGGAAATTGGCTTTCTGCAAGAAAGCAGCAATTGGTGGTTGATGGAAAATATTCAGACTGGCGTCAGCTTCCTAATGGTGTGCCACAACAATCTGTTTTAGGACCACTGCTGCTTGTAGTTTTTGTAATAGACTTGGATGCAGGGATAGGCGAATGTGTTAGTAAATTTGCAGGTGACTTTAATGTCGTTGGAGTAGTGGATAGTTTGGAATAATGTTGCAGGTTTCAGGACGACTTGCATGAACTGCAGAATTGGGCTAAAAGGTGACGAATGGAGTACAATGTAGATAAATGTGAATAGATTCACTTTGAGAAGAATAACAGGAAGACCGAATACTGGGTCAATGGAAAGATTCTTGGCAGTGTGGATGTGCAGATGGATCTTGGAGTCCATGTACATAGTTCACTGAAACTTGTCAACCAGGTTGTGCTGTTAAGAAGGCATGCATTATGGTATGTTTCATCGGTAGAGGGATTGTGTTCCGGAGCCATAATGTCAAGCTGCAATTATGCAAAACGCAAGTGTGGCCGCACTTGGAATATTGTGTAGAGTCTGGTCCCCCCATTACAGGAAGGATGTGGAAACATTGGAAAAGATGCAGAGGAGATTTACCAGGATGTTGCGTAGTCTGGAGGGAAGGCCTTATGAGGAAAGGCTGAGAGACTTTAATTGTATTCTCATTGGAAAGGAAAAGGCCAAGAGGGGATTTGATAGGGGATTTGATACAAGACGATCAGAGGATTAGAATGGGTTGACATGAAAGTCTTTTATTCCCTGTGATGATGCCATCAACTTCAACGAGGGGTCATAGCTACAAATTGATGCGTGATAAATTTAAGACAGAAGTCAGAGGCAATTTCTTCACTCACAGAGTGTTAAGGGCATGGAATGCCCTGCCTGCCAATGTAGTTAATTCACCAACATTAGTGAGATTCAAACATAACTATAAGCACATGGAAGATGATGGGGTAGTGTCGGGATGGGCTTAGACTAGTTCATAGTTTGGCGCAACATCGAGGGCCGAATGGCCTGTTCTGCACTCCATTGATCGATATTCTGCGTTTTATTATTTTTTCTCAGACGTTTCGTCAAATGTGAGCCTCCGTTCAACTAATGGTGTTCTGTCCCAGTTTCTGTTTATTTTCTTGGTCTGTTAGGTGGGTGACATAACTATTGTTTCTTTTTTCTCAGAGGTTGGTAAATGGGGTCAAATCGATATGTTTATTGGTGGAGTTCCTGTTTGAATGCCAGGCCTTTAGGAATTCCCGTGCCTGTCTTTGTTTCGTCTGTCCGAAAATAGATGTGCTGTCACAATCAAAGTGGTGTCCTTCTTCGTCTGTGTGGAAGGATCGTTGTTATAGCTGGTCATGAATGTTGATACATAGTTGGTGTTCGTTTATCCTGATGGCTATTTTCCTGCTTGTTTGTCCGATTCAGTGTTGGTAGCCCACAAATCTACCAATGGAATGAAACTGCTACTGATG
Source organism: Chiloscyllium plagiosum (assembly GCF_037043375.1). Taxonomy (NCBI): domain Eukaryota; kingdom Metazoa; phylum Chordata; class Chondrichthyes; order Orectolobiformes; family Hemiscylliidae; genus Chiloscyllium; species Chiloscyllium plagiosum. The sequence goes on from NW_028270175.1 coordinate 83,444,038, forward strand.
AACCTAAAGGACACTTTACGACCAAACTGAAATTCGAATGTCATTTACAAAATGCCCTGCAAGGGCTACATCAAACATTACACCCTACAGCCAGGAAGAAATCTAGCCTCCTGGATACACAAACACCTACTAGTCATTAAAAGACATGATCATCTATAACTAGTATCTTAACACACGGATAAAGAAATACACGACATCAATATCACATCCATCCTCGGACAGCAAAATGTAAACACGCACGTGAATTCTGCGATCCCTGGCATTCAAACCGAAACTCCATCAATAAGCACATCTGTAGTAATCCTATTTACCAATCTCTTCGGAAAGAACCGGAAATGATATCACCCACTTTAACAGACCAAGACACGTAAAGAAAAAGCAGGACAGAAGACAGTGCTTCAACAGAGGCTCACTGATTATGTTAAGCCGTGTGGTAAAGAACCAGCTGGTCACAAACCTACCAGCGCAGGGTGCAAACTGCAACCTGAACCTCAACCTGATGAACAAAAAGCCCCAAAAATCGCAAAGTCCAAGTGTAATTCTGAGCAGTTCAGATGAACATCTAAGATAGAGTAGAACTTGGCGGATGCTGAAGTGAGGAAAAATGAATTGGCAGACTGATAGGAGAAGGATGTGTAACTCATCCAAGTGTGAAAGAGTACGTGATGGTCGAGCGGTAAAATGCGCCAGCCCAGTGTGATTTTGTTAAATTCTGGAGTAGAATAAAGCACGTGACGGGAGTGGGATGTTGTCAATGAAAGGAATAGAATATCGTCCCCGAATGGAGGGTAATGCTTTTACTGACGGTAACAAAATACTGTGCATGATTGGACTGGGACTTTGTTACTGATGGGAAGAGAACACAGTGTCTGAAGATGGTGGGATGTTGTGACTGGCATGGGAGGAGTGATGAAGTGAGTGACTTAAGGAAGTGAGATTGAATTTTGGAGGAGAATTTGATGTGTTGACCGACAAGGTTAGAAGACCGTGATTAAGGTGAATGGAATTCAGTAAATCAGACAGCAGGATGTCGTGACTGAGCGGGTACGACCTCATGACTGGTGGAAGTGGGAGTCAGTGTCTTAACTGAGTCGAAAACGTGAACTGGGAACTGAGAAGTCATATTTGACAAAAATGGGATTTCGTGAGTAAATTAATGACTGAGGTGATCGGGATGAAGTGAAAGAGTGAGTCGAATGCAATGATGCAGGAGAGAAAACACAGAGTTATAGATTCCAATCCGACCGCAGAGGTTATTTGAATAATGGCATATCACCACCTTCATACTTCTCCAGTCCTCCAAATATTGCCGTAGTCTTGAATATTATGACACTTCAAATGCTGGTTCACTGCATTTTACCAGTTGAGATGTTGATGAGCAAAAAAACTCCCAGCCAATGTATTTCAAATCCCAGTATTGCTTCTGTCCATATGCTTTAACTCCAAAAATCTCCTCAGCCTTTACTTTGCACTTGACAGTTGCGTCATCTGTTTCATTAGTTTCTATGAAGGGAAAGAGGTTGTCTTTTTTCAGCTTGTCGATGCCCTTTCTTATCTCAACCATGCTGTCACGACAAATTCAGCACCTTCCTCTCCAAAGGGGACAACTCCAGCGTATCCAAACTTTCTATATAGCTCTATTCAAGGAACCTTTGTGGAAAATATTCTGTGCACCGACTCCAGAGCAATCAAATCTTTCTATCGTGCATTGACCAGTATGCTCACAGTACTCCAACAGTGACTGAAACACAGTCATTTGCATCTGAAATCTTATCTCCCTGCATTTATGAGCGAAAGAGCACCAGGGAAATGGAATTAACCAATGTGCTTCTTTAATTATCTCGTCAACCTGTCTTTACACATTCAGGAATCTGGGTCCACATACTGCAAGACACTTCTTTTCTTCTTTGATTCCGAATGTCCAATCATTCATTACGTTGTGACACGTATTCTTCCTTCTTGTAAATTGTACCATCACACATATGTCAGTTTTACATTTCATCTGGCACACAACCGTCTACCTGGCAAAGTATTTGTATCCATGTGTCACTGAATAACATGTTCCTCAATGTACTTAATTGGCCAATCTTTGTATCAGCATAATTTAATAAAGGTCCTCAGTGCTCACACATTCACATTTGAAGCTACAAATCTATTTTACTTAAGAATATGAAAAATAAGTGAACCAGCAATGATCACTGTGGTACACATTGCTGTCAATTCAACAACAGACCATCTTTCTCCCATCATTCTGAAATTCGTGGAACCTACTTGTTAAATTTGCCGCGTTTTTACATTTTTACCTAAGTTTCCCATGTTGGATCTTGTGAAAGTTATTGTAGAAATTATTATAAATTATATAAAATGCCAAACATTTTGTTACCTCGTAGAAATATTCCAGTAAGCTTTTTTTCTAACATCTCCCTTTGGCAAAGAGGCAGTGAATACCCTTTCAATGTTTGGTTCGCCAAATGAAACCTCATTTTATGCTTCACTTGTTCTTTCTTCAAAAGCCTTCCCAATAATTACATGAGGGTTATTGGTTAATTGCTCTCTACTATTTGTTTACGAGATTATTGTCGAAAGGAAGTTTTGGCGTTAGTCGTTCTCGAATCTTCTTTCATCCTCTCTACGACACGATTTCAACTGGAAGATTTGGCTCAGGCAATTCGAATTAACTTCCTGAGCAACCCTATTGTTAAAAAACTGAATATTTGACCACTGTTAAATTTTTTAAAAAGTCCTCCCATACCACCTCGCCTCTTCACATAAATTCCGACATTTTGTGCTTGTATTGTCCTCCTGGTAAAAAAAAAAGACACCTGTAAAGTAATGTTTCAGCGTTTTGCCAATGTGCTTCAGTTAAAGCAACAATTGCCACCTTCGTCCACCAATTCCTTACACAGAATTCATTTCCTTTTGATATATTCATAGAATCTGTGTATACTCCCCTTAATATTACCAGCCAGAGTTATCTTATGCACTTGTTTAGCCCGATTAACTCTTCTTTCTCATTCATCAAACATTTCTCCGCGTCGGCATTGACGTGGTTCTGGCAATTTCTTGTCAATTTTATGACACCTGTGCTCTTGTGACGACTTCGGGTTTGGCACTGCTCTGATTCTATCGTCCGACCCCACTAAGAGTAGTTTATTGAGACACGCAGTGCAAGTATGGAGTGGGTTTATTTGCGAAATAGATGCATTATCTAATGATTATGTAACCTTTCAAAACAGTACACGATGCATCACCTGTAAGCTCATATGCCACCATCCTTTCTTCCTATTGCAGAAAGAGTACCAACTCAAAGACACAAGGATCTATCGACAACATTTTCGATTGACATTGCCTCGCCTGACTCTTCAGGGTCTGAGACTTCGACTTTGAATTCGTTTACTCTTCCATCCAACCCTACGGAATATTATAACCTTCAGACTGATGCTGAGCAAGGTAAGGGATTTGTAGGTTATGGAACAAATCAGAGAAAGTATATGAACACCAAGCTGTGTGGCGTGATGACTTGCGAGAAAATGCAGATAATTTCAGTGTCGTTTTGACAAGTTGAATGAGTGTGGAAAACCATGCAGGATGAAGTAAATTGTAGCAGCAAAAAGGCGACGACAGTTGAAAATCAAAATGGCTACACGTTGAGACAGTGCAATGTGCAAAAAGATTTGATTGTCCTAGCTGCAAAAGGAAGTCATGCAGGTAAGTCAAGAAGTAAATGAAATGTCGCTTTTCAAAGCAAGTCGTTTTGAATATAGGATCTGGCATGTCTTGCGATAATTGTACATGCCTTAAATGAGAACACGACTGAATATTGTACGCAGTTTCGGTCTACTTACCCGACCCAGAATGGACTTACGATAAAGGCAGTGTCAGTAACTTTACCTGACTGATAGCTTGGATAGCTGACCTAACTAAGAAGTATGAAGTCAGGGTATTGTGCAGCGACTGAGGGAAGTGGGATGCAGTGACTAAGTGGAGTTAGATGTAATGACTGAGGAGTTTGGAATGTATGAACTGAGATGCATAGAATGTAATGGTTCTCAGTAGTTACCACGAGAATGATAAATTACTGGAGAGCCTGATTGACCGATTAAGTTTATACTGACAATGGTAAGAATACCAACTTCGCAAGTCCAACTTTGCCGCACTCGACCGATAGTCTTTAATCGTATGTTACTTTGAATGCTCATCCAAGTACTTTCAAAGTTTCGTGACGTTTCCCACCAGTACTATTATCGCTGACAGTTCAATCAAAACCCAAACACATCTAGCGAAAAACGATATTCTTTCAACATCGTGTAAGCTTTCTGCCTTTCACTTCAATACTTTTTCCTTGATATGGATATTTCTACGAAGAGAACCAGCGGCTTTCATTTCACCCTGTTCATGCCTGTGCTGATCTTGTCTACCAGTCTGGGATCCCCATTCAAACTTTCACACTCAAAACAAAAAACGATATGCATAACCTCTTCATAGCTTCATCCAAGGCAACCTCCTGACAAACATTCTTTTGACCCTTTCCAGTGCAACCACATCTTCCGACAGTGTGATGACCAAAACTGCAACATTAGTTCAGCAATGAACTGAGCAAAACATTCTGCAGATTCAAATTGACCACCATGTTGTTTTCACAATGGGATGCCTCAAAATGACAAGAATCCAATGCGGCTTGTCAACTACCCGGTTGGATTCTCCTGCCAGATTCATGTATCTGTGAACAAGGGCAGTAACATGACTTTTCTCCTCTCAGAACTGAAAATGTGTTGCTGGAAAAGCGCAGCAGGTCAGGCAGCATCCAAGGAACATGGGAATCGACGTTTCTGGCATAAGCCCTTCTTCAGGAATGCTTTTCTCCTTTTCCCCTCTCTGAAACCAAGCCTTGGTTGTTGCTTCGTCACATTTATCAGGTTAAAAATGTCACCTGACAAAGTCCATTCATCTAATATATATGTAAATATATTTAATGTCACCTACTTGGCTAAGCTTTGTATGCTGTGGTTCTGTTCGCCGAGCCGGAAGTTTTTGTTGCAAACGTTTCGTCCCCTGTCTAAGTGACATCCTCAGTGCTTGGGAGCCTCCTGTGAAGCGCTTCTGTGGTGTTTCCTCCGGCATTTTTTGTGGCCTGTCCCTGCCGCTTCCGGTTGTGTGGGACAACACTACCATTATAGGGCAAGCAAAAAAAAGAACAACCAGGGAATTCCTAGAAGCATGGCACTCATCCACAAACTCCATCAACAAACACATAGACTTGGACCCAATATACCGGCCACTACAGCGGACAGCTGAAACTGACAACCGGAAGCGGCAGGGACAGGCCACTATAAATTCCGGAGGAAACACCACAGAAGCGCTTCACAGGAGGCTCCCAAGCACTGAGGATGTCACCTAGACAGGGGACGAAACGTTTGCAACATAAACTTCCAGCTCGGCGAACAGAACCACAGCAACGAGCACCCGAGCTACAAATCTTCTCACAAACTTTAAGCTTTGTATAACCTGCAATCTTCTTTAGCATGCCCGTGTGACGACTCTCCGAAATTCGCATCTCGCAGATCAAAGTTGTTTGTGAACATCTCAAAGATTAAGTGACCAACAATGATAACAGTGGTACCCACTGATACCTGTTCCACACACTGGCCTTTAGCATAACCAACTGCTATGTCTATGGGCATTTTTATTTAAATCATAATTGCCAAATTCCGCTGCATCCTTTGCAATTTTAACTTCATGCGTTTTGGCTTGGAGTTGTGTTAAATTTATTTCCGAAATACTGATTAATTGATAGCCTGCCAAACACTTGAACACTTCTTCAAAATAATTAACAAGCCTTCTGAGCCATGACCTCCAGGTAACAAAGCAATGCGGACTTAGCTGATCAAATATTGTGTCTCATTTAATACTCTTCCAGTGTGTGCCCACTAGACATAAACTGATAGTTTGTTAGGGACTGATCGTTCCATGGTTATTCACTTCATCTTGATTTATTTGCTGAATATCTTTGGATTAACCAGAAAGTTGTTCACAAGTGTTTTCTCCTGTCGATTATTTGCTCCTTAATTGTTTTCTTGAACATCCACAAAACTTACCGGGGTATAGCAATTGAAGTTGCATCCTGGAAATCATTGACTTACTTGTATTATCTGTATTCGTGTGATGACTCCTGATACCTCAATGCTATGTATACAGTTCTTTTACACCATTGACGATCAAAAATATTAAGTGGGGCAGACACTGCAGGGTGGAGCAGTTATTGTAGAACCTTCAAACTGGTTCACGAAGCTTCGTCTTTCATGCCAAACACCACCTTCAGTCCTTCCTTTTGAAATCCTCTGCATTTGGGTCTTCCTATCTGCATCTATTTCCCTCCACCTGTGTCTTCCTAACTTCATGGGTCATTTATTGATCACTCTGATCACGAGGCAAAGGTGAAACTGGAAGTCTGGAATTGCGTAAGCATGGAAATAAATTGCTTGTGAAATGGAATCAATGAGCAGCAGACTATTAGAAGCATAGAGTGAAGCATGGTAATTGAGGGAAGAGAGAGAGCAGATAAGTATAGTGAACTGAAGGCAGAATAACAATATACAGATGTGCAGATGGAACAAACAATTACAAGCAAGACAAAAGTGAATCCAATCTGGGAGGGACATTTTATAAATCAATACTATATCCTGTCCAGAACTACATGTGTGTGTAATTTGTTTGATGTCGTAAATATTGCATTTAGGTTCTCCGCATCAATGGGTTCAGCTGATGATCACTTCGGATGCAGAGATTGACAACAAAAAGGCGAAGAAAATCACGCTGAAGACGGTAAGAGATTCCACGATGCAAAGAGGGCAGACGCAAATTACCCACATCCAATGCCACTCCACGAGTTCGACCATCACCCTCGCCCCCGCAACTGCATATAATAACTGTTTTGGGGAGGAGCTCAGCAATGATAAACCTCTCATATTTTCTACTTGCGTCATACGGACAAAAGATCGAGAGGAAAGCTGAATGACCATCTTATGATTTTTGCTTTTTCGCTTCCTTTCAAGTTTTGATTTCTCCATCAAATTTTGTCTTCTATTACTGTCCTATTATATATCATTCTCGCCCCGCCCCCCATGTTTCTCCTCTTTCACTGGTGCTACCGAAATGATGCCATCGCCTCTCGTTTTTTCTCCTCTCCTTGTCCCTGTCTCTCATTCCAGCCCACTTTGTGTGTTTCTCAATTTGCGCCATTCCCCTCCCTGCTCCTGTCTCCATTTGACAATACCTTTTGACTCTGCTTCGTCTCCTAATCTCAGTGTAAACATCTTGTTTTTCATTGTGCATTAAAGCTTCAGGAAATGGTCAATGAGCGAGCCTGGAGGAATGTGGAATTAGTCCAGACGGAGGGACACTGTGTGGCTGTGGTCGCTTCAGGAGCTGAAGGAAACTGAGTGTGGTCGTGAGGCCCAAACACCCAGGCATCGCCTTGCCATAATGATCACTGGATTGCGACAACCGAATTGGCCTTCACACTTCTGACATAACGAAAGCAAACCATTAGCAGTTAGTTCTGCTGTTGAATAGAAACGTGCTTCCTTTATAGTGGTAACGAATATGCTTTATATTGCACTTTTCCCCACCGTATGCTCCATGTAAACATGGATGGCCCTTTTAACAAACGGCGAACAACAAGTGCAGGGCCCTCGACCCATCCAGCCTGCTCAAATGATCCAATGTGATCCCCGATCTGATTTTAACCTCAGCTCCAAATTCAAAGATAGTCTTTCATCCACTCAGTATTCAGTGATCATTCAACAAAAGATTTCTATTGCCTGCATTCGCTGAATTTTGAGGAAGGGAGATCCCGAAAACTCACCGAAGTATAACAGAACAACTGGAACATTTCTCATTTCTGTCTTAAATGGATGCCCCATTTTTAAAATAAAAATCTTGATGGATCCCATTGGTTACACAAGATGGAAAATTATGTCCGGCTCCACCCATTAAATTAGATCGTATATGCTTTGAATATGTCACGTGTAGTTTAACCAGCCACAATCATATTGAGTGGCGGAGCAGGCTCTCATGACAGAGCCTCTATTATTGTTCTTTGCTTGCAACTTAGCTATACACGGAAGGCAGCTGTCTGACAGCAGGAAATACACAACACAAAGAATAACCTTTTCCCCTTTGGTAAACAGGCCAGACAGAAAAAAATGCGGTAATCAATACCGAATATCAGGGGTTTTGTGCTAGGTGGTTTTTGCAAGGGGCGAATTTGGCAGTATGCGCATTCTCAATTCAAAAACCAGTTAACTAACCTTCTATGAAATACTTTGGTAAATCTACGTCAAATTCGTTAGGCAATGGGTGGGCTTGCTACTTCTGGCACATGGGATCAACATTTTCAGGATAGCTGGTGAGAAATTTTGGTTTTCAGTATTCTATGTGATTCCGTAATAAAGTCTTTCAAGATTTATCGCTGTTAACATCCGGAATGTCGACATTCGCTAATGTTTTTGGCCTCCTCAATAGCCAGTTTTGAATTTGCAATTTGCAGTTGCACAATGCGTTCACCAGGTAGAGAGTTAAATAGTTTGAATGGATGTTCCAGTTCCCTCCGACAGTCTAAATAGCTGCAAGCTAGTTGAATTAGCCATGTTAAATTGCCGATAGTATTCAGGACTTTGTAGGTTCGGTGCAATGGTCACTGAAATGCAGGTTTACAGGAATGAGGTATGGAGTTGTGAGTGAACGTGATGCTCTTTGGAAGGTGAATGTGGCCTTGTTGGGCCGAATGGTCTGCTTCCACGTTGTCGTTAATCTACGATTCAGTTCTACGATTCAGAGTTGTCCGTACAACTTTACTTTGTGTAAATAATTTTTGTCTGCTTGATACTTTGCAGACGTGCTTTCAGATGCTCCCCACCTGCATTTAAATACTCCACTTACCTTTCAAACACGAGTTGAAATATGTCGAATCTATTATTTCGAACTGTCTGCTTAGACTTTCAGTTAGATTAAAGGCCGTGAGAATTTGTCATAAAATGACTGATGAGATGATGTCAAGCTAATCAGAGAATTTATAACTGCAAAACAAAGGGATGAATCTGAAAAGTATCCACAAATGAAATCACGTAGGCAAATGTCAAAAAATCTAGAAACAGCAACCACATTGCACGGAATGCATTACAGAATTCGATAGGAGCTCGGGAGAAACCAAAGAACAGATCTGTACACAAATTTGAGGCAATTGTAAAAGCAACATGGTTTTGAAAGTCGTGGATGTCTAACTGCCAGCATTTAATTTGGTAGTCTTAGCGCGATTGGTCTCCAACGAGAGGAAATGTTGAGATATATGCGTTTTCCTTGTTTATTCTCCCTTATAGAAAAGAAAAGTTAATTTGAAGATGCCTTCATTCGATATTTTTTCTCTTCTTTCACCTCTTCTCTCATAAGTTCATAACTTCATAAGCGATAGGAGCAGAAAGGGGCCATTCTGTGATAGCAGATATGCTCATCACCCTTATTTTTCTGCCTTCTCTCTATATTTCTTCAACCCGTTACCAAGTAAAAAGCCATGTAACTCATCCTTAAATTTGCTAATTGTCACTGCGTCCACTGTACTTTGGTGTATCGATTTACTCAAATTTATTATGCTTTGGAAGATGGACTTTATCCACAATAAATGCACAATTCCTCTGACGTTTTAAGTTGCTTTGTAAACCTGGATTCTCATTTAATATCCACCATTTGCCCCGCATGTACAGTCCACCATCTCGATGGTTTCTGAGTTGTCATATTTTACCAGGAAAGTGTGCATGAACCATCGCAATCCTCTACCACAGATAGTACGGCATGGACAGACAGGCATATCACCCCATTACCTTCATCCAGGGATGCATACAATCCTTCCAGCTGAGACAGAGGTTCACCTGCCTCTTATCTAAATTAATTTACTTCATTAGGTCCTCCCGATGTGGTCTTCTCTTTGTCGGGCAGACCAAATACAAACTAAGAAACGGTTTCATTAAATATCTCAGCCAAACCTGCAGGGCCGACCTGATCAACCAGTCTCCGCTCTTTTTAGTTCTTATTCCGACTCCCTTTCCAACATGGCCAGCTTTGGCGTCGTCTATTGCCACAGCGAATGGCATTGTATACTGGTGGAACAACACCTCATCTTCCATCGAGGCAGCATGCAGCTCAGAGCTCTCAAAGCTGAGTGCTTTAATTTCAAATAACGTCCTTTCCCATAACCCAACACCCATCATAGCCTCTCCCTTTTCCCTTCCATTCGTCTCATTGGTCCTTTCTTCTCGCCATCAAATTTATTCCTTTCTCCCATGTACTAAACAGGCTGTACCCTCTACTTGTGCTCAACCATCCCCACCTCACCACCCTGTCCGCCCATCCCCTTTATACCCAGCGCCCGTTACACCGACCGCCAGTCCAGAAGGCGGGCTGCACCCGAGAAGATAAATTTTCCACCTCCTAATGCTGTCTGGCTTGTTCTGTTAATCCATCATCCTGCTTGTCCACCATGGGGACAGACAATGGCAGATACGGAGACACTGGTTCATTCACAAACTTACGCACCATGCATCACGCACTGAGACAGACTAGGTTCATATGCATAAAGAGAACAACATGAAGATCCATGTAAACGCAAACATCAACATACACAAACAATCACCCTCAAAGATTTGCAGACAGAAAATGGAAACTCGCAGCACCCAAAAACACATTCACAAGCACATAGATCCTCTCACAGGCAAAGAGAGCCATGCAGCTCGAAGCATGTGATCAACTATGTTTACGGAGACCTCGTCGATTTTTTTTCGTTAATCTGATTTTGAAAAATCGGTTTTGGTTTGCAGATAATAACTCTAAACTATCAGCTAAACTTGAGTTTTAAATCACGTGCAAGTGTTAAAATGAAAACACAAGTGATAACAAACAGGGTTTTGTATATTCGGGAGTTCATGCTTGAGGTTCAACGTGGGTTGTTACCTGATCAAAAGATCCGACATAGGAATTGGTTCAAGCAACGTCCGGACAAGACCTCATATTAAAGGAGATGGCACACGATGAATGGTAGGTGGAATCTCATAGCGACGATCGTCGTTCTCTCAGTATGTCGGCAGACTGCTAAATGGATTTTGGACAGCTGCATTTAAGAAGAACAATTCTTTGTTGTCATTACAGCATGCAGCTTTGAAAGCTCCCTGCCTAATATCCCCCGGAAGGCTCTTACAGTTTCAGAGAATAGAAAATGACGATATATGAGTTATGTCCTCTTTACTAGGTGAATTATAATACATACCATCACAAAAACAATCTGGAAGTAATTATCGATGCCTGCAGAACGACGCATCGTGGAAACCTGACAAGTAATAGAATCTGATTCGTGTTTATTCTTATTTGACTTCTCCCTTTACTGTGATTGTGTATCCTCCAGTCTTGAACGTATTCTGCTGAAAAGAAAGCCTTTTTGGTTCATTGCATTGACATTGTTGTTTAGTTTTGCGCAGCTGAATTTGATATTTGTTTTGATTGAAAGTTTTAAGTATTTTGATTATAATTTATACAATTGCTTTGAATTGAGTATTCGCAGAGACTGAGGTTGGATATTTTAAAGTCCAGTTCGGATACTTTGCCATACATTTGAGGATAGCAAAATGTTGTAATTTGATGGTGTTGCGAATTGTAGGAGGGAGAAAGGGTCACTTATTTCGGGTGTCTACTTCTCTCTCATTGGATCCCACAAACACAAGGAAAAATGCGCTAAAATGCAGACATTTTAGCATGCGTGCAGTCGTGCATATTAGCGTACAGATAAATGCACATATTATTTTCATTCCACACATAAGCATAGATACTCAGGCACCAGCAGACAATCACACAGTCAATCAAACACTAACTACAAAGCCTCACAGTCTTACAGTGATATTCATCAATGCACGGAACAAAAGGCACATAAGTATGAAAACATCCAAAAGGACGCAGATGTCGTTGTGCACATCGACAGAGATATAAAGACACATGGGCAAAAACAAATACACGTGCAGAAGCAGAGAAAGACAGAGGAAAGAAGTCCCGGCCAACCCATCGCCATTGTGATACCAATGAAATTAATGTGGCAGAAACAAGTTCTCTCACACAGAAAAAAAGTGAAATAATGAAACACATATTGGCAAATTAATAAATACGGACTTTCAAGTCTATACACAGGCGTGCGTGAACAAACAGACATGGATATAAATAGGTGGAAAGAAGATAAGGACCGACGTATGTATTAACTTTTTCTACATGCAAAAATTGACACACTCATCGACATATATAAATACAGAGAGAATATCACAGTCACACACTGAGCACTAATACATGCGAAGAATGCAACATCTATAAATGTGAAACACATACGTACTCTCACAAGCAAGGTTGCATTAGTGCAGACGTACAAACATTGACCCACCAATAAATTCAATATAAATATGCAACAAAACATACACATAGAGTCCTGAAGAAGGGCTTATGGCCGAAACGTCGATTCTCCTACTCCTTGGATGCTGCCTGATCTGTTGCGCTTTTCTAGCGACACATTTTTCAGCTCATACACACAGAACCACTTAGAAATGCAAAGAGTGACACATTCAGCAAATGCAAATGCAGCATTATTCATCATAGTAGCAAATGTCCACACATAGACAGCCGCAACACAAATACATGCTAAGTAGATGCAGAATCAAAGAAGTAGACACCGAGGACAGGTTTAGCATCAAAATAGTGCGATTTATCAAAGACACAGAAGAGTGATCACTGATGGACTGAACGCATTGACTGTAACAAATTAGACAGGTATAACCATTTGTGAGCCAATGAAATTCTCAATTACGGAATGGAATTTGGAATTTTTTAATCTTAATTCCAAGACATGCAATGAAGTTTCACTCTATTGATAACGTAAGCCACCTGTCACTTCGAAGACACATGTTAAGGGTTTCAAAAAAGGGAAATGTGGTCACAAATTCGGCATTTTCCATTTGGTAGTGTACGGAACAGTTCGATCAAATCGATTCGCCAGTACGCACAGCAAGAAAATGTGATTTGAATTATGTACTTGTTGAACAAAACCTTCAGAGACAGCCCTTGAGCTTTAACAGTTTATTACGAAATGGGGAGAGCACTGTCCAAAGTACGGCTGGGCAGAACTCCGAAGTAAAACAGAACGTTGCAGGATTAGACAGAACATCAGGCATGAGCTCAGACACAGGCTGACCGTTAATTACAGGATATCAGTTTGGTGTGAGGAGGTACTGAGTCAGATGACATCTCTCAGAGTCAGCCCTAATTGATATGACACATTCCACAAGTGGACTGGAGTGAAATTTATCACGTCACGTTTGTTGCAAGGACTTGCAAAAAATGTCGGACAGAAGTCTTAAGCAGAGCAACAACATATATTAGCAATATATCGTAAACTAAATGACGGGCTAAGTATGCTTCAGCAACTAAGCTATATGTTCGAGCAATACATCAGAGTGAGGAAACGAGGAGCAGGCAAACCATGGCGTCTTGAACAGATAAACTATACATTAGCGGTGCATCATAATGAGAGCAAAGCAACGGGCTTTGAGACAGGCACAGCTCATATACCAAGGAATTTTTTTCTGCTGGCGTGAGGGGCACTTAAGCAAAATCGTTTCTTAAACAGGACGGAAATAACACCCAAGAAAATGGCTTCCACAATCGTACATATTCTTTTCACCATCTAAAGAGCAGGTCAGGATCTTCAGCAATAGCGTGAAGGTAGCGAGAGCCAAGGGGCTTGTTTAGACGTGGAGGTTCTAAATCAGACAGGTAGTCCCACGAATCGGTGGTGTCAGCGCTGTTAGGGCTGGGATCTGGGGCTCAGGGCCTGTGCCAGTGAAGGGGGATCGTGACCAGCTGGGCTAATTATGCGATGGAGAGGAGACGTCAGACAAAGCACGCACAACACTGCTTAATGAAACTAACAAGGATCGCAAGAAGAGCACAGACAACAAGGACAATGAGCACTTGTCGAAGGGCACTGGCCCAGGATCTGAGCGACGAGCCCAAGAAACTCCACAAGTCCCACCTGGAGCTGGGTTCCCACTGAGGCAGTGCTCTCTTGCATCGATATCTATGCGTCCACTCCAGTCGTCCTTGAATTTTGACTGCTGTGCGGGTGATTATTGGAACAAGATCGTGATATTCCGACATAGGCTCCAATTTTCGGCGGTCCCCATTCTTAGGCTTAGTGTGCCTGTGACTATAAACATTAAAGTCTATCAGTTTACGTGTGCAGATATTTTTCACTTTTCTAAGGTGTTGTGACAGTAGTGTCAGCCGTTGGGACGGTTCATTGACTCAGTTCAACTACTATAATTAGACGGTATTTGTACCAATGTACTCGAGATAATTTTATAAAAACTAGTTAGAGAAATGTAAAAAGGGCCACCAGGCAAGGGAGTGGATTTGGAACCCTCCTTGCCCAAGTGTGTACAACTTTGCACATAATCAGCTAAACCAGGCATGAGCAACGAAGGAACACAAACTTTTACCACTTTGGGCAGCCATATCTTGGTTTGAGTGCCGAGAGAGCACCCTATTTGAGTTCATAGCTTGTGGTCTTCAGCCTATTCTTACCGCTCTGATTGCTGTGCCTTACCCAGATCTGGCATTTCCGCCCTTCCTTTGTCTCTATGAGGATAAAATCTTCTATGTTCCGACAAGGCTCCGTAATTGTGTCTACACCAAAAGCACAATGAGAGACATCCTTTTACTAGAATTCAACATGTTAAACCTTACGTTAGCTCCAAGGCAGCTGCAAAGACACTTCTCTCCTTAGTAGCTACATTTCCAGTTAAAATAAGGGTCTGCCTGTTAAATTTTCCAGTGTCCCCTCAGGAATGTGCTGCCCAGTAGTGGTTGTTGTGTGGGCATCTGAGGTAGTTTGCGTCCCCAGTTGGTATGTTGGTCTCAGTTAAGCTTTTCGGGGTTGGCACATGGGGCATAGGGATCGCTAGGTTATTGGACATCTTCGGTTTTGCTTGCAACCTCGATCGTGGTTTGGTCTCATTCTGGACATCCCAGTACAAAATCACTGCTCACTGGAATTGCGACCGGAATTGTTAGACTAGTTCATCTCATTTCTCTGGAAAATGTCGGCGACACCAGAAGGAATGCATCGCAAAAGCATCGCATTAAACAAAGGTGAGTCAGCTTGTAAATTGAAAAGCTGATTGCCTGATAAAAAATTCTTAGCAGGCAACATATCGCAATATTGACCTCGTGACTCCCAAGGTTTGAGATTGCATTTCAGTTCATCACGAATATTTGCAGGTTGTTGTAAAACTCGTTCTAATGACTGTATTGACTGGTACGCCTGACTGTCATTGTCAGGGAATCAAGCCTTCATATCCTCATAACTACAGACGGGCCTGAGGAGTGGCATTATACATCCGTATTGTCCTTCGAATATATTGAGCAATTGGACTTGTTCTCCTTGCAGTCAGGGGCTTGGTTCATTAACATTCATCTGTTTATCGAGACAGCCCCGGTTTTGGATTACTCAGGCCATTTACTTTTATGACATCGGCTATGAAGATGGTTACCAATGCTGAACCCCTCATCTTCACAGAAACGGGAGGTTTATAATCGGACGTGTGGAATCAAAGGTCATGTGGATAAGGCAAAAGCAGGATACTGATTGTGTATGATCAGCCATAATCATTGTCGTCGACATTAAATCGACTGGACTCAATTATTGGCAAGAGCAAAGAAAGGCGCTTCATTCTAAATTCTGCAGAATTGACTCCATTACACTACGGGTCCGGGTAATAGTCGTGCCTTAAGTAATCCTACGTAGAGACTCATTATCAGAGATTAAATACAGCACGAAAAGGGTTCAGTGAACTTTCACGTGATATTACAGCAAAACCCCACGGAAGGTGATTGCCGTCTCCAGAGTGTTTCGGAGACAGCAAGTTTGAGGGTAGCTTTAGACTTGGAACCACCACTGGCTGAGTTGGACTCGCCAAAGACGTACCAGGCACGTGGTTTCTTGGTTTATGAAAACCAAGGCATTGAGGTAGACGCGCCCAGTGCGAGAGGGGACCTCCAGAGGTAAAAAGCAAGTCAAAGGGAAAACATAACAGAGAGAGAGAGCTGAACACTTTTCCAGTTACACTAAAAATGGCAAGAGGAAACAAAGGGAGAGTCCACACAGGACTTGGAATGGCCAACCAAAAATACAATATATGCTAATAATTACGGCCCAGAGTCTGTAAAGGAGTCAGAATTGTGGATTGAGGAATGTGGTTTTCCTGAGGGAGGAAGTTTTAGTAAAAGACAGCTGGAAATATTGTGGTCGAAGTTGGAGGAGAGAGAGAAGGAGAAAAGGAAGAGAAAAATAGAACCCGTGGATTGGAGTGCTTATAACATGTGCAAAGCTGAGGCTGATATCAGGGAAAGGAAATCACAAGTAAAAGATAGATCAAACACACGTACGAACACCAGCACACATGCAGACGCGCGGAAACCAACCTCACGAAGCTGAACTGTGTCTAAAGTCTGTTTCAGATTCTAACCTTGATGACTGCCCTCCGAGACCTACAGCAACCTTACATGATCCGCCTGGCGAAGATTCCACGTCAGCGGCCGCTGCCTCAGGATCTGCTGGATCACCGATTGCACGCCACACCCACAACCAATTGAAGCAAGAAGCCCAAAAGAAGGACGACCACTCCAAGACAGAAAGGCATTCAGGGCCTGTTTGCGGTCACTCTCCGACGGATGATGAGTCAGACGGTGAGGGAACTGGCATACGAACCAGGTAGTTCTGCAAGCACCAATGGTTGAAATTGCAGGTCCAGAGGGACATCCAGTGTTGGTAAACCGGCCATGGACCATGAAGGATCTGGAAAGTGCAGATGGGCAGTTGCCAAACTCATGCGAGGTTCGAGGTAATAAGTTCGCCGAAGAAGTTACAAAGTTCTGTAATCAGTTCCGTCTCACGTGATATGAGATGAGATGTCTCCTGGGACGAAAGGTAGGTGCCAATGTCACGAAAATCAAGTATACCTGGCCAAATGCAAACGTTCATGGCAGGGTAGCCGACACACAAGCGGGGCAGAACGAAGACTTCAATGCTTTTGTTGCAGCGCTGGCAAACGCCTGTAGGGAGGCATTCCCAGTGCGACTGGACATGACCAAAATTACAATGTGTAAACAACGGGAAGGTGAGACCGTGTCCCAGTAACGTTCGTGCCTCACTGAAGTCTGTAATGCCCATAGTGAACTGACACCACCCGACAACATCACTGCGGCAGAAACCATGCCTTATGAGGCACACCTGAGGATCAGCTTCATCAATGGAATGAAAGACGAAAAAGCAAAAACATGTAAAAGAGACATGTATTACCTACGACACGGGAAAGCTGAATTTGATAGAACAACACGCGATACATGCTGAAAAATTGCTTACTCAAGAAAAGTATAAGCGGAAACTAAAGATGGAACAGCAAGCACATATAGCTCAGCTTACAGTGATGCAAATGTTCACCCAGCCGTTGGAGGGAGGAGCTGCAGGAAGACAGAGACGCAGAGGTGCAGTTCGCGGCGCGGGCAGGGTTAGATCTGTTGGATGCTTTGTTTGCGGAGCAATAGACTGATGGGCGAGACAGTGCCAACACAGACAGCCTCAGTTGGTCCTGGAGGATGATCGACAGGGTGACTGACAGGGGAAGGCTGAGGTGGAGATGAGAAGCCCACAAGGTACAGAATCAAGTGAAAGCAGCACTGCAACAACCAACAGGAGGGAACTGCATGATCTAGCACCTGGAGAGTGGGTAATGGTGAAATAATTCAGGAGGAAAAACTGGAAGGTGAAGAGGTGGCTTGGACCATTTTAAGTGATACGTGCAACACAGACAGCAGTTAACATCGCAGAAAGAGCCAAGTGGATACACGCCAGACATTCCAAGTGTGCAGCTGGGCCTGAGTAGGCATCAGACAGCACCGGAACCAATTAAGTGCAAGTCGTGATTAGAAGCCTCATACAAATATGGGGCTGCCCCAGCTCAAACTTTTAGCAAGCGCCCTGGTAGGACTATTCATACGGGCTGAGGCATTGCGTGGACCCCACCCTACCATGGCGTTAACGAGTGTGACGTGTGCACATGGGCTATGGACAGGGACACTCGAGCAAGTGACGATACCACCACAAAGCTCGGTGGTGTCTGAGGAAAGGTCTGGTGTTTCCTTAACATTGTTTGATGTATAGCTACTCTGGCTCTGTATTTTTGTTTGTTGTTGCTGTCGTTGTCCATGATGGCATAAAATGACAAAAAGGTGGAAAATGTAATGGAAAATTATCCATTTACTGTGAAGTTTGAAAGAGAATGCTTTTCTAACGCCTGCAGTAGCTTATCACTGTTCGAATTATGTCCACATCCAACACGAACTTGCGATAATCGAACTCATAAAAAGCTGAAGAACTAATATGTCTATGATAAGGGGATGAGAGAATAACAACTTGAATTCTCCCAGTCTTTGCCCTTGAGAGAGTGATAAGAAACACTATAAGTAAAGCATCAAAACAATGCTCAGAACTCCTTACAATGAGGCATCTGGCTTAGTGTAATGGAGTCAATTCCGCAGAATTTAAAATAAAGTTCCTTTCTTTGATCTTGCTAATAATTGAGTCAAGTCGATTTAATTTCCATGATAATCATAATGAATGGTGGTGCTGGCTCGTAGGGCCGAATAGCCTACTCCAGCACATATTGTCTATTGTCTATTATCTGTTGTGTGCTGAAGACTATCAGGACATATAAGGGGCTCAATGGCTCTCCTTGAATAACATCCCTTTCCCCCATCCATATCAGTGTCATCCCCATCCTTAAATAGTGTCGGTATGTCAGGCATAAGCTCAGGATCCCGAATACTACTTAGATTCTTTTACAGAGCTTTTGCTTCAACACCATTTTTTACACCTTCTATTACATAGCTTACTTCCATTTCCAATTAGATGTGCAGAGCTCAATTTATCATGTGGGTTGGTTGAGGTAAACATGAGTCAATGTTGCCATGCTTTCAACTAATTATGAGGCAATAACACAGATGACTGAAAATGTATGATAGTGCATAAACCATTCAGTCTTGCCAATCTTGTTAACGCAAGATGGAAACTGAACACGTGACTGAGACATTTCATTATTAATTAATAAGAACAAATAGATTTTAAAGTCACTAAAATGATTCAATGTGCGTAAAGTTGCAGTCATGAAATTGTATCAGGATTGTTCTATTCGGTGCATATCAGACTCAGCTTATTAAATCACAAGTTTTGTTCCGATTTAGTATGAGTTTTGCCTCGAGACTTCAATATGAAAGTGAAATTCACTCATTCCAGATCCCATTACATAATATAAAATTCGCACTGTTTCCAATCCTAAAACCCATTATAAATAACCGGTTGCAGACTCTCAATGTGAATCCCAGATTTAGTTCCTTCAGCGGTTCTGATCAGTCATTGCTCAGTCATTGCGTCATAGGGTGTGAAATGACTGCAGCTGCATCAATAAAATCATGTCTACTCACAGTATCAAAATGCTTCGTATGCACAAATGAAAACTTATTCCAAAGACACAGATATCAACAATACTAACTTAAATTTTGTCACATGATTTCTTCCTCAGAAAATCATGTTGAACTGATACTTGATTTTTTAATGGGGAAGGGAAATTGACAGCGAATAAAGTTATGACTGCCACTTCGTATGCACAAATGAGATGCAGCAGTGTAAAAAATAATTCTGCTTGAATCATTTTCTGAAAACTCTGTCGCTGGTTTGGGATATTTACATCCATCTTCATACTTAGAGTTTTACAATTTTTAAATATTATTTTTGTGATGTTGACTGCAATTCCTCTACTGAATGATCAAACGTTAAAGTCTGAGATGATTGCCCTCAATGTTACGATTAGATAATCTTTTTCAAGTAATAAACAGATACCTAATTTCAAACCGGAACAGAATTATTCTGCACGCGAATCCAAGGTTTACAGTGGTACAACTTTAACTGACTTCACTCAATCCTTCAATTAGTCCAACACCCGGTGAATACAGGGGGTGAAATCGATCTTTGTCAGAAGCAGAAATTATGCAAGAGATGCGAGCAGGTTTACACTTGGGTCAAATATTGTAAAATCTGAGGAGAATGTTTTATTTAAAAATTGTAATGTCGTCTCCCGCCATTTTGAATTGACTTGAATTTCATGAAAATAAAAAAAAGTCGAGTTAACTATTGATAGTCTCGCCGTCATAGTCTAGGAGATCAACAATCCTGGATCTCGAGCGCCAGGAAACAAAACAGAAAAATTCAATCAACAACAAGCAAATGTGCATCAATAAAAGACCACAAGAATGTAATCGTTCTGCTAGCTTCAGAGTCTCGGGGCTGAGAGGGTCTCTCTCTCTCTTCCAGGCAACAATTTTTCACTTTCAGTTTTTTAAGATTCTGGTGATTCTAAGTGTCATGAAACATTCACATTCCAGAACAGTCAAAATTAGGGAGTTCCAATGCTAATAATATTTTCAAGCCTAGGTGTGCGTGCTTCTACAGTAGTCGACGATGAAGGGGGAAATACAATAGAGAATGTAATAGTCGCCCTCTGTGTCCCATTGGCTCAAATCAGGAAAGTGTGGACATTCTGAGCCAAGCAACTATAAATAATGCATGTTTGTACAAGCCAATTAAATTTGTTAGGCACAAGAGCTTACCGGGGCGTATTGAAGCATGTCACAAACCTCAACGTACGTCCAATGATGGTTAAATGGGGTTTCACCGGTCATAATTCTGGGCAAGCAAGTTCTTTATTACAAATCTCTGTGAATCGTGAGATTCTTTTACCAACACTTGCAGTCCAGACTCTAGACCCCTGGCGAGTACTTGCACTCATAAAATGTGGGTAAGTAGCGAGAACTGTAATAGCTTTTTAAACAGCATTCTGTCTCTGGCCAGCTTGCCTAGTCGTTTGGAAAGTGACAACGGCAACAATCCAGTTTGGGACGGTAATTTTGGGATATTTAGGGAACAGGGTGCCAGTCCCGTGGGAAGGTTTTGAATGTGTTCGCTGAACGCTGATTTTGATTGCAAATGTACGGGCTGATGGCTCTTAGCCACATTCATAAATTCAACAAGGGAAAAGATTTTGCCCAAAATGGCAACTCCCCAGCTCATTGGATGCTGCAAGACCTGCTCTGCTTTTCAGTTACCACACTCTCGACTCTAATCTCCAGCATCTGTAATCTTCACGTTCTCCAATGAAATCGCCTAACTTAGGTGTTGCATTTAGTAGTCTATCATGGCGTTTCAGCGTGGCTTCCGTAGGGACAAAAGCACGGTGTTCGGCCTGCACAACAGAACAAGATTGCCTTGACCCCGTCACCGCTGTTTTGATCTTATATGTAGAGTAGTTTGATCCAATCGTCACCTGCCTCGCCGTATGCGCAGAAACGTTACCTCGAGGCAAACAAAGAGGACACAAACAAAGACAAAACGCACAAACTGAGGCTGTATAGCCAATTCTCAAGGTCACCAAAAGTTAGTAGTGTTCAGCACAGGTTAGGATAATGTACTTAACCAATATCTGCAATTTTAAGTCGCCCCATGCATCACTCCCATTTACACTTACGCAAATTTAAACTGTTGAAAGCACTAATTCATTTCTGCAGAAGACCAAGTAATGAAGGGGACCATGCCAGCTATACCATTTTTTCAAGAAAATCTTGAGAGGCAGAACTTGACCATTAGCCCGTTTATTACAAGACTCATCATGGAGATATCCTCGGCCTTAAAAGTGGCTCGGTTGGATTCTGAAGTACAGAGCTGAAAATGTGTTGCTGGAGAAGCGCAGCAGGTCAGGCAGCATCCAGGGAACAGGAGAATCGACGTTTCGGGCATAAGACCTTCTTCAGGAATGAGGAAAGTTTGTCCAGCAGGCTAAAATAAAAGGTAGGGAGGAGGGCATTGGGGGAGGGGCGTCGGAAATGTGATAGGTGGAAAGAGGTCAAGGTGAGGGTGATAGGTCAGACTGGGGTGGGGGGGGAGAGGTCAGGAAGAAGATTTCAGGTTAGGAAGGCGGTGCTGAATTCGATGGATTTGACTGAGACAAGGTGGGGGGAGGGGAAATGAGGAAACTGGTGAAATCCGAGTTCACCCCTTGTGGTTGGAGGGTTCCTAGGCGGAAGATGAGGCGCTCTTCCTTCAACCGTCGTCTAGTTGTGCTCTGGCGATGGAGGAGTCCAAAGACCTGCATATCCTTGGTGGAGTGGGAGGGGGAGTTGAAGTGTTGAGCCACAGGGTGGTTGGGTTGGTTGGTCCGGGTGTCCCAGAGGTGTTCTCTGAAACGCTCCGCAAATAGCCTTGCGGCTACTTGCGGAGCGTTTCAGAGAACACCTCTGGGACACCCGGAACAACCAACACAACCACCCTGTGGCTCAACACTTCAACTCCCCCTCCCACTCCACCAAGGATATGCAGGTCTTTGGACTCCTCCATTGCCAGACCACAACAACACGACGGTTGGAGGAAGAGCGCCACATCCTCGGCCTAGGAACCCTCCAACCACAAGGGATGAACTCGGATTTCGCCAGTTTGCTCATTTCCCCTCCCCCACCTTGTCTCAGTCAAATCCATCGAATTCAGACCACATTTAATCACCGAAATGAGATCTCCAATCCAATGCTGCAATATTGAATGAGCAGAAAGCAGTTCGGAAGATAAATGGCGTGTTGACCAAAATTTCAAGGGGATTTCTGTACAGGAGTAAGGGTCTCTTAGTGCAACTGTACAGTGTCTTGGTGAGACCTCATCGCCGACATTGTGGAGTAATGAGTGCAGTTCTAATTTCCTTACATAGTAAAGCACAAACCTGACATTGATGGATTGCAGCAAAGAAAGACCAGACTGACCTCTGGGCTGACAAGCTTGTCGTGGGACCAGGTTTGGGGTCATATCCCACAAGCTTTCGGCGAATGACTGGAGATCTAAGGGACAAACTCACAAAGATTGAGACACATTGGAAGCAAGGATGATAATTCCCCGGGCTTGTACATCTAAAACTAGCAGCTACAGTATTAGGTAAAGGCATTGAGATTAGAATAAACGTCGGCAATCAGACACTGGCGAACCTCGGAATTCTCTCACAGATGAGGCAATAAAAACCAAGGCATTAAATATAAGGATTTCTGGCCACGAAAGTAATGGAAACAGTGCAGTCTATCGCTTTTGGGTAGAAGACCAGCCATCATTATAGTTAGATTTTATAAGATGGCAGCTGAGTTCCTGTGGAACACCATGTTATACAAAACCATGGAATTCAAGTCATGAAACGTAGGCGAAAAAACATGTCTCGGGCGAAATGTCACAAATCTCGGTAAAAATCAAAAGAGAAGTAATGGTTACCTTAACACAGTGTCGTTCAATATTTAAATTATATATTGTAATGAAACATTTCTGTAAATGAAACACCTAAAGACTACAATCACTGACTGCAGCATTGTACCTTTCACGATGCGCTTCATCACAGAAAGTGCAAACCAACTGAGCCTACACCGAATTCCAGTTCTCTGTAAATTTTGGTCCAGTGTGAAATCAAGCTGATTCCTTTCCTGTTGTAGCTGTGCTTCCATTTTCCAGGCAGTGGATTCTGAGGTTGCATTTTGCTGCTCAGTTAGCGCCAAGAGAGAGTTGTGTGGCAGTGAAATGGAGTTCGGTTTATATATATAAAGTTCGTCAATTCACTAATTGCTTTACATCCACATCGTTTAATAAAAAAAGTTACAGGAAAACGAATTGTATATTGAATAGTCAGCAAAATCCGTTGAATTTTCATTGTCTGTGAAGACAGGGCCTTCAGCCCAACAAGACCATCCAAGTAGTAACTCATCCAGAGCCATTCCCCTCCTACTCGACATTCACCTCGGACAAATACACCTTAGCGACATGACCCTGTACACAATTTAACATGATCAGTTCACTGAACCTGCAAGTGTTTTTGTTGCGAGTGGAAACCGGGGCACCCCGAGGAAACCCAGATAGCCACGGGGAGAAGGTGTAAGTGCGCCAAGGTGGGATTCAAACCAGGGTCTTGTCGCTCTAGCTCTCTCTCTTCCAAACACCTCTGTCTCTTCCCATTCTACCACTCTCTCTACACCCTTACAGTCTCACTCCCTCTGACACACTGTCGCGCTCTCTGTCCTCTCAAACAATCTCGTTTTCTTTGCACTTGCACACACTCATCTCGCCCTAAGTCTATCTCACTCTCTCTGTCTGCTCACCGCACTCTTTTGTCGCAACCTCCCACTCTCTCTCACACACTTACACGAGTTCCTTTCCTTCACACTCTCTTTTTCTCCCTCTCCGGCACACTCTCTCTACCATCTCATACTCTCTATCACTACTCTCCACTCTACCTACCCCCTCCCACTCTCTCCCTCTCTCTCTACGTGCCTCGCATTCTCCCAACACCCGCTCTCTCTCCACCCCACTGCCTCTCTACCCCTTAAATATTCCTCTCTGTTACCTTTCCCACTCTCTCTGCCGCCCAAATTCTATCTCTCACCTCTACTCTCTCTATCTCCGCACTCCAACACCTGTTCGCCCACTCCCACTCTCTCCCCATTTTATCCCCTCGCACTTTCTCCGACTGCATCTTTCTCACCCGACCATTTCGCACTCTGAATCTCACACTCCCCCTCTTCTTGCGTCCTCTCCTCACTCCCCATTCTGTTTCTACCCTCCAAGTCTGTATCACCTCCCTCGCTGTCAACTCACTCTCTCTGTTTCTCATTCCCTCTCTCTCCAACCATTCTCTGTTTCACTCCCGCCTTCCCTTTCTCTCTGTCTCCAGGCACACTCTTTCTCCCCCTCCAACTACCTCCAACAAGCGCATCGTGATAGCCTTCCCACCCACTATCACTTATCCTCTACAACCCTCCCACCTCTCTCTGTCTTTATCCCGCCATGCTCTCTTCACTAGCCCCTCTTTCTCTCACGCTCTCCTTATCTCACTCTCTCTGTCTCACTTAGTCACACACTCTTTCGTTCTTTCTCTCTACACCAACCACTTTCTCTCACCCTTTCCTTGGTCTCACACCCTCTCTTTCGTTCTGCATATCCCTTCCCTCCATCTTTTCCCTCCGTGACTCTCTCTATCCCCTCTTATTCTCTCTATCTACAAAATCATTCTCTCACTATCTGCCTGCTCCATCTCACTCTCTCTTTAACTTAAACCTCCCACTCTGTCTCAGTCTATGCCCCTCACCATCTCTACCTCATTGTCTACGCTCTTCCACCATCTGTCCTCTCCTTCCCTCTATTTTCTTGCTATTTATAACCACTCCCACTCTCCCTCGACCCCCACTCTCTCTCCCCACACTCTCTTCTCCCTCACCCTCTCTTTCCTCCCTCTCGATCTAGCCTCCACTCTCTCGATCTTCCCCCACTCACTTTTCTCCCTCCCACTCTCTCTCCCCACCCTCCACTCTCCCTCTCTCACTATCACTCCCTTTCTCCTCCCTCTAACTCTGTTTCTCCTCTGCTCCCAACATGTCTCTCTCTCTCGCACCACTGTCTTTCTCACTCTCCCAATCTCTCTCTCCTCACTCTCTCTTTCTCCTATGCTCCAACTCTGTCTTCACTCCCCATCTCTCTGCATCGCTGCGCGGTCTCTGTGCACCCCTTTTCTCTATTTCTCTCCAACCACTCCAACTGACTCTCTTGCTCTTGCCTCCTCCCATTCTGTCTCTCTGTACATCTGTCACACGCTCACCCTTCCTCCCTCTCTAACACTCCCACACTCGCTTCACATCCACACTCTCTCCGAAACTCATTCGCTCTCTCACCCACACTTTCTCTCTAACTACCTCCCAGTAAACCTCTCTCTCACCTACTCCCTCTCTCCCTCCCATGCTCTCTCACCCTTCCACTCTCTCGATCTCCACCTGCCACTCTCTCTCTCTCTTGCTGTCTCTTATCCTTCCAATTCTCGCTCGTGTTCCCCTCTCCCACGCGCTCTCTCTTACCCATCTTTCGCTTTCTCTCTCCTCCCTAAACTCATTCTCGCTATTTTCTTCCTTCCTCCCTCTCTCTATCTCTTCCCCTCCAACTCTTCCTCTCTCCCCTCTAGCACCCTCTTTCTCCTCCCTCTCTCTTCACTGAACACCTCCACCTTCTCAGTCTTTGTCTCCACCTCTCACCTCCCTCTCTCTCTTTCACTGTCTTTCTGCCAACTCACTCTCTCTCGCACTATCTCTCACTGCCCCCACTGTCTCTCCACCTCATTCCCTCTCTCCGCCCTCCTCTTTCTTTTTCTTTCCTGTCCCACTCTCCATCTGTCTCCACTACCTCCCCTCTATCTCCCTCCCACTCACTCTCTCCTGCCACTCTCTCTCGATGTCTCTCTCAATCCAAGAATCTCACTCCCCGCACTCCCACTCTCCCTGTATTTCCACCCAGTAACCTCACTCACCCCAACCAACTCTCTCGCACTCTGTTTCCTCCAACCACCACTCCCTCTCTCCTCATGCTCCCACTTTTTTCTGTCGTCCGCCACACTCTCTTTCTCCTCCTCATCTCTCTCTCGCACTCTCTGCTCCAAGAAACTCGATCTTTGTCCCGAGCACACGTTCTCTCACTCCACTAATGTGTCTCGATCTCTCTCCACCACCACCCTATCCTTTCCCTCACACTCTCTGGCTAGATTTCTTCGAATTCGCTCTCACTTTCCTCTCTGACATACTCTCTATAACCCATTTCCAATCTCTCTGTCTCTTCTTCTTTACCCCCTGCCACTCTGTCTCTCTCTACCCCACTCCCGCAATCTATCTCTCTCTACCGCTCACACTCTTCCTCACTGTCACCGAACGTACTCTTTCCCCCTCCAACTATCTCCGCCCTGCTAACTCTCTCTACCCTTGCAGTGTCTCCGTGTCTCTCCCATCTACCTGCACTCTCTCCCTCTGTCTCTCCATTTCTCCCACTCCCATCTCTCTCTCTCTCGCTTCCTTTCTCCTTTCCCACTCTCTCCTTCCCCTTCCACTGTCTCTATCTCCTCTTCCTCTCTGTTTCCACTTCCCATTCTCTGTCTTTCTCCCGCCCTCCAACTCTCTCATGTCACTCTTTGTATCACCACACACCTGCCTCTCCACCTCCCACTCGCTGCAACCAGTGGCTTTCGTGCTCTACATCCATCCCATCTCTCTTGAATCTACTATGACTCTCTCTCCCTCTCTACGCCACTCCCAGTCTTTCTCTGTCCGCGCCCCTGCCACTGTCGTGCTCTTTCCCACCCCCTTCCTCTCTCTCTTGCTCTCCTCATCACACACTCGCTGTCTCTGCACCAGTACTTTCTTGCGCTCTTTGTCTCCGCCCACCACTCTGTCACATCGGTCCCTTCCTCTCTGTCAATTGCTCTTTCCTTCTCCATTCTCCCCACACTCTCTCTATCCCCTCCGTGACTCTCTCTGCACCCCCTGACGTTCTCTCTCTTCTGCCTCATCCTTCCTCTATCTCTGCTCCCATCTTTCTCATTCCCTTATTCTCTTTAGCCCCACCCACTGTGTCTATATCTCCCCTTCCCATTATCTCCCTCTCTGTCTGCGACCCTCTGACTCTAACTCCAAACACAACCTCTCTTTCCCCTCTCTTTATCTACCCCACTCCCACTCTCTCTCTCTACGCCCTCCCACTCTCTCTCCCTCCAACTCTCGCCCTCCTCCTCCCACTCTATCTCTAGTACCCACTCTCTCCGTCTCTTCCCCAATCTCGC
The DNA here is from genome assembly GCF_037043375.1 of Chiloscyllium plagiosum. Classification (NCBI taxonomy): domain Eukaryota; kingdom Metazoa; phylum Chordata; class Chondrichthyes; order Orectolobiformes; family Hemiscylliidae; genus Chiloscyllium; species Chiloscyllium plagiosum. The sequence continues at coordinate 83,471,889 of NW_028270175.1, forward strand.
AGCACCCCACTCTCTCCCTCCATCTCTCTCACTCTTCTTTGTCTGTCTATCAGTCCCCCAGTCTCTCTTCGCCGCTTTTCTCTCTCTTCCCTCCCTCTCTCTCCTGTTCCCTCTCTCACTTCCCTCCAACACTTTGTCGCTGCCTCTCTCTCGTCCAACCAATTCGCCCTCTCCCCATCCTCTCACTCTTTCTCTTCCCCCACACTCTCTCCCCTCACAGTACGTCACTCTCTGTCCCCTCAATCTCTGTCTTTCTCCTTCCACTTCCACTCTTTCTCTCCGCCCTCTTTCTCCCCACCCTCTCTCCTTCACAGCCACTCTCTCTCAACCCCCACGCACCGTCTCCCTCTCCACCACTTAGTCTCTAACCCATCTACTCTGTCTCTACCTGTTTCTCAACTCATTACCACGCTGACCTTCTCTCCCTGCCCAACTCCCACTCCCTCTCCACACCCACTATCTCGTCGCCAACAGTCTCTCCAAATCTCCCCCTACTCTGTCTCTCTCACCCCACCCTCCATGTCAACCATTCTATTCGCACTCCGTCCTCTCTCTCCCCTTCCCACTCTCTAGCTAACTGTCACTCTCGCTGACTCCCCTCTCCCACTCTCTCTCCTCCACACTGTCTCTCTATTCTCGCTCCACTCAAACTTTCTCCATCTCTCTCTCTCTCTCTCACTCACAGATGACTCTTTCACTCTCCCACTCCCCTCTCTCTTGCTCCCTCTCTCCCCTTTCCAATCAGTCTTTACCCCACTGTCTCTCTCGCCTTGTTCGGTCTCCCACGCCCCTTTTGTCTCCCTCATCTTCCCTCTTCCCCCACTATCTCTCTCTCAACCGCCCAATCTCTCTCTCCAGCCACTCTAGATTCCCAACAATTGTCGGTCTCACCACACTTTCTCTAACCTTCGACTATCTCTCGCTCTTTACACCCCGACAATCTCTCTTGCTCAAACTCACTCCCACTCGCCCTCACTACACCACTCCCAGCCTCTCTCTGTCGTTACCTCCCACCACTCTCTGTTCACCACCCCTCCTTCTCTCCCTGACTCCCACTCTCTTCCTCTCGCCCCTTCCACTCTCTCTTTCTCTCGAAACCAACCACTCTCTCTCAATCCTTCCTTCCTCACTCTGCCTCATGTCCTCTCTCTCTTTCTGCCTCCCCCACTGTCTCCCCATCCCACTCCCGACTCTCTCAGTACGCCCTCCCAGTCTGTCTGCCTACTATCTCATTCTCTCTCCATCTCTGTCCCCTCGTTAACACTATCTCTTTCCATTTAACCCCTCTAAATCTTTCTCCCTCCACCCTCCTCCTACTCTACTTCTCTGTATATGACCCTTCCTACTCTCTCCAAACCTATTCTCTCTTTCATTGCTCTCTCTCCCACTTCCACTCTCCCTCCCTCTGCCCTGCAACTGACTCTCGTTCGCACTCTCATTCTGCACGACTCTCCCTCTACCACGTCTCTCTATCTCCTCCTCCCAAGCTCTCTTCTTCACCACTCTCTCTCTATCTCAATGACTCGACCCCCAAATCTGCCTCTCCCTCACCGTCCCAAAATATCTCACCTTCACTCTCTTTCCCCCTCTCCTCTCCGCCATTGTCCCTTTGTTTTCCCAACCCACTCTCTCTCTTTCCCACCCTGACTTTCTCTCTCTATCCTGCTCTCTCCCAAAACCAATCTCCTTCTCTGCCCAATCGCACTGTCTTTTACATCCACCATATCTATCTTCCCTGTTCCACATTCTCTCTCTCGACCCACAGCCATTCTCTCTCGAACCATGCTTGCTCGCTATATCCCTCTCTCTCCCCTTCTCTATCCCCTCTCCTCAGCCTCTCACTCCACCCTCTTTCTCCCACCACTCTATCTCTTCCATTTCTCTCCCTGCTATTACTCTCTCTCCATCCCCTTTATATTTCCCCCACTCTCCCGCTCTCCCCTAACCCACACTCTCTCTTTAACCTCCACCCAGTCTGTCTCACACACACTCTCTCATCCCTCCCCATATTTTCTCACTCACTCTCTTTCTCTCACGCCGTTCGACAGTCTCTCTCTCCCCATACACACTTTCTCCTCTTCTCTCTCTTTCTTACCCACTCACACTTTCTATCTCCCTCTCTACCCCTTTATCTCTCTCTCTGTTTGTTCCCCTCTTACTATTGCTCTCTCCCTCCCTCTATTTCTCTGTCCTTCTCCCTTCCCAAACAATCTCTCCTATTCCCACTGTCTCTCCTCAACATTCTCTCATACACCTCCCAATCTTTCTCTCTCCCCACTCTCTGTCTCCCCATTCCACTCTCTCTTTCCCCCTCTCTTCCCTCCAGTCACACGCTCTCTTCCTCTCCAACATTCCCTCCGACACCCATTCTCTTCCTCTCCCTCAACTCTCTCTCATCCCATCTATCTGTATCTCTCTTCACCCTCCATTCTCTCTGTATCTATCCCTCCTCCTCTCTCTCTCCGAGTCCCTCTCTCGCTCTCCACTCATTTTACTCCCCTTCTTTCCTCTCCTCATCTCTCTCATTCTACCTCTATTTCACTCTCCCCTCTCTCTCTGTCCCCACCATTTTCTCTCTACGTCACGCACTTGCTTGACCCTCTCTCATCTCTCTATCTCTACCACCTCCCTCTGTGTCTGTCACTCCCGAAAGCTCTCGCTGCACCCATTTTCTCTCTCCCCATTCCAATCTCTCTCCCCCGGTTTCTATCTCTGCGGTCAATCTTTCCCCGTCTCTCTCTCTCTCCATATCTCCCTCACTCGCTCTGTCTCTGTCCCATTGCCCTCTTTCTGTTGCTGTGTCTCCCACTCAGCGTTCTCTCATCCCCATTCGCTCTGTCTCACCAATATCTCTCTCTTCCCTCCCCTTTCTCTCCATCAAACTCTTCTTCACCACACTCTATTCCGACCTCCTACTCTCTCTCTGTTCCACACTCTCGCTTTCCCCTCCCAGTTTTGCTCCCTCTTCCACTCTCTCTTGCTCAACCGCTGGCCCACTCTCTCCGTTCCTCGCTTACTCTTACTTCCTCTCTGCATCCCTCCCAGCTCTCTCTACACCGAAAACATACTCTCTCCTTCTCTACCCCAATTAAGCTCTCTCTCTCTGTATCCCCTCCCACACATTCGTTCTCTCCCCCTTTCTCAATCACTCTCTCATTCCACTCTCACACCCTCCTCCATCTCACTCTATCAATATCCTCCTCACACGCACTCTCCGCGCTCACTCTCTCACTCCTTCATTCCCTTTATCTCTACTCCTCCAGTGTTCTCTCATCCCTCCCTCTCCCTCTTTCTCTCCTGCCCCCCGTTCTGTCTCTCTCTCCCCAACTCGCCCTGTCCCCTCAAACTTTCTCGCTGTCTTCATCCCTCCTAACTGTGTCTCTCCCCATCCCACTCTCTCTTTGTCCCGCCACTCTCTCTCACTGATCCACGCTCTTCCTCTGTCTCGCTCCCCATCTCTATTTCTCTCCCTCCCCATCTAACTCTCTCTTTCCCCATCCCACTCTCTCTGTCTCCCACATTCTCTTTTACCACACTCTCTCTCGCTCTCTGCAGCAGTGCCACCTTCCTCGCGATACCACTCCCATGTTCCTACTGTCTGTACCGTCCTACTCTGTCTCTTTCTCATTCCTCATTTTCTATCTCCCCTTCTTTCTCTGTCTGTGTCTCCCAACCCACACTCAGGCCACACTGAGTCCCGCATACCACCCACTCCCTCTTTCTACTCCACATCTCTCTCACCCATCTCACCCTCTCTACCTCTCGCTCTCTCTTTCTCCAGCCACATCACCCACACTCTCTGTCCTCATTCCTCTCTCTCACTCTCAGCCCCAACTCTCTCTCACCTCAACTCCCTCCCTTTCCACTCTGTCTTTCTCCCCGTCTCTCTCCTCACTCAGTCTCGCTCCCTCCTCCCCATCGCTCTTCCCTATGCTCCTTTCTGCCACCCCCGCCACCCACTCTCTCATACCCTCACACTCTCTCTCCCCTGCCCTTCCATTCTCTCTCACTTCCAATTTTTCTAGCCCCTCACGCGCTCTCGCACTCTATGCTTTTCCCACTTCTCTGTGCACCACTCCCACTGTCTGTCGCTCTCTACTCCACTCGCACTCTCTCTCTGTCAGTACATGCTCCAAAACTTTCTCTCTTTCCCACGACCACTGTTTTCTCTCTCTCTGTCCACTGTCACACTCTCTTTCACCCATCCCACTCGCTTTCTCCATCCCACTCCATCTCTCCCCTCCGTTATCTCTCTGTCCCCCTCCCAGACTCTCGCACACAATCCTAATGCACATCTCTCTCTCCCGCCGCCCATTCCACTCTTTACCTATCTCACTCGCTCACTCCCCCTCACAATTTCCCCTCGCCCTCCCGACCACTCTTTCTTAGTTTAATTTTCTATCTACACCCAATTTCTTTCTCTTCTGTTCATACTGTCTCTCTTGCCTCTCTCTCTACATTAATCTCACTTTAGCTTCTCTCTCAAACCCTCATTGCCACGCATCTCAATCTCTCTCCTCTATCTCCGCATCCCAGTCGCTTTCTCGTCCCTTCCCATTCTCTCTCCCCATCCCACTCTCCATCCTCCCCTCATACTGTTTCTCTCTCCTCCTCTAACCGTCTCTCTCGCTCCTACCACTTTCTCTCTCTCTCCCACCCACTCCCCTCACTCTCCTCCTCCCTCTGTCTTCCCCATCTCTGAAAGTCCACATTGCACGATATCACATCCCACTATATCTCTCCCCTGCACAGCCTGTCCCCTTCTTCGCTCTCAGTCCCCATTCTGCCCCCCTCTTTCCTATCATACACTCTCCCCCACTATCTCTCTCCCATTCTCTCTCCACTCCTACAGTCTCTGCCTATATCCTTCCGCTCACTACTCCCACTCATCTCTCTTTCTCACACTCTCTTTCATTTCCATCTCCTATTATCACTTGTCGCTGACCCACTACCATCTCTCTCTTTCACCCTGTCTCCCCAAATTCTACCTCTCTCCGCAACCTCTGTCTTCCTCTCTGGCATCTCACGATCTGTCCCCCTCTCTCTCTCCTCACTCTCTCTCTCTTCCAAACTTTCTCGTTCTGTCCTTCCTTCCCACTCTGTATCCCCTGCACCCTCTCTCCCTCTCTCACAGTCTCTCCGCCCTCCCACAATCTGTCTTTCTCCCCTGATGCCCCACTTTCTCCCTCTCTTCGTCACTCTCGCTCGGTGCATGCATTCCTCCCACCACTCTCTCGATTTCACGCCCACTCTTTCTCTCAACTTCCCTGCTGATACACTCTCTTTCTGTAGCCCCTCATACTTTTCCTCTCTCTCTCATCCTTTCTCACTCCGTCTCTCATTCCTTTCTCACTCTCTCCCTATCCCACTTTATCTCTCTCGACCTCCCACTCTCTCCCACACAATTTCTCCCCCAATTCGTTCTCTCACCCTGCCAATCTCTCTCCCTTCCACTCTCTCTATTTCCCTCTCCCACTCTGTCTCTCCTGCACTCTCACCTCTCACTCTCTCTATGTCATTCTTCCGCAGTCCCTCTCTCCCCGCTTGCTCCGTCTGTGCCCTCCCACTCTCTCCATCCCTCAAAATCTCCACGTGCTCCACGGTCTTTCTCTCTGCCTCCCCGAATGCCCTCTCTCGCTCTCTCTTTCCCTCTCTCCCCTTTTCCGCTCCCCCTCTCTCTCTCCCCTTAATCTCCCCGTCCCTATCTCATCTTCTCCTACCCCACTCTCTCCCACTCCGACTCCCTCTCTCCCCCCACTCATTTCCGCCCATCCACTCTCTATCTTCAACTCCCAATCTCTCTGCTACTTCCACTCTCTTTCTCTCCCCTTCCAATCTCTCTTCTCCAACACTCTGTCTATCTCTCCGCTCAATCTGTTTCTACAGCAGCCTCTCGCTTCCCCCAAGCTCGCTCTCGCTCGCTCGTTCCCACGCTGTCCTCCCACTGTCTCCATTTCTCTCCATCTCCACGATTCCCACTCTCTCGATCTCGCCTCAGATGTTCTCTCGTTCACTCTGTCCCTACACACTTTCTCCCTAGCCCTCTCCCCGCTTCCACACTCGCTCTGTCTCTCTACTCTTACACTCCCGCTCTCTCTCACGTCTCCCCCTCCTCATTCTCCGTCTCCCGCGCTCCCAATCCCTCTCTCCCCTCTCCCTCTCTGTCTCACTCTGTCTTTGCCTTCCACTCCCACTCTCAATCTCCCCGCCTGTCGCCCACCCATTCTCTCTCCTCTCCCACTCTCCCGTTTTCTTTCCACTCACCGTGATCTCCCTCCCCAACCTCCTACTCTTGCTCAAACATACAAAACTAGTCTCTCCCTCTCCCTCAGGCACTCTCTGTTCCTCTCTCCAACACACCATATAGTCTCTCTTTCTGTTTGCCCCTTCCCACTCTATCTCTTTCTGCCCACCTCCAATCCCCCCTCTCTCTCCCTCGACAGCCCGTCCACTCTCCCTGTGTCTCTTACCCCCACACTCTGTCTTTCATATTAACCCCATCACACGCTGGCTCTCTCTCTCCCACTCCCACTCGCTCTCTGTCTCTCCCACGTCCTTCTCTCTCGCTCTCTACATCCCATCTCCCTCTCTCGAAACCTCTCACTTTCCAACTTCTCTCTGTCTCCACCTCCACCCTCAACTGCTCTCTCTCTGTCTCTCTATCACCCTCTTCTCTTCCTACTCTCGCCCTCCTCTCTCTCCCCCTCTCCCTATCCCTCTCCCACACTCTCTCCTCCACTCCCAAACTCTCTATACGCTCCCCTCTCTCCCCACCTCCTCTCTCTATCTGTCCCCCTCACTCTCTCTCCTGAACTGCCACGCCCTCTGCACGCTCCCCTCTCCACCCTCCCCCTCTCTTGCTCTGTCCGTCCTTACTGTCTCCTCGACACTCCCATTTTCTCTATGTTCTCCTCATCTGTCTCGCTCTCCCCCTCCCACTCTCCCGGGCACTGTTTACCCCCCACCCCTCTCCCTTGTTCCATCCACACTCTCTGGCCCTCTCTCCCTCCCACGTTCTCTGTGGCTCTCTCTCACACACTCTCGCCCTCTCTCCCCTCCAGTTCCTTCTCTCTCTCTCCACACCCCCACACTCTCTCTCTTTCACCTCCTTCTACTCTCTCTGTTCCCCATCCACACTCTCTGTGTTTAACCCCTCCCATTCTTTCGCTCTTTTTCGTACCCCCTCCCATTCTGTCTCTCCGCAAACCATCCCACTCTCTCCCTCTGTCTCTCTCTCAACATCTCTCTGCACCACTCTCTCTCTCTTCCCCAACTCTCTTTCCCCACTCTCCTTATCTCTCCCCCCATCTCTCTCTGGCCTCCCCTCTCTCGCTGCCTCACCCCTTCCCTGTCTGTGTCTCTTCTACTCTTTTCCTCTTGATCTCTCTCTCCCTCCCCTCTGTCTCACTCTCTCTCCCTCCGTCTTCCACGTTCTCTGTCTCTCTGACACCTTACCCTCCCTGACTCGCTCTATCTTCTGCTACCTTTCTGTTCTGTCTCTCCTCCCTAGCTCACGCTCCACACTCTCTCCCCACCCCCTTGCTCAATCTCTCTATCCACTCGCACTCTCCCCGACCCTCCCACACTCTCTGTCCCCCTCCCATTCTGTCACACATATGTTTCACTCTCGCCCTTAAATCCTCCCACTCTCTCTCTCTTCCCACTTTCCCCCTCTCTCCCCTGCACTCTCTCTCCACGCAATCTTCCCCACACCACCTCTACCGATTTCTCTCTCTCCCCATCCAACTCTCTCTTTATGCACCCCATTCACACTCTCCGTCGCACTCACTGTCTCTCTCCCTCTTTCCAACGCCCTCTCTCTTTCCTCGACACTCTGTCTGCCATAACACGTTTTTCCCTTTCCCTCCACCCCATTCTGCCTCTGCCTTCCATTCTCTCTCCGTCTCCCAACCCTCTCTCTCACTCTCTCTAACCCACCTTCCAATCCCTTTCTCTCAAAATCTCTCTCAATCTCCATCTCTCATCCCATTTTCTCTTTGTCCGACTCATCGAACCCCTCCCCACCTCATTCTCTCTCTACTCCCCCTCCACCTCTCTCTCTTATTCTCTGTCTTCTACTTTCATCTTCTGTCTCTCTCCCCCTCTCTCGCTCTCTTTCTGTCTGTATTTGTGTCTCTGTCCCTCCCCACTTTCTCTCTCTCTGCCCCCTACCATTCTCACGCTCTCTCTACCACCCAGTCTCTCTCGCTCCCATGCTCACTCTCTCTCCCCCACACTCTCTCTCCCTTTCGCTCCCCTCCCCATAATATTATTTCATTATCTCTCTTCCTCTGCTCTTTCCGCCCTCTCTCTGTCTCTCTACTCCACTCTCTGTCTGCCCATCTGTGCTCCTCCAAGTCTCTCTCCCCACTCTTTCTTCCCTCTGTTGTGGTTCTTTTCGCTGAGCTGGAAGTTTTTGTTGCAAACGTTTCGTCCCCTGGCTAGGCGACATCATCAGTGCTTGGGAGCCTCCTGCGAAGCGCTTCTTTGATGTTTCCACCGGTGTTTATACTGGTCTGTCCCTGCCGCTTCCGGTTGTCAGTTTCAGCTGTGCGCTGTAGTGGTTGGTATATTGGACCCAATATACCAACCACTACAGCGGACAGCTGAAACTGACAACCGGAAGCGGCAGGGACAGACCACTATAAACACCGGAGGAAACATCAAAGAAGCGCTTCGCAGGAGGCTCCCAAGCACTGATGATGTCGCCTAGCCAGGGGACGAAACGTTTGCAACAAAAACTTCCAGCTCAGCGAACAGAACCACAACAACTAGCACCTGAGCTACAAATCTTCGCGCAAACTTTCTTCCCTCTCTTTCGCACTTTCACCCCTACCCCTCTCTATCTCTGCTCCCTCACTCTCTCCTCTCTCTCCCTCTCCCTCTCTTCCCACCACTCCACCCCTACAAACGGGTTTTCTGTCCCTCACCCCCATTCTCTCTACCCTCGCACCTTGCTGCCTCTCCCTCCACACACGGTTTCTAACTCCCACCACACTCTCTCATACACCACCCACTCACTCTGTCTTTATCTCGACTCCCTTTTCCTCTCTCTCTCTCCGCCCCACTCTGCCTCGCCTCCTCCATTCTATCTCCGTCTCCCAACCACACCTTACTTTCTCCACCCCACCTTCCACTTCCTCTCTCTCTATCTCTTTTTCCTCAATTTCCATCTTCAAACCCATTCTCTCTCTGTCCACCACTTGTCCTCACTCCCCATCTAGTATGGGTCACGGTGTAAATCGCGGTGCTTGTGCAGCAACTGAGAAGCTGCAGCATGAAGCATAATTCCAGCACAAAGGGATGAAGATACACGGAACGTTACCCCAAAATACCACATCGGTAACTGTGTAGAATACAACATTCACATTGACCATAACAGGATGAAATCGTCCGAGATCACAGGAAGTAAAATGATAAACATTTACTTTCAGAATGAACGTCCCCATTGGTGTAAACCCGAATTGAGATCCTAAAATAAATCCCTGTCCTCCAAGGGCTCCTAATCCTTTCCCCAATTTCGATAATTGCTAACACCTCCTCCGATGCACCACAATCCCATCTCGTCTAATAGTCTGTATCTCAATGTTCTCCTCGACAACGTTATCATTTTGCAATGTGAATACTGTGGAAAAACGTCCATTTAGCGTTTCTCCCACTTCCTCGCACTCCACATACAACTTCCCACTACTGTTCTTGACTAGCCCTAATCTTGCTATAGTCATTCTCTTGATCTTGGCGTTCCTATGAAAAGATTTAGCGTTTTTCTTGATCGCAACTGCCAAAGACTTTTCATGTCACCTCCTGGCTCTTCTTAGCTTTCCCTTTAGATCCTCCCTTGCTAACCTGTAAATGTCAAGCGCCCAAACTGAACCTTCGCGTCTCATCTCAACATTGGCTTTCTTTTCCGTCTTGAGAAGAGATTCAGCTTCTTGATTAAACCATTGCTCCTTCATTCCAACACTTCCTCCCTGTCTGACAGATACATGCATACCAACAAAACGAAGTAGCTTATCCTTGAATATGCTCTGCATTTCAATTGTAACCATTCCCTGCAGTGTCCTTCCCATCCGCTATGCATTCAAACTCAGGCCTAGTGGCATCATAATTGCCTTTTCTCAGCTGTAACTCTTGCCCTCTGTCCTTATAAGTCTATCCCTTTCCATCGCTAAAGGGAACCTGACAGAATTGTGATCACTGTTACGAAACTGCTCACCAACCTCCAAATCTATCACCTGAACTTGATTCATCACCCAGTACCAAATCCAATGTGGCCCTCTCCTTTTGTTCATGTATCTGCATAATGTGTCAAAAACCTTCCTGTTCACATAGGAAAAATAACTGACCCATCTGCAGGACTCGAACTATCGCGTTTCTGGACAAATTTTGAGAAGTTATATTCCACAATAACAACTGCCCTGTTATTTTTGTTCCTATCCAGAATCATCCTTTCAATCCTTTTCTCTACATCTCTGGAACTTTTTGGAAGCCTGTACAAAATCCCAACAGTGTAACCTTACCTTTCGTTTTTATGACATCAGCTAAGTAGTCGAGACCTCATCAAGCGTCCTTTCTGCCACCGTAACATTGTCCTTGACTAACAATGCCAAACCTCACCCTCTTTGGCCACCTTCGCTTTTCTACTGAGTATCTCCCCTGGAAACCGCAACGCCCATTTCTGTCCTTGCTCTATCCATGTCTGCGAAATCGCCCCTACGTCGAATTTCCAGATACCAAACCATGCCACAATTTCACCAACCTAATTCCAAATGCTCCTGGTTTTGAAGTTTACACACTTCAAGACAGCTTCCTGCCAACTGATAAAACTCTTGCGATCTTGAATCCTAATTTATGATCTCGCTATTCACAACCTACTATACACATTAGTTTCCCATCCCATTGCTGAATGAATGTTAGACCACCTCGAAGATTATTAGCCAATTCCACTCGCTCCCTCCCGCCACAGGATATTGGCACACCTCTGGTTTAGGTGCTGTTTCTAGAGGTCCCACCTCCCCCAGATGTTGCCCCAAATTTCCAGACATCCGAATCCCTCCCTACTGCACCATCACGTAGCCACGCGTTCAACTCCTCTCGCTCCCGTTTCCTTGCCTCGCTAGCACGTGACACGGGTAACAAACCAAAGATAACAACTCTGTTTGTTCGAGCTGTATGTTTCCTTACTAGCTCCCTGCATTCTGCATGAAATCTTGATCCTTTTACCTAACCATTTCTTTGTTACCTATGTGGATCACGGCTTTGGTCTGCTCCGCCTCCCCCTCAATGATCCCAAAAACACGATCTATGATATCACAAACTCTTGCACCTTGGAGTCAACATACTAACCCTCAGTCTCGTTTGTTCCCATGAAACTCCGATCTTTCCCCCACAATATGGAATCCCCAATGTCTAATGCTTGCTGCCTCTCCCCTTCTCTTCTGAATAAGAGAGACAGACTCTGTGCCAGAAACCTATACGCTGTGGCTTACCCATGGTCTGTCGTCCCCCGCTCAACAGTATCTAAAATGCTATACTTGTTACTGAGGGGAATGGCCACAGGAGATCCCTGAACTGTCTACCAGTCCCCTTTCCGTCATCTGACTGTAACCCATCTCCTTTTTTATCCTGTAATTGAGGTGTGACTACCTTCCTATAACTCGTCACGATTATCCCTTCAGCCGACTGAATGATCCGAAATTCATTCCGCTCCAGCTCGTTCCTTAACCGAATTGCTGAGGAGCTGGCTTTGCACGCACTTACTGCAGATAAAGCAAAAGGGACATTAGTGGTAACCTCTACCTCCCACATTCTATTGGAGGAGCATTAAAATGCCCGAAGCGCAATTTTCTCTGTTCTAAATTCCAGAAGATATTATTGGAAAACGATATCTACGAACATTACCAGTCCGGCGCACAGAATGTATTTTTGGTGTGTGGAACAGAACGCGTGGGGGACACTAAATAAGTAGTACTTCGGATAACGCAACCACACAAGTATATTGCCTCACTTTCTCAAGAGTCCCGTGGCTGCTCCTGCTCAGTGTACGCTCCACCTATTCACAAAGTAAGTTTTGAAAAGCAGTAATTTACCTTGCTAGTAGTCACCTGGTCATAGCTCCTGTTGCTCCTGTCGTGTAAAATTGGAGGTCATTGACGCTCGAGTTAAGTTTTTAAAACACCAATTTGAGTAACTCTTGCCAATCATTTTGGCTGTGATATCGTGAAGTGTAACACCCTCTGGAAATCTCGTGGACACTCCCATTATTTTCAACAAATAATTTTATCAACTTTAAGGTTGAGATAGGGATCCTAAACAGTCAATTAAGACTCTTGGAAAACGGTCCACAAATACAGGAATAGGTAGGAAAAGTGCTAGTTGTATTGCTACATGTGCTTTTCCAATTACTTGGCATGTACAACGTGTTTGTAAAAATGCAACTGTATCCTTGTGTAGTCAACAATTGTTGGAGATGCTGGGGAGACAATGGCCTGGCAACTTTATGACTAAAACTGTAACCAGTGACAGAGGGGTCAGACTCTGGATTCGAACCTTGCCACGGCAGATGGTGGAATTTGAAGTGAATAAATTATCTGGAATTTTGGATTTTATGAAGCGCTTGTCGATTGTCAGCAAGAACCTATATGGCTCACTAATGTCCTTAACGGAAGCAACTCGGTCATCTTCACCTGGTCTGGTCACCTGGTGTGGTTTATCTTTGAAAGTTGCCACCCAGGTAAATAGTGCGGTGAAGAAGGCATATGGCGTACTGGCTTTTATTGGTAGAGGAATTGAGTTCCGGAGTACTGAGGTCATGTTGCAGTTGTATAAGACTCTGGTGCGGCAGCATCTGGAGTGTTGTGTGCAGTTTTGATCGCCATACTATAGGAAGGATGTGGAGGCACTGGAACGGGTGCAGAGGAGGTTTACCAGGATGTTGCCTGATATGGTAGAAAGATCGTATGAGGAAAGGCTGAGGCACTTGGGGTTCTTTTCATTGGAGAAAAGAAGGTTTGGGGTGACTTGATAGAGGTGTACAAGATGATTAGAGGTTTAGATAGGGTCGACAGTGAGAATCTTTTTCCACGTATGGAGTCAGCTATTACAAGGGGGCATAGCTTTAAATTAAGGGGGGATAGGTGTAGGACAGATGTTAGGGGTAGGTTCTTTACTCAGCGAGTCGTGAGTTCATGGAATGCCCTGCCAGTAGCAGTGGTGGACTCTCCCTCATTATGTGCATTTAAGCTGGCATTGGATAGGCATATGGAGGATAGTGGGCTAGTGTAGGTTAGGTGGGCTTGGATCGGCGCAACATCGAGGGCCGAAGGGCCTGTCCTGCGCTGTATTCTTCTATGTTCTATGTTCTATATAGATGACAGCCCCAGGCCCAATGCTGTTGACATTAGGAATGGGCAAGCAGCCTCTCCGCTGTTTGAATCTCTTCAAATGATAAAAAAAAGATCTGGATGGTCGCAGAGACCGGAAATGTACAACAACACATGGACTGCAGTACTTCAAGAAGGCAATGCGACGACAACTTCACAAGCGAATCTTGTAAAGGAAAATAAATTCTCCCCCAGATAGCAACATGCATACCGTATTATTGAGTAGACATGATGACGACAATCACGGAAGAGAGACAGCAGGGTCATAATTCAATTTAATCCAAGAACGGGATGCAACCTGCATGGGTATGTTACATAGGATTATGGGGACAAGACTAAAAGAAAGACATTTACATCACATTCCATTCTACCTCAGATAATCATCGACAATACTGGTTTTCCCTTTCCTACGACTTGTTGAACTCACTCCTTCTTCCCTTCAAAACAGCCATTCCTGATACCAACATCATTCACACTGGTTTCCAGGTTTTTTCAGTACCGATGTATGGTCAGTAGATTTGCAATGCTAACTCTCAACAGGGATTTCCATAACTGTGCAGTTTCACGAGCATTTTCCGTTTTATTTTTTCAGACCTCCAGCATCTTTTCATTGATTGTTTTAACATTTAATGTTGTCATTAAATGGGATATTGTCATTGTTGACAAGGGCAGCATTTGTTGACCATCAGCAATTGACCTTTACTCTGAACATTCCCCAAGGAAGTATGCAGCCAAGCACATGCTAGTGTCTCTGAACTTACTTTTAATCTTGAACAGATAATAATCTTAGCTGTCTTTATCAAACGACATCACGGGAACAGCTAAGTTTTTAGCTGCTTCTTCTCCAGTTGTTATTCGCGAAGTCCTGGTTTTCTATCATTTGAATTTAATTTCTGCCGTCACCTGTGGTTGAAGTTGAAACAGTGACTTCAATGTAATAACGTGGGCCTCTGAATTGTCAACCCAGTGACGTTACTACTCTCAATGGTGTTCCTGTCGTGAAGTAACTTCAGACAGAAGAACTAGTTCGTGATAAAAAAATTCAATTCCGAAGACAGGCCAGAAGAGAGCTGGAACCGTTCAGTGTGAATTTTATCAGGGCGTAGTTGATGGTTTATTCAGCAGAGACGAGGACTGGGGATATTATAGAGTTGCTAGTGAACAGGTTTGTTGGTGAAGAGAACACAGAGACATAGATCAGTTCAGAGCAAAGTGGATTTTTTAAGGTTGTAAACGTTTTCTTCACAGATGTTTGTGAGTGTGGCGGTCTGAAATTCAGGAATCATGAATGGAGTTCGTAAAAGAAACTTAAGACAAGAGATTTTGACTTTTCCAAATATAAATTATGGAATAGAATTGAAGTTTAACCTGGTGTATGGAATTAATAAATGTCAAGATCTCGAGGGACTTACCAGGAACACCAACTGCAGTGAGGATGGGATATTAACCTGCCTGAATTAAGAGCAGTATACCGTATTTCAGTTATGGTAATGCTTGCCAAGAAAGATAGGAAATGCCTAAGAATAAGTGTCTGTTGTTCATTGTTGAAACATTCTAGTCCATTGCTCCCAGATTCTGATCTCCCCTCCCCTTGTCTCCGCAGACAATACTCCTGCTGCAACAATGAGACGACACATTGAATGAAGCCCGTTACAAATAGGAGAGCGAAAGCCTCCGTGATCTGTTTAGAATCCATGGAGTCTGAAATCAGTCAGTCACTGAAAAAAACATTTCCAGTTAAATCCTTTCAGTACAGAATTTTCACGTCATTGTAGTAACTGGACTGGATTGGATGTTAACATTGATGGCCATTGCTCTCATCTTCTGTAGTCAATTGTCCTCGCAAGCCGTGGCGAGGCAGAATGATGAACGTTTTCTTTTTGCAGATTATATGATTATGCCGTCTTATGCGTTTCCAATGCTGTAACCACCTGACTCCTAACGCCCCAAAAACACACAATTGAGAGTGTTTCAGCCCAATGAACTCTTCTTCACTGGAAAAAAATCTTCAACTTTTTAATCACGGGATACGTTTGCCCTGACCGTACACAGAATGTATACATTTTTCAAGAGTTTCCTCTCAATGCTGAATAAGGCAACTTTGTAACTTCAGCACTCAATGCGCTTCCATTTTGTTCTACAAACTGACAATTCTCATACTGCAGTTTATATCCTTTAAAGCAGCAATATGTACACACTTTTACTTCGACCAAAGTCACACATGGCATTTACAATTAACTTCTTCATTAAAACCCTGGATTAATGAGTCAGTATCTGAATAAATATGACCCTGGCGAGGAGACAGAATGGAATGGTCACAGTGGCTGTCGAGACTGCATGGGGAGTACAATGATGTTCTGGATCAGTGGTGCTGGAAGAGCACAGCAATTCAGGCAGCATCCGAGGACAGGCAAAATCGACGTTTCGGTTTCCAGCATCTGCAGTCATTGTTTTTACCCAGTACAATGATGTTCCCCAGTCATCATCACTCTTACTGACAACTGGAATGAAATATTAAGGCAAAGCAAGGAAACCGAGGATATTTGGGAGATGGAATGCCAATCGACAATGAACAAAACAGGATAACTTTTAATACAGGAAATAATGTTTTGTACATACACTGTTTAAATTTCTGGGTGTACGGTTTAATAATATTTCTCATATCTGCTCAGGGTACTCAGAATTGAAAACAAAGACATCGTAACACAATGCACAGGACGTCATGGTGATTACAGGAGAACAACAATAGAAATGTAGTGCAGTCCGTGCTGGTGCAGCCATTGTGAGCTTATTGACCACTGTCTTTGCTGCAATTAATGCATGAAACTCCTAAGACGCTGAAACAGGCCATTCGGCCCATCAACCCTACCCAGACCTTCCAAAGAGCATTCCGCCTATATCCACCCCTATTCCTCATGGCTAATGCACAAACTCTACAGACCCATGGATAATATGGGCAATTTAGCATGACCAATCCACTCTAACCTGCATATCTTCAGACGGCAAGAGGATCCAAGCAGACATAGGAAGAATGCACAAACTCCACATAGACAGGCAGACGAAGTTGGAATTGATTCCGGGTCTCTAGCGCGGTGAAGTAGCGGTAATAGCAGCAGTGCCCCCTCCAATAAACAACCATACAGCCACAATGATATGTATTAAACGTTTCTGGACCTCTGTAGACAGGTTTGTTCAGTCAAGGATTTAGAGTCATAATCGCTTTCCTATTATTTTGTTCCTTGAAGTGCAACTGCCTCCAAAATGTGTTTCCAAACAAATATAATTTCCTGAGGTTTGAGAATTTACACAGTGCATAGGATAAGCGAGCGTGACTGAGGGAAGAAATATTGGAGATGGTGGATTGATTATGTGTAATCATTCAATCTGCCTTGGCTATGGGAGTAATGGGATTGTTAGAAAATAAGCATACTTCTCTGTTCTCAAATCGAAACATACATTCTGTAACTAAAGATCAGTCATTACAATGTATGCAAAAGCATTGGAAGTCTTTTTTAAGTACAGATGCTGGAGGGGAGACTTGCTTCAGACAATGTGGTTATAACAGACAAACGGCATGGATTTGTTAGCCAAGATTTCTATCAGACAAACGGAATTCCGATGTTTATTCCAGGTTCAGACTGAGTAAATGAGGGTCATGCTGTTAAGGTTATCTATATCAATGAACTGTGACGAAGTATCATTTACTGGACGTCAACTAAAGTCTGATTATGACGTTGGGGAAGAAGACAGAAAAAAGAGAGAACTTGGGACATGGCTATTTAGACTGGACCTAGGGACAATAATATAACCCAGCCATCAGTATTGGACCGTTATTCTTTACATCTCGTATGAAGGGCAGATTCAAGAATACATCTACAATGAGGAATGATGAGAGATAATATTAATGAAATTCGTTTATTTAACTGGAAATTAAAGGACAAAATGTCTTTCTGTGCATTCCAAATTGCAGAAAGTACAAAGAGGTAAGAATGTAAAAATACACTTGTAAGATTGATCTGCATAAATTGAAATGTGGATAACAAATCTAAGGATATGGTGGGTAAACTTTATCAATCATAGAAGGAAGCACATGCCAGGTATAGACAGGAGAGATCAAATGAAACGTTTGAAAAGTATAAAGGCAGGAAGAATATACTTAAGAGGGAAGTAAGGAGTGCAAAAATGGGACATGAGATAGCTTCGGCAAGTATAGTTAAGGAGAATCCAAAGGGATTTTATAAATGCAATAAGGGCCAAGATCAGCAAGGCAGCATATGTGTGATGCCGCAGGAGGTGGGAAGATACGAAACGAAAATTTTCCATCAGTGTTTACAATGAAGAAGGACGTGGAAGATATCAAATATTGGTAGACAGATGGTGACAACTTGATACATATCCAAATTACAAAGGAAGAGATGTTCGATGTCCAGAAAGGAATAAAAGTCGACAAATCCCCCGGACCTGATCAAGCGTACCGTCTCTGTGGGAAGCTAGGGGAATGTGTGCTCGGCCCCCTGCTGAGATATTTGTGTCGTAGATAGTCACAGGTTAGGTGCCGAATACTAGAGGTTGGCTCAGTTGGTGTCACTATTTAAGAAAATTGATAAGGTAAAGTTAGGAAACTATAGACTGGTGAGCGTGACATTAGCGGTGGGTAGATTTTTGGGGGGACAGGATTCACATGTATTTAGATAGGCATGGACCGTTTTGGTAAATTCAGCATGGCGTTGTGCGTGAGAACTTGACTGATTATTTTGAAGAATTAACAAAGATTCTTGATGTGAGCAGAGTGGTAGATGTCATCTAGATGAACTTCAGTAAGGTGTTCGACAGGGTTGCCCATGGGAGAATATTTAGAAATTTTAAAGCTCATGGAATACAGTGAGAACTGGCCATTTGCCGACAGAACTCGCTCGAAGGTGGAAGACTGATGGTGGTAGCGGAGCGTTGTTTCAGACTTAAGTTGCTGACAAGTGCGATGCCAAAAGGATCAGTGAAGGGTCCATGGCTTTTTGTCATTCAAGTAAAGGATTTAGATGTGACCATATGAGGTTTAGTAAGTAAATTCGCAGATGACGCCAAAATTGGAGGTGTCTGGGACAGTGAAGAAAGATTACCACAGAGCATAATGGAATCTTGATCAGATGGGCTAATGAACTGAAAAGTGGCAAATGCAGTTTAATTTAGATAAATGTGAGGGACTTTATTTTGGCAAAGCAAATCAAAGCAGTACTTGTGCACATAATAGTAAGGTCCTGCTGAGTGTTGCTGAACACACAGTTCTTGGGGTGAAGGCTCATATTTCCTTGAAAACGGCATTGCAGGTCGATAGGATAGTGAAGATGGCCTTCGGTATGTTTTCATTTATTTGTCAGAGCATTGAATACATGAGTTGGGAGATCATTTTGCGGGTGTACAGGACATTGGTTAGGCCACTTTTGGAATATTGCACGCAATTCGGATCTCCTTCCTGTCGGAAGGTTGTTGTCAAACCTGAAAGTATTCAGAAAATATGTACAAGGACGTTGCCAGCGTTGGAGGATTTGAGCTAAAGGAACAGGCCGAATAATCTGGGGCTGTTTTCCCTGGAGGTTAGGAGGCTGATTGATGATCTTACAGAAGATTGTAAAACCATGTGGGACATGGATAGGATAAGTAGACAAGGCATTTTCAATGGGGTGCGATAATCCAGAACAAGAGAGCATAGTTTGAGGGTGAGAGTGGAAATGTGTAAAAAGGGACGTAAGGCAGAACTTTTTCACGCAGAGAGTGGTGCATATATGGAATGAACTGCCAGAGGAAGTGGTGGAGGCTGGTATAATTACAGCATTTGAAAAGGCATCCGGAATAGTATATCGATAGAAATGGTTTAGAGGATATGGGCCATGTGCTGGAAAATGGGAAGGGATTAGTTTAGGATATCTGATTGGCGTGGACGAGTTGAACCGAAGAATATGTTTCTGTACTGTCCATCTCTATGACTCTTTGGCTCTAATCATTATTTTAACAACAACGGAGATGCTGATTTCCCCTCTGTGAGTGATCTTCCTCACCGAGATTCTCTACCTCTGTCTTTCACACAGTGTGAGCATTATT
This sequence comes from Chiloscyllium plagiosum, assembly GCF_037043375.1. Taxonomy (NCBI): domain Eukaryota; kingdom Metazoa; phylum Chordata; class Chondrichthyes; order Orectolobiformes; family Hemiscylliidae; genus Chiloscyllium; species Chiloscyllium plagiosum. The sequence continues at coordinate 83,491,367 of NW_028270175.1, forward strand.
AATTAAAGCTGTTGTTGGCCAATTCTATTTTAATTAACCCACCTTCTCCCTGGAACATAGCTATTGGCCCATTGGAATCTGTTTAACTATCAGCAATTTAGCACTGTAATATTATCAGAGATCAATGAACAGGGATCTCAACCAGTTTCAGCATATTGTTGAAAGGATATGGCACTAGACAAAATGTTTGCAGTCCATGGGAACTTCTGGATAAAATTTCCATCTTCTGTCTGTTCATGTCTATCTGCCATCATCCTATCTTCGTATCTATCTTACTTCCCCTTCGCTGAAGACCCCTTCCTCCCTCACTCATTCTGTTGTTCCCCTTTCCCTCCTTTTTCAGTTTATCTCCCGTCATTTTCTTTTCTCTGTTTAACTTTCACTCCCACTCACCCCCTCAATCTCCACACACACTCTCTGTCTTCAAGTTGTGCAGTTGGAGAACTCATGGACACACGATGGGCTGAGTGTCCTCCATCTGTGCTCTAATAATCTTGAGGTTCTCTGAACCTCAGTAAAAACGTTTAGTGTCTGGACAGAAAAACTGTTTAAGTGACAGTCACAGTGTATTATAATCAATTAGCTCTTCCTGTTCTTCTCTGATGTGCAGCTGCATCTACATGCCTGGTCAAGCAAAACGGATTGAATGAAGTTCAAGCATTCCAGAGGCCATTTCAATATATTCCAGAATAATAGAAGCATGGAAAGAAAAACAAGGCAGTATAAGAAATAGCAGCAGAGCACAACGCATGTTTCCGAGTAGATCTCGTGATATTGTTGGACGACTAATCTGTTAGGTCAGCAGATGTTCTGGACACCCACATCAGAATCGCTACAAAATAGATGTTGGAAATTGAACTGAACAATTAAAACAAGCTCGAGTAACGATTCGACTGATAACAATGAAATCATCGTCGATTGTCAGGAAAACCAAAGAGCTTCACTGATCTCCTTCAGGGATGGAAATCTGCCATCCATACCTGATCTGGCCAACTATCACTCCAGATAGACAACAATGTGTTTGACTCTAAGTCACACTTTGAAAATGCGCAGCGAGTCATTCAATTGTGCCAATCACAACAATGCCCCAAGGCATGAAACTGGACAGATCACCTGGAATCGACCGGGACACCGCAGAAGTCAACATCCAAAACATCCCTGTCCATCCCGCAAACTCCTGCTGACTAAGCGGAACTAGTACAAATTTTGGGAGAGCAGTCTTACAGACGAGTCAAACACAGTCTGCTATTGTCATACTTACAGAATCATACCTTACAGACACCGTAAAAGCAACTACCAACACCATCCCAACACGTGTTCTGTTCAACTGGCAGAACAGACCCCGCAGATGTGGCAGCACAGTGAGATACAGACGGCAGGGGTTTGCTCTGGGAGTCCTAGACATTGACCTAGTGCTCATGAAGTCTCGTGGCTTCAGGGTAAACATGGCCAAGAACACATCTTGCTATTTATCACATAGTGTCCTCTTCCGACTGATGAATCAATGCACCCCATGTTGAACAACACTTACCGGGCTATTTGGAAGGAAAACCAGGAAACTAAGGAAGGTGATGTAGCTGTGACATTCAAGGACGACATGAGGGCGGTGCTGAGATATAATGTATGTTCTATGCAGATTAAGTTTATTTGCTTGGAAACCAGAAATTCTAAGAAGGAAAATGCACCAATAGGCAGAGTCTATAGGCCGCCACATAACAAAATCATATTGGGGCAGGCTCTAACCAAAAAAGACTAATATCTGTAAAAATGATGTGGCAATTATCATCAACTATCATGTCGATTGGGTGAACGAGCTTGGTCTGAGTAACATTGAGCAGGAGTTCGCTGAGTAAATTCGGAATAGTTATCGTGAACAGTACAAATTGAAGCAACAAGGCAGCAAACTATCCTCGATGTGGTCCTGCGTAATGAGACAAGAATAATTAATGACCTCATATTTAGGGATCCTATTGGAAGGAACGATCACATATTTTAGAATTTAAAATTCAGATGCAGAGTGTGAAGTTAAAATCCAGTACCAGGATCCTGTGCATCAACTAGTGGGACTATCACAGGATGAGGGAGGACTTCGCTGAATTAGACTGGGAACAAAGATTTTATGGTGGGACAGTTGCCTCCATTTGAAAGCAATTGTTCAGAATGCCCACCAAAAGTATATTCCAGTGAAATGGAAGGATTGTAAGAAAAAGGGCAATATACTGTGGTTGCTTCAGGGAATAAGGCAGGCTATATAATTGAAAGAAGACGTAACAAGCAAAGTGGACAATGGTGAACGAGTAGATGTAGTGTACCTAAATTTCCACAACGCCTTCGACAAGGTGCCATACAAAAGGCTGCTGCACAAGATAAATATGCATGGCGTCATAGGTAATGTATTAGCACGGATAGAAGATGGGTTGACTAACAGGAAACAAAGAATGAGGATAAATGCGTGCTTTTCTCGATGGCAATCAGTAACTAGTGGTGTGCCTCAGGTATCAGTGTTGGAACAGCAATTATTCATAATTCAAAAAGATGATTTGAAGTTGAGGACCACGTGTAGTGTGTCAAAGTTTTCAGATGGCAATAAGATGTGCGGGAGAGCGAAGTATGCACTGGACTGTGAAACATTGCAGAGAAACTTAGATACTTCATGTGAACGGCAATTGTCTGGAAGACGGAATGCAATGGTAGTAAATGTGAGGTCACCCATTTTGCGAACAGTCATGGTAAAAAGGTATTATTACTTGATTACAAAAAGAAATTGCAGCACACTGTTGTGCAGAGTAACGTTCGTGTCATTGTTGATGAATCACAGAGGGCTGGTGTGCAGATGCAAAAGGAATTAGGAGGACAAGTAGAATTTTGTACTTCCTTGCGAAAGAAACTGAGTTTAAAAGCAAAGAGGATATGTAACAGCTGCACAGAGTTCCGGTGACGCCACACCTTGGGTACTGTGTACTGATTTGGTCTCCTCACATGAGAAAGGATATATTGGCACGTGAGGCGTTGCAGAGGAGGTTCACTCGGTTGCTTGCGGAATTTTGGAGATTGGCTGACGAGGGGACACGACCAGACTGGGATAGTGTTCATTGGAATTACGAAGAATGAGTGTAGTTCTCACAGAAACATATCCAATTACAAAGGGGAAAGATAGGTTAGACGAAGACAGGACGTTTCTACTGGCAGGCGAACCTCGGACAAGAGGGCACAGCTTCAAAATTAGGGAGAGCAAGTTCTGGTCTGAATTGAGAACAAACTTGTTTACTCACGGGGTTGTACATGCATTGAAGTCCCTGCCCAGTGAATTCGTTGACACTATTTCAGTAGACGTTTTAAAAGCAAATATGGATATTATTTAAATAATGAAGGATTGAAGGGTTAGGATGAGAAGAAAGGTAAGTGGAGTTGAGACCACAGAAAGATCACGCATTGATGTTATTGACTGGCGGAGTCGGGTCCTCCTGCTCCTATATCTTATGCTCTAATGTTCTGGAGACAGCTGCCCCACACAAAACTGACAATTCAGAGACAATAATTTTAAACACAGTTCCCTGCACAACCATGACCATTCATTGACTGCAATATTAAACACAGCTCCCTGAACAAAACTGACCATTCATCGACAGTAATACTAAGCACAGCGTCCCTTCAATCCACTCTTCCCGCCTCGTCTTTTCATATGCTCCCGCGCTCCGCAACCCGCACCTCCCGACACACCCTCAAAGCACAACGTCCCCGTGCCCCTAAATCACTCCCGACCTTCCCCAAGCCACTCAGCCCAACACCATCCCACCGCCCCTTCAATCAGCAAACGACAACCTCCGTGTTGATCCTCTCCCTTCCCCGTCACCAATCATCTCCCCCATCCGCCCCCTTAATCTGCACCCTCCCCTCCACAAGCACATCATCTCAAAACCATTCCTACACCCCCTCAATCCTCCACAACCCTGCCTCTCAACCTGCACCCAGACGCAATCCCCTCAATCTGCTCCCTTCCCTCACCGCCACAATCCGCGCCCTCCCCTCCGCAAGCCGCTCAACTCAACACCCTTTCCCCATCCCCTCAAATCGCATCCTACTATGGCGTGTCAATCCCCACTCTCCCCTCCTCCCCTCAATCCGCGCACAACCTGCCTCCCAATCCACACATTACCGGCCCACTCAAATCACATGCTCCCCGCCCCCTCAATCCAGAACATCCCCTGCCCCCTCAACCTGTTCCCGCCCCCACCGACCAATCTCACCCTTCCCCGCCCCTGAAACCACGTCGTCCCCACCTCCTGAATCAACACATTCCTCCCCCTCCTAAATCTGCGCCCACTTTCCCGCCCCCTCAATCCGCTCCCTACCCCTGTCCCCTCAGTCCGCATTCTCCGCTGGCAACTTCAAAACACCCCTTGACACTCCCGCGCCCCTGGCTGTTCCCATGGACAATCGCAGCATGTCGGGATAAAATTTAAAACAAACAGCTGAATGATTGTAATTAGCCCTGACTGAACGTCAATGCTCAGCTGTTTGACCTTCGGAAAGTGAACTGAAGTCCTTCATTGCAGGCAGGTCTTCAGTTGGAGATGGAAGGCGATGTGGATCTTCACCATGAACCCAGCCTGGTGTCTCCACTGGCACCGTACAGCTAGATCCAAATTGCATCTTGGACGGTTACCTCCCGCTGCAGACCTCGGAATCGTCATGTACTGGCAGTTTGTCACTTGGTGCGAAGCATACACGTGCAATTCACCACCGCCCCAAACACAGGGGACATCAGAGAACAGGGAAATCACACAGATGATATAACAGATGATCACACATCAGTATCGCCAGGGTGTCCCGGGGGGAATGCAGTAGAACCTACACCGTGACCCATGGGGGATGCAAAGGCATCAATAATGTGTCCAGAGGAGATACAGCAGTGTCTGCATGGTGTCCCAGATGTCATGCAGCAAACCTACAAGGGTCCCAGAGCGGATGCAGCAACATCTACAGGTTGTCTTGATGGCGTTTCGAGGTATTTACATTGGGTCTAGGTTAAAACTGATTGTGCTTCCAAGGAATCTACTGGGGCTGTCAATATTCACACGGAATCTCATGGGCAGTATTTCACAGGAAACTCCCCAGAGTGTATCATCACTTACACAATATGTTGTCGATGTTTACATGGGACTAGTGGTACTGTGTCAGAGTGTAACAGACATTCGCAGAGAGACCATAGTGTTTACATGGGTCTGCATGTGATGGGTTCTGCATGATCACCAGAAATTATATTGGTATCGAAGTGATTTGATGGAGAGTTCGCTCTGACGTCGAGGGTTGCAGGGAGGGTTGTATTACTTACTGAGCATCCCCAGTGACATTACAGTGTTTATAGGTATCCTCAGCAAGAAGTTCAGTATTAAAAGGAGTTCTTTGGAATCTATCCGTGTCTGTCGGGGGTGTTCGGCGACAATGTCATTGTTTACAGGGTTTCCACAGGAAGCGTATTAGCAGTTGCAGATAGTCCCAGGTACGTATCTCAATATTTAGTGCATTCATGGAAAGTTTATCTGTGTCCTCAGGGATTGTGTTAACATTGATAATGGTTCTATGCAGTGGGGAAAATGCATGGCATGTCAGTTACGACACATTTTGGTCTGCAAAACAAGAAGGCAGTCTTTTGGCTGAATAATCCTCGGTTGGGAGAAGCGGATGTTTCAGTGAGAACGAGCTGTTATTGTGCACAATTCACTGAAAGTCGTAGGGGCTGAGAAGGGAAATGGTATGTTGGCCTTCACATTGAGAGTTTTCGGGTTTAGATTACTCACAGTATGAAAACAGGCCCTGCGGCCCAACAAGTCCACACCGACCCGCAACCCACCCATTCCCCTAGATTTACCCCTTCACCTAACACTACGGGCAATTTAGCATGGCCAAGTCACCTGACCTGCACATCTTTGGACTGTGGGATGAAGCCGGAGCACCCAGAGAAAATCCACGCAGACACGGGGAGAATGTGCAAACTCCACACAGTCAGTCGCTTGAATTGGGAATTGAACCCATGTCTGGCGCTGTGAGGCAGCAGTGCTAACCACCGTGCCACCGTGCCACCCACAGCTTCCGGAGTCGGGGTTTCTTTCTGCAATTATGCAGGATCTTGATGAGACCATCACTGGAGTATTTGTGGTGTTGGTTTCCTTCATCTGAGGAAGGATGTTCTGGTTACAGAGGTAGTGTAACAAAGGTTTACCAGACTAATTACTGGATTGGTACGAATGAGGTGTGAAGTGAAATTAGATTCGGTAGGATGATATTCAGTGGAGCAGAGAAGAATGAAGGGGAATCGCAGAACCTACAAAATTCTAACAAGGATGAGAAATGGTAAATACAAGAGGGATGTTCTTGCTGAACAGGCAGTCCAGAAACAGGGGTCAGAGTCTACGGATAAGGTCTGGCTCAAGCGGAACTGAGATGAAGAGAAACGTTCACATCCACAGAATGCTGAGTCCGGGAATTCACTGCCAAAGGAAGCAGTTGAAGCCAATGCATTGAATGTTTCAAGGAAGGAGATAGGTTCAGTTCTGGAGGTTAAAAAGAACAAACTGTATGGGAAGTCAACTTGAACAGGAGAATGAGCTGGATAATTAAGGAGGATTAAATTGAATGACTTAGCATTTTTGAGGGACTGAATGGCCTTCTACTGTTGCTGAGTATACAGTTTCCTAAAGAAGGGCTCATGCCCGAAACGTCGATTCCTCTGCTCCTTGGATGCTGCCTGACCTGCTGCGCTTTTCCAGCAAAACTTTTTCAGCTCTGATCTCCAGCATCTGCAGTCCTCACTTTCTCCTCTACAGTTTCATGATTGATCAAGTAAGATTCCTTTCAGTGTGGAAACAGGCCCTTCGCCCAACAAGTCCACATCGACGTTGCGAACAGTAACCCACCCACACCCATTTCCCTCTGACTAATGCGTAATTCAGCATAGCCAATTCACCCACCCTGCACATCTTCGGAATGAGGGAGGAAACCGGAGCACCCGGAAAAAAAAAATCCCGCATACACGGGGAAAACGTGCAAACCCCACACAGACAGTTGCCCGAGGATGGAATTGGACCTGGGATGCTGGTTCTGTGAGGCAGCAGAGCTAACCACTGAGCTACCGTGACTCCGTCAGGATAGCATGTTGATGTTACTACATCCAGTCTGTTACTGTTGTAGGTCCGGTTGCATCCCATTTGGGATATGTTACAAATACTGCTGTATCTCCTCTGGGACAAAGTATAGATACCTCTGCATTATCCTTGGGTCAGGCTGCAGGTTCTGCTGCATCACCCCGCTCCCCCCCAACCCCCACCCCCAACGCCGGGACACCCAGTAGATGCTGATGTGATATATACGGGACAACTTGTAATTACCATCGAATCAGCACAATGTGGGAGGAGGCCATTCCGCCCATTGGAGGCACACCGACGCCCTTCAGAGTATCCAACCCGAACACACCCTATTCCCATAAAACTGCATTTCCCATGACTAATCAATCTAGACAGCACATCATCGAACTGTGGGAAGTAACTGGAGCACTTGGATATCACCGATCAACAGAATGTTCGAAGTCCACATAATCCGCCGAAGGTGGATCGAAGTTTTGTCCCTCGGAATGTGAACGAGCAGGACCAGCCAGCATGCTACTCCTCATTGTCACAATTCCCTTGGATTCCCTATGGATACTGATAAACTGTCCAGGGACAGGGATTTCTGCAACATTTTGCAAGGATTCGCTGTCATAATTTACCGACTCCCTAGCCCACACTGCAAATGTTGAAACATGACCTGAAGTATTCCCTATAAATATTGACACACTCTCCTACCATTCCCTGGAGAATTCTGTCACGCTCCAGAGTATGAGTCTTGAAATATTCACACCCTACCCAGAAAAACCGTTCAAATGCTGACACACTGCTCACAGCTTCATGCTGAAAACACTGATGCATCCTATCTGGAAACCCTGGGAATGTCATTAAATGTGCCTTGGAATCCCTGTGGATGCATGTCTCGCAGCCCAACATTACTGGGTTCAATTCCAGACTCGATTGAACGTGTGTATGGAATTTGCACAATCTCTTCATATCCATTTGAGTTTCCTCCCAAACTCCAAGGGTATTAAGGTACGTGGATTTGCCACGGAAAATGCTGGATTTTGGTCTACGGAGATGGGATGTTTTTCAGCATGTTGGTAGAGACTTAATAGATTTAATCGTCTGCTTTCAGAATGGAGGGATTCCAAGGTATTGCATTCCTGCCAAGAATCCATGAAAATGAGAACATGTGTAGCAGTGATTCCCTGTAAACGCAGACACACTGTTCAGGGACGCCATCTATATCCTGGCAGTTTCACTGAATACCCACTGTAAGTAATAATACACTAGAAGAAAATACTCTCACCGTTCCACCAGGTACACTGCAAATTTTGAATCAATTTTCCAAAATCTCTGTGAACGCTGTCACATGTTCCAAGGATACTTTAAATACAGTTCACTCGCTGCCGATGCTCAGTAGGTACTGCCGCCCTCCCTCCCTTTGTAAGGGAGGATGAACTCCTTGGAGACTGAAACAGTTCTAGGTGATCACCCTTAAATAGGACTGCAGTAATGTTTACACTGTGGAATGATACACACAGTTCGCGGGGACACACAGAGAATGCTCTCGCAGTTACTGAGGACTCTCTATAAATGCTGACTCAACCTGCAAATACATCCTGGAAATTCTGTGAAATCTCTTGTAAATATGAACACACTCCAGTGACGATCAATCCTGAATGTGTCCTTGGCGCAGCTTCAAATAGTGCGATGATCACTGGGAGACTCCCTGTGGTCTATGTCTTTGTACACCTGTTACACACTGACCATTTTACAATGAACATGCCCCTATGTGAATGATGGCACACTGTAGGCGGTCTCCTGTTATATACACCCTCTGAGATATCCAGTTAGAGCTTTCAAATTCCTTCGGAGACAATAGACAAGAGGTGCAGGAGTAAGCCATTCTGCACTTCGAGCCTGCAGCACCATTCAATATGATCATAGATGATCATCCTTAATCAGTATCTTGTTCCTGCCTTATCTCCAGTCTTACAGTGTAAGGTAATCCCGCCATTCCAGCAATTGACCTCGTGAAACTACGCTCCACTCCCTCAATAGCCAGAATGTCTTTCCTGAAATTTGGAGACCAGAACTGCACATAGTCCTCCGGGTGTGGTCTCACCGGGACCCTATACAGATGCACGAAAACCTCTTTGCTTCTATACTCAATCCCTCTTGTCGTGAAGGCCAGCATGATATTAGCCTTCTTCACTACCTGCTGTACCTGCATGCTTACCTTCATTGACTGGTGTACAAGAAAACCCAGATCTCTCTGCACTGCCACTTGACCTGAATTGATTCAATTTCGTGAGTAATCTGACTTCCTGTTCTTGCCACCAAAGTGGACAACCATACATTTATCCACATTAAACTGCATCTGCCATGCATCTGACCACTCACCTAACTTGTCCAGGTCACCCTGTAATCTCCTAACATCCTCATCACATTTCACCCTGCCACACAGCTTAGTAGCATCAGCAAATTTGATAATGTTATTGCTAATATCATCTTCTATATCATTAACATATATTGTAAAAAACTGCGGTCCCAGTACTGATCCCTCCGGTACCCCACTGGTCACTGCATGCCATTCCGAAATGGAGCCGTTTATCGCTACTCTTTGTTTCCTATCAGCCAATCAATTTTCAATCCAAGTTAGTACTTTGCCCCCCAATACCATGCGCCCTAATTTGGCTCACTAACCTCCTGTGTGGGACTTTATCAAAAGCTTTCTGAAAGTCCAGGTACACTGCATCTACTGGATCTCCCTCGTCCATCTTCAGAGTTACATCCTCAAAAAATTCCAGAAGATTAGTCAAGCATGACTTCCCCTTCATAAATCCATGCTGACTCTGACCGATCCTGTTACTATTATCCAGATGTGCCGTAATTTTAATCCTTTATAATAAACTCCAGCATCTTTCCCACACTGAGGTCAGACTAACTGGTCTATAATTTCCTGCTTTCTCTCTCCCACCTTTAGAACATAGAAGAATACAGCGCAGTACAGGCCCTTTGGCCCTCGATGTTGCGCCGATCCAAGCCCACCTAACCTATACTAACCCACTATCCTCCATATACCTATCCAATGCCCGCTTAAACGCCCATAAAGAGGGAGAGTCCACCACTGCTACTGGCAGGGCATTCCATGAACTTACGACTCGCTGAGTGAAGAACCTACCCCTAACTTCAGTCCTATATCTACCCCCCCTTAATTTAAAGCTATGCCCCCTTGTAATACCCGACTCCATACGCGGGAAAAGGTTCACACTGTCAACCCTATCTAACCCCCTAATCATCTTGTACACCTCAATCAAGTCACCCCTAAACCTTCTTTTCTCTAATGAAAACAGCCCCAAGTGTCTCAATCTTTCCTCATACGATCTTCCTTCCATACCAGGCAACATCCTGGTAAACCTCCTCTGCACCCGTTCCAGTGCCTCCACATCCTTCCTATAGTATGGCGACCAAAACTGCACACAATATTCCAGATGCGGCCGCACCAGAGTCTTATACAACTGCATCATGACCTCAGGACTCCGGAACTCAATTCCTCTACCAATAAAAGCCAGTACGCCATATGCCTTCCTCACCGCACTATTTACCTGGGTGGCAACTTTCAGAGATCTGTGTACATGGACACCAAGATCCCTCTGCTCATCCACACTACCAAGTATCCGACCATTAGCCCAGTACCCCATCTTTTTGTTATTCTTCCCAAAGTGAATCACCTCACACTTAGCTACACTGAATTCCATTTGCCACCTTTCTGCCCAGCTCTGCAGCTTCTCTATATCCTGCTGTAACCTGCCACATCCTTCCTCACTGTCAACAACTCCTCCGACTTTCGTATCATCTGCAAACTTGCTCACCCAACCTTCTAACCCCTCTTCCAGGTCATTTATAAAAATGACAAACAGCAATGGTCCCAAAACAGATCCTTGCGGAACACCGGTAGTGACGGCACTCCATGAAGAAACTTTGCCATCAACTACTACCCTCTGTCTTCTTCCATCCAGCCAATTCCTAATCCAAACCTCCAACTCACCCTCAATGCCATATCTCCGTATTTTCTGCAGTAGCCTACCATGGGGAAAATTATCAAACGCCTTAGGAAATCCATATATACCACATCTACCGCTTTCCCCTCATCAACCTCCTGCGTCACCTTTTCAAAGAATTCAATACGGTTTGTGAGGCACGACCTGCCCTTCACAAAACCATGCTGACTATCCTTGATCACATTATTCCTATCCAGATGTTCATCAATCCTATCCCTTACAATTCTCTCTAAGACTTTGCCCACAACAGAAGTGAGACTCAGGGGCCTATAGTTACTAGGGTTATCCCTACTCCCCTTCTTGAACAAGGGAACCACATTTGCTAGCCTCCAATCTTCTGGCACTATCCCTGTAGACAACGAGGACTTAAAAATCAAGGCTAATGGCTCTGCAATCTCCTCCCTTGCTTCCCAGAGAATCCTAGGATAAATGCCATCAGGCCCAGGGGACTTATCTATTTTCACCTTTTCCAGGATTTCCAACACCTCTTCTCTACACACCTCAAAGCCATCCATTCTACTTATTTGTGACTCAGTATTCACATCGACGACAATGCCCTGTTCCTGAGTAAATACTGAAGAAAAGTATTCATTCAGTGTCTCCCCAATCTCTTCCGCCTCCACACGCAACTTCCCACTACTATCCTTGACTGGACCTATTCCTACCCTAGTCATTCTTTTATTCCTAACATACCTATAGAAAGCCTTAGGGTTTTCCCTAATCCTACCGACGAAGGACCTTTCATGTCCCCTCCTTGCTGCTCTTAGCTCTCTCTTCAGGTCCTTCCTGGCTACCCTATAACTCTCAATCGCCCCAATTGAACCTTCACGTCTCATCTTGAGATAGGCCGCCCTCTTCCATTTAACAAGGGATTCCAATTCCTTATTAAACCACGGCTCCCTCGCACGACCCTTTCCTCCCTGTCTGACAGGTACATAATTATCAAGGACACTCAATAGTTGCTCCTTGAACAAGCTCCACATATCATTTACACTCTTGCCTTGGAGTCTACTTTTCCAAGCCACACATCCTAAGTCATGCCTCACCGCATCATAATTTCCCTGACCCCAGCTATAACTCTTGCCCTCTAGTACACACTTATCCCTCTCCATCACGAGAGTAAAAATCACCGAATTATGGTCACTATCCCCAAAGTGCTCACCTACATCTAATTCTAACACCTGGCCTGGTTCGTTACCCAGAACCAAATCCAGTATGGCCTCACCTCTTGTTGGCCTGTCTACATATTGTGTCAGGAAACTCTCCTGCACACATTGAACAAACACTGACCCATCTAACGAACTTGAGCTATAGCTTTCCCAATCAATATCCGGAAAGTTAAAGTCCCCCATAACAACCACCCTATTACTGTCACTCATCTCCTGAATCACCTTCCCTATCCTTTCTTCAATGATTCTAGGACTATTAGGAGGCCTGTAAAAGACTCCTAACAGGGTGACCTCACCTTTCCTATTCCTAACCTCAGCCCAAACTACCTCAGATGGCAAGTCCTCATCCATCGTCCTTTCCACCACTGTAATACTATCTTTGACAAGCAATGCCACACCTCCCCCTCTTTTACACCCAACTCTGACCCTACTAAAACATTTAAATCCTGGAACCTGCAACAGCCAATCCTGTCCCTGTTCTAGCCATGTCTCCGTAATAGCCACAACATCGAAGTCCCAGGTACCAACCCACGCTGCAAGTTCACCTACCTTATTTCGTATACTTCTTGCATTGAAGTATACACACTTCAAGCCACTTTCCTGTTTACAGACACCCTCCTTGGAAATTGATGCCATGTTCCTAACCTCCCTACACTCCAGGCCCTGCACCCTGAAGCTACAATCTGGGTTCCCATGCCCCTGCAGAGTTAGTTTAAACCCCCCCCCCCCCCCCCCAAGAGCACTAGCAAACCTCCCCCCAAGGATACTGGTGCCCCTCAGGTTCAGGTGTAGACCATCCTGTTTATAGAGGTCCCACCGTCCCCAGAAAGAACCCCAGTTATCCAAAAACCGGAATCCCTCCCTCCTGCACCATCCCTGTAGCCACGCATTTAAGTGTTCTCTTTCCCTATTCCTCGAATCCCTGTCACGTGGCACGGGTAACAAACCAGAGACAACAACTCTGTTCGTTCTAACTCTGAGCTTCCAACCTAGCTCCCTGAAAGCCTGTCTAACATCCTCGGCACTCCTCCTACCGATGTCGTTGGTGCCAATATGGACCACGACTTCGGGCTGCTCCCCCTCCCCCTCCAGGACCCGGAAAACACGATCAGAGACATCACGTACCCTTGCACCTGGGAGGCAACATACCAAACGTGAGTCTCTCTCGTTCCCACAAAACCGCCTATCTGTGTCCCTAACTATCGAGTCCCCAATTACTACTGCTCTGCTCTTCTTCACCCTTCCCTTCTGAGTAACGGGGACAGGCTCCGTGCCAGAGACCTGAGCCCCGTTACTTACCCCTGGTAAGTCATCCCCCCCACAAGTATCCAAAACGGTATACTTGTTCTTGAGGGGAACGGCCGCAGGGGGTCCCTGCACTGGCTGCTTCCTCCCAGTCCCCCTCACTGTCACCCATCTATCTGCCATCTTTGGAGTTACTAATTCCCTATAACTCTGATCTATGACCCCCTCTGCCTCCCGAATGATCCGAAGTTCATCCAACTCCAGCTCCAGTTCCCTAACACGGTCTTGGAGGAGCTGGAGATGGGTGCACTTCCTGCAAGTGTAATCGGCAGGGACGTCGATGGCATCCCTCACCTCATACATGTTGCAGGAGGAACATTGCACTGCCTTCACTGCCATCCCTCTAAAGCTAACTTTTATTTTAAAACCACTTCTTAAAAAGTGGTTCAACATTAGTCACCCTCCAATCCGCAGGAACTGATCCCGAATCAATCGAACTCTGGAAAATAATCTTCAACGCATCCACGATCTCTCGAGCCACCTCTTTCAATACCCTGGGATGTAGACCATCAGACCCCGGTACTTATCAACCTTCAGACCTAACAGTCTCTCGAACACCAATTCCTGGCAAATATATATTCTCTTAAGTTCAGGTCCTTCAGCAACTGTTACCTCAGGGAGGTTGTTTGTGTCTTCCCCAGTGAACACAGATCTGAAGTACGAATTTAATTCTTCTGCCATTTCTTTGTTCACCATAATATATTCCCCTGTTTCTGCCTTCAAGGGCCCAATTTTTGTCTTACCCATTTTTTTTTTGCCTTTCACATACCTAAAAAAGCTTTTGCTATCCTCCTTTATATTATTGGCCAATGTACCTTTCTACCTCATTTTTGTCTCTGCGTATTTATTTCTTAGTAATCCTCCTGTGTTCTTTAAAAGCTTTCCAGTCCTCCGTTTTCCCACTTACCTTTGCTATATTAATAGATTGACACACACCATGGATAATGCGTGGAAATAAAGATTGAGTAATTTGGGGTTCGCTTTACATACTGACATACTCCTCCTGAGAGTGTTTATAGGTCGTCTCTTAATCCCCTGTAAATATTCACACACACACAATTTTGAGTCACTGTAGGTACTGATATACTGTTCTAAATAAGAGTCACATCAGATGCAAAATGTTAACTCTGTTTCTCCTGCCACAGGGACTGCCAGACTGGTTAGACTACCAGCGCATTTTCTGTTTTCTTTCAAATTTCCAGCATGTGCAGTGTTTATTTTTTGTCTTGATGTTGCAACACTAATCTATTTCCTGGAATATTGTTTGATGCCCTTAGTGTAGCAAACATTGTGAGTCATTTTCTGGAATAAAGTAAGTCAATCAGCCCTTGAGGTAGGAATGATCACAGATTCAGTGGTACTTGCGTAAAGACATTTCTCCTTATCTCAGTCACTCGGGCTGCTCTACAGTTCGGAGACTGTGGCCCATGTTACCATGCGCCCTAATTTTAGGACACAGCTGCTAACATGAATCATGTCAATCTCTTTTAAACAATTTGCAGTCCAATGAGAACACCTCTTAATGACATGCAAGACGGGACATCTAAATCTCACCCATTTAGTTCCACTTCATAAACAATCTCCAGTCGCAGGAATGTATCTCGTGCCTTTCGGTTATAATCACTCCAATGTCAAAATGTGCCTCTTTAAGTGAGGGAAATAAGTCTGGACACATCTGTGTCTCTCTGGCTTCCGAAAGGTTCCACAAAGTACTTTGTTGGAAATCACTTTGCAATGGACGCATCCCTATTCCAGCTGTTTATGTCACTCCATGTGTAGTTTGCAGACAAAGGAAATCTGTATTCTTGGAACATAATCCTGTAAGTGACAGACTGTTACACACAGTGCCTGACCCTCTCACAATCGCAAGCCATAGTCTTATTTAATAGTAAGCAGAAAATATCATGTAAAGCGCCCACTCATTGGACTTTTAATAAAATAATTTACTGATAATGTGCAGTTTGAAGAAATGAAATACAGTGCGATAGCTAAGTGAGTGTGACTAACTGATGAAACTGACTCACGTTAACTTTTGACTTCAAGACATCAGAACACAGAGATTGAATCCTCATCAAACTCACAAATATCATTTAATGCCAGATTTGCAGACAAAGACCGGAAGTATGCCGAAAGAAAAATAATGATCAGACACACTGGTTGGTGGTGTGTTCGAGAAACATTCACAGTCAAAGAACTTTGTGATATGTCAATTGTACGAAGAGAAACGACTCTCTGCTTCACTGAAGAAAAGCAGGTGTGTAGTTCACTGTCTGCCTGATTTGCAGACAAAGGAGACATTTTCGGGGATATTCAGGTAAATTACTTTATTAGTGACAAACCATGCACACAACAACAGTATCTCATACCAAGAAGAGAATAGATTTTAGTCAAACAGAGACGCATCCCAAATTGACAATCTGGCCCATTTGCCAAGCATTCTTCCCGTTGGAACATCATGAACAGATAACCAGTATAGTACGGCTTTTAAATTGTCCAACAAATCTACTGAGTCTTTCTCAATTCAACGCGCGGTGTGACATCGAATCCATCCCTCCAGAACTACCCCTCTTAGAGGATGAAAGATCAGTCCACAGCAGAGGCCTCACCTTCATCCCACTATGCTCCCGGATTAACAAGTTCAACACGCAGCGTGACGTCGAACATTTCTTCCGCCGCCTTCGCCTCCGCGCCTACTTCTTCAACCAAGACTCTCGCCCACTCTCTGACGACCCATTCTCCCGCCTCCAACACACCCCATCCACCTGGACACCCCGTTCTGGCCTCTTACCTGCCCTCGATCTCTTCATAGCCAACTGCCACCACGACATCAACCGCCTCAACTTTTCCAACCCTCTCACCCACTCCAACCTCTCACCCTTGGAACGTGCAGCCCTCCACTCCCTCCGCTCCAACCCCAACCTCACTATCAAACCGGCAGACAAGGGCGGCGCGGTAATAGTTTGGCGCACTGACCTTTACACCGCTGAGGCTCAATGCCAGCTCGTGGACACCTCCTCCTACTGCCCCCTTGACTATGACCCCACCTCCCACCACCAGACCATGATCTCCAGACCATCATCTCCCAGACCTCAGGGGATCTCTCATCCACCGCCTCCAACCTCATAGTCCCACAACCCCACACCGCCCGTTTTTACCTCCTGGCGAAAATCCATAAACCTGACTGCCCAGGCCGACCCATTGTCTCAGCCTGCTCCTGCGCCACCGAACTCATCTCTGCATACCTCGACACGGTCCTGTCCCCCTTCGTCCAAGAACTCCCCACCTACATTCGGGACACCACCCACGCTCTCCACCTCCTCCATGATTTTCGCTTCCCCGGTCCCCAACGCCTTAACTTCACCATGGACATCCAGTCCCTGTCACTCCATCCCCATCACGAAGGACTCAAATCCCTCCGCTTCTTCCTTTCCCGCCGTACCAACCAGAACCTTAACCTGACACCGTCCTTCGACTGACTGAACTGGTCCTCACCCTGGACAACTTCTCTTTCCAATCCTCCCACTTCCTCCAAACCAAAGGACACGCATGGGCCCCAGCTATCCTGCCTCTTCGTAGGATATGTGGAACAGTCCATGTTCTGCAGCTACACTGGCACCACTCCCCACCTTTTCCTCCACTACATCGATGACTGTATCGGCGCCGCCTCGTGCTCCCACGAGGGGGTTGAACAGTTCATCCACTTTACCAATACCTTCCACTCCGACCTCAAATTCACCTGGACCGTCTCAGACTCCTCCCTCCCCTTTCTAGACCTTTCCAGTTCTATCTCGGGGGACCGAATCAACACGGATATTTACTATAAACCGACCGACTCCCACAGCTACCTAGACTATACCTCCTCCCACCCTGCCCCCTGTAAAAACGCCATCCCATATTCCCAATTCATTCGTCTCCACCGTACCTGCTCCCAGGAGGACCAGTTCCAATAACGTACAACGCAAATGGCCTCCTTCTTCAAAGACCGCAAACTCCCCCCAGACATGATCGATGATGCCCTCCACCGCATCTCCTCCACTTCCCGATCCTCCGCCCTTGAGCCCTGCCCCTCCAATCACCATCAAGACAGAACCCCACTGATGCTCACCTACCACCCCACCAACCTCCATATACAGCATATCATCCGCCGTCATTTCCGCCACCTCCAACGGACCACACAACCAGGGATATATTGCCCCCCTTCCCTATCAGCGTTCCGAAAAGACCACTCCCACAGTGACTCCCTCGACAGGTCCACACCCCCCCCTCCCCACAAACCCAACCTCCACTCCCGGAAACTTCCCCTACAATCGCAAGAAATGCAAAAGTTGCGCCTACACCTCCCCCCTTACTTCCCTCCAAAGCCCCAAGAGATCCTTTCATATCCTCCACAATTTCACCTGCACCTCCACACACGTCATTTATTGCATCCGCTGCACCCGATGTGGCCTCCTCGATATTGGACAGACAGGCCGCCTACTTGCGGAACGTTTGAGACAACACCTCTGGGACACCCGGACCCACCAACCCAACCACCCCGTGGCTCAACACTTCAACTCCCCCTCTCACTCCAACAAGGACATGCAGGTCCTTGGACTCCTCCATCGCCAGACCATAGCAACACGACGGTTGGAAAAAAAGCGCCTCATCTTCCGCCTAGGAACTCTCCAATCACAAGGGATGAACTCAGATTTCTCCAGTTTCCTCATTTCCCCTTCCCCCACCTGATCTCACTCAAATCTCTCGAACTCAGCGCCGCCTTCCTAACCTGCAATCTTCTTCCTGACCTGTCCGCCCCCACCCCCACTCCGACCTATCACCCTCACCTTGACCTCCTTCCACCTATCGCATTTCCAACGCCCCTTCCCCAAGTCCCTCCTCCCTACCTTTTATCTTAGCTTGCTGGACACACTTTCCTCATTCCTGAAGAAGGGCTCATGCCCGAAACGTCGATTCTCCTGCTCCTTGGATGCTGCCTGACCTGCTGCGCTTTTCCAGCAGCACATTTTCAGTTCTGATCTCCAGCATCTGCAGTCCTCACTTTCTTCTTTCTCAATTCAATGGTCACTGTTTCTAAATATTCTCCAAGTGATTATGAACTGTGTATGTATAATTAGTCAATGAAGAAAATCTCTTGTATTTTGTTGAATAAACACAGTTTCAAACTGTGTGTGGCTTAGGCCGATTACGTTTGTAAAACGTAAATAGTTTTATTCAATCACAGTCATTGTCTTTTAACTGGTCGATCCATAATATCAGTTAATTTCCAATTACTCTGAATACAGAACAACTTGCTAGCTAAATTCTTTTTCACATCAGCCCTGACATTAGAAATCTGTCAGTTTCCAGTGAGTTAATCCAAATTGTCTCTCCAAGTGCGATTTATTTCCATTATTGTTGTCAAGCTAAAATTCACGTCTATATTTTTTCCTCACACATTTCGTTATTTCATTCTTGAATTACATTGAACAGCATATTTCTCAAGCATTACATCAGACTGAATTTTCAATGCAAGAATTGATGCAAAGAATACAACATTCAGTTTATAAATTGCACTTAATTTTAAATGCCTTTTTCACTGTATAACCACTAATGTCACTTGACATAACCATAGTGCTCTTTTCATTGCAAAGATGGCATCCATGGCAAAGACGATGCGTGTCTGGAATGAGCGCCAGAAGAAATGGTGGAAGCTGGTACAAGTGAACATTTGAAAGACATCGGTGAGGGAATATGAACAGGAAAATCTTATTGGGATATGGGACAAATGCTGGCAAAATTGGCCAGATTAGTTTCGAATCTCTGCTCAGTGTGCACGAGTGAGACTGAAGTTTCTGTTTCAGTGCTGTACATCTCTATCACAACTAGCAAAAATCAAACCAGCATTTACCCCACCTGAATAAAAACTGATGATGAATGAAATGCCAGCCTTGAAAAGAAATTATAATAAACTGTCTTATAGAGAGAAAATATATGAATTATTCGAGGCATACAATCTCACGAATGATGATATGCATATCCTCACTGAGGCAAGACACCCAAAGTAGCGGCCCGAATTGAAGGTGCCCATAATCACTTATTGACGTGCTGTTCGTGGGACAGCAGTGCACGATGTTAATGCAGCAACATCTACATCAGTTACTGGTATGTTTCTACTCCTCTCCCCGTCACTTACTAAAAGGAGAGCAGTCATAAAGTGGAACAACGAAGTGAACCTGTCTCGATCGGGGATATGATAAAATGTATTCAGTACGAGTGAGTGAAGTTGGGGAACGGACCGTTTTGCGAGTTACATTTTAGAACAATTAAGAATAACTATTGTTCTGGAGACACGAACTTTACAATTGGTTCCCCCCAGTCAGGAATGGAACAGGAAGAATAGTACAGTCTACGTCCCCGAGTACTACATTGTCGGGAGACGAGGGCAGATAATAAATCTGGAGAGCTCACACTCTGGTCAAACAGATAGTGGCGTGTGTATGGAATGAACTGACAGACGAAGTGGTGGAGGATTCTATAATTACATGTAAATGACATGTGGGTCAGAATGGATTAGAGCGATAAAGGTCAAATAGAACTAGATTAATTTAGGATATCTGTGCAGCATAGACAAGTTTGACCGAATGATTTGCCTTCCGTGCCGTACATCAGTATGACTCTGTGACACACTCAGCAATGTGGGTAACTCAAGCAGGAATGTGGGTTATTACCAGTTGACCCGGTAAAAGATCTAAATATTTCTCATTCCTCACACAAACAGGATCTCATCAAAGCTGTGGTTGAGGATGCATTAAGTTTGGACTGTAACCTGATAATGTGTTATTTTTAAGTTTGTCCTCCTCGGTCCAGCCCCAGTACCTCGATATTGAGACAGTAATTGTGACAGTAAGATTTCGAGAAGCGGGAAATAGACTAGCAGCATACCAGACAAAGTCAAAACAGCCGGACACAGTTTATTCCACCTCACTATTGATTATGCCACGCTAAGTCAATCTACCACTAAAATGTGTCCAGTAGTAACGAACGCCACCGCTGTATTGAATGGTTTGAAATCACAACAGGATATAAGCTCAATTCCTTATAGTTTGATTGTGTTCTGGTCCATACAGCGGAAACAGGAATCCCAGAATAAGCTAATGTTTACTGTTTGAAAAAAAATCTATACAGTTCACTCAAGGATCAAAAGATGGTTCAGCCACTTTTTAAGAGATGTAAACTGTTGGAGTCAGTCAAACTGATGTCAACAACACCTTACAGCATCAGTCGCTGGATTAAAAAACAGGTAGATGGGATTACTTTAGAATGACATCATGGTCAGAATATACATGGCGGGTCGAATGTCTTGTTCCAGTGTGTATCGTTCTATTTACTGTGTGACAGAATGTGCGGAGTGAGGTTTAATATTTCCAGCAGAATATGCCTCTTATTTGGAACATACAGTAAGTGGAGGTGTACTGAGATTTAATTGTGGAAAAGGATGATCAATTTCATTGGCACTCATGAAAAGAGCAGGGTCAGAGGAATCAGGCAGATAATGTGTATAAAGTTCGAAAGGAGAGAGGGAAAAAAGTACGTTTACGAAATATATGGAATTTTGGTCTTCATTAATAGAGGGAATGAGAACAAACTCATGGAAAAGATTATGATCTTTGAAATAGCTCTGGTTTAAGCCATAGTCAATCATTGTATACGATTGCTGTCACATGGTCCTGCTGACAAACAGCATGAGGGCCCTTGAGGATGTGGAATGTAGATTTACTGGAGTGTTTCGTTGACAAAGAAAATGCAGTCATTTGGGTTGATTTGGAGAAATTGTCATTTTCTTTGGAGAAAACAATTTGAATATATTTTTGATAGAGCTCTACAAAAGTGGACACCTGATGAAGGAGCAACGCTCTGAAAGCTAGTGCTGCCAAATAAACCTGTTGGACTATAGCCTGGTGTTGTTTGATTTTTAACTTTTATGACCCCCTTAAACAGTCTTGTTCAGTCCCTGATATGTAACAGTAATGCCCACCCTTCAGCAACAAACGTATTCCCATCCAACTGCACCAAACCACATTCACCACCTCCAACTCTGATATAAAACAATGACTATTCTCCCATAAACTGCCGGAGCTTTGCCCGAAAGATACATGCAGGCGGTGGCCAGGTTGACAAGCCAACTGAGGCTGGTGAACCCCTTTCCTGTTTAGTGCAAGAGCGGAGCCGGGAGGCTCAAACTATAATCTATATTGGTGCGCTACTGTTCTATAAAATCACATAGACCGCATTGACTTCAGTTTCATATCGATATGCGTGTCTCTCCCTCTTTGCTGGCACCTGCAGACACTTCACTGACTCAGACACGTTTGTCATTGCAGTACTGCGCCTGAATTCAATAACTGGCGGTACGTTTACTCACAGGTCAACATAGAGTCCCGCCCCGCCATTCCAATCTCTTGGAGGACCAACCCCTGCCGTCCATTCCTCCAGACCCGCCCCTTCTCTCCAAATGGTCAGAACCAGCTGGACCCATTGTGAACTGGGGCATGCGCACTGTTTCGTGTGTCTCAGAGCTTCAGGTGTGAGGGAGAGGCTAACCCTGAGGAGGGAAAGTAATGTGTCAAGCCACTTTCCTCCATGGTTCACATATGTGGTCCTCGACCCAGAAAACAATCTGCACTAGAACTGGCTTTAACTGAACCGGAACAAAGATGAATGCTGCAAACAAGCTGGCACCATTAAAATCCCAATGTGAAAATGTCTGACGGTTCAGAGGAAGGGTCAATTGACCCGAAATGCGAAGTCTGATTTCACTTCACAGATGCTGCCGGACCTGTTGTGGGTGTTATTACAGCAATTTCCTTTTTTTTTGTGTGTGAATAAATATCGTGTCGGTGTTCTTACAAAATGTCACTGACCTCCACCAACTGGTCTGCATCAGAATTGGGGCAATGATGTCACTCTCGTCCAGGAGAGGCGTGATGGAGAACACGGGGAAAGCAGGTTTCTCCACCAGCAAACTAGTAAGCACGAAAATATTACTTTGACTTCTCCCCACACCATCCTGCCCTGTGGGAGTAGCGTTTCACCCTCTGGAGGTAGCAGTCAAACAGTCTTTGCATAAACCCTCAGGGCTCTGACATTCTGAGATCCTTGGCATTTTGTTGATTTAGAGAAGGCTTCCTTTTGCAAAAGCCGAAAGGCAGTTTGGGAAGCTTCATATCAATGGATCGAGGGAAATGGGTGCAATCAAGACACTACTGAATTTTTTGAACAGCACATGGTTAAATGAAGTGAGATTTGCTTGAATGGAACATGACTGCAGATCATTTGACCACTCCAATATCAGGAAAAAGTGAGGACTGTAAATGCTGGAAATCAGAGTGGATAAGTGTGGTACTGTAAAAGCACAGTAAGTCAGGCAGCATCCGAGGAGCAGGAGAATCGACATTTCAGGTATAAGCCTCGAAGGGTTTGAGCTAATCTGCTGTGTGTTTCTTTTAACAGGCCACACTTTTCAACTGCGAAATAGTAGCCAATTCTGAAAGTCAGCCCAGACTGGGAATGATGAGGTGGGTATGCAATGGATGAAGTCAATGTGCAATGAGTGACCGAAGCAATGACAGTAAACAGGGCGGGGAGGTTCCCCTAGTTATGGGAAGATTTAATTCTGAAGCTAACACACCCAAAACAAGGAGCTACAATTTATCATTTGCCCATGATCAGGTATCAGTTATGCATATCTTGTTTAGTTTTGATTTCTCGTTTTAAACTCTGGGCCTTTGTTTTCAGATTTTGATGAATTTATAAAACGGCTCCATTTAGAAAGGAATTTAAATTTCAGAAAGAGCACAAAGTTTGTTTTCGTTATTTATTCTTCACATCCTTGTTGCCTCATCCAGCGTTTAGTGTCCATCGCTAAATGGCCTAGACAAGGTGACAGTGAGGCCCATTCTTGACCTGCTGTCACCCGTAGCGGATGTGCAAATCTAAATTTCAGTGAAGGAGTACCAGTATTTTCATCCAGTGACACTGACAGAATTATGATATAGTTCCACTTCAGGATCGTGTGCAACATGGAAGGGAGCTTAGCAGATGCTATCTCTGTGGGCCTGCTGCCATTGTCCTTACAGGTTATAGAAATTATTAGATGGCACAATGACTCAATGGAAGGCACTGCTGCTTCAGAGCGCCAGGGATTCTGGATTTATTGCTGTCTTGATGGCTGTCCATGTGAAGTTTGTACGTTTACCCTGTGTCTTCATTGGTTTCCTCTGTTTGCTTCAGTTTCCTCCTGCTGTCCAAAGATCTACGGGTTAGTTCCAATTGCCCATGCTTAATTGCCTGTCGTGTTCAGGGATGTGTAGTTCAGGTACGTTAGATTAGGTAAATCTAATGTGGGTCTGGGTCAGATGCACTTCATAAGGTCAGTGTAGACTTGTTTGGCCAGGATTGTATGATTATGGTTTTGTGAAATACGTTTAGATTGATACTGGCAAATTGTTGAAGTACATCTGATTGTTCATACAAACTACTGCCACTATACAGCAATGGTGAAAACGGTGAATGTTGAATGTGGCTGATGGAGTTAGAATCGCAGAATTGATTCAGCTCAGAAGGAAGCCACTTCAACATTCTCTCTGCACCGGCTGGAAGAATGAGAATCTCTCTCAGTGCCAGTCTGCTGCCTTCTCCCTCTTAACATATACATTGTTTATTTGCAGTGAACAGACTAATTCCCTTAGTTAATATGTTGATTTATACCCGGATTACAGGATCTGCTTAGTTCTGGAGGTCTATTTCAAATTACAGGTTTTCTGTTTCTGTGTGCTTCCATCCACTTCACCTGATGAGAGAACAACGCAAAGATAGCTTGTTGTTTCAAATAAACTATTGGACAATAACCTGGTGTCGTGTGACTTGTGATGTTGTCCAGCCCAGTCCAACACTGGCACGTCCATATCTGATTTTTTGAAGTCACTGCAGATATCTGAGCCTCTCGCCTCTTGTAGTCACAAGAGGTTAATGGTTGGCCCAGTTCAGAATCTGGATAATGTACCTATGAACGTGTTTATCATCGTGAATTCCGTGTTGAAAATGCCCTTGAATGTCAATGGAGGACGATTAGATTTTATGCTGTTGTAAGTGGACATTGCCTGGAAATTGTCTGTAATCAGTGCAAGACTGTGTCCTGTTAAGGTATTGCTCCACGTTAATATAGACAATTTCAGTGACTGGGAAATAGTGAATTGTGCTGAGCATTGTACAATCATCAGGGAATATCCCCATCTCTGAATTTCTGATGTCATCAAGTTCACTGATGAAGCAGGTGAAGATGTTTGAGCCAAAGACACCATCCTCAGAAATGCTTGCAGTGATATTACAGGGCTGAGATGGTTGGAGTCCAGTAAGCACAAAACCATCCTTTGTGTTAAGGATGGCTCCAACCTTTCACACGGTTTCGAATTTTGCTCTTTGATCAATATTCTATCCAATGCTCTCCTGATATCACAGGCAGTCACTTCCCAGCTCTCTCCCAGTGCGAAAACACTATTGTGCAGTGAGTTGAGATCAGTGCTTGATCTCAGTCTAATAACAACAGTACATGATTGGCACTTCTCAGAGTGAAACTGCAGGAGTGTCAGAAGATTGTTTATGTATTGGTATCCTTTCATGCAGTCAGAGTGGTAGAAGTCTCTCTCTCTGCAGCTATACGTCAGAATATATCTAGATGAGATGGGAAGACATCTCTATTCCCAGAATACTCACATTCCCAATCCAAACAACAGAGCAGAATCATGACAGTCATCCAGTTTATAACAGCCTGAATTTTGAACATGCAAGGAAAAAACACTTTGGATTAAGCCATTCATACGTTCTACAAGTGGACAACGATTCAGTGGTTCGACAGGGCTGTCATAACATAAATGCTTGACAAAGGTGCAAATCCTGGTTTCCCAAGTGTAAATTAAAGCATAGAATCCCGACACTGCATAAGGAGGTCAAAAGGAAAATAAAGTTTGCACCGACCCACAAAACAGCATGTCAAACAGACGACAGTCCTCCCACACACTACCCATAACCCTTAGATTCTCCATATATAATCCTTTTAACCTCCACAGCTGTGCACTGAGGGAGAAAACCCACTCAGACACGGGGAGAATGTGCAAACTTCACACAGACAGTGGCGTGTGGAAACGAACCAGTCTCCTTGGCGCTGAGGTAGCATTGCAAACTGCTGAATTACGGTACTGTCCCTAAATCCAGTTAATATTCTGTGCGCCTTGTTCATCAGAAATCTGCGACATAATAAAAACGAGCACAGAAAAACACACAAAAGCCAAAACCCTGGTTGTAAAATGGAGATGAATGAAATTGGAAATGTTTGGGTTTGATTGGAGCAGAAAGCTCTCATGAAAGCCAAGGCATTGTCATTATAGCCCCGCCCCATTCGCTTCCATTGGCTGGAGGACCAGTTCCCTCCCACTCTGCCCTGAAGTCAATCCCATCATTCACTCCGATTGGCTTGACGACCGACCGATCCAGTCCCACCCCTCGCTCACTCTCATTGGATGAACTATTCATTGATAGCAATAATGTGGAGGAGCTGGTGTTTGACTGCATGGACAAAGTTCAAAATTACACACCAGGTTACATTTCAAAATGTTTATTTTCAAGTCCAAGATTTCAGAGCTCTGCTTCTTCGTCATGTAGCTATCGAAACCTTGTAATTCCAAATAAACTTGTTGGACATTAACCTGGGGCGGTGTCATTGATTCATGGCCTTCCCAGGTGCTCCAACAGCAATTATCGCAAGGTCGCTTCAGGCATTTACTGATCACCCAGAAAGCCTGTGACAGCAGACAAAGCGGGCTTCCCCTTCCCCAGGAACTCTAGGTATGGCAGCAGCCATGAGAGACAAAGCCTTAGAATCCCAATCTCGAGACAGTGTGGAAAATTATTCAGATGGATGTCTCTCTCCAAGCAGCAGCATTCTAATTTACAACATTGCTGGTAAACGTTCAATAAAAGAGCAAACAATTGTCTGTAACAGAAAAAAATAAATTGCCTGAGAAACGCAGGAAGTGTTGCAGCATTTGGATGTAGAAATCATTCACAATTTTAAATTGTGTCTCATTGTTCGAACTGCGTTTTTTCTGTTTATTACGATTGTCATTCGGCTATAGTCCATATTTTGATCAGATATTGAAAGTAACGGATAATTCGCCACTCTTTCTCAGTGAGCGCGTCACAGTGGCTTACTGGTCAGCACCCAGTTCGATTCGATCCCTCAGGCGACTGCCTGTGTGGCGTTTATGTATTCCCCCTGTGTCTGTTTGGGTTTGCTCCCGCAATCAAAATGTGTGCTGGCTGGCTGATTGAATTGCACATGCTGAATTGTGCATAGTGTTCATGGATATGTATGTGAGGTTCGCAAATCAGAGGAATATGTAGTATAATGAAGTCGGGGAATGGTGCGGTGTCGATAACTTTTCAGAAAGCTGCTATAGACTTGCTCAGCCAATGTACCCGTTCTTACACTGAAGTAGAAACAGGCCTTCCGAAAAGTGACCCACTCAAACCAATTTCAGCTAAAATATGGTCACCCTGACTAATGCGCCTAAACTTCACATTCCTTCATTCCACATTAGGCAAAGTAAGATCTATGTTCAGAAATGTGGTGCTGGAAACGTGCAGCATCTGATGAGCTGGAGAGCCGAGCTTTCGGTTGTAAGCCCTTAATATTTTTCATGATTTGGAAATGCCGGTGTTGGACTGGAGTGTACAAAGTTAAAAATCAAACAACACCAGGTTATATTCCAACAGGTTTAATTGGAAGCACACTAGCTTTCGGAGCGACACAATCACCTGATGAAGGAACGTCGCTCCGAAAGCTATTGTGTTCCAATTAAACCTGTTGGAACGTAACCTGGTGTTGTGTGATTTTTAACTTCATATTTTTCATCTGTGAATTTTCAGCATCTGCAATCTTCATTTTTTCCGAGAATATAATCTGTGCCGAAAAGCAGGGTATAAACCCGCGCTGATTCATAACCATTTTGCGTGACATTTTCTGTTTCGCTGTGTTGCCTGCCAGTCTTGCTGCATCTCTCGCTCGCTCTCTTTTCCTGCCACTTTGTCACTTATAACCTCAACTTCTCAACATTGAAATCTGCAAGACAAACAAGGAAGAAATTATGCAATAAATCGTAGGCTTTTGATAGTGTTGTAGAACAGACGATTGTCGGGTTCAGTTACATAATTCTTTGAAGTTTGCTTCACAGGGGGGTAGAAAAAGTTGTGTAGCACGATAGCTTACATTGCCCAGTCCTTTGAGAGTAGAAGGTGAGAAGTCATTGTGAGGTTGTACTGGACATTGGTGAGGCCTATTGTTTTTCACGGAGCATAGGAGGATGAGAGGCGACGTTAAAGAAATTTATAAATAATGAGACTTGTAAAAGTGTTAATGATGTCATCGTTTCCCTGGGGTGGAGAATTTGGAGACTAGAGAGGAACTATTTTAAGGCAAGAAGTGGCTATCATGTGGAATAAAATTGTGAGGAAGTGGCAGATATGGTGCAATTGAAAGGTTTGAAAGGCATTTAAATACGTACGTAATAGGAAAGTTATGGAGGTACATGGGACAGGAGCAGACAGGCAACACTAATATAGTTCAGCACAGACTGGTTGGACGGAAGGGACTGTTTCTGTGGTGTATGACTCTAATATTGTATAAACTGAGAAACTGACCGAATTATGTCACTTCTGCATCTGTCTTCTCACTTCCACGCACCATCCATTGATGTTTATTTAGGATTTCATACTACTGCCAGGAACTGTGCAAGAATCGGGAAACTGTGACATTGCAAATACTTTGGCGCTCTGTCCCAACTGAGAAAGTGCTTCAAAATTAATCATAATTTCATGGGAAAATACAAAACAGAAATCGCTCGATTAATTGAACGATTGGTTTCGTTTAGGCCATGTTTTCAGACGACAGAACTGAAAACCATTGCCGATGGTACAAATCTGAAAAAATTAATTATGAATGAAAGAGACTCTCAGCAAGTGAGGACATCGTCTGACACACACACACACACACACTAACAGAGAGACAGACAGACAGACACACACACACACACACACACTCACAGACAGACAGACAGACACACACACACTCACTCACAGCCAGACAGACAGACACACACACATCACCACCACTACCACCACCAACATATCATGAGTGGAATGCAGAGGAAATTAGTTGGCTATACTGGGAGACTTGGAAAACAGCACAAGTAAGGAATCACTGAGAAGAGAATTTTGGGATAGTTACTGGTTTTGAGAATGGGCTCAGCACAATGAGACTCCCTGAGGTATTCACCTTGGATCATCCCACCCCTCGGTAGTTTTGGGTTACGTGTTTGGAAACGGCAAGGTTGAAGATTACACTATGAACTGGGCTGGCCTTGGGCTGTGAATGACATGTCTGTGAGAATAGCAGAGCAGGAGCAGCATTTGATTCGCCTTTTCGTAGTGGATGCTTCTCTGGAGTCGAGTTGGTGAGTACTTGTGAACTCTCGGTCCCTCTCCCGGTAATGTAGATGAATTGCACGTCGATGTGGGTTTAGGTTATATCGCTGCCTGCTCTTTTCCCCTTTCTATCAGTCCCATGTACAGGCTGCAGGCTCTGGGGACTCTGGCGTAAGCGAGGCTGTGGTCAATTTCGGCGCTGATTTAAATGCACAGAAGGCGTTTCAGCATTCGGTGATTATGGACGGTACCCCACCACAGAGAGTAGTACCTAATTCCTGTCCATCAGCAGGTAACAAAATCGCCCACATAAACTGAGTTTAGCTTCTTTGGGACAGATTAGAGTGAGGAAACTTGATAGAAACGTAAAAGAAAGTGAGGGAAGAAAGCAAGTCATCTTTCTGCTTCGAACCTAAATCGATGTGGGTTGCAGGAGAAGTGATCGATAGTAAGGTGCCGAAGGATGTGCAAAGATATGAAGATACCAGCTGCCAGCTGGTAGGTAGCTCAGTGACCTGGGCGGGTTTCTGGGAGAGGTGAGGGGGAGATTGCTCGTCAATCTTGTATGTGGATGTTTCGCTGGTGTTCTTTTGGCGAGTGTGTCTGAAGTCTATTTCCCGAATTCCGGGAATATGTATGGCTGGTCAGTGAGAGATAGTTTCACTTCTCCTGAGCCTTCCTGCTTTACCCTATCCTAGTGACAGACTGGAGGCTCCAGGGACAGCGCTGGGGGTGCGGGCTCTTTGTTAGCTTGTTTATTTGGGGAGTACTTTGTGGAATGGAAATGGAGAAGTTGATTCATCTTCTATCTTTGACCCCAGGTGTATTCAGTAATTTCCAGTTTGTGATTTTCAAAGGACAGAGACACGAGAATTTTAAATACGACATTTTCTCATTCGCATTATTTATACTGTATTAATAACACTTAGTTCTGTAGAGCATTTTATTCCATTTTTACCAACTAACTTTAAAAAAAAGAAAGCTCCATTCTCTAAATGGAGGGGCAATCCCCAGGAGTCTGGAAAGCAGTGGAGAGTAAAGGTGAGGTGCGAGGTTTTAATGACATTCCGACAGTTCGCATGCTATTTTTTTCCCAATTATTGGCTCCACACATGATGGGATTAATTTCTCTCCGTTTCACAACCTGCATGCGTTTTAATGCTTTCTCTCTCATACTGCTGCTTTCATTTCCTGTTTCAAACTATTCAGATAACATAACTATTCAGCTCTGACAGTCATTATGTTCTGAAACCTAATGATCAAAGGAAGTTGAACAAGAAACAGCAGCATTCACACTGGGCAATAACACACCTGCACTCTGTGTGTAACAATCTTCCAGCGTTTATCTGAGATGTCAAAACACCAGCGCAGTCACACAAGGGAAAGAGTCTGGAAAAATGTGGATTGCCGTAACGAAATTATTTGCAACTCCCAACAGCAAACTCACCAACGCACTCACACATTGGAGAAGTTGTTCACTGGAGAAGTGTGGAAAGAGATTCCTTCAATCAAAACAACTTCTGGCACACCAGCAAGCTCACAATGGGGAGAAAACATTCACCTGTAGTGAATGTGGGAAGGGCTTCACACAGTCATCCAGCCTGCTGAGACACCAGTTATGTCACACTGGAGAGAAACCATTCAATTGTGCCGTGTTTAGGAAAGATTTCGCGCAGTCATCTCACCTGCAGATGCACTAGCGAGTTCACACTGGCGAGAAACCATTTACTTGCTGCGAGTGTCAGAAGGGCTTCACTCGGTCATCCTGCCTGCTGATACTCCAGCGAATTCACACGGGGTCGAAACCATTCACTTGCACCACGTGTGGGAAAGGATTCATACAGCCATCTCAGCTGCTGAAACACCAGCGAGTTCACACTGGGGAGAAACCATTCACTTGCTCTGTGTGTGGAAAGGGCTTCAAGCGATCATTCTATCTGCAGATACACCAGCGATTTCACACTGGGGAGACACCGTTCAACTGTTCTGTGTGCGGGAAGAGCTTCACTCAGTCAAACCATCTGCTGAGACATCAGAGAATTTACAAATAGCCACAGTTGAAAGTTGTTTATTTTTCCCCTCATGCATGTAAAATAATGAAAAATGAATATTGGCCGTTTACCTGTTAATAAAGTTATGTATCTGAAAGAATTCGTTTTGGAAGTGATGAATTCGTTTAAAGTGCATACATTCACACATTGGTTGAGGCTGTCCATCTGCACAAATTATGAACCGGGACGATCTGGTTCATCAGAACTAGCTAATCACATGCATCTTCAGCTCTCCTACCTCCTCCATCCTCATCTGCATCCAATGTGATAATCTCATGGAGTAACTTTGTGACGACAAATGAGACAATCGGATCAGATGCCTCTGCTGTTTCCTTCCCACTCCTTTGTCAAGCAGTCTCTTAAACTCCCCTTGCTGCATTTGTGATCCTGCATCATCGTTGCTCGTATGTACTCTCTTGGCCTGTCAGTGCTCATGATACTGCATATAGAATTTTGCATATAGGGCTGACAGTGTAAGAATTTACCACTTCCCTTCCATCAACAACAGTCGAATTTTACTGCAATAAAATTTACAAAATCATGGCCAACATATTCCCCATCAAGGGAACAGGAGAATCGACGTTTCGGGCGAAAGTCCTTCTTCAGGAAACGTCGATTCTCCTGTTCCCTGGATGCTGCCTGACCTGCTGCGCTTTTCCAGCAACACATTTTCAGCTCTGATCTCCAGCATCTGCAGACCTCCCTTTCTCCTCATATTCCCCATCAAACAAGAGGAACCACTGTATTTCAACTGAAAATTCAGGAGAACATGCCAGGAACAGCAGCATGAATACTTAAAACCGAGATGTCACTCTGGGGAATTTCTCAAAGAGGAGTGTTTGTCTGAAAACCAGCAGGAGCAGCAAGTGATAGACAGAGAGAAGCAATCTGATAAACAGCAGAACCGCTCTGAGACCTGCAGTTCAGTCACATCCAAACGTGAATGAAGTTAGAGCACTGATTGATTTCTGAGGACATTTCGGTCCATCATATTAGTCAAATAAAATGGCAGACGAAATTGATTATCATGAAACGCAAGCCTGTTTGATATTTATATTTTTGCAGCTCATGTTGAATTAAACAAATATGGCTTATTTAAGTAATGCTCACCCACAACGGATTGTAACAGCTAAGACAATTAAAATCTATTGTGTTGAGATAATAATAATTTAAAAATTTTTCAAACAGTGATGTGACTTGAGTATAATGGAAGAAGTTGATTCGTAGGCAACTTAAAATCTGAAGTTAATTTTGGCTAAGTTAATAAACACACGGTATGGAATCCCCATCCAATGCAGTGCAGAACCAGTTCCATGTGGGAAATCGAGGACACTCCCATCTGAGGAGCAACCACAAGAACATGGACATGACACTAGAACTGTCAGGAACACTAGTTTGACAACAGCTTTAATACTATACGGGGTTTTGGTTCCCACATTCCAAAATAGATGTGATCACGTGATAGAGGGTACATCAGAAGTTTTCCAAGATTGGAGAAGTTTGCTCTGAGTAAAGATTAGATAGTCCGGTGATGTATTCAGAGGAGGATGAGGTGAAATTTAATTGAAGTGATAAGATAATGAAAAACCCAGTCAGAGTGATTTGGACGTAGGTATTCATTAGCAGAAAAGTTCGCAACTGGAGGTTATAGATTGAAAGTAATTCACAGATAGAGGTGGAAGGGAGAAATATTTTCAACCAGAGATGTTGGGGAGCTGTGCTCCCTGAGAGAGTGGTACAAGCCGTAGCAAGAATCGCATTAAAATAAAATGACATGGATGCAACTGGAATGCTGGAACATGCAGAACGATGGATAAGGATCAACAAAATGAGATCAAATTGATTATTTGGTATTTCTACAGAATATTAAACTCACGTCCAATTTGAGAAATTATGAACATCATCATTACTTATCTCCACTCATCAGAGTAAGGATAGCAGAAAGTCAGACAATAGATCGAGGCCACATGGCCCATCAGGGTTATGTTGGCTGTAATAGACCTACGCAGGCGTTACAGCTTTCTCAACTCACAAGTGACACCAACAGTTTTAGACTGTGAACTCTGCCCATGAAGCTGTTTTAATTTGTGCTTCAATGTATTTCTTTATCAGCTGCACGCTTGGGTCTCGACACTTCTTTTAATTATTTGCCAGCTGTAACTCACATCTCCATGCCCTTGAGGAATTAACATTTGTGCTGAAAATGTGTTGCTGGAAAGGCGCAGCAGGTCAGGCAGCATCCAAGGACCAGCATAATCGACGTTTCGGGCATGAGCCCTTCCTTAGGAATGAGGAGGGTGTGCCCAGCAGGCTAAGATAAAAGGTAGGGACGAGGGACTTGGGGACGGGTGTTGGAAATGCGATAGGTGGAAGGAGGTTAAGGTGAGGGTGATAGGCCGGAGTGGGGTGGCGGCGGAGATGTCAGGAAAAAGATTGCAGGTTAGGAAGGCGGTGCTGAGTTCGAGGGCAGGGACTGAGACAAGTTAGAGGGAGGGGAAATGAGGAAACTGGAGAAATCTGAGTTCATCCCTTGTCGTTGGAGGGTTCCTGGGTGGAAGATGATGCACTCTTCCTCCAACCGTGGTGTAGCTATGGTCTGGCGATGGACGAGTCCAAGGACCTGCACGGCCTTGGTGGAGTGGGAGGGGGAGTTGAAGTGTTGAACCAGGGTGTGGTTGGGTTGTTTGGTCCGGGTGTCCCAGAGGTGTTCTCTGAAATGTTCCGCAAGTAGGCGGCCTGTCTCCCCAATATAGAGGAGGCAACATGAGGTGCAGTGGATGCAGTAAATGATGTGTGTGAAGGTGCAGGTGAATTTGTGGCGGATATGGAAGCTTCTCTTGGGGCCTTGGAGGGAAGTAAGGGGGGAGATGTGGCCGCAAGATTTCCATTTCTTGCGGTTGCAGGGGAAGTTGCCGGGAGTGGAGGTTGGGTTGGTGGGGGATGTGGACCTGACGAGGAAGTCACGGAGGGAGTGGTCTTTTGGAACGCTGATAGGGGAGGGGAGGGAAATATATCCCTGGTGGTGGGGTCCGTTTGGAGGTGGCGGAAATGACGACGGATGATATGATGTATATGGAGGTCGGTGGGGTAGTGGGTGAGGACCAGTGGGGAACTGTCCTGGTGGCGATTGGAGGAGGGGCTCAAGCGCAGAGGAGAGCGAAGTGGAGGGGATGCGGTGGAGAGCATCCTCGATCACTTCGGGGGGGGGGGGTGAATTTGCGGTCTTTGAAGAAGAAGGCCATCTGGGTTGTTAGGCATTGGAACTGGTACTCCTGGGAGTAGATGCGGCGGAGACGAAGGAATTGGGAATATGGAATGGCGTTTTTACAGGGGGCAGGGTGGGAGGAGGTGTAGTCTAGGTAGCTCTGTAAGACTCTAAACCTACACGTCTGTTTCAGGGTCGAATGTAAAATCACACAACGCCAAGTTATTGTCGAACAGGTTTATTTGAAAGTACATGCTTTCGGAGTGATGTGTTTAAATCAGATTACGCGTGTAGCAGGTACATAGGGCACAGGATCATCAGTAAAATACGGAAGGGATCTTTAAAAGTGCCATCAAGCAGCATCAGATCAGAAATCATTAGCACAGTCCGATCGGATTTCGCCAGAGTAACTCAGCTCCTGATATCATTTGAGCTTTGGCTCAAACATGGACAACCGAGCTGAATTTCACAGGTGAGGTGAGAGTGACAGCCCTTGACATCAAGGCCGCCTTCGACCGAGGATGGCATCAACGAGCCCTGGCAAAACTAGAACCAATGGCTGTCAGGTGGCAAATACTCCGCTAGTTAGACGCATATCCTGGCACAAACGATGGTGGACGTGGGTGTAGAGGGGCCGTAATGTTGGTGCTAGGGCATCCCTGCCGGAGTCCATCAGCGTTGTGTCCTAGGCCCAACAATCATTAGCTGCTTCATTAATGACCTTTCTTCTGTTATGAGCTCAGAAGTGGGGATACTCACCGATGATTGCACCGTTTTCAGCATCTTTTGCAACTCCTCAGATAGTGAAGCAGTCCGTGCTCAAATGCAATAAGGTCTCTACAATATCCAGACTTGGGTCAACAGTTCGCATGTAACATTCACGCCACCCAAATGCCACACAATCACCATTACCATTGAAATACACTCTGACCACCGATGCCTTGACATTCAAAGATCTCTTTGGGGCTGTCAGGAAGTGAGTTATTTGCTTCAATATCCCGAGTCACTGACCTGTTCTTGTAGCCGTTGTGTCTTTATGGTGAGTTCATCCCTGGATCTCCCGCTGTCAAAATCCTGGGTTTACTTGAAATTCAACTGGACTCACTATAAAAATATAGTTTCTACAAGAACATGTCAGCGAATCTGGATACTGCCGCAATTAAATCACCTCCTGAAACCCCAACGTCTATCGACCATCTTCAAGGCACATGTTAGGAGTGTGATAGAATACTCCTCACTTGCCTGGATGGGTGCAGCTTCAACAGCAAACCGGAAATTTTACGCCATAATGTTCAAACCAACCCGCTTGACTGGCACAACATTCACAAGCACCCATCCCCTTCACCACCGACAATCATTAACAGTAGCGTATTACATCTACAATATGATCTCGGGAAATACACCAAAGTTACTTTGACAGCACATTGCTAACACGTGATCACTTCCACTTGGAAGGACGAGGGCAGTAGATACTCGGGAGCGTGTTGGTGATGATTCGCCACGGCAGATTCGCCGCCGATGATTAGCCACTGCCGGTTTGCCACCAGCTTTTCTCCACTGTGGTCGTTTGAGCTGTGGAGACTATTTAGAAGACTGTGATCAATCATGGACAATCTTTTGCCATTTCCAAAATCCCTCAGCGCATCATGTTATAGTTCAGAGCAACAACCAAACCCGATCTGGATACAAGGGGACAGGAAGTTTATTTAGTTTTCATGTTTCATTTGTTTTTTCATTCCATAACTTCAGTTTGCACGAATGTTGAGGAATCTTTTCTTCCTGAATCATGATACCAGCACAGGGATCCGATGGGAAGGTTCATTCTGGAAGTATTGAACATTTTCTTGACACAACTCACTTGACACTGTCCAGACATGAAGGAGGGAGCTGGTGAACTGACGAGAGTAGGATGCAGAAACTGTGGTGGAGTACGATAAATGATTGAGGTAAATGTGGTGTAGTGACTTCCGCACTGTCGGATATTGTGACTGAGGGATATGGGATCTAGTGTCAAAGGGGCAGTGGAATGTAGTAACTGAAGCGAAGTGGGACGGAATGAGTTGGGAGAGTGGAATGTAATGAGTGAGGTGCGAATGAGATATAGACTGACGATTATTGAGCCTCGCGAATAATCGGGCTGGGATGTAGTGACGCAGGGGAGTAGTATATTGTGATTGAGGGAGAGTGCGATGCAGTGATAGATTAAAATGGAATGTCGTATGTTGTGAGTGCGTGAGAGAAAGACTAAATTGACTGGGATGCAATGAGTGATGGGGATTTGAATTCAGTGAATGAGGCGTGTGGGATGTCGTGACTGTGGAGAGTGGGGTGTAATTACCAAGGTGGTATAGGATGAAGAGACTGAGGGAGAGTCGAATGTCGTAACTGAGGGAAGTGGACTGTCGTGATTGAGATGAAGTTAGATGGAGTGGCAGAGTGAAATGGGGTGTGGTGACTGAGGGAGATTCGGATGTAGAGATTGTGAAGTGGACTGGCGTGACTGAGGGGAATGACTGAGGGTATTTGCAGGGAATAGTTTGCCCTGGATGAAATACTTAGCTTTGATGTAACTTCTGGAATATCGGAATTCAGATTCCAGCATTCCCTCCCCATCCCAGCACGCATCACAAAATGTGGTGTCGAAAGGGAAAGGGCTCTGTTCCCAAGAGCAAGTTAATCTATTGACTGTATTAGCTCCTGCTTCCACGGTGCATGAAGGACTGCGTCGTTCATACACGTAGAATGCCCCTCTTGCTCTTTGTGAAATGTTCTCCCCTCACCTTAAAAATGTATGCACCAATTTTGATTTTTCCAAAATTAGGATAAGCAACGCCCTTCTGTTCACCTAATCCATGACCCTCTAATTTTAAAAATCTCGATAGGGTCACCCATCATTCTTCCACGACACAGTGAAATAAGTCCTATGCAATCCAGCCTAAATTTTATAACTAACAACATCCAGTCCCGGCAACATCATGGTGAATCTTTTCTGAATCCTCTTCCATTTACTAAAGTTCTTCCAGACGTAGTGAGACCAGAACACCACAAAGACATCCAGAAGACGCCTCACAACGTCGTGGACACCCTCGACATGTTGTCCCTAATCCTGTACTCAGTGGACTGAGCCATGACGACAAGAATGTTAAATGTTTTCTTCACCACGTGTTTATCTGTGACGGAAACTTGAATGAATTATGCAGCTGAATCCCGGAATCTCACCGTTCTACCACCTTAGCCAGGGATCTACCATTAATTATGCATGTCCTAACGATGGTTGTTTTGCAAAACGCAATTCCTCGCAATGACCCAAATTGAATTCCATCTGCTACTCCTCGGATCATTACTACAATTGGTCCAGATCCATTTTAAAACTGACAAAACCTACTTCACTGTCCAATATAACAGCGATTTTGTGTCGTCCGCCGAACTACTAACCATACCACATATATCATGTAAATGAAAAACGTTCTTCGATACGTGAACACATGCTCTGCGTGGCATCAGTCTGCAACATAATGCATCCAACCTCCATAGAGACCGTTCAACAACACATTTTAACATTCATGTCACACAGAAGGTGCAGATAACTGGCAGCCACTGATCATAGAAATATATAGCATATTAGCGAAAAAAAAAGACCTTCACCTTATCATTTTGCTCTCGGACAATAATGCAAAAATGGTCCTGTCACCTTTCGAGATAGTGACTCCCATTTTCCAACAAACCATTTGATGAAAAGATTTTTCCTCAGGCATCCTCTAAGCCTTCTGCCTTGATCGACGATTTATGACCCTGTGACTGATCCCTGCATTAAGGGGAAAACTTTCTTCTTATCTCGTATGTCAAACCCCTCAGAATATATTTTATATATCTATTTCACTTCCCCGTCTCAATTTCGTCTGCATTGAGGACAACTAGCCCAGCCTGTCGAAGTCTCTTCATAACAGAAACTCTTCAGCCCCAAGAAACATTCTGGCAAATATTTTCTGTACAAACTCCAGTAAAAACACATATTTCTCATAATCTGAATTCCAGCCCTGTATGCAATGATGCAGACGTGGCCTAACTAACATGTCTGGAACTGTGCACACTTCGAGATAACTCCAGTGTTCAACTTCTGTGTTCATCTCAGGGCTCAACTTAATTTCATTATCTTAATCAATTTTAGTGTCTGCATTATTTTCAGTGTGTTTGTCATTTTAAGGGGCAGCGTTACTTCGTGACCTGATTATCATTGAGGGTCCTTTACTGAGTTTTCTCCAGGACAGAAGGAGACCGTTGAGATTTTAGTGCCTCCGCTGGTTTCTCTCAATTTTTATTTCAATAAGACTGCATTACCATAAGAAATAAGTAAAGTGTTAGGTCATTGGTATCCTCCAGCATGCTCCATTCAGGACGATTATGGCTGTCCGACATTTTTCCGGTAACGATTTGTTCCTATATTGGACAATAAGCTTTTGACATAACACCAACATAAACACCAGGTCCGAGCACCCGAACTCTGCATGGCATCGGCTTTCAAAGGTACACAATCCTCTGAGGCAACAATTTCCTCTTTGTCATATCTAAAGTGACCTAAATTTATTTTGTGACTCTGTCCTTTGAGTCGAGATTCTTAGATGTGAGGAAGCATCCACTCAACATTTATACTATCAAACCTTAATAATACTGATTGCTTCAGTGAAATTATTCCACATTTTTCTAAATTGCAATAGGTAGTGCCAGCAGCTGTATCCTTTGCTCAGAACACACTCTGTGTTTACTAGGGATTAGGCAAATGAACACTCTCTCAACTGCTGCCAACGATAAGTTAAACGGTTTTACCCAGAAGGGCTTCAGAACTGTTCACAGTAGTCCAGCATCGTACTCCTGAAAGTCAAGCTGGTTGAAATAGGGGAAACAATTGCTTTCGGCTTTCGATTATTTGATGCATCTGTGTCTTGGTTGTCTGTGTGGCCTGAAAGCTGTACATTAATTCGATTTAATCTGCAGAATTCCGCAGGTGGTTTCCTTTTTTCTCTTCTCCCTTACAAAATGCACCACTTCATAAGTTCCATTTGTTGACATTTCTTTGCACATGTATGTCACCTGTTGACATGTATTCCTCTCTCACCCATCTTTACAATTAATTTTACATTGGCTCAAATGATTACAGTACATTCCATTCTTTTCTCCAAGTCGTCAGTATAATTTGGGAACATTAGTTTCCCCAGCATAGTGTGACATCACACTGGTTTCCGGCTGACAACCTGAAAAGAAATATGCCCGCAAAAATAAAACTGTTCCCTGTCAATTAGCCAATTATCCAAACAACGTCAAATAAAACCTTCAGTATTATCGTCTGTTTACTTATTAATAACCACCTCAATCAATGTTTTTCTCTTGTATTCCCCCATGACAATGCATATTGCTACTTTAAAATCAACACTTAATCTTTTTTGCAGAATTTCGATTGAATCTCCCTTTATCACATTCTCTCAGGTCGACCAGATCTTGATGTGAACAATCAATAGTATTTAAAATGAAAATACAGGTACTGCTTTTCTTTTGTGCACAACTCGTTTTGTCATATTTCCCCTTTGTTCACAGTCATCTTATGGTTGGAACATATTATGTGTTTTTGATGTGGCCAGGCCCTTTCACATTCTGACTAACTCAACCAGATATCTCCTGTGAGCTTTCTCTGGTTAATACATCTCCATGTTTCTCCTTTCAGTCATAGACAGTGAAATTGCAACATGATTGTTTCATTCATCTAAACCTGCTCTGAAAGCTCCCCAAACCTTAATAAAATATCATCACCAGAGAGGGACGAAGTAATGCAGCTGATGTTGCAGTATTGTATTATTTAAAAGCATGAAAGCTTCCGAAGATCGTAATCTCGATCGGCAATAGTCACCTGAAAGACATGAACTCGAGAAAATGAGTTATTCGGTGGAAAGTGAAAATGTTTCTCTAATGTCCCCTTTTAATTTTTTTTCTGAGTGGAAACTCGCAACATTCAAAAAAGTTATGTGCTCCAGAATCCTTGGCACTTACAAACAACTAAATACAATTCCATCTGTTAGGCAACAGGAAACGGAGCTTTATCATTTGAGAACAACGTGAGGCTCAGATCCATTTCCTTATGAATCTATTCAAAAGCATTGGGACAACACTACCATTATAGGGCAAGCGAAACAAAGAACAGCCAGGGAATTCCTAGAAGAATGGCACTCATCCACACACTCTATCAACAAACACATAGACCTGGACCCAATATACCGGCCACTACAGCGGACAGCTGAAACTGACAACCGGAAGCGGCAGGGACAGGCCATTATAAATGCCGGAGGAAACACCACAGAAGCGCTTCACAGGAGGCACCCAAGCACTGAAGATGTGACCGAGACAGGGGACGAAACGTTTGCAACAAAAACTTCCAGCTCGGCGAACAGAACCACAGCATTCAAAAGCATATTTAGAGATATGATGTGGAACTCAATATTTTCTAACACATCTGTACGCAGATGTTATGACACACGTCTGAGTCAAGTAAGACATTAATGTATCACTCGTGTAACATTGGCGTCGGTGGCTGGATCAACATTTATTGACTCATCGCAGGTAACCCTTGAGAAGGAGGCAATGAGCTGCTTTCTCTAAGTGTTGTTGTCTCTGTGCTGCAACCAGACCATAATGTCATCAGGGAGATCATTCCCGGACATCTTCCCAATGATGCTGACAAGAAATGTAGTCTATATTCAATTCTGGATAGTAACTGGCTTGAAACGAATATTGTAGATGTTATGATTCGGAGATGCCGGTGTTGGACTGGGGTGTACAAAGTTAAAAATCACACAACACCAGGTTATAGTCCAACAGGTTTAATTGGTAGCACACCAGCATTCGGAGCGACGCTCCTTCATCAGGTGATGAAGGACCGTCGTTCCGAAAGCTCGTGTGCTTCCAATTAAACCTGTTGGACAATAACCTGGTGTTGTGTGATTTTTAGCATTGTAGATGTTGGTTTTCTTTTTAATATTCTACACTTTTCCTTTTAGATAGAATTTGGAAGGTGCTTTGAATTTTCAGCAAATTTCTGCGGTGTGTTTTGCAGATTTTACTCGCTATTGCTACTGATGAAATGTTATCTACGGAGCCAATTGAGTAGCAGTCAAGAGAACTGCTTTCCTCTAGAAGATGCCAAGCATCTTTTGGCGGTTATTGATCATCATCATCATCGCACACCTGACTTGAGACTTGGTCGTGTTGTGCAGCTTTGGGCAGTCAGGAGACTCATTTTTGTGACATTTTTCCTCTGATATGTTTTTTGTTGTTGTTATTTTTGTTGTGGTCAGGCATCTCTCCACTCTGTCTACTTCAACAAGATCTCTCCTGTGTGCTTCTCTGTTTTCAAGGAGATAGCCCCAACATTCTCCTTTTTATCCTCCAAGTTGTAATTGCAAAACGGTTTCTTTCATTTCACTCAACCACTTCGAAATGGTCCTGTCACCATGCATATGAAAGATCTAGTCAGTTTTATTCATGATAAGCCTCAGGGTGTTGATAACATCGTGCACTGGGAATGTGGACATCTTCAATCAACGGTACGGACCCCACCTGCTCTGTTTCCAGAATGTGGGTGAAATTTGAAGTCCAATTCCTCTCTAACTTTATTCGTTCCAACACCTTTAGTGATCAAATTCTAACAGTCTAGCTCCTCCACTCGACCTATTGTACTCTTTAATCGTTGAATTGTTAACCTTTTACAATACTGGATTTCCAATTGAACACAGTGACAGAAGGAAGTCTCTTTTTAAACCTTATTTTACTCCGTGAACAGTGGATGATGTCAACACAGATTCTCAGGGATCAAATAATAATGAGTTTTCTGAATGTACAGGCACCCTCACAGCTCTCTCTCTCTCTCCTCTCTCTTCAACAGAAGTATAGACGATCGGAGCAGGTGAAGGCAATTCAGGTGTCCGAGCCTGCTCCGCCATTCATCACAACCATAGCTGATGATCCACCGCTGTACCCTAATCTTCCTTTCTACCCTTAACTTTTGAGCCCAATGTCCGTCTTGTAATGTCTAGCCATCTCTTGATTATAGTCAATGTTTTAGCATCAAATACTTCCAGGGGTAATGAATTGCACATACTCAAAACTCTCTGGATGACAAAACGTTTGCGCATCAACGACCTGAATGGTTCTGTTTGAAATCTCAAACTGTGACCACTTGTTCTGGGCACACATATCACTGGGAACATCATCCTGCATTAACACTCAATTGTCCTCTTCCGAATTCAACAGACTTCATGAGATTCCCTACTCATTCGTCAGAACTCAGCGAAATAAATCGAAACCTCGTCAATCTCTCATTGCACATGCGTCACCGCATCCCCAGAATCAGCCTGGCAAAATTTCACGGCATTCGTTTGAGAGCAAGAGCTTCCTTCTTCAGAAAAAGAGAGGAAAACTGCATACAATATTCGAGATGTGGCCACACCGATATCCTACATAATTACACACCTCTTCCTCCTGGACTATTGCCCTTTCATAATTAAGGTCAACAAGCCAGTTGCCTTCTGTACAACCTGCTGCACCTGGACGCTGACATTCAGTGATTTGTGAGCAAGGACATCCAGTCCCTCTACACACTCCCCACTTACAACTTGCAGCCGTTAAGATCGTAATCTGCTGTTTTGTTTTTTTTTTCTTCAATTGTGAATATACTCACAGTTATGCAATTTATACTGCATCTGTCGTGGTTTTGGCCAATTAACTTACCTGTCCGGATTCTGCTGAAGGAACTCTGCATCCTCATGCACACTTCACCCTCCAATCAACAGTGCTATCATTGCAAACATTTTGTACCTCATCCAAAGAATCCATTACTTCCTACGCTTTGTTTGCTCTCTGCCAAGCACTTTTCTATCTATGTCGATACACTTCCCCAAACATATACACTTTAATCTTGCAGAATAATCTCTTATGTGGGACTTTATCAAACACTTTCTGAAAGTCCAATTATTCCACATTGACTGGCTCCTCCTTGTGAACACGACTAGAGCAGAGAACACAGAAAATTCCAACACACAAACAGTCCTTTCCACCCTCAAAGCTTCCACCGATAGAGATCTTCTATGTCAACCTAAGGCCTATTTTCGCAGGATTTGTATCCCTCTGCTCACTTCCCATTCATGTATCTCTCTAAATATATCTTAATTGAGGCTGTCGTGCCCGCCCCTAACAATTCCACTGGCAAGGCGGTCCAGTTACCTAAAATGTTCTGTGTAAAGAACTTTCCACACGTACCGACCTGAAACGTATCTCCGCTGACCATGAACTCGTGACTCCTTGTTACTGATTCTCCCACTCTGGGAAAAATGCTTCTTGCTGTCCATTCCATCTGTTACTCATGATTTTGCAGGCATTAATCAGGTCCCGCAATCATTCTCCATTTTTGTAATGAACAAAATCCTAATCTATTCAAAACCTCTTCATATCTAACGCCGTTCCATATCCGGCAATATCCTGGTGAACCTTCTCTCAACCATTTCCAAGGCAGCCACGACACATTGGTAATGGGACGATCAGAACTGTATGCGGTAATCCAAAT
Organism: Chiloscyllium plagiosum; assembly: GCF_037043375.1. Classification (NCBI taxonomy): domain Eukaryota; kingdom Metazoa; phylum Chordata; class Chondrichthyes; order Orectolobiformes; family Hemiscylliidae; genus Chiloscyllium; species Chiloscyllium plagiosum. The sequence continues at coordinate 83,535,390 of NW_028270175.1, forward strand.
GTAGCCAAAGCAAACTGCTGTACAACTGTAACATCATTTGCCAATTCTTTTACTCAATACACCATCTGTTGAAGGAAAGCATGCCGTATGCCTTGTTGACCACTCTTCTTGTAAGCTTTATGGTAAAATGGACCTGAGCATCCAGATCGCTCTTTACATCAATTTGGCCCATGGGTTTTCCATTTACCACATAGTTCACCTTTGATTTGAACCATCCAAAATGCATCACTTCGCATTTGCCCGGCTTAAACTCAATCTGCCACTTCTTGACCAACTCCGCAACCTATTTATATTCTGCGGCCTTGTCTGACAATCCCCTTCTTAATCTGATAATATTAGTGTTATCTGAAAACTTGCTAATTAGACCTCCTATGTCTTGCTTCAGATCATTTATGTATATCACAAATAACAGTCATCCCAACAGGCATTCCTGTGGAATACTATTGGTCATAGATCCTAATTTTGGTTAAATCCATTCCACTCATAATCTCTGATTATTTTGGCCAGCCAGTTCACTGTCGATCTAGCTGGGAAACCCTGACTCCCATTCGACTTCACGTTTTTCATCAGCAGACATGGACAACTTTATCAAACACCTCACTGAAATCGAGGTATGACGCATCTACATACCTTCCGTTACTTGCTCAATGAATTCAATTATTTTAATAAGTCATGAACTTCCCTGCACAAATGCTTGGGGCCTACCACTGATAAGCCCGTTTTCTTGCCAAAGAAAATGGATCCTAATACTTTGTATATTCTCCACCAGTTTCCCTACAACTGACTTCCCCGATGTATAATTACTTGGATAACCACAGACATCCTACAGGAAGAGGCGGAAACTATTAGCAAATATCCGGTCCTCCGTGACGTCGCACATGTTCCAGAATGCTGTTAATACATCTGTTAAATGCTGTTAAGATATCTGTTGTTCCTCTCTCTCTTTCCTCCGTAACCTGTTCGCATCTGAACCTGAGGTCTTTTCCACCTAATGCCTTTAAGTATACCCAACACTCGCTCCCTACTTGTGCTGACTTGACAGAGAGTAATCAATCATCTGTTACTATCCTGAACATGCGTCATGTCGATCTTCTTGATGAATGCCAAAGCTACGAACTGCTGAAGCATCACATCCCTTTTCTGTGACTCCACACATAACTTCCCTCCTTTGTCCGTGGGTGGGCCAATCTTTCTCAACTTTCTCTCTTGTTTCTTATATACGCATAAAAGGCTTTGTGATTTTCCTTCAGCTTGTTTGCAAAAGATATTTCATGATACTCTTTACTTGTCTTCATCCCTTGTTTCGATTTGGCAGCACTTTCCCGATATTCTTCCAAAGCATAGACTGTTTTCAGTCATGGAGACGCTGTGCGCGCTTCCGTTTCACTCATAGCAAGTTTCATAACTTCATCTGTCATCCGTTACACATACATAGAATTCCAAAAATTTTGTCAAGCATGATTACCCATTCATGCATCCATGATTTCCAGTGCCACTTCTTTAAGTGTTCTGCGATTCTGGGATGTCCGTTTTCAGGCCGTGGGGACTTAGCTGCCTTCATTCCCTTTCAATTTTCCCAGCACGATTATTCTACTAATACTGATGTTCCTTAGTTCTTCCCTCTCACTGAATCTTGCGTTCATCAACGTTTCATCAATCTTAAGGTGGGAAGCCTTTGGAGTTAGGAGTTGATTCGCATGTTTCATTGTACCTACTTTCTTATTTTCTCTTTACACTATTATGTTTATAGGGTTAATTCTCTTGAGTTTCTGGTCAATGGTAATCGCTACAAAATTGGTCAGGACGGATAATGGTGCCCAGATTAATCCTTGAATAATGCTTGTTTTCCAGTTTTGGAATATACAATCAACAATATATCTGTTGAACTAATTGCTTGGTGTTTAACAATGTCTGCAGATCCCTGCCGGGCACCTCAGAATAGTGAGGTTTCCGAACAGAAAAAAATCGTAAATTCATGCAATAATTACACTGTAAAAACACGCATTGAGGGCATCGAGTCCATACCAACACTCAGAAGAGCATCCTACCCAGACTCATTCCCGACTTTATACCTGTTTCATAACATTTCTCATGGCTCATCCACTTAACTGTACCTGAACACATTGAACGTGGCCAATCCACTTACCCTGAAACTCTTTGGACAAAGATACGAAACTGGCGTACCCACAGCAGAACATGCCCATTTTAGTCACACAGTTGCAGAGTTATTCAATTGAACCCGGATCACTGACACGTTGAGGTTGTAGTCTTAACCACCGTGCCACCAGAAACACGCTCCCAAAATGCCCAGATCTCCTCTCACACATTTGCATATTTCAATTAATGTGCCATGTGGAGCATTGGATCAATGCGTCTGATATAACAGCCGAGTGTTTTCACTTTGTGTGCAGTTGTTCACGACAAGAAACAAAAGACTGCCTTCTTATTGGTCGTTTTCAAAATTGGTAAAATTCCCTTAACTGCAGAGTCAACAAAATTGATCTTTCTCCTTTTTGAATCTCAGACGGATTCCTTTTAAATTCATAGGTTCTTGCGTGGCAAGTCGGTGTCGGTAAATCTTCAGCAGTTATTTTCAGTCCAAATGTGCGTCTTTAGAAGGAGGCTAAGATCTGCGCCCTTGAACACAACAAGCCATGTGCTGTATTTATATCATTCATAGTGTCGAGAAGGAACGATTGATCGTGACTCGGCAATTGTGATTGAATAACTATGCACTTTTAACCCACTTTATTGCTTGGCTTGGGAAGAATTTTGCAGGAACCAGTGCAGCCATTGCTCAAGTTAACAATGACTGTGGGGTCGGAAGTTTCTGTCTCAGAATTGTTGATAACCCTTGGCATTGCAATTTGGACATAGTGGGCAGTGTTGACTTTAGCAGTTGGCTTTGGAGAGGTTCATTGTTAGTGTACATTGTAGCAATAAAGTGGGCCCACTTGTTCTGGATGTTCTCAATATTCCTCTCAATATTCTTGGGTCTGCATGATTATCGCCACACTCTTGACTTGAGGTTAGGAGTAGATATGCAGGATTAGGAATGTCAGGTGGAAAAGCGCAGCAGGTCAGGCAGCACCCAAAGAGCAGGAGAATCGACGTTTCGGGCATAAGCCCTTCTTCAGGATTACTGAAGAAGGGCTCATGCCCGAAACGTCGATTCTCCTGCTCCTTGGATGCTGCCTGACCTGCTGTGCTTTTCCAGCAACACATTTTCACCTCTGATCTCCAGCATCTGCTGTCCTCACTTTCTCCTCAGAATGTTAGGTGTTGAGTCACTTGTTAGAGAATTCTTCGTCTGTGACCGGCTCTTGTTGTCATCGTATTTGCATGAGGAGTCCAACTGAACCTGATCTCCTGGCTCAAATATAAGGGAATTTTCCACGTTAATTTCAGAACAGAAATTAGCTTGGAAGCCTATAGTAATTTCAACATTATTACAATTTTCAGACCCTTGATTGTATCAGGCCACTAGAGCAGCACATTACCTCCAAACTCTTCAACAGTCTAATCTTTCAGTAATTCACCCTTCGCAATCAGTGAATTTCCAATTAAACACATAGACGAGATACTGCCATCTAAACTTCAATGAGGCATAAAATTATGATGATTCAGGAATTCATGATTAGAGGTAGGACTCTGTGAAACCCTCAGGATCAGAGTGATGTTGATGTGGATTCCATCACCGTGTTCTGATATCTGAACACAAAAAATGTGTATGGTTCAGTTGCCTTTCTTTGTGGAGGGACAGATGTTAGAGCAGTACGTTGGGGTAAAACGACCAAATAATTCAAAGAACATTCAAGAATTTAATTCCAGCATCAGCGATTTTGTTGATGTGACACTAATAGGAACAGTCCATCTTAAAATCTAAAAAAAGGTGTTCCTGAACAAAGGAATATATACCCAAATATTTAATTCCGCTCTTTACATTTACACATCAATGATATGACTCATTACTTACATACTTTACAATTCAGCTGATCATGTATCTACAGTTCTCTGTAGAAAGGGTTTGGTCAAGCCCTTGGACCTCCAAGAGTCTAATAATGCTTTCCATCCTCTCCTATCTCCGTTCTTGAGAGTTTTCAATATGGACACATTAATACACT